>NC_073746.1:1432468-2844801 GCF_029784135.1 Toxorhynchites rutilus septentrionalis
GCCAGTCACCGTACAGTCAAATCCTCGTATTTATTCCGATTCAATATAATAGGACTCACGGCTACGATGATAGTGGATCCGAGCTCTAACGAAAACTTGATTGCACAACTGGCGAAAATAAACAAACCCTTTTGGTAGTCCGAAGCATACGAGTTCGAACCAAGCGAAGGGAAGCAATGCACTCACACTAATACAATTCCGTGCAGCTGAAATCCCACGACCGTACACAACTCGTACGGCCACATTCTCTCACAGCCGCAGCTTAATATAGACTCTGAATATGATTATAGAATTAAACAGCTACAAAAATTAAAGAACTAGAGAATGAAAGAATGATAATTTGTGATCTCGAGAATTAGATGATTAAAGAATAAATTCATGTGACTGATTAACGTAGCTTTTTCAAAAAATTTAGAAGAGCTTAGCTTGGGTTACTAGCAATTAATGATGTTTGCAATTCTTCCGAATCCTTCAATAACCGGTTATTCGGTAATGAAAATTTCTCTACCGGTAAAACCGGTAAATTACCAGTAAAAAATACTTTGAAAATAAACCATTTTCTTGAAGAAACGGCTTTTATTTACAATAATTAGTTCACAAGAAAACGTTTCGCAAGTTTTTGCTACTTAGTTTGTTGGTTAAAGTAATACTTAGGGACACAAATAATGCTTTGTCATCTTCTGATCATAATTAGATCTCATGAACGAAATTTCCGGAAGAGAAAAACGCACTTTCATAGTTCACCAATGTTGGGTGTACAGTACGAAAAGCATCGAATACCATTGTCATGTATGTGCCTTCGATGCCCTCTGTTAACACCTTTGATTGCTGCGATGGTCGTTCAAGTTTTCTCTTGATGCTCAACTATTCTGCAGGTTCTGCATCGTCCAGTGGATTTTTTCCCTCCTGTTGTCCAGCTACTGAAGTCTGAAGTCAAGAAAGATTTCAAATGCATGCTTGATCAATGCAGTCCGTGACGTTTGATAGAAGACGCCGAAGTCATCATTAATTGTGTCACGACCACGAGCAGAATGATTATTCATATACGCGAACAAATCTGCCTATACAAAACGTTTATCCTTCCTTTATCCTGTCAATCAGGGCTTCAAGTAGTTGCTTCGAAATTTCTGATGGTTTTCCGATAGCTGTTCTAACATAAATTGCAAGCGTCCAATAAATCACTGCCAATTCAGTAATATTAGGGTGGCAATGGATGTATGGAAAAAATTTCATCATCGAATTTCAAAAACCGAAAAAAAAATTCGTTGAACACTCCAAATCCTGTGATTCATTTATAGGGGACCCATCGGTACATATTATCACATTTAATTCGCCCATACTTTCCATCGAAGATCGTTGGGACGATCCCCGATAGATGATAATCTGGAATTCCATGGATATGCTGCTTCATGAACAGATTAAAAAAAATGCACAGAGGAATTGATGTGGTTAGGAAAACAAACACGGTTGGGAAAATACGAAGAAGGAACAGCCTGCATGGAGATGAATTCATGATATGAACTCATGAATCCAGAATGAAAATTTAGCTCGATCAGCTGCTCAACACATCCGAATGAGGAACTGAAGATATCATAAATTGAAGCGATCTATTAGTGCGAGTATGCCTGCCAAAACCTCGAGACTAACTTCTTCTTACTTCATATAATTTGTTTTCTTGGAATTCTTTTTTTGTTCTTTCATTAATCTATCTATTTATATATAAAAAAAAATAGATTTCTGTCTTTCTGTCTGTCTGATTCTTATGAACTCGGAAACTACTGAACCGATCGACATGAAAATTGGTATGCAGGGGGGGGGGGTTTGGATCCGGGGAAGGTTTTCATCATAGTGTGAGACCCCTCCCCCTCTCTAAGGGGGGACTGCCATACAAATGAAACACAAATTTCTACATTACTCGAGAATTAATCAAGCAAATGAAACGAAATTTGGCATGTGGAGGTTTTAGGGTGCAATATATGATTCTATCGTAGCAAGATACTCCTCCCCCGCTCTAAGGGAGGGCTGTCATACAAATGAAACACAAATTTCTGCATTACTCGAGAATTAATCAAGCAAACGAAACCAAATTAGGTATGTGAAGGTTTCAGGGGTGGGGTTTTCACGGTGGTTAGACACTCCACCCCCCTCTCTAAGGGGGAACTGCCATACAAAAGAAAGACACATTTCTGCATAACTCGAAAACTAATCAACAAAATGCCAAATTTGACATGCGAAGGTTTTAGGGGACACAAAACGTTTCTATGGTGATTAGACACTCCGCCCGTCTCTTTGAGGGGGGAAGGGGGGCTGCCATACGAATGACGCATACATTTCCGCACAATTCAAGCACTAATCAAGCAAACGGAACTAAATTTAGCATGTGAAGGTTTTATGGGGAAGAAACTTTTTTAAGGTGCTTCGACACTCCTCCACCCTCTCAAAGGAGGGGGGGGGCATTCAAATGCAATACAAATTTCTGCATAAATCGAGAACTAATCAAGCAAACGAAACCAAATTTGGCATGTGGAGGTTTTAGGATGGAATAAATGTTTCTGTGGTGGTTAGACACACCTCCCCCCTCTCTAAGGGGAGAAAAGGGGAGGGATCTGTCTTTATTCTATCATATTTTCTGTATTAAACATTTATTCCAAGTAACGGACAAACTTGTTATTTGCAAGTGGTTGAAAATTTTTCAACAAGAATTGTGTCTGAAAATAATCTGATATTATAATGACGAGTTTTGGTAGAAGTACTAGGAATTTTATAGTAAAAGGTAAATTCAACGGGGTCAATAAGATGATCAAACAATGAACAGTTCTGCGATTGGACTCATGAACTTGCGCTTGGTAAGAAAACGTGAATGTTTGACGGTATTGATAACAAAAAACAAATTTTGGGCGGGATTAAGTTTGCCGGATCAGCTAGTAAAAATATAAAATAAAAAAAAAACTTAAAATGGAATATAGGCACAATATAACTACGTGGACATTCTAGATATGGCCATAGAGGGGGAAATGGGAATCGAAAACCGCACTTTCTCTTCGTATTATGTTTACAGCCCATAGAAAGTTAATTTCTTTGGCAAAAGTCCATATATTAATATTACCATAAACTTTGCCGAACTCACTATATCGCTATATTGACTTTAAAAAATTATTAGTTATAATTTAAAAAAAATTAAAAAGTTTTCACTAAAAAAATCCCTGTAAAGTGCCCGTCTTCCGCTGTATGGAAGACTTTTTGGTTATTGTATGAACTGGTCACATATTGAATTAAAAAAATACGTTTTGAAGAAAGACGAATTTGAAGTTTCTAAATAAGATTTTTTGTGAAGTTAAATGGAAAATGGGAGTTAAATATATTTAATATTTAATGAAAGTCTTCTAGTTTTTGAGATGAAAATTTTAGTAAGGAATTATGATTTTTTTTTTATTTCGTGTATGCAAAGTTGCTTGAATGGTCTATATTTTTACACCCACAAAGTTTCAATGCGATCTGAGCTGGTACTGCCAATCCCTAAGACGAGTTGGCATGAAAGTCGTCAACTATGTCAAATTACAAGGGGCCCTGCCTGGCCGTAACCATTTTTAAAATTTGTGTACGGTGGCTGCCACCCGAAATTGTAATTTTCATTATAGTATGAATCATTTTGATTGTGACAATTTTTTCATAAGGATGTATTCATAAGAAAGCTCGAATTCTGTCCAATTAAAATATGACTTAAAATAAAATGTTAGAAAAATAACAAATTAAATATACTCAAAATTCGAATTCAGTATCCAAATTTTAAATAGGGTGCACAATGTGCATCTTTGGCATTGAGCGGAATACATACTTATTCATGAACGACTTCTAATCAATCTGACAAACAGTAACGATTTCGCTCATTACCTTATATGACCATTTGGTCTAACTGGAAAAAACAACAATTAATAAGCAATTAAAACCAATTACAATGATGCAGTCTATCAGCTTGTTTTAACACTATTGAATCGCCAAATATAACAGCATATTATCAACTAATCTAAACGTTATATTCTCCTTTCATTCCAGATCTATCGGGGCTCCGATACGCGACACACCATCCACAACCTCAGCTACGGCGTTGGTTACGTGTTCAAGGTGTGTCCGGTTCGCGTCAGATCCAACGGGGAGGAAATCTTCGGTCAATTCTCACCAATACTGCACCATCAGTTGACACCGCATAGAATTTCGTCTAGCTCGCACACACACTCACGCCACCACCCCGCCGGCCACGATGAAGTGGACGGTGGATCGTGTTCAGCGTCGAGAACATATTTCGCCGGCAACATGGTAAACAGTCGTGGTGAGCTTATCCTTGCCAATGCCGCTGTAGGAGGTCAACTCGGTTCTGGTCCATTCGCGGGCCACCATAGTCAGAATTCGATCAACGCACAAACACTGCTCCAACTGCCCAAAGGCAACCTTATTCAAACCTTGTCCGAACTGTTCGAGGCAGACTCTAGTAAAGCGGTCATTTTCGTTCTGATATTTATTGTGTTATCGATGATTGTTGCAGCATGTCTCAAGTGAAGCTTTTATTGTGTATACCATGAGTTTTTTTGTTCTGTACCGTTCAATCATCGAATCATCGCTATGTTTGGAAGGCAATCAAATATGTTCTTGTATAGCGTATCCGTATGAACTTTTAGCTAACGTGTATGTCTCTATCTCTCTGCCATTCTCTGATATGGGCTGTGCTAGTTTTAGAATGGGAATGATTTGGCTGCACTCCAACAATGAGAGGGAAGTCAAAGAAAGGGGTAAACATTTGTTTGCTACATATTTTCGTCATTGTTACACAAGTGCTATTCGATTGATATCACTTTCGCGTCGTGATATCGGGTTTGGTATGTTCGAATCAGCAAATGCGAGAGATCAGAAACAAACGGAAGAAGCTATCACTGCAATTATTATCACTGAAGAAAGTATAAGATATATTCCCTCATCATAAACACAAACAAACAAAACAATTTGGAGCGCTTTTCAGAAAACAACACTGTCGGAACAGTGCCAGGGAACTGTAAAAGGAGCAGAAGGGATAATCGAGATGGATCGTATATGTTAAATTTGCTATATTGTTTATGTTGCGCTCATTCTTATTATGAAAACGAAACAAATGAGAAAAATAAAATATGTGCAGGTTCACTTAAAAAAAAGAGGATATTTATAACGAATCAATGGAAAGCAAGAGTGTCCTTATTATACGCTTAAAGGAAACGGTGAGGTATGAAAGTCAGTTGAAAATTTGTTATCTCTAATCACTGACGGAGAGGATTTGCTGCGTTTTTGTTTTAACGCAATTTTTCGTTTATTCAAATTGTTTGCTGAAACGTGATGTGTGTGAGTATAGTGGGAAAAAGCTAGCGGAAAAACAAAATCCGATGATATGCTAGCGATAACCAGTTACAAGAAATAGCCAATAAACAAGGAAATCTATAGTATTATTAATTATAGACAAAAAAAAAGAAAAAAATTATCGCTAGAGACAAAAAGCGAATGCAACAGAAGTAAACGAATATCTAGGCCTCTAACTGAAAAAAAAGATAAGTGTTAAGAATTACTACCTAAATATTCGATACACACATAGCCACACACAACTTCTCTCTTATTAATGCAAGAATAGAAATTTTTAATATAAACCCACGGAAAACTGAATGCATTCCATGGAAGCTCTATTTCATTTTAACTTTTTTATTATTTAAATTATTACAGGCAATATACTTAGAACGATGAATCAAAACTATAAATACTATCAATTGAAATAGAACGAGAAGCGCCAGCTGGAATCATTTTTAAGATTATTATTATCGTAACACACCTTTATATGCGCAAAACAGTAAAATAGACAAAATCACGCTAACAAGAATGGGCAGATCTGAACTACGATACGTTTGTTGGTTATTTCCTAAACATGCGCTCACACCGAAGGATGAAAAAAAGGAAATATGCACTACGCATACTGCATTAAAATATATATTCCATGGTCTTCCAAAACTTCTCACAGTAGCCAATAGTCACTGGTTTTCATGGTTTCTGGTTTCATGGTTTTCTGTTAGGAAACTGAATATGGAGAGGGCGTGTTCTAGATTCAATTAACAAATTGAGGATTGATTACGTCCGTAAACATCTTTAATCGAAACGGGTGTTAAACCTTCCATCATACGTTCTGGCATACACATTTCTCTTTTATTCGAGTAGTTGCATTGATGACAAAGATATAGATTGTGGTGTGTGAATTATCCAAACCATTGTTTCCAACTCAGCAAGACTCATTTGGTATATGTTCTATTCTTTCCAATTACCAGAGCTTATTCCACGTGCAATTTATTATTTTTTTCTTTGTTTAAAATTAGAAACTATTCCCAAGTGCAACAGTCTGAGCACCATTTGTCCTAGGTTCCTAATTTTAGATGGAATTAAAACTATGATATGTTTACACGAACAGCAAATTAGTCATTTACACGAGGCAAACTCTTTTTACGTCTATTTCTGAAGACCAACGCAAGACACACGAGCAATGTGCATTTCTATGTTCAAGTATTCATTGAGTCGAAATAATCTGTCCCTAACTCAATTCTGAACATTATTTTGATTCGCTTTCAAAATACAACTTGCAGTAAAAAGTGAATGAAAAAAACGTTAGATGACAAAACAAGTTATACGAAAGATCATACTGATGGTAAGAACGATGGGTGCGAGTTCACGTGTCACAATTCTACAGAAATTAATATTTGGGCAAAATCGGTCGTAAATTGTTGATTGTACATAGATTTTAGACCGTCGCGAGATAAAAAAAACATGAAGGCTTTAACAATTTGATTTTAGATTAGGCAGCAAAAAGAGCAGAGAAAAAGATAACTTTATTCGAAATCAACACATACACACAAAATCGTGGGATAAGGGGTAATAAGGACGATATATACAACTCTACCATAGCTAAACAAAAATATACATTTTATTATCGTGAGAAGTAATATATTTAGAGCAAACGAAACACGCAAACGCGGGGAAAGGGTTGCCTGATATGTGTATATGTCTCTATTGTTCACTGTCCTTTTATAGTTTTATTTTTCTGTTCATTAATGTGCATTTTTGTAAATATGTGAATCTTTCTATATACATTCTACATTGTTTCCCCTAAACTTTATCGAATGGTTTAGAGAGCAAAGCAGTAATCAAACGCAAGTGAGAGGAGGAAACGGAAGGATGAGTGGATAGAACAACGGAAACGTAAACACAGGTTTCTGGAAACAACTCTAAATAATAAATACGCAAACAAAACTATTATACACAAACAATTAACAATTGAGAAAAAAAACGTGAAAAAATATTATTAAACCACATATATAATAAATCATAATGGGGGTGTAGTGATTGTATAAATTTTAATTAAAGCATATTCTTTCCCTTAGAAATCGATATGAGATGAGTAACAGAAAAAGCCGAAAAATATTTTTTACGATGAACATTATCTTATTTTCCATTACATTTATTATAATTTGTTCATTAGACGCGTTGAAAGAGTCGTATTTTTAAAGATCTTTTTCGCTTTATTTTTTTATACAAAAACAACTGAAAAAAACAAACAACAAAGTAGGATAGTAATGACCAGAGAGCAAAAAAAGTATATAATCATGATGATAACGATACAAGAGAAATAAAATAGGGAAGCTTACGAAAGGAGGAATGAACCACAACTAGACATCTGTCAATATTATGGCAATTGAAGCAAACGAGATGAACGAAGATTGGGAACGCATCAAGTAGTATGGAAAAATAATATTACAGCAAATAAGCGGCATCCGATGGAATAACATAACAGAATATTAATGCGACAGCAACACACATATAAACAATTGAAAGTGGCAATTGAGAAGGTAAATTAAAATATATATGTTAAAAGTGGACATTAAGTATATAAACAACAAAATATCTTAATATATATGAACAATATTTAATTTAACAGAAATATATTTTATGTAAAAAATATTGAATTCTAGAGATAATCAAGAACATAAAAGAAAGCCAGAGCTTCTGAAGTGCGTGATTCGTGTTCATTCACAGCCTCGCTACAAACAATCGGACGGATTGCAGATTGCGGATAACTTCTAACGGTTGAATCTCGAAAAATATAAGAGCAAATTGAGAGCGGATCGAAGAGATTTGTTCGTTAGAGAATTTCCGATAATCTCTCATATGACTTTTATCAATATGTGAGCAATTAGTAGCAAAATGTCATTAGAAGCGAAAAGTCGCGAATTTCTAATTCAATTATTTCAACAAAATATGCGGTTTTTGGGATCGGGGAAGGCTCTAAGGGGGGCTGCCATACAAGTGAAACACAACTTTCTACATTACTCCAGAGTTAATCAAGCAAATGAAATGAAATTCGGCATGTGAAGGTTTTAGGGTGCAATAAATGATTCTGTGGTGGTTAGATATTCCTCTCCTCGCTCTAAGGGGGAGCTACCATATAACCGAAACACAAATTTCTGCATTACTCGAGAATTAATCAAGCAAATGAAACCAAATTAGGCATATGAAGGTTTTAGGGTGGAATAAATGTTTCTATGGTGGTTAGACTCTCCACCCCCTTCTCTAAACGTGGATGTGGTAACGTAAAATAAATTTTGAGCGGGACGAAGTTTGCCGGGTCAGCTAGTCGTCAATAAAACTAAAGTGAACCAATGTGCTGTGTTAAGAGTTATAAAAACGTTCAAACACAATTTAAGTGTTAACAGGATAGCTGGTTTGGGTCGCAAGAAAGGATTCAAATATCCAGAAACTGTGAAGAAAGTACAAGCTGGTTAACCCCTTGCCGTACGATTTAATTTCCAACAGGGCCCAAACACGAGCTCATTGAGTCGTTCCGATACTCTGCTAAATGTTTGTATCTTACTTACGATCGTAGCAGTCCCGCATCATCACACGCCTAAAGCATGTATCCATTTCACATCGATAAACGACGAGTGAGGTTCGATGTTGTACGTTCGGGCACAGTCTAATCGTCACGAGTGTGGTTTGACTTTATACGTGAAGGGGTTAACAGAGAAATCTTATCCTCTATAAAGGCAAGAATGTGATTATGTTTCATAGAGAGGAAATTACGCTCTAGAACTCTCCTGAGCTCCGATTGGAAGATATTGGGCTTTAATTAAAAGTTTAAATTGGAAGTCAATGAAGAGACAAACCGGAAACATTTCAGAATTTCATAGTAAGTGGAACATAAAATCCCTAATGGAAGGCATACCTTCGAAGATAGAAGAGTTCTGCAAAAAATTATAGGAGGTTGTGTCCAAGATACGACCGCATTGTTGACGTAAAACGACGCTGTTATTTTATATAATACGCATGTTTATAACATCGGAAATTATTTTATAATGCTGTAAAACTTTAGAAATAACTGTTTAGTAGAATGGTTTGATCGCCCTGAAATGATTTTTTTGTAGAATCAGTTGACGATAATTGATTGATGATTCGTTCTTGCCCTCGCAGAACAACACACTAGCTGATCGTATGTCACAATTTGTTTCATGTCAATGCATTGAAAATTTACCTCGAACGCTATTCCGGTGGCCTTTTTTGCAACTGACGTAGACTCGGCCACAGTAGATTATATACTTGTTACACCAGCACCATTATTCCACATTTCATAACTACATCAATATATCTTTGGCACCGCATGGAAATAACAACAATGACAATACTTGCAAGTGTCAAATATCATGCTACATGTTATTTAGTATTGCCAGTGGAATTACACTTTTAGACACAATGTTAACTGCTTGGAAAAAGACTTTTACCTCAGCAGAGATTCATTACTAATTACCCTAGCACAAATATGTCCTTCCCACAGCATAATTTGCACCACCAAACAATCGCCAATCATAGCATCAAAAAATTAGGTAATTGTTGCATCGCGACAGGGCCAATGCACACGGGAGCAGATACAAATGGAGTTTCAGCGCAGCGAAGATGCACTATTTTTACGTACGGGTTATGAAGCACGCACGCACGCACACAAATATCCATATATCGATGGCTTGAAGCAACTAAATATACACACAGTTATCTCCGTTTTGCGCTGTCCTCAACAAAAGCCCCTTCTATTAAAATTACCGCTCTAGACTAGCTTAACTCTCATCCTTTGTGGAGAGAGTTTTGCTACCGTCATGCGAAATCAAAATTCCAGAACATTTATTTTCTTGGTGAGCCAACGATAGCCTAGCTTGTTGATTCCCCACACAATTGTGTAGCTCAAAACTTTAATGCAATGGCGTCAATATGATGTAATGATTGCAATGCCAGAGACATCAGCGCGTGAGTAATTTTGTCGCGTCCTCAGCTCAATCCGAAACCAAGGAATGTGATGTCGCGGAACAAGGAAGAACAAGCGATATTCATTGCTTTGAATACAGAACTTGACTGAAAGTTTGCCTCAGCGAGATCCACTGTTTATACTCTAGGCAAATATACCCCTTCGTTCTTCTTTTCCTTTGTTCACAGAGATTTTACATCTTACGATTTCGCCTTCTTTGCTCGTCGATAAGTTGCTCGTTATTGACAGCTCTGCTCGGGAAGGACACAAATGGACAGAACAAATGTATGAGGAAATGGAAATGCTTCCAAATTTCATCAATTTATACCAAATACAGACTATGGGATTGTAATGTATAGCATATCAAACAAATTTTAGGGATTTTCCGATTCGTTTGGTATGTAATTCGCCAAAATCCGTTCGCAGTAAAAATATTTATTAACGTTAACTTTATTTCACAAAAACGTGACCTGTTTTCTGATTTGGCACCCTTAATGAAAGACGTAGTTCTACGTCAAAACTTAAATGTGTAAATTGTATTACTATCAGTTTAATCGAAAATTAAATTTCCTTTCCAATTTTGTTTAGCTTTTTATAATAGCGCCATTGGTTTGGGAGTACCAGCTGTTCAAAAATATGCATTTTTTCTGCCTCAGTTCTTAGTTGTCCTCTCTTTTCTCTGTCTATGACTCCTTTCAAGGACGAAAGGAGGAAAAGACTATTATTCAAATGTCTTTTTGTGACATTTGCGCCTGGGACAAATCACGAATACGCTGCCACTTCGCCATGGTGCAACTGTCAAACTGAGGAAATCGGCATCTTTTACTCGCAGTCTATTATGATATGAATGATAGCTTACGGGCACGAAAAAAAACCGAAGCATTGGTCGCTATTCTAGATGACGATACGAACAATTCGGCCAAACGGTTTCTAGTGGAGCTCGACTTCTGGAATATGAAAACAAACGAGAGGAGTGCTCGTCTGAAGAGAAACTAAACTCTGTCGTTCCAATTGTTGACAGATGTCGTTATTCAAATTTGCAGCTTTTCCTACCCAAAACGAAACTAGGAGCTCGTTTTATTTGTGATATAACCGCAAGGTAAGCGTAGGTCTACCATTGGATAAGTAATCTTCTGCTTGAATTTTCAATAAATGGATGAATGGATGTTTTGTTTTCCCTTGGAATTGTCTTTCAATCTATTTATATAAATCTATAAAAATAAAAATGTGAGGCCAAATGTGTTGCTAAGCGCGAAACCCGAATAAGGAATCATCCGATTTGAGCCATCTTTATTTTGATGTATTCGTCTCTGTCCGTAGATCAATGTTACAGCCCCGTCGCGAGGCTAGTCATCGTTATCCTAATAAAGTAGCATGGTGTAATTTCATAACTACTAATGTTGCGGATAATTTGAAAGACTTCAATGTATTTTAATATCTTTGTTTATAATCGCTTCAATTCAGGAATATTATGCTAAGCTTTCAAACTAATATAATTAAAATAATTATTGCCTCGCAAATCAGCGGCCTTGTCTTCTATCTCGATCAAATGCAGGCTAGAATAAATGGAAAAAAATGTGATAGTCATTCAAAAGCCCACCTTGGATTTTTGGAAATTTTCTCAATTTCTGGACTATTTTATCAAAACTGCTTCAGTAATTTTGAAGAATTGTTTTGTTACGGTTAAAAAAATAAATAAACCGCAACAATAAAAAAAAGTAGAAGGGTCTGAGCCTAGGGGCACGGACGGAAGTTTGACGTAGGACTGTGATTGTCAGAACACTGTAATTCTTTTCATTGTTCAGAAATCTGTTAGTTTAACTCTTTTGGAACTCTAAATAGTAACCCTTCAAACGGTTTGTAACGAACAAAGAAAAACAATATGCTTCTGGCAGGAAGTTCAACTGTCTAACTAAAAATGATTAATGAATATCAGTGGGACACATAACAGGATGGAATGGATGGTAGGTGAAGTATATGTGAAACGGTAAACAAAAAAATTATATCGTCATTGATTACATTGAACATGGAATTTATGGGGAAGAAAAGAAAAAAACAAGTTGAAAATACTCACGGTTTTGTGATATTTTGAGGTAAAATACACATGAAATCATGAAGTTGCTTTATTTTTAATGGATAACTATGTGATTTCTTTCCATTATCTTATTCTTATTATTAGGCATCGGGAGCAGTTTCCGGTGAAATAATGTTCGTTTGCAGTTTGAAGTTTGAGTGATACATGAAATCTTGCATTTGATTACTTTAACAGCTTGCTAGCTTGTTAGATAGAACGAATTATTGCATACAATATTCATGGGAACGAAGTTAGAAGAAAGAGTGCATAATATATTATTTAATTTCGCATCCGCTTGCGATCCGCCTCTTTTATTCGTTAAATTGCTCACTTGTTTTATTATTTCCGCTGTTGATGTCTCAGGCAAAAAAAAATGCTGGAAAAATTTGCCGTCGAATGGTATATATTATAACATATATCGTACGATTCTGCATAAAATGCATTTGAAAACTCTTAATAAACGTTAGATTTTTCGTAGAGTGACCCCCCTATATAGAAATTAAAGACATAGTCCTACGTCAAAACATAAATGAACTAGGATAAGAATCGAAGTATAACTTCAAATCCTAAAATCTCATCAATACTAGACAAAAGTCCTCCTGAAGCTTCAATGACCTGTTGATAACGTTTGGGCATACTGTCGACCAAGTTCTGGAGGTGCTGAGGGTCGATTTCGTTACGCGCCTTCTGGAGGGTCGTGAAATAAATGTCCTAGTTAGTGACACCATCTTTCACCACTTTGTTGTAGAGAATGGCCCACAGGTTCTCAATCGGTTTGAGATGAGAACTTTGTGGTGGCCATTCAAGGAGTTTAGTTTTGCGTGAACGGAAATACGCTTTTGTCTTCTTAGCAGTATGCTTCGGGTCGTTATCCTGATGAAAAACGAAGCTGTTTCGTAGGCCACTTTTTCGAAGCGATTCCTTCAAGTTGTCCCTAAGGATGTCAATGTAGACATCTGCTGTAATGATTCCGTGAATTCGCACCAGATCTCCAACCCCAGCCCAGGAAGGCATCTTACACCGTTACATTGCTTCCACCGTGCTTGACTATAGCTTGCAAATGACGTTCCTGCTGTTTGAATAGTTACCAAAGTCCGTTTATTCAGTCCAGAATAACTTTATTCAAAACGATCTTAACACGGCATTTACTATAACAATACCGATGAATGAAATAACTTCGTATTTCTGTTACCCGTATGTTGCTGCTATAGAAACCAGTGATGCCAGTAGTGATATATTTCGATATGCCATCATCCTTCCGCTACACTCTTTCTTTGGATGTAATATCATTTTTTGGGGCGGGCTTTTATTTTTGTCATCGCGTATTTGCACACAAAGAAGATGTTATGTAAGCTCAAGTAGACAAAATCTAACAAAAAAGGCAAAACTTCTTAACCCATACGAGCGTCATCTATAGACGACATCAGCGTGATACTGCACATCGATCACATCTGCGCGATATGCATACTTTTCGGCGCAGTGTTCCGTTCAGCGGTAGCACACTGCCGTAATGAAAGGGTTAATAACTTGAAAGAGTAATAATTAATATACAATTCTATGAAATTACGGTTGTAGTTTTTATTTAAATAGTCCAGAAATTGAGAAATGTTTTGAATATGCATGGTGGGCTTTTTCATACCTATCACTGTATGTTATATCGTCTACTTTTTTAAAAACTCTCTAAACATGGTTCAGGGTTGGTACTTCGTTCAATCCGCTTTGTGCGGAAAGTACGACTTCTGAGTTCAACGACTCAGAAAGTAAAAGCCTTTGCGTAGATTTTTTTGTTACGACCTAATATATAAATCCTTTTTACTCATTCTTGTCTGACAAGTCACTTCTAGGAGTGGCCCGTTAAGAGTCATACAGTGATTCTGTTAGATTCTCCAAAGAACCATACAATTTTCGTCGTTAAAAACGTGGAAGCAGAATCGATAGAAAAACAAATTGATGCATTGATTTTGGAAGCAATATATTTGCATTTCCATTGAATGGCAGTAAATTGCATCCATGCGAATGACAGTGCAATTGGGCATCCAAATAGATCACGCTTAACGTCGGTTAAAAATAGCCCACGTGCAACAGCAGCAGCATTGAAGCCAAAATGCATCAGTCATTTCCACACATTTGCAGGCACAAGCGCATCGGGCAGCTGTTCTTTCTTTCAATTAGTGGAGAATATTCTTGAAAGGTAAGTGATTTTTGCAGTAATCCTTTCTAGATTCAAGATAATATCGAGAAAGAAGCATACTATTGATTTGGATAGCTTTTCTCCGGGTTGTCATTCTAGGGAAGAAAATAGATGATTGCATAATGATAATCATGCTGTAATCAAGCTTACCATGCATTTTAATCAATTAATTTTCCAGGTTCATTCACAAAAATGGGAGGACACTCAGAGTCTAAAGTGTACATTTCCGATAAGCTGCCGGATTCGCTGCGCAAGAATATGCAAATTTTCCAGGTATGAACAATGCAAAATGCGACGATGCGACTTTTTTTTTAATTACACGCGCTTTTTGTAGGCTAAAAATGATTTACCCGTGTTCCTGAAGGGAGGTCCAGTGGATAAGGCCCTTTACTTCACCACCGTCGCTCTTTGCGGTCTCGGACTTCTGGGAATCATTCGATATGTATACTCCGCCGGATTCGCCTCCAAGAAGAAGTGAAAAATGTGATATTCATATTAAAGATCATCGTAGTTTTAATCTTCGAAAATAAATGTTTGTATTTTTTCCTCTCCGAAACTCATTTGCGATCTTAAACTGAATCCATTACATATAAAAAAATAGAAACCATTAAAAATTCTTTTTTTTCTCCATAACAAATAACGCCCAATTTCAATTGAATTGATCTAGGGGACCAAGTTTCCTTTCAATGCTCTACGTTGCTCGAATGAAGCTTCTCGATGGAGAAAGATAGCTGTTCCAGCTTCGCTACCAGCTGCTTCATATTGTTCTGTGATTGGACCTCGTTACCACCTTTGCTGCCAAAGGATGATTCGTTTCCCAGGTCGAAATGCAACTTGGCGAGACTCTCCTGCTGCTCACGGATACTCGTCATCTGCTCCATCGTACAGCCAGAACCTGGAGGGGAAGACATCGGTGAGTGATTTTTTTTCAGTGATCTACACCCTTATTAAGATACCCACCAAACGCTTTCAGCTTGCCCGAGTGGAAATCTTCCAGCAGTCCCAGAAGGGCACGCTCCATGTGCCGCACATCCGGTACTTCTGATATGAAAGAGTGGTGCTTTAGTGGTCGTGAGGTAAAGCTATAACTTTTGTTCAAACTAATCGAGCTACTATTGGCGGTGGCTGCATTGGAATGGCTGCTACTAGCTAGCGACGAGTCGGAAGCTTTCTGTCGATAGTATCGTATGCTGGCTGGAAGATTGCTACTGCCACTAGATCCTCCCCCACTCGTTGGAGTGAGATCTAGAGGAACAGTCGCAAACATCGTCGCCAGCAGGATCGCATCGGAGAGGGTGATCGTATGGAACGCAAAAATAATCCACCAAATCGAGGAAACCGAATACGGAACGTAAGTGCAAAAATCATACCGTTCGTTGATACATAACATGGAAAAGAAAAAAAACAAACCAAAACAATAACATCTACTACATCAAGCTTAATTCTAAACATAACACATAATATCTAGCATAATGTGCATTGTTGGAACTCTTGTCTCACTCACCTCTTTGAACCTTTTTTGGCTTAGTCTTCGTGTCATGGCTTCTACGTTCGTTGACATAGTTCAACTTTGCAGAGGGTGGGGCATCACCTTGGACAGGCTTCCCGAGGCTTGCTGGGTAACTGGTGGAGTTACGACTTCGACTCGTCTCCCCACTTGAGAATATCTTCAAGAGACAACAATTAAATTTTTTACGAGCTCAAAACAGTGCCACGGTTGACTCAACTTACTTTATTACTAAGCACGGGTGAAATGGGCGTTTGGATGGATTTTGCCTGACCACTGGAGGACAAGTTTGTGATAGTTGCCTGGTCGTCTTCCTCGTCGTTCGATACGAGTTTTTGTCGCTCCACCGCAGCATCATCGCATTCCATCGCTATGCTCGCTCCGCGCAGGATGATGACCGAAACTGATTTGTAAGCACGACACTAGCAAACGTTCATGGGAGATAGATATTTAAGCAATTATGAGCATGACTCGCACTACAATCGCATCAGATAACACGAACAAGAAAATAGTGGACGATTTGGTCGATAACTTTTTTTTTGTTTATCTTCTTGAATTGTCAACGATGAGTGCTGGTTTCAGGATTGAGTGTCGTTGAGTGCACTTACTTTCTGTGAGGGGCATGTGAATGGTGGGGGATATTTTAGGATCTCTCTTTTGAGGATTTTTTGCCGTAGGACTACGTCTTTCATTTCCGTACCGGGGTGTAAGTTTAAAGTTTCGAAGACGAGAGCGTGACGCTTGGAGTGCAACGTTTCGAAACGTTAATACCTCTTTGCCAGCTGAACTGGTATGATTCGGCTGCATTCGAAAGACTAAATATCCAAGAGTCATATGGTTATTTATTATTGACTCGATTGTTTCAATATATAGATTGCGCAAGAGACGAACCAGCCTAAATAAAGACAAATAAAAAGCTGGTGCGCACTCAGAAATCCATTCAGTTGTTGTTAGAGGTGGACAAAACGGTTCACTTTAATGAACCGTTCAGTGACCAGCCGTTCACTTAAGTCAACTAGTTCTTTTTAGCAGTTCACTCACTCTTTCATACAGTGTACACCGATCACCTCACTCTTTCGTACAGTAAACACCGGTCACCGCACACAGTTCGTTCTGAACTGTATACATACTTCCGCCAGCGGTCATCGTACACAGTTCTGAACTGGTTCTGAACTGTGTACACAGTTCATATGTACTGTTGCCCAGTATTGTACGATTCATATAGAACGTTACAGAAAAAAACGTCTACGTTTCGTCACCGTCTCCATCAATTCATACATGCAGTCTATGCTTGCAGCAGCATCGTCGTAAATCATATTGAACGAATGATTTATTCAATGTTATTCATAGTGTCGCCATCTACAACAGTTTTATATGGAGGCGATCTGGCGTAGTGGTAACATCCATACCTCTCACGCTGAAGATCACGAGTTCAATTCTCACTCCCAAAATTCTTCCGAAAATGGAAGTAAAAAGTGACGAACCAGCCAAAAGTGTTGAAAGTCACTATAATACAGATAAAAAAAAGCTTTATATTTCGAATAAATTTCAATTCGAATCAACAACAAATTTTGAAAAATTCAATGGAAATAATTGAATTATATTATTTAAATACTTAAAACACGTATCCTTATTCCACAATAATAACATGTAAACTGTTCTTCTCAGCTAGCTGCGAATGATTTTGGTGGAACTAAGAGATATATTGGTATAAACAATGCAACCAAAATCAAAACAAAAGCCAAGACACAAAATCCAGACAAAACCCCAATGAACCGTCCGTCTCCGTCAAGCCAGATGCAACCGAGTAACTGACAATGTCTAAACCCGTCTTCAATTATTTTTTTGCTACAAATTCTGCCGGTCGTATTCGTTGAACGGTCGCTAACGGGTTATAACGTTGCCGGTGTATGTGGATGTTTCCATAAGAATTGTATGGGAGAATAATTGACGTGACGTGACGGAACGTGAACGTGACGTGCTTGTTGTATGTGAATCGCACCTAAAATAGAACGACCGTTCGTTCACTCTTTTTGGTGAACTAGTTTTTCTGAACAGTACTGAACAGTTCATGAACGGTTTGTCATACGATGTGAGAAAAGGAAGGTCACGCTCACACGCCTATGCAATATGCTCTTCTTTCTAAATTCCCTTTCTATTCTAAATTTTAACACTTTCAATCCATAAACTCTATTCAAAATAGTTCCGATAAGGAAACGATAGAATTTATGGATAATTTTTGCACGGCAATGATACTTCCTAATTTAACGAGATTTTTAGATGGATTCGAATTAAAGAATTTCGTAAAACGGAACATTTTTCCAACTGAACCATTAATTTCGTTTGTCTTAGGGGCTGTCCACATACCACGTGAACAGAAAAAGCACGGTTTTAGACTCCCCCTCCCTCTCCGTGGACAAGCGTGGACATTTTCATACCCCTACCCCCCTTTGTCCACGTGAACATTTTTCCTTTTTAAATTAAAATAATTTTTTTTTATTTTCCAGACCGGGGTCCCCCCTTAAGTTGTTTTTATTCCAAATTTCACTAGCTGTACCCTGTACCAGTTGTGGCGCATTGTTCTTGTATGGTAGAGAAATGGGTAGCATAACAAAGCACGTGCTTCATATGAGTTTAATTTTGAAATACTTGTGAGTATATGATATTTTTTGTTTTTCCATTATAAGCGAATATCTGGTTTGCAAACACGGAAACACGCAATGTACAGTTGACCAGGTGATGAACAATTCGCATCTGAATATAAACTACACAACTTCAAAGATTGATCTTAAGCTTCACTAATTTTTACTTCGAAAAAGTCTCAAAGAACTCTGGGGCTGTTATCAATAGACAAAACATTGGATTTCAATGGTTAAAATATTTTGAAAACTCGGTTACTCAGAATTTTCATATACTCCTCCTCTACTTCCTCATGATAATCTTTCAGTGTGGACGGTATAAATATTAAAATGACAGTAAATCTTGATAATTATCCCTTCAACATCTATGGAAAGTTGATCCGCAGCCGCCTGAATTTTGTTGCTGAAGATATAAACAACTCGTCCTACAACTAGTGTCGGTATTTAAGTTGATCCTTAAGCTTGTCATAGACGTCTTGGCCTTCCCTAAGAGGGCCGCCAAAGTTCGTGTTCATATTATCTGCCGAATATGCAGCGCAATGTGCATATGATATTTGATAAAAATTTCAAAAATTAATGTCGCGATGATTTCAGACGTATGTTTTTTTAACGAAAGAATTTTGGCTCATAGAGCAACGATCTAGAACTAGCGACTAACTAAGTTTTGACAAACGCGGGACGTAATCTGACGCGGGACACTTTGCTAAAACGCGGGACTGTCCCGCGAAAAGCCAGTTTATTATAGACCATTCTGCATTGAGTTTCTAGAAGACTTCCAAAGTGCTCGTGGGGAAGAATTACATCAGACAACTCACGATTCATTGATTCCCAACTATGAAATCGAGCTCAAATCTCAATTATGAATGTTGAACATTTCTTGACACCCATTTCTTGCTTTAAATTGATGCCAATTCAAAAATACGCTACACAGAACAATTTGAACATACATCAACGTTTTTTTTACGCGGGGATAGGTACCTCGTAAAAAACCGCGTTAATTGGAAAATCCACGTAAAAAAACCATGTCACCTAATGATAATTATCAAATACTACGTAGAACGGAAGTAAAAAGTTGAATGTTGCTCGCTTACGAAAACCCGTAGTTTTTTCCTGCAATTTCGTTGGTTACTGGTAGCTATAGTTCGGTTTTCCTCACGAATGAGGTCATCTGCTGTTGTTAGAAGATTCCCTAGTGATTTGTACACTCTACTACCGATGGACGTGCAGTACCATTGTTGGACCGTCCAGAGTTAAGTAGACAGGGAAATCCATTCACGAATCTAATTACCGTAATATGCTCTGAGGGAACATAAGAGAAAAAAGTGAGTTGAAGGGGAACCGCGCAAAAAAACCGCATAAAAAACCTGGGTGTACATTTTTTTCATTTGAAAGATGAGAAAATTTTCCAAATTATTCTGTTGTAGAACATTTTAAATAGTGAAAGATAATAATTGTGGTGTCGAGGAAGGAATTGTAGAAGGGTTGGAGAGCTTTAATTTTGTTGATAGAAACAATCTAGTTTATCATGTATTTTTGGGGAAAAAATAATAAAACCCTTAAAAAACGAAAAAATTTAAGTGTTTTTTCACTTCTTAGAGGCACATCAATCAATCAATTCAAATCTTTTACAACTGCACTGCCGTTCTACGCATAGTTGTCCCATGTTCCTAAATCAGCAACTGAGAAAAACACAATCAAAGTTTTCTCGCATATTTGTCTACCAATAGCTTTAAACATTTCAATTTAGCAATACACCTGGTTTTTTAGAAGCACTATACTATTGTTTAATGCAATGTGATGAGATCCTCTCACTGAATCAATCGAGCTTGGTTACAGGTTTAAAAAATCGTTGTGGGACTGTTATGAATAGAATATCGACATGGGACAATTGAGCTTGATGTTGTTTCCTTAAAAGCTGGGAACAAACTATATGTTATTTTGTATTTTTCCGTAAGATTATGCATAAAAAGACGGGTGGGTAATGTCGGGGACATAACCGGAGTGACGTAGGACTATACAAAGGAGACAGCTTTTGTTAAATATATATTTTAAATATATTGTTTTATTTTCTTCTCCTACGTGAATACCTACCTATCTACCTGAAAAATGGATTAGTTTACTGTTTACTCTTTATGAAAATGTTGGGGGTTCTGAAAAGAACCTTTGGTGTTGTGTTTTTGTTATCACTCGATATTCCCATCTTGTTCGGCTAAACCTTCCTGTTTAGCTATTGCGTTTGCCACTCGCCACAGCTTTCACAGTTGGAAAATTTCTTCCCATTCAGCTTGTGACATGTTGTTCAGTAAATTACATTTAATGCGACGTACCGGAGAAACACTTTGCCACTCACTGAAACTAATTGTTGCCTTGATGAGCGCCGAACCGAAGCTGCTCTGTTCTTGATGCGGGTTTTCTGATTGTCGTGAGCAGCTTTGAAAGCCAACTCGAGCACTCCGACGGCCGAAACTCTATAATCGCTGTTAGGTATACTGGTGCTCCGGCACCAATCCGTTCGGCCTAGTCACCCTTGCGGAGCAATCAGTGAATGCGACCAATAGGGAACTGGAGACTTGCACGGTTCGAGTGAGACTTTGCCTTTCCCTTAACTTGTCCTCCTTTGTTACGTCCACGTTGCCGCTGCCGTACAACCACACGGGTTTACGGTTTGAAAGAAAATAAGATATTTATTTGGGGTCCGCGTGTTTTATACTCTAGCGGTACACACTCACAGGATAGAGACAAATCGGCAGACTCAGCCAGAGGGGCGAGTCCAACGAGACGAACAAATGAGCGTTAAAAGGGAGCGATGGCAAAAAAATACATTCATTACGATTTGTTCGCTCGTTGGATTCACATGCAGGCTAAAAAGGGTCCTTTTCAGGATCACAAAATTATCTTCAATCTAAAGAGTTTATTGTTTTGTTATCACTCGATATCACCATTTTGTTCGGCTAAACCTTCCTGTTTAGCGATTTGTTGCCACTCGCCACAGCTTTCACAGTTGGAAAATTTCTTCCTATCCAACTTTGTGACATGTTGTACAGTAAATTACATTCAATGCGACGTGCCGAAGCGCCACTCAGTGTCGCATTGGAGGCGATTTTAACCTGTAATTGAACATTTGCGATGACAGTGGTACAGTGTCGACTTTCAATGTGGGGTCATAATTTGGATCTCTATGTTTACAAAAATGTCCAACTAAATAAGTCGCATTACATGTCCGTCCAATTAGCTAAATGTCGAACTAATTGTAAATTACTGTACTTTCAATCTGGAAACAATTTAAGAATTGATGAAAATTGTATAATCAGGAAAGTCCCCAACTATCAATAAGCTCAGAACAACTGCCAAATTCACATACTCATCATATCCTGGCAAACAAATTATGAAAAAATCAATTTGTGTTTTATTATTATTTTGGATAATGTTTTAGAAAGCATTGAACTGTATTTCCTAAACTCTTTCTTGAAAGGTTTAATGGCCCTGAAAAGCGCCTTGCTTTATGGAATGGTTCCAATTTAGAAAACTTAGTACTCGTGGTTTTGAAAAAAGCCATTTCGAACGCCCTCGATGCCGCCTTGTTCTGGATTTGCCACCAAAGCAGTTTGTATAAAGAACAAACTTTTTTCTTCTGCTACCAGCTGCCGTTTTGCGATTGCGTTTGCCACTCGCCACTCGCTGCAACTGCCTGTTGTCTTGATGTCCACCGAACCGAATGTGTTCTGTTCCGAATGCGGGTTTTCTTATCGTCGCGAGCAGCTTTGCCAGCTAACTCGATCACTTCGGCGGCCGAAACTATACAACGCCGGCTAGGTGGACTGGTGCACTGGTACTAACGCGCTCGTCCTAGCTATACTTGCGGGGAACTCCAGATCAACACGGTTCGAGCGGGATTTTGCCTTTCCCTTTACTTTTCCTCCTTTACCATGTCCAGACATGGCTGCTTGGGTTGGTTTGTTGATGTGTTGTGATGCGAACCGATGTGGTGTACGGTTTGAATGAGAATGATCGTTATGGCAGCGGAGCGGGGATTTTTAAGCTGACTGGCTGGCTCGAGAATTACGCATGTGTGAGACTGCGACCAATGTTTCGTTCATTTTTTTCTTTTTCCTTTCCAATCGTGCTTCATTCTATTTCGCTGCTGCTCTGCACATAGTGCATTTTGACAATGCTTGATATTTCACAATTATTCAATTATTTATCTCAAGAAAAATGAAATGTTATTCATTATGAATATATATATATTTCCTATCAATTGATGCAAAAACCTTTGCGATCTATCGAGAAATGCTAGAGTTATAAGCGTTCCAAATCTTGCATTTTTTCCTACTTGTTCAGTGCCTAGATTTCCATTTCATCCCCTATATCTTCCGGTTAGACGTAGTCCTACGTCAAAACAACGTTTCATGAAGAAAAGTGAAAATCTTCAAAAAGTAACATGGGACAACTATGCGTAGAACGGCAGTACAATCTATGCGAAATTTTCTGAAAAAAATAGAATACTGGGTTATAAAAAAAAATGGAATTGATTCAAGTTTGACTACTAGTGGTGCGTGGATCATTTCACGCAAATGAAATATTAATTCCTAGAAATTGACGGGATTCCAATACTTTGAAAAATTTTAACTTTTCGAGATAAGTAATACGAAAAAATGATTTTACACGAAATTCTGCATGAAAAACTATACTGACATTATTATCCTAAGACTAATTGTTCTCGAGAGCACTATACAAGCTCAATAGAATATTGTATTTGATACAAAAAAACATATTATAATATCATTGAAACTTAACCATTATGGAATCGCTTATTTTTTATAGGTTTGAGCTAGGAACGTCTATGCATAGCCTGCAACTATAAATGTTATAGGATCATACAAAACATCACGGTTGCTCACAGTTTACGTGAGTTATTTTTAGAATATAGATTTCAGTGAAGAAGTTCAATGATATTAGTAAAAATATATGAAGCACTCTCAGACAGCTCAATTCGTTTATTGATAAATACGGAATATTCAAGTTGGGCGGAAAGTTTTAAAATTCTTGAATATGGAACATTTTTTATTTAATTTAGAATGTATCGGTGATTATATTTGAAATAATATTCATTTTTCGTGTCCACGTGGACATAGTCTATACCCCCTGCCCCCTCTCCGTGGACAAGCGTGGACCCCCTTCCTCCTAAAATTGTCCACGTGGTATGTGGACAGTTTGAGGTCTAACAGGACATCGCGACCATTAGGTTTCGTTATTTTCTTCAACGATTCTCGATTTTCTCCTTTTCAAATGTAAAAGAACTTATGACCTCATTACGTTTCCACAGTACGATGCAACCCTTAATGAAACCCGAAAATAGGATACTGATTGTACTTGATACGTGCTTTTTGTGTGTTCCCGTGGTCGAGTGGTTAGCGTTACACCTAACAACGAGTGGTTAACGTTACACCTGTCGGAAGTTCGGGTTCGACCATTCCCTGTGATCACGCGTATTCTAGAGCTCGCCACTCAGAATCTTGAATGCATTCTGAGTGGCGAGCTCAAGAATGTTATTTTCCAGCAAACATAACGTATAACTTTTACACAGGCTTGGTCGCAGATAAATTTGTATCAAATTACAATCGTATAAAATATCAATCAAAGGCCGGATACCGGATAGTTAGATGTTCTCATACGAAATAAGTTCGGTGTTCTTTGTGTAGTATCGTCCTTATCCAAATACTTTTTTAATGTAGCAACATGTGGAAATGCGAATATATAAAAGCCTCACGCACCAAGCCTGTGTAGAGAATGTGTCGCCGATCATAATCTTTCCGATTTATAATGAAGTAAGTGTACCCTCTCTCAGACTACCATCTCTGAAGACGGTTCTAAGTTTGTTCTCAATCTCAATTAAAATTATTGATTGCTGATTGCATGTAACTCTTACTCTTACTTGGCCAGTATTAGAATTATATCATTACATTTACAAAAACTACTTATTATAATACAAAGCCCTTATCAAAAAAAAAACTGTTCCAAATTTCTTGTAGAAAACATGATACACTATTAATTTTTTTTTTTCAACTAGCAATAATCGCATCTCGGTGAAACCTCATATTACGATATAGCTACTAGAGATGGGCAAACCGTTCACGAACGGTACAAACGAACTAGTTCGCCGAAAAGAGTGAACGAACGGTCGTTCTTTTTCAAAAAACGGTAGTTCTCCCCACGAACTGATTGCGAGCGAACGGTTTGTGAACGAACTGATTCCGAAAGAACGGTTTGCGAGTGAACTGATGAAGAGTGAATTGCTTGTGAACGAACTGTTAGGAGTGAGCTGTATGGGAAAGAACTGATTGAGAGCTATTGAGAGTGAACTGTTTGGGAACGAACTGTTTGAGAACGAAGTGTTTGCGGGCGAACTGTTTGCGAACGAACTAGTGCAGCTGAACAGATTTGCGTTGGACGGAATGGACAAATATAACGAGAACGTTTGTAAGGAAAATAAAACGACAAAATGCATCTAACGCAGGGTTTATTTTGTTAACGTATACTCAATTTTGTGTTAAAAATTAAATTAGATTTTCGTAGTTTTAAAAGTTTATTTTCAATTACATTTATTCTTTCAATTCCGCGTAACATTCATATTTAGTTGCTTTTTAGCATTTTAGTTGCTTTAAATTCATTGTTTGGCCTATTGCGTATACGTGTTCGCGTGATTGTTTGTATGATTGATTGTTAGTGAAAATCGCTGCAGATTTTTTCCCCTGAATGAATATTATGAAATATGATCTTACATGGAACCTGTGTGTTGTCCAAAAAGAGAATATGAAAAATTGCACATATTTTGTGCACATCAAATTATTACATAAACTTTTGTCGGTCGACATATTTTCACATACAGTTTGCGACTTTTAAAGAAGAAGCAGATTATCTTTCCCCACTAAATTTTAAAAATATGAATCCCATACGTACACCATCCAATCCAACGATATCAATTGATAGCTGTCTATTGATGTTGGGTTCTAGCTAACATTCTATGTTGTTCTTAATACTGGTGCACGAAAGAGCGAAAGAACGGTTCAAAAGAACTGATTCACTTAGATGAACGATGATTGAGTGAACCGTTCATCAAAGTGAACTGTTTTGCCCATCTCTAATAGCTACTGCGCATAGCTAAATAGGATATTTATTCTAAACCAAAAAACTAATAGGGGAAGTGGGGGCATAGTAGTCACCCTAAGGAATATGCCCATTTCCAGCGCCCACAGCGTTTTTCGAAGAATACTATACTATAAAAATTCAAAATAGCTTTTACTATAAAAATTCAAAATAGTACACTTTTCATCATTAGAAAAAAAAAGGTGAAGAATCGAATTTTTTTTTGCTTGGAGGTAAAGTGGTCACCCGCACATATCAAGCTAAATGTGATAGATTTATGCGTGTTTTTCGTCCAAATTTATTCAAATCATATTTGTTACATATTTGGTACATGTATGAAATAGGCTTGGCCTATTCACCTAGAGTCTCAATTTAAATTTTCTCTTGCATACAAAAACGAGGTAAAAAACACATAACGTTCCGCATTATGAGGCTTGGTTTAGTTGGAGTGGCATATTTATCCAGGGTCAAAGCCACAAAAGGATCTTCTTCAAGAGCAGAATGTGATGAGGTATATCAGCTTTAGTAAACAGAACATTGTAAGTTGTTATTCACCTATGACCACTTTGCCCCCCACATGAAAATAATTTCTATGCTAATTAATCGTTGAGATTAAACAAAATATCTGTTCACCTCTCTTAGAATAAGTGAACAGTCGTTCAAACTGATGATTTGTCCAACATATCAGATTGATAGTGCACCCGTGGCCGAGTGGTTAGCGTCTCACATTATCATGCCGGGTGTTCGGGTTCGATTCCCGTTCTGGCCGGGGATTTTTCGTCAAAGAAATTTCCTTCGACTTGCACTGTGGTCATGCGTATTCAAGAGCTTGCCCCTCGGAATACATTCAAGGCGTGTTATTTGGCTTAAGAAATCTCGACCAAGTATTAATAAATGACGCTAGTTAATGCATACGTTGAGACGGCAAAAGTTCCACAAGGGAACGTTAACGCCATTCAAGAAGAAGATCAGATTGAATAAACAAGATTTCATGAGAAATTCCTTAGATACCATGCGCACAGAACTACGGCCGAATGGCTATCGAGAGAGTAATTTCTCTCTACTGAAGTACAGGGTGACTCAAAAGTTATTAAATTCTTCAAACATAAGGTGACCATCAATACGGCATCTATAGTCAATAGTTATACTACCAAACAAGCAGGTGACCACTTTGCCCCCCATGACCAATTTGCCCCCACTACCCCTATTTGTTCAAAATTTTCATTTGAAAATGTGTTTATTTCTTTCTTACATTTAACGCTTTATTTGAACCATGTCATATGCCGTTTCACCTAATTTTGTATTTGCTAATAAAGAGCCGAATATCCGGCTATCCGGTATCCGGTATCTGGCCAAACCACTATCCGTTTCATTGCTAGTTTTCATGGTCTCGGGACCAAAGGCGTCATTTTTTTCATATTTTTGCCTGAAAGCTTTTTTATATGACATATCAAAAGATCAGAGGTGTTTTTTTTTCGTTTTTAAATTATGATTTTTCAAATTTTCATCGATGGTCCGAAAAATCAATATTACCCCTTTTCCCAGAAATGAAAAGAATCAAAACTTTTGAAATACTAAACCGAGCTGTAAGTAATATGTACTACGCAGAGACGGCAAAGTTCCTTTAGGAACGTTAGTGCCATTTTAGAATATGGTGTGATTCGAATGCGTACACCTGGTCCGCAAAATATTACAAATAAAAAGAGTGTATTACTATTATAAATACTTGGACAGTGAAAATTTAGTTTATTCTTTCATTAAGAAGTCTTCAATATACTGATACATATTCAATTCTGGGTCACACCCTGATATGACTTCTGACAGTCACTTCTAAAGCAGCAATAATCAAATTTTGGTTCAATTGCGTTTTTTTTCGTTCACACCGGCAACGTGTTCGACACCGAACTCCGGAACATTTGGCCAAAAAATTTAATGCCGGTCATCCCGCCTGGGATAGCAGCGAGGATCATCCACAGTAGGGAGATGATTTGTGCTACGGCGAACAGAACCGTTAGGGCCGTACTCTGTTCGATCATTGCGAAATATAAAGTTGCGACGAGACAACTACTGTACGAGATGGAAAGCGCAAGTCGTTCCTTCGAAAATAGCTGTCTGAACGTGGTACCGAAGCCACTTAGGAAAGAGAAGCTGAAATTTGTCTTCAATTAATTAATGTCATGTGTGTATTAATGTTAGTCACAAACCTCATGATGAAGAAAAGACTTCCAAGCGTGTATAGGAGAGCAAACTTTCTTGCTTTGAGTATTAACATCGGAATATAAAACGTCGACACGGTCATGCAAAATACACCCAATCCCATACACGTCACAAAGCCAACAATCCGCTGTATTCGACTCTGTTTTTGGAAGATATAAATATGAAACAAAAGATCAAAACATATTTCCACCGAACAAACCCACCAACTTGGGACAACAACTGTCTTGGGTGTCCTTGAGCCAACTGTTCGCCTCAGGTTCCTGATTCTTTCCGAATAGTTTTCCCACCAGCCCGGGTGTGGATATTGAAGGCATCTTCGGCATTTCCAGTTTGAAGTTCTTCTTCTGGTCGCTTTGGAGCAGCAGATATTCATCCAGGTCTTTCTTGAGATCAGCCATCGTTGTGTAGTCAATAGAATTATGTTATTTCAATGTGAAAATTAATCAAAACACTGCAGTGATTAGTTTTTGCGAGACGATGCACCGCCTACCCACGTATCATGTTTTCGTTTTACTATCTTGCTCTCTCTTGTGCATTGAGTGAATTGTTTACACGAATCAGCTGTCAGCCTGGATCGAACGGTGGACATTGCGGAGCCAGAGAAACAGATCGAAAATTGGTTTCACCACATTTAGTTGTAAAATTTCTAAACAGATATACCCGATATAAAATTACTTTCAATTACCGAGATAAAAATTGATTTAATTGAACGCTCTTAAAAATGGAATACGCATTTATTTTCATATAATTTATTATATAAACTTCATGGATACTTTGAGGACTCAAAGTCTGCGTAGATTCAAAAATTCAGGTAAACTCAAACCACACGTTTCCTTATAGTTTGAATACCGTTTAAGCAATACTTTGATGATTAAACTTTGATTTACCGCACAAGTTGTTACAACACTCAACCAATGTCGTGACGCAAATTGTGAATATCGCTATACCTTATAACAAACGATCCATTAAGCCATTGTAGTAGTATAGGTAAACCCACGTGTAAAAATGGGGTAATAGTGTTTGTGAGAGAAGAGCAAAGCACATGTAAATAGACTGTGTGGCGCTTCATTGACACGAGTCTTTGAATACATTTGAAATAAAAATAACAATTCAATACTGAAGTTAGATGTATAAACAAAATGTTCCGATAAACAATTGCGAACAAAAATATATACAGAAGGTGCATTTGCATATGAAGTAAAATTCTGATTATACGCGAGCGTTACATGAGAAAATTTATAACACATGCGAATTGTGGCTCTTTTGATATTAACAAGTTCTTCCGCATAGTAACTCGATGCTGATAATTCCTTAATATTTTCCTTCGTTGGTTGTATTGTTTTCACATATTCACGTTGGAAAGCCTTAACCCTTCTCTTTGTTGGCCGAGACATTTTGATTGAATGTAATACTTTTCCGTTTATTGTTTTTGAAAGCATCGGCAGCCGTGGCAGTGTTCCGAGCTCTGCAATAAAATGTTCTTACCCAATGTTAAAGTTGCTAAAACTTACATTATAGACCCATTAAACGTAAATATAATGATTGTATTGATATCAACACAATTTTATTCTATTGATTTTCATGACATTAAACGCTATGACGCAGGAATAGCATTTTATTGAATGTTTTGATAGCTGTTTCGATGATGTTGTCTGGCATCAGTGTCGAAAAAATAACGATGCCTTCACCAATACAAACAAAACCATTGCCGAAGATTGAAAAATGAAAATTTAACTTTCAGAGCACTTGCTCGAGTTTTCCGACGTTTTTCACTATACAGTGCAACAGCAGATGAAAATTTAATATCTTGTGAGTAATCGATTAGAGCTCGGTTGATATTACTTGATGGGAAGTGTACGAAAACGATCATTTTCCTCACACTGTTTCGCAAAATTATTGATTTTCGGGCGAGGGGCGAGGGAGGGAGATGAAAGAAATGAGCGCCATTGTGGCAGCCATTTGTGGCTAGCTTCCACCTTCACCTTAAAGCAAGTCCAGTTTCTCTATGCAAATTTATTAGTAATAAATGGTTATTTGTTAGAGTAGTTGAGTAATAACGTAATAATGTAGTAATTATGAATCAACAAACCATTTGGTGTGAATTTGTTTAAATGAGCATAAAAAATAGATCAAAAATTACGAAATCTATAATTCTAATCAAAGTAGAAGCGACTCGCTTTAAAAATTCGTACCAATAAAATTGTGTTTCTATTCGAGAACGTTGAAGCCATATAGAATGTAGTAGAAATAAGTTCATATGCTAAGTATACGGTGAACAACCAGTAAGAAGCAAAATGGGTACATTATATCTATGGTATAACCGCAAAGTTGACGTGGGACTAACGGTGGCTTAGTAAGCATTTGTTTGTATTGATTAAATTATTTATTAAATGAAACAATTTTCGAATTGAATTGAATTCAACATATTTGCCTTGTAAGTAAAGAGTTTCAACAGTTGCCACATAAGATCAATTCGTGTATTGTAATAGATTATGTTCTTCGTTACAAGTGGATTCGATGACCGTCCTTTTACATTTGATATGATGCCTAGGACTACCAAAACATGTAAACGGAAGAATTGTCAAACGATACTTATATTTCACATTTTCCTTTGAAATTATTCCATCTCTCATGTGTACGTACTTTTCGAACCGCGAATTTGCTTGTTTGATGAACTTCAGGCACTCAGTTTCTATTTTGACATGCACATCGAACGCATATTGTTGAATCAATCGACGTTACCGCAGCAAATGGTTATAAGCATTTCGCATCAAATGGTATTAGTGCGGCGGCTGTTTATGTCTGCATCAAATAAATCAAATACAGATATTCAATGGAGGACGATCGCCTTCCTTAATAGCTTCTAAAGAATGACACACGAAAGTCATTGAATGCACATAGAAACTTTGAATCTATTCCAGGTGATTGGAGACAGTTGATATGCCTGCACTCGACAAATCAGAAATATATTAAAATCAATAATATTTGTAAAAATCAAGTAGCTACAACTTGAGAGCTTTGGAATCTATTCCAGTTAATTTGGGATAGTTGACATATCTACGAAAAGAGTTCATTATTCTCAACGAGCCTTACCAAATTGCTCTCATTGGTAAACCGTCACTCAATAATGTGCCTACTGCTTTTCATGTTGCAACTTATTCACACCCCAGTAAACATTAAATCGCATAACTTGCCATATTCTAAGTAGCATATAAAGTAAGATCGAATCAAAACTATATATTAGGCTGTCAAAAAAGTCCTGCGGTATTTTTTTTGAATTTTCATTTGTTCATAAAATAAGTTTCAATCATCTGTTTTAAGTCAAATATGCGCCGTTTTGTTCGATAACTTGTTCCCAACGAGATGCCAACTTCATAATACCCCTGTTATAGAAGCTCGCTTCCTTATTGGCAAAAAACTCGGATAGCCAATTTTCACAGGCCTCTTTTGTGGCTAACTTCTGACTACCTAGCTCGTTCGCCATGGACAAAAACAGGTGGTAGTCACTTGGTGCAAGGTCCAGACTATACGGCGGATTCAAAAGAACCTCCCATCCGAGCTCCCGGAGCTTCTTGCGCGCCACCAAAGAAGTGTGTGGCCTGGCGTTGTCCTGATGGAAGACAATGCGGCCTCTGTTTATCAAAGATGGCCTCTTCTTCATGAGTGCTACCTTCAAGCGGTCCAGTTGTTGGCAGTACAGGTCCGAATTGAGCGTTTGGCCATAGGGAAGCAGCTCATTATAGATTATTCCTCGACAATCCCACCAAACACACAGCAGAACCTTCCTGGCCGTTAATGAGGGCTTGGCCACCGTCTGAGCCGCTTCAGTGGGCTCCGAGCACGACCGTTTGCGCTTCACGTTGTCGTAAGTGACCCACTTTTCATCGCCAGTCACCATCCGCTTCAGAAACGGGTCGATTTTGTTACGATTCAGCAGCGATTCACATGCGTCGATACGGTCAAAGATGTTTTTTTGCGTTAACGTGTGTGGCACCCATACATCGAGCTTCTTTGTGAATCCAAGCTTCTTCAAATGGTTAATAACGGTTTGATGACTTATCCCCAGCTCTTGGCCGATGCTACGGCTGCTACTATGCCGGTCTTTCTCGGCTAATTCAGCGATTTTGTCGCAATTTTCGACGACAGGCCTTCCGGAGCGTGGCGCATTTTCGACGACCTCTACACCAGAACGAAAACGTCGAAACCATCGTTGTGCGGTGGAAATGGAAACTGTATCGGGTCCATAAACTGCACAAATTTTATTGGCAGCTTGAGATGCATTTTTGCCTTTGTCATAGTAGTACTGTAAAATATGTCGGATTTTCTCTTTATTTTGCTCCATATTTGCGACACCATAACTCACGAACGACTTAACCAAACAAAACACTGTCAAGGACTATATTATAGCGCGCAAAAATACCTTTCCAAGAAGCTATAGTTTGACTCGATACAGCCTAATATATAAGTGTATCATATTTATTCTCTCACACCTATTTTCACGTAAATAAATCCATCTATAGCTATAGATCTCCCTAATGTAAACCATTAGTTTCGAAACGACAAGCGCTGCTTCTCATTCACTGCAGAACATATGAAGACAATATCGTATGAATAAAAGGTGGAAAGATAGGGTTTTCCGATTGATAAGTTCAACGTTACAATTGAAGTCATTTCATTTGAAGTCAAAATTGCTAGACATATTCTCATTTGAAACTGTGGGTTCTAGAAGTGGTTCAAAGAATTGTATCATTTCTGGAATGGTGTACTTTGAAGATTTTTTCTTTACTTTGTGGTAAAACTTCAAACCTGATCAAACATCATGACAACTCTACACGAGCTGATGATTGCGCCGGCTAGTGACCATTCTATCCTGGATTCCTCGAGAAGACGCACCACGCTAGATATGGGGTACAGACTAGGGGGGCGTTGCTGATTAATGGTCAGCTGCATCCCAATAGGAAGTATCCCGTGTCGGGCACAGGTACAGATCATTGAAGACAGCAACATCACAATTACGAAAACACTTGTAATACTAACCTCGAGCCAACCGCGAGTAATCGGTTACATATTACTAACATAGTTACAAGGCAAACATTGTCGAAATATTGAACTCCCGGCCCCGTCAGGTTGACGCCATATGAGCCTTAATAAAAATATATATTTTGGATAAAAAAAAAAAAAAAACAAATAGAACTGATAAGATTTGATTCTGATTGTTCAAACAATAACTATAATTAGTCGGTGTTAAGTCAGACCGGACAATGTGACATTTTTATGATTTCGAGAAAAACGAACTTGAAGTTCAGTGCTCTGCAATTTTCAAAGCATTTAATTTTTTCATTCAATGTTGTTCTCAGAAATGTTAGCTACTCTCTAGCAATTCCTAGACGCATAATAATTGTAAAAAACATCAAGTATCATGCCAGAAAAGGCAGTTATTTGGCTGCCTATACGTGCATGGTCTACTCTGACTGAACCAATTGAAGCATTTATTAAAACTATGACTGAACAATTTCGAAATATTTCCCAATCAACTAACAGTTGTGAGTCAAAGTGTGCCATTCTGTTATGAGGATTAGAGCAAAAAAGGGTGTGATGCATAAACTGCATAACATATGGTCTCTGCCATCTGTTGCAGGTATGAATATGATTGCACGGCAAAGATGTTAAAGTATAAACTTCCCATTTTCAATCACCTTAGACAGTATTCGTCTATCAAATCGTTAAATTCGAATTCATTGTCATCGCTACAGTCTAAATCGCACTATGAAATAGTACATTTTGCGATCATTCACACTGAAGACCAGAATTTTTCTCTGATCTGTTCAGTCAGAGTGGACCAAGTTTATTTTATAATATACTCAAAATGTGCACATTTTACACTAACTAAGCAAATTTCCACAAGATACTTATTACCTTCTAGAAAAAGTTTTGTTGGTTTGAATTCGGCGCTTGAAAATTGTTTAAATTCAATATACAAATGATTTATACATGGTCCACTCTGTCTGCACATGATATAGAGCCGTTTCGCCATGGCAAATGGCACATGGTCCGTTCTGACTGCATATTATGAGGGGTTTTCGTTGATTAATCATAACAATTTCGATCACTTATTCCTGCTGTATGCGTAATTTTTCAAATCTGATAAATGTGGTATGAAGCTTACATAATGCTTAACCAAATGTAATCAATAACTCGAAATTTTCAATTTTGCTACTTGGTCCCCTCTGACTTAACACCGACCAGTTACATCAATCATTCTCCAAATCCATGAAAAATGTGCACAATTTGCTTTGTTTAGCTTCGATACAGGAGATGGATTCTGAAACAAATATTTCAATCGACACTCGTGTCAAATGCGATACTATTCGACCACAACGGTCCGACTCCTGTTTTGGGATTTACTTTAATGATAAGCTGCACATTGTTTTCGACATGTTGCAATAGCCCTATGATTCATTCGCTTGTTCTGCTTGTTCCAATTTCGCTTGTCCATTGATTCAATCCGACATAAGGAAATAGCAGTTCACCTGTGACATTTAGCGCGGGTGTGTTATGATCGGTTGTGTTTTCATGTGTTTTATTATTTATTGACGAAATATTGTTTACAAGTATGTGCTCGTAATATATTCCCCGATCTATCACGGATCGAAGTGCGTTTACAGCAAGTTCAATTGCCTCGCGCAACGACATCGAAGGATTTTCAGCCGAGGAATTCCAAAAACAACCCAAAGTGCAGTGAGGAGGGTAAGAAGGAAGGGATTCCAAACAATAACACACAATAAAAGTTTGCGACGTATGCGTTAGCGAAATGTAGCTTCCGGGACGGAGTTATCTCCGCTCTCCGTTGTTATCATCCTGTTTGCGTTTCATTTCGGTTGGTTTGATTCGGTTTATTTGAGCACCATCGCGAGATTTGTGAAGTGTAAATAATATGGGTCCGAGGGAGGAAAGTGGTGCCATTCCTCATTCAATTGATCGCTACTGATGCTGGTATTACTACTGCGCTTATGTGGGACAATTGTCATGTACACATAATGAGCGAGGCGTCATAATTAGAGTTCTATTCAGTGTGTCCGTTAGCTCACTTATCATGGTTTTGATTTTGCGTGCTTTTTCGATTTTGCTTTCTCAGGGGGATCAGAAAGCTGTTGGCGTTTGAAGCGAACGGAAGCAGGACGGATTAAACATTTTGTTGAACATTGGGGAAGCAGCTGGGAGGAATGCCACGATTGTACGACGACGACGATGAAGCGCGGAGGCCGATCCTGCAGCCAGATACGGACACCGAGGAGTCACCGACGGGGCGTATCGTCCGGCAGAGTGACGATGATGAGTTGAGTCAGCAAGTGTCGGGATGCGGAGCGAGTGTCTGTTGCAATCCTACCTCGGCCGTACATCGGTTTATGGCCCTAATCTTTATGTGCCTCGTCGGGTTCGGTAAGTTGTAAACACACAACTTAGTTTGTTCAGTTAGAGCACCCGATTGAACAAAAACGTGGGGCGAGATCACAATGTTTTATTACAACACACGTTTCTGAGTCACATTGAGGTGATAGCGAGCGGAAAAAAGCGTGCCGTTGGAATCGCGATGTTTTGATTATCTTTCTTTCTTTCTTTGTGATTTATTGCATATTTCAGGATCGTACTTCTGCTATGATAACCCGGGTGCACTCCAGGACAAGTTCAAGTCCGATTTGGATCTATCGACGACTCAGTTTGTGTGGCTTTACTCGATTTACTCGTGGCCAAACGTGATTCTCTGTTTTATCGGAGGATTTTTGATCGATCGTGTGTTTGGAATTCGCCTCGGAACGATCATTTACATGTTCATACTGTTGATTGGACAGCTAATTTTCGCCACCGGGGGATTGATAAACCAATTTTGGTTGATGATAGTTGGCCGATTTCTTTTCGGGTGAGTTATTGAAAAATTGTTATACCGTATGCGTGATAGTGTTTGCACAATCGTACAAATAATGTTCCTGTTTCAACAGTGCATACAATGTTATAGTTTTCTTTGCATGCACGTAAGCTATAATTCATATAATAATAAGCTGCGAGTAAAAGAGGCCGAATTTTTTAGTTTGAAAGTTGCATCATGACGAAGTGTCAGCGTATTCGTGATTTGTCCCACGCGCAAATGTCACAAAAAGACATTTCAATCACCGTGGGAGTGTAACGGTGAACCGTGAAAATCTCTGCCAATAAAAGAGAAATTCGGGTGAATCTCTGTGTGATCATTTAGTAAAATAGTGAAGGAACACGCGATCAGCGAATTTACGGCACGGAAGATCGTAAGAAAAGATTGCGGGGCGCAGTCATGAGCATGGAAAAAAACTCACATTAATACCAACCGTATCTGGGAGCTACAAGTCGAGCGATGTTAGAAAATCTTAAACTCCGTCGAGCGAAAAAACCGACGATGATCTTGTCCACCGACGAGAACATGTTTACCGTCGATTCCGTATAAAATTACAGAACCGATTGCTATATTAGTTCTCTCCTAGTAAAAGACGCGCCGACGAACATTAAACGTGTATTTGACCAAGCGTCATGCTAGCGTCATACTGTTCTAAAGCTTGTTCTAAACGCCACCCGAGTACAACAAGCTTCAGACAAATATTGACCCTTACTTGGAGAGAAGTGGTCCCCATGGCCTAGTGGTAAGCGTGGCTTGCACTGGTGGCTTGCACTGGTAAAGGGGAACTGTCTAGGGTGTGGCGGGATGAGCATTGGGCATTGCCAGTCCCCAAGAAAAGCCGCAAAAACCCGGAAACAGCTCCTCTAAGCGAATTGACGCCGCTATGAGCGTCTTTGCCCAGTCCTGGTGGTACTCGGGACGTAAAGCAGCAGTATCACGATGGTCCTCCTGCAAGATAGTGGGGTTGGTCGCAGGCCTTGCAAGCAGTCTTCAGAATGCAACTCGTGCTGATGCGCAACAATATTTTCGTTGAGCCCAGTTGAGCTCCCACTCCTTGTGCACACATGCGCAGCGCTGCGTTTGTTTTCTGAAGACTGCTTGCAAGTGTTGGAGATGATCTACAGTACGTACGATTTGCAATGGTCATACCATTTACCAGAGCTGCGACAATACGAACAAGCAAGATATAGCTTTCAATGTGATGGGCAATATGCAGAAGCATATGTATATGGACCCAACAATTGAGGATTAAGGGTCGATTCTTCAACATCAGCATCATCAACGTGCACTGCCCTCATCTTGCAGGTTCCGATAATGACAAAGACGAATTCTACGCGCTGCTGGAACGCGAATACGAACGCTGCCCAAAGCATGGCATCTAAATCGTCACCCTGTAATTGGTATGTACAGCGCACACCAGTTAACAAATGAAAACGGTCTAAAACTCATCGATTCACCACCTCTAAGAAAATGGCCGTACCAGTACCTTCTTTTAACACAAATTCTTCCACCAATTCACCTGGATGCCACAAAATAAAACAGAATACGATCGACGGTTTCTCGGACATAACTAACGTCAGAACCTATTGAGGCGCTAACATCGATTCGGACCTCTACCTTCATTTTTATTTTTTTAAATGGCACTATCGTTCCTAGAGGAACTTCGCCGTCTCAACGTAGTATTATTGACCAAAGTGCAAGCCGGAGAAAATTTCTTTGACGAAAAATTCTCCGACCAGAACCTCTACCAAGTGATGGTTAAAATGCGCCCAAAACTCTCCGTTGTGAACAACATTCGGTACCGATGCCCGCGACGGTACAATCAGATGTCGCGCCGAAAACTACGTACATTTGCTTGAAGCTGCGCTGCCGGAAGAGGACCAAATTAACGATGTCCCTCTTAAGGACTGTTGGAGCATGATTAAAACAGCCATACACAGCGTAGCGGAAAACATCCTAGGACACGTGGAATCAAGACAACGATACGAGTGGTTCGATGGTGAGTGTCAGCAAATGTTACACGAGAAGAACGCTGCGTGGGAGCTAACGGTGTGTCAAGCTACCCGTCAGAACGTGGAACGATATAGACAGAGGCGGAGATAACAAATCCAACTCTTCAGAGAAAAGAAGCGTCGCCAGGAAGAGGAGGAGTGTGAAGAACTCGAACAGCTGCACCGTTCTCATGAGACGCGAAAGTTCTACCACAAACTCAATGCAACCCGAAAAGACATCGTGCCATGAGCAGAAATGTGTCGGAATAAGGACGAACGAACGTGAAGTAACCGAAAGGTGGAGGCAGCACTTCGATGAACACCTCAATGGTATACATACAGAGAACCAAGATAACGATGGAAGCGATTGCGTTGGTGCAGCACCACCTCCAATGATAGGTGAAGTTAAAAATGCCATTAAACAACTTAAGAACAACAAATCAACTGGTAATATAGCTACCGGAGCAGTGAAAAATGGGGTTATTCGTGCAATCGCCGTCCAGAATGTCGCCTACAAAGTGTTTTCCCAAATCATATTCCGTCGTCTATCGCCATTCACAAACAGATTCGTGGCTGATAATCTTCCACGACCGACTTCATCGAAGGTCGGTCTACTACTGACCAAATCTTCACCTTGTGGCGGATCCACCAGAAATGCCGTGAGTATAGTATTCAATACGTATACGATTCAATAACACGAAAAATGCTATGAAGAATCATGGACGAAAACGGCTTCCCCGTGAAGCTGACAAGACTGGTTAAGGCTACAATGAAAAGAATACAGTGCTGTGTGCGAATATCGGGTGGATTATCTAATTCATTCGAGTCCCGCAGGAGGCTTCGATAAGGTAACGGTCTCTCTTGCCTGCTGTTAAACATTGCGCTAGAGGGTGTTAGGGGTTGTCCGCATACCACGTGGACAGAAAAAGCACCGTTCCAGATACCCATCTCCCCTTCCGTGGACATTTCTTATACGGTTCCCCCTTTGGCCACGTGGACATTCCTGTTGGAAAAACATTGAAGAAAATAGTTAAGTTGGGTCTGAATTTCAATTAAAGTTTGTTTTCCTATTCTCTGTTTTATGTTTTTGGAAGTTGATGGATTGTACACGAACCATGATCGCATAGTTGACTTAGTATGACCTTAAAAAACAGATTTCATGGTTATATTACTTGTATTGTATTAGGGATATGCCATGCGTTACGTTACGTGGTTTTTATATCAAGAGTGAAAGCTGGATCGAAATTCGCAGTTACGAAAACATTGTCAAACATTTTTGATACTACAGTATGTACTACCAGTCTGGTGGTATTTTAAACCCGGCGAAATGAATGATCTACTAGCAATGTAAATAAAACGATCGTTCTCAGTTTATGTGCCTTACTTTTAGAATATGAGAGAATTATGGATGTCCGATGCTCAGCTGGTCAATATCTCAAATCCACTCGACATTTCTTCCCAAAAAGTACACTTTATTTATTAAAATTTATTAAAATTGAAATCATGAGTTTTTGGTTGAAAAACCATCAATAACTTTGAGCAAGGTTAAGATATTTACATGTTCTGCATCGCAAAATGTTGGTTTTGATAAGCTCTAAAAGTCGTAGTTGAGTTTTGTGTGTTTTCGTGAGTTTGCATGTAGAATTTGAAATATAAAAGTAAGAGCAACAGTTTTTTAGTTGTGACCCTAACGTTACTTAGAAAATAGGCGGTATATCGGTTATTTCAAGAGATAAAAAAAACTTTGTTCTATAAAGATATCTCAAATGACTGGGGCTACAAAGTGGTTGAACTATGTTTACCTCTATATGTAAAGATAAGAAAGTTATATTTTTTATTCCCTCGACAATTTGGGTCACCCTATTTTTGATAACATAAAAATGAGTGCTCTATTATATGTAACAACTTTTTCGAAGACAGTTTTTGTCTGCAGAATAACTGTCGAGCTCTAAATGCTAATTTCCACTTAAATGCACCTCCGGGACCAACGTGCAATGGGACGCGAGCGCCGAAGTTTGACCCCGCGCACATAGAGGTTGCCTCCAGGGTCAGAAATTAAATAAATAAAAAATATTCTCAGAAGCATCTCCCTTTTGAATAAATAAAATAATTGTGCAAACGTTATCACTATGTATTATCATACTGTATTGTCCGGTTCATCTAATTTATTTTTTTCGTCGCCAGTATCGGAGCTGAATCTTTGGCTGTGGCCCAGAACAATTATGCCGTACTATGGTTCAAAGGGAAGGAACTCAACATGGTGTTCGGACTGCAGCTTTCATTCGCTCGTGTTGGCAGCACGGTAAATTTCCTCGTGATGGTCCCAGTGTACAACTACGTGAGAAGCCTCGGCTACAAGGGGAATCAGTGCACCGGCGTGGTGCTTCTGCTCGCAACGTTAACATGTGTGATGTCGATGCTATGCGCATTGATCCTAGGCTGGATGGACAAACGGGCTGCCCGAATTTTACGAAGAAACGATAACCCGCCGAATGGAGAGGTGGCAAAACTATCCGACATCAAAACGTTCAAAATCACCTTCTGGATGGTGACGGTCATTTGCGTGGCTTATTATGTGGCCATCTTCCCATTCATTGCCCTGGGAAAGGTGTTCTTCATGCGGAAGTTTGATTACTCCCCGGAGGATGCCAACACGGTGAATTCCATCGTGTACATTGTGGCGGGTGTTGCGAGTCCGTTGTTCGGATTGATCGTTGACCGCACCGGAAAAAATGTCCTGTGGGTGTTTTTGTCGATTGTGGTTACCATAATAGCGCACGGTCTGCTCACGTTTACATTCTACAGTCCGTACATTGCAATGGTTACGATGGGAATGGCCTACTCGATGTTGGCGAGTAGTTTGTGGCCCCTTGTGGCTCTCATTGTGCCCGAGTATCAGTTAGGAACTGCGTACGGAATGTGAGTTTTTATATTAATTGAAGCTCCTTTATCATTGATTCAATTGACTCTTTTGCAGCTGTCAGTCAGTGCAGAATCTCGGTCTTGCCGTGATTTCCATGATGTCTGGATTAATCGTCGATAAGGGCGGCTATTTTATGCTGGAAATCTTCTTCATCGGTTGGCTAGTCAGTAAGTTGTGATTGATGAGGACGCACAAGTGTATCTGTTATATCTAATCTATGATGGTGCTTTCAGTTTCACTTTTGGCAACAATTGTTATCTGGTTGTTTGATGCGAACAATAACGGAACACTCAACATGTCTCCAGCCGAACGAGAACTTTACACTAGCAAACTGTGAGTAAAATCCTAACATTATCCCTTTTTTAATGTTCCAATATCGGTGTCATTGTAAGGAATGCTCAATGTGCGGTTGTTCAATGGCGAATTTGTATGATTGGCTCTTTTTTGTTACAAAAAAAAATCTCATACTACTTGTATTGGTCATCATTTGATGCGTTGCGTTGTATTTCCATCGTTATCAACGCTCGCGAAAAAAAAACCGCCAATTGCGTTGTTAGATTATGTAAAAACTGGATGTTTAATCGCGTGATTCCAAACCGGAACGCCGCTGTTCGTTCTTCGCGTTCATCTTCATTCTTTGTTTGGTGCTAACATTCGCGGAAATTCGTCGCTTCGACATAGCGTTTACGTCATTGAATTGTTTTGAATTTGTTTTGGGATTCACTGTATGTTTTTTAACTGATATTATTGGGCGGGGTATTGACTTCGCATCTGGTTCGTTTTGTTTACGATAATGGGCGCATGGTATTCAGCTGTTTTCCATCAAACATCCATCTTCATTCTACGGTTTCAACACGATGGTTACAAAGCTCCTTGTACATTTGCAGAGGTTATGACGAATTATAGACGTGTTTCGTTTGGAGATCGGTGCTTGGGAATTCTAGAGGCTATAGGTTCGCGTGTAAGATAATCCTTTTCGGTTGGTTAGAAACGTTCCGGAAACAGATTTGGATTGATATGTCCGTTAGCTTGGAAGTGAACGCACTTCAAACTGCTTGGAGCAACAATTGGTAAACTGCAGTAGGCTGTGAATTAGAAGTTAAGTGTGCTATTTAGGATTTATCGAATAAATTATTTGAAGAAACGGTTGTATTTAACGTTGTGGTTTTATTGATGAGCTTCGTAAGTCAACAACAGATGTGGATATAGTGCTTTTTAGCTGCCAACATCTCTGAAATGTCCAGCTGAGAAGATTCACGGCATCCTGGGAACCTTCCCAAATTCTCTTCCGCCACCCTTCGCCAATAGCAATCAGATTAGTAGGAAGTTATCAAACTGACTTCATGGCCAGGTTTTCCATGGGTAATCAAATCTCTGTTGTTTCTTCACACAAAACACTCATTCCAGTGTGATGTGACAACGCTTTGACTCAGTGGAAAAAGTTTTTTTTTTCATATAAAAAAAATATTTCAGCATAAAAATTATGTTTTATCAATAAATACATGAATCATTAAATATCCATCTACAAGGTCGTGCACACCAAAGGTCAGATAATGTGAAAGCCATGGCCAAAACAAAAGTGCTTGAGCCTATCATTTACTGACAAATTCCGGGAAGACCTATAGTTTGCCTATGGAACTCGCTATCGCGGATAATCGGGGTTCTACAAAATTTCCAACAAGTAAAAGATGTCAAAGTAAAATTGAGAAAATTTCCTACAAGAATCATCAGTTGGAGAATATTTTATAGCTGATTTCGTTTGTTGTCAGTCCAATACATTTGTGACGTTACAGCACATACAAACGAGCTTTGTTCAATGATTTGTCTGCAAAAAAAAAGAATGCAGATTTAAGTATACTCAGTTTTTCAAAAAACTCACAAGGACCAAGCAAATATCAGCATGCATTTTGTGACGTGACAACACGTTCTGAGGGATCCGAAAAATGCCACTCCTTCTATAGAGTCCTTTCCCACTGATGACATGAGTTGAGGTTTTTGCTTGCCAGATAAAAATCAATGGCAGAGACCTCTGTCTTGCTTTAATTCATATCCCTCCTACTGCTATAAGTTTGCCATTAACAACTCAGAGATATTGTCGAAGTCATGTCAGGTTCTTGATTATTATGGGTGATTTCAATTCGCATGGAATGGGTTGGGGATCATTATATGATGATCATCGCTTCTCATAGATTTCTCATCTATGCGATAATTCCTCACACGAGAAAGTGTTATAGACCGATCAATTATTATTGGGTTGCATGTGGAAGATAATCCAAGACCCCCATTGTAGAGATCATCTACCTATACTTGAATTATCTTCTCTTGAAGAATATATTTGCAACAAAACGTGTTCCTAGCGCTCAGTTTCAATGCCGTGTTCCCACCATGGTGGGATAAAGAGTGCTCTGACGTTTATCTGGAAAAATCGACTGCGTTTCAGAAAATCATGGAACATGGAACGATGAACTGTTTCCGAACTTGCTTACATTGCTCTGGAACGCAAACTTAAGAGTTCGACTACAGCAATTCAACGTGGGTACTGGCGAGAACACGCTAATGGACTATCAAAACAGACCGCTATGAGCATTCTTTGGGAAATGGTTAGAAAAATGCGGGGTCGCGATTATACAAACTCGCAAAATTTCAGCTTCATTTAACGTGAACCTAAAACTTTTTTGCTGATTGTGTGGATTCCAGAATGCACATTGACATCCAGTTACAATTGTCTCACCATTATTGCTCATCCCACAATTCGTACATACCTCGATCACAGCAACTCGACGAGCAAACCTTGAGCACGTTCTGACAGCTGATGTGAACACATCACTCATGAAATTGGCCTCACTTCGAAGAACATATAAACTATACTATAAATAAGGGAGCTCAAAAATACGGAGTGCTTCGTAGAATTAATCTATTCTTGACCTTTGAAAGTAAAATCACGATATATAAAACACTGATCCACACTCCACACAGGGTTGCCAACTTTATATTTCAAATAATCAGGGAGAATGAAAATAAAAATCAGGAAGAAATCAGGATAGCTGGAAAACAGCAAACTGCAGCGACCTGAACCTGTGATAATTTATTTGATAATTTATTTAATTATAAATTTATCAAAACATGTAGTTTTTGGTTGGCCTGATGGGAAGATTACGCCTATCACATAGACTGACTCATGCTAATTGTCCTGGATCGCTACGTTCAATTTGTCCAGTTGCTAGCAGTACTTATAGGAACTTATCGACTGGTTACATGGTAGAAACTTATTGCACAGAATTCTTTTCCAGTCGCACCAGACACAGAACATGACTTTCTTCGGTTGAAGACCGATTTTTTCGCGTGTATCTTTTTTCTGTCGATCAAAATTGCTGTGAATTATCCGTTTTCATCAACCTTCACCTTCAAAACGGCATTTTCGTTGCGATTTTGGAGCGAGTCGCAGATTGAAATGCAATCCATTGAAGGTATTTCATTATGTGGAACCTACATATCGTAAAGATATACGTGGCCAAGCTTCACCAGATGTTCATCAAGTGGCGGCACGAACTGGATTTTGGAGTGAAAGAAAAAAAAAGATCTCGCAAAATTATCCTCAATGTTCATTTATTCAATTGGCGTTGACGACATTGAGCTCCATTTTCTGTCATAGTAAAGCAAAAATCATAAAGGATTTTCAGGTGGAATAAATGAACTCGTGGTTTAAACATTGAAAAACACCAAGTAATTATTTTCTTTCAAAATATAAAAAATTGAAACTGCATTCGAGCGTGCCTATCTGATAGAGAAACTTTCCTTCACGTCAACTTCAAAGTTTAATAAATGTCGACGCTGTACTTTCAATGACGTGAATCGCTTCGGAATAAATAATGAACGAAAGAAAGACCAATCATTATACAAGTGAGGTCCGGACTTTTTTTTGTAGGCTATTCTGACAGTTCTCATTTTCATCCTGGGAAACTTTGAAAGCAATCACGGTATATTTATTACGAATAGTTTTTTTTCGATTTTATTTTTACTTAAGTATCTCTTCGGTTAACCGATTCCATCCACCAGTAATTTGACTACGGGAGATGGAATGAAGAGAGAGAAGTAGGAAAGATGGCGATTTTATTTTTTTGGTGCTCCCTTGGTCGAGTGGTTAGCGTCATAACTAACATGCCGGTGTTCGGGTTCGATTCCCGTTCTGGTCGGGGGAATTTTTCGTCAAAGAAATTTCCTCCGACTTGCACTGTGATCACGCGTATTCTAGAGCTTGCCACTCAAAATGCATTCAAGGCGTGTTATTTGGCATAGAAATCTCAACTAAGTACTAATAAAAATGACGCAAGTAATACTACGTTGAGACGGCGAAGTTCCTCAAGGAACGTTAGTGCCATTGAAAAAGAAGAAGAAGTTTTTTTTTATTCAAATAAAACGCTCAAAAATCAGGATAAATCAGGATCATTTCAGAAAAATCAGGCAAAATTGAGTGGTTGTTAGGATATCAGGATACAATCCAAAAAGTCTGGGAAATTCTGAAAAATCAGGAAGGTTGGAGATCTGCTCTGTATGCACTGTAATTAGAAGATTTTTTTTTAACTTTACGCCCAACCTGAGTACTATGTACTCATCAATAAAAAGTCTGAGTTGCCTGAGAGTGCTGCCCGGTCAAACATCTAAATTTTACGTATGGCTGAACTTCCTCCCTGAAATGTGTATTCTGAAAGAACGCACATGAACCGCGATCGATCAATTCATTCCAAACGGCAATAAAGGACCAGTTATTCCGTCAGGATTAAGACATCTAAAGACATAGAGAATGTTGAAATTTTGTAGCATTGAAAATCACGACTTATGTGCGGGTTCGGCTCAGCTTCAGCTCTTGAAGACAAAACGGCTTGTGAATTAGTAAATTCGCTACAGATGTCTAAAACCAGCGTTCTTTAGAACCTGGTGAAGCATGGGTACAAAAAACGATACAATATACAATATGTAGTACATATTCAACCATATTCCGGAACTCGATCGGATTTGACATATCGCAATCCGAACGAGATCAACTTTTGCATATTGTAATCCAAGGTCGCGTCATTTACACAACCCGATAGAATTTGACTCGATCAAACTAAAGAACGCAACATTGTGCTAATTTCAATTCCGACCGGAGTGTATTTTACCAAAAAAACATTTGCAGGAACGCATCTCAATCTGCCGTTCGTTTCATAAACGCTTCGAAAATACATATTTGTAGTGAATTGTGAAGGGCAAATCATTCACAATGATGTAGAGTTTTAAAAGTTTTGGGAAAGTGAATAGAACTCTGAAGCAGGTTTTCGCCTGAAGTCATGGTCTGGGTCTGGTGAGACTGGAGGAAAACTTGTATACATTTGTATTTGGCTTGATGAATTCCGTACTGCTCGCAATTGAACGCATTAAAATCAATGACTCAGAATGCTTTTAGGGTGCTTCTACGACTCCACCCGCCGTACTTACCATATATTGCATCTTCAGATTATCAAGTTCCTGTAAGAACTTAAACTCAATGTATAGCATATAAAGTGCCTTGCCCAGTTTTTTGACGAGAAAACAAAGAAGTCCTGAGAGGATGGAATTCTCAAGTTACATGAAGAATGCTGAAAACGGTGCATCTATGATCTAATCTAATCTTATAATGAATGTATGTCTATAAAAAAATATGCTTTTGATTTCTTCCTTAGAATCGGCACGGATTTTTCCGGACAATATTTACCATGATTTAAGAATAAAGGGTTATAGGTCAACAAAATCACGATTATACTGCAGGTGTTTTGTTTTGACTAAGTTCAATGTACAATGTCCACATCGGGTTTTGAAACAAAACATATTCTATTCGATTAGCAGGCTCGAAGCCAATTTTAAATTAAAAAAAAAATTATAATAGGTTGTATCTAGGACACGACCGCATATTTTCGACGTAGAACTACGCAATTATGTTATACAATCCCCTTGTTTACCACTTCGAATATTATTTTAGAATGCATCGAAATTTTTATAATAGATTATGTTCTTCGTTACAAATAAATTTGATGAACGTCCTTTTATGTTTGATATGATGCCTGGTTAGGGCGTTAAGATAACGCTTGACATTTTACAGTTATTCAAATGTTCATCTCATGAAAAATAATATTTAATTAATTGTGATAGACGCGTAGAAATATTTCCTATCAATTAATGCATACATCTTTCCGATCTATTAAGAAATGTTCGAGTTATAAGGATTCGAAATACGGGTAGGGTTAGCACACAAATCGGCAGAACAAATGTATGGGAAAAAAGGAAGTACTTCCAGTTTTCTCGAATTTAAACCGTTTAGAGATTAGCAAATTGTAATGTATAGCATATCAAACAAATCTTAGAGAATTTCCGATTCGATTGGTATGCAAATCATGAGAATTCGTTCAACAGTGAAAATAGTTATTAACGTTAACTTTATTTCATAAAAACGTGACCTGTTTTCTTATTTGGCACCCTTTCCTGAAAGACGTAGTTCTACGTCAAAAAATCAAAATTTTTACATAGTGTTAATTGATACGGAAAAGTAAATTTTAACTAATAATTGAGGGCCTTAGAATGCAAGGCATCAACTTCAACAACAAAAGTTCCAATTTAAGTTCGCTATAGAATCCGATAGATGAGGTTCTGACCTATCTTCCACATTGTCAAATACAACTGGGAATGTATTTGCAGCTAATTTATGACCAGAAGAGAGAGTCGATGTAGAGAAATCGATCAAATCACTTACACCCCTTTCATTCTAAGCCCTTCAATTTTTATTTCCAATGTGTGTTCAATCCACTAATCCATTGTCATTATTTCTTCCCAGAAACGGAGCACAAAGTTTAAGCAGTCAACGCGAATAGTAAACTAATGTTATTTATGAATCTGCGGATCAATGAAATGAACAGTATCAGAAATTGGACACTGTCCGACGTATATGCGTCTGAGCGACGATTCGGGTGTATTGAACGATCCAAAACTAGCAATACATCACAACATTTTTACAATTTGAACAGCGCGATAATATCAACATCGTTATTTATTGTTTATTGTATTGTTTCGAGATTCGCAAGCAGCCCCTAAGAGCATTTTTTTCGTTAGACTAGTCTGGATGTATGTGACTATAATCCAATTAATTAAGCGTGTTATTTTTTTCAAAAAAGGCTAGCTAGTAGGCTTTTGTTTGATATGTCGATCATCTGAAAATGATTCCAAGGGGTTTAATGTGGAAACTCAACCAGAATACTCGTAAATTCTTCTTTTCAACAGGTAATTACAACAAGATTTGTCTGTGTTCTGGCAGATCTCATTGCAGATTCAGGTTGATACGTTTATATTGCAGGTTGAATGTAGAGCCTGAAATATTGGCTGGAATTAGGCTTAAGTTTGCTCAGCTGTCTGGTCTCGAAAATGTTTGCATTAGCAGGTCGTTGTCAGTTATCTAGTGAAGCGCGAATTCCTTTGTAAATTCAAGGCTAATGCTGACATAGGTATTGGGTTCAATTCCTGATAGGTCAAGGATTTTTTTCGGGTTGGAAATTTCCTTGACATGCCTTGGAATAAGTAATGGGCCCTAAGTATCGTCTAGAATTATGCTTGGGTTTGCTCAGTTGCTTAAACTCAGAAAATATCGCACTATGGCCGGGAATCTGATAAAGCGGGAATTCCCTTGGCTAATACTGATATAAGTATTAGGTTCAATTCCCGATTGTTCTAGGGTCTTCCCGAGTTGGATATTCTCTCTATATGCCATGGAATAAATACGTTCAGATAATGGCTTAAATTGTACTTTTGATTAGTAATCTATGTCTGCGACATATTGGCCATTGCAAGCCACTACTTTTTCCCATCTTTCTGGAAATTTAAGAATTCCGTTACGGAAGAAGCGTTCATCTTTTGAAGTCAAGATTGAATCCAGGCAATTTTTGATACCCTGTTATGAATTAAAGCGTATTACACTTAAAGCGTTCTGCATCGGTCGAAACAAATGGTAGACGGAAATAGCAAGGCGAACCAAAATGTTTCAATTAATTCGAATACCAACATGATGTCAATCAAAGGGGGTCTTCGTAGCCACTTGATTACGCGTTCGCTTACCAAGCGATCGATCGTGAGTTCAAACTCAGGGCCCTCAATTGACCATCTTTGTGTTGTTATAGAATAACTACGTCCACGCAACCATAATCAGCGATGGAAATCGATCCACGGTGGAACAAAGATCGATTCATCCATACAATTGCTCTGCTCTGCAAGAAACATCGGGTTGCTGTTCTATAAATAACCCAACAATGATCAATATCAACTGTCTCCGCTGTCCGGTCTGCTGAACAATGGAAGAACAGAAAGAATACCCTTACGCCTAAATGTCTACTACTGTGTAATTTACCATAATGTAATGGAACAGAAAACTTAACGCCTAAATGGCTACTACTAACTACTGTGTAATTTACAATTTATAGAAACGTAAATATATGTACATGTACACGATTAAACCCGGCTCTGTTACAGCTAAAATGCTAATGAGCCTAATAAATAAATGAAAGGGATAAAAAAAATAAAAAAATTATGTCAATCGTTGTCATGATGGTATTTTTTTCGTGTCGTGTCTGGTCACAATTTGAACGGTTTTCGGATCAATAGTTGCCAAAAAGTCTCTATTGAACGATTGACCAGGTTTTAGCAGCTTATAGTGGATCACAACCTTCTGATCCCACCAAGTACAGAGCATTACTTTGGCACCGTGGATATTCGGATTCGAAGTTGATGTTTCTGGTTGGGCGGGCTTTACATACGATCTCTTGCGTTTTGGATTGTTTTAGTGAATCCATTTTTCATCCCCGGTAACGATTCGATGCAAAAAAAGATTTCCTTTTGTGCCGTCCAGCCAACATGAAAATGAAAGAATATGGTACTCGGCCTGATTCTCCGCGGCGTGTGAGGTGAAATAACAATTCAGGGGCTTAGAATGAAAGGGGTGTAAGTGATTTGATCGATTTCTCTACATCGACTCTCTCTTTTGATCAGAACTTCGCAGCAAATACATTCCCAACTGTTTTTCACAATGTGGAAGGTAGGTCAGAACCTCATCTATCGGATTCTATAGCAAACTTAAATTGGAACGTTTTTGCAGTTGAGTTACCAGTTAACTAAATAAAAAGTTGATGAAGAGAAATCGATCAAGTCACTTACACCCCTTGCATTCTAAGCCCCTCAATTGTCAATTTGCAGACATTTAACTTTTGTCACAACATTTTATTCCTGCTGGCATCCCACAATTTTATTTTTTACGCACAGAGAGGTCAGATATTTGTTTTGATATAGATCTGAATTTACATGGCCTGTTGCATTTTCGTTGTGTATCGGGACATTCCGCCGAATTTGCGGCCATTTGATTGGAATTTAGTTCGCTCAACAATCAGAGCGAAACAGATTATTGTATCTTTTTGTTTGTTTTGGTCGTAATTGCTGCTACTCTCTGCGCTCTCAGTGTTCAATTGTTGCTCTGGCTCCGGCAAATCGACTCTTCCGCCCGGGTACAAAAGCTTCACTCGACGCCACTGAATAGGTGTATCAATTATTATCTCACCTTACACGCCCCGCAGAATCTGGTCGACTGCGAAGGCGTCTACGAAGGAGTGACCCATACTTTTTACATGGATGATCTCAAGATTTATGACGATTCACGTCAGCGTCTAGGTGAGGTTATGCCGCTCCACTCGCTGAAAGGACATTCGACTAGGGACTATTTCGTTTCAAAAGCTATAAATATCTTGAATTTCGGCAGCTGGGGTTCACCACTCCGACATCAAGACGTGGTTGAAAGATAGGATGACCTAAATGATCTTGAGAAGAGGATGAGAGAAGCTTCAGAGGGGTTGGAATGCACCGCAAAGACTTGGACTTGGAATCGTTGACATTTCTGCACTATGCTTACGTCGCAGAGAGAGAATACAATGCTCTGCACTTGGGACAAGCGAAGCATGAGCTTACCTGCAATCTGCAATTGGTGGAGAAGATTGCAGTTTGTAAGCCAAAGGTATTATAGAAGCTGCCATACACCGACAAGGTCGTATCTAATATGTGACTTACGCGTGGTTAGCTCTCTTCAGTAATTGAAGTCGACATGGTAGTCGTCCAGAACAACATTGAGTACACGTGTTACAACAGTCTACACTAATTGCCACAATAACGTGGCTCGAATTGTCCATTGACAACTAGCGATCTAATGTGGTATATTGGGAGACATCGTATCGAACTACTGGTATCTGCATCAATTTTGGAAAACGAGCGTTTAAAGATGTACTCGATACTAGTCTTGACGGATATGTTAATTTATCACTACCAATGAGTCATCATCATGTCGCTATTTCAACTCAAGGACTTGTTGGGGAAAATAGATTTCCCAAAAACTGTTCCAGTCGTTCGCTCTGGTACTAAAATTGTTCGAAGACACGACAATTTGATTGACCGGCATCCAAGGTCGGTCATCCTTAGCACTTGTATTATGAGACAAGACTAAACATCTTACTTACTTACTTAATCAGCAAAAGGCCCCATGGCCTGTGCTGTACACAAATGTCGTCTCCATTCACCTCGGTCCATAGCTGTTTGTCGCCAGCCATGCAGTCTGTATAGGATTCGCTAGTCGGCTTCTACTTGGTCGAGCCATCTTACCCGCTGCGCACCTCTTCTCCTCGTTCCTATCGGGTCGTTATCGAGGACCATTTTCACTGGGCTATTGTCCGACATTCTAACGACGTGCCCAGCCCAACGCAGCCGGCCGATTTTCGCGGTATGAACGATGGGTGGTTTTCCCAGCAATTGGTGCAGCTCATGGTTTGTTCGCCTTCTCCACATTCCGTCATCCATCTGCACTCCACCGTAGATGGTGCGCAACACCTTCCGTTCGAATACACTAAGGGCGCGCTGGTCCTCCGCGAGCATAACCCACGTCTCGTGGCCGTAGAGGACTACCGGTCTAATCAGTGTTTTATAGACGGTTAACTTCGTGATGCGGCGAATCTAACTCGACCGTAGCGTCTTTCGGAGACCAAAGTAAGCACGATTTCCTGCCATAATGCGTCTTTGTATTTCTCTGCTGGTGTCATTATCGGCGGTCACCAGTGAGCCCAAGTACACGAATTCATCTAACACTCCGATTTCGTCACCGCCAATCTGAATTCTTGGTGGGAGGCTAACATTTGTCTCCTTGGAGCCTCTTCCTCGCATGTATTTTGTCTTCGACGTATTGATGACAAGTCCAAACCCACTGGCCTCAGTCTTCAGTCTGATGTAGGTCTCCTTCATCGTTTCAAAGTTTCGTGTCACAATGTCAATGTCGTCTGCGAAGCCGTACAGCTGGACTGACTTTCGGAAAATCGTGTCACTCGTGTATATCCCCGCTCTTCTGATCACACCTTCTAAAGCGATATTAAATAGCAAGCAGGAAAGCCCATCACCTTGCCGTAGCCCTCTCCGAGATTCGAAGGGACTCGAGAGGATCCCCGATACTCGAACCACACACATTACTCGGTCCATCGTCGCCTTGATCATTCGTGTCAGTTTATCCGGAAAACCGTGTTCGTGCATAATTTGCCATAGCTTGTCTCGATCGATTGTATCATAGGCTGATTTGAAGTCCCTTCCGATCCCTTCCATCCATTCCTTCGGTAAGCGCTCATCCTCCCAAATCTTGACGAATGCCCAGTGCAGTGCTCTAACTAGTGCATCACCACCGATTTCAGTAGTTCGCTCGTTAAATTGTCGATACCAGCGGCTTTATTGTGTTTCAGCCGTCCAATCTCTTTCTCTACTTCTTGGAGATCAGGGGCTGGAAAACGGTCATCGAGTGCACGTGCTCCTAAATCTATCGTCGTACCGCTTCCATCCACTACTGCATCGCCCCAACTAACTGCTTGCATTCGCCGTCAAACCAGTCGTTCCTTTGGTTCGGGGCTGCCGTACCTAGCGCCGTTCTAGCAGTGCAACCAATGGCTGTACGAATATCCCTCCAGCCATCTTCAAGAGTAGCTGCGCCTAGTTGCTCTTCCGTTGGTAGCGCTGCCTCCAACTCCTGCGAGTATTCCATGGCAACAGCGGTGTCCCGTAGTTGCTCAGTGTTGAGTCGCGGCGTTCGACTTCGTCTCGTGTTATAAAGGGTGTGTCACATCAAATTGCATCACGGAAAAAACGCTGTAGAAATTCGCCCAGTAGACCGATCCTTTAGAAAATTTTAGACAGTAAAATAAAAACTATTAAACAACTTTTGGCATTTTCTTTTTATTCATACTTCGAGCCCAAGCCCGTATGCTCGCACCTTCCTCTTTACCCCGTCCATAAGGTTCTGTACAACGTCAGGTTGTAGTTTTTTTTAGCAGAAATCCTTTTTCTCTTGAAGTCCGTCTCCGATTTGGCAACTTTTGGGTTCTTCCGGAGGACCTGCTTCATAATCGCCCAATATTTCTCTATTGGGCGAAGCTCCGGCGCGTTGGGCGGGTTCATTTCCTTTGGCACGAAGGTGACCCCGTTGGCTTCGTACCAATCCAACACGTCCTTTGAATAGTAGCACGAAGCGAGATCCGGCCAGAAGATGGTCGGGCCGTCGTGCTGCTTCAATAGTGGTAGTAAGCGCTTCTGTAGGCACTCCTTAAGGTAAACCTGCCCGTTTACCGTGCCGGTCATCACGAAGGGGGCGCTCCGCTTTCCGCAAGAGCAGATCGCTTGCCACACCATGTACTTTTTGGCAAACTTGGATAGTTTCTGCTTGCAAATCTCCTCCGGAACGCTGAATTTGTCCTCTGCGGAGAAGAACAACAGGCCCGGCAGCTGACGAAAGTCCGCTTTGACGTAGGTTTCGTCGTCCATTACCAGGCAATGCGGCTTCGTCAGCATTTCGGTGTACAGCTTCCGGGCTCGCGTCTTCCCCACCATGTTTTGCCTTTCGTCGCGGTTAGGAGCCTTCTGAACCTTGTATGTACGCAGGCCCTCCCGCTGCTTGGTCCGCTGGACGAATGCACTTGACAAATTCATCTTATTGGCGACATCCCGGACCGAACTTCTCGGATCACGTCTAAACTGCTTAACTACGCGCTTGTGATCTTTTTCACTGACGGAGCATCCATTTTTGCCGTTCTTCACCTTCCGGTCGATGGTTAGCTTCTCGAAGTATCGTTTTAGTACTCTGCTGACCGTGGATTGGACGATTCCCAGCATCTTACCGATGTCCCGATGTGACAACTCCGGATTCTCGAAATGAGTGCACAGGATTAATTCACGACGCTCTTTTTCGTTCGACGACATTTTTCCAAATTTACGAAAAATTGACAGTGAAGCATGGCCAACGTGATCTATACACTCTTATCTGATTATAAGCGAAAGCTGAAGATATAATTCCTAAAAATTAAATTTCTACAGCGTTTTTTCCGTGATGCAATTTGATGTGACACACCCTTTACACTGTTGACAGTTTTGCGCGCATGCATACTGCAACTAGGTAGTGGTCCGAATCTATATTCGCACTGCGATACGTACGAACATTGATGATGTCGGAGAAGAATTTTCCGTCGATTAGTACGTGGTCGATTTGATTTTCTGTTTGTTGGTCAGGTGATCTCCAAGTAGCTTTATGGATATCCTTGCGGGGGAAGAAAGTACTTCGGACTACCAAACCACGAGAAGCTGCGAAGTTCACACATCGTTGGCCGTTGTCATTTGATACGGCATGCAGGCTATTTGGCCCAATCATCGGTCCTCTCTCGCCCTACTTGAGCATTCATGTCTCCGATGACAATTTTCACGTCCCTTTGTGGACAGCTGTCATACACTTGCTCCAGCTGCGCGTAGAACGATTCTTTTTCGTCATCGGGTCTTCCTTCGTGTGGGCAATGCACGTTGATGATACTGTAGTTGAAGAAACGGCCCTTGATCCTCGGTCTACTTATCCTTGCGTTGATCGGCAGCCAGCCGATTACACGTTGGCGCATCTTACCCAGCACTACAAAGCCAGTTCTAAGCTCGTTGGTTGTGCCACAACTCTGGTAGAAGGTAGCCGCACGATGCCCGCTTTTCCATACCTTCTGTCCTGTCCAGCAAAGTTCCTGCAGCGCTACGACTCCGAATTTGCGGGGTTGGAGTTCGTCGTATAGTATCCTATCACAACCTGCAAAGCATAGCGATTTACAGTTCCATGTTCCAAGTTTCCAATCGTAGTCCTTATTTCGTCGCCTAGGTTTTTGCCGATTGTTCCGACCGGATTTACTTCTGTGTTATTTGTAACTTTTAGTTTTTATAGGGCGGGGGCCCCAACCCCCTGTCTCTCTGTCTGTCACCCCGGAGTACCGACGTGCACAGCTCTTTTTAGAATCCCCGCTGGCACGAAGACAGTGATTAGCCGCCCCTGACATAGGAACAGACGCTGTTTTGAGCCGCACCTCCATGGTGAACAGACGCTCGGATAGGCCCCCTTCCCTGTCAGCATATGACCAAGATCCCACCGGGGTTGGTTACCCGATCTTCACTATGGTTACTCGTACCCCAGCCGGCACCGTGGGGAGGTAGGGATAGGAGTTACAAGAAGCGGACAAGAAGTGGACAAGAAGCTAAGGACCACGAATGGGGTCTATTTTATGCCTGCAGGTACGAGGAGTACCGATGGTACGCTTAGTCCAATCGTTTACCAACTATAATCGATGTATTGACCCAGACTAAACATGAGTTTGTAGATAAGTGCACTCTGCCAAGCCTAGTTTTCCTTCATGAGGAAGCTCGGGGCAAGTGCTGTGGGGTTTGTCAGAGTGCAGCTAAGTCATCCATTACAATCGTTAAGATCGCTGCATTGTCAAGTTATCCATGTTGCTTTGAATTAGATCTAGGGTCAAGGGGCTCGAACTGGGTGTGAGTTTCGAATGCTTCAATACCTAAAAATATTACAATGTTTTCCAAGGATTTGAAGACTGAACATAGCAATAAGATCTCATTGAAAACCGATAATACCCACTTTATATCTCTTGTATTGACATGCTAAGTCACCCCAAATCCGCTGAATATTTGTATCATTACATTTAGAGTGAAGAATCCCTCCGTAACTCTAGAAGAACTGACCGCACTGATGCCCGGTATACGGAAAAGTTTCCCATTCAATGCACCCAATGTGCACCCTCCTGCCAACGAAACGAATCAATCACACAAAATTTGATTTTTCCAGCCTTATTGAGAAAAACAAACGGACCACGGCAGCTGGTTTGTCGGTGGATCACGTCGAACCGGTCGCCCCAACGGGTTCTCTCAACAGTGATGAACAGCAGCAGCAGCAGCAGCAGCAGGAACGGCAACAATTCCCGCAGCCCACCCAGGAATCCATCCGCAATCGATACTTGAACCGTGTGCTGGACAATGTTACCACCGCTAGCGATTCGGAGCCGTTGATCGAGTGAAGGGATTCCCACTCCGACGGTTTGGTGAGACAAAAAAAAAATAACAAGTATTAGCGAATAATGAAGGCTCGAGACATTCCTCGGAAATATTCATTGTTTCTTGTATATGTGATTTGCTTGTTCTAGTTTTTGTGTTGGAAAACGATTTTAGCATTCTTTTAAATGGATTTAAAAACCATCTCTGAGTGTTGTATGTGTTAGGAATAGCGAAAGATTTGTTAAATTTAGCACAAATTGAGGCGAATGGCGGAAGTGAGGAATATTATCTATCGGAGAACACAATCTTGTTATAGCGTGCAGGAATTTGTTTTATTATTTTTACAGTGAAATGTGAATCGAATTTAGGGCTGCATTTGGAGAAACATTTTTAACATTTGAAAAGATGAAGCAGATGTTTCTTGCTTGTTATTCACAATATTGTGTGTATTTCATCATTTTTAAGATCTATCATATGTTAGCGATGTGTATATTTTAGATTTGTTCAAATTAAACAAAATAGGAAAACTATAATCGATGTATTTACTCGGGATCTCATATGTTAAAGAGAGCTGGTGAAGAGGCTTCGCTGAGACCGAAAAAGGCGTTTGCTATCACAGCAATATTCCAATCAAAACCATAAATATGGAAGATGTTAATCTCGCGCATTTGTGTCTTACACTGAAAGACAGTAGCTATAGACTTTATGAGAGGGTATTGACATTCTAAAATTGACTAATCCCACACAAATAAAGGCAACAAATAAACACGTCATAACGTACACATATCCGAAGATAAATAATAGCAAATATATAAACAGATCACTTGTTGTACTGATTGCCAAATTTTTATGATGAATGTATAACAAATCGCAAACAAAAAGTTACTCAAAACGGATAATAAATAATATATATGTGAAATGTGTCACACATTTATTGACCTCGTTATTTTTACTCATCCAATTCGTTCATTAACTTTTTAATTTTCAGCGGTAGAAGCTTCGTCATCTCCTTGCAGACGCCCATTTCGGCCTTGAAGTGTGCCCCAACCGTTTCGTTGCTCTGACAGTGCTTCACAAAGTTGTGATAGAAACGGAAGCTGTTCTTGGTGTTGGCCAGCTGGAGTCTCTTGTCCGGTGTTATGATCTTGTAATACAGACGACCGATGTGGAAATAGGCGAAGAAGACAGCCTGCAGCTCGGCGTTTTCGATGGCAGCCGGAATCTCCAAAGTATCCAACGGAACCTTGTACGATTCGAGGAAAGTCTGGAACTTCGCGATGCTCTTTTCGCAAAGTTTATTTATTTTGTTGAGAGCGTGAGGCGTTGGGCGCTCGTTTGGCGCCAGCGTCTCCAATTTGCTCAGCTTGATGTCCAGGATTTTCGAATAGGTGAGTCCCAATTCGTACCAAATTTCTCTGTCGATAATATTGATTATTAGATATACCACCAGCGATATCAGAATCAGAATTAATTACCTGCAAATGGCTTGATAGTAAGTGGCGTTCAAAACTTGACTCAAATCTTCAAGCTGATCCGCACATCTCTTATATAGTTTACACTGATTGTCTTCGTCATCGTCGAAAAACGCTAAATGTTTATACAGTGAGGCTATATCTTGGACAATTTTTGCGTACTGCGAAGCCTCGGTTTCCTTTGTGTAGTATTCTTTAGCTTTATTCAGCCAAGAGAGTCCTTTCAACATGACCAGCTTTGCATCATCGATCGTTAAACAGAATTCGGCGGTTATTTGATCCTCATAAACCGATAGCGCTTCCAAACCGATAAATCGATTAATTTCTCTGTTTGGACTCAAATCGGCAGCTGGCCGAGGCTTTCCGTCTTCATCTTCATCATCCCTAGACAAACGTTCCTTCGAGGTGGCCAAAATGTGTATTGCATACTTTGCCCAACACCGGGCCACATCTGCCGATCGGTGCGAATGAGTTTCCACCATATCAGCTTTAATCGCTGCACTGGTTTCGTTCGCGATGACTTCTTCCTCGTACCGATCCAACATGTACGATGCGGCGGCCAGCAGATGTCTTGCTTGGCTGAGACAATTTCTTGGGAAATAGTACTGCGACAGCGTGGCGGCATTCAATGCCCAGTCTATGTGCTCAAAGTCTTTGTAATCCAGCTGTCTCTTCAACGTCAAGTGGCAAAAATGAGCCGACTTCTCGAGGTTTTCCAAATATCCGTAAACCTGTGCTAGATAATACAATGTTAGGGTGTGATTTTTCTCCAATAGAACCATTCCTTTTCCCTTTTCGATCTCGTCTTTAGTTCCAAACAAGTCATAAATGGTCAGCGCTTCGAGCTCATCTCTCTTCGCGTTTTCATAAACTTGACCGGCCTGCTCAAGAAACTTTTTCGATTCTTCGAAACTACTACGCGTGCAATACAGTATACCCAACTGATTCAACACCTCAACATAAGCATTCACCACCTGCGATTTCTCTTCATCCTTCTGGACCAGTTCAAGCGCTTCCTTCAGTATCAACTCTCCATTGCTGAGCTCTTCGGTGAAAATTGAGATCTTTCCAATATCCTTCAGCACATTGGCCAAGATGCAGCGGACCGTCAGGGCGGTGTCCGATTCTTCGTTCAGCGATTCGCTGAGATTTTTCAGATTACGCTGCACACTCTGCAGAATATCTCGGGCTTCGTAGTGCGACCGGAACGGTTCCGTCGGTGGATCGTGCCTACTGTCCTCGTCGATTTTCTTGTGGGCTTTCTCGTATCGTTCCCGTATGTCCGAGAGGCTCTCCTTCGTGACACCCATTTTTCTCTGTGATGACGAACTAGAATGCGATCGATAATATTTGATAAATGTGGTACAGATTGGATGAATACTTGCGTGCTCGGATGAAAACAGAGGATGCAAGAATATCAAAACACCGCTATGACAGTTGTGATTTCGAGTGGTGATGGTGAGCAATGTCGAAAATCAGAACGCCGCTAAGGGCATTTTTTTCAGGGGTTAGACATCAATTGAATATAGACTACCCAAAATCAAAATCAATATGGCGTCATTTGTTTATCAACATATCATTTACGAGGATTGAAATCGAAAAATGCGCTGCTTTATTCTAACTGCATGAGCGATTTTCATATTTCGGTTTCACATGGAGGTGTTCACATTTAACATGGAGTTTAAAGTTAGCCACTATTCGACTATACACTGAGAGAAATCTTTAGTAAATATGACCAATTTTTTGGTACATGTTACCAATTCTTTAGTGATTTTCGACCCTACTAATCATTGGTACATTTTACGAAAAACAATTGGTAGGCAAATATGTCAAGCAAAAATTACGATTTGTTATACCGATATTGGATCAATATTGGTCGAACAAAAGCGATTCGTCGGTTTAATAATGACAGATTTATTGGTCCACGGATTCAAATTTATATTTAATGAAAACAAAATACTTACCTCCGAATTCCAAATTGCACATAAGCAATTATACTGTTGTCCAGCTGTTGTCTAGCAAATCTCCTCGGAGTCAGATTTCTCCATCCCAGCTGTACGCCGCTTCCTGAGGGGTTAAAATAGTGAAAGAATTTTGTCTTTCGGTACTCCCTTGTGTGGTGTTTTCGCTAGAGTACTTCTGTAGAAATGAAGAAGTGGCGGATTTTAGCAAAAGAGGCTTGTTTATAATTGTATCATAAACCTGTTTACCTGAAAAATTCGATCGCGAGGAAGTGCTGTTGGTGAAATCCTTACGAACAAGCGGAGCACGGATTTTATTTTTGTTGATTAATTTTAGTTTTTCCACTCGTTGATTTTCGTTACTGTTACGCTGCTCCAACGTGCCATATAATATGTAAATAAATTGTTATCTACGCTTAGAAGCTGAAAAAAGATATTTAGATATAGTGAATGAGAGCAAAAACAAAACGTTTACCTCCAAATCGCTTCGCTTCTAGTAGAAAAAAGGCGACTGCACACACATCTGCTAGGCATGAAAACACACAAGGTTACAAATGCTATGTAGTAAAATATACGAATCATTGGTAGGAATGTACTTTGCATCTGACATCAGTTTTACCGAAGATTGGTAATATGTACAAAAAATGTGTACATTTTACCAATGTTTCAACTACTAAAGATTTGGTAGCTGCATTTACTAAAGTTTTTCTCCAGTGTATAACCGGACCGAGTTGTAAACAACAGTAATTGATTAAACCAAAATGTCAGTAAACCGCAGCAATATTGGGTACACTGGCAATATGAGGGATTTGACGTTTTAGTCGTACCCCTGATGTTTTTCCTTTACACTGTAAATCTTTCTTCTTTCTTTGTTTTTAAGAGGCTTTAAACTTTGCAGTTCATTCGCCTCTACACACTGTAAATTGGAATTAATAAAAATATATATCGCAACGTGCGTGCGTGCAACAAACTCTACCCGAAACAATGTACAATGTCCTATTGAAATTGAAAATGAAATGCATTAATCAAAATTAACTTTTACGTATCAACATGTATTCTATGTTATAGGATAACCGTTGATGACAATGAAAAAAATATTGCGAACTTCATTAAAAAATGAGTCATGTTTTTTTCTAGTGCATAATAAAACTTCATTAATGTCAACCGGATGGTTTATTTGATATTATTCATAGTGTGTGGCATTAAAGTGCCAATCATATAATTACTCAACATGCATCATAATGATGTGTGAGTAACGACACACCATCCACTCACCCCTAAACCGTCGGCTTTCCGTTCGGTTCCCAACCAGTCCAATTCGTTGCTACACACGTTCATGTGGTGGGTGACCAAATGATTGCTAAGATGGCCGCCTTTTTGTAGCCAGCATAGAAAAACATGAGCATAGAAATCATAATCTAAAATAAAAAATTACGTGCTCCGCGCGATTATCCAGCAGTGATTTTAATTGCAAATCGCCAAGAAAGCTTCCGGATGGGTACCCAAACATCGCTTGCCAAAGGAAACTATCCAACGTAATCAAATATTAACCTATATGACTCCAAACGCGCTTAGGGGGCTCACGTATTGTTTAATATACGTGAGCCCCCTAAGCGCGAGCCCTGTTTAAGCTGCCTACACTCAATTTGCATTTGTTGGGATATGGTTGCCAGAGCCCTGTGGGTGACAATAACCGAATCAAGGCGGCTAGAAGTATATCCTAAGGTGAGGCCGTTTCGTCACTAAGTTGGTAGGGGAGCGGTATATGAAAACAGTACGGAAGAAAGCAGAAGGGGAATTATTTGCTTGAAGCATGAAAGAGACAGACTGATCACAAGCGAGCTTGGGCACAAGCATATTGTGTATTGTTTACACAGTAGATTTCCAAGATGGCTGAAAAGCGGTTTCAGCAAGTTGGCCCACCTTAGGATATACTTCTAGGCACCTTGAACCGAATGAAGTCATCATTAATGATGTGTAAATTTTTCATATATTCGATTATCGATTAATCGTTGGGGCAGTTTTCAATATTCGATTAATCGAGCGAATTTTTATTTTTTGTAATAATCACGTATCACGTTGTCATTCTGGTCGCGTGGTCTATCGGGTTGTCGATGTTAGATGGTTGGATAAAAAAATGTTGGATACAAAAATTAACAAAAGCAGAGATACAGAGCCCAGACAAAAAGTCACAGGAGGGTTGTATCCGAGACACGACCGCATAGTTGACGTAGGATTTCGTTAGGCTATCTGTTGATTTTGGATATGTTTGAAGTATTACATCGTTAAACTCTTTGATAATGATTTGGTGGACCTGGAGAACCGTTTTGTTTGGTTTTTGAGTATTGCTTGTTCACTTCACCAGTGTTTACCGAGTGATGATAACAGAAGGATGGTAAACAGTAGTTGGATGGTGCGTATCAGATAAAAGATACCGAAGTGGAACGAGATATGATGAAAACCGACATCTGTGATTGTAGTATATTAGTCATCAAGAATCTTTGTCTCGGTTAAAATAGAGTTACCTTTCCGATTAACATACTTTGGTTTACTGAGAGTGTAGTAGTGAGAACATACCGAAGATGAATCGGGGAGCAGTATCAGCAAGGGATTGGTGTTACGACCAGCGAGGTAGGAGGACGCGATACTACAACCTGGCGACTTGGAGGGATTAAATTGCGAAAAAAAAAGAACATGGTAAGCATAGCGGAAAATTGTAAAAATCTATATAAAACACTGGAAAGTGCCATTACGGGAATGTTGGGCGTTTAATTAGCAAACAATATTCTCTTTTGGGGAGAAATTTCGAGTGCGTTAAATCCTATCCCAACAGCAGCGGCGTTGGATGAATTCCAAGAATTCTGCTTGAAGTATGCGATTGTTCATGTTGAGTGATTTTTTTTTGGAGGTTAGCGGGAAAAAAAAAAAAAAAAAAAGTTTTCCCCGAGATTTTTTTTTTTTTTTTTTTTTTGCGAAAGCCGGTAAGGGTTTTCCAGGATAGACTCTCCTGAAATTGGCGAAAATCTCAGGGATTTTCCATGTACTGGTTGATTGGAGTGGTGAAAATTGTCAGAATTTTCCGATACAAAACATGAAACATGCGAAAATTTCCAGAATTTTCCACGAATCAATGAAAACCGAGAGAGGGTTTGGAATGAAGTCGGTGCCTAAGCTAGGGACCTGGAAGAGGTTTCTAAATGGTGGTTGTGTTTGTTCCAATTCCAGATGGAAGATTCACGTCCGGTGCCACCGTTCAGGTGCAACCAGATCGAGACAGGCAAGTTGGCCAAGGAATGGAGATCTTGGAAGGAATCTCTGGAGTGTTACTTTGCGGCATACGGAGTAATGGATCAGCAGGTAATGAAGGCGAAGCTACTGCATCTGGGTGGACCAGCGCTTCAAACCGTGTTCAAGAACCTGAAGGATCGTGACCATATGCCAGTTGTTTCCCTTGTTCCAAAATGGTACGATGCAGCGGTCGATAAATTGGATGAGTTTTTTGAGCCTCGGCACCAAACTACATCAGAACGTCGCAAGCTACGCCAGCTCAAACAGAAATCCGGAGAGAGATTTGCTGACTTCATAATCCGATTGAAGCAACAAGTTTCGGAATGCGGTTTTGAGCGTTACGGAGGCGAAATTGAAGAAATCCTAACGGATATTTTCCTCACCGATGCGGTGGTAGAGGGATGCAATTCGAACGAGGTTAGAAGAAGGATTTTGCTCAAAGACTTGCCATTCGCCGAGATTGAAGCTCTGGGAATATCATTGGAAGGTGTGGACCATCAAATCGAGGAAATGAACGAGCCACCGCAAAAGATTTGTCGAGTGGGTCCGTCGAAGGAACGATTTGCGATCAACAGAGGTACATCGGCAAAGTCCAATCCGGCGCGGAATAAAGCGTGCTACAACTGTGGCAGGGCAGATCATCTGGCCGCTTCGAAGTTGTGCCCAGCTCGTGGCAAACAGTGTAGAAATTGTCAAATTTATGGCCACTTCGAACGTCTGTGCCGTAAGCAGAAACAGCATACTGCGCCTGTTCAGGGCAGTAACCAAGTTCGGGCGGTTGAGGATGAAAAGCAGATTCCTAATGTTGGAAGCAACGCCAAGGAGGAAGATGAGCAGGACAAGGTATACTATGCTTTTTATTCCGGCAATGAGAGCAATGTTCTGACGTGCGGCATCGGTGGCGTTGATGTGGACATGCTTATTGACTCCGGCGCCGACGCAAATTTGATCAGCAATGTTGCCTGGTCGAAACTGAAAGAGGAACGCGTAAAATTGATTTCATCCACGAAAGGAAGCACCAGGATTCTCAAGGCCTACGGAAATAACGATCCGTTGAAGATTTTGGGGACGTTTGTAGCGGAGTTAAAGGTTGGCGAGAAAACAATGCAGGCTGAATTCCTAGTCGTCGAGGGTGGACAGCGTTGCCTCCTCGGTGACACTACGGCAAAGAGCTTGGGAATCCTTAAAGTTGGATTGAATATTAATCAGGTCGACGATGCACCATTGCCTTTCTCGACTATTAAGGATGTCAAAGCGTTCATTCACATGGATCCGAACATGGTTCCTGTGTTTCAACCTATACGCCGCTTACCTTTGCCTTTGGAAGCAGCTGTCAACAAGAAGTTGGACGAGCTACTTCGACGTGACATTATTGAGCCGAAAAAAGGGCCTACCACCTGGGTATCCCCACTCGTCGTTGTAGGAAAGGCAAACGGTGAGGTGCGGTTGTGCTTGGACCTTCGCCGTGTGAACGAGGCGGTTCTCAGGGAGCATCATCCTATGCCGGTGGTTGATGATCACATTGCGCGCCTAGGTAGAGGCACAATCTGGAGTAAACTGGACATAAAGGAGGCCTTCTTGCAAATCGAGCTCGACGACGAATCTAAGGACGTGACCACCTTCATCACGGGACGAGGACTGTTCCGTTTCAAACGGATGCCCTTCGGTTTGGTGACTGCACCAGAGCTCTTCCAAAAGGCTATGGATGAGATTCTAGCCGGGTGTGAGGGTGTAGCCTGGTACCTCGATGACGTCATCATCGAAGGAAAAAATATGGAGGAGCATGACGCACGGCTCAGTGAGGTAATTTAACATGTTTTTGATTAACAATAAAGTAGATTTGATGGATTTCGACTAGAGCTTGTTTTATTCAGTAAATGGCGATTCCTTACAAAGTATGAATTATTTCAGGTGATGTTTCGTTTGAAAAGTCGAAATGTGGCACTCAACTGGGAAAAATGCCAGTTTCGTGTTACCGAGCTAGACTTCCTGGGACACAGAATTTCTAGTAAAGGGATCCGGCCATCTGCCACGAAGATGCGAGCTTTGCTATCTTTTCGTGAACCTCAAAATGAACAAGAGCTCCGCAGTTTCCTTGGCTTAGCCAACTACATGAATAAGTTCATACCGAATTTGGCAACCATAGATCAGCCTCTACGAAAGTTGTTAGCAAAGGATGTCAAATTTGAATGGTCAAAAGAACAGGGTGATTCTTTCAACGAGATTAAATCGGCTTTAAGTAATGTCCAAAATCTGGGATTCTACAGATTAGAAGATAGAACGGCCGTCATTGTTGATGCAAGTCCGTATGGGTTAGGGGCACTGCTAGTTCAGTTCAATCGACATAATGAGCATCGCGTAGTAAGTTTCGCTTCCAAATCGTTGACCGAAACTGAGCGTAGATACTGCCAGACTGAAAAAGAGGCGCTGGCTATTGTCTGGGCAGTAGAGCGTTTTCAGTTTTATTTGCTAGGGAGATCGTTCGATATTATGACTGATTGCAAAGCATTGGCGTTTTTGTTTGCAATCCGTTCCAAGCCGTGCGCACGAATCGAACGCTGGGTATTAAGGCTACAAACATTTGACTACAGGGTGATACATATCGCGGGCAAAGAAAACGTCGCTGATTCCTTTTCCCGCCTGGCGGTACAAACTCCCAGACCATTCGACGTTAACGAAGAGATAATGATTCAAGAAGTAACTATGTCAGCTCTTTCTTCTACAGCCCTTACGTGGAAAGAAATCCAAGATGCATCAGTATCGGACCCTGAAATCAAAAGCGTCTTGGATTCTCTACTCAAGGACCCAGATAACTTGCCTATTGAATACCGGGTGGTGACAAATGAGCTGTGCCAGTTTGAAGATGTTTTGCTCAGAGGGGATCGGATTGTTGTTCCGAGATCTCTAAGGAATAGAGTGTTGTCTGCCGCCCATGATGGTCACCCGGGAATAACGATGATGAAGAATCATTTAAGGTCAAATGTTTGGTGGCCGAAAATGGATGCAGATGTTGAGAACTACGTAAAAGGCTGTAGAGGATGCACTCTTGTGGCAGCACCAGATCCACCGGAAACTATGTCGCGCAGTCAACTTCCGTCATATCCTTGGCACACACTGGCGGTAGATTTTCTTGGTCCATTGCCGGATGGACAAAGTCTGTTCGTAGTGATTGACTATTATTCTAGATTTATCGAGGTTTGCGAGATGGAGTCCACCACAGCAAACGATGTGATTAGAGAACTGGCTATTATGTTCGGAAGGTTCGGCATCCCATCGTTTATTAGGGCAGATAATGCTCCTCAGTTTAGTGCTGAGTGCACAGAGTTAAAAGAGTTTTGTGAGTCAACTGGATTCAAAATTGTGAATACAATCCCTTACTGGCCCCAGTCGAACGGAGAGGTAGAGCGGCAGAATAGATCAATTCTGAAACGACTCCGTATCGCACAGGAGTTGGGTCTGGATTGGAGAAAGGAATTGCGTGATTACATATTGACGTATCATTCGACGAAGCATCCATCTACAGGGAAACCACCGGGAGAACTTATGTTTGGAAGGCGCATCAAAAGCAAGGTACCATCGATCATGATCTTCAACGAGGATGGCGCAGTACGTGAGCGTGATGCAGTGGTAAAACAAAAAGGAAAGGAATATGGAGATGGTAAGCGAAAGGCCAAAAGCTCCAAAATTAAGGAGGGTGATACGGTACTGGCGAAACGTATGCGGAAGAGTAATAAGCTGGATACTAACTTCAGTAACGAGGAGTACATCGTGCAGAGCAAAGTTGGATCTGATACAATTATAAAATCTACAAGCTCTGGTAAAGAGTACAGGCGAAACTCAGCTCATTTGAAGAAAGTATTAGTCAGCGTTGAACATAAAGATTTAGAGGATCCGCAAGATGGCTCCGTTTCCGAGCCACAGGTCCGAGATGATGATCCTATCGATCCTTCTTCTGCAGGAGTACACATGAAAAGAATACGAAAAGCTCCCAGTAAATATGATGATTATATTGCTCATTAAAATGTAAAAAGTGTTTAAAATAAATAACTCAAAAGGTAATAGTTTTATTCATTTTTATTCCAAGGGGGGGATTGTAGTATATTAGTCATCAAGAATCTTTGTCTCGGTTAAAATAGAGTTACCTTTCCGATTAACATACTTTGGTTTACTGAGAGTGTAGTAGTGAGAACATACCGAAGATGAATCGGGGAGCAGTATCAGCAAGGGATTGGTGTTACGACCAGCGAGGTAGGAGGACGCGATACTACAGTGATCCTAGACGAGATGCCTCCTGTGTTATGTGTGGATCAAATAATCATTAGTAAAAACATGTTACTTTAATGTAGAGGAAACATATTTGAAATGGAAAACGTAATTTTCTTTTATAATTTTTACTTTCTCCGTGGTCATTTAACCCAATGCGAATTTTAATTGGACTAACAACACCTAATACTATAAGTAGAGCATATGGGAAATCTCTTTTTCTAAAATTGCTTCACTTTCCTAATTTTCTCGCCGTATAAATTTTCCACACAGCAAAACAAACAGCTTAAACCAAATGACCCGTTCTCGAGCGGGAACACACCTTGGTTTTTATTTATGAAAAGTCACAGGAGGGTTGTGTCCGAGACACGACCGCATAGTTGACGTAGGATTCCGTTAGGCTATCTATTGATTTTGGATATGTTTGAAGAATTACATTGTTAAATTCTTTGATAACGATTTGGTGGCCCTGAAAAGGGACGTTTTGTTTGGTTGTCCACTCCACCAGTATTTACCGAGTGATGATGACAGAAGGATGGTAAACAGACGTTGGATGGCGCGTATTAGATAAAAGATAACCGAATTGAAACGAGATATGACGAAAACCGCACTCTGTGATCCTAGACCAGTGCTGCAATTTATCACAGTCACTGCGTATATTTGGGCTACTAGGACGACCATTGCAACATTACCGCTAAACGACGTGCAACAAAACAAATTCCTTACTCTTTGACGTTAAATAGTTTGTCAGTGTTTTGACCATCAAAGCATGTTACAAGTCAGCGCACTATGATCGTCAAGACAAGAAATACAAGAAATGTCATCTGATGTAATGGAAGTTTACACTTTTACCAGGATGCATTTGTTCACTTTGCTACCTGAATACCATTATTATATAAAATGCCAAAACTTCGAGGAAAACAAAGGATATAAATGAGTCTAAACGGACTTTCAAATACGTGAATTTCGATATCGGGCAGAAATTTCAACGAAAAGAGAAATTTCTTCATTATTTCAGCATGTAGAGATTGTTCAAGCTTTGGTCAATTATATATTCCGTTGCCTAAAAGGTTTGCAATCTCTCACACGTTATCAAATACAAGAAACAACAACCGGAATGAAAATCGAAGCTTTGCTCGATGAAAATAAAATGCAATCTGCGACAATCATCAATTCATTATGGATAATTTTACCGCCTACTTGATCGGTCAAACGTATTGACAAAGCTCAGTAACAGGCAAATTGTTGCGTTGTACTCTGTCAGTCACCATTTGACCGAGATTTTTGCCAGTAGGAAATGACTAGCGAGCCTCGTCAGTTGTAAGTTACATTGATGAAAACATGCAGGTCTGCCCTAGACGAGATGTCTCCTTTGATATGTATGAATGCAATAAAGAGAAAAAAACTCACCAATGTAATATAAGATAATTACCAATACCGAACACAATTATAAATTTTTCTTCTCAGTGAAAACATGTTACATATTTGAAATGGAAAAGGTAATTTTATTTTATAATTTTTACCTAATAAGTGTTTATTCAACCCAATGCGAATTTTAATTGGACTAACAACACCTAATACTATTTGTAGAGCATATGGGGAATCGCTTTTTTTAATATTTCCTCACTTTTCCAATCTTTCACGCCGTATAAACTTTCCTTGGGTGAAAATGAACACAACAAAACAGACAGCTTAAACCAAACGACATGTTCTCGAGCAGGAACACACCTTGGTTTCTATTTATAAAAAATGAAATAAGTCGTTCCATATATCAAGTTATTTTTAACACAACTGCTACCATATACAATCTTACACTTACAGTTGTGCTAAATTTTTCACAATACACGATCGGTCATGGATATAGAATTTCACGAAGCAACCAACATTAAAGTTCTAAGATTAAATTTTATTTGCTAGAATTAATCGTATCACTCACCTTACTTGCAATATAAAAATGCCCCCGACTTGCATATACTTGCCATGCCGTTTTCCTCCAGACAGCTTGGTTTTGATGTCTCTGTTAGAGAACACATTTCGGTGGGTGCAAAAGTTCCCTCTACTTTTATGCATTTGCAATGCCGATTTCCCCAAAGCAGCTTGGTTTTGATGTCTCTATTAAGGACCCGCCGCATGTGTCGTCGATTTCGACCAATCAGAAGTGGACATTCCCGTTGGGATAGGGAATTTCCGATATCCACTAGGGAAATTGAAAACTATCTAGTTGGTATTTTTCAATTGTTCGATAGTTAGTTTAATGACATATATTATTTTCTTCAATAAAAAAAAATGTTATGGAGTGCCGAAATCAATTGACGCAAAAATTTTATCAATCCATCATGAAATGACTGAGCAATAAGCGTTTGAAATTGGACGATTTTCACGACGTGCTCGATTTTCGATTTTCAATTTGTACCCCAATATGTTCCCGAAAGACGTAATCCTACGTCAAAACACAACGAGACGTCTGTCTTCGTCAATTAATCTTTTCTACAAATCCTGCCGATCAATTTCGTTGAACGTATACTGACGGGTCGTTACGTTGCCGGTGTATGTGAATGTTTTTGTAAGAATTGCATGGAAAAAAAGTTGACGTAACGCGACGTGACGTGAACGTAACGTGGATGTGGTATGTGAATCGCACTTAAGGTGAAGGTGGAAGCTAGCCATTGTAGTAGTATAGGTAAACCCACGTGTAAAAATGGGGTAATAATGTTTGTGAGAGAAAAGCGAAGCACACGTTAATAGATCGATTCACTTATCAGACTGTGTGGCTTGTCATTGACACGAGTCTTTGAATACATTTGGAAAAAATAACAATTCAATACTGAAGTAAAATGTGTGAACGATATGTTCCGATGAACAATTGCAAATATAAATATACATAGAAGGTGCATTTGCATATAAAGTAGAATTCTGATTATACGCGAGCGTAACATGAGCAAATTTATAACACAAACGAATTGGGGCTCTTTTGTTATCAACAAGTTCTTCCGCATAGTAACTCGATATTGATAATTCCTCAATATTTGCTGAGGCAAATATTCAGCCTTTTTCCAAGCAGTAAACATTGTTTGTTTTCTGCCATCAATCCATTGAACTGACGCTATGGTGAAGCAGGTGCTAAGGTTGTGCACCAAAAAATTATTTGGGGAATACCAAGTTATTCAATCTGTGCTCCCGTGGCCGAGTGGTTAGCGTCATAACTAACATGCCGGGTGTTCGGGTTCGATTCCCGTTCTGGTCGGGGGAATTTTTCGTCAAAGAAATTTCCTCCGACTTGCACTGTGATCACGCGTATTCTAGAGCTTGCCACTCAGAATGCATTCAAGGCGTGTTATTTGGCATAGAAATCTCAACTAAGTACTAATAAAAATGACGCAAGTAATACTACGTTGAGACGGCGAAGTTCCTCTAGGAACGTTAGTGCCATTGAAGAAAAACAGGAAGTGGGTTATATCTATGGTATAACCGCAAGGGTGACGTAGGACTATCGTTGATTTAGAGATCATTTGTTTGAAGTTGAATCTAAATCCATCCTGAATGAATGAATAAATGAATATTTGGGTGACTTCAAAAACGAGAGTGTTACGTTGGAGACTCAAGGTTTTATGCATCCAATATTGGATACAAAAAACCTTGTTCTGAAGAATAATCTTCAGAAGCTTTCCTGCTAACTGCACTTGATTGACAAATCACAAAACCAAATGTATGTGGTCGCAGTATTATATGGATAGAAAACATTAAAATAAACTCGCTTGAATGTAATTTTCAATTCCAAGGGGAACTGGCAGATTATTTTTCAGCAACGATCATTTCTTTCCAGGTTTCCTCTCGATAACCAGCAAATGAAAAGAGTTGCGCGCGTGTATGTGTGTGGGTGTGGCGGCTGCTTCTATGTCTTCCCGAGGAACCGTATTTCGATGCTGATACTCTCTTGGTCACGAGAGTATCAGTATCGGCTTTTCTGCGCTCCCTCACAGTTAAAACAAACTGATTGCATTTCAGGTCAGGTCAGGCCAGGTAATGAATCCCTCGATCCCTCGCCGTTCAGCTCGTTCAGTAACGATGTTGTCTTGTCGATGTCCTCAGGCGTCGTGCACAAATTACGTAACGCTAAAAATCCGAATTTTGAACCACCTCTCCCCCCCCCCCCTTTCGTAACGCAATTTCCTATCTCTAATAAACAGAAAGTAACACAACATCTACCCCTTCCCCCCTCATCGCGTTACGTAATTTGTGCACGACGCCTCACCAAAAATGAATCGGTTTCACCACCAGAATATCATTTCAGTATGCTTTTCGTGCGTGATTGAATCGAGAGAAGGTGTGGTTTACGATGGCAATTTGGAAGGCAAACTAGAGGAGAATGAACTCTCTGAGTATGAAAATTTCGGCGACTGAGCAATAATCGATTGAAAATTATATAATTTTCGCGATACGAAACATTTTCCGTTTTTCATGTTATGCATCCAATATTGGATACGAAAATATCCTACTGATGGGAAAGAATAATCTTCAGAAGCTTTCCAGCTAATTACACTTGATTGAAAAATTACGAAATCAAATGTAGTTGGTCGCTGTTTTCGCCATATAATTAGAAAACATTAAAATAAACTCTTTCGCATGGATGTATTCTTCAAGTCCCAGGGAACTGGCAGATTATTTTTCAGCAACGATTAGATCTTTCCGGAATTTTCTCGATGCTGTATGGCATCCAAACGAAAATTCTCGTTTCAGTTTGGCCTGCAAAAAACTTTTCTAAACTCTAATCCATCAAATTTGGAGTCCTGAAAAGGGCCGATGATTATATGCTAAGCTAATATAGCACCCTCTCCTTGGATTCGATGGGCCAGCTGAATGTCCTTGGGCATGATGTGACGCGTTTTGCGTGGATAGCACACAAATTTGTATCTTCGAATAAGCCTCCTGCAGCGTCATAACCGCGGAACTTTGGAAGCGCAAGTCGGTTTTGAAGTCCTGAGAATTTCCACGAACCAAATGCTGCAAAGGTAGCTTGCGGATCAGCAATTCGGTCGACTTCTGATAGCGACGAATTTCATGCGAAGTTCCCGGTCGATAGCGATGTGGCTTCTTCACGCTTCCTGCGGCTGATGCGCTTATCCGAGCTGCTTTCGTGGTGCTTTACCACCGAAAGACTAACGAGCTGTCTGCTTAGTCCAGATGAAACGAGTCCTCACGGTGCGAGAGTAGAGTAAGAAATGAACGAAAGCAAGGGAAGTGTCATTTTATAAAACATAAAAGAATCGAATGTAAACCCCACCCTCTTTATTGTATAAGCTTACTGTATACTCACGAATATAATAAGGGTGGGATTTAGATTCTATACTTTTATGGTTTATAAAATGACGCTTCCTTTGCTTTCGTTCATTTCTTACTCTACTCTCGCACCGTGAGGACTCGAGCTCGTTAGTCTTTCGCAGACAGCTCGTTAGTCATTCGGTGGTAAGGCACACGAAGTCAGCTCGGATAAGCGCACCAGTAGCAGGATAGGTGGAGAAGCCACATCGCTATCGACCGGGAACTTCGCATGAAATTCGTCGCTATCAGATATCGACCGAATTGCTGATCCGCAAGCTACCTTTGCAGCATTTGGTTCGTGGAATTGCTCAGGACTTCAAAACCGACTTGCGCTTCCAAAGTTCCGCGGTTATGACGCTGCAGGAGGCTTATTCGAAGATACAAATTTGTGTGATATCCACGCAAAACGCGTCACATCATGCCCAAGGACATTCAGCTGGCCCATCGAATCCAAGGAGAGGGTGCTATATTAGCTTAGCATATAATCAACGGCCCTTTTCAGGGCTCCAAATTTGATGGATTAGAGTACAGAAAAGTTTTTTACAGGCCGAACTGAAAGGAGCATTTAGCGAAAATCGTGGTTTCGATAATAATTCGTTACCGATAGGTGCCATGGATATGGATTTCCTTATGAAGAATATGAAATACATGACATGATGTAGTGAATATATCCGAAGAAATCACTTTGGTGAAACTGCATTATAAAATTATTTGTGTACGAATGCCGCAATCGATAGTCGACTCTAATTTGCGCTGGGTAATTTCCTCGGAGGACTCGATTCCTCCTTTGAGCATTAATAATCTCTTTCTGGCAAAACGATGTGGTATGAATCACATTATTTGAATGATAGAATGAAGAAGTTTTCTGCCAATTTCCTTCAACCTCCAAACGTATCTTTCTCCCGTTTGTCGTTTTCGCGTTCGCTAATCCTTTCTCACAACACCCATTTCTAGTTTGAGAAATTGTTGAGTAAACATTGTTTGCCAGTGCGCGTAGAGCGGGAATTCCTAAAGATTCATTGCACCTCTAATAAATTGCCGAAAGACGTGGTCTTACGTTGATCGCACTTGATTGAAAAAATCCAAAACGAAATGTATTTGGTCGAAGCATTATATGAGTAGAAACCAAATAATCGCTCGAAAATGACTTGATTTTCGCGATGTGAAACATTTTCCGTTTTTCATGTTATGCATCCAATATTGGATACGAAAATTTCCACTGATGGGGAAAAAAATATTCAGAAGCTTTCCTGTTAATTGCGATTGATTGAAAAATAACAAAACCAAATGTATTTGGTTGCAGTGTTATATGGATAGAAAACATTAAAATAAACTATTTCGCATGAATGTGTTTTTCAATTCCCAGGGGAACTGGCAGATTATTTTTCAGCAACGAGAATTCCGCGCGTGTATGTGTGTGTGTGTGTGTGTGTGGCGGTTTCTTCGATGTTTCAAGCGGAACCGTGACATCACTCTCCTCCTGATGGATTCCCTTTTGGCCTTAGGTGCACAAACAGGCTCTTGGTGACACCGTTCATCAGCGCTTTCATGATAAACGAAATTAGCTTCACAACAACAACGACAACATGCTCCAATCGCTGTTCAATCATAACTGAGTGGGTTTACGAGCGGCGCTCGCTTATATACCGATTGGTGATTTCTATAGCCTGTTTTGAAAGCAATTTTAAGACTATTGAAACAAGTTTTTGGATGAAAAAGTAACAAGTATCTGACGCGTAGACATTTTATCTTTCAAATGAAGTGTTTATCATACCATTTCGTTCAGTTGTTTAAGAGCTATTAACGCTCAAAATCTCGGTCTCCAGCGTAACTCTTTCGTTCTCGAAACTTTGGTTTTACACCCCGGTATAGAAATGAAAGACGTAGTCCTACGTCAAAAGAAGAAGTTATTCAATAAATTATATTATTTATTTTATTCCTTTATTGATTTAATTGGGCTCAAGTGGATAAAGAGCCACCATCAAGCAATACATTTTAAAACTATTTGAATATATTATAACTACATAATTATTAACTTGTCTAATTAGCTAAAACTACAGTGCAATATAAAAAAAATATATATTTCTTCCTTGCCTCGTCGGTATTATCCTTGTCTTGAACAGTGCCTGTGGTGGGTCGTAACAACTACATCGCCAGTTGAAGTAGCAACGGTATCCTTTGGTAGTGAGTGCCTCCTTGTTATGTTAATAGCTCCTGTAATGATCTTATCTCAACGGGTACTAAGTTCTGCTTGTGTAATAGGAAAGGAAAGGAGAAAGGACAGTGGGAGTAGGAGATGTGACCTAAATAATAACATTAGCGCTTCTTAGGAAGACATATGTGGGGTACATAAAATTAGGGTCGCGAGTAGCTAAGATATCGCGAACTGGCATGCGTGAGTGTACTCCTTGAGCCTCTAAATCGGCAACCAGTTTAATTCTTTCATTGCAAAATTCATTACATGACCAAACAACGTGCTCGATGTCATGATATCCTTGACCACAATTACATAAATTGTTAGTAGCAAGACCTATGCGGAAGAGATGCGCATTTAGCGCGGAATGATTGGACATCAATCTGGACATAGTTCTAATAAAATTTCTGTCAAGATCTAACCCTTTAAACCAGGCCTTCGTTGAAACTTTGGGGATAATAGAGTATAGCCATCTCCCAAGCTCATCTCTGTTCCATTGGTTTTGCCAACTGGTGAGTGCCTGCTGTCGGGAAATGGAGAAGAATTTCCGATACGCTATTTGTCTTTCAAAAACTGTGCCCTGCATACTACCCATCTTTGCGAGTGTATCCGCTTTCTCATTACCAGGAATAGAGCAATGGGAAGGAATCCAAATGAAAGTGATTCGAATACTTTTATCAACAAGAGAATTCAATGCATTCCTAATTTCGATAAGAAAATATGATGCTTTCGTCTGTTGTTTCAAGGATTGAATGGCTTGTATACTGCTAAGACTATCCGAGAAAATAAAATAGTGATCAGGTGGTAAGGACTCAGTGGTCTTAATTGCATGATATATTGCAGCCAGTTCGGCAACATACACTGAACAAGGGTCTTCAAGTTTATGAAAGCTAGTGTAACGTTCATTAAAGATACCAAAACCAGTGGATCCGTTGATTCTTGAACCATCAGTGAAAAACATTCTTGAAGAATTGATATGGTTATATTTTGAAGCGAAAATATTAGGGATTGACGATGATCGAAGATGATCTGAAATGTCTCGAGTTTCGTCCTTCATAGAAAGATCGAAATCAACGGAAGATCTGCAAAAGTTCGGAAAGCTAACATTATTGACTGCTGAAGGTTTTATTTCTTGAGGAATGTAATGAGAGTACAGATCCATGGATCTCGACCGTTGGTTCAACTCGGAAGCTTCTTACAATTCTCAATTACTAATGGGTTCATGATTTCGCTTCGGATTAAGAAGCGATAGGACAGTTCCCAAAACCGAACCTGCAATGGTAAAACACCTGCCAAGACTTCAAGGCTCATGTTGTGTGTTGATTGCATGCACCCTAAGGCTAAACGCAAGCAACGATACTGTATCCTCTCCAGTTGAATGATGTGGGTTTTAGCAGCAGAACGGAAACAAAACGAACCATATTCCATGACTGACAGTATTGTAGTTTTGTACAGCCGTATTAGGTCTTCTGGATGAGCACCCCACCATGTTCCAGTAACTGTCCGGAGAAAATTTGTTCTCTGTTGACATTTTTTATTCAGATACGCAACATGTTTTCCCCATGTACATTTAGCATCAAATCAAACTCCAAGATATTTGAAGCTTGTGGATTGTACGATGGTTTTGTTGAACAATTGAAGCAGAAGTTCGGGAGGTTGGTGCTTTCTAGAAAATACAACCATTTCTGTTTTCTCAGTTGAGAATTCAATACCTAGATTCACAGCCCATGTAGATAAATTATTCAAGGAAATTTGTAGCGGTCTTTGCAAATCAATAGTGCTAGTACCTGATATGGATACAACACTATCATCTGCCAGTTGCCTCAAAGTACATCCATCTGCAAGATGATCATCTATATCATTAATATAGAAGTTATACAGAAGAGGACTTAAGCAAGAACCTTGAGGGAGACCTATGTAGCTAGTCCTAGAAACGGCACAATTTCCATGAGAAAAGTGCATGTGCTTTTCGGATAACAGATTAAACAAAAAGTTGTTTAAAATTGGTGAAAATCCATGGTTGTGAAGTTTATCGGATAAAATTCTTATTGATACTGAGTCAAACGCTCCTTTAATGTCTAAGAAAACAGAAGCCACCTGTTTTTTATTACCAAAGGTCGTCTGAATTTCGGAAGCAAGTAACGCGAGACAATCATTTGTCCCTTTGCCCTTGCGGAAACCGAACTGCGTATCTGATAAAAAGTTATTCTCTTCAACCCATTCGTCTAAACGTCGGAGTATCATTTTTTCCAATAACTTACGGATGCAAGATAGCATGGCTATTGGTCTGTATGAGTTATGGTGGGAAGCTGGCTTATTCGGTTTTTGAATGGCTAAAGGGTGTGTCACATCAAATTGCATCACGGAAAAAACGCTGTAGAAATTTAATTTTTAGGAATTATATCTTCAGCTTTCGCTTTAAAATCAGATAAGAGTGTATAGATCACGTTGGCCATGCTTCACTGTCAATTTTTCGTAAATTTGGAAAAATGTCGTCGAACGAAAAAGAGCGTCGTGAATTAATCCTGCGCACTCATTTCGAGAATCCGGAGTTGTCACATCGAGACATCGGTAAGACGCTGGGAATCGTCCAATCCACGGTCAGCAGAGTACTAAAACGATACTTCGAGAACCTAACCATCGACCGGAAGGTGAAGAACGGCAAAAATGGATGCTCCGTCAGTGAAAAAGATCACAAGCGCGTAGTTAAGCAGTTTAGACGTGATCCGAGAAGTTCGGTCCGGGATGTCGCCAATAAGCTGAATTTGTCAAGTTCATTCGTCCAGCGGATCAAGCAGTGGGAGGGCCTGCGTACATACAAGGTTCAGAAGGCTCCTAACCGCGACGAAAGGCAAAATATGGTGGGGAAGACGCGAGCCCGGAAGCTGTACACCGAAATGCTGACGAAGCCGCATTGCCTGGTAATGGACGACGAAACCTACGTCAAAGCGGACTTTCGTCAGCTGCCGGGCCTGTTGTTCTTCTCCGCAGAGGACAAATTCAGCTTTCCGGAGGAGATTCGCATACAGAAACTATCCAAGTTTGCCAAAAAGTACATGGTGTGGCAAGCGATCTGCTCTTGCGGAAAGCGGAGCGCCCCCTTCGTGATGACCGGCACGGTAAACGGGCAGGTTTACCTTAAGGAGTGCCTACAGAAGCACTTACTACCAATATTGAAGCAGCACGAGGGCCCGACCATCTTCTGGCCGGATCTCGCTTCGTGCCACTATTCAAAGGACGTGTTGGAGTGGTACGAAGCCAACGGGGTCACCTTCGTGTCAAAGGAAATGAACCCGCCCAACGCGCCGGAGCTTCGCCCAATAGAGAAATATAGGGCGATTATGAAGCAGGCCCTCCGGAAGAACCCAAAAGTTGTCAAATCGGAGGCGGACTTCAAGAGAAAATGGATTTCTGTTAAAAAAAAACTACAACCTGACGTTATACAGAACCTTATGGACGGGGTAAAGAAGAAGGTACGAGCATACGGGCTTGGGCTCGAAGTATGAAAAATGGAAATGCCAAAAGTTGTTTAATAGTTTTTATTTTACTGTCTAAAATTTTCAAAAATCGGTCTACTTGGCGAATTTCTACAGCGTTTTTTCCGTGATGCAATTTGATGTGACACACCCTTTATTACTCTCACTTGTCTCCACTCGATAGGGACAATATTTTGCTCAATAAACATATTAAATAACCTTAATAAACGTTTCTTAGCGACGTTTGGAAGGTTCTTCAAAAGATTAAATTTGATTCCATCGGAACCAGGAGCTGAATTATTGCACGAAAGAAGTGCAAGTGAGAATTCAGTCATTGAAAACAATGGCTCGTCATTACTATTGGAAGACGATGTATTACGAGAAACGTCTTCTGCAGGGACGAAATCTGGACATAATTTTTTGGCAAAATCAAGAATCCATCGGTCGGAATATCCTTTGTTTTCGTTTGTATGGTTTTTGTTTCGCAAACACCTGGCTGTGTTCCACAGGGTACTCATAGATGTTTTCCTTGACAAACCGTTGACATATCGTCGGCAGTAACTGCGTTTTTTTCGCTCCAATAAGATTTTTGAATTTGGTCTCCAAAAGTTCATACTTATCAAAATTTTCCATTGAGCCTTTTTTGCGAAAAATTTTGAAAGCAGAGGATTTATTGAAATAAGCATCCGAGCACTCTTTATCCACCAAGGAGCACCAGGGTGTCGGCGAAGTTTTGCACCAGGGAAACGTTTCGTTTGAGCTTCAATGGCAGTGTGGTGAATCAAACTAGCAATGAAATCATATTCTTCGAGAGGTGGAAGTTCAGGAGTCGAATTGATGCTCTCTGATATAATACTAGCAAATTTCTCCCAGTCAATATTATGGGTAAGATCGTATACAACTTCGACCAATTTCTGTGGACACATCTCATTGGCAATAGAAACAAGGATTGGTAAGTGATCGCTACCGTGAGGATCTTGGATTACTTCCCACATACAATCTAACGATAAAGTAGACGAACAGAGTGACAAGTCTAGTGTACTTTCTCTTGCAGGGTACTCTTGTAGCTTCGCCAGTGTTCAAAATTGATAAATTGAAATTATCGCATAGATCGTAGATGATTGAGGAACGGTTATCATCATAGAGTGCCCCCCAGGCCACACCATGTGAATTGAAATCACCCAAGATTAACTTGGGTTCAGGTAAAATTTCGATAATTCCATCGAGTTGGTTGCGTGAAATTCCAACTCTGGGAGGAATGCATACAGAAGCAATGCATAGGTCTTTTCCCCTTATTGTGGTTTGACAAGCAACTACCTCGATTCCTAGAAGTGATGGTAATGGGATTTTATGATCCCCAAAAGAACGCCACCGTGTGAGTCTCTTCGGTCTAAACGGATAATGTTAAAATCATGAAAATTCAAGTCCTCATCAGGGGTAAGCCATGTTCCACAAAGAGCAAATACGTCAGAATTTATATTGTTGACTAAAAATTTTAACGATTCGATTTTGGGTTTAATACTTCTGCAGTTCCATTGAATAACTTGATTTGTATCTATATCGCTTATAGAACAATTAGGCATCGAGAGAGAAAATGGTTGCAAGGAGGGGCCATTTTTCTGTCAAGAATGCAAATAATGCAGGAACCAAACTAATGATAATACTTTTGAGGGGCTCGGGAATGTTTAAAGCATCTAGAATGTGACTCGCAATACTTGGAAGGGAAAATAACCCAGCTTTGGAAGACACGGACGGAGTGTTCACGTCATTTTGTGTTCTCGGGGAAGTAAAACCAGGAGGTGTTTGCTTTGGAGTAGTTTGTTTTGAAGTTTTATCACTTCCAGAGGATTTCTCAGTTGGTTTAAAGTGTTCTTGCTTCTTACGAGGAGTCGGAGGAGTAAGAGGAGCAGAAATTTTTCTTTTTCTTGAGCCTCCCGGTATTGACGCGAATGCTTCTTCAATGGAAGTAAAATTTTCACAATCATCGGTTGGCAGAATTGCATAAGGGTTCTCTTGTGCTCCAGGATTAGGGGTCTCTTTTGCCACAGCCCTTTTGAGCATTTCAGCATAGGTCGTCTTGGATCGTTGTTTGAGAGAGTTCTTAATTTTTGCCTCCCGCGATTTAAACGCTGGACACGCAGAAAGATCGTGAACTTCTCCTTTGCAAAAAATGCAGTTATCGGCATCTTCAGAGCATGATTTATCCTCATGCATCCCCCCACATTTTGCATAACGTATCTTGTTGCTGCAGTGGGAGTCTGTATGCCCCAATTGCTTGCATTTCATACAACTCATCACTTTAGGTACGTAAAGGCGCACCGGAAGCAAAACCTTTTCAATTTCCACAAATTGTGGAAGAGCTTTTCCGGGAATGGTTACTCGAAACGAATCTGATTCGAAGTACTCTTTCCCTTTTTCGGAATGAGATACCGAATGCAATTTCTTGCAAGCAAGTATCTTCAGATGATCAATATTGGCATTCTTGAATCGAACTTTTCCTTGGTGTAATATTTCATCACACGTTAGACTAGGGTCGGTGATGACATCATCAATTTCAACGTCTTTTGAAGGAATATAAACAAAATATTCCTCCGTAAAAAGTTTGCATTACGTTATCTCAGTGGCTTGCTTGCGGTCTTTGACAAAGCTTGTTCTGTCTAATTAGCTTTATCGAATCGACCGTGCTGAAATTCTTTTTGAGTTCTCTGGCTATTGTCAAAATTCTCAAAGCTTTCTGACGGGGCGAAAATAAACATTGTAAGGCCCATCGGAATCTTCAGGATAGGACTTAATCCGAGGAGCTGTTTGTGATGGTGGATCGGGGTTCCCCGGCTCCGGGTTCGTTGATTCATTATTAGGAATGGGAGGGGCAGGGTTGACTGTGGTGTTTAGTATCATCCACTTCCATTGTGAAAGCAAGAAATTAATTTCTTGTTAATAAGGATGATAAAAACAGGAAGGAAAAGCAAAAAAAGGGTAGCAAAAAGCAGAACTTAGCCTACCTGTTTTCGAAGAGTAACTCCAACAAGCTGGGTAGCTGACTGTAAGCCGGTGACGATGTTAGTCCAGGTAGTCGATGGGTGCCCTGTTTAGATCCTGAGTGCTGGCGAGTATGTATACCTGTAAAACACAATTTTTTAAAAATAGGTAACAAAAGAGTAATAGAAAAAAAAAACTTGATACTTCCTTTCCACTCTGCAGTGAAAGAAAAACACGTCCTTCTCCGATGAGATCAGGGAAGGAACTGCAAGTTATATTATGTTATTAATTTATTTGGGCTCGCGTGCTAGTCGCAAAACTGCTTTCAACTAGGATTGCATTTGCGCTAATCTTGATCATAATGAAGCAGGTCTACTCTTTTCAAGGTTGTTGAGATTAACAGATTGAGCTTATTTCGTTTATTTAGTCACCGAGAAAGTAAATGTCGTTTTGGAATTTTGTATGTGATTTGGTTTCGCTTGCCAGTAGCAAAACTTTCTCCACTAAGGATGATAGCTGCGCTTATCCCGAGCAAAGTATTGTTCTGTGAACACAAGAATGAATCATCAAACAATTATCATCAAGTAATTCTACAATAAAAATAACATTTCAGAGCGACCAAACTGATAGAATGATCATTTTAAAATTTTCGTTGCATTATAAAATAATATCCGCAGTTATAAACAAGCGACTTGAATTAAACCACAGGGTAGTTCTACGTCAACAATGCGGTCGTGTCTTGAACACAACATCCTATACTTTTCTAAAAAAAGTTATTTTTCGGGCCACCCAAAAATTTTTTTTTTAAATACGGGTCTAATATTTTGCGATAAGGAACGGAACTATCAATTTTCACGAAAAATTGTTGTCATGTCTGTGCATTAGAACTAACAGAAAAAAATAATGCGAACATGTTTTCACACTGGTGTTCTGTCAATACACTTCTCTGGACACGAGATTATACTAACATTCAATTGGAGACTGTAAGGACGTCGCTTTAAATTGACACTTTAAGGGTCGAATCACCGAAACTTGTACAATGAGATTGGATTGCTATTTCCAACCACCATTCAGTGAGTTCTTTGTGAAATTTTTGCAAGTTGACTCACCAATAATTGTCAAATGTGAATAAAATTGTAGAAAAACGTAGATGTTTTGCTTGTTGGACATAATGTTGAATATGGATAAGGCAAACTTTTTGTTTTTCATAAAGTCATTAGACACAGTTCCATTAACTTTATACAGCCTTAATGTGTTGCAAAAAGCTTGTCTACTAATAGCTCTCAACCTTCAATCCAAGGATTATCAAATAACGAGTTAATGAGAATGCTTCATAGTCCATACAATAAAAAAAAATGTTTCAACAAACGATTGTGCGAGACTAGGTCAAGGAGAGCGCCGCCAGATTCTCCGACTGTTCAAACCAGACAAGCGTTAGTTCACCTGACAACTATTGCAACTGCAACTTTGTTCATCCTTGTTATGAAATCATTCGGGTCGGTCTATTGTACACCAGATTGCACGTTGCTCCTACTGACAGCTATCGATTGGTTCGTTATCAATGGCCGGTTATTGTGCCCCGACATAATGCAGGCTTTTTAAACAGCAGATTCGAACGGAGAGATAACCGCCACAATTGACATTTGGTTCCGTTCGGATCGGTAAACCACGTGCGGCCTTTGGAGGGACAAGTGCATCTGTGTTGTGTTCAGCTTGCGCTCGTTAACAGATTCCAGCTCATTTGACGGTGAATGAGAGCACTTATTGTAATGATGGATAATAGATCCGCATTCAAATGAATCACTCGTGTGGAATTTCAATGCCGGGGAAATGTATCGGTTGAATAATATAGTGATGCTTCATCGTATAAAGGGGAGCCATAAAAGCCCTTTGCTAATCGAAATGGGAAATTTAATAGCGGATAGAATTGAGCCTCTTCTTGTAATGGATCACTCAAACCAATCAATTATAAATAGAGGACATTGACCAATCGGCATTCTAACAATATCTGCTTGCCAACCGATCTCTAAAAATATCGTACAAGACTATTTACTCATCTCGCGACAATGTATCGTACCTAAAAATAGTGGACGTAAAACTCTTGTCAGGCGACATTTACGGCTTGTTTTACGGGTCACACACCCGTAAGTATTGTAATTATTCGCTTGTTTACGATGGACAATTAAAATTTGCCACCAAACCACACACCGTCATCGGCACCGAGAATCTCGCATTCGCATTTCAGACGCTTGGAATAATCGCAACAGTGGAATGAGAGGAATTTAATTCAACCCTAACCAAGCCACTCCCTCGCGACTGGTGTCTCGTAATTCGTTCCGAGCTGATCATTGTGTGGGGCTCGCTTTGGATTGTTTTGGACCGAGGCCGAGTAACGAATTTGCTTAGAACGGAAGGGAGGTGGAAAGACTTTCATTAGCTAACGATGAAAAACTTTTTTTTCTGGTGTAAATTAATTTTACAATCCACCAATTTCATCACAATTTAAATAAAAAAGATAGAATAATAAAAGGGTCTGGTTTGAAAAAAAGTTCATTTATTCCGTTCCGCTCATATGTTCCGTTTTGTTATCTGCGCCGCACCGACTGTGAATCCTATTGCTAATGATATGGTCAGACACATGAAAACAGCTCAACTCCAAATTTCATCAGAATAGCCACTCATGGAAGACCACCGAAAAAGAGCATACATATTCGCATGAGGGTTATCATTTTTGGTTTGGTGCGGACTTGGTTTTCTGCACAATGGATCACTTCAAACGTGCCAGCAGCATTCGTACGAATTCATGGCTGGTGATGACCTCTGAACGATTCGACTAACCATTCTCGCAGACTACTTCCACAGTGCCCTCGGATTTTTTCCCCTCTTACAGCAAACATATTCTATTCTCGTATTCTTCCGTTTTTATTCGCTATACATATTGTGAAAACAGCGAGGACTCCATGTTATCATCGTTCTGCTGCCACCCACTCGGATCTCTCCTTGACCACTCACTCCCACCACCACATTACGAAAGGACACCAGCCAGCAGTGTGGGGGGGGGGGGGGTAAGATGGCTGATGGAATGGAACTGGGAAAAAAGCATTTACCCAGAGCATTCATTTTTGCTGATGCTGCTGTTTACGCCATCCCGTCCTCCTCCTCCCGCCTCAGTTGATGATATGATTCTCTGTGTGTTTTTTTTGTTCCGCGCAGCCTCTGACTTCGTTTCCACTTTTAGTGGAAATAACGGGTATACTTTGTTGTGTGTGCGCGAGAGAGTTTGTTGTTAGTGGTTCGGATTCGAGGGACGGAGCGCGCGCTGAGGATGCTGTGGATGCTCCATTCTTTGGGCTGCCTGTTCCGAGTAGTGGATCCTCCGCACAAAACACACCGCTTTGGACTTTTTTCCTTCTACTTCTTTGTATGGTTAATTTTTCTTTACTGCTCTTGTACAAAGAATGTTATGTTGTTTTATTTTTTTCTTTCGTTATCGCTCGTGCTATTTTTCCATGCCCTGGGTGCAACGGGGGAGCCGCTGATGAGTTGAATTCGATTGGTTTTGATAACTATCGGAGATCTGTTTAAAATGAGATTAAGTATACAATGTACAAATTAACCCTAAACAGATCAGATGTTTCTTAATGCAATGCATTTTCGATCAAAATATTCAAAGATAGAGATGGGAAACAATAGGATGTTTTTTTATTCCAAATCATTCCTTAACACAATTCTGTTGTGAAAAATGGATAAAATATGGGCCCAAATGGATAAAATATTTGATCCATAGCGCTTGCGTTTTCATTTCAAATTCCTGATTTTGCAAATTCTCTTTGTGGAACGGAAAAGCATCCCTGGAATACTCCAGACATATTCTAAATCAATGAATGATTAACTAATGACCGTTCGTCGAATATCCGCTTTCGTAATTGTTCAAAACTGTATCAATGATGAGATCAGTTGGAGATCAGATTTTTTAAAATAATTCCCAAACGAATATAGCTGCAAAAGTAAAAAGCGTTGGTTATTCTTCAATTAAGAATAATAAAAAAAGAGAAAGTATCTCTCGATCGATTGTTAGTAGGTTAGGGAAATACCAGGTGTATGCAAATGAAACCTGAGTTTTTAATAAAAAAAACACATTTATTGTTCTTGAATTTTTAGAATTATTAGGTTGCGGAAAAAGTAATCCATTACTTTATTGGTTTAGTGATCAATACCTCGCGTAATATCGATCATACAATTACAAGTTTAGGATCGTTGTAAAGGTGACATTTCACAGTAAAACAAATTCTTTTGCTGTTGTTTGTTTGTTTCATTCAGTTGTGAGTTACAGGGTGTTAACAATGGAAGTCAACAAGGAAAATTCGGTACATTTTAATTTTTTTCTTTTATCAAGGCGAAAATGCAGTCCAGACCGCTGAAATTGTAAATGGCATTTATGGTACCGATACTGTTACAGTAAAATACGTGCAGTTTTATTTTTTTATTTTAATAAATTTTTTAAAATTTTAATTTTTTTTTGTTAATTTTTATTTATAAAGCAGCTTTTAGATATCTACTGTCAAAAAAATGACAGTTTGAAGCAGAAACGCACGGATATCTGTATTTTACGAAATATCACAATCACTGCCAGGCAGTAGGGGTAGTGGGCGCAAAGTGGTCACCTGCTTGTTTGGTATTATAACTATTGACTATGGATGCCGTATTGATATGCCACCTTATGTAAGTAGTAAGTTAAGTAGTAAGAATTTAATGACTTCTGGGTCACCCTGTACTTCAGTAGAGCTGTCGCATGTCAAAATATAAAAATTGTTCTCTCGGTAGCCATTAGGCCGTAGTTCTGTGCGCATGGTATCTAAGGGATTTCTCGTGAAATTTATTTTATTCAATTTAATATGGTGGACAAATCATCAGTTGTTCACATATTCTAGGGGAGGTGAACAGAATTTTTTTTAATCTCAGCGATTAATTAACATAGCAATTAGTTTGATATTTGGGGGCAAAGCGGTCATAGGCGAAAAACAACTTACATTGTTCTGTTTACTAAAGCTGATATACCTCATCACATTCTGCTCTTGAAGAGGATCCTTGTGTGGCTTTGACCCTGGATAAATATGCCACTCCAACTAAACCAAGCCTCATTACGTTATGTGTTTCTTACAACGTTTTTGAATGCATGAGAAAATTTAAATTGAGACTTTAGGTGAATAGGCCAAACTTATTTTACACATATACCTACTATATGAAATATGATTTGAACAAATTTGGACGAAAAAAAGCATAAATAGTGGGGGCAGGGTGGTCACTTGCACATATCAAATTTAGCTTGATATGTGCAAGTGACCACCCTGCCCCCACTAAGTGACCACTTTACCTCCAAGCAAAAACATTTTTCGATTCTTAACCTTTTTTTATAATGATGAAAAATGTACTATTTTGATTTTTTATAGTAAAAGCCGTTTGTTATCTTGAACAACAATGAGTTCAACAATGTCGCTGAACTGGGTGCGATATATTACGCATTAGGGATCATTGAAACATTGCCCATCGACCACTATATTATTTTTTCAGACAGTCTCAGCTCAATAGAGACAATCCGCTCAATGAAAATTGATAAACGCTCATCTTATTTCCTAACAAGAATAAGACAACTATTGAGTGTTTTGGTCGAAAAATTATTCAAGATTACCTTAGCATGGGTTCCCTCTCATTGCTCGATTCCGGGGAATGAGAAAGCGGACTCGCTAGCTAAGGTGGGCGCTTCAGAAGGCACACTTTTTGAAAGGCAAATTGCTTATAACGATTTTTTTCACATTCCTCGTCAGCACACGCTCGTAAGTTGGCAGCGCATGTGGAGCGAAGATGAGTTCGGTCGTTGGTTACATACGATTATCCCTAAGGTCTTGACGAGTGCATGGTTCAAGGGATTGAATGTAGGTCGTGATTTCATTCGCGTGATATCTCGGCTTATGTCCAATCACTACAACCTAAACGCGCATCTCTATCGCATTGGGCTCGCAGCAAACAATCTTTGTGATTGTGGCGATGGCTACCACGACATCGAGCATGTTGTCTGGTCGTGTATCCGGTTCCATGCTGCTCGCTCTCAGCTCAATCAGACAATCGGATATCCCCGTCCGGGATATCTTAGGTAGCCGTGATCCTGATCTTCTGCTTCATCTATACCTGTTCCTCAGAAACGCCGATGTCAACGTTTAATGATGTTTCCTTCGTTGTGTCCCCGTTTCATATCCCTCCTATCCGATCGATAAACTTTTACTTAGTCGCGGCAATACATACACACACTCTTTACAGATACACGGGCCAAAGGTTGTGCAGTCCACTGATCATTCAACAAGAGCCAAAGGTTGTACCGCTTATGACAACTCTACACGAGCTGATGATTGCGCCGGCTAGTGACCATTCTATCCTGGATTCCTCGAGTCGAGAAAGACGCACCACGCTAGATATGAGGTACAGACTAGGGGGGCGTTGCTGATTAACGGTCAGCAGCATCCCAATAGGAAGTATCCCGTGTCGGGCACACGTACAGAGCATCGAAGACTGCAACATACCAATTATGAGAACACTTGTAATACTAACCTCGAGCCAACCGCGAGTAATCGGTTACATATTACTAACATAGTTGTAAGACAAAAATTGTCAAAATATTGGACTCCCGGCTCCGTCAGGCTAACGCCACATGTGCCTTAATAAAATATATATTTTGGGAAAAAAAAACAATGAGTTGAACTATAATATTCTTCGAAAAACGGGTATTGAAGCGGTATGTGGACGCTGGAAATGGGCATATTCCTTAGGGTGACCACTACCCCCCACTTCCCCTACATTTCAATGTCCATAATCACACAATCATATTTTGTTAACAAATTTTCGTACAGTTTCCTAGAGCGTCCGGTACAATCTGGGCCTTAAAACTTCTGAATCTAGTTCCATTCTTCACATTTCGGCCGTAGGATTGTGAAACATTTGTCTTTTTCGCCGATTGACAGATTTTAATGTGTTTTTGGATCTGCTGGCTTTGCTGATCTGCCACTTCCGGATTTCCAAGTGACTTTCCCTGAACCTTTTCAGAAATTTGCTAATTATCGCGCGGATACGATACCTCGATACGAACCTGCAGAATCGAAACGAGACGCGTTTTCTACGGTGAAGTAAATAAATGTACTTATCCTGACAACCAATGCCTACTCTGAGTCTCTACACTCTAATTTTGATTCAGTGAAATTTAGAGAAAAAATGTTAGTTTGTTTCATCTTGTTGATTTAAAACATCGGGATAGCTTCGTTCTACTTTCATCTCCAGAAATTGTTTCACGACTGAACTAGAATTGCATAAGCAATTTTCAACTGCAACCATAACATTTAATTTAGTAATTGGATTTTTTACAGATTTTCGAATGGGCACTTTACAAACACCACATACCAATGTAAACATAGAACATCATAACCAGGGACGCCAGGTGTTTGTTTAAATATATTAACACGGCACGAAAAGTTTCTTCGCAATCATTTTGAACAAAAAAGAATAATTTATGACAAAATTTCTGAGAAATTTTTGTTAAAATAATGATTTTCTACTGATTTTTATTTTTATGTAATGCGTTTCAATCATCGTACCTAGATGTTTCGAAGTTTATTGCTATGCATGTGAAATAAAAACTAGAGTACTTTATTGTGCAAATGTTAAGAGGATTGCATGCACATAGATTTAAAACTTTTCTTTAAATATCGTTGATTAGGTAAACGAACATTGGCTCCATAATAACGAAACTTCTGAGTGGTGAAACCATATTCTGGTAGAAAAATATCGATAAAACTAAAATATATATGTAACTTATTCCCCTTTGTTATGATTTTAGGATTTTGGTACTGAGAAGGGAGTCTCGATTGATCAATATTAGAAATGAGGGGCTTAGAATGAAAGGGGTGTAAGTGATTTGATCGATTTCTCTACATCGACTCTCTCTTTGGGTCATAACCTAGCTGCAAAAACATTCCTAGCTGTATTTACCAATGTGGAAAATAGGTCGGAACCTCATCTATCGGATTCTATAGCAAACTTAAATTTAAAAAATTTTTGCAGTTGAGTTATTAACTAAATAAAAAGTTGATGAAGAGAAATCGATCAAGTCAATTACACCCCTCGCATTCTGAGCCCCTCAAATGTTGTTTTTCTCAAAATAAAAACATGTCTTCACATCTTACATCACTGGCTATATCGAGAAAAAATGACTTAAGTCAAAACATTTCAATGAAACTCGTGCACTGGAATGGGATATTTTGCTCGTCTCGACAGTGACTGAAGCCGAGACGAAACGAGACGAATCGCATTTCTGTAATATTTAGGGTCCATGAACTAGCTTTGTGGGATCATTCAAGTATTACGTAACGCACTTAAGAAGGGAGTGTGTGGATTCCAGATTGTATTTTGCCAGCATTGCACTATTGTTTCGCCATACTCGTTCATCCCAGCATTCATATGTACCCCGATTATAGCAACCCGATGAGCCAACTTCGACCTCAATCTGAAAACATAATCGGAGCGTGCAACACCGGCAAATGGGGCTGTCATTTCCACCCGTAGTGGAGCCAACAAATATTTTGGAATCCCGGAGCAAATGGCAAACCTCTCGAAGCTGGTTATTCACAAGGAGGAGTAAATTTCTTGTGAAATCTGGTTTTAAAATAAATCCAAATAAATCTGAACAGTTTTGTGCAAATGACCCTTTGTTATATGTTGTGCATGGAAGGGAAAGTAATATTTGAGCGACCCCTAGTTGAAACATTTACAAATTTGACTTGTCTCATGTCAACGTATCTATCTATCTATATATATATAAAAATGGATTTCTGTCTGTCTGTCTGTCTGTCTGATTCTTATGGACTCGGAAACTATTGAACCGATCATCATTAAAATTGGTATGTAGGGGTTTTTGGGTCCGATGAAGGTTTTCGTGATAGTTTGAGACCCCTCCCCCCTCTCTAAGGGGGGCTGCCATACAAATTAAACACAAATTTCTACATTACTCGGGAATTAATTACGCAAATGATTAAGAAAATTTTAAGAAATTTGACATATGACAATTTGACAAATTTGACATATTGAGGTTCAAATTTTTGCATCATTCGAAAACTAATCAAGGAAATGGAGCCAAAATTGTCATGCGAATGTTTTAGGGGGCACGAATCGTTTCCATGGTGAATAGACATTTCTTCCCTCTCTCTGAGGGGGGAGGACTGTCATACAAATGAAGCATACATTTCTGCATAATTCAAGAGGGCAAGAAACATTTCTAAGGTGGTTCAACACCTCCCTCCACCCCTCTCTCTAAGGGGAGGCTGTCATACAAAATAAACACAAATTTCTGCATAACATGAGAACTTATCAAGCAAATGGAACCAAATTTGGCATGTGGAGGTTTTAGAGTGCAATGAATGTTTTCCTGTCGTGAAGCACGTGACCGACTGTTGCTTATCGGTCCTTCCCCAACAGCTCCCGCAGGTGAGTGTGGACACAATTCGGCCGAAAGTGATCTGGCTAACACATTGTAGTTATGAAGAAATTAAATTACCTAAAATCTGTCGGTGTCCATGTGCTATATGAAACGTCCCATACCAGAAAAACAAAAAGAAGATAAAACGAAGCAGTGGACCAAAATAGAAATAATAAATATGAAAAAACCAACATTTAGTTCAGCGAATATGCTTAAAGTGTAGGAGAAGATAGTAAAAAATATCTATCAATGTGTTAAAAAAACATGACAATTGAAAATTTCCGGAAAACTCTGAAGGAAAAAGGGAAAATTCGGAAAATTAAATTCCCATATGTTCTACAATTACATAGTGACAAGTGCTGTTTTTTCCCTGTTGGGTGTGAACCACTGCGTCCATTATTCTGAAATATTATGGTAACAAGTGCTGTTAGTCCGTTTGATGTTTGCGCTAGCGAAATTGATCTTTGTTCGAAACTGGAAATGGATTTAAATGTGATGAAACGAACTCCTATATCTTCTTCTATCTATACCACCAAAAAGTATCGTCGAATGATAAGAGCAGAACTAGAGGAAGGAATTGTCCGATTTAGGGCTGTCTTTGGTCTATCTTATTTTCTGTATAAAACATTTATTCCATGCAACGGGGGAACATGTTATTTGCAAGTGGTTGAAAAATCTTGAACGAGAATTGTCTCTGAAAATAATCTGATATTATGATGATGAGTTTTGTTAGAAATGCAAGGAATTTTATAGTAAAAAGTAAATTCAACGGGTCGATTAGAAGATCAATCAATGAACAGCTCTACGATCGGACCCATGAACTTGCTCATAGTAAGAAAACGTGAATGTTTGAAGGTATTGATAATAAAAAACAAATTTTGGGCGGGACGAAATTTGCCGGGTCAGCTAGTTCATAAATCAAAATGTTTGTCAGTTTTCGGAGACGAATGAATCGTAATATTCATAGTCTCCGTGAACAAAGGAAAATAAGAAGAATTTTTGAATTTCTAAATTTATCATCATTTATTCATACAGAATTTGCTGGCAAATAACGCCCGGCACCATTAATTATCTCATACACTGAAACCTGCAGCAAAGTGTAGTAAAAATAGTCTATTCTCACTGTTTTTTTTTAATCGTTTATTTTTACAGGCTCAGTTACATAAGTTTAAAGGAGCCAAACTCCTATCTGTATTGTTACAAGTATATATAAACATTTTTCATTAATTCTAATGTTAATGAAGTAGAGAAATTCTCACTGCTGTTTCAGCATGTGAAAAAATAACGTGGCAATATGGAAAAAAACATGGTGTAAATTAAAATGCTCAGAGTTCTATAAGTAAAAAAGAATTTTCGGTTCAGTTTTAAATACCCCAAATCTAAATCATTTAATTGAGGGGCTTAGAATGAAAGGGGTGTAAGTGATTTGATCGATTTCTCTACATCGACTCTCTCTTTTGGTAATAACTTAGCTACAAATGCATTCCCAGCTGTATTTGACAATGTGCGAGATAGATCAGAACCTCAACTATCGGATTATATAGCAAACTTAAATTGGAACGTTTTTGCAGTTGAGCTATTAACTGAAGAAAAAGTTGATGAAGAGAAATCGATCAAGTCACTTACACCCCTTGCATTCTAAACCCCTCAATTATCACTATTTGATTACGTGCAATTCTGAAGATATTTCTATCAAAAATCAGGGTTTCCAAACCGATTGAGTTTTTGAGTGTTTCCAAAAATGTTTGTTCTGATTCCACCAACGACGAAAAGGAAACAACGGCGCAGATTGCGTTAAGGCATTCCAACATTCTTGTTATGACTGTCATAAAAAATATATAAATTCATTTCCTTACTGAAACAATATATCACATCAATTCATCATTCCTAGTGAAAGTTATGGCTTCCGTTTCAACTTGCCCCGGCGTACCTTACTCATGTTTCAAAGTAAAAATTAACTGGGTAAGCCAGGCCCCGGCTAAGAAAATATGAAAATATGTCAATTTAGCTGTCATCGCCCGAGATGGAAAATGTAAGGTGGGAAGATTTTTAATATAAACAAAATCTGTGACGTCACAGATATCGATTTTCTTATGTTACTTTTCTTACAATTATCCACTACACAAGAAAAGTATTGTTATTAGAGGTAAAAATAATTGGATAAAAATGAACGACTATATTTTTTCAAGAAATAATGCTAATGTTCAAAATCACAATGGCCCAACTAACATTTTATCAGAAACTGAAGTTGCGGTGGTGCTGAGGTGTTCTGAACTTAATTACGAGTCAATTTTACTTTTCGTCAAATGTTAAGTTTGTATGATTCTCAACGCTAGAATTATATTATTTGAACTTTTTTTCTCATAAAAACAGGCAAAAGTACAAATTCATGCAAAATGTTCCTTGTAAAATGCAAAATGTCTTGATTCACACAGTTTGAGATTTTGCAAATTGCATTTGCGACCCGGACATGTTTGATGCTGTTACATGCTGTGTACAGGGTAACTTCGATATAACGTACATTTCACTTTCAAAATTGTACGTTCTTTTGTATATCGTTCGTATCGTTTGTATATCGTTCTTTATGTATATTTGTATGAATTGTATATCGAAGCATGATAAAGAACTCACAAACGTAGCCTATAAAACATTATTGTGTTGCTGTTTTAGTAAAGTTAATGAATCAATTCAATTAGAAGACGAAGCCAGCATTTCTCTTTCTGCTTCCCTTCTTCTGTTGATTAAAGCTTGATTTATTTAGAATCCGGAACTACCATGGTTTGCTGTATTTCGGGATTGATTGAAGGTAAAAAACATGTTTTAGCGTCACAATACAGATAATTCATTGTGCTTTCAGAAAAAAAATATCCAAAATGTTTTTTCCTTACACGTTGGAAATGTGTACGTACGTCCCCATATAAGTGTGTTAAACGTATGCCGTCCAGCAATTGAATGGATTCAGGTTTTTGTAGTCCAAGTAGTGCATATGTAACTTTTTCACAAATATCAAAATAGGAATATGGTATCAATTTTGTCGTAACAAAGTCTATATTATACAAACTATAGAAACTCTGTTAGAAAATTCCGGTTCTATTGTTATTATGTTGGATCGGACACAGAATATGAAACAACTTGTCTCTAACACCTCAATACAGCCTCAATACAGGTAAACTTCGATATAACGTACATTTCACTTTCAAAATTGTACGTTGTATCGAATTGTACGTTATATCGAAGCATAATAAAGTACTCAGAAACGTAGTCTATAATACATTATTGTGTTGCTGTTTTAGTAAAGTCAATGAATAACTTCAATCAGAAAACGAAGCCAGCCTTTCTCATGATGTTTTCCTTCGTACTGTTGATTAAAGCTTGATTCATTTAGAATTCGGAATCACAAAAACAGCTGTATTTCGGGATTGATTGAAAGTACAAAATTTGTTTTAGCATCACAATACAGATAACTCATTGTTCTATCAGAAAAAAAAATATTGAAAAAAATTTTCCTTTACACTTTCGAAATGTGTACGTTATATCGAGGTAAAATGTACGTTGTATCGAGTGACGTTATATCGAGGGTACGTTATAACGAGGGTACGTTATAACGAGGGTACGTTATATCGAAGTTTCCCTGTACCCCTACTTATGATCAAAATAAGAGAATGGTTACTCATTTGTAACGCCTACCCGTCACTGACACTATAATATTTACATACCTCTTGTGGTTATGGTATTTTGAAGTTGGTGCATTCGAACATTTAGAATATTCCTAACATCCTAATTCAATTTTGCTACAACCGAAGAAACATATTTCTTTTTTTTTTATCTGTCCCGGATAGATCCGCAATCAATCCCATCGGCGTTCCCCTCGTCATTTCTATGCATTGAATCCTCTTTTGTATGGCTGACTGAATGCTCTGGCGTGGCACTGATGCTCTGTGTTGTGTTTCATTCGTTTTGTTCGCTTTTTCTTCGCAAACCCACCCAACCATTTCCCCCAGGGGTGGAGGAGAACCGGGGTGGTGATGGTGGGTTGCTCTGGTTGGGAAAATAAAGCTTTTGCTTTTCTCGTTTCCGAGCGCACAAAAAGGATGCTCCGTTAGGAGGGACACATGGATCGGATGAGGGTGGTAGTAGCAGCAGCAGCAGCAGCAACAGCAGCAGCAGCAGCAGCAGCAGCAGTAGCAGGAGCATATCGCATCCTCCGCTTTTACACTGGATGTGTATGGGAGGTTATTGTATTGTGCATGTATTCCTTGCGAAGCAGGTTTCTCATATTCTCGGCTCATTCCAACCATCCTGGCCACACAACGGTGGCACTGTACCATGAATACCCATTGCCTGTCGTACCATCTCGTCGTCCTCGGAAGCTTTAGGATGATAAACATAGCAAGCGAGAGAGAGAGAGAGAGAAAGAGAGAGTGCAGCATCCTTCCAGCGTTCGGAGCGATGATTTTCATTACAATTTAATACAACGGAAAACAGAGAAGAGCGCTTCGTACATGGCGTGGTGGAGTAGAATGGTTGTGTTGTGCTGAATATGAAGGAGCTGCGTTCTCTATGTCCTGATGCCGTTGGGAGGGTGGGTTTCGGTTCGGTGAGAGCGCTTTTCAATAGAAACAACGCTGGGGAATGAGGCTTAGAATAGAGCTACAACGAGCGAGAAAATGAGAACAAAATCAATTTTTTCCTTTATTCAGTTCGGTTGTTTTGTGTTTGGTAGGTCGCTATGAAAAGCGTATACAGCAGCAGTCATGATAATGATGTCGCATCGCATAACATTTATGTTGTAACTTAATCGTCAGCAGATTTTCGGGGCTTTGATCTTTTGTTTAGACATTCGCCAGACAATGGGAAGTTTACCTTCGTGTGAAGTTGCCAACCGAGGGGTTCGAGAGGGATGAAATGGTGTGGAATCTTTTATTTTTTTCACCGCAGGATGAGGCTCAGAATTATCTGCCTCTTTTGGGGTTTCCATCAACATGTTATTCCGAGAGTAGTCCAGACAATGTGGTAGACGAAAATTTGTATTCATTAGGAGATTTTCCGTTTCCCCGAAGTGGGGTTTGAGGAGGGCGACATGAAAATATGTTGTTTGGAGGGCTATTGATTTTCTTCACGTGTATATACATACATAGGTTCAGGGCGTGGTTGTCTTGCTGCTTTAGGGAAGAAGTTGAGCTGCTGTAGTTCTGCTTGGTGTCACGTAGGAGAAACGAATAGTTTTTAGCTCTATGTAAGATTCATTCATCCGATTGAATGAAATGAAAAATGTAACAAAATTTCCCCGGGCGAAATATTTGTTTGTTCTTTGAATTAATTATCTTTTGAATTATCTGAACACGCTTCGCATGAGGAAAGAGGAATATATTTGAGCAAGTTTTTTAGTGGTAGATGAATGGTACACGAGCGATCATTAAATATCGATATAAAACCCAAATATAATATTGTTATCAACCAGTTGAAGTAGCTATTTTATATTAGAATCAGGAATCAAATCAATCGACTAATTGTTTAATGACATTTTTCCGCCTTTCACTTTATTTTTGATCATTCCAGTTCTTACTTTTGCAGTATTGAGTGATGGTTTCGCTTTCGTTGTATTTCTCATATAGGGACTGATTTTTCGTATAGAGGCTAATGCACTAGCATTATCTTTATAGCAATCATCTGATAGAATGGCAACATGACACTTGGAAGCCGTTCATTTCATCGAATCTGCTATATTTTGTCAATTGTTATTTTTGAGAAATTTTCTCTTCTTACTTTCAGTGATGAGAATTCCGTTACGATTCGCCTGTGCTGTGCAAGATGGAAACTGAAAGAACAAATTCGAGTTTGTGTATTTTGGGTTTCCTTAGGTTCCAAATCGTGTTTAGGAATTTCATTAAACAAAACATATTTTTTAAATTTTTCTCCATTTGAAGCTCAACTGGAGAGCCAATGACACCTTTATGCGCCTAGATGGCAGTTGGCTAACGATTTCATGGAGTCCACGGTATTATCCCACACTTGCTTGAAGCTATGATGTTGCCAGTATGCGATGCTAGTTCTCTGTAAAGTTCACTGGTAAGGCTTCCGGATAAATATTGGATATGTCTTGTTGGGGTTCAAACATTAGTTATAGTAACTGTTAAAAGTAGTTCAATAGCGAGCCATTTTTGGAAAAAAAGGAGATTTGTCTGGCCACCCTTAAATAGGAATAGGCACACGAGTGAAAAAAATTAAATAAAAAAATATAAATGAGAAAAAAAAACTTCAGTATGTCCTACACAATTGAAACAATTGTATTCCTCAATAGGCCTCGGGCAGTGTTGCCACAGGTACAGATTTATCTGGAAAAGCAGTTTTTTTTTGGTACAGATGCTGTGCGATACAGGTGAAATATTTTAAATGCGTGGGGTTTGTCAGGTAGAGATAAAATATATTCGATTTTAATGATTCGACTTTCAAGGCTGCTCAAGGGTTGGGTCCGTAGTATTGGCTGGATTCATCACATTCGTAATCATTGTTACTCCATTTTAGCTGTATCACTGTTTGATGGAATTTGAGTAGTGCCAGCTTGTAAAGTCTGGCAATCCAAATCATGTTGCTCCATGAAATACAATAGTTTCTCCCATAAACTTTTCCGGTAAATTTGTTGTTTCATGGCTCCAAAAGTAACTAAAATTTAGCTTTTCTGTTCACAGCTTCAGATTATATGCCAGATATGGACCTTTTTGCGTAATTTTGAGTTCTTGTTGATTTAAAATTCTTCCGGAACACTTGTATGCGAAAATTTGATCGCATTACGTTTTGTTGTTCAAAACCTTGCAATCATATTTTCTCAACAAATTTTCGTAGAGTTTCCTCGAGCGCTTCTTTTCCTCCAAGTTCTGCTTTGCCTTCTACTCCGGCATAATTGGGAGCTCTTAATTTCTTTATCCGACCCTCTTTTTCGCTTTTGGGCGTAACGATGATAGCTTCGGGACCTGCATAAAAATGCCCACTATCATCGATCGTGTTTTGGGATCCGTTGGCTTTGTTGATCCGCCACTTCCGAGTTTCCTTAACACACCGTCAATTTTGGAAATTTTTCTATATTTTCATTTAAAAAAAATTTCAACATGAAATTAATAGAACTTCTTCTGAAATATTTGAAACAAATTATTAGGAGCCTGCACGATTGTTTGGAACTCCAAAAAAATGGTAGACCGTTGTGAAATGTGGTGTACTCAGAATTTCATGACAGTCAGCATCTCAAAATGTAGCATCATCTCCATCTATCGAAAGACCAAACCAATTGTATTTGACTACTTCATCGCAGGACAACCATTGTCAAGAGCAGCTCAAGTACGAGATCTGGACCTTATGCTGAATAGTGCCGTGACATTTCGAATACACTATAGTGACGTTATTTCGATTATAGTGACGATTTCCACAGAGTTCCGGCATCCATTATGCCTACGAATTCTATATTGTTCATTGATGAAATCAATAAGACAAAAAAAAGTCAGTTGAAGAAATATAAGTATATAAATAAATGAATAGTTTTTCGATATGTTAGACAAATTATCGTAATTTATGAATGAGGATAGCGCTGTTTATGAGGCTGTAAATCATCTCCGTACGATTCTCTTGGAGGTTTTTACTGTTGTTTTGATAAACAATATAACAGATTTCTGAAGGCGGATTACAAAAAATGGTGCCAAAGTTATTATTTCGTTCAAATATCGAAGGTATCAGATACACTCAGAAGTAAATACTTTTAGAAAACTACAACATTTAAAAGATTAACTGACCAAAGTAACTGTATCCAATGGTGCATATTTACTTTAGCGATTTGCAATATCTTCTAGTTTAACCGTGGTATACTGTAAATTTTCACTTACAACACTTTCTTTGCAGTCTGGACTAGATTGTTCTCGGCAAATTTACAATTATTTATGAGATTGGACAACTCTGTAACAACCGTAATTATTATAAAGGCAGGAGCGCATGCCACCGAGTTTTCGTAACACAATATATCAAGCCGGAACAAGACAAGATAACTAGATAAACAAGATAAAACCTTGAATAAGTTTTTGCATGTCTCTAGAACGTTGTAGATAACATGTCACTGACGATGTATCGTATGGCCTTAGCCACGTTCATTAGTATTTGGAAAGTACAAGGAAATGATCCGGTAAACCGCAGACGACATTGAGAGGATGAAAGGTACCCCTTATGAATCCGTGTTCTACCTAGTTAACGCTTTATCGACCGCTAGCCTATTAATCGGTTTTTGGATTGCTAACCGAAAAATTAGCCGGTACTGGGAGTAAATGCGCGTGGGACCAAGCTGGTACTTAGTGAAAGGCCTTAACTACGAGCGGTCGATGAAGTGTTAATAGACCTGTAACTAAGTCTTTGGATCGACGCACTGGGATGCATTCTTTATGATATCTGCGAGGTATACTGATGGGCAAAATAAAGTGGCCACCTCACTTTGAGGTAGGACTACGTCTTTGATTTAAATATATTGGGGTCATCCTACGAAAAATGTGACGTAAAATTAAGGGATTTCAAATGGATATTACGCAAAATTGTTATTGCAATATATGTTATATTAGGCTGTCAAAAAAGTCCTGCGGTATTTTTTTTGAATTTTCATTTGTTCATAAAATTAGTTACAATCATCTGTTTTAAGTCAAATATGCGCCGTTTTGTTCGATGACTTGTTCCCAACGAGATGCCAACTTCATAATACCCCTGTTATAGAAGCTCGCTTCCTTATTGGCAAAAAACTCGGATAGCCAATTTTCACAGGCCTCTTTTGTGGCTAACTTCTGACTACCTAGCTCGTTCGCCATGGACAAAAACAGGTGGTAGTCACTTGGTGCAAGGTCCGGACTACGGCGGATGCAAAAGAACCTCCCATCCGAGCTCCCGGAGCTTCTGGCGCGTCACCAAAGAAGTGTGGGCTGGCGTTGTCCTGATGGAAGACAATGCGGCCTCTGTTTATCAGAGATGGCCTCTTCTTCATGAGTGCTACCTTCAAGCGGTCCAGTTGTTGGCAGTACAGGTCCGAATTGAGCGTTTGGCCATAGGGAAGCAGCTCATAATAGATTATTCCTTGACAATCCCACCAAACACACAGCAGAACCTTCCTGGCCGTTAATGAGGGCTTGGCCACCGTCTGAGCCGCTTCAGCGGACTTCGACCACGACCGTTTGCGCTTCACGTTGTCGTAAGTGACCCACTTTTCATCGCCAGTCACCATCCGCTTCAGAAACGGGTCGATTTTGTTGCGATTCAGCAGCGATTCACATGCGTCGATACGGCCAAAGATGTTTTTTTGCGTCAACGTGTGTGGCACCCATACATCGAGCTTCTTTGTGAATCCAAGCTTCTTCAAATGGTTAATAACGGTTTGATGACTTATCCCCAGCTCTTGGCCGATGCTACGGCTGCTACTATGCCGGTCTTTCTCGGCTAATTCAGCGATTTTGTCGCAATTTTCGACGACAGGCCTTCCGGAGCGTGGCGCATCTTCGACGACCTCTACACCAGAACGAAAACGTTGAAACCATCGTTGTGCGGTGGAAATGGAAACTGTATCGGGTCCATAAACTGCACAAATTTTATTGGCAGCTTGAGATGCATTTTTGCCTTTGTCATAGTAGTACTGTAAAATATGTCGGATTTTCTCTTTATTTTGCTCCATATTTGCGACACTATAACTCACGAACGACTTAACCAAACAAAACACTGTGTTTTGTTATAGCGCGCAAAAATACCTTTCCAACAAGGTATAGTATGACTCGATACAATGAATACAACTAGAACTACGCGCTTACAACGACACCTCGCGGAAATACCGCAGGACTTTTTTGACAGCCTAATATTATATACCATTAGATAGGAATTTATTCAGCTTCCTATTATAACACAAACGGATAGATAGAAGATAGTAAACAATTTGGCGAATTATGTAGGAATTTTGTAGGTTCTAGATTTTATTCGCTGCTTGCGCTTTGGGGGAAGAGTCTTTTTCGTTGCTTTAAATCCTTTGTTTGGCCTATTGCGTATGAGTGTTATTGTGATAACCATTACCGGAATGTTTGAAATATTAAAAAAAAGTCGTTACGGGATTTTTTTCTCTGAATGAACTACTATTAAATATGAAATTTAATGAAATCTAGGTTGAGTACCATCAGAAAATACGAAAAAATTTTTACCTATAGCGTAGCCATGTGAGGAACATATTTTTACATACAACTGGTGATTTCTATCAAAGAAGTACGTTTAATTTCCCCAGTGCTTAACAAAACCAATAACTACATACAAATTACAAAATGTCCTATCTAATCAATCAATATCAATGCCAGGACATGAATAGCTGTAAGGTAGCGTGATATTGCGTTCCAGCTGATATTCAATGTTCAAAAACGGTTCAAAAAACTGGTTCACAAAGGAGAACGGTTAGAGACTGAGCCGTTCATCAAAGTGAGCTGCGTTGCCCATCTCTATTTTATGGTCCGGTTTCCTTATACGTTCTCACATGTATCATGAAAGACAAGGTGAGTCGATGTTTATTAAGAATTTTTCTACCGTAGCCGATGGTAAGCACTTATCAGAATCAAAGTAGAAGAGATGACTTGGAAGATGACGACACTCTCTTATCCCCAAAGTTTCGTTTCGGGAAGTTCCGGATATCTTATCAAATAGTACTGATGGTTTTATTTAGCCAGCTACACTTCCCCAAAACCACTAGTCTATTCCCCTTTCCCTTCCCTAAAAGTAAACAACACTACAGAATCTTCACAAACTTCACAAGGCAGTTCCAATTACGTATTGCTTCATTGTGGAAACTATGAGTTTATAAATACTGAAGCATGAACGTTCGCTGTAAGATTATGAATCCATTGGTAATTGATAATTTTGAAGAACTTCTTCAATTGAATTCAGAGTCAAGGTTCACCAACTTATATGTTGAGTTTCGTTCACAAGGATTGCAACCTTCGGCAAGCAACATAAACCAAGACTGTCTATCGTACATCTGTGATTCCACTGTAAATTTTAATTAAAACCATGCATCAAAGAAGTACGTGATATTCCAGAACATACACGTTTTGTGTTTATCCCACAGATCTGATAGTTCGGAGTTCTGATAGAATGTTTTTACTGATTGACCATACATTAATGGCTACACTGGTTTTTGTATATTAAATGGAAACTTCAGTGCGTATTATACATTGAGAAATCCATGCCGGCGTACGTTGCGGAAATGGCTGCAATCTATCACGTTTTGGAGAAAATTGAATACTTGTCGATAGATCTCTATTTTTTTATTTATTCAGATAACCTCAGCTCATTAGAAGCAATCCGTTCGATAAAACCTATAAGAGCATCACGTTAATTTCTTATGAGAATAAGACAGCTCTTGGGTGGACTAGTGGAAAAAAAATCTTCTAGGATTATATTAGCCCATTGCTCCATTCCAGGTAAAAGAGACTGTCCACATACCGCGTGGACAGAAAAAGCATGATCTTAGACACCACCCTCACCCTCCGTGAACAAGCTTGGACATTCCTTATACCCCTCCCCCTGTTGTCCACGTGAACACCCCTCCAGTTTTGGGAAAAAAATTCGATTTTTTCCGCTTAAAATTTCATTTTAGGTTTGTTTCTATTTTTTGTTCCATGTTTTTATTGATAAAAATGATAACCTTATCTATGGTAATGATTTGTTTTGAATTTCTTCGATTTTTTTCAAACATTGTCCGGGAGCTCATTATTTTCTTCCGAATTCCATTTACGTTATCTCCATACCCATATGAAAATGTCGTTTGTGATCTACTCTCGAGTATTTTTATAAAAGCTGGCTGGCTGTTTGAGTTTTCAAAAAATCAGTAATGTATCGCTAGTTTTAGATCGTCACACACCCGAATTGCTGCTCAAACGCATATATGTTAGACAGTGTCCAAATTCTGATGCTGTTAATTTAACTGATCCGCAGATTTATAATAACATTTGTTTTCTATTCGCGTTGGCTGCATTCTTTTTTTTTTGAAAATAAAAATAATTAATTGAAATTCACTATTCCATTTAAAGTACGTATTCTATGCAATTGAGAATTGTTTCAATTTTCGAGTGAAAAATCTTAAACGAAAATTATGTCTAATATTTTAGATTCATGCTTGCATTCATGCTGGATTTTATGTTCATTACGATCAATTCATCGGGAATATAATAGTCGGGTGTTTAAAGTAATAACACACACAAATAACACTAAATTTTGAATTGGCTTCAAGCAAGCTAATCTATTAGAAAATATTTTGTCTCAAAATCCGGATGTCGCGACTAGATGTCGAGATTGTACATTCGTGGTTTCGAATTGCGAAATATTTTTTCGTTTGAACATCAATGACTTTCGTTTTTGCAGGTTCGGTAGTGCCTGGCCGCTATAATGAACCGAGTAAAAAAACATCTGGAGTATCATCGTTATCAGGGGAGTCTTCGTAGCCACTTGGTTACGCGTACGCTTACTAAGCGATCGATAGTGAGTTCAAACTCAGGGCCCTCAATTGACCATCTTTGTGTTATTATAGAATAACTACGTCCACGCAACCATAATCAGCGATGGAGATCGATCCACGGTCGAAATAAGATCGATTCATCCATACAACTGCTCTGCTCTGCAAGACACATCGGGCTGCTGTTCTATAAATAACTCAACAATGATCAATATCAACTGTCTCCGCTGTCCGGTCTGTTGAACAATGGATGAACAGATAGAATACCCTTACGCCTAAATGGCTACTACAGTGTAATTTACCATAATGTAATGGAACAGAAAACCTAACGCCTAAATGGCTACTACTACTACGACTGTGTAATTTATAATTTATAGAAACATAAACATATGTACATGTACACGATAAAAACCCGGCTCTGTTACAGATAAAATGCTAATATGCCTAATAAATAAATGGGATAAAAAAAATCATCGTTATCGATGATTTCGTTGACCGATACAAGAGAAGAAATAAAAGGCATATTTTTATAGCTTTTACAGACATACATCTTATACACCACCTTACATACATCATGCACCTGAATTTTCCTGAATATTTCAGCATCCTTCACGCAGCTTGAGAAATTCACCCTCTCAGATGGATGGACTTTTTTGTTTTCTTTGTTTGGACTTCTTTGTTTTCTCGACAAACAACTGGGCAAGGTGAAACACTGCCCATCGACCATTATTTTATTTTTTCAGACAGTCTCAGCTCAATAGAGGCAATCCGCTCAATGAAAGTTGATAAACGCTCATCTTATTTCCTAACAAGAATAAGACATCTATTGAGTGTTTTGGTCGAAAAATTATTCAAGATTACCTTAGCATGGGTTCCCTCTCATTGCTCAATTCCGGGGAATGAGAAGGCGGACTCGCTAGCTAAGGTGGGCGCTTCAGAAGGCACACTTTTTGAAAGGCAAATTGCCTATAATGAATTTTTTCACATTCCTCGTCAGGACACACTCGTTAGTTGGTAGCGCATGTGGGGTGAAGATGAGTTCGGTCGTTGGTTACATACGATTATCCCTAAGGTCTCGACGAGTGCATGGTTCAAGGGATTGAATGTAGGTCGTGATTTCATTCGCGTGATATCTCGGCTTATGTCCAATCACTACAACCTAAACGCGCATCTCTATCGCATTGGGCTCGCAGCAAACAATCTTTGTGGTTGTGGCGATGGCTACCACGACATCGAGCGCAACTGGTCGTGTATCTGGTTCCATGCTGCTCGCTCTCAGCTCTCTAGAGCACTGAGAGCAAAAGGCAGACAATCGGATATCCCCGTCCGGGATATCTTAGGTAGCCGTGATCCTGATCTTCTGCTTCATCTATACCTGTTCCTCAGAAACGCCGATGTCAACGTTTAATGATGTTTCCTTCGTTGTGTCCCCGTTTCATATCCCTCCTATCCAATCGATAAACTTTTACTTAGTCGCGGCAATACATACACACACTCTTTACAGACACTCGGGCCAAAGGTTGTGCAGTCCACTGATCATTCAACAAGAGCCAAAGGTTGTACCGCTCATGACAATTCTACACGAACTGATGATTGCGCCGGCTAGTGACCATTCTATCCTGGATTCCTCGAGTCGAGAAAGACGCACCACGCTAGATATGGGGTACAGACTAGGGGGGCGTTGCTGATTAATGGTCAGCTGCATCCCAACAGGAAGTATCCCGTGTCGGGCACACGTACAGAGCATTGGAGACAGCAACATCCCAATTACGAGAACACTTGTAATACTAACCTCGAGTCGACCGCGAGTAATCGGTTACATATTACTAACATAGATAATAAGAAAAACTGTCAAAATATTGAACTCCGGCCCCGTCAGGCTAACGTCATATGAGCCTTGATAAAAATATATATTTTGGAAAAAAAAAAAAAAAAAAAAACTGGGCAAGGTACTTTCTATGCTATGCGGTCAGTTGAAGTTCTTACAGGAACCATAACAGTTAATAATCTGAAGATGCACTATCTGGTGAGTAAGGCGGAGTTTTAGAAGCACCCTAGAGTAGAGATGGGCAAAACGGTTCATTTCAGTGAGCGGCTCAGAGCCGTGCGCTCAATGTAAAGAGTCGGCTCATTTGAGCGGCTCGACGGCTCTTTTCAAGAATTGGTTTATTCGGATATGTAATGAATGGAAGACGTAAAAAATAAGGTTTAAAACAATAATCAGTGCAGAGAAAGTAAAAATATTTCTTTACTGAAGGTTTTCTCTGATATATTTCCATCACAATGATATTTTCAAAAAAAAAAAGATAGAGACGCGGAGAGATAGATTTCCTTTCATTCCACCAAAACGAAGGGTCGCTTAGTCTCAGCATATGTGGATCTACAATAGATGTTGCAGCAGCTTTTGGATCATGTGAGGATCGAAGATTGCCAACCATTGCATCAAACTCCTCCCATTCAGATGACAGCGTTTCATCACCAACGATTTGTGGTAGTTTCGTAGGTGTGTATTCCATGGATGTCATTTTTAGCATCCTTATCAACGACTGGTGTGCATAGTTGTACTTTCTGTTATCCCCAAAACCTTGCTGCTTGAAGCGAGGATCTAGCAGTATTTATTAGGCTACTAATTCGTCTGACTCAAGATTTGTAGATCGCTTTACCAGCTCCGAAATCAATTCATACAGAGCTTTTTTACAATCACTAGAACTGATTTTACTTGATCCATATAATGTTGCTCATGTCGAATTATCAGTCGGGAGAATATAGCAGTTTTCGATAACGACACAGTTTTCTCCCCGTTTTGTATCCCAAACGTTTTTAAAATATTTCGAATGAATTTTTTTCATGAATAACTATATTATATTAGTCAAATCATTTCATTCGATACCCATATGCGGGTTGGATTTATCATACATAACTGTGATTTACTAGTCAAGCCCGTTCATCTGATACCCATATAATGGGGTTTTCAAAAGAAAAGTAGTCTGTCATTTCGTAACGGTCGCCATTTTGGATTTACATTTTTCACGAATAACAGTGTTCTACTAGTCAAGTCCTTTCTTTTGATACCCATATTGATGAGGATTTGGCAAAATATGTAGTCTGTCATTTTATAACGGCCGCCATATTGGATTTCCATGTTACATAAATGTGTCCTACTAGACAAGTACTTTCATAAGATACCCATATCGAGGGGGTTTTGAAAAAAAAAACATATTTCGCCATTTTGAGGAGACGGCCATTTTGGATTTACATTTTTCATAAATAACTGTGATCTACTCAAGCCCTTTCATTTGATACCCATATTGATGGAGTTTTGACGAAATTAGTTGTCTGCCATTTTGTAACGGCCGCTATCTTGGATTTCCATTTTACACAAATAACTATGTTCTACTAGTCAAGTCTTTTCATTAGATACCCATATTGAGGGAATTGAGAATTAATCAAGCAAATGAAATCAAATTGGGCATATTGAGGTTTTAGGGTGCAATAAATGTTTCTATGATGGTTATACTCTCCACCCCTTCTCTAAGGAGGGGCTGGCATACAAATGAAACACAAATTCCTGAATTACTCGAGAATTAATCAAGCGAATGAAACCAAATTTGGCACGTGGAGGTTTTAGGATACAATAAATATTTCTATGGTGGTTAGACACTCCTCCCGCTCTCTAAAGGTGGGCTGTCATGTGGGGTGGGATGTGAGGGTTTTTGAGTATGAGAAATGTTTCTATAATGGTGTGACACTCTCCCTCCTCTGGAATGGAGAGGGGGTCCCATAAAAATATTACACACATTTCAACCATCAATTTTCCATCCAAACATGACAATTGAAAATTTTCGGAAAACTCTGAAGGAAAAAGTGAATATTCGGAAAATTAAATTCCCATATGTTCTACAATTACATAGTGACAAGTGCTGTTAGTCCATTTCATGTTTGCGCTAGCGAAATTGATATTCGTTCGAAACTGGAAATGGATTTTAATGTGATGAAACGCACTCCTATATCTTCTTCTATCTATACCAAAAAAAGGATTGCCGGATGTGTTGATAAGATCAGAACTCGAAGAAGGAATTGGCCGATTTAGGGCTGTCTTTATTCTATCATATTTTCTGTATGAAACATTTATTCTATGTCACGGAGAAACATGTTATTTGCAAGTGGTTGAAAAATCTTGAACGAGAATTGTGTCTGAAAATAATCTGATATTATAATGATGAGTTTTGTAAATTCAACGGGGTCGATTAGAAGATCAATCAATGAACAGTTCTGCAATTGGACCCATGAATTTGCTCATAGTAAGAAAACGTGAATGTTTGAAGGTATTGATAACAAATAACAAATTTTGGGCGGGACGAAGTTTGCCGGGTCAGCTAGTTTTTCATAAATAACTGTGATCCACTAGGCAAACCCTTCATTTGATACCCATATTGATGGGGTTTTAACGAAATGAGTAGTCTGTCATTTTATGACGGTCGCCATCTTGGATTTCCATTTTACATAAATAACTGTGTCCTACTAGTCAAGTCCTTTCATTAGATACCCATACTTATGGGGTTTCGAGAAAATATGTAATCCGCCAAAATTTACAAACATACAAACAGTTAAATGAAACCGCTTGAAAAGCAGCATGGGAAACATATATTTCTTCCACACTACCGCAAGCCACACTGCCGGTTCGTCAGAACGAGCGTACGATTCACTGTTCTTTATCAATAAACCGGCTCTTAAAAGAAACACGGTTCTTGTATGAACCGCAGTTCTTTCTTGAACCGTGGTTCTCAAATGAACGGCTCTTAAATGAACCGCGGTTCAAAAAGAGCCACGGCTCATAAAAGAACCGTGGTTCATTCAAGAGCCGTACGTATAAGAGCCGTATATTTGAGAGCCGCGGCTCATTTTTAAAGAACCGTGGATCGTACGCTCTTTCTGACGTACCGGTTCAAATGAGCGGCTCGTGAGCGCTCGCCCATCTCTACCCTAGAGGCGTTCTGGATCGTTGATTTTAATACGTTCAGCTGTGAGCAGAACTTGTCCAAATTCATCGAGACTAGTTGCTTGGTAGAAGCTCATGATACTGATTTTCTTCCAGGCCTACCATACACAGACCATGACTTCCTTCAGGCGAAAACCTGCTTCGGGGTTCCATTTACTTGCCAAGATTTTTTTAATTCAACATTATTGTGAATGGTTTGCCCTTCACAATTCGCTACAAATATGTATTTTCGATGTGTTTATGAAACGAATCGCAGATTTAAATACATTTCTTCAAATGTTTTTCGGTAAAATAAACCCTTATTTCTGAATCAAAATCCTATCGGGTTGTGCAAATGTTGCAACCTTGGATTGCAGAATGCAAAGTTTATCTCGTTCGGATAGCAACAACCGATCGGATTCCGGAATATGGGCTAACATGTAGTCCATACATTGTAGCGTTTTTCGTACCCATGCTTCACCAGGTGCACCTGAACGGAGGTTTTAGACATCTGTAGCGAATCTAATAATTCATGGGTTGGGTATCGAGGATTAATCTTGATAAGTGTCTCGATTTGATTGTCAGCAGTAGCAGCATGGACTTTCCAGACAGCTAATAGAAGTGTATTGAAAAATTACCAGATATCAGTAAAGAGAAACATCATTGCATGAAACAGAGATACAGACCGTGCGGACATGGAAGAATTTGTTGTTCGTTTCAATGTTCGGAAGACCTTGAGGGTTCTCGAAAAATAAAAACGAAACAGTATTGTTATCGATCTGAATTCAACATGCACTTTAATCGTGATTTTTTATACTACACAAATTTCAATATTCTTTGTGTCTTTGGGGATCTTTATCGTGACGGAATTCATGGCCCTCTATTACCGATTGTAATAAATTGATCGACCCCAGTTCATGTGCGCTTCATTCAGAATGTACATTTCAGGGAAGAAGGTCAGCCATATGGATGTATGACCGGACAGCACTTGCAGGCAGCTCAGTCTTTTTATTGATGAATACAGAGTACCCAGATCTCATTCAATTTTGACTATAAACACAAATGTTTTACTTTTAACAATACTAACCGTGTCCACGTGGACTTTATCTAAACCCCCTCCCCCCTCACTGTGGACAAGCGTGAACATTTCGGTAACCCCTACCTCCCCTAATGCTGTCCACGTAGTATGTGGACAGCCCCTAACGAGAAAGCCAACTCTTTAGCTGAGCTCGGGGCCTTGGAAGGCATCCTTTTTGAGCGACAAATAACCTGAACTTTTTTGTACTCCTCGTAGTTGCGTACCCTCCAGTATGGGTCGCTGGTTACATACAATTATTTCCAAGGTATCGACAAATGCATGGTTTAAGGGATTGAATGTAGGTCGGGACATCATTTGCGTGATGTCCCGTGCACATCTGTGCCATCGTTGCGTTTGTGCTGATGGTTATCATGATTTGGAGCATGTGGTGTGGTCCTGTATAAACTTTCATTTTGCCATCTATCGAATTCACTCAGGGCATTAGGAAGGCAATCTGACTTACCGGCTAGATACATCTTAGCTAGTCGCGACCTCAACCGTATGCTCCCTCTTTATCAATTTCTCAAAAGAAATTATATCACTGTTTGATTCCTTTCCTCCTCATCAAACCAAAATTACCCCACTCGCTCCATCCTAGTCCTAAATCCTAATTCCGTCCAATCAATCTAGTGTTAGATTTAGTTATTTTTAAATTGTTAGTCTTAATTATATAGAACATAAGTTATATTTTAAGGTGAAATTTGACTCTGTAAAGTTAGTTAACAAACGTTAACAAACGTTTTTGGAAAAAAAAGCAATGAACGTATTTCTGATGGTAGGAACTCAAAAGGTTACCTTCATTCGATAAATTGCAGCACGTAGTTTCATTAGAGAATTTTCGGTTGGTAATTGTACGTACAAATACAGGAAATCTCGAAACGATTCAACATCGTGCCGATGATAATCCGGAATCTTCAGCAGAGCATCCCGGGGCTCCAAAGGCCCCTGTGTCCCGATGCTATCTCCTCCGATGACGACAATGACGACGACGACTTTTCCAATTTGGCACATAATGGAGCGGGGAGAAAACGAGAAGAGAAAAGCGCACTTTCCACTTTTCCCATTGAGTGCAGCGCATGCATACATATGTACGGAACCAGAAAGGCTCTATTTTCATCCCGTGTGCTCCACACAAAGTTGGGCTGTGCACTGCCATCGCGTGGGTGGGGGTGATGGTGGGTGATGTAGGCGATGGGTTAAGGTTACCCACTTTTAGAAAATTTCCCCAAAGAGGTAGGGACAAGAGGATGTGGGGCGACAAGGCATGCAATATCATCATTTTGGTGCGCGCTTCGTCGGGTTATTGTGTAAACATGAATATAGACAAGTTTTGTGCTTCTTTTGCTGAAAAGCGTTATCTTCGTCGGTTGGTTGGTTGGTTGGCTGGTTGGTTCGTTCGTTCGTTGGTTCGATAGGAACAGTTCGTTTGTCATCGCTGTCCTTGTCGGGAGGAATCGTTGTCGTCGTTTTGTTGAATGCACAGTAGCAGCAGCAGCAGCCGAGAGGAGAGTGATGTGACTTTTCCCAGGGCTTTGTGCAAACAATACCGAATACATGCAAAAGGAGAGCTTTGCACCGGGTTCACGTTGAGCTTGGTCTGCGCGTCTGACTGTGTGGGTGTGTGCTTCTGATTCGTTCTCATCCGTGTATATTTGTACGACTGTAGAGAGTGGGTGGAAGCTGCGAGTTGCCTCGGAAGCAAGGCACTGAGCTCATGTATGCATGTAAGATTAACATCCGAGAAATGGAAAATGCATATTGAAAAGTTCTGCTTTTCTTCTGTACATAAGAAATGTACAGACGGGTACAGAATGAGAATGAGAATGCGAATGCAAATACGTTTTTTTTATTCCAACCTGATTCTTTTCTTTCCTTTCTATGGTGAGTGGAATCGAGTAGTTTTTTTTCTTCTAAGAATATTAGATTGAAGTTTGCTTCCGCTTTGAGATGAACCTTTCATCGGGCATTTCGATATTTGAACGGAGTATCCACTCACTCTGTTGATTTCAACGAACTGTTGAAATCCTTTCTGAAGGAACACAACCAACATATTCGTTATCGATCGGTCATTAAATGAGGGCAATACTTGCAGTAACGATAGAATTACTGGAACAAATCCAAATCTCCGCACTAATTGAAAACTCTGAATAATTGAAGAGAATGAAATTATTAATCGTTTGTGAATAATTGACATTTTAAAACTCCTCTATTTAATTATGGAAAATCCGCCTCAGAAATTAATATTTCGTTGAAATTTTAATAATTCATTTCCGCTTTCCGCTCACCCTCGGAGTCGGAGTTGCAGGAAACGGAGACACATCAGTCGAAGTCAACTCATTCGACATTCCGCTACAACTTGTTACAATGTTTTTTCTTACCCTTTCTGTCCTTCGCCACGACATCGTTTTACCTATGCCCTATCTCTGGCGTTCGTCATATCAATTTATCGCCCGCTTTCGTCCTTTTTCCTGCATTGCACCACGCGACCCACTCGAACCCTTTGGCAGTAAAAAAAAACACGAGCGCAGACAAACGACGCGTCGAGGAAAATCCACCCGCGCTCGTTGGAGGGGGGTTGGAAAGAGGATCGTTATTAGAGGATGCGTTTTGAACGTTTTCTACCGGCTTCGGTGAGTCGGTTAAACACGGGCTGACTTTTCATCGCTCGCGCGCAACGGGACCTTCGCTGTGTCGGTTTGTAACGCTTCCCACCGCCGACGAGTCGTTAGACATTTCGACGGCTGTGAATTTTCAGCGCTCGGCCAGTCGTCGATTTTTTAATATGTTTTTGATATTGTCGCTACGCCATCGTCGTGCCGTGTTTTCGGTTCCATTTCGATGAATAATTCACGGTGATAAAATTTGAAGTGTTAAATTATTAATCGTTTCAGCTGGTCGTTTTGCTAGATTTTATGGGCGTGAATTGGACAAACGCGACGAATGGCAGTGGTTTGAATTAATTAAATTAGGAGCGGAAGTAAACGGGGCAGAAAAGGTACAACTCTCCTCTTGTCAGAAGTAGGCAAAAAAAACTTCCGAGACGCAGTTCAGTCCACTTCGCGAGGAAGCCATGCGGAATACACCGAACCTAAGCGGTGCAAGGAAGGAAACTGCACAAACGAATAAGTTTGAAAAAAAACCTGAACAATTTAATATCGCAACTTAATTAAAAATAATTTTCCCTTTTTTCCATGTGAAAATAATTAGAGGAAGTTACTTGAGCGATAAATGTCCGTGAGTAAGCGACCCTCCGCACTTGGCACTCGTAGGGATGTGCTCATCCGAGGGACGATGTTGCTGCCGGGTTTTATCACTCCCTGACATCGTTCGGGTTAGTATGCATCCAGCTTCAAAGTATCGGCGGCAGAAAATAAATCGTTGCAACATGATTATGCAGCACATAAGTGCTTCCGTCGTCTGTGCAGTGGACGTGGGAGTGGGATTAAACTGTACGGCAGCAGCGTATTTAGCAACAATTATATGCTTATTGGGGGAGGGGTGGGTTTTTTTTTATTAATTCGTTTATTTTTACAGGCTCAGTTACTTAAGTTTAAAGGAGCCGAATTCTTAAATATAATTTTAAAACTATATTTATAAACAATTTTCTTAGATCTATGGTTAGTAAGGTGGAAAACCGATTACTCGCGGTGTACTCGAGTTTAGGAGGGTGACATATTTTTAGGAGGAGGATGGGATATAAGGAAATCGTAACAATGTTGATGAACACTCATTTCTTAAATCTATTCGTATATCTATAGTGTATTTACATTTCAACTTATTCTACTATTTATAGCAAGGGGACGAATTACCCGCAAAGGAAGGAAAGGAGGGTATAAGGATGTAGGGACAATCACACACGAAGATCTATAGCTTTAAGGAAAACATATATATGGGACATGTAATCAAGGTCTAACCGAGCCAACACATCTCTCACCGGCACATTGGGCTGCCTTCCTCTAGCCCGAAGGGAGTTTTCTAAATTCGATCTGGCAACAAGATACACCTCACACGCCCAAACAACGTGTTCGATGTCGTGGTAACCTCGGCCACAAATGCAGAGATTGCTACCGGCCAGATTGAAACGAAAGAGTAACGCGTCTAACGAACAGTGATTGGACATGAGTCGGGAGAAGGTGCGAATAAAGTCCCGACTCAAGTCTAGACTTTTGAACCACGGTTTGAGGCTAACCTTAGGGATAATCGAGTGAAACCACCGGCCCAATTCATCTTCATTCCACTTGCGTTGCCAGTTAGCGATGGTATTTTTGCGGACTAAAGAATAAAATTCATTGAAGGCGATTTGACGCTGATAAATATCGCCTTCAATTGCACCTACCTTTGCTAATGAGTCAGCCCTCTCATTACCCGGAATTGAGCAATGTGAAGGGACCCAGACAAAGGTAATGACATAACAACGTCTGGATAAAGCACTCAAAATTTCTCGTATTCTCTCAAGGAAGTACGGCGAGTGCTTTTCCGGCCTCACTGAACGGATAGCTTCGACAGAGCTAAGACTATCCGTTACAATGTAATAGTGTTCAACAGGTCGTGAGGCGACGCTGTCCAGCGCCCAATGAATTGCTGCCAATTCAGCAATATACACTGAGCAAGGATTCTGAAGACTGTGTGAGGTGCTAAAAAATTCGTTGAACACTCCAAATCCTGTGGACTCGTTTATAGTGGACCCATCAGTAAAGTACATATTATCACTAGTGGGTTGTCCGCGGGGACTTTATGGACGTCCCGACGCATATTAATTTCCATTTCGAGTTCAAACCACCAATGTTTTTATATTCATGTTTCTTCCTAATGACCCAATCGATTAGTAATGTTTAGTCGATATGACAATGATGGGATGCTCAATGGCGAAGAACTCTTAAAACATTATGTTTCAAAACGGAACAATTCAATTTAATCAGTTTTTAGCAATACGGAAAAGATGTATATACAGGTAAACTTCGATAGAACGTACATTTCACTTTCAAAATTGTACGTTGTACCGAATTGTACGTTATATCGAAGCATAATAAAGTACTCACAAACGTAGTCTATGATACATTATTGTTTTGCTGTTTTAGTAAAATTAATGAATAACTTCGAGTGACGTTATATCGAGGGTACGTTATAACGAGGGTACGTTATATCGAAGTTTCCCTGTAGTATGGGATATGGTTACTATCTTTGTTTATAAGACTAGCTTCATAACCTTTATTATATTAGTCAGGCGAGAAGCAATTTCAGCTGCGAAGAACGAAATACGATTTTCAACATTCTGCAGCTTGGTTAGTATCATGCCGAATAGATTATTCGAACTGATTGAGAACAAAGAAGACCTACTTATAATGCATAGAAACTTGCAAAATTGATGTTAAATTTGCAGAGGAGTTATAATGTTAGACAAGGAATAACATGAGGTTCTATAGTTATGAAACACCGTCATTTTTGTTGTTCTAACATAGGATTACGTCTTCCGGGAACATATTAGGAGCGCAAATTGAGAAACAAAAACTCTGCTGCATTACGAATATGGTCTAGTTTCAAGCATTTATTGCTCAGTTATTTTCTGATGCAACTATATAGAGCAATCCCACCCAAATCAGCCGACTGCTGTCCCGCTCTTCTCAGATTTTTTTGAAACTTGGTACTGATGGTACTTGGTGCTGATGGAAACTACCTAAATAAAAATTTTCATTTAACATTTCATTGTTATATCTTGAGAGCGATTAGTTCTAGGATGAAACGATGTATATAGTTTTTCATGTGGGATCGCATGTAGATATTATTTTTCATTTTACTTTTCTAAAATGGTTGAGATTGAAATTTCGTTTGCTTTTTTTAAAGTGAAAATTTTGTTCTTTGTCGTTTTTTGTTTTAGACACGTATTTTTTTTATTTTTTTGTTAGGATGACCATTGTCATTGTCATGGATGACCACACCTAGGAACAACAGGAGAATAAGCTTAAAGGAAGCCATCCAAACTTGAAACGAAGTTTTGCATCATTTTTCCTGTCAAAGGTATTTGAGATTGTCGCCAATGTCGCATGGACAGAAATTGACTTTTTATGTTACGGTAACATCGACAATTAAATCGTGTTTGCGTGAATATCAGACAGAAGCACCGATGGTTCTTTTCCTTTTCGAAGACCTAACGGGACTTGGAAGAGATGTAATGGAGAAATTTATGAAGCCCGAACGACTGAAAGTGAGATCTAAATTACTAGTTGAATTTGAACTAGGATCTTTGAAAAAAAGATCGACTATGACGAATCGATTTTCTATACGGCGTAGGGATCGTTCCACTGATTAAATCGGTACCAAAGAATCGATCTTTGAAAAATCAAATGGCTTTCTTATAATTTATATATTTACTAGCTAACCCGGCAAACTTCGTTCCGCTCAAAATTTGTTTTTTGTTATCAATACCTTCAAACATTCACGTTTTCTTGCTATGAGCAAGTTCATGGGTTTAATCGCAGAACTATTCATTGATTATATTTTACCTTTATACCTTTTACTATAAAATTCGTAGTATTTCTAACAAAACTAATCATTATAATATCAGATTATTTTCAGACGCGATTCTCGTTCAAGATTTTTCAACCACTTGCAAATAACATGTTTCTCCGTTACATGGAATAAATGTTTGATATGATAAAATAAAGACAGCCCTAAATCAGACAATTCCTTCCTCGGGTTCTGCTCTTATCAACACATCCGGCGATCCTTTTTTGGTATAGATAGGAAAAGATACAGGAGTGTGTTTCATCACATTAAAATCCATTTCCAGTTTCGAACAAAGATCAATTTCGCTAGCGCAAACATCAAATGGACTAACAGCACTTGTCACTATATAATTGTAGAACATATGAGAGTTTTCCGAAAATTTTCAATTGTCATGTTTGGTTGGAATATTTTTGTTTAAAATATGTGTAATATTTTTATGGGACCCCCTCTCCATTCCAGAGGAGGGAGGGGAGTCATACCATTTGTGACAGGTCACCTGTTCGTTTATGTTGTTCGGGGTTCTATTTCTACCCACGGCATTAAAATACAGGAAAAAAAAGGCAAAACACACATCTATGGGAAAAATAAATAAGCTACTAAGGGACATTTACACAAAAATGAAACTATGCACCCAATTGATAAAAATAAAACCTATATGAAACGAAATAAAAATTTAATTAATAAAAGACGAGCTAGCTAGAATTAAAAGGACGGCGCACAGGCAACAAACATTACACGAAACCAGGGTTTATATACAGCAACCACAACACTACACACCACAAAATAAAAGGCTTTACGATTGGTACGAGTGGATTCCTGGCGGGATAAATCGATCCCAATAATTACTCGGCTGGTTGGAGGAAATTCCGGCCGGAGAAGAGGGGACTTGCTTGAGACACGAGATAGAGAAGAGACGTATTCCATCCATCATCGTTGATAAACCTGTCTGAAAAGTTGTGTTCAGACTCCATTAGATAAAACGTCGGAGTTCATTTGTGCGCGAGTTCTGTGGTACGAGCTAGCAATAACTGTGCCGACAAACGAAAACGAGTGGAACATCCCGGTTCCTGTGCACCAGTCAAGGAACGGGAGTTCGAGGAGATATCGAGCCGAAAGAAGGAGCATTCTTATACCCAACCGGGGCAATATTCCAGGTTAGAAACTGGTCCAGAAGAGGCGGAGGATACGGCGATACAGAACACCCCTAACCAGTGCAACGTTTCGGTCTGGAACTGGTCCAGCGGATGCAGAGGCAGCGGCGGGCCCTGACACAATACCCAATACACCTGTGAGTACTGTAATACAAAATAGGAGCTAGGGAAGTAGGTCAGAATCGAGCTAATAAACGCCGTCTCGTTAGGTAACCTATAAGAGTGTGTTTTTCTTTACTAGCTAATATAGAAAGGCTGAAATTGAGCCATCCTTGGGAGAGAATACAAAGAGTCCATGCGGGCAGCTGGACGTGACAGAAGGCTTAGTTTCACATTATAGAAACATTATTCATACCCAAAAACCCTCACATCCTAAATTGGGCTTGATTAGGTCTTGAGTTATGCAGAAATTTGTGTTTCGTTTGTATGGCAGCCCCCCTTAGAGAAGGGGGAGGAATGTATTCACCATAGAAACGTTTCGTGCCCCGTAAGACCTTCACATGCCAAATTTGGCTCCATTTGCTTGATTCGTTTTCGAGTTATACAGAAATTTGTGTTTCATTTGTATGACAGCCCACCCTTAGAGAGCGGTAGGAGTGTCTAACCACCATACAAATATTTATTGCATCCTAAAACCTCAACATGTCAAATTCGGTTTCATTTGCTTGATTAATTCTCGAGTAGTGCAGAAATTTGTGTTTCATTTGTCTGGCAGCCCCACCTTAGAGAGGGGGAAGGAGACTCTAACTACCATAGAAACATTTATTGCACCCTAAAACCTCCACATGTCAAATTTGGTTTCATTTGCTTGATTAATTCTCGATTAATGCAGAAATTAGTGTTTCATTTGTATGGCAGCCCTCCCCTTAGAGAAGGGGAGAGGAGTGTATTCACCATAGAAACGTTTCGTGCCCCGTAAGACCTTCACATGCCAAATTCGGCTCCATTTGCTTGATTAGTTTTCGAGTTATGCAGAAATTTGTGTTTCATTTGTATGGCAGCCTCCCCCAAGAGAGGGGGTAAAAGGTCTAACTACCATAGAAACATTTATTGCACCCTAAAACCTCAATATGCCTAATTTGGTTTCATTTGCTTGATTAATAACCTAGTAATGTATAAATTTGTGTTTAATGTGTATGGCAACCCCTCCTTGCAGAGGGGGGAGGGGTCTCAAACTATCACGAAAACCTTCCCCGGCCCCACAAATCCCTACATACCAATTTTCATGTTGATCGGTTCAGTAGTTTCCGAGTCCATAAGAATCAGACAGACAGACAGACAGAAATCCATTTTTATATTTATAGATCTTATATGAGAGCCGTTTTTTCTTTAAACAGGCAATACACATTTCATATTTCTATTCAAACATCGAAGGCATTTCATTTTGTTTTTCAACATGAAGGCCATAAAAAAAACTTCAAAACATAGGAAAAATGCGTTTTTCAGAGCATTCGCCTTGTAGCGTTTTGGAATTAGTTAATTGAATAATTAATTGAATATTATTATTAGAAATTAAACAACTGGTATTTGTTCAGAACTCATAAGTGCCATATGTCTAGGATTTAATCGAAACCGATTCATAGCCGCAGCGCCATTAGCTGCCGCTAGTTGTGATCCCGGTATCACGGAAGTCAATTTTAGAAGAATCAGGCTGACTTGGACATTATGTTTATAGAATTTATTTGGTCTTTGGTGAAATTAAAATGGATGTGCACTGGAAAACAAAACTACAAAAAAAAAATTTCTAAGATAAAAAAAAGGGAAGAAATACAAACGAAACGGATCTATTAAATATCGATCCAAGATTGTCGAATCCTAACTTTAACTCATAAAAACCAATCTACTGCTTCCTGGAAATATTGAAATTGAATTTGCAACGAAACAGCAAAGGATTCCGCCAAAATTTCCAATAAAGATCCTCATACTTCGTATCACCTGTCGTGAGTTCTACTGCAATTTTTTAAAGAAATTGTCCATACGATACCTTTACGTATCCCATCACTCATTACCTAACTTGTATGAAACCGGATGTGATTTTCAACTATCCGGATATAGCGAAGAAACAGATGGAGTTATGCTTGGAAGTATTCGTCGATAAAAACGAGAGCGGGAAGCAGAGAGATGTAGCCTTGATGGACGAGAAAATTAAAATGCTCAAAAAGTGTTGAAGGTTGAACTGAATTTGCAATAACGCCTAATAAACATAATACGAATAATTCACATTCTTTTCTGTTATGGTGTTCTTATGGCATCCAATAGAATCATTCGTATTTTTGAAAAAAATAGTAGTTTATAGTTAAGATGTAGATCCAGGATAGGAGTGTATACAAATTATTAAAATAAATCAATTAAGAAAGTACTACTCACTTCGTGTCAGTGGCGTAGAGTGAAGCTTTCGTACCCGGGACGGAAGGGTTGATTTGCAGCCCCCCAATGAAGCTATAGTCAGTTATTCTAATGAATAGTCTCAGAAACAGTATCCCTTTTAAACAATCCCATCCGTATCTCCTGAACTCTACATCCAACCCAAAATCTGTTGCTGAGAAACACACCGTTCAATTTTTTGTTACATGCGGTACTTGGAAACAATAAAGTAAAAATATTTTCGCAATCCGGGATTTTTAACTAATCACACAATATTATTTTCATTTTTGAGAGTCGGGAATTTCCTGAAATCATGCAGGAAAAAGTCGGGAAAAATGCGGGAATTCAAAAAATTGAGATTGATCACAGGGTGGCCTGTGGTTAGAACGGGTTTTAAGTTCTCTTTCCATTGCTTTATAACTTGTCGTCTTCACATTTTTTGTATTTACCTGAGATACCTTTACCTGATACATGTTTTTCATTGTCCTTAATATCTACCGATAACTATACTTATTCATATTTTGTACTCATTAAGCTACCTGCGCAAAACATGTTAACTTTGAAAAATAATAACTCAAAAACTAAAAAACGCCTCTCTGAATTTTGGATATGTTATGTGAAAAAACCCAGCTTCCAAGAAAAATTATAAAAAAATATAGCGCCATTGGTCCCGTAACCATGTAAGCTATAAACAATAAATAAAATGAATAATTACGAAATAATCACGGTTAACTTTGAAAAATAATAACATAAAAACAAAAAAAAACGCCTCTCTGGTTTCGAGATATGTTATGTTAACAATTTCTCAGCTTTCAAGAAAAAAAGTATAAAAATATATAGCGCCCTTGGTCCCGAAACCATGTAAGCTATCTATATATATATAAATGGAGTGATGTCTGTCTGTCTGTCTGATTCTAATAGGCTCGGAAACTACTGAACCGATCGACATGAAAATTGGTATGTAGGGGTTTTTGGGGCCGGGGAAGGTTTTCGTGATATTCTGAGACCCCTCCCCCCTCTCTAAGGGGGGGCTGCCATACAAATGAAACACAATTTTTTGCATTACTCGGAAATTAATCAATCAAACGAAACCAAAGTTGGCATGTGAAAGTTTTAGGGTGCAATAAATGTTTCTATGATGGTTAGACAGTCCTTCCCCCACTCAAAGGGGGGGCTGCCATACAAATGAAACACAAATTTCCGCATTACTCGAGAATTAATCAAGCAAATGAAACCAAATTTGGCATGTGGAGGTTTTAGGATGCAATAAATGTTTCTATGGTGTTAAGATACTCCTTCCCCCTCTCTTAGAGGGGGCTGCCGTACAAATGAAACACAAATTTTTGCATTACCCGAGAATTAATCAAGCAAATTAAACCAAATTAGGCATATGGAAACTTTAGGGTGCAATGAATGTTTCTATGGTGGTTAGATACCCCTCCCCCCTCTCTTAGGGGTGGCTGCCATACAAATAAAACTCAAATTTCTGCATTACTCGAGAATTAATCAAGTAAATGGGCGGGACGAAGTTTGCCGGGTTAGCTAGTAAATAATAAATACAATGAATAATTACGGTTAACTTTGAAAAATCATAACTTAAAAACAAAAAAGATGGTTTCGAGATATGTTATGTAAAAAAATTTTCAGCTTTCAAGAAAAAATATAAAAATATATTGCGCCCATGGTCCCGAAACCATGTAAGCTACAAGTAATAAATACAATGAATAATTACGAAATAACTACGGTTAACTTTGAAAAATCATAACTCAAAAACAAAAAAAAACGCCTTTCTGGTTTCGAGATATGTTATGTAAAAAATTGTTAGCTTTACAAAAAAAAAATACAAAAATATATAGCACCTTTGGTCCCGAGACCATGAAAACTATAAAAAGTAAATACAATCAATAATAATGTAACCAAAATTCAAATTTTGTGCAACTCTGGTATTTTTTATTTGATATTGATCTGATATGATATTTTTTATTTGATATATTTGATATGTTAGACCACTCTAAAATGAAATGCTCACCCTAACAAAAAAATAAAAAAAACGGGTCTCATGGTTTGCGACAAAGAACAAAGTTTCCACTTTCCACGAAAATCTGAGAACCACTATATCGGTTTGCCATGGAATGGCTGAATATCAAATTTGATTTTTGAGAGGGATTTGTTAAAATGTAATTTTTCCTGGTTCATTTATTTTCTAATAACTTTGCCAAACATCACATTTTTATCAGACATTTGGATTTTTGAGTTACGATTCAATGTTTCTGCATACGCCTTCATTTGTACCAAGTTTCAATAAAATCGAAAAGGATCGCGTCAAATTTTTCTGGTTTTCGGCAGATTTGGAGCAGAATTTCCCTATACACAGTGCATTCAAAAAGTCCCGGGACTACCGCGCGCTAAAATCGGGAAGTGGCGCTATCTCTTCTCCAACCCGCGAACTACTTCTGGCTAGCTACCGTTTCTACCGTAAACTGCTATCTCGATTCAGAAGCTAGGTTTGGCTGATAAGAGTAACGCAGTGATTTTTTGTCGCGTCACAATTAGAATTATGAAGCAGAGAGCCGCCATCAAACTTTGTGCCTTCAGGGTAAACAATGAATGCGGTCTTCTACAAAAGTGTCCTGGAACTATCATTGGCACGGATACGGCCCGTGTGGCCCGACTAGTACCGATCTGGAGAATGGTTTTTGTTTCATGACGATGCGCCCGCGCACACCGCGATTTTGGTAGCGCAGTTTCTAGCCAAACGAAAGGTGTCTGTCATCATCCATCCCTCTATTCTACGGACCTCGCCCTGGAAGACTTTTTCTTGTTTCCCAAGCTAAAGAACGCTATGATCACCGAATGTATTGATAATAGCAAAACTCGATAAAGGAATTGTCCGATTTAGGGCGGTAGGTATCAAACATTTATTCCATGTAACGAAGAAACATGTTATTTGCAAGTGGGTGAAGAATCTTGCACGAGAATTGTGTTTGAAAATAATCTGATATTATGATGTCGAGTTTTGGTAGAAGTATTGAAAATTTATAGTAATAAAAAAATAATTTTCAAGGGTATATTAGAAGATCAATCAATGAACTGTTCTGCGATTGGACCCATGAACGTGCGCTTGGTAAGAAAGCGTGAATGTGATAACGAAAAATAAATTTTGGGCGGGAGGAAGTTTGCCGGGTCAGCTAGTAAAAAATAAATTGAAAAAAAACAGATATAATAAAGGAGGGTGAGGGAGGGGTTATTGCACCTGCAAATCAGATTAGAATTTCGCCTCTGGCGAATTGAATAAATGAACAATGAGGATAAAGCTACAATTTTTTTTCTTACACTCCGGAATGTAAAAAAATAAAGCTAAATAAAGCTACAAGTTTTTTTTCCTACGCTCCGGATTGTTACTTATACAAATATGACAGTATGTATAATGTGTAACACAGGTCGGACTCGATTATTCTGAGTTTTGATTTTTTTTTCACTCCGGATAATCGAATCATAAAAAAATAAAATAAAAAAAGGAAAATATCTATGATTTGCACTGATTTTATTTGTATATTACAGTGTCATAGCCAGAAATTGTCGCCTTGTTACAACCCATGGATCAAAATATTTTTCAAATGGTCAATTCCAGCTACAAGCAAAAGCTTATGCGTGAGCTTTTTGGACGCCAAGGAGGGTTAGATAAGATGGTTAAGCGAATCAACATTAAGAATGCAATATTTTGGGTGGCCGAGATACCGGCTAATTCCAATGTCAAGTCATGGAAAATGCCGATATCCCGTTGTTAGTTGTAAGAGAACGCATACTTTCGATTCAGCGGAAATTGATGGATCTAGACAATACCATGTCAAACGAGGAAGTGGAGTTTGAGGCTCTGAACAACGATGACATAGTCAATATTGTTTTGCATCCAAATACATCTTTCTACGATGATAAAAATTGATTTAGACTTCCGAGGGAGCGAATGCCTATCAGTTTTGGAGCCACATCAGGTTGATGAAGATGTCCGAAAATTGTATTTCAAATGAAACAGCCTTATGTGGAATCGATAAAGTTATTAGTTGGGCTGAGGAAAACGGATTGCCATTGGGAAAAAAATCCTGCTGCGAGAATTACGTGCAACTATTTTAGAGAAAATTTACTAAAGTTAAATCACAAAAAGTTAGCTTTTAATTTTTGCTTTGTTACATATTATGTTTATTAGAGTGCCAATGAATGTGTGGAAAAAGTGATTTTCGAATTTTCGAAAGGGACTTTCTGCAAAATGTAGATTCCCGCGAAAAATACCCTATGCAAAATTTCAGCTCAATCGGACTTTATTTACTAGTGTCGCAAAAACGTCAAAGTTTGAGTGTTTTTGTGAATCCGTAAAATCACCCAAGGGATATTATCAAAAAATCGACTCTCTGGGACCTGGATGACAAAAAAAAATCGAGATGAAAGTAGATCTCGACGTTTCAAGCAATTTGGCATCAAACAATATTTTTACAAAACTCCGAAATCATGTACTCCCTCATGAAATGTACATTTTATTCCCAAACTCATGTACATTGAGCGATTTTACGGTTTTCAAACAACTCAAACTTTGACGTCTTTGCGACACGAGTAAATAAAGTTCGATTGAGCTGAAATTTTGTATAGTGTTTTTTTGCGGGAATCAACATTTTTCAGGAAGTTCCTTTCGAAAATTTGAGATGACCATTTTCATTAGCACTCTGATGCACATGAAAAAAATTAATAATAAATTTTTATTAATTAAATTATATGGTTCGGTTTGTGCATCGGTTCGCGACAGACGTATGCTTTCAAGCTCGTCTTTTTGTAATGGATTATGGTGGTTAAACGTGTATTTTGTGCATGAAAACGGGCATTCTATTGGAATGAAAGTATTCCGTTTGAAGGGTCCGTGATTTTTAGCTAAATAAGTGATATGCTTATTGGGCCTTCATGAATATCGAGAAGAAAATAGTTCCGCATCGCTTGCCCGGTTTCGGTGTGTTCGTGTATTTCAGTTCACTGTATGAGTCGTGTGTGCATGTGTAAATATATGTGCCTATGACTTATGGAATTCCTAATTATTTTATTCTTCAATTCTTTAGTTTTTCACTTCTCTATTTCTTTAATTTTTCTCTTGGATTTATTAAAATATGCTGAAAAATTTGTATAAATATATGTGTATGTGTGTAGTATTATAGATGTCATATGCATATAACCTCCACGATTGTTTTCAGAAAATACATAGGATAAATAACGCAATATATCGACGGTCTGATTAATTCTAGAGGAGTTTTTTATGTGACTTTCTTAGGTTTCCCGAAGATAGTGCTCCTACCTCGTAATATGATTTGTACAAAGAGTTCACGTCTTGAATAATTAAACATCGCTGTTCAGATTAACTTCAGATTTTTTACCTCGATGACCTTCTCAGGTTTCCGAAATATAATTCTTCGTCGCTGCGATTGGAGTTGAATAAAGAGTACGCGAGTTGAGTATCGTCGTACATATCGTCGATCCGATCAATTTTGGAGGAGTTTTCTCTGTGACCTTCCCAAGTTACTCAAAAATAACACTTCGTCGTCACGATTGGAGTATATACTATATTATATATTAGTACGCGCGTTGAATAATAGAATAATTCGCTGCTTCGATTAATTCTAGAGGAATCCTCTGAGTGACCTTCTCAGGTTGGCCCAAGAGGACCTTCCGTTGCCGCGATTTGAGTTATATAAAGAATATGCGAGATAAAAACGGAATATTTTAACACATTTGCTTCTCGTTTGCTTACATATAATTTCTTCAGTATGTTAGGATATGGGATTTACGAAATCCCGTTTCGTCGAGTGATTGATAGTACTCGATTACATAATCACATCACTTACCTCAATGAATCCTGATTGTTACCTTCCCTACTAACAACTGTCCCTTCCATGATAAAAGTTAGCGAACCACGCTATAGAGGCGACCCTTCTGGCCTTCAGGCGGCGAATATCATACTAACATTCCTTCCGTTACTCTGGTGACTGTAAGGACGTGACCGGCGTCGTTATTGACCATTTAAAGCTCGAATCACCGAAAATTGCACAACGAGAATGATTTGCTAGTCCCAAGCGTCATTCTGTGTGTTATTTGTGCAATTTGGTTGGTTCAGGTCAATTACGGAGAGCAACTACGAATTGTACAGTCTACCCAAGCTCAAGCTAAAGCTCAAAAAATATTTGTAAATTAAATTATAATTAATAAAATAATTATTTGTCAAACAAGTTAATTTTACTCCGCGATAATATTGTAACATATGAAGATGTTAATTAGACATTTTTGAGAATCCAAAAACACATCTTGGACTATCCAAACGGATGCAAACGTAGTGATTTTGTATTCCTTGGAATAATTTCAACACTCCTAACCCAACTTTTTCTTTTCCTCACTAGGTCCATGATTTTTCGAATGATCATATTATTTATGATTATTGAATTAATATTTTCTTTTGAATTCATGATTTTTCGCTGTTCGCTGTGGATAACCAGTTTAAAACATATTAAACGGGTCCTGCTTATCCTATGGTTCATTAAATTATCATATTAGGTATGTTTAAATAATAATTCAAAGTATTATATAAATCTACTGCGGATAATCGAAATTGTTCCATATAATTACAAGCCCTTTTCCAGACCCCTCCTCTATCTAGCTACGTTCAATTTTGGCCCAATTGATCAAATATATTAAGCATACTAGCTGACCCGGCAAACGTTGTTCTGAAATATAAATTACTTCTAGTGAATATTTTGACTGTTGAATAAAAAATAACTAATGTAATGTTTCAACGATCTATAAAATTAATTGATTATGATCGATTCCACGTGGATATCGAGCAGATACGTGAAGATTTGACCGTGTATTGCATTGAACCGTGGGAACTTCCTGAACCTGAGTGTGATGTGGAGATGGAGATGAGATCTATGATGTACAGAAAAATGGACCGGATCGATCGGATCTCAGGATTTGTCTTTTGCTTTCAGAAATCTGATCATTCGTGCTATGAAATGTAGCAACCTTGCCTCGGCGCAAAATAAACTTCAAAATAAGTAATCCGTATTCGTGGAGCAATTATCTCTGTATCAAATTAGCAGACACGAAAATAATTTTAAATTGCTTAAATTTGGATGAAAATCATTACTCGATGTGGTTTAAATACTTAGAAAACAGTCCGAACTTAACGATTCTTCTATAAATTTTGTATACATCCAGCAACATGTTGGATGAAATACGTGTAATTTTGTAGTAGAACTCATGAAAGACTGCATTTCTTTTGTTTGAACACACGTGCTGTCGTTTGAACAAAGGCTGTGTAGGTGTTACTCATGATAGCGTCTCGCTATCATTCCTCGAACCGCTTCTGTCGATTGTCTCATAGGAATCGCAGTCGTTCGCTCTCTACCTTTGCAAATATGTTGACCATGGATTATTGACACAGCTCAAGACATCCTAGAATGACGTTGACCCACATAAGAATCCATCGAGAGCACTTTTTTGTTTGTTTCGTCTCCTTCAACCACATAATATTAAAATATTAATTCAAAATGAGTAATGATGTTCCTAATAATTAAAGTAACTGTGGCGCATTGTATCTACACACGTGCTCTTCAAACGTTTTTTTTATCAGGATTGACGACAATAGCGTGACTGTTATTTTGTATTCCGAGCATGGGTGTGATTAGAGTAATTTCAATAATTCATTGTGCTCATCCAAAAAGGCTTCCAGCTCGCCGGCGATATTCCTAGTTTTAGTCGAATTGAGGTTACTTGCGTATGTGTAGGGTGAAATTCGATGAAGAGGACGAAGTGCCATCTGGCATTAAACAACGTAAATAAATTCTTCCCGTTTAAAAAACGAACGACGAATCAATTATTTGGTATCGTTTATATAAAAATACATATATCGCGATAAAAAAAGGAGATGAGGGTGAAAATTGGTTATATATGGTTATAAGTTTTTTTAAGCCAAATTTATGCAAAAAAAAAATACGAAAACAAAGTTATTCAGATTTTATTTGCATGGGACCACCCTAATCGGTATCAAATATAGAGTAATAGGTATCCTAGCGGTATCATATATAGTTTACGACCTATTCTCATGCCTACCAAGTTTTTTGAGTATAATATCATTAAAATCGGTCGAACCGTTTCGGAGGAGTTTGACCACGAACATCGTGACACGAGAATTTTATATATAAGATTAACAAACTATTCGAAATTTATGATCTGAAAATAAAATAAAATAATCGAGTCTAAAATTCCGGATTATCGAGTCTCCGGATAGTGAAGTCCGACCTGTATTCTTATACAGTTACAATTTTGAATTACAGGTATTTGAAAAAAATCGGTTGTCTCGGCATAATCTTCCGCAATTGATCTCGAAGTTGAATCCATTCATTGTTCTCGGATCACATGAAATCATCCAAGTCAGTCGCTTTCCGAAGAAGCCTTGATTGTGATGAAGAAATGAAGCGGCAGAAATCAGTGATTGTGGCAGTGGTACACATTTTAAACGAGAAACCTTAAAAGAATTTAATCTTCATTGCGTTTAAGAAATGACTCGCTTCATAAACGCCATGAAAACTTATGTTGTCTGGCAGGGATGTGTTATCCCACAAGTTAAAATTTACTTAAGGGTTCAATAACTTCGACTCTATAGACAGCATACAAAAATAGCTTGAAAAGATTTTGACGAGAAAGCAAATATATTGTGGGAGGATGTAATTTTAAAGCCTGGCGAAATATTGTGAAACAAAACTGCGCATATAAAATTGAATGGTTTTCCCAAAAATCAGCACGATCCTACCAAACAACCCAACATGAGCTATCCTGATTTCTTCCTGATTTCTATTCTCATCTTTCCTGATTTTTGATGATTATGTTTGGTAACCCTGGTGTCTAGATTAGATTTAAGGTAATTAAAAGTTAATATGTTTGAAATCTAGGTAAATCCCGGCGTTGATATTGTTAATCAATAACCTCTCTCAATCGCTCGTCACCTTAGTCTTCGATTTATGTTGTGATTAAAACTTAGTCATATCCTAATCCATGATCCTAGTTGTTTCGTTCTCCAACTCACTCTTCTCTACGATGAGGAAAATCATGGAGATTAATCAAATGATACCTATATAATGTTTTGCGCAAATTTCTGTTCAATTTACACCGTATCCCGATACATGAGCCACTAATGTCTTTCAGTGTTCTGTTTTTTTTTGTATGTTCTCTACTCTAGAAGACATAGAAAGAGGTCGATTTCAACAGTTCCTAATCCAAAATAAAGAACAAAGTAATTCCGTTATCCAACCCGTATCCGAATGGTTGCATTCCATTTTCCAACATCCAACAATTCCCTTCCGCAATCGGTCCCACGGTTTACTGCGGATAGTGTCGAAAGCGGCGAACACTTCGCTCGCTCGTCTCCTTTGAATTATTTTGCATGTAACGACCGTTCATCATTCATATTCGAGGCGACGATTAAAAATATTCTCGTTCAACTTCCTGCTCGGCGCGTCTCGCCAAGAGCTACTCCCGCAACACGCTAGATAGTATGCACAGACGCGCGCGTTCACCCAGTTCCCCGCTGGCCCCATTGAAGAAAAAGCCAGGAAATGATATGTAGAAATGTATGTAAATATGGCAACGGCAGAAAATTTGTCCCGAGAAAAGGAAACAAAACGGAAAACAGGTGTGGTTGTATATTTAGAAATTGGTCCAATTAAAAGTATCTTTTTAATGTTTTCTCGCTTTTTAGTTTTGCCACTGCACAAACTCTTCTCCGCCCATTCGGTCGACCGATTTGCTGATTGAAGGGAGCGACAATTGCATCTTTTCCGACAAACCCAAACCCAAACCCGACACAATCGCACGCAGTGCACCGAAATACCCCACAGAAAACGCGGTGAATTGCATTTCTCCGCGGAATGGAATCGATGCGGAGAGCTAGCAAGTAGTGAATGAAAATTTTGCACATCTCTTCCAGGCGTGCACTATATCAATCGTGGACAGCAGGCACCCTCCCTCCCGCTGAGCCCTCCACGCCTTGGTCCAATGTGATGCTGCATTGCTCGAAGAAACTTGTTTCACTTGACCGTTCCTTTTGGCCTTTTTAGATGGACCCAGGAGGGATTGCGAACCGAGCGAAAGCGGCGAGTAGACGTTCAACAGTTTGTTCATGTTCTGCTTAAAATTAGTACGACGGGATTTGGTAGGCCTTCCCGAAACAGGGTGATACGCACCAGGATGATGGAAGATGAAGAACTTCTATCGGAATGCGTTTGATCCGCCCAGCTGCATAACGGCCTTCGAACGGTTACACTTTGGCCAGCGTTGCGTGCATGTTACGCAGTTCAGACTGTTTCTTTTGCAAAAAGTATCGTGTCGTCTGCTGCTGGATGCAGACACTACACTACACGAGTGAAAGTAAAAGTTAGATACCAGCACGAGATGAGAGAGAGCATCAACGCCGTGTTATACATAGATAATTAAATGACATTTCCGGTTCAAGCGGACTATGAATTATATGAGTAGTGAATGAGCATTGGCCCAACCATCGTCATCTGATCAGCAAGACAGAATGGCCACCGTCTGTCCAGACGAGGAGACCCCGGAGGTTTGATATTTTGCACGAATTTGCGTGTTGGGCAAAGTCTTACGGTGACCGAAGCTTCGAAAACGCACCGACAAATGATGGTTATCGTCTTTTGGTGCGTTTTCCCTCCCCCCTCCCGCCATGCCAACGATCCATGGCGAGCAGTAAGAGGATGCCTCAGGCCGACGGCGGCTGCAGCGATGATGTTACGCTTACGCAGGAATAAATTGCAATCAGCGCGCAATTTGGATTATTAAAGCGTTTAGACATCATGTGGCGTGACCAATTCGATTAATCAAAATTTCTGACGGAAATTAGGTCGATCTAGCTGTGCCGGACTGCTGCTGCTGCTGCTGGATACTGGTGAATGAATTTATGCGACACAAAGCTGAGCGGACGCAGTCACTCGGTTTTGGTCTTACGATTGGCGGTGATTGAAAGCATCCTTCAAACTATATACGAAACATGAATGGTCTGCGATCATTCAATGTAGTGGAGATTCGAAGCGTTGTAGTTATTAATGATATAGAACCGATTCTGTCGATTCCATCGAACAAGTGAACAACCTTTTACTCACAATCTAGGTGAGCGGAGGAGATGTCTTCAAAGATAACGATCAGCCTGACAAATACATCATTTACCGTGAGTCTAATCACGAACAAGATTGTGAACATTAACCTCCTACTACAGAACTATGATAGACTAAGACTCATTAGGACATTGGCTTCAAAACATAGTATTACTTGCACCATATTTATTGTCCGATCACACTCAAGATTCCCATATATGAAAAATGGGACAAGTTAGTGTACATACCAGGGTCGTCCGTAGGATTAGTCCTTGTCTGAAAAATAGCCATTCGTCTCTCCAATCACCTCCCCGTTTAAAGCAGTATTCTTCTCTAGAAATTTGAAAAAAATCAATTTTTTTCCTTCATATTTCTGTAGTTTAGGCATTCAAGAATATACCCTAAAAAGGACTTTTTGAAAATCTTATTATTTATCGAGTTAGAGTCGTTATTCAAACTGGCGTACACGATATCTCTGGTTTTATTTAACCGATTCATGCCGAATTTATATGAATACAATCTACAGGCATCTCGCTATCGCATAAACTTCTGAAATATATATATTTTTAAAATTTTATAATTTTAAAAAAATCGGGGAACATAAGAAAAAATGTTTTAAACTGCATTTTGTTTTTCAAACTATTTTGCTATTTTGTTAAAAAATGTGTTTTTGACTTGTCCGAGGTTCTGGAATCGTGTACGCCATGGCACAACTTTTTTTTTAACCCTCTCACTTCATCAGCTCCGAACTATTCTACTTAGGAATATTTTTTCTCCGCTCAATTGTTGTTCTATTGTGAAGAGATAGATAAACAAATAATCATATAATGGATACTAATTCTTTGTTTAATTTTTACGGAGCTCGAAAAAAGGTCCGAAATGCGTGTCTCTACACTAGAATACCCCCTTAAATAAAATCTTTTTCCCGTCAGCTTCTTTAAATTGGGGAATAACTAGTACTCTAAAGGATCCAAGTCTGTTATTCATAGCTTACTTTACAAGTTCCGCAGCGAGTCATTTCTAATCGGTTGCCTCACTCATTACTCATCATAGGGCGATAAGAGTCGTCGCCTTCTTGGTCTCCTGTTTGCGCACCGTTCGCATCCTAGTGATGCACTCATTGTTAACAAACAATAAAAACAGTTGTTGAGATGGCTACAAAATGTTTTTGACCAGTATTGACCAACCAGTATTAGGGTCCTCGTTAATTGTTGAGCTCTTTCCGAATGTTGAACAGTTTGAGGAATTTTAGCAAGAAGTCAATTTTAATTGTTGTTTTCCTAACACTATCTTCACAAACATATGCATTTGAAAGTTACACATGTTATATTTCCAAATTGATTACATTGACATAATCCGTACCTTTGAAAAAAGCGATTAAAATATTGTGTAATCGATGATAAGTGGGCACTGTAATTTTGAAAATAAAATTAAGAAAGTGCATCCTCAAAATAAGCTTTATAATAAAAACAAACTTCAAAAAAGTAGAGGGTACTGAGCATAGGGGCACGGACATAAGTTTGACGTAGGACTGTGATTGTTCGGAACAATTTATTTAATGTTATTAATTTTATTGTTCAGAAATCTGTTATTTTAACTCTGCCGAAACTTTTTCAAAACTCAGGGCCCTCATTGACCATCTTTGTGTTGTTACTGAATAACTACGTCCACGCAGCAATCATCAGCGATGGAGATCCGCGGTTGAAATAAGATCGATTCATCCATACAACTGCTCTGCTCTGCAAGACACATCGGGCTGCTGTTCTATAAATAACTCAACAATGATCAATCAACTGTCTCCGCTGTCCGGTCTAACTGGATAATGGAAGATCAGCAGGAATACTCTTACGCCTAAATGGCTACTGTGTAATGTCTAGATCAACATGTCAAAAGGGTCTATCTTCTTTGATCGATTCTCTTCATCTACATTCTCTTTCATTAATAACTCAGCAGTAACAGGATGTCCTGATGTGTTCGACGACAAGGAGTGTGAAAGGGGACCTCGTTTGTCAAACTACATGGCAAAACTGGAGCAAAATCTGTCCGAAGGCCGTGGTTATCGAAAGAGAAAGACGGTGAAGAGAATCGATCAAGGAAGATAGACCCTTTTGACATGTTGATCTAGATGTGTTAATTGTATATAAAGGGTGTGTCACATCAAATTGCATCACGGAAAAAACGCTGTAGAAATTCGCCCAGTAGACCGATCCTTTTGAAAATTTTAGACAGTAAAATAAAAACTATTAAACAACTTTTGGCATTTTCTTTTTATTCATACTTCGAGCCCAAGCCCGTATGCTCGCACCTTCCTCTTTACCCCGTCCATAAGGTTCTGTACAACGTCAGGTTGTAGTTTTTTTTGAACAGAAATCCATTTTCTCTTGAAGTCCGCCTCCGATTTGACAACTTTTGGGTTCTTCCGGAGGGCCTGCTTCATAATCGCCCAATATTTCTCTATTGGGCGAAGCTTCGGCGCGTTGGGCGGGTTCATTTCCTTTGGCACGAAGGTGACCCCGTTGGCTTCGTACTACTCCAACACGTCCTTTGAATAGTGACACGAAGCGAGATCCGGCCAGAAGATGGTCGGGCCCTCGTGCTGCTTCAATAGTGGTAGTAAGCGCTTCTGTAGGCACTCCTAAAGGTAAACCTGCCCGTTTACCGTGCCGGTCATCACGAAGGGGGCGCTCCGCTTTCCGCAAGAGCAGATCGCTTGCCACACCATGTACTTTTTGGCATACTTGGATAGTTTCTGCTTGCGAATCTCCTCCGGAACGCTGAATTTGCCCTCTGCGGAGAAGAACAGCAGGCCCGGCAGCTGACGAAAGTCCGCTTTGACGTAGGTTTCGTCGTCCATTATCAGGCAATGCGGCTTCGTCAGCATTTCGGTGTACAGCTTCCGGGTTCGCGTCTTCCCCATCATGTTTTGCCTTTCGTCGCGGTTAGGAGCCTTCTGAACCTTGTATGTAAGCAGGCCCTCCCGCTGCTTGGTCCGCTGGACGAATGAACTTGACAAATTCAGCTTATTGGCGACATCCCGGACCGAACTTCTCGGATCACGTCTAAACTGCTTAACTACGCGCTTGTGATCTTTTTCACTGACGGAGCATCCATTTTTGCCGTTCTTCACCTTCCGGTCGATGGTTAGGTTCTCGAAGTATCGTTTTAGTACTCTGCTGACCGTGGATTGGACGATTCCCAGCATCTTACCGTTGTCCCGATGTGACAACTCCGGATTCTCGAAATGAGTGCACAGGATTAATTCACGACGCTCTTTTTCGTTCGACGACATTTTTCCAAATTTACGTAAAATTGACAGTGAAGCATGGCCAACGTGATCTATACACTCTTATCTAATTATAAGCGAGAGCTGAAGATATAATTCCTAAAAATTAATTTTCTACAGCGTTTTTTCCGTGATGCAATTTGATGTGACACACCCTTTATGATAAACATGTGACATGTACACGATTAAAATTCGGCTCTGTTGCAGCTAGAATGCTAATCAGTCGTTGCCCTTTTGTCCGAATGTGCCCCATGTGTGGGGCAGTTTCTAACAGGCATGAGGCACTTTCGGACAACGAGAAAAAAATTTCGAGAGGTTGTATCCGAGACCCAACCGCTTAGGACGAAGGATTACGCAATCTTTTTTTTTTTTGATTTGTTGATTTATCATTTCGGATATTTTTTGCGAATACGTCGAAATTTTATAAATAACTCTTTAGTAAAAAGTTCCGGGGACCTTGAAAAGGTTTAATGGCTTGCGTGGTTTTGTAGAATCATTTCGAGAAGCAACGATTCTTTCTTGCCTTTGCGAGAAAAACACACTAATTGGTCATATGTTTCTTTATATCAATGCACGAATTGCACTGAGCAGGACCCGAAATCTTCGAAGGAGAATAATGAAGACTGACTCTAATCTCAGTAGCTTCGCTTCGACTAGAACTGCTTCGGCAGTCGCCCACAACAAGAAGTGACTTGACTAGAAAATGAATTGACTAGTGTTGACTAGCGAGGATGACTGGTGAACTATTCCAGTAAGTGGTTATGTTAACTGACTCGACTAATGAATACAAATCTGCCTCTTCATTCAACTGACTTCAATCCACTTTTCTACCCCCCTAGGAACGAAAATGTTACCCGCGTACGCAATCTTATTTTTACTTTCATATGAAGAGAAACGAAAACATGATTTCTGATGAGTTACCCCATCAATGGACGGGTTTATTGTCTACCCATCGTGAACTCAAACCAACGAACTCAAAAATTTATCAAGTATGCTATAAAGGTCCTATCGTTAGTATTAGTAAATAGCGTGCAAAAAAGTGATACGTTCAATACAAAAAAATCTAATTCACCGTTTGTCAAACCACGTTGAACTCAAACATCGATGCATGCAAACGTGATACATGGGAGAGAGAGCGGAACGAATTCGTAAGTAATTACTAACTGAATACGGATATAGTCAGTCAGATAGTCAGCTGACTATCCTCAGTCCTATCCTCAGTTGACTATGACTATGAAGAGCCCTGGTACTGAGTATTTAGCGAAAGGCATCTTCCGTGCATCGCCATTCAACAAGCATCGAACACGCATCTAACAGATGCACACAGTTGCAGCGATAAAAGTGAAACATCGCGAGAATGACCGTTAATGAAAAATCGTTTCACGACTCTCGGTCAAAATCGTCAACAAAGCTAGCAGCTTGTTGCACAGGGAACAAAGCTGATGCACACGAGAGCAAATACGAATGACAACTAAAAGTATCGAAGGTGTACTATTCACATGTACAGGAAATGAACAAGTTCTAAGTTTCGCGCAACGAAAACAAGCAACACACACAAAGCCATGAGCTAGCCTTCACAGTTCGAGGAGACACATAAAACACAAGCAGAATAAGCGACCTTTGTTGTTTCGGGCACAGAAAGATTCTGAGAGTTTTCCTCAGAGGAGATGCGATACTTATACGCTAGCGACAGCTTACTTACTATGCAAGGGTGGAGTTTATTTCGCAAACATTCTCTTTTCGCCATCCCTTTTTGTTTTTTCTATGCTAGCGGCTGCATAAGTTGCCCGTTATTGACAACTCTGTTCGGGAAAGCACACAAATGGACAGAACAAATGCATGGGAAAATGGGAATGCTTCCAATTTTCATCAATTCAAACCGGGATTAGGGAATTGTGATGTATAGTATATCAAACAAATCTTAGAGAATTTCCGATTCGATTGGTATGCAAATCATCAGAATCCGTTCGCTGTGAAAATAGTTTTAAACGTTAACTTTATAAAAACGTAAACAGGTCGTTTGATTTGGCACCCTTAATGTAAGACGTAGTCCTACGTCAAAAACTTAAAATTTTTGTGTTTATAAACAATTACTTCCGTTTCTTCTTATTTCCAGCATTTTCTGCCATCTTCTGTTTATCAATGTTTGTCTGAAAGGAAACTGCTTGCTATGAAGAGTCAGTCCAAATTCGTGATTTTGCTTTCTTCCGTTCTAGAATGTTGGTTTTCCGCGGAGAAGATTCAACATTTTCCGGGGACAAAGTAAAATGTTTCTGTGATGTAGACGCAATGCTACTTCCGCTCCAGTAGGTAAAATCATTTGAGCACTCAAAATCCTTGTCCGAAAAAACGTTTCTTGAGAATAGACAGCAACCTGTTATTTTGAATCCAGCTAGGATATTTCTCAGATTGAAAGAAGCATTATAATCCGGTGCAACTATACCTGCAAGATCGTATATAGAAATAAGTTTTCCAGGAGAGTTCAGAAGCAAATCGTTTTGGGAAACTGAGAGCTTTTGCTTGAAAGGGACCATAACTGAAACGGCTGTAAGTGATTTGTGCAACGAAATGGAAAGGATACATGAATTATGTCATTTTCTCGGCAATGTTTGATTGTTTCTAAAGTGCAATGACTTTTGTGATTTTCGAGCAATAGAAAAATTGATTCGTTTAGGCTGCTTTTTGTTACCTTTTTCGAATGTTCCAGAACATTGAGAAACTGTTTTTCGTCATCCAAACGCTAGTTGGGTAATTAGCAGAGCTAATGGACCCAGTTGGGCCACCTGTGAGCATAGAATCTTGAAAACGTTCCGTTCGAAACTAGTTCGACAACTCTTTCCATCTCATCTTCGTTGCTGCTGGTTCTATCGGTTTTCTGGTTCCGAACCATTATTAGGCCTGATAATCGGACTATATTGATATTTGTTAGTAAACAACAATCGAACACAAATTTGATGAGGTATTAAACATTGTCCGAATGTGCCCATCTGCCCACAAATCATAATTTTATCTAATAAATGGACCTTTGTTTCCCCGTTGTATCACGTTTTTAAACGGTTTTATTTAGCTTGCCTTGTAATATGTTTGTATGCTTGTATGTTTGTAACATGTTTGTCTGTAGCGCTAACCCACATTAATAGAAATTTGACCCCCTTTCTGTTGACCGATTGATCTGGAATTAGGAACACACCTTTATCTCTGTAGTCTTTATAAAACTGCGTATTTCATGATCTCGAAAATCCAAGATGGCTTTCACTACCAAATGACGGACTACATATTTTCTCAAAACCCCATTAATATTGGTATAACGGGTGTTAAATAAAAAATGAGAATTTTTTCAATCACATATAAAACAAAATTTTTTTTTTCATCGATTTCAGTATTTTTTATTAATAACATAATGTATTTTCTTCAAAAAAATGTCAGTGAATGTTTGAGTAAGGGCCGTGGTCTGCTGTTCGACGCATCTTTGTCGCGATGCTCTCACCAGAACGTTGTACGGCACTTACGTCCATTTTCCGGATACAATTCCGGATTCTCGTAGTCAGTTGCTTCGTGTCCTTGGCCCTCCAATTGTTTTTACACACTAGGGCACTGAGTGAGCCGAAGAAATCCTCTATTGGGCGGCACTGGGGCAAGTTTGTTGGGTTACGATCTTTCGGCACGAACGGTATCTTTTTCTCCTCAAGATACGCCAGCGTCTTCTTGGCGTAATGGGAAGACGCCTTGTCCGGCCAGAAGACGTACTTCCCATCCGCGTGATGCTCGTTCAGGAGCGGCAGCAGGATTTTATCGAGGCACTTTTCTCGATAGATTTGTTGGTTGATTGCCAGACCGCTCGGCTTAAACCAAGGCTTTGAAATCCCCCGGTCGGAAATGGCGATGTACAACATAACCTTTTTTTCAAACTTGTGCTTGAACTTGTATTTCACTTCAGGCGGTGTGGATGACTTGTCGCTGGAGTAGTAATTATCATTTCCTGGAATATGCGTTTTGGACAGCGGAAAATAGCTTTCGTCGTTCAGAACGAAAGACGTTCCGCGGTATTTTTTGGTCATCCACCGACACTGTGATTTAACCGTCTCAATCTGCTCCTCCGTGTACTCCGGCGACCTCGTCTTCTTCCTGCAGACGATTCCTTCCATCTTGAGGGTCCGATGGATCAATACGTGGGAGCAGCCATATTTCCGACCGGCGTAACGCAGGCTGGTTGTGTCCTTGATGTCAAACAGCCTTCCTCTGCTTCGTCATTATCGTCACCGGACGACCCCTTCCGACTTCCGCTCTACGTTCAGGGAACCTAGGATACGATATACCGTACTGACATGTACATTTTCTTCCTTAAAATGTGCCACCGTGAACTTTTTTCCTTGCTGGAAATGCGTTTCGTAGAACCGTACAATGCGTTCGCGGAGCACGTGCTGTTTCGACGCCATCTTTGCTTTGACTAAATTCGAACTAGCAAAACCAAAGACGCCTACTGTTTCTAGGGAGCCCAAAGAGCAATTTTCTTGGAGGAAGAAAATTTTACGCTCTTTATTTGAGTTACTGAAAGGTATTGAAAAAAATCTCATTTTTTATTTAACACCCGTTAAAATAAAAGAGCTTGATTAGTAGATCACAGTAGATCATGAAAAGTCCAAATCTATGATGGCCACAGTCACAATATAGCAAATTACTTTATTAAACGGTTTTATTCAGCTTGAACTGTTTGTATTTCGGTAGGGTTGTCCCACATTATTAGGAATTTGACCAATAGGAAATGACCGAATTTATAAAACACATTTATCTCTGCTGCTGTCTATGAAATGGTTTGATTAATAGAATGCAATACAATGGTTTTATTGTAGAGAAATATTCTAAAGAAACAGATAATATCCTAAAAACTAGAAAATAAAATGAGTAAAAAAACTTCTAAAGTTAAACGGTTTTATTGTGACTAAATATAATCTATATATATATATATATATATATATATATATATATATATATATATATATATATATATATATATATATATATATATATATATATATATATATATATATATATATATATATATATATATATATATATATATATATATATATATATATATATAAATGGAGTGATGTCTGTCTGTCTGTCTGATTCTTATAGACTCGGAAACTACTGAACCGATCGACATGAAAATTGGTATGTAGGGGTTTTTGGGGCCGGGGAATGTTTTCGTGATATTTTGAGATGGCAGCCCCCCCTCTCTAAGGGGGGGCTGCCATACAAATGAAACACAAATTTCTGCATTACTCGGTAATTAACCAAGCAAACGAAACCAAAGTTGGCATGTGAAAGTTTGAGGGTGCAATAAATGTTTCTATGATGGTTAGACAGTCCTTCCCCCACTCAAAGGGGGGGCTGCCATACAAATGAAAGACAAATTTCTGCATTACTCGAGAATTAATCAAGCAAATGAAACCAAATTTGGCATGTGGAGGTTTTAGGATGCAATAAATGTTTCTATGGTGTTAAGATACTCCTTCCCCCTCTCTTAGAGGGGGCTGCCGTACAAATGAAACACAAATTTTTGCATTACCCGAGAATTAATCTAGCAAATTAAACCAAATTAGGCATATGGAAACTTTAGGGTGCAATGAATGTTTCTATGGTGGTTAGATACCCCTCCCCCCTCTCTTAGGGGTGGCTGCCATACAAATAAAACACAAATTTCTGCATTACTCGAGAATTAATCAAGTAAATGGGCGGGACGAAATTTGCCGGGTTAGCTAGTAATGTAATAAAAGCTAGAAAATAATTAGGCAAGTAGCAGTTGGCAGTTATCACACCTCTTCTTCATTAGTCTAAAGCATTGATAAGACTAAAATGAAATCGTGGGACATATGATGAAGTCGCTAATTGTGAATAATGGAAATCCAACGTGCTCCACGATTTTATTTTAGTCTTATCAATGCCCTAGACTACACTCTGCCCAACTTCTATAAGACCAGGGTATGAACTTGCTGCGTTGTGTCATTGTGAACAAACAACGCTTCAATTTATATTCTGGTGTATTTGTTTTGGTAGCTATCATACACTGCATGATTTTCATATGTGTGTAAGCGTTGAGCGTAAACAAATGTTTTTGTGTTTTTCAAGTGTCAAGTTTTCCGTTGTATTGGTTAGTTTGATGAATAAATCTAGAAAATGCCGAAAGAAAAAGTGCTCACGGATAGAGAAAAAGGACAGATCGATGCATTTCACCAAGAAAATGTTGGAATTAGAGAAATTGTTCGTCGGATTGGACGATCCCATCGAGTAGCTCTCAATTACTTGACGAATCGTCAAGAATACGGTAAAAATAAGAAAGCTCCACGTAAATCGAAGCTTTCTGACCGGGATAAGCGGGAAATAATCAGAACAGCTTCGAATACTTGAAAATCGCTTATGCAAAAAAAAGCAATCTTTGAATTTAAATGTATCATGGGAGACAATTCGTCAAATTTTGGTAAAAAGTCCTTACATAAAGAGGGCTAAGAAGGTTGAAGCTTCTAATCTTACACCATCTCACATCGGAAGACGTCTGAGTTTTGCCAAAGCTCACATGAATCAACAGTGGGACATGGTATGTCATGACAAAGTACGTTTACATAGAATACCTTTTGCTATAGTATACTATAACGAAAAGTTTCTCATTTTTTTTTACTTTTAACTTCGCTAGGGTATCTACAGTGACGAAAAGAAGTTCAATTTGAATGGTCCTGATAGTTCCAACGGGTATTGGCATGATTTACGGAAGAAGGAACAGTATTTTTCAACCAGCAATTTTGGTGGTGGCTCGTGCATGGTTTGGGTGGGATTATGTGCAACTGGAAAGCTCAAGGTAGCTTTCACATCATTCAAGGATTACATACATGGTCTGAAATCCTCTCTCCTACCGTTTTTGCGTGGATATCAAAATAATGCTACTATTCATACAAGCAAGGAAACTAAGCAATGGATTAGGGACCAAAAACTATTTTTTTCGGACTGACCGGATCGCTCTCCAGACTTGAATCCTGTTGAAAATCTTAGGGGGATCCTTGTACGTAGAATCGACACTGAAGGAAAGCAGTACACCACGGTTGAAGAGCTCAAGGCACCCAATGTCCTATCTTTCGGATTATTCCCATTGCTTTTAAACGATCGGATATGGTTTGCTGAGCTACTGCAAGTGTATCTGCAAGTTCTTGTTGCGTTTGTGACGAATCTTGATCGAGTAAAGCCTCCAATTCTTCATCTTCAAACTTTTGTGGTGATTCGGAACGTTCTTCGTTTTCCAAGTCAAAATTACCACTTTTAAATAATGCAAGCCACGCCTGACACGTTCGCCCAGTTGGAGCATGCTCACCATAAACTTCCCCCAGAATGCGATGACTTTCCGCAGTTTTTTTCTTCATATTGAAGTAATGAAGTAACACTCCCCGCAAAAACACTCTCGTTGGTACGAAAGTCGACATACTCGAAATGGCACAAAACTATGTTGTTTACGCTTGACATATACTGAAAAAGACGCGCAATGACAGCAGTTTTCCAACGAATGTCTGGAAATTTGATTCACTGGAATAATAATCGAGTTACGCTATCTGTTGTAAAACCGAAAAAACTTACCGGCACACCTAATACATAATATATATAAAAATTGTTTTACGAATTGAGTGTGATGAGTGTGAGTGTGAACATTGTTACAATCTCCTTATATCCCATCCTTTTCCGGAGGAAGATATGTCACCCTTCTAAACTCGAGTCGACCGTGAATAATCGGTTACATATTTTATTAACCTTAGAGTTAAAGCAACATGTTACTAAATTCAAGTTTGAAGCCTGGTAAAATCAACGGATTAATAAAAAACCATTTTACAAATCTGACTGCCTGCTGCCTGCATCAACAGCTCATATTTAGAATTTAGAAAGACACGTTCTGTCTGTGTTTTCCTGATTGTTTGCAGAGTTTTCAGACGTTCGGTCTCTTGCATTCTACGAACGGCTAATTCTAGGTTTTATAACAGTGTTTGTCTAGGAACACGGGTATCTACCGCACTTACCTGTCGTGTTCGTTAGCGCTGTGTTCCGGAATTTCATTTTGCTAACGATCGCTTTTCTTTCAAATCGTCATTGGCAGAAATTTTGTCATCAAACAAAGATCCACCGAACAATAATCGATAAAGATATACCGAACGGACCGGAGTTACATTATCCAAAAATCGATTGAATCGTATTTTGGAATCGTCATAACTGCCCATGTTTGCATAGGAGACGTAATCACCAACACCATTAATGTTGGGAAATCGCAATTTTGTTGTTTTTTTTTTGACTACAAGCGTAATCATGCAAATTTTCAATGAAATAATCTGCCCAGTTGAAGGATATTATCGGCAAAAAGAGAGGAGATTTTGCGGATCAAAACATATTTCTTCCATTTGGAAAACGCTTACGTCTATTTATGCGGACAATCAATCGTTTCAGTGGACATTTTTTCGCATAGCTAGACGTAATCACCAGGTTGTCTCCTCGTCTCCTCGTCGGTAGTTTCAGTTGTTATCGGATAAAATCAAAAAGGTTTGGAAGAAATTTACTGATATGTCTGGAAAAAGGTGCTCTGGATTTGTTGCGAGTCTATGATAGTACTGTTTCCTGGATACTCTGGGATATGATAAGAAAAGCAGGTACGTGTTTTTTCAATTGATTGAATTTGTAAAGGCACTTCGCAATGTTCGTAATTTTAGGAACATGATTTACCCATATCACGATCAATCGCGTAAAGATGGTAGAGTGACTTACACCAACGGTATGAGTAAATGCTGAGTATGTGGAATAATTCGATGTCGAATCCGAGTAGCTATAATGCTATGAACCAATATTATTTTAATTTTGCTACTGATCTTATTATTTCATTATCTACCTGAAGATTCAAATGTAGAAATTTAGGTATTTATAACATTAAAAACACAATTGCTTCTCTTTGTTCATCGCAGTGTACAGAAAATAGTTATTATATGAGTAGTGTTTTAATGGTTTCTTATATTCATCTATTAGGAAACACTAAGTAACAAGACACTTTCGTGACAGGCATGTATGGACTCTACAAAGAATATAATTCAAATGTAGATTTAGCTTATAGCACATAGTACTTATAATTGTTGATTTTCGAACGATGTATGAAAGCAGTATGGAACTACGTCTGTTAGGTGGACAAACAGTGATTTTTCGGAAACGTTTTTTCAAAATTGCTCAAATGTTTTCGAACAAAGAATGTTTGTTTGCATGTTGGGCAAACGTATTACATTGCATAGAATGCAAAACGGCGAAAAAGTCGATTTTGTTCATTTTGTCGCTTACGCTTACGTCTTACGTGTGTCACATCAAATTGCATCACGGAAAAAACGCTGTAGAAATTCGCCCAGTAGACCGATCCTTTTGAAAATTTTAGACAGTAAAATAAAAACTATTAAAAACTATTATTATTATTCCGGCGCGTTGGGCGGGTTCATTTCCTTTGGCACGAAGGTGACCCCGTTGGCTTCGTACCACTCCAACACGTCCTTTGAATAGTGGCACGAAGCGAGATCCGGCCAGAAGATGGTCGGGCCCTCGTGCTGCTTCAATAGTGGTAGTAAGCGCTTCTGTAGGCACTCCTTAAGGTAAAACTGCCCGTATACCGTGCCGGTCATCACGAAGGGGGCGCTCCGCTTTCCGCAAGAGCAGATCGCTTGACACACCATGTACTTTTTGGCAAACTTGGATAGTTTCTGCTTGCAAATCTCCTCCGGAACGCTGAATTTGTCCTCTGCGGAGAAGAACAACAGCCCGGCAGCTGACGAAAGTCCGCTTTGACGTAGGTTTCGTCGTCCAGACAATGCGGCTTCGTCAGCATTTCGGTGTACAGCTTCCGGGCTCGCGTCTTCCCCACCATGTTTTGCCTTTCGTCGCGGTTAGGAGCCTTCTGAACCTTGTATGTACGCAGGCCCTCCCGCTGCTTGGTCCGCTGGACGAATGAACTTGACAAATTCAGCTTATTGGCGACATCCCGGACCGAACTTCTCGGATCACGTCTAAACTGCTTAACTACGCGCTTGTGATCTTTTTCACTGACGGAGCATCCATTTTTGCCGTTCTTCACCTTCCGGTCGATGGTTAGGTTCTCGAAGTATCGTTTTAGTACTCTGCTGACCGTGGATTGGACGATTCCCAGCATCTTACCGATGTCCCGATGTGACAACTCCGGATTCTCGAAATGAGTGCGCAGGATTAATTCACGACGCTCTTTTTCGTTCGACGACATTTTTCCAAATTTACGAAAAATTGACAGTGAAGCATGGCCAACGTGATCTATACACTCTTATCTGATTATAAGCGAAAGCTGAAGATATAATTCCTGAAAATTAAATTTCTACAGCGTTTTTTCCGTGATGCAATTTGATGTGACACATCCTTTAAGAAGGGAAGCGCTGTTTAGTCAGGGACATGAGTCCGGCTCAAGCGTAAGAATGACAATCGATAGCGATCTCTCGTGATGATTGATTGTTGTAGTTCTCCAAACTTGTTCTATCTATAGCATTTTGTTTATTTTTGGATGTCTGGATCTTTTTTTTTGCAGAGTAAAATTATATTGTCCTTCAGTTGTAGTTAGTTTGTATGAAATAAAATTATCCAAATATTCTTTCTAGACACATAACTTTTTTTTATTTTTTATTTGTTTATTATTATAAAAAAATGTTAAGTTCGGCGAAATTGCATACACTGAATTTCTTTCTTTTACCATTATCTTAAAGATGCGCTAGCATCTAAACTTTCCCTAAGAAGTTCCCATAACGATATTCATTGGAAGAACCGAGAACCTGTTCGATATTAATCATATATGATTTAAATAGACAAAAATAATGTTGGTGGCATGTAAAACTGAAATACCCAGTTGCCATCGGGTAACTAACGGTGAGAAGGTTGGTGGAATTTGTTCAGCATTGTTGGTATGACGACGATTCTGTATTTCCTAATAACCTGTCTGTTAATTTACTAAACCAAAATCTCAACATCACTAACAATTCACTCCTAATTGTTTCTTTATTCCATCCTATTTGGCACATCATTTACTTCTTCAATGCAACGTTAACGAAGCCGTCGTTCAAACACCCAGCGCCCGATCCAAATGATATCGAAATTTAGTAGCTCTGAATGTGAAACCTGGTGCATTGCGGCGAAGCTCAACTGCAATCAATCATTTCACACAGCACAGTAAACAATGCACCGCAACTCGCTCAGTGAAAAACGCCCCACAACGTCTGTCATCCCAAACAAATGATGAGCGGAAAACCTTGCTTCACCTGTCGCCGTTCGGCCGGACGGATGCTGCGCAAGGACCGTCTTTTTTTCTTGGCACCCATCGGCTTTCTATCCCTCCTTCGTACAATATATTTATTGTGTCAGCTACCGGAAACAATCATTTACATGTTTTAATATATTTTGACAAGTGAAATTATTCGCGCTGTACTTCGTCGCGTTTCCGTCATCCAACACCCAGTTTGAGACGAAATTTATTCTAGATGTTATTTATAGACTCGATATTTTATGCTCTCCCTCGAACATGATGAAGAATAAGTCCGCACCCAGTAGGTAGTCATTTTTGCGGACAATTTTCTAGAACAACGTCTCCTCCAAAGCGCATACGGAATTATCGGGAATCGTTAGTCAGTCTGGCTGCCATCGTCTGTCCCAATTCGCTACCGTTCTTCGGATAAGCGCGCGTGTATGTGTGTGCGTGCGTGTGTGTGTGTGTGTGTGTGTGCGTCGGGTTCTTCCACTTCTTCGGAGACGAGGTTAGCTCAGCTAGAAGTAATTATCTTAATGAATCGGGAATGAAAAGGCAAAGGTTAGATTTCCTTGTAATGCTGATTGAAAATGCGGCATGGAGGGTTGTTTGTCCCAGACATCGTGAAAGGAATGACGACTGACGGCGGAAAGGGTATGCGAAAGCGGAAAAATAAACCCACGATACACACTTTTCCTAACAACGCAGAATCCTTTTAGTTTATTAATGCCGTACATATCTCCTTGGGAAAGATAAACATTCACACACATGGTAACACTTGCTATCCGAGATCTCCAGCGACGGGTCGGGGAAATGAAAATTGAGCGACTAAACACAAATACATCTCAGAACAAATAAAAATCGTTGATAAATTATTCATCCGTAGAAATTCCATCCTTTTGCTTTCGTACGCTGCTCGCAGAAGGGATCCCACATCTTCGGCTGGCCCCACACAGCATCCTTCCGCTGCCGCTTTCGACCCCTTTCCGCACATAACTTGTCTCCTTTTATTTAATCATTTTTTGTTCGCATTATTATCCTGCTTGCTCGTGCCTCATCACATACATGCACCAGAATCACTCATGTCACACAAAAAAAAACATCTTTTCACCGTCATCAACATCAGCAGCGTCATCTTCGTAGTGATCCTTGGAACATATTTCTCGGAAGCCTTCTACGACAGTGCGCCAATCTCCAAGGAAAAACTACCGTCCCGGCGGTGGGTGGGAAGGATTGAATAGAGGCTTCCACACAAAGAAGACGCTTTGTATTCGACTGTTTTCGCTGTGTTGGTGCTCCACATGACATCGGTGCGGTGCTTTCGTCTCCGGGATTATGAGCATCCGGCATGAATTCAGAGAGAGAGAGAAAGAAAGAGAAATGCCATTTCATTGTTGGTTTCCGGGAGTCCTCGCTGCCGATCGCGGGGGTGTGGTAAAGTGGGAGCCAGTCCATACAAAGCCGCAAACATAAATGGAACTCTGAAGGCGGCAGTACATAAGGAAGAAAGCAGTCCGCTGAAAGTCCGTTGTCAAAGCTGCCGGGGATTGAATTGGGAGATGGGCTGGGGGAAGTTGGGTGGGAGTTGCTGTGGGAAATTCGACCCTGTGTGGGTGTGGGTCCAGTGGTCTATCTGTTGTCGGTTGACGTATGTTGGAAAGGAATCTTAATTTTGATGTAATATTTAGTTTTGAAAATACGTTTGAACTACTGCCAATCAGGTTTCGTTGTTGTGATACTTGGGTTTTGAAACTGAATTAGCACATTTCAAGCGACTGAAACTGAAAAATGTAAAAATTTCACACAGCAATTGAATACTCAATCTTTATACATAACAGACGATTGCCCATAAAACAAGACGAACTTTGAAGCAATCAAATATAGCTTACAAGCTATAGAACTTATCTACTTATCCGAGTATATTCTCCACGAAATTCTTAACATAATATCAGAATTTGTGCCGAAGAAAAGAAGACGAGGAAATTCAACCAGCAAATATCCTATTTGGTACAATTTTCAAATAAGAAATTTAAACAATAGAAAACAAAAAATACAAAATGGACGAAGTAATCAAAATTTACTGGAATATCAGAATATTTCCCAAAAACTAAACTTTTCCATTGAAAGTGCACATGGAGAGTATAATAAAAAGGTCGAAACTGAAGTCATGTCCGAAGAAATTCTTTAATAACGTAAAGTCTAAGTTCAAAAGCAATAGCTTTCCATCGCAGATGCATCTCGATGAAGATGTAGGAAATTCTTCGAACAAAATTTGTAATCTTTTGGCAAATTTCTTTCAGAAAGTAGATACTACATTTTCCGAACAAAATCACGATCGGGACCACATTCCATTTTTATCGGAATATCCAAATGACATATCGGTGAACTATCTTTCACAACAAGAAATATGCCATGCATTAAAGAAATTAGACGGAACGAAAGGACCAGAACCTAACGGATTAGCACCTGTATTTCTGAAGAACCTGGCAGAGGACCTCACCTTTTCCTTACATTGTATTTTCAATATGCCACTACAAACTGGAATATTCCCAGAGAAATGGAAACAATATTTTTTTGTATCTATCTGTGAATCAAGCGCTAAGTCTGACTTACGTGATTATCGTGGAAATGCCATTATCTCTTGTATTCCTAAACTATTCGAAGCAATAGTGAATGAAAAAGTCTTGTTGGAAGACTGTAAAGAATAGAATAACGTGTGTGCAACATGGCTTCTTCAAAGGCCGCTCAACTGCAACTAATCTGTTGTCATTTCTGACTTTTATTTTGAATCCAATGGAAAATGACAAACACGTAGAAGCTCGCTACACTGTCTTCAGTAAAGCATTTGACCGCAAAGTTTTTGTTCTCTTTATTTCAGAAAAAATCTACCTTAAAAACTATAATATCAACAAAACTTTTGTCAAAGAATGAAATGTAGGAAATGTCTCTCTCTCTCTTTATATATATATATATATATATATACATATATAAATTTCCTGTTGGTTTGTGTGCGCGTTAAAAACTCGAAAAGTACGGAACCGATAGAGCTCAAACTATGATACAATATACAAAACAACCATAACAACATAAAAAAAAGGAAAAATTCAACTCAACCATGCAACCACAATGTGCCACAGCAAAGCGTGGCAGGGTACATCTAGTTAAAATTAAAAAAAATATCGAACAAGTTTTTTCAAAAAAAAAAAAAGGGGAAAATTGAAAACTCAAATTCTGTTTGTAAATTTCATGAATAGTTCGTACAATCACCAACAAGTCACAAGTCAATTTTGAATTTTTTCTTTGGAAAAATACTATTAATGTTCTGCTCGTAACATTTTTGCGTATATATTATCGCGATTGACATGTTCTGCAAAGTTTTTTCTTCTAATAAAATGTCAAGACGTGCCAAACGCAAAAATGTTACTAGTAAACAGTATTTTTCAGGAGTCTCCATTAGAGATGAAACGGATATCCGGTAACTATCTGGATCAAAGAATCAGGGTTTTGAATATTATTTTTTTTTATAAAACTAAAGTTCAGTAAATTCACCTTTAAAAATGGAGTGTTAGCAATTTGAATCATGCGTAGAAACTTGATTCATATTCCGAACACTAATTTTGTTCGAGACGAGATTACGGTAAGCCTAATCGCGACAACGTTTGCGTAAAAGCGCCTAAAATTCGCGGCTAAATTCGACACCGAGAATGACACGTATTCCGACAGTATTCTTCCAAAGATGACGAGAAGCAAAAGAACGTGTTATAGGTTCAACTGGTTTGTTCAAAGTGAACGTATATTTCGTATACTTATTTTGTGACTGGTGGTCAAGCGCGGCAAAGAACTAAAAGTCGATAGTGCTGGACAAAGGCTATTGATTTGGTATCGATTATCCTATTATCTGTTCAATTTGAGGCAATAATCTTTTAGGGTGGTGCGCGAAATATTGGATTCCAATTATTTTTTAACTATGGTTTGAACATGCCGGCCACCTTGAAAAGTATTTTCAATATTTACAATCTAGTTTACAAGAATTCATTTTTTATTCAATTTTTTTTACTGATGAGTTGAGTGCTGTTGAGGGATGGCCGTTGGCTGCTCTGCTGCAATCGCGGGGTCTATCTCTATTGGTAGAGGACATAGCTTCGTGATGGGCCTCTTGATTAAGTTGACGCTGTTTGGCAACTTCACGGTAGCAACACGTATTAGTCCATCTTGTCCTGGGTGAGTGGCCACTACTCTTCCCATCGACCATCGGCCAATCGGTAGGTTGTCATCGCGTATCAGCACAATCGATCCATTGAGAAGATTAGGATTTATAGTTGTCCATTTATATCGAGTTTGTAGTGTGGACAATTACTCCTCGTGCCAACGTTTCCAAAAATGTTGTGTTATGCGCTGAATCTTCTGCCAGTTGTCGAGACGATTCTCGGGGATTTCATCCAGATTGGGCTCAGGAACTGCTAACAGTGGGCGGCCTATCAGGAAATGTCCCGGCGTTAAGGCTTGCAGATCATTTGGATCTGATGATAGCGGAGTTATAGGACGTGAATTTAAACAGGCCTCTATTTGGGCTAAAACGGTGGTAAATGATTCGGCTGACAAATGGTTGTTGCCCACAATTCTGCGCATATGGTGCTTGAAGGATTTGACGCACGCTTCCCAAAGACCACCAAATGTGGGAGCGTGTGGGGGGATGAAATGGAATTCAATCTTGAGAGCAGCAGCTTCCATGTACACTGCTTGCTTATGTTGTTGTGATAGAAATAATCGACGTAGATCTCGGAGTTCACGCTGAGCTGCAGTGAAATTTGTTGCGTTGTCGCAGTAAATGGTGCTGGGGATTCCCCTGCGGGCGACGAATCGACGTAGTGCTGCTATGAAGGCCGCTGAACTGAGGTCAGATACGAGCTCGAGATGTGCCGCCTTGACAACTAGGCATACAAATACTGCCACGTAAGCCTTCACTGGGGCTCCTTTGCGCGTGTTTGGTTTTAAATAAATCGGACCTGCATAGTCGATTCCCACAAATTTGAATGGATGTGCTTGTGATATTCTTGCAGGGGGCAGTTGACCCATTAGCTGTTCAATACTTCTAGGTTTTGCTTTAGCACAAATAACACAGTTATGGACGACCTTCCGGGCAAGGTTACGACCTCCTAGAGGCCAAAACTCATGTTGCACTATTGATAAAAGCAGCTGAGGTCCCCCGTGCAAGCTTCGTTCATGGGCAGAGGTAGCAATTTGAAGCGATAGTGGGTGTTTGTCAGGTAACACTAGAGGATGTTTTGTATCATACGGTATGTCAGCATGTTGTAGACGCCCTCCAACACGTATAAGGCCGTCTTGAAGCTTCGGATTGAGATAACGAAGGCGTGAGGAACGAGATACTGGGTTTCCTTTAGCTAAAGCTTCCAATTCGCGATGAAAATATTCTTGCTGAGCGACACGAACTAGTGATAATGTTGCTCCATGGATTTCGTCGTTAGTAATCGAACCTATACGTGGAGAGTCCTTCGACGAGCAATTGTGCACGAAACGAGTTTGAAACGGTGAGATGTAGAGCAATTTTACGTGCTTCTAGAATTTTATCTGTTTGTGGATACGACAGTATTATGTTTTCCGGCCAACGTTGATTGGTATTCGATAGCCAGATAGGTCCATTCCACCAAAGGGAATTTTCCACGATGCCATATGCTTGTACTCCTCTAGAAATTAAATCGGCAGGGTTTTCTGCGCTAGGAACGTGTCTCCATATTGCGCACGAGGTGAGTCGCTGGATTTCCGCGACCCTGTTTGCCACGAACGTCTGCCAAGTCGAAGGTGTAGCGGCTAGCCAGTGCAGGACAATGGTTGAATCTGTCCATAAAATAATGTTGTTATGCTGACCGATGCTTTCCATCACCATTTGTAAGAGGTGTGAAAGAAGAAGAGCTGCGCAGAGTTCCAGACGAGCTATTGATTTTACTTCAAGAGGAGCGATACGAGATTTGGCCGCAATCAAATGAACCACACAAGAACCGTTTTCAGCGATGGATCGCATGTATATACAAGCTCCATACGCTCTTTCGGAGGCGTCCCTGAAACCATGCAGCTCGATGTTGTCGAAACTATTCAGCGATGAGATGAAACGAGGAATACGGAGATCCTTGAGGAAGGCAATATGCTGCTGATAATCTAGCCACATTTGCTGGACAGTAGGCGGTAAACAATAGTCCCATGGATAATCTTGCTTCCATAATGTTTGAACAATCATCTTTGCTAGGACGATCACTGGACTCAATAAGCCAAGTGGGTCGAACAGACTTGACATTTGTGACACGATAATTCTTTTGGTGTATCTACTAACTGGAGACCAAGTTGGTATTTTATAACTGAGAACATCTGTAGAAGGTTCCCACAACAGACCCAGCGTTTTAACTGTTTGGTCAGCGTCGAGATCGAGAAGGGTTCTTGTTTCCCTTAGTTGCTCATGGAATATTTCGAGAACATTTTGCGAGTTAGATGAAAATTTGCGTAGCGTGAATCCTGCCGAATGCAGCATAGCGACGATTTGTGTGCATGTACTCTTCAGCGTATCAATGTTGTTGCAGCCGAATAACAAGTCATCCATATAGAAACTCGTTCGAACTACAGGAGCAGCTAAAGGATAGTTTTCAGCTTCATCTTCGGCGAGCTGCTGTAGCACCCGAGTTGCGAGAAACGGAGCACTGTTTGTTCCATATGTTACTGTTTGAAGCTGGAATATTTTCAACGGAGATTCTTTGTCATCCCGCCAATAAATCCTCTGCAGAGGCTGATCTGTGTAGTGTACCCAAATTTGGCGGTACATTTTTTCTATGTCCGCGCTTATGACATAGGCGTGCATACGAAAGCGCATGACAAGCGCAATCAGTGTATTCTGGATAGTAGGTCCAGCAAGAAGAACGTCGTTTAGTGAAACACCTGACTGAGATTTGCAGGACGCATCGAATACCGTCCGCAATTTTGTCGTAGAGCTTTCCGGGCGTAATATTGCATGGTGCGGCAAGAAATATTGAGGTGAATCATCGATTTCTTCGGGGGAAATTTCCTTCATATGCCCAAGGTTGACATATTCATGAATAAATTCACGATATAGTTGTTTCATTTCAGAATTTGAATCAAATTTCCGCTCTAGTGCTAGGAAGCGACGCCGAGCATTGAATTTGTTATCAGTCAGTTGTGGTAATAAATCGTTTCTTTTTGGAAGTTTCACAACATATTTTCCTTTAGAGTCACGCGAGAAATTATTTTTGAAATGTGTTTCACATTGCTGCTCTGATGGCGACCAAGCGTTTTCCGTTGAGCAAGATTCAATTTCCCAGAATTTTTTCACTAAATTGTCGATATTATCGAGACGACTGATATGATATGTATGATGAGGAACGGAATCAATATTCTCTTCGCATTTCCCCGACACAACCCATCCAAATACAGTTTTTTGTAAAGTTGGGTATGCGTTTCCGACTATTATTCTACCGTATCGTAGTATTTCGGAGAAGATTTCATTGCCGAGGATAGCATCAATAGGACCTGGCATGTTAAATGTAGGATCCGCTAGTGTTGCGTGGGTGGGAAGATTCCACTGAGAACAATCGACGACACGAGATGGCATTACACTAGAGATCGACGGCAGAATGAAGAACGACATTTTCTTCCGATACGAAGCACAGGTTCGTGATGAGATGACAGTAACTACAGAATGTTCAACCTTAGTGATACTGGAACCAATTCCAGCTATATTCATCGGCGAGATAGCGACGTAACGATTCGCTCATAAAACTGCACTGTGAGCCACAATCCAGCAGGATACGAGCGGGAAATGGATTTCCATTTTTATCTTCGAAGATGACCAGCGCTGTCCATAGGAATCCATATCCTTGTTGGTACAATATTGAGTTGCGAGTGTCTCAGGCGGGTTGTTTGTTAGCTCGTCACTGGACGCAGGGTTTGCAAAGTGCGCAGATCGAAACGAGTTGGGATCAGTTAACGATGATCTCATCGGAGGAGAAAGTGATGACGTTCGAGGATCAGGAATGGCAAGGTGGTTTGGAGATAGTTCTTGAGATGACGACGCTGATTGTTGATGCTGTTGACTGACGTAAGTCGACGACTGAGACAAAGGATGTGGTCGCTCGAGAGGTGGAAAATGTAGAAGTGTGTGGTGCTTGCGACTACATTCACGACAATTTGATGACGGACACACCTTGCAACTATGGGATGCCGTTTTTAGACAGTTTAGACACAATCGATTTGACTTTGCAAATTCTAAACGTCCACGTGGAGTTAGTTTGCGAAATTGTCCGCAATTTCCGAGGAAGTGATCTTGACTACAATGCTGACACTTGCGAGAGGCGGAGAGGTTAGACTCAACTACATGATAGGTTATTGGTTTCGATTTATTCTTCGGTTCAACAGGGCGGGATGTATCACGTGGCTCAATTTGCGGTGCGAGAGATTGGAGAACCCGAGCATGATTCTGCAAGAAGTTTATCATTTCAACATACGATGGCATTCCGTCGTTGACAACTCCGTCTTCACGGACAGTATTTTGCGAGGAAAAGTTCTCCCATTCTCGGAGAGTTCGATTATCCAAACGAAGGCTAAGCTGGTACACAAGAATGGAACTCCAGCGATCTGCTGGTTCACCAAGCCGTTTCAACACGGATATATTTCTCTCGAAACTATCAACCAGAACGAGAAGTGACTCTGAAGACTCTCGACGCATCGCAGGGGTGTCAAAAATTCCTTTGATGTGACATTTAATTAACATTTTTTTATTGTTGTACCGATTGATCAATGTCTTCCAGGCCAATGCATAGTTTTCGGAAGTAACAGTTATCGAATCGATTACTCGAGACGCATCACCTTTCAGGCAACCCTTCAGATATTGAAACTTTTGAATAGGGTTCAACTGCCCACACGAATGAACAGCTGCGTCGAATGAATCGCGAAACGACGGCCATTCTTCTAACCTTCCACTGAAATCAGGTAATTTCAACTCTGGATACTTAATGTGATTAATTTGAGTCGTAGGTTGATTTATTCGTTGTACACTTGCAGCTTGCGTCGGCAGGTTTGCATTCAAAAACGTTTTGCAATTATAATAAATTTCCTCAATTTCATCGAGAGATTTCTCATTTTCTTTCCTAGCATTCGGCACTAATTGTAGAAGCTCCAAAATCGTATTGCGATATTCCACGAATAGTTCCTCTAATCGAGCCAACCTTACCATAACCTGTCCCGCATCATTTTCCGATTCAAAATTCTCTACAAACTCGCTAATTCTATAAATCGATCGTCTTATCATGGCTGCCCGACTCTGGACAATGGAGGTCCTTTCATCTGACCCTTTTTCAATGGCGGATTTTCCGCCCGACTTGCTATCTATCTCTGATTTTTCCATTGCAATTGCCCTGTTAAGCTAACACAGAACGAACCCACCTGGTTTTTTGAGTACGATGATCTCTCGACAACGACAATCCAACGAGGCGGTCCGCTACTTATCTTTTGCGTGTGCAATACGTGCACTGTATACCGGAAGTAAAATTCACCAATTTTTCTTTTACACTTTTTCTTTTATACGATTCCACTTCTATAATTAATTATCACACCCGAATCGTCTTCGACTTTCGCTAATCCAATCAATTCCAGTTAATTTCTAACCGCGTGGTCATAACCACCGTTCATAAGTTCACAGCGTTTCGAGAATTTTACACTATAAAATCTGTACGTGTTCGAGAACTTCGCGTTATTAGCCTTTCGAAAACACTTTTACGCCAAAGCACTGTTCGGCTCTTCAACCGCTCAGCCGGATAAATTCGCGCAAATTTCCACAATCGTATCACCATGCCGTGTATGGCTCGACAACTTTCGACATTTATTTCCACTATGATCGGAACTTCGCGACGATATTTAATCCGGTTCGAAGGACCATGTTCGAGACGAGATTACGGTAAGCCTAATCGCGACAACGTTTGCGTAAAAGCGCCTAAAATTCGCGGCTAAATTCGACACCGAGAATGACACGTATTCCGACAGTATTCTTCCAAAGATGACGAGAAGCAAAAGAACGTGTTATAGGTTCAACTGGTTTGTTCAAAGTGAACGTATATTTCGTATACTTCTTTTGTGACTGGTGGTCAAGCGCGGCAAAGAACTAAAAGTCGATAGTGCTGGACAAAGGCTATTGATTTGGTATCGATTATCCTATTATCTGTTCAATTTGAGGCAATAATCTTTTAGGGTGGTGCGCGAAATATTGGATTCCAATTATTTTTTAACTATGGTTTGAACAAATTTTAATGAAGATTTTTGCATAAAATAACATTTTATTGCATTCATTTATTGCAGATTCTTACTATTTCCAGCACTTAACATGAAAACAACAAACAAAATAGTTGAAAAAACTACACAATTGAAAAATTAACGATGCTTGTTTTTTTTGCAGAATTTGCAATCATTTTATTATTGGTTTTGATTGTCACTCTTTTGCAAATGCTTAAAAATAAAAATTATAGGCTGTATCGATACCTGTAAATGATGTTAAAATGAAGGCTATAACCCAAAGAATTTTAGGGTTTTGATTATTCATTTATTTATAACATTAAAGTTCAGTAAATTTACATTTGAAAATGAAGTGTTCGGAATTTGAATCATGCGTCGAAACTTGATTCATATTTCGAACACTACTTCAATATTAATTTTAATGAAGATTTCTGCATAAAATATAATTTTTTTCACCCATTTATTGTAGCACTTAACATGAAAGCAAAAAACAAAATAGTTGAAACAATCACAAAAGCTGAAAAAATGGTCTATGTTTGTTTTTTACGGAATTTTCTAACGCAAACATTTTATCATTGGTTTTGATTGTCACTCTTTTGCAAATGTATAATATTATAAATTATAGGCTGTATCGCTACCTGTAAATGATGTCAAAATGAAGCCTATACCTCAAAGAATATCTGTGTTTTAATTATTGTCTATAACATAAAAGTTTAGTAAATTTACTTAAAATTTGAGTAAATGCTGTAGTTGTTTTCTGGTACAGCATACACTACATCGATGGGTTGGGAGGAGAACATCACCCGACAAATGCAATATGAACATCAAGTTTCAGGAAAATCTGTATTTTCAAAAATTCAAAAACTACGTCGAGATCAACCACAAAATATCAAAAATCAAATTCTCTTGAAATATCAGCATGTTTGGGGTTATCATCAAGGTGTAAAAATTATAAGTCACCTTGTCTATCAATTTACAAGGATCAACATACCAACACAATTTTATCATGACGGTCCATTTAAAGGGGGGAAGCAATTAACGATGGAAGTATTTAATTTTTTTAATTTTTCTCCTGAATTTCATAGTAAAGTATTCAGACACATTTGATAAGTTCCTGTTTAGTTATTAAAACCCCCGGAATCCAATGAAAACTTTCAATATTTGTTTTACCGATAAAATTAGACAACGCACCTGGTTTTCTGATGCTTGAATTGAGTGAAAAACAGACCCTAAATCCCATCAATCTCATGACATTCCGACCTTCCAAGCTCCGCTCCGTTCGCCCGTTTTAAACGGAATGGTTGGAATTTTGATTTGCCACCTTCTCCCGTCATCGATAGCAGTGCTCCGGCCGCCCGTGGGGAAGCTCTCGGAAACATCTTCATCCAGCCAGCCAGAAGTAGGTGAGCCAGTGAGTGGTTGTCCGAAAACAAAATGTCATTCAAGTCAAGCTGTCAGCTAAGCGATCTGCGCTGGATTTTCTCAGTTGTAGAATTTTAATGGGGGAAATATATTCAAACTCTTCCCCATTTGTCTCGGCCGGGGCGAACACACGCACAGCGATTTGGGGAGGAACAGTTTCCCGGGCCATTTTGACGTCTCTGTTTGTCGTGTTTGTTTAATATAGAAATTTAATTATCACACGGTTTCGGTTTTTTTTTCCGTTTGTTTCATGGCTCCTCCCATCGCGTAAAATAATGACATTCCCCATGGCTCCCGGACAGGATGAAAAATGGTTTTATTTTAATGCATTATATTTCTGATCGCTTGACGTTCGTCTCCTCTCGCAGCTTATCGTTTCGAAATGAACACAAATTGTTGCCTAGCTTTCAATTGACGCAAATCGGTTCAACCGTGAATCACAGAGAGAGAGGTGCGATGACGTGCGATTATTTTCCGGAATACAAATTCTTGCGGTGTGATTGACTATTCTTGTGCGGTTTTGGATATCAATAGATGTGACAAAACTCTTCCACTGACGTCTGCTGACTGTTGTTTCTTCGTTCGGTTTGTCGAGGAGGCCAATTTCCACACGCACCAACCGAACGCTTTTCCGCGCCGCATCGATGAATAATGGGTCGGATGGTTCCACGGACCACTTTTGGCAGTAACTCTTTCGTTCTTAATATTTTTATGACCACTATCTAACCACGCGTTATTTCTCGCCTCTTTCGTCGGACGTCAGCCGCGTGAAGAATCCGTTCGCGCGCAATAAAGTCAACCAGCGATTAAATATTAATCTTTCCATGTGATATTCATCAGACGTTATTATGTTATTCGGGAGATTTTATTTTCCCACCCCGACTTTATCGCTTCGGAAGACATAAAACGGTCCAGTTAATAATGAAGGTAAGTTGCACAATTCTTCTGGTGACTCTCCTAATGGTGTTTTGGATAGAGCGTTTCTGAATTAGTCAAAATTGTTTCGATCCGCCGAAAATAGGCATCCGAAATTCGTAAAATATTGAATTTACGGTGGCAACTGGAATGATTCCATTGATCCTCGGCAGACGAACGCGAAACGGAAGGGTGACAAAATGAAAAACACGTTTATGGTGGTGGGAGGATGAGGTGAGGGGAGAATGTGAAATTATGAAAAATACATCCGAAGAGAGTTTTTGATTTATGCACGGTGAATGTGTTGTGTTTATGAGACAACTAGCACGAAGCTACAAGAAAATAACGTGGAACAATGCCATCGCGGAGCATGTTCCGTTTCATCATGGCTGGATGGGCCGAGCCTGGGCCTGGGTTCGGGTATGAATAACATAAAGTTGTCAGCTGCTGGCCTTTGGCACCCGCAATATGTTACAGCAAAGTGCATCGAAGAGGGAGAAGCGAGCAGCACTCATAAATGCTGTTTATAATGCCGATGATTGAACGCCTCGGCGACTGCCATAAGCAGGTGGGAGTCATTTAGCTGAAAAAGGTTAGGACGGGAAGGGTACGCCCACCTTGGGTTGGAGAAGGCAACCGATTGTCGGTTCTGTGATGTGTCACATGCTCCGGAATGGTTTTTGTCGATTCACAACATAATTAAAGCTGTGGAATGACATGTGAATTGATAACTGAGCATTCGGAGCATTAAGCGGATAATAATCATCTTACCGTTCCTCAGAACAAATGAAAATCACTGGAACTGATTATCAGATTCAACTCCATACAATTCCAAATTGATTGTATATAAATTACCACCGTTAACGGAGTGATGAGCAACGCGTTGCACCGATCAATCATCCGCACGGGATTCCCTCTCGATTCGGAAGATTAAGTGGGTAAGCAAATCGAGGACGAAACAAATAAATCTTGGCTCGTTCCGAACCGCGTGCATCGGTCAATCCAAACTAACGACGGAGAACAAAACAGTACTTGCATTGAGTACTTCCAAACAACACAAGTTCTAAACAACACTTCACCTCTATCGAGGCCAGAAAGAGCTCGAGAACGGCATAAGGCCGGAATGCCACTGGCACTCATCATTCTGAAGGGGTATCTTCGAAAACCACCGGTTACAACGAAACAGAAATAAACTTAATTTATTGTTATAATCAATCTGCTTAAGTAAATATATTTACCGACTAGTAAAGCGTGCAATGGGAAGAACAAAACCGTTTCCAGTCATTCAGTCAGTCAGTCAGTCAGCGGTTGTGGCCGCAGCATTCGTACCAGAGAGCCGAGATTAAAGAGAAGGAGAGAGTCAGAAGAAATAAATTTAAGATCACACATGTTTCCATTGGAGAAGTGGTGTTTGGTACCGCAAACTCCACGTTAAGCATGACCTGCTATGTGCACCGACCGGGTTGAGACAAAACAAAAAAAGGAAGACTTGGCATCGCATACGAAGTCGATCTGCGCCTCGGCTTCGCAGCATCGTTTCAAAGAGAACAATAAATTTTACCTTTCTTTTACTTGTCTCGGTTTTATTGTTTCCCCGAGAGAAAGTGCAAAACGATGGAATGATTAATGCCAGCGTCTTTCAAATCTATTTGTGTAATGCGACTCGGCTTTATTTGTTTTTGAACTTGCAAATATGAAGTCATTCATATGTTACATTCAAGAAACAATGCCTTAATCCACACTAAGTTTAATTTAGTTCACGTTAACCTTTTGAAACCCCATCTCAAAGCAAATCCCCCCGAATATACTTAACTGACCACAAGTTTTTGACTCAGTAAATCACAGTGATGAGCTGTACCCGTCAGAAACTTTTGCATTCCACTCTGCCCGACGCATCCCAATCATTATCATCATCAGCGTCATCATTACGGAGTATCAAGAGCTATTCATCGCGCTGTTGAACAAAGGCAGACCTTGTTTCGTTAAGCTCCCTGTTTCGTTCCGTTCTTTCCGCCGAAACAAATGTTTTCCGCCCACGACTACAAAAGACCGCTCAGAATTGCTACCTTTAATGGGAAAGGAAACTGTTTGTCAAAGCCGATTTGGGGGTGACGATGTGATGCATGTTCCGTATGGAGGAAGTTGGCAAGTCACGTGCATTCCGTGAGCTACTTCATTGTACGACATGCGACATGAGTTGGAGTGAGCTGAGAGAATTTGATTGCCGGCAGAGTTGTTGTGTTCTGTAGCAGTTTGAAAGTAATCGAATTTAAGTTTAGCCTGAAATATATTTGGCGGCCCATAATCAACGTGGTTGGACACATACTACACCGCCGTGATCTCGCAAAGTGACGCAACCGCCAAAATTTACATTTTACTTTTTATGTTATAAATCGATAAAGAATACCAAATCCTTTCAAACGACTACAAAGTTTTACAGAAATGTGAAAAAATAACCCCGTAAATGCTTGAAAACGAAATGGCGTAAGCGCCATTTCCACTGTGATGTGGCGCAACGCCGTTTCCCTTATGGTGTGACGTAATTTGATTGTGATTCGATGTGATTTTTTTTATCTGTTCTGATGGCATAGAATGAACGAGCAGAGACAGCAAATTTCACATAACAACATGTTTCGTAATGGACTTTTGGCATAATGAGAGTCACATGCCTTCAAAACACTTTTTCCGAAGAGCTCGTCATGTCGAATATTTTAATCAAAAACAGTCGATCTCCATGCAGTGCTACATTACTAACAGCAATTTTGTTTTAGAACTACAAATTATGTACTTAGAAGTTCTATTCATTTTTAAAATATTTAAAATATTTCAAATATTTAAATTCATAAAATCAAACCCATCTTAAAAGAAAAAAATAATATCCTAGATGTAGGTGTATTGTTGTTCTCACACATTGCACATAACGATTGTACCGTTTTGAACACTGGGGAAACAACACGTGTGCCTAAACCTCCTGCTAACCCAAGTACTCTTGACCTCTCGCTTTGCTCGAATTCACTATCGTTAGATTGCAAGTGGAATGTAATCCAGGATCCCAACGGTAGTGATCACTTGCCAATCAAAATTTCCATCACCATTGGGTCGAATTCTTCTGAATCTATAAACATGGCATGTGACCTCACAAGACACATTGACTGGAAAAAATATGCGGACGCGATTACTCTAGCCATCAATTCCAGAGATGGTTTAACTCCATTGGAGGAGTATAACTTCCTTTCTCGTTTGATCCATGACAGCGCGATTCGCGCTCAAACGAAACCCATCCCAGGTTCCACTATTCGACGAAGGCCTCCCAGTCCATGGTGGGATAGCCAATGTTCAAAGCTTTATGTAGAAAATACGAATGCATTTAAAGCTTTTCGGAAACGAGGAACCATTGACAATTTTCAAACGTATTTAGACCTTGAAAATCAATTTAAAAACTTGATCAAAGGGAAAAAACGTGCTTATTGGCGAAATTTCGTGGGAGGTTTGTCACGAGAAACGTCAATGAAAAAATTATGGAAAGTGGCTCGAAACATGAGAAATTGCTCTTCATCGAAAGAAAGCGAGGAACATTCACATCAATGGATTTTTAATTTTGCGCGAAAGGTTTGTCCCGATTTCGCTCCCGTGCAAAGAATTGTTCGAGATATACCACAAGATAGGTGCGATCTTGATTCCGAGTTTTCGATGGTAGAATTCTTTCTTGCTCTCCTTTCTTGTAACAATTCGGCTCCAGGAACGGATAGAATTAAGTTCAACTTGTTAAAAAACCTCCCTGATGTGGCGAAACATCGCTTGTTGAATTTATTCAATCGGTTTCTGGAGCATAATATTGTTCCAGATGATTGGAGACAAGTGCGAATTATAGCTATTCAAAAACCCGGAAAACCCGCGTCCGACTTTAATTCGTACCGCCCAATAGCAATGCTGTCTTGTATACGGAAATTGTTGGAGAAAATGATCTTGTTTCGCCTTGATCGTTGGGTTGAAACGAATGGCTTAATCTCAGATACACAATATGGGTTCCGCAGGGGCAAGGGGACGAATGATTGTCTTGCGTTGCTTTCTTCAGAAATTCAAATGGCTTACGCCGAAAAAAAAACAAATGGCTTCAGTATTCTTGGGCGTAAAGGGGGCCTTTGATTCTGTTTCAATAGAGGTTTTGTCAGACAAATTACACTCTCGGGGTCTGTCGCCTCTATTGAATAATATGTTAGATAACTTGCTTTGTGAGAAACATTTGAACTTTTCTCACGGAGATTCGGCAGTAAGTCGGGTCTCTTACATGGGCCTCCCCCAGGGCTCATGTTTAAGCCCCCTTTTGTACAACTTCTACGTAAGCGACATTGACAATTGCCTTACACAAAATTGCAGCCTAAGACAACTTGCAGATGATGGAGTGGTGTCTGTTGTAGGATCAAACGAATCCGACCTGCAAGGACCCTTACAAGATACTTTGAACAATTTTTCAACCTGGGCCATTGGGCTAGGGATCGAATTCTCCACGGAGAAAACAGAGATGGTGTTTTTTTCTAGGAAGCATGGACCAGCAAAACCAAAGCTTCAACTTTTGGGTAAACCGATCACTCATGCTATGTCATTCAAGTATCTTGGGGTCTGGTTCGACTCCAAATGTACTTGGGGGGCCCATATTAGGTATCTGACTAAAAAATGTCAACAAAGAATAAACTTTCTCCGTACAATTACCGGCACCTGGTGGGGAGCCCATCCCGAAGATCTTATAATGTTGTATCGAACAACTATTCTCTCAGTGATGGAGTATGGCAGTTTCTGTTTTCAATCAGCTGCCAAAACACACCTCATTAAACTCGAGCGAATTCAGTATCTTTGTCTCCGTATTGCGTTGGGATGTATGCCCTCAACGCATACCATGAGTCTCGAGGTTTTGGCAGGCGTACTCCCACTAAAATTCCACTTCAAATTATTATCTCTTCGGTTCTTCATCCGGTGTAAGGTTATGAACCCATTGGTGATCAGAAATTTTGAGCAGCTGATCGAGCTAAATTTTCACTCCGGATTCATGAGTTCATATCATGAATTCATCTCCATGCAGGTTGATCCTTCTTCGTATATTCCCAACCGTGTTTGTTTTCCTGACTACATCAATTCCTCTGTGCATTTTGATCTGTCCATGAAGCAGGATATCCATGGATATTCAGATTATCAACGATCGAGGATCGCTCCAACGATCTTCGATTCAAAGTATGGGGGTATCAATTGTGATAATATGTACTTTACTGATGGGTCCTCTATGAATGAGTCCACAGGATTTGGAGTTCAACGAAATTTTTAGCACCTCCCACAGTCTTCAGAATCCTTGCTCAGTGTATATTGCTGAATTGGCAGCGATATACTGGGCGCTGGACAGCGTCGCCTCACGACCTGTTGAACACTATTACATTGTAACGGATAGTCTTAGCTCTGTCGAAGCTATCCGTTCAGTGAGGCCGGAAAAGCACTCGCCGTACTTCCTTGAGAGAATACGAGAAATTTTGAGTGCTTTATCCAGACGCTGTTATGTCATTACCTTTGTCTGGGTCCCTTCTCATTGCTCAATTCTGGGTAATGAGAGGGCTGACTCATTAGCAAAGGTAGGTGCGATTGAAGGCGACATTTATCAGCGTCAAATCGCCTTCAATGAATTTTTTTCTTTAGTCCGTAAAAATACCATCGCTAACTGGCAACGCAAATGGAACGAAGATGAATTGGGCCGGTGGTTTCACTCGATTATCCCTAAGGTTAGCCTCAAACCATGGTTCAAAAGTCTGGACTTGAGTCGGGACTTTATTCGCACCTTCTCCCGATTCATGTCCAATCACTGTTCGTTAGATGCGCTTTCTTTCAATCTTGCCAGCAACAATCTCTGCGTCTGTGGTCAAGGTTATCACGACATCGAGCATGTTGTTTGGTCGTGCGAGGTGTATCTTGTCGCCAGATCGAATTTAGAAAACTCCCTTCGGGCCCGAGGAAGACAGCCCAATGTGCCGGTGAGGGATGTGTTGGCTCGGTTAGACCTTGATTACATGACCCAAATATATGTTTTCCTTAAAGCTATCGATCTTCTTGTGTGATTGTACCTATGTCCTTATACCCTCCTATTCATCCATTGCGAGCTATTGGCACCCTTGGAATAAACAGTAAAATAAGTTGAAATGTAAATATACAATAGATATACGAATAGATTTAAGAATCGAGTGTGATCATCAACATTGTAACAATTCCCTTATATCCCATCCCTTTCCTGAAAGAATATGTCACCCTCTAAACTCGAGTAAACCGCGAGTAATCGGTTTTCCACCTTACTAACCATAGTGTTAGGAAAATTATTTATGTATAGTTTTAAAACATATATTTAAGAATTCGGCTCCTTTAAAAATAAACGATTTATATAAAAAAAAAATAATTGTTACAATCGGGTTCTCAACTATGTGAGCCTGCTCGGCGCATGCTACAAAGTCGGATAATGTGTAGAACTTTTCTACCTGAAGCTTTCTCGTGCTCCGCTCAACGGCGGTATTTTGGAGAAAATAATTGGTAACAGATTCTCGTATTATTTGATAGATGAACGCCAATCGGTTGTGGAAACTGTGATAAAAATTTGCTGTTTCCACAACAAACTGGCGTTGGTAACATAGCTTAGATAAAACTGCATTTTTTCAAAAATCAAGCAGATGGCAATGTTTTTCCATCAATTGTATACAATTTGTACAGAACATATTTTCGTAATGTACGCGTATGCTGATTATACATGAAATTTTGCGAAAAGTCTCGTACTGAAAATTCTTCCCTCTGGCGCTTGCGTCACTTTGCGAAATTACGGCAGTACAGGTGTACCAGATTATCTGTATCGTTCACGAAAATTATTCATACAGATAAAATAGCGTGCAGAATCACGGCATTTTGTTCATAAAATCTACGAATTGATAAATTTTGTTGATTCAAATCAGTTTTCGGGTTATTTTTTCTAACAGAATTGAACTCGAGGAAAAAAAATAAATTTATTCTTTTCGTTAAAATTTGTCTGTGTTGTTCTTCAAAGAATTAACATTGTTTGTTTGTTTGTTTTTCCAGTCCTGGATACCAAGGGCTTTTTTGGAGAATGGAAGCAACGGTGTCATGTATTCATCAATGTTTCAATGACGGATCCATTGTTTATTGACGCCGTCAACAAGACGTACGATACTGGCTTTTAATTCAGCCGTATCAGACTGCAGTAGAGAAACGTTGGTAAACCATATTTTCTATTGTGACTATTTAGAAAAAAATATATTAAATCGTTGAAACACGGCCTGTAGTAGATGCTACGAAAAGATCGAAGATCCTCATACAGAAGCGATAGAATGTTATGGCAAGTGCCATGAGACAATGCACATTGAATGTTTACCTGACGCGGCGCGTGAAAATATAGACGTTTTAAGAAAAATTAAAAACGTTGTTTTTGTGTGATATACTTGTCTCTTATTGAATGAGAATGGTTTCGGAAATAATCACTTTGATGACTCCGTTAGTCAAATTCTTAATAATATTAAAGAGCTAAAATGTTTGATTGATTTGGCAAACAATTTTGAGCAGAAGGTAAGAGAGGCAGTTAGAGCAGAATTAAGCATTTTAATAAAAAATAAACAATGTTGTAATGAACGCAGGTGCAGAGGAGACACCTCAGCGATACAGTTTGCGTCCAAATTCAAAGAAACGCCGGAGTGAAGACAAAGCAGATCAAAATGTGACTCCGCTTAGTTTTGCTGTGGTTTTAAGGGAAGATAAAACGATAAACGAAAATAGAACCGAACCGAAGAACACCACAAATAATACATTGAACAGAGATAAAGTATTAATCATTAAGCCGAAAAATACACAGGAATCGGATATAACGCGGAAATTATTGAAAGAAAATGTTATTCCTAATTAATATAAATTGATTAAGAAATGGTAAAAAGGGCTCAGTTGTTATCTCCGCTTCGGATAAAAATTCGGTTGAGTTGTTAAAAGCAAATGTTGAGAAAAATCTTGGCAAGGACTATGAGGTCACGATACCGGAAGCGTTAAAACCAACGGTTAGAATAATTGGATATAGTGACGACATGAATCAGAATGAGTTGAAAACGACATTAATGAAACAAAACCCAATAATGCAGAGCAGCAAGCATTTTAAATTACGAAAAGTTTACTGCAATAACAAAATTAAATATAATAAATATAGTGCGGTTATAGAAGTGGATGGAGAAACACGTACAAAATTGATGGAAAATAAATCAGTATTTTGTGGTTTTGAGAAAAATTGTTGATGGATTGACGATTCTCAGATGTTTCAAATGCTGTGATTACGGTCATAAGATTGTAGATTGCAAAGCTACATCGAGCGTATGTCCAAAATGTGGAAATAATCATGAGTTTAAAAATTGTACGTCTGAAGAAATTAAATGTCCAAATTGTACGAAAATTAAAAACGAGCGGAGAATTGAAATTGATACAAATCATTTTGCATAGAGTGCTAACTGTCCTATATTTCTACGTATATATAATAGGAAGAAGGAATTGGTAGACTACTCTGTTTAGCAATCCAAGAAAGAAGTGAATCATAAACATGAAACACTTTATCTAAATGTCGCCGTTCTACGCACACATTTCGACGAAATAGAGTTACTTTTATTCAAGAAAAAAACCGAAAGTGTTAGTTATGGTGGAAACACACCTTACAGAAATGTCTGAATTAAATGGATTCAATGTTGTTGAATACACAATGGTGAATTGCTTGTCCAGATCTGTGCAAAAAAAAGTGCCTGGAATCTATGCTGGAATATACCATTCACCTAGTAGCAGTGACAAGAACTTTTTAGTATTTTTGGAAGATGTATGGATACAAAAAATGCTGTTGCATGAAGAAAAACGAATCGTGGTAACTGGTGATTTCAACATTGATTGGGCAGAGCATTCAAAATCCGCTGATTTGAAATCACTAACTGAAGCCTCCAGATTCAAACAAAGGGTTACTAATTACACCAGAATTACAAGAACAACTTCGACGACTACTAATTTGATTTTTAGAAATTTTGACAATGGAGTAGTTGAAACTCTTAATGACAACAAAATCTCGGATCATGAAACAATCGGTATGATCTTAAATTAATTTGAAGCTGATGTTTCCGAGATTAAATGGAACAAATCAAATACAGGGTGGGCCATTTAAAGTGGAAGGATTTGTTTTTGCAACAGCAAAGTAAAGAAGTGGAATTTTAAGTTTTTTTTTTAAATTCATTTATTTTGGTCCAAGGAGATTTTTTCTAACTACTTTTTGATTATGATATCTCGTAAATGACCGCCTCTGGCCTTGACCGCAAAATGTGCCCTTTTTTCGGCATTTTCCATCACTTTGCCCAATGTTTCGGCCGATATGGCAGCAATTTCTTGTCGGATATTGTCTTTCAGCGCAGCCAGGGTCCTTGGTTTACCTGTGTATACCTTGGATTTTAAATATCCCCATAAAAAAAAGTCAGGAGGCGTCAAATCAGGTGATCTCGGTGGCCAGTCATAATCGCCGTTTTTCGATATTAATCTTCCGGGGAACATTTCGCGCAATAATTTGGTCGTGGCAGCCGCTGTATGGCATGTAGCGCCGTCCTGTTGGAACCAGTAATTGTCCAATTCATTTTCACGAACAAATGGCAATAAAAAGATGCCTAACTCTTGCGAACGATGGCGACCTGATGTCGATGGAGTCTCTGCAACACTGGCTCGAACGGCATCAATATTCTCGTCGAAACGTCTTGGTCGTTGTCTGGACAGATGACTGGCATTACCAACACTACCAGACGATATAAATTTGGCATATAATCGACGTATAGTGTTGTCTCCAGGCGATGTTTTAACTTTATTTTTATTTTTCCACGCACGTTTAGTTAACACAATTGAGAAGTTATTTTGAATGTACAGCTGAACAATTTCAGCGTGTTGTTTAGGTGTGTATTGTTCCATGGTTAAAATTGTACTGAAATGACGCTTCCAACGCGGTATTTTTTTTTTTATTAAATCGTTTATTTTTACAGGCTCAGTTACATAAGTTTAAAGGAGCCAAACTCCTATCTGTATAGTTACAAGTATATATAAACATTTTTTAATAATTCTAATGTTAATGAAGAAGAGAACCGATTACTCGCGGCTTGCTCGAGTTTAGAAGGGTGACATTTTGTTTCAGGAAAAGGATGGGATATAAGGATATGTTGACAATGTTCACACTCACATTCGCACTCACATTCATCATACTCAATTCTTAAGCCTATCTTATATCTAACATGTATTTACATTTCACCTTATTCTATTGTTAGTAAGAAGGGATTTGATTTCTCGCGAAGGAAAAGGAAAAGGAGAATATAAAGATATAAGGACAATCACACACGAAGATCGATAGCTTTTAGGAAGACATATATTTGGGACATGTAATCAAGGTCTAACCGAGCCAACACATCTCTCACCGGCACATTGGGCTGCCTTCCTCTAGCCCGAAGAGAGTTTTCTAAATTCGATCTGGCAACAAGATACTCCTCGCACGACCAAACAACGTGTTCGATGTCGTGGTAACCTTGGCCACAAGCACAGATATTGCCATCGGCAAGATTGAAACGAAAGAGTAGCGCATCTAACGAACAGTGATTGGACATGAGTCGAGAGAAGGTGCGAATAAAGTCCCGACTTAAGTCCAGACTTTTGAACCATGGTTTGAGGCTAACCTTATGGATAATCGAGTGAAGCCACCGACCCAATTCATCTTCGTTCCACTTACGTTGCCAGTTAGCGATGGTATTTTTACGGACAAAAGAATAAAATTCATTGAAAGCGATTTGACGCTGATAAATATCGCCTTCAATTGCACCTACCTTTGCCAATGAGTCAGCCCTCTCGTTACCCGGAATTGAGCAATGTGAAGGGACCCAGACAAAGGTAACGACATAACAGCGTCTGGTTAAAGCACTCAAAATTTCTCGTATTCTCTCAAGGAAGTACGGCGAGTGCTTTTCCGGCCTCACTGAACGGATAGCTTCGACAGAGCTAAGACTATCCGTTACAATGTAATAGTGTTCAACATGTCGTGAGGCGACGCTGTCCAGCGCCCAATGTATTGCTACCAATTCAGCAATATACACAGAGCAAGGATGTGGGAGGTGCTAAAAATTTCGTTGAACACTCCAAATCCTGTGGACCCATTCATAGAGGACCCATCAGTAAAGTACATATTATCACAATTGACACGCCCATACTTTGCATTGAAGATCCTAGGAACGATCCCCGATCGATGATAATCTGGAATTCCATGGATTTTCTCCTTCATGAACAGACCAAAATGTACAGAGGAATTGATGTAGTCAGGAAAACAAACACGGTTGGGAGTATACGAAGAAGGATCAACCTGCATGGAGATGAATTCATGATATGAGCTCATGAATCCTGAATGAAAATTTAGCTCGATAAGCTGCTCAAAATTTCCGATCATCAATGGGTTCATAACCTTACACCGGATGAGGAACCGAAGAGATAATAAATTGAAGCGATCTTTTAGTGGGAGTAGGCCTGCCAAAACCTCGAGACTCATGGTATGCGTTGAGGGCATACATCCCAACGCGATACGGAGACAAAGATACTGAATTCGCTCGAGTTTAATGAGGTGTGTTTTGGCAGCTGATTGAAAACAGAAACTGCCATACTCCATCACTGAGAGAATAGTTGTTCGATACAACATTATAAGATCTTCGGGATGGGCTCCCCACCAGGTGCCGGTAATTGTACGGAGAAAGTTTATTCTTTGTTGGCATTTTTTACTCAGATACCTAATATGGCCCCCCCAAGTATATTTGGAGTTGAACCAGACCCCAACATAGCATGAGTGATCGGTTTACCCAAAAGTTGAAGCTTTGGTTTTGCTGGTCTATGCTTCCTAGAAAAAACCACCATCTCTGTTTTCTCCGTGGAGAATTCGATCCCTAGCCCAATGGTCCAGGTTGAAAAATTGTTCAAAGTATCTTGTAAGTGTCCTTGCAGGTCGGATTCGTTTGATCCTACGACAGACACCACTCCGTCATCTGCAAGTTGTCTTAGGCTGCAATTTTGTGTAAGACAATTGTCGATGTCGCTTACATAGAAGTTGTACAAAAGGGGGCTTAAACATGAGCCCTGGGGGAGGCCCATGTAGGAGACCCGATTTACTGTCGAATCCCCGTGAGAAAAATTCAACTGTTTCTCACAAAGCAAGTTATATAACATATTATTCAACAGAGATGGCAGACCCCGAGAGTGTAATTTGTCTGACAAAACCTCTATTGAAACAGAATCAAAGGCCCCCTTTATGTCCAAGAATACTGAAGCCATTTGTTTTTTTCGACGTAAGCCATTTGAATTTCTGAAGAAAGCAACGCAAGACAATCATTCGTCCCCTTGCCCCTGCGGAACCCATATTGTGTATCTGAGAGTAAGCCATTCGTTTCAACCCAACGATCAAGGCGAAATAAGATCATTTTCTCCAACAATTTCCGTATACAAGACAGCATTGCTATTGGGCGGTACGAATTGAAGTCGGACGCGGGTTTTCCGGGTTTTTGATTAGCTATAACTCGCACTTGTCTCCAATCATCTGGAACAATATTATGCTCCAGAAACCGATTGAATAAATTCAACAAGCGATGTTTCGCCACATCAGGGAGGTTTTTTAACAAGTTGAACTTAATTCTATCCGTTCCTGGAGCCGAATTGTTACAAGAGAGGAGAGCAAGAGTGAATTCTACCATCGAAAACTCGGAATCAAGATCGCACCTATCTTGTGGTATATCTCGAACAATTTTTTGCACGGGAGCGGAATCAGGACAAACCTTCCGTGCAAAATTAAAAATCCATCGATGTGAATATTCTTCGCTTTCATTCGATGAGAGCCACTTTCCATATTTTTTTCATTGACGTTACTCGTGACAAACCTCCCACGAAATTTCGCCAATAAGCACGTTTTTTCCCTTTGATCAAGTTTTTAAATTGATTTTCAAGGTCCAAATACGTTTGAAAATTCTCAATGGTTCCACGTTTCCGAAAAGCTTTAAATGCGTTCGATTTATCCTGATAAAGCTTGGAACATTGGCTATCCCACCATGGATTGGGAGGCCTTTGACGAAAAGTGGAGCCTGGGATGGGTTTCGTTTGAGCGCGAACCGCGCTGTCATATATCAAACGAGAAAGGAAGTTATACTCCTCCAATGGAGGCAAACCATCTCTGGAATTGATGGCTAGAGTAATTGCGTCCGCATATTTTTTCCAGTCAATGTGTCTTGTGAGGTCATATGCCATGTTTATAGATTCAGAAGAATTCGAACCAATGGTGATGGAAATTTTGATTGGCAAGTGGTCACTGCCGTTGGGGTCCTGGATTACATTCCACTTGCAATCTAACGATAGTGAATTCGAGCAAAGCGAGAGGTCAAGAGCACTTGGTTTAGCAGGAGGTTTAGGAACACGTGTTGTTTCCCCAGTATTCAAAACGGTCATATTGAAGCTGTTACAAAGGTCATATATCAACAATGAACGATTGTCGTCGTACTGTTCCCCCCGGGCAGTTCCGTGAGAGTTGAAGTCTCCCAAGATCAATCGTGGCTCAGGAAGGAGTGAGCACATGTCAACAAGTTGATTGCGGCTAACCGCAGCTCTCGGAGGCCAATACAAGCTGACAATACAGAGGTCTTTGCCTCTGATGTTTGCATGACAAGCAACAGCTTCGATCCCTCCAATAGGTGGAAGGTCAATTCGAAAAAATGAGTGGCACTTATTGATACCCAATAGCACCCCTCCGTATCTGCCATCACGGTCCAAGCGTATGATATTAAAATCGTGGAAAGAGAGATCATCTCGCGAAGAAAGCCATGTTTCGGACAGAGCAAAAACATCACAATTGAACTTATGAATTAAAAATTTGAATGTATCCAATTTAGGGATAAGACTACGACAATTCCACTGTAAAACAGTGATATCTCCGATCTCTCTATTTAAATTAGACATCAAGAGAGATAATCATTGCAAGGAGGGGCCATGTTTGCATCAATTGTTGCAAAATTGTCTTTAATACTGGAAGCATTGAAATGACAATGGTTCTGATGGAGTCGGAAACATTAAAACACTTGAAGATTTGGTCCAAAAGGTCAGACAACTTTATAAATCCCGATTGGGAAGTTGAACTGGACGGAAAAACAGGGACAGTTGGGGTTTTTGATGTCCCCTCGAGTGCTGGGCCATTCGAAGGTGAATTATTCCCACGGAAACCAGGAGGAACCAGATTTTGCTTGTCCGCTGCACTCGATTTTTTAGGCATGCTAACAGGGGGTATCACTGGAGGGGCTTGTCCTTGAACTTTGGGAGTGGTCACATTTTTGCGCCGGGGATTCCCTTGGAAAATGAACGGTGTGCCCCCGTTAGCTGTGTCCGCTTCTATTTCGTCAACGGGCAACGTGGCGAAGACATTTTGTGTGTTGATTGGTTGTTGTTGTTGGGCCAGTGGAGAAGCGCCCTTTAAAATATCCGAAAATAGTCAGGTAGAGCGTTACTCGAAACGAGTTTGACGGCGTGCATTTAGTTTTTCCCTCTTCTTGGGATACTTTTCCTAGTTGGCGGCTGTCCAAAATTTTAACACCCACCAACGGGAGTCTTTTAAATTTACCAACTCCTTCTTTTATCATTTCGCACGTCAGACCAGTTTCAGTTACCACCCCCGAGATTTCTACGTCATGGGAGGGCACGTAGACGCGATACTCTAGGGAGAATCTCTCGTCGATCACAATTGCATTCGCGTGTTTCCGATCACTCACGACAACACGCAGTTTGTTCGGTCTAACCTTAGAGATTTCGACCACGGAGGAATAATATCTTGCCAGATCTTTCGAAACCTGAATGACATTAATTGCCTTTCCTTTTGGTTTAGGCCGGAAAAAAACAACCCATGGACCAGCTCCAAGTGCATCGTCTGAATAGACCTTGACACGAGGAGAGGAAACAACTGAGGGGGAGGACGAGGTCGATTGTTGAACGGGAGCGGGATCAGTAGGGCTGGGAGGCAAGTTCGGTAGTAGAGCGGAAGCGGGAGCGGGAGATTGAGGGGGCGAAGAGGAAAAGTTTGCCAATTTTCTTGAGGGGGGCTTGTTAAGGTAGATTACCTCTTTCTCTGAAGAGACATCTTCTGAGGGGGGAACGCGTTTAAGCGACTTCCCAGCCCCCGTTGTAGCTAGTGAGGAGGAAACAGTAGTTTCAATCTCCATGTCAACATGACCTTCTGCCATTACGGCAGATATAAAATAATATAATTTTTATTTTTTTTTTGTATTTATAAACCTAATATATATTATACCTAAATCGCACACCAATGCGAATGAAATGAAACGGTGTCCCAATCGAACCGCGTGATGGAATCGATGACGATGCTAAAGCACACACAGCGATGATACGGCACACGCACCGCGTCCGCCGTGGAGGACTTCTTCCTCACGCTGGTAGTGATTGCTGCTCTCCTCACTCGCGCAATAAAGAGAATCCCGTTAGGGCGAAATAACTTCACCAGCCACGAACTGATAACGGTATAATCTCCACTCTATAATAGACGCGAACAAATTTGCGACCGATGTCTTCGGACTGCGCGAGCTGAATGGGCCAACGCGGTATGACATTTGTTAATCTGACATCTCTGTCAAAAGTTATGGGGTTGCCAGATGCTTCCACTTTAAATGGCCCACCCTGTAAATGTTGAAACAAATATTCGAAACATACATTGCAAACTGTTTAACGAAACAAAATGATTGCCGTTGGGGAGCAAGTCACACTTCATGATGTTGCCAAAAATCTAGAAGAAGCACTGTTCTTCAATGAAACAAATATTGACTGATAGAAAGGCTGGCATTCCAACATTAAGACAGACTGAAAATGAGCCTTGGTATGATGCTACGTTGGCCTCCATCAAAAGAAAAGGAGATCTACATCTGATAACAGCGAAACGCACTAGAAGCATTGACAAATGGAACACATACAGAATATGGAGAAATGTTTACGTGCGCGAATTGAAGAACTTTAAAAATAAATTTGTTCATCGTGAAATAAGTGCTGTTCAACATGATCCGAAAAAGCTGTGGAAAAAAATCAAAATGTTATGTAACCCGGGCGGTATTAATGAAATTGGAGTCATTTTTGACGGTGATACAGACAGTGACATTAAAACAGCAGAAAAACTTAACATTTTTTTTACGTCAAGTGTGCAAGAAATTCATAGAAGTATTGTTTCTCCATCGACACAATTAAACTTTAATTTCCCTATTCTGCCTTCACAAATGAGAAGCTTCAAAGCCATTAACATGGAAACATTGAGGAGGCTGGTGATGGATTTAAGAAACTGTGCAGGAGTTGATACTGTTAGCAAAAAAGTGTTGGTGGACGCTTTTGATGTTATCAAAGAGAATCTATTATACATTTTAAATGAATCGATGCTCCGTGGCGAATGCCCGCATAGCTGGAAAAAATCTATCGTACTACCTATTCCTAAAAATCCAAAATCATCAAAACCAGAAGATCGTAGACCTGTGAATATGTTACCAATGTACAAGAAAATCTTAGAAATCGTAGTAAAGGAACAACTTTTGGAACATATAACGAAAAATGGGATACTGGTTGATGAACAATCTGGATTCAGGAAACACCATTCATGTGAAACGGCTCTCAATTTGTTGCTCTTGAAGTGGAAACAGGCTATCGAAAGTAAGAAAGTTGTTCTAGCCGTATTTATTGATTTAAAAAGAGCTTTCGAAACGATTGATCGGCGAAGTTGCTTTCCAGTTATTGTGTATAGGGTGAACACAATGAACGAGCATTCCCCGGGATAGTGAAGAGTAGGCTCGAAATTGACACATGCTTCACATAAAGAATTCAACTTGCTATCTAATCTCGTCGCTGGAGGTGAAGAAGATCTCAAATCAGTATTAAAATCTCCAACTACAACAATATTTTTATAATTTTTATAGAGTACCAAGTTGATTGAATAATATTTCAGAGCAGTCGTTTCATTTGAACATCGAGAAACAGAAATTCAGTGCGATTTAAATTTTCTACACCATCAGAGAAATCAGAATGAGACAAAACTTTGCACAGCAAACATTTTTTATAGTAAATACAGAGTCCACCACCTGGGCTGTAAATTCTGTCATTCCTGGTCAGGTTAAAATCTTCAATAGCAATCACGTCATCGGAAACGCTATCAGAGAGCCACGTTTCGGAAATACAAACTATATCAAACTTACTATCAATATGCATCATTTTCAATTCACTAAATTTACTCAAATTACGAGCACACAAACTTTTAAATGTTAATGTGGCAAATATTCAGTTTACTGGAAAGTAATTCATTACAACTCGTGATATACAGACAAAACTCGTATTTTAGGGTATGTATATGTTACAAAAATAAACATTGAAAGTAATAAACAGAAAAATAGAATATTAATGGATATTAATTTTTAGCAAAAATAAATTTTCAAAAATAGGCACCATGAACTGTTTGTGATAGAAGAAGCCTGTCATTTGAGTTTCCAACAATTGTCACAAGATATAATTGAGTCGTCTGATCCTTACAGTTCAGTTATTTCTCTTCCCATTCTAAACATTTCCCATTTTCAAGCGTACTTCCAATGCATCTATTACTGCGATAGCAGCAGTGAGCGTGAGCAAATATTAACAGATTTGTCCCAAAAGCAGCAGCAGCATGAAGTCGTCAAATCTTTCGCGGTGGCAAGGCCCGATTTGCTTGCACAGTGAAAGTATTTTCCTCCTCTCCGCGTGTTGATTCTGGATGCTGGAAATGTGTTTACACACCATGGGACGAAACGGAACGGGATGGGAGGAAGGTAACTGTGATGCCTCCGGGCCAGGAATGAAGAAAGCGAGTCGAAGCGGGAGAACGATTCTTTGATGATTTCCCGTGCGATATTAGGAACCGAGGAAAAGCGGGATTTTCTCGCAGATTGCCCCCGCCTCACCTTCCCCCTCCTGAACTTCATGAACGGAGCTGTCGAAAGGAAAGTACCAACACACGAGGCATAACAAACCGGTCGTTTTCGTCAGTAGTCGCTTTGTAGTAGGAAAAGCGAAGTATAATTATTGTACAAATAAACTTTTGACAAGAAAAGGAAGAACTCCCGTGCGTATAATTATAGATTATAAATTGAGAGAAAGATTTGTGCAAATATAATTTGAAGAGGAATAATAAGGTAAATAGAGGCGTGCCAGATTACGAATTATGGTAAGCCTTGTCTGGTGGTAAGATACACAGTCAATTGATTCGATTCAATTGAGTCATTTTGGGGAAATCAAACGCATGAGATTCTACTGCTAAGCATCCTGGCAGAATACGGTGGGAAAACTTCTGAACCTTTTACATTTAAAACATAACTTATCTAATCGGTCACACATCCTACTGTTGCGCGTTTATGTATTCTTCCCGTGCATGGAGGTGGTCTCCGAACCAACACTAAACATATCGGAGCGAGTGACAACGAGAAGGGGATCCTCGCATCCTTCACCACTCCCTCGCCAACGACCTCATCAAGCGATGACGATAGTGATGACGGCATCCCAAAAAGATAAGCAACCCGATTCATCGTCGTGGTATGCGTCGCGTTTTTCGAATGCGGTGACGATCATCAGTTCGGGTGCAGCTCACGTATACGGTTGTCACGCTCGAGCTCGCATGACACTTGCCCGGGGGAGGGGATCTTCCTTCTCGCTCTCCCTCTCTGTGTCGAATCGCCGAGGCATTGTTTCTCTCGCAGGTGGTGAACACTGCTCTCGCGTATTTCACGGCGAAGGGATTTCTCTCGCCGGGGAGCGCGATTCTGCGAGAGATGAGCATTCGCTCGAAGCGGGCGAGCTTTCCGTTGTACACAATGTCATTGTTTGTATTATCAATGCCCCATTGTGTGCGTTCGCGAAGTTTTTTCTTCTTCTCATTTTATCTGTGGTGGAATGGCATCGGAGGGTGGTTTGGTGCGTTGGTTGGGGGAGGATTTTCGTGATGCTGCTGCTGCTCCCCGGACGAATGGTTTTTCATTCTTTCGTAGTCGTTTTGTGCTGCTCGACGCTGACGCTTCTTTTGGGATCTGTGCCACCGATCCGACAACGACGATAGACGGGATTTTGTGCAGTCGGCGTTCGGTTGTCGGTTTGGAGCGGCTGTTGAGTGCAACAAACGGCTTTTTTGTTCACACCGTGCGAGGATGCGGCCGTGTGTGTGCGTGTTGGCAAGAGGCAACCGGAGGTGCAATGGTTGATCCAATAATGGGTTGGAAAATTTATTTCTAGTGGAAAATCATTACTCTCGTGGGCAAAGCAAAGTATAATAAAACACGAAAAAAAACTTGAACAATCCACTTACAGCGGAAAGTGACCAACGACAGGGGGGAGTGGAAAAACAAAAGCAAGAGTATAAATAAACATCCATCAAAGTGGAGAGATGTGCGGTTTTAGTGATTGAGGAAGACACAAACGGGCAGCAAAGCAGCGCTTCGCATTAAGAGATCAAAAGGTGTCTGCCGTGTGCGTGTGTGTGGTGTGGGAGTTTCCCCCCCTACCGTTTTTCCGAAGGTAGAGAGAGAAGATGAAAATGAATTGTTATGATAATTGATTCTGAAACAGAACGCAGCAACAGCAACAATAACAGTGGTAGTGACTGGCAGCAGGCGACGGTGGCACGTGAAAAGCGACGAAAAACAGAAGAAAAGCAGCTTCCGGCACTGCAACCGATCCAAGTAAGCTAACAACAAGTGGTGGGTGCGGTTTTCCTTTATTTAGAGCGCGATTTAATGTCCGAAGTTGTTTTGTGTGGGGTTTTATCTCCGACAGTACATTTAGTGGGATCTGCGGTTTGTTGGGGAAATAAATATTGGGATTCGGTTGAAAAACGAACGCGCTGCTTCAGACGGGAACTTAGATTATCAATGCACAGCAGAGTCGCAAGAATGTATCATTCATAACTGAACGATTGTTGGCAAAACATTCGAGAACTGTACATTGTTTGGGTTGATTAGAATTGACCTCGGCGGGTCAATCGACGTTTTGTTCGATGCATTATTGTTCCTGGTCCTGATAAGAGGTAACCGGCGTTGGAAGTTTTGGCAGATGCAGTAGGTATTGCTATTTTAGGATTCGTGCGCGATAAGAGGATTCGGATTTGCATTTTAACTGATTTCGAGTTAGTTTCGATTGCTCGTGCTTTTTGGGTTGGGGAATTACTTTTTTTTAAAGCGAATAACCATTACTGTCGAGCTCGATAAGTTGTACTCTGACTGTTTCCGGAATCACTGACTTTCTCAAATCTCACGTGGTATATAATAGGTTGGGGAAAAAGAAATCCACTATTTCAGGGTGAATTTCAAAACCTTTTTGATATGCTTCGGATTGTCCGATTTGTGTCAAATATGCACCGTTTTGTTGTAAAATTTGTTGCCATTCTGAAGGTGGCTTCATAATGTTTCTATCATAGAGGTCTTGGTCGTTATTGACGAAAAATTCTTGCAATAGATTTTTACAATCTTCTTTTGATCCCAATTTCTTATCATTCTGGAAATTTTGCAATGCGAGAAAAAGGTGGCAATCCCTTGGTACCAAGTCCGGACTATATTTTGGATGCATTAAAACATCCCAATCAAGCTCTCGGAATCGTGTGGTTTTCCTGATGGAACACAACACCTCTTTTATTGGCCAATTTTGGACGCTTCTGGCCAATCGCTAGCTTCAAACGGGCCATTTGTTGACAGATCTCAATTTAATGTATTAAAATAAAGCTTGAGCTTGGGTAGACTGTACAATTCGTAGTTGCTCTCCGTGATTGACCTGGACCAACCAAATTGCTCACAGAACACTCAGAATGACGCTTGGGACTAGCAAATCATTCTCGTTGTGCAATTTTCGGTGATTCGAGCTTTAAATGGTCAATAACGACGCCGGCTACGTCCTTACAGTCACCAGGGGAAGGGAAGGAATGTTAGTATGATATTCGCCGCCCGAAGGCCAGAAGGGTCGCCTCTATAGCGTGGTTCCCTAGCGTTTATCATGGGAGGGATAGTTGTTAGTGGGGAGAGGTAAGAATCAGGATTCACTGAGGTAAGTGATGTGATTATGTGAAAGCGAACAAACGACGGAACGAGAAAATGAAATTTCGAAAATCCTATGTGTCTCAACGCGCGGCAGAAATTATCTCTAGGTATCCTGAGAAGGAAAACCTGTAAAATTGATTGGACCGACTATTTGGATTTCAATAAAATTTCTACCAGAAAATAATGGATAACTTTTTCCCTAACCTAATATATTACAAACTAGCTGACCCGGCGAACTTAGTCCCGCCCAAAATGATTTCTCTGATATGAATTCTTTCGAAAATTCACACATTCTTACCGAGCGAACGTTCGTGGATTCCGTCGCAGATCTCTCCATTGATTCCTATTATTTCTACCAAAACTCGCCATTATAATATAAATTTATTTTCAGACACAATTTTCACTCAAGATTATTGATTCATTTGCATATAAAATTCTTCTCCGTTACATGGAATACGTGTTTGATATAGAAAAGTAAATTTTCATTCATAATTTTTATTTCTCACCTGAGATCATTTTCGCTTCACACCAACGGAACACGAAGCCTAATTCGGCAAACGCGGAAACCGATTGGACTAACAACAATGTCATTGTGGAACATATGATAATTGTCTTTTCTTTATCTATGAGCAGAGACGAATACAACAAAATAAAGACGGCTCAAATCGGACCATTACTTTTTCGTGTTTTGCGCTTAGCAACACATTTGGCCTTCTATTTTTATTTATATAGATATAGGAGTGTGTTATTTCACTTGAAAATCTACTTCCACCTTCGAATAGGGATCAATTTCGTTAGCGCAAACATCGAATGTGAAATTTTGTGAATTTTCCGACTTTCCTTCAGAGTTTACCGAAAATTTTCTGATTTTTCTCTCCACTATATTGATCTATGGACAGAGACAAATACAACAAAATGAAGACGAATCAAATCGGATCATTCCTTCTTTGAGTTTTGCGCTTAGCAACACATTTGGCCTTTCATTTTGACCACCCCTTTTTTCGATTACGCGTTTTAAACGGTGAACAAAGTTCTTCATGCACAACTCTAACATTACGACTTCGATGCTGTTGAAAATCCAATTTATTTCTTCCTTAAGTTCTTCCAAATTTTGTGGCTTATAAACATAGCAACGGTCCTTACCCCCAGAGGAAGTAATCGATGACGAGAAAAGTTGAAATTCTTACCATAAGAGGACAAAGTTTCATTAAGGCTTCGGTTGCTCGAGTAATACGATTTCGCTAAAAATACACGTTTTGTTTGACTCTCTGTAGGTTTTTTAATATATGTTTTTGCCTGTACACTCTGTCCAACTCCTATAAGACCACCCTGATTCTATTTCGCAAACACAAACAGAAGGTACATTCATACATTGTAGACCGCTTAGAATAAAGTATATTTAACGTCAATTCCGTTCAAAAGAGTTGTTTGTTTATTTATTGTGCTAAAATATGATAATTTCAGCTGTCCAGTTTCTATAAGACCACATCAAAATTTATAAGTATTAACAATAAAAAATTCAAAACGACCGGCTGATTGTTAATAATTAGTAACTTTGCCATTTCGACTAATAACCTTAAAAATTCGTGTTGGAATACTATTTACCAAATTCTGCTGAACGGATTTCTCGATATTTTTCCATTTTTCCGAAATTGCGACCTTGAGTTCTTCAATCGTGGTGTACCGTTTTCCCTCAGTGTAGATTCTGCGTATAAGGATCCCCCTAAGATTTTCAGCAGGATTCAGCAGGAAATCTGGAGAGCGAGCCAGTCCAAAAAATTAGGTTTTTGGTCCTTAATCCATTGCTTAGCTTACTAGCTGGTATGAATAGAAGCATTGTTTTGCTGGAATGTGAATTTTTTGTGACGATATTCACGTAAAAACGGTAGAAGAGAGGATTTCCAGAACATATGTGTAATCCTTGAATGATGTTAAAGCTATCTTGAGCATTCCGGTTGCGCAGAATCCCGTTGAAACCATCAGGATCATCTAAATTGAACTTGTTTTCGCCAGTGAAGATAACCTATACATTGAAGAACTCTTCGTTATGGTATATAGAATGTATTCTTTTGGAAACAATTTTTGTCACAACATACCACTGTCGGTTTATGTGAGCTTTGGCAAAACTCAGACATCTTCCTAGGTGAGATGGTATAAGATGAGGAGTTTTAACCTTTTAAGCCCTCTTTATGTGAGAATTTTTTGCCAACATTTGACGAATTGTCGTCACCCGAGCAGTTAACAAGTTGAAATTTTGTTTTATTTGCACATGCGATTGTGAGGTATTCGGACCTGTTCAAGATATTTCTCGCTGTTGCATACCGACCTTACGTGCGGTGTAAAGACGTTGTCAAATCGTTGCAACCTAATCCAGCGCAGAACATCACACAGATACAACTTTCAACAATTGTCTATTGTCCTTCTATGATATGGAATTAAAATATAGGAATGTAGTACTTTTTCCATGTTCGACCTCAGAATTGTGCAGACGTGTATTTAATAAAAATTTATTCCTTTTGACTGTCACCATATTTCTTGCGAAATCAAATAAATCAGTTTTTGGTTCAACAAATTGGTGCCGTGACCAGGATTATTCCTGATAGACGATTCACGACGATCGAGATTCCGCTAGAACAATTACCAATTGTGTAGCATTGTAGCAGATCAGCCATTGAAAGTCGTTTGAAGGACCACGAGAACGTTGCTGCCTACCATTCTGACTCTGAAGTTTTATTACAAGGTCTTGAGATAGCCTTGGACAGGTTAGTAATATTCCAATCTCATCCTGCTCCTCGCTGGTGCCCTTTAGATTCTGTTTTTCCATCCCACATGATATCGGTACCTACCATCATCGATTTTAATCACACGTATCACATCATCATCCGGAAATATTGGCGCGTTCATCGAACCCTTGTTGGAAGTCTAAACCCGAGGAACATCCTATCCGCATACAAGGATTCTGTTCGTTCTGGAAATTTTATTACAAGGTCTTAAGATAGCCTTGGACAGGTTAGTAATAGTCCAATCTCATCCTGCTCCTCGCTGGTGCCCTCTAGATTCTGTTTTCTTTCCATCCCACATGACATCGGTACCTACCATCATCGACGGTTCACGACGATTTTAATCACTTGCTGCCATCATCATCATCATCGAACAACGTTCATCGACCCCTTATTGCAAGTTCAATTCCGAAGAGCTTCCTATCCGCGTACAAGGATTCTGTCTGTTCCAGAGGTGAACATAATCACATTGCTTTCGGTGTACGTCGGGGATTTCCATGATGGCAAGCGAACAGGAAAAGCGACAATTGGTCCTTCGTCGCACTTCTTTACTGGCTTCATTGGGACGAGCGAGTAAATTTCTGGAGATGTACGAAGATGAGAAGGACAGGCTCGAGGTAGCACTGCGGATAGATAATCTTGACGTTGTTCGGGCGGAGCTCGAAAACATCCAAACATCTTTGGAATGCAACGACGAGACGAGCGAAGGTACTAATCTCAACATTCAAATAAGAGCAAATTTCGAATCTCAATTTTTTAAAATAAAGGCTGGTATTTTATCAAAACTGCCATCATAATCTTCTAGCAGTTGTCCTAATCCTCCCCCGCACACAGTTTCCTCTTGTCTCAAGGGTCTTAAACTACCGACGATTACATTACCTGAGTTTGACGGGAATTACAACGAATGGCTAGCATTCCACGACACCTTTTTTGCGTTAATTCATTCAAATCAAGACTTTCCGGACATCCAGAAATTCAATTACCTGAAGTCGTCAGTTACAGGAGAAGCTGCTCAAGTAATCGAGTCATTCGCGATTAGTGCCGCCAATTATCAATTGGCATGGCAAGCACTCGTGGGAAGGTATGCAAAGGAATATCTCCTTAAGAAGCGGCATATACAAGCGATGTTGGAAATTCCACGGATAAAGAAGGAGACGACAGTTTCGTTACATAAAATTGTAGACGACTTTGAGCGACATACCAAAATACTAAGACAACTCGGAGAACCTCTAGAGGCTTGGAGCACAATGTTGGAGCATTTATTATGCATTCGTCTTCCCGATGAAACTCTCAAAGCGTGGGAGGATCATGCAGCATCCAGCAACAATCAAACCTACGATGCGCTGATTGAATTTCTGCATCGGCGTATACGAGTTCTTGAATCTGTTTCCGTGAATCATGCTCAGTCTCCGTAGCAGTACGTACCCTCCTCTCATAGTTCAGCACCTTTGAAAACGTTCCAAATCGAATCGTCCGCTTCGACAGTGATTGATGGTTATCCTAACAGGTGTTATGCTTGCGAACAACGGCACTCGTTGGTGAAATGCACGCAGTTTGGAAAGATGAGTGCTGCTGATCGGTTAACTTTGGTGAGCGGAAATCGACTCTGCCTCAATTGCTTCCGAGGTGATCATTTTTCTAGAAACTGTCCATCGAAATATACATGTAGATTCTGCAAACGACGGCACCACTCCCTCCTCCATTCCGGATTCGGAGATAATACAAGCGCTTCTGGATCAAATAATGTTTCAAGAATAACTACCAACTTGAATTTGGTCTCCGAAAGTGACGAATCCACATCATCTATTCTTTCCGCTGCCACGTCTATTAAACAACCAGAAGTAGAGTGCAGTCTTCCGGTCAAAAACGTAGAGAAAAATGCTTTCCTGTTGACGGCGGTTGTGGTTGTGGTTGACCGTTATGGCAAAGAGCATTACGCGCGAGCTCTTCTGGACTCCGCATCACAACCCAATCTGATGACTGAAAATATGGCTCAACTGCTACGACTAAAGAGAAATAAGACGAATGTTCTCGTCCAAGGAATCGTCGAGCAGCCGCAAAATGCTAGACAATCCGTGCACGCTGAAATACGATCCAGAAAAGAAAACTTTTCCGTGAGAGCCGAGTTTTTAATTCTTCCACGCGTCACTCCTGAACTACCCTCCTACGATGTATTTACTGACACCTGGAATCTTCCGTTAGATATTTTCATGGCGGATCCGCAGTTCAATAAACGTGCACCCATAGACATGATTTTGGGAATTGATCACTTTTTCTCATTTTTTCAAACCGCAAAACGAATAAACCTAGCCGCATCCCTACCTATACTCATCGACAGCGTTTTTGGGTGGCTAGTTACCGGTTCCACCAGCAGGATTCTTCCTGCAGGGGTGAATACTTTTTGCTCTATTGTAGCCAAATCCCTACTCAACATCGAAGAAAGCATAGAGAGGTTCTGGAAGGTCGAAGAGGTACAAACGCAATCCCATTATTCGCTCGAGGAGAAACAGTGTGACGAATTTTTTGCATCTACGACGTCCAGGAATTCGGAAGGGAGATATGTTGTACATTTACCTCGACGGTCTAATTTTCATGAATTGATAAGCGATTGCAAATCAATGGCATTACATCGTTTCAACCTTCTCCAAGGCTCGAACGCAATCCTGAATTAAAAGTAGAATATCACAAGTTTATGGCAGAATACCTCTCTCTTGGACATATGCGACGCGTTCCGATAGACGGCGAAAAATATTCCGGAGCATACTACCTTCCGCATCATCCGGTGCTGAAAGAAGCGAGCACCACGACGAAAATTAGAGTCGTCTTCGACGGCTCGGTCAAGAACTTTACAGGATACTCCCTTAACGATGCGCTCTTAGTAGGTCCTGTAGTGCAGGACGATCTATTATCAATAATACTTCGATTCCGTACATTTCTGGTGGCATTGGTCGGTGACATCGCCAAGATGTACCGGCAGGTTTTGATCCATCCGAACGATACATCCTTACAAAGAATTTTGTGGCGATTTGATGCAGCGGACCCAATAGAAACCTACGAACTATTGACGGTCACATATGGCTTAAGTCCTTCTTCATTTCTTGCTACCCGCACACTGCAGCAATTGGCTGTTGATGAGAACAGAATTAAGTGAGCTCCTCGCGAAAGGAGGTTTTGAGCTTCGAAAGTGGGCGTCCAATCAGCTATCCGTTCTTTCAGGTTTGACGTCAGAACAGATAGGAACGCAATCTTCGATTAAATTTAATGATAATGAAATGGTAAAAGCCCTTGGAATCACCTGGGAACCTGAGACGGATAACCTACGGTACGATTCAAAGATATTCCAGCGAAACAGTCCTCCGACCAAACGATCCATTCTGTCTGGAATCTCTCAATTATTTGACCCTATGGGATTGATATCTCCAATCGTCATCAAAGGCAAGATGATGATGCAACGTTTGTGGCTTCTTTCGTGTAACTGGGATGACGAAGTTCCAGATTCCATTGCAGTATCCTGGAATGAATTCGCTGATCAGATCCCGAAGATATCCAACTTCCGCGTCAGTCGGTACGCACTGTTGTCGAATTCCACCATTCAACTGCATACATTTTCTGATGCCTCGGAATTGGCATACGGAGCGTGTACTTACGTCCGATGCACCGATTCGAAAGGAACGATTCGTGTCGAGCTTCTCGCTTCTAAATCTCGGGTTGCACCTTTGAAAAAAATTACGTTGCCTCGATTAGAGCTTTGTGCGGCGGATATAGCAGTTAAACTCCATGCCCGAATCGTCAAAGCGCTCCAAATATCCATCGCCGGTTCGTACTTTTGTTCGGACTCCACCGTTGTCCTACAGTGGTTGCAGGCAACCCCTAGCACCTGGAAAACATTTGTGGCGAACCGCGTATCAGAAATTCAAAGCTCGACGCATGGAGCTGCATGGAATCACGTTGCTAGCAAGGACAATCCGGCGGACCTTGTATCTCGCGGAATGAACGTTGACGACTTTTTGGCTAGTGATTTATGGAAGCGAGGTCCCAAATGGCTATCGCACGTTCAGGTAAATTGGCCTATATCCAAACTCCCTGAGTATCCTCAAAATGGAAAAGAGCGACGAAAACTGGTAATTGCTGTTACAAGAACTCAGGTAGCACCCCGCTGTAATCACATATTCACGAGATTCTCGTCTTACGAGCGGCTACTTCATGTAACTGCATATGCCCTCAGATTCATCACCAATCTTCGCAATAAATCCCGTACGGAGCCCATCCCTTGGACTAACCCACTTTCCAGTATTTCGTTGACTGCTGAACACCTAAACATCGCCGAACGGACGTGGGTTCAATTAGCTCAAGCAGATGCATTCTTCGAGGAAATTCGAGATTTGCAAAATAACAAAACTGTCGGGAAGCAATCGTCGACTCGCCTACTGACTCCATTTCTAGACCTTGAGGGAACCATGCGGGTAGGGGGGAGGTTAAATTTGTCAGACCAGCCTTTTTCAGTCAAACATCCCGCTCTTTTACCATGTAATCATCCCTTATCCCATCTACTTGCCAAATCATACCACCTATCGCTCATTCACGGTGGCGGCCGTCTCACTCTCGCGACTATGAGAGAAAAATACTGGCCCATTCAAGGCCGCCGACTCGTCCGTAGTGTTCTCCGCAATTGTTACCGATGGGCCCGAGCCAACCCCGTCCCAATAAGCCAACACATCGGACAGCTTCCACTACACCGAATTACTCCCGCCCGACCATTTGCCGTCACTGGGATGGATTATGCTGGACCGGTTTACTTGAAGCCCATCCATAAGCGAGCTGCCTCGCCGAAAGCGTATATATGCATTTTTATATGTTTCTGTACCAAGGTAGTGCACATTGAATTGGTCAGTGACCTATCAACGTCAGCTTTTCTGGCCACACTTCGTCGGTTCATAGCCCGTCGCGGACGGCCAACCGACCTGTATTCCGACAACGGTAAAAATTTTCAAGGCGCTTGTAACGAGCTCGAAGACTTATACCGAATGCTGCAGGATGAAGAGAAGATTCATCAGATCACAACGAACCATGTCAGCGAGCAAATCACTTGGCATTTCAGTCCACCGAAAGCCCCACATTTCGGGGGACTGTGGAAGTCAGCGGTGAAAGTTGCAAAGTGTCAACTATACCGTCAACTCGGCAATTCCAAGCTGTCCTTCGAAGACCTCACCACTGTGCTGACACAAATCGAATCCAGCATGAATTCGCGGCCCTTAGTACCACTGAGCGAGGACCCAAATGACATCACCGCGTTAACTCCTGCGCACTTCTTGATCGGTGATTCTTTGCAATCGCTTCCGGAACAAGACTTGCATAGAACACCACTAAATCGCCTCGTTGAACGTTATCAACAAATCCAGGGAATCTATCAACAGTTCTGGCATCATTGGAAGAAAGAGTATCTTCAGGAGCTTCAACGGGATACGAAAACCTGTCACCCCAATACGGATATCCAACCAGGAAGACTAGTTGTACTGATGGATGAGTTTCAAATGCCAGTTAAATGGCCACTAGCTCGAATAATTGCTGTTCATCCTGGAAAGGACAAGTTAGTACGCGTTGTTTCATTGCGCACCGGACGAGGAGTGATCGTGCGACCAATTACAAAAATTTGTTTGCTGCCGATGGAAGAAACCAAGGACAATCAGGGATCGACGGAATATGAGCAAGCGGCGATGCCAACGAACACACTTCCAGAGAGTTCTCGTTGATGATGGTTCAGTTCAGGATGTAATATAATTGAAAACAATGAGAAACAGGATTTTCGTCCTAAAGAATACCCTGAAGGCTCCAAAGGCCCATTCATTGTGTACTTTAGACGAAAATCAAAACTTCTCAATGTCATTCGCATCTCGAAGGAACTAACTCAACATTTTTCTGACGTTACCGAAATTACACGGATGGGGCCAGACAAACTACGAGTTGTCGTCTCAAGCAGGACCCAAGCGAACAAAATAACGCGCTGCGACCTCTTTGCGATTGAGTATCGTGTATACTTACCCTGTTGCAACGTCGAAATAGACGGCGTAATAACCGAAAAGGGTTTGACCCGAAAAGAGATAATCGATGGTGTCGGTCGCTTCAAGAACTCCACACTAAAAACTGTGAAGATTCTTGCACGCGATCGACTGAAATCTGTGTCACATAAAAATGACAAAAGAATTCTCAATCGGACAAACTCTTTTCGTGTGACTTTTGAGGGTTCCGCCCTTCCAAATTACGTTGCAATAGGGGCACTTCGTTTACCTGTTCGGTTGTTTGTACCCCGGGTAATGAAATGCAACAAATGTATGCAACTCGGTCACACGGCCGCCTATTGTTGCAATAAAAAACGTTGCGCAGATTGTGGAGAGAGCCATGATGAAAATCCTTGCGCGAAAGAGCACAAGTGTCTTCATTGCGGCGGGACTCCTCATGATTTTACTCGATGCCCGGTGTACATACAACGAGGGGAAAAACTCAAGCGTTCCTTAAAGGAACGTTCCAAGCGGACTTTTGCAGAAATGCTTAAAAGTTCCGTGCCAACGACACAGGACAATTCCTACTCCATTCTGCAGAACGACGAGCCTGTTGCTGACGCTTCCAATGCCGGATGTTCCGGTACATCGCAGGGTGCCATCAAGAAAAGAAGAATTACTTCTTTTCCATCACTCCCCAGAAAGAATACCGAAACTTCCCAAGTTGGAATGAAGCCTCGAACTGAACTTGCTGAGAATAGGCCGAAGCAAGTACCTCCCGGTTTACGTGGTCATGCTACCAACCAGGGGTCCTCAGCACTTCCCGGAACAACAACGAACACGTTTGTTCCATTTTCGAGGTCGAAGCAACAACCACTACCTGGCTTGCTTGCGCTTTCAGACCTTGTGGATAACATTTTAAATGCTTTAAATATAAATGATCCTCTTAAAAGCATAGTATTATGTTTGCATCCGGTTGTGAGAACATTTTTGAAAGAAAAATGTGGCTTTTTAGCAGCGTTAATTTCCCTCGATGCCTAATTCAGCGCAAGAGGTCAAGGATTTGACCACTGTCATACAGTGGAATTGCAGAAGCATCATCCCTAAACTAGACCAATTTAAATTTTTAGTTCACAGTTCTAACTGTGATGTATTTTCTCTCTGTGAAACATGGCTTTGTTCAGCCGACGAGCTGAATTTTCACGATTTCAACATTATTCGCCTCGATCGTAACGACTCGTTTGGTGGTGTACTATTGGGGATCAAAAAACGTCACTCCTTCTATAGAGTCACTATCCCATCGATGACAGGCATTGAAGTTGTCGCTTGCCAGATACAAATCAATGGCAAAGAACTCTGCATTGCTTCGATATATATTCCTCCCAGGACTACGGTAGGGCGCCATCAGTTCTTTGATATTATCGAGGCATTGCCGGAGCCGCGGTTAATCTTAGGTGACTTCAACTCCCATGGAACAGCATGGGGATCACTCTACGATGACAACCGTGCCACGTTGATTTATGATCTGTGCGACAACTTCAACATGACAGTTTTAAATACTGGGGAAGCAACTAGGATAGCCAACCCTCCTGCACGGGCAAGCATGCTAGACATATCTCTCTGCTCTTCTTCATTATCCCTGGATTGCACATGGAAGGTAATCCAAGATCCCCAAGGTAGTGATCACCTACCAATAATTTTATCGATCGCCAATGAATCAAAATCTAGTGAGTCAGTCGATATTGCGTATGACCTCACGAAGAATATTGACTGGAGAAAATTTGCGGAATTAATATCTGAAGCAATCATTTCGATGCATGAACTTCCTCCCCTTGAAGAGTATAATTTTATATCAAGTTTGAATTACGATAGCGCACTTCAAGCTCAAAAGAAACGTGTACCGGCTACCACTTTCCGACGTCGTCCTTCATCACTTTGGTGGGACAGGGAGTGTTCAAAGGTCTACCTTGAAAAATCATCCGCTTTCAAAAAATTCAGGAAAACTGGATTAGTGGAATGGTTTCGAAAGTACCAAGCTCTAGAAGCCAAACTAAAAGGTCTGCGTGGATATTGGCGGAAATTCGTCAATGGTTTGTCAAGGGAGACCGCTATGAGTACTCTTTGGAATACGGCTAGGAGAATGCGTGGCTGGAACTATACCAATGAAAGTGAGGAATACTCTGACCGTTGGATTTTCAAATGCAAGGAAGGTTTGTCCCGATTCTGTTCCTGCACAAAGCGTCGTACGCGATATTCCGCTCCAATGCGATTATGAGAATTTTTCGATGGTAGAATTCTCAATTGCCCTCCTCTCATGTAACAATTCAGCTCCGGGGTCGGACAAGATTAAATTCAACTTGTTGAAGAATCTTCCCGACTTGGCAAAACAGCGTTTGCTGAATTTCGTATGGCTATTTGAAATAGCCATACGAAAACCCAACAAGCCGGATTGCGATCACAACTCGTATAGGCCGATTGCAATGTTATCCTGTATTCGCAAATTGTTAGAGAAAATTATTCTACTTCGTTTGGACAAGTGGGTCGAAACGAACAATTTGCTGTCAAATACGCAGTTTGGCTTCCGCCGAGGTAAAGGGACGAATGATTGTCTCGCGCTGCTATCTTCTGAAATCCAAATCGCATTTGCTCGCAAAGAACAAATGGCTTCCGTTTTCCTCGATATCAAAGGGGCATTTGATTCAGTTTCCATGGAAATTCTTTCAGAGAAGCTTCATAATCGTGGACTTTCACCAATTCTGAATAATTTCCTGTACAATTTACTGTCAGAAAAGCACATGAATTTCTTTCATGGCAACTCAAAATCTTCTCGTTACAGTTTTATGGGCCTACCGCAAGGCTCCTGCCTAAGCCCCCTCTTGTACAGTTTTTACGTCAATGATATGGATGATTGTCTCACTAGAGACTGCACGCTGAGACAACTTGCAGACGATGGAGTAATTTCCATCACGGGTACTAATCCCGTCGCTCTGCAAAAGTCGTTGCAAGATACCATGAACAATCTGTTCACGTGGGCCTTCAAGCTGGGTATCGAATTCTCTACGGAGGAAACTGAAATGGTCGTTTTTTCTAGGAAGCACGAACCCGCCCAATTCCAGCTTTACCTATCCGGCAAAACGATCCAACACTCTATGTTTTTCAAATACCTGGGTGTATATTTTGATTCTAAGTGTACCTGGGGGAGACACATTGCGTATTTGAGACAGAAATGCCAGCAAAGAATCAATTTTCTCCAAACAATAACCGGAACATGGTGGGGTGCCCATCCAGGAGACCTCATTCAGTTGTACAAAACAACGATATTATCAGTGTTAGAATATGGCAGTTTTTGCTTCCGATCAGCTGCCAGGATTCATATTCTCAAGCTGGAGAGAATACAATATCGTTGCTTGCGTATAGCCATGGAGTGTTTGCATTCGACACATACGATGAGTCTCGAAGTTTTGGCAGGAGTACTCCCGCTTACTCTTCGGTTCACAGAATTATCCTACAGACTCCTCAGTCAAGTTTTATGTCTTTATACCATGAGTACCTTACCCACGACGTGCACCCTTCACCAGGCATCTCCAACCAAGTTTGCTTCCCATACTTTTGCAATTCCTCTGTCATTTTTGATCTGTCCATGCGACAAAAAATCCATGGAATACCAGATCACCTACGCTAAATTCCAGTGCCTCTTTCAAACTCAAAGATCCTTGTTCCGTGTATGTCGCAGAAATGGGTGCGATATACTATGCTCTAGGGATCATTGAAACACTGCCCATCGACCATTATTTTATTTTTTCAGACAGTCTCAGCTCAATAGAGACAATCCGCTCAATGAAAGTTGATAAACGCTCATCTTATTTCCTAACAAGAATAAGACATCCATTGAGTGTTTTGGTCGAAAAATTATTCAAGATTACCTTAGCATGGGTTCCCTCTCATTGCTCGATTCCGGGGAATGAGAAAGCGGACTCGCTAGCTAAGGTGGGCGCTTCAGAAGGTACACTTTTTGAAAGGTAAATTGCCAATAATGAATTTTTTCACATTCCTCGTCAGGACACACTCGTTAGTTGGCAGCGCATGTGGAGTGAAGATGAGTTCGGTCGTTGGTTACACACGATTATCCCTAAGGTTTCGACGAGTGCTTGGTTTAAGGGATTGAATGTAGGTCGTGATTTCATTCGCGTGATCTCTCGGCTCATGTCCAATCACTACAACCTAAACGCGCATCTCTATCGCATTGGGCTCGCAGCAAACAATCTTTGTGATTGTGGCGATGGCTACCACGACATCGAGCATGTTGTCTGGTCGTGTATCCGGTTCCATGCTGCTCGCTCTCAGCTCTCTAGAGCACTGAGAGCACAAGGCAGACAATCGGATATCCCCGTCTGGGATATCTTAGGTAGCCGTGATCCTGATCTTCTGCTTCATCTATACCTGTTCCTCAGAAACGCCGATGTCAACGTTTAATGATGTTTCCTTCGTTGTGTCCCTGTTGCATATCCCTCCTATCCGATCTGTAAACTTTTACTTAGTCGCGGCAATACATACACACACTCTTTACAGATACACGGGCCAAAGGTTGTGCAGTCCACTGATCATTCAACAAGAGCCAAAGGTTGTACCGCTCATGACAACTCTACACGAGCTGATGATTGCGCCGGCTAGTGACCATTCTATCCTGGATTCCTCGAGTCGAGAAGACGCACCACGCTAGATATGGGGTACATACTAGGGGGCGTTGCTGATTAATGGTCAGCTGCATCCCAATAGGAAGTATCCCGTGTCGGGCACACGTACAGAGCATTGGAGACAGCAACATCCCAATTACGAGAACACTTGTAATACTAACCTCGAGTCGACCGCGAGTAATCGGTTAAATATTACTAACATTGATAATAAGAAAAATTGTCAAAATATTGAACTCCGGTCCCGTCAGGCTAACGCCATATGAGCCTTGATAAAAATATATATTTTGGAAAAAAAAATTGTTTTTTTACAATGACACAAAGCAGAAAGATCATCACCTGGTCTTATAGAAGTTGGACAGAGTGTGGGTGAACTTAGTCCTTCCGAAAGGTAAACAGCGCAAAAGTAGATGGCTTTTACGTTTACACTGTTTCAACTAATTCCCTTTTTGTTCTTCTTCGAAAACTATTGATAAATCCACGCTTGAAAATTATTATATCACAACCTGTGGTGCCTGAAAATAGTTATGTGCGACAAATCACGCCGTACTGCTGAAAAAACATGGTTTTATCAAGAAGAATGTTTCATTACTGTCAGAAAACTGAGAAGGTCTAACTAAATCGTGATAAAATGAGCTGATGATGTTTGGCTCGATGAAACTTTGTAAGCTATACATTGCCGTTCATTTCGACGAGTCTTTGAACAAAATTACAAAATGGCTACAAACAGATCTGAATGTCAGATTTTAGAACAAAGAAGAGGAGGATTCGGTGAATTATTACATAACATCAATGTTCTTGGGACATTCTCAAGAATCAGAGATCAACTTTCATCTTTTAAAGAAGGCCTAAGAAATTACACATTTGAACAAACTTCTTCTTGTGTCTTTGGGCGGTATAAACGTGAATTGGTCATATTACGCGAGCTGCAACTGGTCTTTCAAAATGTAGAAAAAAGTTCTTAAAATTGGTAGCTTCGGATTGCATGTTCTACACAGTTCATCAAAGGATTGATGGATTCAAAAGAAATTCGCCAAAATTTTACGACAGACAAATCTTGAAATTCATCTGAGATGCGAAGCACTGGTTTCAAAGCATATTAAGCCTTGATGTATCCTTGATCTTTTCATCATTGATTCCGATAAAAATTGGAAGGAAAGCGATTTGGGAAACTTTTGATATTGACAATTTTGTTATTTGAAGGATTTTGGACGCACCAGTAATTGTCATTCTTTTTATAGTCGTATGAATCAAAGTTAAGAAACGGCTACGGGAAGCTAAATCTCGGGAGGAAAAACGAAAATAATTTTGGAAAACGCAAAGAAGGGAGCCGAAAGGTTGCAAGATCAGCATCAGTAAATCCATTTCCTTTTACGACACTTCTCAGTCGTCGTTTAACTCAATTAAAAATCACAAAAAAAAAATCATTTATTGGAAAATATCGACAGATCATCTTAAATTTCATTGTTTCAGCTAGCTAAATGGTTTAGGAACTGCAGTTAAGTACTATTAGAGAATGTGATTACTAGTCTGCATCTGGAATTTTACTGAAAAATTAATGGAAAATCAGTGTATGTCAGAGAATTATTTTTCGGATTTTGAGTCGTCATTGCTGTGACATTGCATCAATGCATCGAACTGACGCTATGACGAAGCATGCGTAAAAGTTGTGCGCCACATAATTATTTATGTAATATCAAGCTAAACGATAGTGAATGTCGTGCTGGAATGTTGTGATTTATTTGGGTTTGCACAGCAAAACTGTCTTCAACAAGGATGGCATTTGCGCCAATCTTGAACATAATGGAGCAATGCAACTCTCTTCGAGGTTATTCAGATTAACAATCATAATTTACTTCGTTCATTTAATCACCAAGAAAGTAAATGTCGTTCTAGAATTTTGTATGCGTTTGGGTTTCGTTTGCCAGTAGCAAAACTTTCTCCACTAAGGATAACAGCTGCACCTATCTCGAGCATGAGAAAGTAATGCAACTGTTTTTGGGGCCAGTAATTTTGACAACAATTTTAAGCGTTTCTTTTGAGAATAGTGCAAAATGATGAGAAGTGTTTATATTCTTAGTCGCTTCAAGCCACCAATGTATGGCTCTGTATGTATACTATGCTGAACGTTTGTTTGGTGCTGGTTGGTTTTCATTGTACGAATGATATCTAGAGTTGCGATTCCACTAAGACAATACTAAATAACTTTTAACATGATATTTGATACTTGCAAGTATTGCCATTGTTGTTCTTTCCAAAGAAAGATTGATGTAATTATGAGATGGGAAATAATGGAGCTGGTGCAAGAAGTATATAATCGCCTGTAGCCGAGTGTATGTCAATTGCGAAAATGGCCACCGGAATAACGTTAGAGGTAAATTTTCAATGCATTGACATGAAATAAAGTGCGATATGCGATCAGCTTGTGTTTTGTACTGCGAGGGCAAGAATGAATCATCAGTCAATTAACGTCAACTGATTCTACTATAAAAACCAGTTCAGGGCGACCAAACCATTCTACTAAACAGTTATTTCTAATATTTCGCAGCATTCTAAAATAATATCTGAAGTTATTAACAAGCGACGTGAACAAAATAACAGCATAGTTTTACGTCAACAATGTGGTCGTGTCTTGGACACAACCTCCTATAATTTTTTATTCGTTTTTTATGCATATTTTTCGTTTTCTGTATATAAAAGAAAAAAAATATTTTTGATTGATCCCCTTAAAGTCTGAAAACACTCTTCTCACATGAAAATAAAACTAAATCCTCCAATCTCAGGGGGTGATAGACAATCAAATTTGACTGAAAAAAAACTTTGTTGGGTACCAGATAGTTTATTCTTAGGGAAACTCGGTGGAACAATTGTTGCTTGCATTATTTTTGGTACATCAACTCAAACATTAAATTCAAATTAAATTCAGGATTTCCTTTTCGTATTTCAATAATGATGATTTTTATGATATAATGTCAAGACTTTGTTAGAAAAATTCGGCTGGGATGAGGGGTTTAAATTTGATGCTTGTTTTGTACAACAAGGTCTGTACAATATTGCAATATGTTATTCACGCAGTTTTCATTTGCAGCATATTTTCATACCATCTGACAAATCCTTTGAGGGTTCATTACGTAAATTAATTTAGCCATTCCCTAATGAAAAAACACATCACTTTGTCCATCATCAGCTGAGAGGTGCTCAACGCCGCATGAATCCGTTGCCATCATGCTCATTTTATTGTCATTTTTTTCCTTCTGTCCTATTCTTTTGGACCCGCCGTCATCTCAACCCAACACGCAGATGAAACTGCTTAAAACAAAGAATTTAATTATGTTGACATTTCTGCCGCTCGCCTCCCACTTCCCACTCATACCACGTTCCCAATGAAATCGAGATCAGAGTGAGGACTCTGTTATCGCTTCTTTTTTACTGTCGCGCCTGGGTTCGCTCATTTCGCTTTTTTGCCTCATTTTCCTTCATCATCATCTTCATCTTCTGTTGTTATGACCATCCTTTTTATAAACCTTCCCCACCCCTTCCCCGCCACACTTCATCATTCGCACAAATATGCTAACTCTCGGGAAGACTCGGACCCGGTCGTTGGGGTCATACTTCGGGTCCAGATCGTGGGTGGCTTTGTGGGAGAGGGAATGTGCGGCGGCGGCGGCGGCTGCGTTTGTGCGAATGAGTGAGAACAAAAGAAACGGTGGATTTGAGTGCGAGGAGATTAAAACAAGTTCATAACAAATGGTTGATGGGGCAAGCAAACTGGAAAGTGCTATGAAATGTTTTATATTGTTTTTCTGCTTTTATTGAGCGGTGGGGAAGAGTCCGGCCGGCCATTTAAAACTGATTTGTTTGGCATGATTCTCCCTGAATTACTGTGAACAAAGTAACGCTTTATTGTTTTCGGCTGCGGAGCGAATCAGTGCGTTGGTTAAGTTTGCCGGAAAAAAAATGTAAAAAGGAACAGTGGAGCCTCCTCCATGTCATCAAAAGTATCCTCCGCGATCGGTAGTTTAAATTTCACATCTTTTGCGTTACCCGCCTATCTGATGGTCTGTTCGCTGGGCGGTTAATGTTTCGCATCTATTGCAGGCGACATCACGCAACCAACCCAGAGCAAAGGACTTCTCTTCAAAGTCCATTCCACTCCCCCTTGTGTACGCGCGCTTAGTCCACGTTTGTTTGCAAAATGCCTTTATTTTTATTGCTTCATAAGAGTAAGTTAGTGAGAGATGGATGTCGCAATTTACCTGGCTCATATTAAACGCATAGTTAATGTGAGAGCTCATTACCCCAGAGTTGGTAGGCAGTTCGCGTGCTGCCTCCGACTCCCAGTTTACCTATTTCTCAATGGATGCTCGGCTGCGTTTCTCGTGCGTCAATTTTCTTTCCAGTATAAAATTATATTCGCGATCCACGGAGCGAGTGGCTAAACGAGGCATTGCCTGATAGGGTGAGATCAAGTACTGATTATGAATTACGAAATCAACATCGGTTCAGAATCAAATAATGGCAAACCAATACTTTTCTCCGCCATTGGTCAAAGCAAACGGACCAATAAAAAGTGATGAATTGCAAATTAATCTAAACTCATTTGCCTATAAAAACCGAGTAATCATCGTTTTGACCTTCTTCCATTAAAAGAGCCTTTCCTCGCTCAGTTGTCTGAGGTTAAAAGGTCTCGAATAAACCTGAACCCCTCGCCCCCTTATCGCACTCGACCGAACATTTTGGTGGCGTGCGAACAAGTTGACAAACGAACAAAAAATGTGAATAATTGCTCCTATAGATCTGAGTCATCTCAGATGCCTTCTCCCGCCTTTCCAAGATCGGATATTATCGCAGGACTCGAACTTAAATGACAACAGGCACAAGAAACACACAAAAACCAAAACTCACGGCAATCGCTGACCGCCGCCAGCAGTGGACCATTAAAACAAGTCGAGGCAAATGGTCTCGCTCGTTTGGCCCTTGGCGCGTCGCTGATCATGAATCCAAGGCGAAGAGGGGCGAACCGGAATGGGATTCCAACATATTATGATAATAAAACAAATGGAACTTTAGAGAGAAAAAAAACGAAGCGCGAATGAAATAAAAGATATCAGTGAGAACATAAAAGTATAAAAACGGGACGCTGATGAGCTGACAATGGGCAGGAAGAGACAGAGAAAGCGAGAAGCAGGTGGCACTCAAGTACTGAGACGAAGCGATAAGCGGAGGGAGAATTTCAACATGCAGATTCATCAATTGATTTAATTGTTGGTTCGTTTTTATCGCTGTTCTCTTCTGGGTTCATCACAAAAACAGATTGCAACCTCATCAGCATTAAGCGATCCGAGAATCGACTCACTGACCACAATCACTCCCACCTCATGCGGTATGAAGAGAGATTCCTACATGCGCGCCAACGTAACGTCAACGTTAACTTAGCGTCAGTCATTCTCCCTATCAAATCTTGTCGACGTTTAACTGCATTTGATGTTTCATTCTCTTATGTTGATTTTACGTTGACGTTACCTCGCGATGCGAAGCATGTATCATGCAAATTTAATAAAAAAGATAATATTCGTTGGATCTTCGCAACTCGTTGTTTCATTTTTTTTTTCGAGGAGAACCACGAAATAGCCGTCCGCTCTGTTTCTGTTGCTGCTCTTACCAAGTCCGGATATTTGCAACTTTGAATTGCGTTGGGATAATTAAAACGAAACAAACATAATTTTACGAGACGGGAATTGTATTTTCTTGATCACATTAAAACGGTGCAAAACGAAAACCAAACCGGGACGGGAATTGTATATTCTCGATCACATTAAAACGGTGTAAAACGAAAACCAAACCAAAAATGGGGTATTTTACGATAAGATACTTCGTGTGGAATTTGCAACAAGGAGATAACCAATGTACGGCCTCTGTTATTTTTGACGTCATTCAACCTAAAACAAATGAATGACGTCAAAAATAACAGAGGCCGTACATTGGATCTGATATTCATAAACGCAGAGGCTGTCTCCAGATGCACTGTGACAGAGGCTCCCGAACCTCTCATTGAAGCTGACGTGTTTCATCCTGCTGTTGTCGCTAGAATGCATTTCCCAGAGCCTGTGAGTTACGATGATTCCATAGATGATGTGAGATTGGACTTTCACAAAGCAAATTTCGATGAAATTAGTCGAGCTATTGCTAGCTGCGATTGGATCCAGCTTCTTGATAACAATATTGACGTGGCTGTCTCCATATTCACCAACACGCTTGTACAATTATTTCGCCCGCCGCTTTGTGCCCCCTAGGCGCCACCGAAGGAAACCCCCATGGTCGAATCACCAGCTGCGCGAACTGAAACGCCAGAGAGCGGCTGCTCTGAGAAGATATACTATTCACCGGAATCCAATAGAAAAACAACAGTTTAATGCTGCCAGTCGAAGATACCGCACTCAAAACCGGCTACTCTACTCAAGGTACGTAAAACGCAAAGAGAATGATCTCAAACGTAACCCTAAAAGTTTTTGGGCTTTTATGAATGAAAAACGCAAAACGAGCGGTCTTCCAAAATCTATGTTTCTTGATGATAGAGTAGCTGAATCTCGTATGGGAATTTGCGATCTGTTCGCTAAGCATTTCTCCAGCGTGTTTAAAGCGAATTTCATCACGGATCAAGCCATGGGCCTGGCACTAGAAAATGTACCCAGAAACGTAATTGAGATGGGAAATTTCACATTTACAGAGCAAAGCGTTCTTGACGCGATTCGCAGATTGAAATCTTCCTCGGCCGTTGGACCTGATGGAATTCCACCGATCGTTTTTAAAAAGTGTGCTGAGGCTATTGCTGCTCCGTTGTCAATCATCATCAACAAGTCACTATCAGAGGGGAGGTTTCCGGAGAAATGGAAAGCATCAGTGATGTTTCCTATCCATAAAAAAAGGTGATAAACGTGACGTGTCTACATATCGTGGCATAACCTCTCTATGCGCTGGGTCTAAGCTATTCGAGATACTTGTTGGTGGCGTGCTTTTCAATGCCGTCAAATCATACATCTCGCCTGATCAACATGGTTTCTTCAAAGGAAGGTCGATTAACACGAATCTGGTGGATTTTTCATCGTATTGCGTCAGGGCAATTGAGAATGGTGCACAAATCGACACTGTTTACACTGACCTGAAGGCTGCCTTTGACCGTGTGGATCATCAATTGCTGATTGCTAAGCTGAAGCGATTAGGTGCTTGTTCACACTTCAGTGGATGGCTGAGTTCCTACTTAGTCAACAGGCCACTCACCGTGAAGCTCGGATCATCGCAGTCCTATACATTTACGAATTGTTCTGGAGTTCCACAAGGAAGCAACCTGGGACCGTTATTGTTTTCGATATTTTTCAAGGATGTGTGCTTGCTCATCCCACCAGGTTGTCGAATTCTGTATGCGGATGATCTCAAGCTCTACTTAACAGTTAGATCCACCGAGGATTGTAAGGAACTGCAGCGACTTATTAATCAATTTGAAAGCTGGTGTTGTTGTAATCGTCTGACCATCAGCGTCCAGAAATGTTTTGTCATCACCTTCACACGAAAAAAATCTCCAATTCACTGGGTTTACGACATTGGTGGATGCCAGATCGAGAGAGCCAGCGTTGTAAAGGACCTTGGAGTTCATCTCGGATCACAGCTCACATTCAGAGATCATTACTCTAACATAATTAATAAGGCGAACAGGAACTTAGGTTTCATAATGAGAGCTGCAAACAACTTTCGAGATCCTTACTGTCTCCGATCGCTTTACTACGCCCTTGTTCGATCTGTCCTGGAGTCGGCTTCAGTGGTATGGAGTCCATATGCGCACGTGTGGATAAAAAGAATTGAAGCTGTTCAATCTCGATTCATTAAATTTGCATTGAGATTTCTACCATGGACTAACTCGGCTGACCTACCACCGTATAAGGACCGTTGCCGTCTGCTTGGGATAGAAACTCTGCATCAAAGACGTAGCTCGGCAAAAGCTTTATTTGTCGCCAAAGTACTTCTGGGACATACGGACTCCTCCCACATTCTCGAACAGTTTAATTTAAACGCACCGACTGTGGTCCTACGATCAAGGGAATTTCTGCGACTAGAATTCAGACGAACCGAGTACGGAAGAAATGAACCGATTGTATCGATGTGTCGTGAATTTAATTATGTGTTTCATTTGTTTGATTTCTGTTGTTCCGTGGATAAATTTAAGTACCGTTTGAAACGTTTCAACTTGACAACTTGATGTTTTATGTTTTCGACTATTTATTTACATTTAATTATAATTTCATATTCATGTAGACTGTAAGTCAGATGGATCAAATAAAATAATAATAATAATAATAATAATAATTTTACGCGCGAGAGACTTATTCTCGGGCTTGCGGTGTTAAAGTTGTTGATAGTTTGGAATGGTGTGCTAGACATTGCGAGGGGTGGATTTAGTTGGATTATCGGAACAGTTAGATTGTGTCAAACACACCTACTGAAAATATGATTTTCAAATGTATGTGGTGGGCAATTAAATATAAACACGATGTGAAAAAAATATGGCAGCGCATGCTATGTCGCACGTAACTCCACCATGTTCATTATCTCCATTTCCAGGACATGATGATGACAGGAAATTCAATATGGTCATGACACGTCTCAATATTATTTTTTTTATCCCTTTTGTTAATTTTTTGAGCCGATTTTTTTCATTATTATTAACCAGTTTTAGAACACATTTTATAATGCGCAAACCGTGAATGATTTTTGGCGAAATCGGAACCATGTCCGTATTTTTTAACCTACTTAATAAGTTTTTCCGATTTGCTTATTTTTTTGTATCAGCAATTCGCTATTTTTCATCCATAGATCGTTAATTTTTTGGATGCTCAGATTCCAAGATATCGTCACTGACCAACTTACCCATATGACCAACTAGCCCCGCCCTACCCTACCTTTTATACCGTTAAGGCTGATTTAGACGATGCCAGTCAGCGCTCTAGTTAAGGTATCCAGTGAACAGAGAACAGACACTCTGCCCAAGTTACTTGTACCAGTATCGAACAAGTAATTGACCTCTAACTTGAACAGAGTGTCTGTTCTCTATTCACTGGATACTTCAACTAGAGCGCTGACTGGCATCGTCTAAATCAGCCTTTACATATGGTACACATTTACACAGTAGCCATTTAGGCGTTAGAGTTTTCTATCTGTTCTTCCATTATCCAGTCATGGATAATGTCAGTCATGGTCAACAGTCAGACCGGACAGCGGAGACAGTTGATTGATCATTGTTGAGTTATTTATAGAACAGCAGCCCGATGTTGTCTTGCAGAGCAGAGCAGTTGTATGGATGAATCGATCTTATTTCGACCGTGGACCGATCTCCATCGCTGATGATTGTTGCGTGGACGTAGTTATTCTGTAACAACACAAAGATGGTTAATGAGGGCCCTGAGTTTTGAACTCACGATCGATCGCTTACTAAGCGAACGCGTAACCAATATGGCTATGGAGACCCCCTCAATATTATTGAGAGATATCTTTTTTTTTCAAAAACGTTAATAATCACACTTAATTACTTATTATCTACCGTTTACAGAGTGAATTTTTACCATAAAATAAAACTTATTTTCTATATAATTAAGACTAACAATTTATTAATAACTGAATCTAACACTAAATTGATTGGACAGGATTAGGATTTAGGACTAGGATGAAGCGAGCAAGGTAATAGTGTTTGATGAGGAGGGAAATAATCAAACAGTGATATCATTTCTTTTGAGAAATTGGTAACGAAAAGGGAATTAGGTTGAGGTCGATGTGAAACAAAGAAAGACATGTCTTCTCTTTGCGGAAGACCATTTAAGTTAGAATGATTCGAAATAGAAAACGGTGTTATTCAGCGACGAATCCAGAATCAGTCCATTTGATTCCGACGGAATTAATCGGATAAAACGGCCACTTGGTACCAGGTAATCCGCAGAATAACAGAAATATCGTTGAAAACGATGGAGAAAACCTGATGGAAACGACGTGCTACCACACCATCGTATTGATGGAGTAATGAACGGAATCGTGTATAGAGAGATTATGGAAAATGTTATGTTACTTCATTCTCTGATTTGGAAATATCGGCAAGTTTACAATCCCAAGCACACTTGTAAAATTGTAAGAAAAAGGTTCAATGATCCCAACATTTACTATGGTTGTTCAATCGCAAGCGCACTTAAGAAAGAATCGATGCATGCGATGCGATCCCACGACAACACACCCTAAAGCGCAATCCTCTGCTCTCCCGCAAACAGGATGGAACATGTTGCAACAGTGAATAGGAAGAATATCATTCTGTACAAGTGCAGCACTTCAGTTCGTAGTAACAAATACAGTAACAAATTGCAGTAGAAGTGAAGGAAATCGACAGAAATTTTAAGTGATTTAAGCATAATACAGCTTTATTATTATGTATTGTAAGAAATTATGTAAGAGAAATACAATGTATATAGCATAGTTTAAGTGTGTGTTGTGTTTTGTCTCCGAAGCAAACGAGTCCCTCAATTGAAGACGCTACAATGGTTTTTATGGAAAATAAAGACTATGAAAAGGCATAGCATAATAACTGTTCGGCTGAAAAGTTTATAAGGTAACACAGTAAAACTATTTTTTTTGCTAAATTCAATTTGATTATTTAACATAATTGACTTCGAGGGCGATACAGCGATTATAGCGATCTTGCAACTTGATACAATTTTTATAGTACTATTTCGGTTTTCCTCAAAATAGGCCGCAGTTTCGGTAATAACTTCATCATCGGTCTTAAATTTCTTGCAGCGAGCATTCTATTCAGGTCTGCGAACAGCAAATAGTCGCTGGGGGCCAGGTCTGGAGAATACGGTGGATGCGGAAGCAGTTCGAAGCCCATTTCATGCAATTTTGCCATCGTTTTCATTGAATTGTGATTTTTCGATTTTTTTCATAATAACAAAAGTTGCTTCACTCTCAATGCTGTAACTCACGAGCCAATTGACCGATTGCTGTCAAAATTTGACACGTATCCATTGAAAGATGGTGCTTTGTGATAGTCAAGTAGATTTTTGCCAGAGGCGCCATCTAGACGTCAACCTTATGAACTTTTCAGCCGAACTGTTAATAACATATTCTTTTAAATGAAATAATATCTCCCAGTTGCTTCACTTTACGTGTACGTGTTTCACGTGTACATAAAATGTGCGTAGAGGTACATAACCAAAACCGTTCTGTACATATCTCAACCAATAATACAGCCATTCCATGCCAAACCGATATAGTGGTTCTCAGATTTTCGTCAAAAGTGGTAGTTTTGTTCTTTATCGCAAATTATGGGACCTGTATTTTTTTTTATTTTTTTTTGTTAGGGTGACCATTTCCATTTTAGGGTGGTCCGAAAAATCATTTTTTTTCGCATTTTTACCAAAAATGCCTTTTTTTTAAATTCATAACTTTCGAACCACTGGACCAATTCAGATGTTCGACATATTAAATCAAAGCCAATTAGCTGTTCTTTTTTTGGAAAAAAACAACGGTTGCAGAGAATTTGAATTCTGCTATCGTTATTATTGATTGTATTCGTTTTTCATTGTCTTCATAGTCTCGGCACCAAAGGCGCTATATTTTTTATATTTTTTCTGGAAAGCTGGGGATTTTTCACATAACAGATCTCGAAACTAGGGAGGCGTTTGTTTTCGTTTGTGAGTTATGATTTTTCAAAGTTAACCGATGGTCTAGAAAATAATTTTTCCCTTTATTCCCAAAAATGACTTTTTTCAAAAATGTACTACTTTTGAACTACTGGACCGATTTAGATGATCGACATATCAAATTGAAGCCTACTAGCTAGCCGTTTTTGAAAAAAATAACTCACTTGCCAATTAATTGGATTATAGTCACATACATCCAATCTAGTCACATAGAAATATTGAACGAAAACTGAAAACATGTTGACTTTGATAATTCATAACTTAAAAACGAAAAATAACACCTCTCTGGTATTCGAAAATATTTTGTGAAAAAACCTCAGTTTTCAGGAAAAAATATAAAAAAAATATGGCGCCCATGGTCCCGAAACGATGTAAGCTATAAAAACAAATATAATCAATAATTACGAAAACAAAATCCATTTTTATTCCAAGTATAAGAGACAAGACTAGCTCATTGACTTCAATCTGATATGTCGATCATCTGAATCGGTCCAGTAGATCAAAAGTTATGATTTTTTGTGGTAGAAAAAATGGGAAGAAAATTATTTTTCGGACCATCAGTTAACTTTGAAAAATCATAACTCAAAAACGAAAAAAAACGCCTCCCTGGTTTCGAGTTATGTTATGAGAAAAATCATCAACTTTCCAGAAAAAATATAAAAAAAACATAGTACCTTTGGTCCCGAGACCATGAAAACTATAAAAAACAAATACAATCAGAAATAACGAAAACAAAATTCAATTTTTCTGCAACTGTAGTATTTTACCAAAAAAAGACCAGCTAATTGGCTTTAATTTAGTATATGGAACATCTGAATTGGCCCAGTGGTTCGAAAAAAAAAGTCATTTTTGGCAAAAATGCGAAAAAAATGATTTTTCGGACCACCCTAAAATGGAAATGGTCACCCTAACAAAAAATTAAAAATACGGGTCTAATAATTTGCGACAAAGAACAAATTACCACTTTTGACGAAAATCTGAGAACCACTTTATCGGTTTGGCATAGAATGGCTGAATATTTATATTATTCAGTCCCCTAAAACCAAGAATTTAATCCAGCTCCAGCTCCAGCTCCAGCTGCTTAACTTCTTTCCACCACTGTAAATACTAACAATCACTAACGGAAGGGCCACAATCCTGGAACATTTTTCAAAACCTTCTTCCAAATTATTGGAATATTTTAAGGCTTGTTGCTGTCTTTGATTCATTTGGCCCATTTTTTGGGAAGTTTCGAAATCACACAGAATTTCCTACCTTCCCAAAAATGGTAGGAAATGTGTGTGATGTGTGAGAAATGCTCGAGTTATAAGCTTTTGAAATTATTCATTTTTTCGTTACATGCTCAATTTTCCATCTTGTTAAACGTACTTCTTCATTATGACTGGTTGTCATTTACAACGAAATTCAGGGAGGCGATCTGGCGTAGTGGTAACATCCATGCTTCTCACGCTGAAGGTCACGAGTTCAATTCTCACTCCCGATATTCTTTCAAAAATGGAAGTAAAAGTGACGAACCAGCCAAATGAGTTGAAAATCACTATAATACAGATAAAAAAAAATTTACAGCAAAAGAAATTAAATAAATGAATAGGGGATGGAAGAATATGAGCTTTTTCTAAAATTTTCAAAATTGATCATACAGGTGTAGCGGACCGAGCGGTCAAAGGCACAAATTCTCTAAGAATAAAAACACCTTCTTACTTCGGGCTATGAATCAAGACCCCTTTTTATTTCTCTCATTCATCTTAACGAAACCTACACTATCCTAATTCCTACCGGCTGAAATACTCAGGTAAGGTTAGTCTATTCTATTACCTACTCTGTTTATTTGTACCTATCTCATGACTCATGGGATTTTCCATGTGTATGGAAAATTCCGGCATTCTTATATTGCTCATTCTTATTGTAGATTCCTTAATGGATTATCTCATATTGTCTGGTTAGAAAAATGTCTAATGAGATTAATTGGAATTAATTTTAAGGGGCGTTGCACAGGTCGGACTCGATTATATATTCAAATTCAATTGCAATTTCACTTTCAATATTAATTTTCGAATGCAATATATGATCGAATCACAAAAAAGCAATTTTTCTATTAATGTTTCACATTCATACATTGATGAAAAAATTGTTTTCTTGATTATGTATAGGATTTGAAAATAATTGTTGAAAAAAAAAGTTCGACTATATACAATCGAGTCCGACCTGTAGTAATGAATTAGATCAATTAATTCATCTTCTCTTCGAAATAAAACGTTGTCAAAATGGTCCCAATTGCTATAATCTATATAACCAAATAAATTCTAAATTCTCACAATCACTAAGATAATGAAGTATGCGTTCCATTATTTTTTATTGTGAACTATGAAATCTAGTCTAGTGAAATTACCCTCTTTCGGTTTGTTGAGATGTTCATTCAAATATACAATAGATTTCTAAAATTGGATTTTTTATGTTCCTATCTTCTGTCCAATAAACTACCGCAGCCAAAACATCTCAACTTTGGAAAATCATAACTCAAACACTAAAAAAAATCATATCTTTGATTTTTTGGATAAGTTATGTCAAAAAACCTCAGCTTTCAAGAAAAATATATAGAAAAATATAATACAGTGCTTTTGGTCCGTAAACCATGTAAACTATAAGAAAGAAATTCAATCAACAATTACGGAAACAAAATCCAAATTTCTTGCAAGTATACTATTTTTCAAAAAAAGAACTTGCTAATTGGCTTTAATGATTTAAAGATCATATGAATCTGTCCAGTGGTTCAAGAGTAATGAATAAAAAAATGCATTTTCGCTGTTCGGAATATGAGTCACTGACAAAATGGTGTTCGGAATTTGAGAAAAATGTGATTATAGATATTTTTTATTTCCACCATGTATTGTATCAAAAAAATCAAATTGAGTTCGCGAAAAAGTTTGGCTGTTTAATGGCCATCAAAGCTTAAGTGTTCGGAAATGGGGACAAAACGGTAATCGAGCTCGCCATGTACATCAGAACCTTATAATCTATGTTGTTATTCTCAGCTTCGATTTCATTCCGAAACAACATCTATTTTATCTTTCTCGCTCTTCATATCAACTTCGGCTTCAATAGTAAATATTTCAAAACATCCAAAACGAAGTACCACTCGACCCCATCATCTCCGCCGGAAGTAATACAATCATGACAAGGGCAAAACAACTCCTTCATCCCTAAGTATTACAAGCTCCCTCATGGCATAGTTCACCTCCATCTGGGGATCCAGTCCTGGGAACGCAAGCACTTTAAAAAATTGACGAAGGTAAATAATAGCCTATCGAAAAAGGCGGCAGTCAGTGAGTCAAAAAACCGCCCATTCGGAGGGAACGCCGGCCTCTGAAGCACAGAGTTCCCGTCTGCAGCGGGAGAATAATAAAAATCGATAATCCTTTTTTTTCTGCGGCGGGAAGAGAGAGTGGATGAGCAGATGGAGCACCAAACAAACACACAACGGCAGCAATTCGACGGCAAATGGGCCAGCGCCTGATACCGATAATACCGGTGATGATGTGATCGGACTGCGTCCGGTTGGGAGGTCGAGAGAGAGAGAGGGAACGGAACGTTACCAATGAAAATTGTATGAGATGTAGCGATACGGAATACACATACGGAGGAAAAGATAATCGTAAATTATTAGGGTAAATGGAAGTGGATTACGAAATACATGTGTTGTGAGCAACTCATCTATGTGTGTAAGGGAGCTGCCAGGACCAGAACTTATAAGATGGGAATGTGCGAATGGCTGCCGTGGAAGGACACATTCGAGAGCGAAAATATCAGACACAAACATGTTTTTTTTTTGCTGAAGAACATAAGTGTTATCGCTCTACCTTCCCCGTCCCAAGCCACGTGTGGAGTCATTGCTTTCATATTCACTGTTTTTTCAGACCATTGTTAAGGATGGGAGATTGTACATTCGAAATTATTCGAGTGAAAAATGATTGCTTCGGCTAGGGGAGAAGTATGAAACAACATACAAGCCGGATATGTTATTTCTACGATATATCGATGAAAGATGGGAACGAATGAACGAATACTGTAAGAATCATTAGTAATCATCTAACATTTTTCTTAGAGTTTGCCGATAAATTTAGAGACAAAAATAGGTGTTTTACTTTTTTTGCGCGTCAGTGTGTCAATGTTCTACGCGCAAAGAACGCAGCTGGCTGCGTCATGATCCGAATCCTCAACAAGTTCAGCTTAAAAAATCACATTTTTGGACAACTTGATCAATATCGATTTGTTTATCTTCTGTCTTCCCTCGATATCGTTTCGGCACGCGCTTCCCAGCCGAAGGGAAGGATAGCGAGAAACCTCTGCTTCTTTTCTGGAGTGGCTATTACTGTTTTCCCACCGTCATTTCCTCTTTTCCTACTCTCTACTGACCCATCGGCATCGGTAGTCTGTCACTCAGTCAGTCAGTCCGTCATTCTTCAGAGCATCGATGGCGTTGTTAAAATACCCCTCTCACTGCTTCCCTGCCTTTTTCGGGCCAAATGGAAACCTAAAACCTGCCGATCCGATTCAAAGATTTTTAATTTATGACCGCACACTTTTTCCCCATTCGGCAGGTTTGTTCCCCCTTCCGCATCTCTTTGGAGGAAAACATTCTGGATCACCCATCATTTCATATCTCGCTCCATCTCTCCATCCCACAATGAAAATCTGCGGCGGCTGCGACGGCAGCGGCGGCAAACGCAGGCGGAATACAATATTTTCCACTTTTAATTGCCTGTTACATCATTTTTTTATGCTTTTCCCTTTTCCCGCCTCTGATGTTCGGCATTGCGTAAACAGTGGCCCCCACCAATGTCTTCCCTTTTGGAAATTTACAAGTATATAACTAATAACTTTGTTGTTGTTTCTTTTATATCGACAAGAACATTTTATGGCGGGTGAAAATTGATTGTTTGGAAATCCGAGCCACTCTTTCTTTTGCGTTTGACTTCATCCGAATGTTGTTTTTTGTTGTTGTTGCTGGTTCCTATTTTTTTTCTTCTTCTGGTAATAGGTGAGTGAGAATGTTTGAAGGCAACAACAGCGGAAAAAATATATATTTGGAAGGAAAACACAAATTTGAAGAACGGATCCGGCTTCCGAAACTTCTAATGTTCCGTGAAAGTGAGCGAAAAGGCGGTCGCGGATTGTGTTTTGTGGAAACCGAATGATTCATTGTTTGGATTTCCGAACGATGAGAAGTTGCATTTAGATGAAATACATGCTAAACTCGCAAGGTGGAGGATCGTAAATGTTCAAGCTTTTAATCTCTGCTCTCTAGAATAAATAAACGAAATCGGTGGAAAGTAGTTTCACTCTTTATAGTGTAGGATTAATAGCATATAATTAGATGTACATTCACTGATCAATAGAGAATTCGTTACTTCGCGTGTTTGTAATGCTGTTCTAAGTTTTGGGCAAATATTGGCATGTATCGGTTTCGATAGTTTTATAACAGTGTATGTGTATTTACCTATACGTATTAGGCGCACAACTAAGTTCATGCTGTGTTTTTTGACGTAGAACTATGTCTTTCATGAAGGGTGACAAATCAGAAAACAGCTCACGTATTTATGAAATGAAGTTAACGTTCATAACTATTTTTGCCGCGAACGGATTACGACGATTTACATACCAAACAGATCGGAAATTCTCTAAGATTTGTTTTTATGCCATATATTACAATCAACTGGTGTTTAAACGGTTTAAATTGATGAAAACTAGAAGCACTTGCATTTTCCGATACATTTGTTCTGTTCATTTGTGAGCTTTCCTACCCATGCCGTAAATAAAGAGCAACTCATCGGCGACCAACGAAGGGGAATGATTCAAAGTCTCCGTGAACAAAGAAGAAGAAGAAGAAGGGGGAAGGGGAATATTTGCCTAGAGCAGCGGTTTTCAGATTTTTTTTTATAACAAAAGCATTTGACGGAGCATCTGCATTTTTTAATCAATAAAACAAATTTTTTTTGCATTTTTTTATTTGCATACATTATTCAACAGAGAACAACTCTATTCCGATTGCGCGTCGTAGTTACACGACATCTGAAACGCAGTTAACAAGATGAATCACTATATGCCCAGTGAAATTAAATTAAATAGTGTTTTTTTTTATCCAATGTGGGTTTTCAAGTGGGAGCATTGCTATAATTTTGCGGAGCACAAACTAAACCAACGTAGTGAAATGTTCAGTAACAACTGAACCAACGATTTTCCCCGTAACAGGAGCCTTTAACATTGCATCAATGCATCGAACTGACGCTATGGTGAAGCAGACGTTAAGGTTGTACGCCACATAATTATTTGAGTAATATCAAGCTAAACCATACTGAATGTCGTGCTGGAATGTTTTGAGTTACTTGGGTTCGCGTGTCAATCGCAAAATTTCCCTCAACAAGGATGGCATTTGCGCTAATCTTGATCATAATGAAGCAATACCACTCTTTTCGAGGTTACTGAGAATAACAGACAGAATTTATTTCGTTTATTTAGTCAGCAAGTCGTTCTAGAATTTTGTATGTGATTGGTTTTCGCAGGTTGGTTTTCGTTGTACGAACGATGTCTAGAAGTGCGATTCCACTGAGACAATACTAAATAACATGCAGCATGATGTTTGATACTTGCAAGTATTGACATTGTTGTTGTATCCATTCGGTGCAAATAAAAAGTTTTGAAGAAAGAGTTTTCATTTCACTTCTTATGGACGTAAAAATAAGATTGTGTACGCGGGGAAAGTAGAAATATGGATTGAAGTCCGCTGAATGAAGGGGCAGATCTGTATTTATTTGTCTCGTCAGTTAGTATAATCATTGACTAGAATAATTCATCAGTCATCCTCGCTCTCAACGCTCGTCAATTTATTTTTTAGTCAAGTCAAATCATGTTGACGGCGAATGCCGAAGTAGTGCTAGTCGAAGCGACTGAGAGGAGAGTCGATATTCATTTTTCATCTTCGAAGATTCCGGGCCCTGAGAGGAACAGAAGACGAAATCGGAATTTTAAGACGATTTTTGAAAAGCTGCAATTTCGCGAAAAATCAACGCATGAATATTGAATTTACATCATTCCAGTATAGTTGTGAATCGTTCATTTCAAGAGTACGCATAGCACTTCGTACTTTGGTACAATTTGCGATGAAGTACTCCTATAATTTACTCCAAACTTTGATTGATTGGCTAAAAAAACGTCAAAACGTTTGAAAGGAGTTTTGAGGATACAATCGTCAAAGTAGCGAATAAAATATTAAAAAAAAAAGTTCGTACTAAGTGTGTTTTCGTTTGTTTACAATGAAGGTCGCGGAATAGAGTTTTTTTCTGAAAGCGCGTCTTTCGGATGCTTGGACAGCATCTCGTTTGATCCCACATAATTCGAAGTGTGTTTTCGTTTGTTTACAATGAAGGTCGCGGAATAGAGTTTTTTTCTGAAAGCGCGTCTTTCGGATGCTTGGACAGCATCTCGTTTGATCCCACATAATTCGAAAAAATCTCTAAAAGTACAAACAATTACTAAGATGTTGTTTAAGAATACAATGGCGGTGATTCAAAAGATGTTCATTAAATTGTAACAAGTGACGATTCTTGAATCGATGAGTGTGAACCATGAATTAAGTATAAATATTTAGTAGCACTGACGAGGGTTCATGAGTCGCAACAAAATTATAAATAAATAGCCAATTTGAGCAAATTGTCAAATTGAACTGTGATTGATCGCTGTCTAGAGCGACACTTAAACACTGAGTGTTTTGAATATCCAAGTAGGTTTTCTGTATTTCCTTGGAAAATTGCATCTCCAACACTCCCAAAAACATCATTTCCCAAAGAAATGATCCATATACTACTGTTGGGTGTGCAACCTCAAACGAAGAATGAAATTGATTACAAAATTATTGAAAGTATTGGGCATCGCGAATCACGGATCAATTGATCGTTTGACCAGGTTTTAGCAGTTCATAGTGGATCACACCCTTCTGGTCCCATCAAATACAGAGAATTACATTGGCATCTTGCATATTCGGCTTCGGCGTTCATGTTCTCGGTTGGCCGATCTTTACACACGATCTTTTGCGTTTTGGATTGTCTTAATGGAGTCACTTCCTTTTGTGTCCTTCCAGCAACATTTTGGACATGCTAAATCGCCGCTCGACATCTCTCGCTTTCAATTGGTATTGAATCTAATTTCCTTGCTTTTAGATGTATCCTGCGGCTTCGAGTCGTTTAGATTTCTAAACGAGTTGTCGAGTTACTCCAAATGATTTTGCAAGCTCTGTTTGCATTTTCCACGAATCTTGATCGAGCAATGTCTCTAATTCTTCGTCTTAGAACTTTTTCGGTTGATATTTTGCCTTTAGCACTAAAATCAACACTTTGAATCTCCCATACATATATTACAAAAACTAGCCGATGGTGAGTCACCATAAACAGTCGCTTCAGCTGCACTTTCCTTCCAATGGGAACAGCAAATCGAAACTTCACGCAAATGGTCCTTTCTTGCAACGAACCTTGATATTTGCAACGCAGTAACAATTGAACTTGTCGTGCAAAAACTCAAAGATTTGGTTGACAAATGTCGACACTTCACGATTCAGCCAAAACCAAATTTGGCATGTGAAGGTTTTAGGGTGCAATAAATGTTTCTATGGTGGTTAGACCATCTCAAAAACATAGGTTTAGTGCAAGATGATATTTTTCGCTTTTGTAATGCCGAAAGCGAAACCTCGGAACATTTGCTCTGCGAATGCGGAGCACTAACAAGACGCAGACTTCAACACCTTGATAAGGCTACTCTGGAGCCCAAGGAAGTTTGGTCTGTGTCGCCGATCGGGACTATAAATTTTATCAAACAGATTATTCCTGATTGGCACCTATCTCGCTATAGCTTTCAGTCTACTTCTTCATCAATAAGCAGTAGATAAGCTTGAAGCGTAGTACAAAAAATGGGGCATACCACAATAGTTCAAACTAATGGACGCAGTGGTTCACACCCAACAAGGGAAAAAAATGGTGGTTAGACTCTCCACTCCCCTCTCTAAGGGTGGGCTGTCATACAAATGAAACACAAATTTCTGCATAACTCGAAAACTATTCAATCAAATGAAGCCAAATTTGGCATGTGAAGGTTTTACGGGGCACGAAACGTTTCTATGGTGAATACACTCCTCCCCCCTTCTCTAAGGGGGCTGCCATACAAACGAAACACAAACTTCCGCATAACTCTAGTTTTTTGGGTATGAGAAATGTTTCTATAATGGTATGACACCCCTCCCTCCTCTGGAATGGAGAGGGGGTCCCATAAAAATATTACACTTCAACCACCAAATATTACATTTCAACCAAAAATATTCCAACCAAACATGACAATTGAAAATTTTATGAAAACTCTGAAGGAAAAAGAGAAAATTCGGAAAATTAAATTCCCATATGTTCTACAATTACATAGTGACAAGTGCTGTTAGTCCATTTGATGTTTGCGCTAGCGAAATTGATCTTTGTTCGAAACTGGAAATGGATTTTAATGTGATGAAACGCACTCCATATCTTCTTCTATCTTCTATACTAAAAAAAAGGATCGTCGGATGTGTTGATAAGAGCAGAACTCGAACTCGAACTGTCCGATTTAGGACTGTCTTTATTCTATCATATTTTCTGTATAAACGGAGAAACATGTTATTTACAAGTGGTTTTAAAAAATCTTGAACGAGAATTAGGTCTGAAAATAATCTGATATTATAATGATGAGTTTTGTTAGAAATACTAGAAATTTTATAGTAAAAGGTGAATTCAACGAGGTCGAATAGAAGATCAATCAATGAATAGTTCTGCGATTGGACCCATGAACTTGCTCATAGTAAGAAAACGTGAATGTTTGAAGGTATTGATAACAAATAACAAATTTTGGGCGAGACGAAGTTTGCCGGGTCAGCTAGTTCTGAATAAAACTTGTCTTGGTCTAAATATAGAGTGGATCACGTCTGAAGATTCTCCAAACGATGGCGGAAAAGGCTTTGTATTGTGTTGCCGACAACGGTCGAGCTGTGATCGGCCATGTTCCGTAATGGCCGATCACAGTTCCAGATAATCATGGGCAGAAGGTAGGACGCGATCTGGCGTAGTGGTAACATCGATACCTCTCACGTTAAAGGTCACGAGTTCAATTCTCACACCCGACATTCTTCCAAAAATGGAAGTAAAAGTGACGAACCAGCCAAAATGTGTAGAAAGTCACTATAATAGAGAAAAAAATGGGCAGAAGAACTACGTCACTAGTTATCAGTGTTTGTTGCTTGGTAAATTTTTTCAACATATTAGCAAACATAAATGTTTGAATAAAATTATCTTCAAAATGATATAAGGCCCCAAAATTGAAGTAGTTTTTTTTTTTTTTCAATTTTAGGTTTTGCATTTATTTTTTCATTGAATTGAATCTCTAGTCAATTTTTGATTGAACATAGATTCTTAATAAACCCAACATGACAAATCGTTATAAAGCCATCGATTTTTTGGGATGCATCTCTACCCAGCCAGCATCCAGCATTTCATTGAAAATCGTCGCTCGGTAAAGAATACTCGTTCTCGTTTCCCATTTTCACCTAGACAAACTTTGGACGAGGGTGGGATGTATTTTCGCCAAGCAGCAGGGAGTGGGTTTTCCATTACAACCACCCCCTCCCCCATTCGCCATCCCACTCGCTTTCGTTCCCCGGCTCAGCCGGCCGTATCATTGTGTTTGTGAAGAGAATAGGGAACTGTTTTCGTTCTCTCTTTCTCAATGGCACACAATTCTATGTAAACAAAGTCGATTTCACGGAAGAGAAAAGCGAACCCGCCCGGAAGTGGGGACCGGGGGAGAATTTCCCCTCCGTCGTTCGGCGGTCCGAACAAGAATGGAAAATATTGTTTCACACTCCCACAATAGCAGAGCGCTCGTGACTCGGGTGGTCTCTTTCGCGCTGCTCTGTCGCTTTTGTTGGTTACAATGGGAGCTATTATGGAGCACTGTTGGGGCAACATAATGAAACAGAGTGAGAGAGGTGATCGTGCCTTCTCTCGATTTAGAATTTTCCCCTGTTTTTTCCTCGACTCTCGGGAGAGCCGGTAAAACAGAGAGTGTTCATTCATCGTGAGAGTGCCAGAGTAAAACTTATGCTTTGCTTCGACAAGTCCGAATCAGATTATTCACCTCATTAAAATACCTTGGGTCGGAGGGAGTGAGAGAGAAAAGGAGAAAAACAGGTGAATAACAACAATCGCAAGAATTGATGCTTGCTTAGAGGACCGAGAGTTTCCCTCAGCTTACATCTCCTGTATGTGACTTCATGTGGCGGAGCGGTGGAACACTCTCACGCACACATTTTCCACAACAACAATAACAGCAAAAAAGCTCACCCGGTTTCGTCAGAGATGCCGCAGGCCTGTCGCTGTCCCTTTCACTTCACGCCCCCCCCCAGTCGAATTGCACCCATATGAGGCAGATCGTGTCGTTGCAACAGACACATTACCATATAATGCAGAGCGAAGCGAGTGCCGGTCGCGTATGTCGGATGCTGCTGAATGCTGGACCACTGCTGGCTGGAGAGCGCCCGAAGCAGGGAACGAAAGGCGAAAAGGCTGCTGAACTCTAAACGAGATACGAGTGTATGCCGGTTCGCCGAGGAATGGGAGCACATTCGGAGTGCAAACAACGGGGGTACAGAGTTAGCAGGAGATGAATAGTGGGATCGGATGGAACAGGTGCAAGCGTAGAAGAGAAGGAAGAAGCAGAAAAAAACAAACGGGTAAAAAAGGTTTTGCAAACGGTGCAGTGCATAACAAATGCGTTCTTCCTTGGCAAGGCTGTTGTTGATATCGACTTCATGGAAGTTGTTGGGCGAAACGACTCGGATGGTTTGGGTGATTTTTTTTATTCTGTGGGCACTGCTCGCTCTTCACGATTACTTTGAATTATTATTGCTTGAAAAAAAAAACTTCCGAGTGCTAATTTAGAGACTGTGCGTAACTGTAGAGACTTGGGTAATTATTCAATGAAATCCATATGTTTCAGAATTTCACAGATCTGTGACGATCACATAACGAAAGATGAACAAAGAGACGAAAGCGAAACAATAATCAGTTCGATCGTGAGAAAATATTTTCCTCATTATTTTTCTTTATACACAACGGCGTACAATAAATAATAAATTGAAAGCTCCTTGACGTTCGCATGGGACAATCCGACGAAAACATAGAATTGTAGCAATTGCACCAGAATATATCTCAATATTTATTTTTTTGCCAAAAAAACACACACATTATAACATTGAGTTGATATACTTCCATGGGATATATTTTTTATTATCGAAGCAGAAGATAACAGCGACAATCGGCGAACAATTCATGCAAAGGAATCAACCTTATTCGTTTGGATTGTCACTTTATATTCACAAGAATTAACATAGTTCCTAGAACAAACTGGATGGGCTGCCTTCGCACTAATTCTTTACGGAGCGAGTGGCGAACGGGAGTTGATCGATCTATCGAACATCAACTAAGCGGGAGGATCAAAGAATACAAGATCTTCCATGTTCCGAGCGCAAATTGAACAATTGAATCGTTTGTTTGAGAAACTCCATAAGTGCAATCTCCGCACTTGTGAGAAAACGACAGAAAACTGCTTTTCTTCAAATTTTGACCTAGTCATCCTATTTGTTGGATGACACACACCGTTAATACGATTCTCTTCAATGGCACTTACGTTCCTATATTCGCCTTCTCAACGTAGTACGTAGCATATGGTTAAAGGAGACGGAAAAAATATTTAAAGAATCGTTAGAGGAGACAAAACAAGCAAGAGATTGCGCTTGAAGGAATTTATATATGATGATTTGACAACGTCGTTCTACGATGTCGTGAGTTGTGCCAACAATTCCTGGTCGATATGTACACGAAGGTAGAGAGTGAACAACTACGATCCCTACCACACAATATACAGAAGCGACGTGGGGAAAAATACATCCACTTGCAAGATGCTATCATGAGCAACGCCGACACATCCTTTGTTATTGCCAGGCTAAAATACATTGAATCGTCAGTACGCGTGTTCAAACAAATAAAGTACCCAGTGAACTTTACCACAATATTACACGGTTGAATTGCAACTTTTTTTGGAATTCAATGGAGCAAATATTTTAGTTTGGTTAATAATCAAAATACGCCCTAGGGAAATTCCAGATCTGTTTATACATCAATTACTCACCCTTATTCTGAGGTCCGATCGAGACAAAATTGTCCGAACGGATCGCAATATTAACAGTCTGTAACCCGTTCGACGGAAGTTCAAACGAGTTGCGTAAATGTAGCAATCCGGCACGCAATTCGACAAAGACGACATAGAGCTTTGAGTTCCTATAATATGGAGTTTAGATGGTAATGGATTTTTGGCTGGAATAAACAAAAATTATAAGCTCTACCGTATCAAATATGTGTTTTATGTAACAGAGTAACACATTCTCTGCATGTGGGAAAAAGCTTTATATTATGAATAAATTTTCGGCGGAAATTCATAGAAAAAAATATCAAATTAGGATGAGTTATACACAATAGGATCCGGAATATGTATTCTAAGAATTCAAATAACATCGAGTAATAATTTTCATTCAAGTTCCAACAATTGGAAATGACTTTCGAGGCTGCCAATCTCTCTTTGAATATAGATGTAGTACTTTGACGTTTGTTCTGCGCCAAGGCAGGGTTGCCAAATTTGCACAGCGCGATTGAATTTGAGTCGAACGAATCAAAATGCTTATACCAAGTAAGAAAGGGACTGTTTTTAGGTTATGATCTGCATTAAAGGAGGGAGGTGTAAGTATTTGTTTGACTCTTAATACATGAGAAATACAATAATACGTCGTGGAGGGAGATAGAGGATATCTTAAAATACTTTTTGCGTGATGTTATATACGAGAAGTACATAGTACTACGGGGCTTTGACTACCACTCTGCCTAACTATGTTTTTTCGAAGCATCCAATCGTACATTATGTGGCAGGGCAAGCACAACGATACGCTTATTGCTCCTGGACTGTCGAACGAATTTCCAACCCAAAAAAGACGTTATACAGTGGCGAAATTCGAGCCTTTATCTTTCTATTTTTGTATGCCGTTCCATTGATTCTTGCCATACAACATACAGAAAAACGGGTTTATGTCAACAATATTTGTTAGTGTTTCTGAACACACTGCACGTTGTTTTATACGTGTATGTATAAAACATCTACTGTAGTTCAGTTACAGTAGTTGTCAAACCACGTTGGACTCAAACATCGATACATGTACACGGGATAAATGAGAGAGAAACGAAATTATTTTGAGGGGAGTCGCTTCAAAATGCAATGAAGTCCATTTGACGGGAAAGAATGAAATGAGATAGTTGAGTCGTAGAGGGAGATAGCGACTAAGTGACTTACTATTGAGTCATGTTGACAGATAAACGTGAAGAAGCCACATATCATTTTCAATTGAATACGAATGGGAAAGTCCTCTGACTATCCTCAATTGAATATGACTATGCCGAGCCTGGATTCTTGCCCGTTTTATGACTTCCACTTTGTATTCTTCTGCCCGCCGAACATAACGCACATAACTTTTCGGGGTAGTGTCCGAATCGCTGTCCGAATCGCAGTCCGAATCAGGAGACATTTCCGATAAAGTTGAGATGCGCATGTTTCATACGGCATCAGTAAACAATGAACGAACGAAATTGTATATTGCAAAATTGCTACCTATGGTGATAATTGGAAACATGGACTAATGGGGTTTCTCAAACAAACGACTATTTGAAACTATTTTTCATGAAATTTTGATAGTCAATGTAGGTACTAGGTAGGTATGTGATAAAATATATATTTTGGAAAAAAAAAATTTAGGTACCCCCAAGGACTTGAAAACTGCCGAAAAGTCTGACAAACGTTTCAATTATTGCATCAAACGTTGGAAGACTTGCAATCAGGGCCCGAAATCTTCGAAGGTGAAAAATGAGGACCCACTCTACCCTCAGTAGCTTCGCTGACTCGACTAATGAATACAAATCTGTCTCTTCATTCAACTGACTTCAATCCACATTTATACCCCCCTAGAAACGAAATTAATACCCGCGTACGCAATATTATTTTTACGTCCATATAAAGAGCAACGAAAACATGATTTCTGATGCAAAAAAGGAGTTATCTCATCAATGGACGGTTTATTGCCTACCCATCGTGAACTCAAACCAACTTAGCCATTTATCAAATATGCTATAAAGGTCTCCTTTGCAAATGACTCCTTTGCCTAAAGCTTATCAACGATTCATCACTGCATTTCAAGGGGATGGAGCCTTGTGCGATAAGAAATGTGTTGAGATATAATGTGTTGACTATTGAGTTAAAGTTTGGAATAGGATTTTTCAACGGTTTATTTAACATGTTATTTTTTAACAGTTCTTTAACTTTCCACTAACTTTTCTGTACATCGTATTTTAATTAAACATCTGGATTATGGGTTCCGATTTTTTGATAAAGAGATCAATGATTTTTTATAATACGCACTTTTAAAAAATCAGTCGCATTTAAAAAGAAATTCCAGGCCAAACGGATGGTAGTTTTGTTCCTTAACGCGAAATATTTGATCCGCATTTTTATTTTTTCTCTATGGGGTCCATTTCCATTTTAGGATGATCCGAATAAACATTTTTCTCCTCTTTTTTTCTAAAAATATTCTTTTCCAAAACTATTATAACTTCTGAACTTTCGGACCATTTTAGATAATCGACATATCAAATGGAAGCCAATTAGTAAGTCTTCTTAGCAAAATTAGAAAAGTTTCACACTTCCAAAAAAAAAAACGGATTATGTTTTCGTAATTATTGATTGCATTTATTTTTTATAGTTTACATGTTTTAGAAATAGGGGACGCTATATTTTTTTCATATTTTTCTTGAGACTTCACGTCTTTTAACATAACGTATCTAATAACCAAAGAGGTGTTTTTTTTTAGTTTTTGAGTTATGATTTTTCATTATAACATGATTTCAGTCTTCGTTCAATATTTCTATGTGACTGTTTACACTACCATACGCCTTATTTGATTTATAATGACTTAATCAATACTTATTATAATTTCTAATCCCAGGTATACCCTGGATTATTTTCGATTTTTGGGATTCGTTGAACGATTTGCTAGAGAGCTGTCTTCATTTTACGACGCCGTTGCGGAGTACGATCTTCTGCAAGAAATACCAACATTTCGAAGACATGTAATCGCTGCAGGAATAACAGCACATGCCGTTTGCAATAGAAATTCACGTGTTGAACATGTTTCTGTCATGGGGTGCAAATTCTTAGAAACATTGCCAAAACTCACGCTGTGCCTGGAACTTTCATATGTGTAGGGGTAGTGGGGGTAAAGTGGTCACCTGCTTGTTTGGTAGTATAACTATTGACTATTGACACTGTATTGATAGTCATCTTATGTTTGAAGAATTTCATGACTTTTGAGTCACCCTGTACTACAGTGGAGCTGTCGCACGTCAAGAAATAAATAAAAACGCTCTCTCGGTAGCCATTCGGCCGTAGTTTTGTGCGTTTCGAATTTAAGAAATTTCTAGTGAAATTTAGTTTATGTGACCTGATATTTGCGACTAATCAACAGTTTGGGCGACTGTTCACATACTCTAGGGGAGGTGAACAGATATTTTGTTCAATTTCAGCAATTATTTCGCATATTTTGCATTTCGTTGTTTGGGGAACAAGGTGGTCAGTGGAGGATTTATTTATTTATTTATTTATTATTCGAAACCATCCGACAATAAGTCTTAATGGTAAAAAAAAAGGAACTTAGATTGGGAAAAGCCGCCTTGAGCAAACGTTAAATTCGAACTCAAAGCGGCATAAAAACCCAATATCTTTTCACAATGGTATACAAAATAAAATGACATAAAACTAGGCGAATAACAAAGATGGATAACAATTAATACTATACTACGCATACATTTCACAGTTGCACACAAAATATTCTAAAAGGACAATAAATTTCCACGACGATTATATTCTAACGCCATCTGACGAATAGGTTCTTGAAGACCATAATTAGTGCGATGCGCATCAACCCGTAGCAGATGTTGGTTCCGTCGAGGCCGAAGAAGGCAGTACAACTGAAGTCGCGACAGAACAGCAGGGCAATCAAAGCATCCCGATAGGATTTTATGGACGGTCTTAACGGTAATATCCTTGCGTCGCTGCTCGAGAGGAGCTATGCCAACTAGCTGACAAAGATCCTCATAAGGTGGCAAATTATCATAATTTCTCCAAGGCAGCCTGCGGCAAATTCTACGAATGAAGCACTTTTGTATCCTTTCAATTCGAAGTATCCAGTACTCATAATGCGGATTCCAAACAACACAGCTTGTCTCAAGGATGGAACGAACTAATGAGCAATAGAGAGTTCGTAAAGTGCCAGGATCGCAAAATTCTCTACCGATTCGAAAGATTGTTCCGAGCTGACGGTACGCTTTATTGATGATGAATGTATAATGTTGTCTAAACGACATTGGGCTGTCCAAAACAACACCTAGGTCCGTCACGTTATCACTTCGCTGGAGTGACGAGCCATTAATGCTGTAATCGAAAACTATTGGTTGTTTTTTTCGGGTAAAACTGATAACAGTGCATTTCTGAATGCTGATTGTCATATGATTAAAGCTCCACCATTCCGCAAATAAATCAATCAAGCTTTGAAGTCTCAAACAGTCTCTGGTGGTCTCAATTGGCAGATAAATTTTCAGCGTAGCATAACCTTGTTCCATGAGGCAATAGTCGGGTGATGTCGTTAACGAACAGCGAGCAAAGGTCCTAAAATGCTACCTTGCGGTTCTCCGGAACCATTCTGGAACCACCTCGATTGGGAGGAACCCACTCTCACGGAAATTTTGCGACCGCGTAGATATGTGCTTAGCCACGAAAGCAAACTAGATGATGCTCCTAATTTGTTGAGTTTGGCGAGCAAAATTCCATGATCAACACGATCAAATGCCGCTTTCAGATCGGTATAAATAGTGTCGATCTGATTACCCTGTTCCATAGTACGCAAGCATAGCGATGTAAATTCCAATAAATTTGTTGAAATTGATCGACCAGGGTAAAACCCATGTTGTGCAGTAGAAATCTAGCTTTTCACCCGAAACAGTAAATGATCATAAACAATGGCCTCAAGCACCTTAGAGCAAGCGCACAGGGAAGTGATTCCACGATAGTTCTCCACACTATGCTTATCTCCTTTTTTAAACACAGGGAACATAAATGATGATTTCCAACTTTCAGGAAACTTGTTCTTTCGTAAAGATATGTTGAATATTGTAGCGATCGGAGATTTTAGTGTTTCACAACATTTTTTCAATAAAGCAGCAGGAATACCATCAGGCCCAGGACAGTAAGATTGTTTCAATTTGGAAACCGCATAAGCAACATCCTCTGCAACAACGGAAAGAGTTCCGACTGAAAATCCGTCGCTAGCAACGTAACGCAAAGCATTATCAGGTGGTATTGATTCCATGCTGAATACACTCAAAAAGTATTTCGCAAACAAAGCACATTTACTACTGGTGGAAGACGCCACTTCATCATTTAGGAACATAGTCGACGGCAAGTCATTCTCATTGCGTTTATTATTAACAAATCGCCAAAAATGCTTAGGGTTGCCATGAATATTACGTTCTGTGTTACGCACATAGTTAAAGTATAGCACTTTGTTGAGGGTTTTATATTCCCGACTAGCCAATTTGAAAAGGTGACAACTGTAAGCACTTCTGATTGAATGATAAGCGCGAAGGCAAGCATTTTTGCGGCGTTTTAGACGGCTAAGTTCCTGATTTCCCCATACAGGTTTACGGCGTGGACGAACCCGAGGGACATGTCGAAAGATTAATTCTTGAATCATAGCGGCGAAGTTATCAACTACATCATCAGCATCAGAACAGCTCGTCAAAAATGACCAATCAGCATTGTAAAGGTCAGTATTAATTGCATCATAATCGCTTCGCCGGAAAACAAGATGACTACTGACAATGTTTTGTTTTCAAAAGCTGATATACCATATCACCTTCTGCTGCCTAAAGAATCCCTTGTGTAGTTTTGACCCAGGATAAATGTGCCACCCCAACCAAAACCAAGACTCATTATGAAAAACGTTATGTGTTTTCTACTATGTTGTTGTACGCATGAGAAAGGCCTAGCTCATTTTATACATGTATTGAAGAAGTATGTAATACGCAACCCCTAAGCGAGAATGGATTTATCTTGACCGTGCTTTTAAAAATTAAGGTAACAACTACGTAGATTAGTTAATCCTCAGTCATCTGTAATCGTTCTGTATTTTAGATATTGAATAATAGAAGTGTTACGAATTTTATTTTGTGATATTACGTTATATTACGTCAGCTTATGAAGGGATCTATTGCGGACATTTCCCCGCAAACCGATTTCAAAAATCTTGATTTGGCTCGGAGGTTTGAGCATAGAAGTGAAACAACTCAAATTCGAGTACCCGAGATGCCTGGGTATAAATTTGGCACCCCATTTTTTTTTTCATATTAAAGGAATCGTCCTGAAATCACTTAAAAATGGATTTTTTGACATTTTCATACAAAATAGAAGTGAAATACACTATCTTACGTAAATTAACTCAACTTTGACGAAAAAGCATGCAATTTTACAAAACAAAGAGGAACAAAAAAACAATTTTTTCAAGAAAAAGTGAACAAATTTCATCTCGATTTATTTCTAACTAAAAAAGAAAAACGAATCAAAAGCCTTTACAAAAGTCGCAAGCGTAATAATCATTCTCTTAGTCGAATTCGTTAAAGAACATCTATTTCTTGATCCAAATCAGCTTTAATATTTAATATCGGCTCACAATTCGATTTTTAATGATTTTTCAAACGACGCACATGACAAATTTTCGCGATTTCCAAAATAACAAAACTTGATTTTTTTTTTGAAAAACAGATATTTTGGGTTTTTGGCATCTGACGTTTGTTACTACATTACTAGAACACTTTTTTTTTATTCACCACCAGAGTGCGCTCATTCGAGCTAACTTTTAATCGATCACCAGATGATTATTTCGCACGTATTCAGACATTTTCTGGATTACAACACTTACAAATATTGTAAACATCATTCTTGCACACCATTTGTATCAGATTTTCATAGCTAAACCATTAAATTAACGCATTTTGATGAATTCAATTCCGATCATGAGTTGTCCAATTCAATAATATTATTTTGTCCACATGGTAACCGCTTGGCGCGCTGCAGTTGAGAGTAACACTTTTAAAATGCCCAAGAAAAGGTAATATTCTGAAGAAAGCCTAAATTATGAATGGATCAATATGATGACAGTAAACTCAAGCAATAATAAATGCAACATGAATTACTTGTGAATTCGAATGTTTTCATTCAAAAATGATGATTTCTAAAACCGGATCAACCATGATCATTTTTTGGGCAAACCATGATCAGAGGTGGTCAAACCATGATCATAATTCCTTTTTAAGGAAAATCATTAAAAAACATAAAAATTTGAATAATTTCAACAGCTTATGGTAGTACTAGCAACTAGAGACTTAGGGCTTTTCAACAAACCCAAACTCGTATCGATTATGTGTGATTTTAATGAAGAAAAATCGGTTTGCATTTACTAGTAGCGTAAAAACACCCCAAATCGGACAAACCAAGATCATTTACCCTATGTGGAAACTGTTTTTTGTGTGATTTATCGAACATGATTTAGAAATATCGTGATGGTTTGCTCATTTTTGTTCATTATGATTACATTTCAAAACATTTATTCGTGTCATGCAGAGATATTTGAAAAAATCATCTGGCATCCCTCACACATGCAAGCTATTTTTCTCGTGAGAAAGTTATTCGGCCGGAAGCAAACAAATTGCCCCGATCGAGGGTTTGCCGCAAACTGGTCCCTCAGAAATTCAAGGTGGCATTAAATAGAAAAATTAATGGAAATTCCATGAAAATTGGTGTACGTGGGTTTTCGAAGGTGCTGAATCTATTTTTGAGTCATTTTGGTTATGAACCCCAAAGCAAGGGCTTGGGGAGGGGGTAAATATGAAATCTTCGGAAAAACACGCGTGGGGTGTCTAAATATATGTTATCAAACTTCCCGATCACTTTTTCAATATTCATTTTACCCAAAACCCAAAAGGGGGTGCAGGGGGAGGGGATAAAATTTTTAAGAAATCAAAAAACACGTGTGAGGTATGAAAAATTTATGGAATTTTTTTCGCAAAATGGTCAGAAGTTGCCAGAAGTCATAAAATGAAAGTGTAGAGGGGACCCTAAGGAAGACATTTTACTATAAAAAACTTTGGAGATATTTGGAGAATTTTTTGTAGGTCTACTTTTGTATAAATTCAATGTAGAAAATTCCACAGCTTCAAAATTTTATAAACTTAAAATGGAATACAAATTCGAAATTAGCATAAAATTCTCTATCTATAACACCATCACATTATTTTTTAACGTATTTTGTAGCACTTGTGAAAATTTTGAAAAACATGCGAGTTTATCGGTACACTGGTTCACTGCATCAAACACTACGTTGCCACATCGTTATCGCAACGAAAATCGTCACGGACACTGTTTCTATATGTGATACTAGATGCCTTTTTATTTTTTTTATCCCATGTATTTATTTGTTAGGCTCATTAGCATTTTAGCTGTAACAGAGCCGGGTTTTAATCGTGTACATGTACATATGTTTATGTTTCTATAAATTGTAAATTACACAGTAGTTAGTAGTAGCCATTAGGCGTTAAGTTTTTCTGTTCCATTACATTATGATAAATTACACAGTAGTAGCCATTTAGGCGTAAGTTGCGTGGACGTAGTTATTCTATAACATCACAAAGATGGTCAATTGAGAGTTTGAACTCACGATCGATCGCTTGGTAAGCGAACGCGTAACCAAGTGGCTACGAAGACCCCCATACTAGATGCCTTGAAGGTTATAAAACAAAACTAGACCATTCATTCGTTCAGGCATTGTTGTTCATTTTTCTATTTAATGCCACTTAGGATTTCTGAGGTATCACTGTGTGCCGTACTGTCCGATGGTAAGCTGATGCGGAAAATATAAAATTGAGAAGGAAATAAATCCTTTCTTACCGTTTTCTTCATCTGAGATACCCAATGGGAACTAGTTTCAATGAATATGACTCACAGTTATCGCCTCTGAATCGGTTTTCAGCAACAAAAACCTTTCGCACCGGGTGCAAAAGCAACACTACACCTTTGAAAAAAAACGCGGTGTATATTTTCATTATTTATTATTTCATTTTAAGCTACTAATAATACAACACCGGAAATACGCTCGAACAAGAGTTCAATCTTCCAAAAACTTGCATGAGCTGGTAGTAGTTCCTTGTTGTGTAAACTTCGAGGAAAATCTACCCTAGAAGAATGAGAACACCGGTTCCCACCGGAAAGGCAGTATCGTCCCGTGAGGCGGCAAACTTGAAACGAACCACTCTCCCGTGCAAGCAATTATAAGTGTTTAAAAATTAATCCTATCGATTCCATTCTTCTGCGGGACTGCTTCAACCGCACAGCGGGCCAATCAATTCGTTTCGCTCCATTCACTTGCATTCGTCCGGAGATTGCCCACTCTCTCCCATCGCCGAGACAAGAGGTTCGTCCCCAGAGCCCTTAGCATGAACACACAAAGGAAGCCGCCGTCCGGCGATTGCAGATTCGGTCTGAAGGTGATTGTCAACTCGGATCGATTCTTGTGACTTCAAGAAACGCTCCGTAGATGACCCTGTCCTCCCCGCCGACATCGGATAGACAATAAACAATGTGTTACCCGCCGGTTGTCTCTTAAATCGCTCAAATCGCTCTCGAGGCCATTGGTGGAGTGACGTCACGCCGAAGGAAGAGTCCCATCGTAAGCCCGTTCTTCGCCCTCGTCCTAAACACACTTGATAACAATAATTCAGACCTTTGTCGTACCAAAAAATGGTCCGACTTTACATCGTTCCGAACACGGCGTATCGGAGGCGAAAGTCATGCTTGCCGCAGAATCACGCCGAGCGAAGAGTTTGCCGCCGCACCTCGCGGACGGATTTAAACAAGAGCTGCCGTCCCGGAGTGGGGTGAAATGTCCGATCGCGGGCCCTTTGCAATAACGGCAGCCGCCTAATGGACATGTGTATAGCTATAAAACATTGATACATCATGTTTCCAATTATACAAAAAGGTAAATTATAATAAAAACACACAATACAATGCATTCATCATTCAATAATTGAATTGAATTTAATTGAAGTAAATAAAAATCGACTGCCACCAACGCCACCGCCGCCACCCGGACACTGGCGGGGGATTCGCGACCACAAAACCGCGGCCGAACAAAAGACGGGAGCGAAACACAGATAAAGAACGCTCGCGCGAGAACAAGAAATCAAATGATGCTGCTATTCGGGCAGAGAACGACGAAAGAAGAAGACGAAGAAAGACTTCAAAGGGATTCACAGTCGGAAGCCGCCTAATAATCGGCCTCCGGAGCTGTCGCCGCGCGGTTTACTCCCTCAATTATGGATTTTTACACCGGCCGGCGTTCGATATGCAAATGGGGATCCCACAAATTCGCGCGCGTCGCTTATGCTCTTTTGGTCCGGGTGACGGATGAATTGAGAATACCTGTAGCTCCTCCACGATTGAAGACCCCATCCTAGACCAGATGTCTTCCCGCGCGGGATAAATGGATAAGTGGATAAGATTCTGCTCGGCGGTAAGAATCACCTCCGAAGGGAGAGTCCATTTTTCGTTCAATTTTATTAACTAGCCTTACGCGCCGTGATTCGCTTCCTCAGAAGAAGAGGGAGCGGAGTGACTCTTATCGACAGCTGCATTGTCTTTGCCTATTTCGAAAATAAATTAACTAAGCTCGATCCGACAGTTGACAGTTGAATGATCTTTCGTTTGGGATGCCGTGTCACCGTGTGGGGTTCGTTGGGCAGCATTTCAATCGTGCGATATCGATGTAAGGAAGCAATTTGCGGGACGGCTTGGGATGGTTAATGGTGATTAATGTGGTTTGGACCGGATGGTGGAACACTGGAATTAGATTAATTTTGGTGCGGAATCATTAAGCTACTTTCGATGTCAATTATTAGCGAATTGGTAGCGAATGGGAAGTCAAACTAGTTCGTCAGGTGGAAATATTGTGCTGTTATTCAACAGGAAGAAGTTGAAAGTCTTGAATAAATAAATACGCGGGGTCTTCGTAGCTAATCGGTTGCGCTTTCGCTTATTAACCGATCGACCGTGTGTTCAAAACTCAGGGCCCTCATTGACCATTTTTGTGTTGTTGCAGAATGACTACGCCCACGCAACAATCATCAGCGATGGAGGTCGATCCACAGCCGAATGAAGATCGGTTCATCAACTACTCTGCTCTACAAGAAACATCGGGTTGCTGTTCTATTAATAACACAACAATGATAATATCAACTGTCTCCGCAGTCCGGTCTAACTGGACAATGGTAGAACAGGAGGAATACTCTTACGCCTAAATGGCTACTGTGTAATGTACCATATGCAATGGTATAGAAGGAATACTCTTAGTTCAACACATTGGAGTTCGAATCAACATTTTTACTTATTAATTTTGGCTTAACGTCTTTACAACATGGCCTCATTCACTTCATTCGTTTTTCTCCAATTAACTCGGTTCGTGGCTGTCTCTCTTCAATTCCGCGGGCACCCCGTGCTCACCATGCTCCACTTGGTCTAACCACCTTGCTCGTTGTGCTCCTCGTCGTTTCGTACCTGCCGGATTCTCGATGAACACCATTTTTGCAGGATAGTTCCTCATTCATAAAATTGATACGTGTTGAGATATTCAATCTTCTGGGTATTCTCTACATTCCTATAATAATTTCTATAATCACGTGTGGACCGTACGACAGGTTAGAATGTTCTTCTGGTGCACTTTCAGGACAATTCTTGATAATGTCCGTTTCAAAAAAACTCAGCAATACTGTTTCACAAAAATCCTCAAATGTTTCTTACAGGTTTCACATTGGTTTGTACATGTCAATAACCTGGAAGGTTGTTTCCGTTCTACATTCAACTGAACTCTGCATGATTTCCATTTCAAACCAGACCGACCCTGAATCTACAATTCGTTCACCAAATTAAACCTTTGCTGTCGGAATTATTTTTAATTGAAAAAGTAGTGATGTATAACTTGGTTAGATTATATATAGAATAAGTATAACTTGTGAGGTTATGAAGGATGAACAAGATTTATTTATTTTTATGTAAACTTCAGAGAAGTATTTACTAAACAATGTGTTTTTGTGTGTTGTTCTCATATGAAAATCAAGGCGCCTAGAAGAATATCCTAAGGTGGGTCAACTTGCTAAAACTACTCTTCAGCCATCTTGGAAGTCTACTGTGTTTTGTTTGTAAACAAAACACAATACGCTAGTGCCGAAGCTCGCTCCTGATCAGTCTGTCTCTTTCACGCTTCAAGCAAATAATTCCCCTTCTGCTTTCTTCTGTACTGTTTTCATATACCGCTCCCCTAACCAACTTAGTGACGAAACGGCCTCACCTAGTACCATAGACCCGTCTTGATGAAAATAACGTTTGCATAAAAAAAATAAACAAAAGTTGCCGACTTTTCATGGGTTTACTTTCACACGCACTGACGAAACTACCCATGCAGCATCAATTGTAGTAACCCATGAGTCAGCAGAAAAAAATTGACATCTCCATCAGTTGAACTCTAACCGTGATGGCGAAAACAGTGAAAGTACTGGTGCTCCCGTGGCCGAGTGGTTAGCGTCAAAACCTAACATGCCGGGGGTTCGGGTTCGATTCCCGTTCTGGTCGGGGAAATTTTTCTTCAAAGAAATTTCCTCTGACTTGCACTGTGGTCACGCGTATTCTAGAGCTTGCCACTCAGAATACATTCAAGGCGTGTTATTTGGCATAGAAATCTCAACTAAGTACTAATGAAAATGACGCAAGTAATACTACGTTGAGACGGCGGAGTTCCTCTAGGAACGTTAGTGCCATATAAGAAGAAGAAGAAGTGAAAGTACTTCGTTCAGAAGTGTGCGCATTCAAAGAACGGTACCCCGTCGCGTTGAAAACAGACATCGTGCGGCACTTTGTGGATGCAGGATACGCCCGTTCTGGTAACCACACTATTGGACAACAATGGAATGGAATATGGCATGTGGAGGTTTTAGGGTGCAATAAATGTTTTTATGGTGGCAAGACACTCTACCACCAAACCTCTATATTGAGGTTTTAGGGTGCAATAAATGTTTTTCCGGTGGTTAGATACTCCTCCCTCCTCTCTTAGAGGGGGCTGCCATACAAAAGAAAAACAAAATTTCTGCATTAATTAATTAATCAAGCAAATGAAACCAAATTAGGTATAATAAAGTTTTAGGGTGCAATAAATGTGTTTATGGTGGTTAGACTCTCCATCCCCTTCTCTAAGGGGGGGCTGTCATACAAATGAAACACAAATTTCTGCATTACTCGAGAATTAATCAAGTAAATGGAATCAAATTTTGCATGCGGATGTTTTAGGGTACAATAAATGTTTCTATGGTGGTTAGACACTCCTCCTGCCCTCTAAGGGGGGCTGCCATACAAACGAAACACAAACTTCTGCATAACTCGAGAACGAATCAAGCACAATTTGGGATGTGAGAGTTTGTGTTATGAATAATGCTTATATGATGGTATGAAACACCTCCCTCCTCTGGAATGGAGAGGAGGTCCCATAAAAATATTACACATATTTCAACCAAAAATATTCCAACCAAACATGACAATTGAAAATTTTTAGAAAACTCTGAAGGAAAAATGGGAAAATTCCGGAAAATAAATTCCCATATGTTCTACAATTACATAGTGACAAGGACTGTTAATCCATTTGATGTTTGCGCTAGCGGAATTGATCTTTGTTCGAAGCTGGAAATGGATTTTAATGTGATGAAACGCACTCCTATATCTTCTTCTATCTACACCAGTAAAAAGTATCGCCGAATGTGTTGATAAGAGCAGCACTCGAGGAAGGAATTGTCCGATTTAGGGCTGTCTTTATTCGATCATATTTTCTGTATAAAACATTTATTCCATGTAACGGAGAAAAATGTTATTTGCAAGTGGTTGAAAAATCTTGAACGAGAATTGTGTTTGAAAATAATCTGATATTATAATGATGAGTTTTGTTAGAAATACTAGGAATTTTATAGTAAAAGGTAAATTCAACGAGGTCGATCAGTAGATCAATCAATGAACAGTTCTGCGATTGGACCCATGAACTTGCTCATAGTAAGAAAACGTGAATGTTTGAACAAAAACAAAAAAAAAACAAATTTTTGGCGGGACGAAGTTTGCCGGGTTAGCTAGTACTATATATGTATATATATACAGCCATTCCATGGTAAACCGATATAGTGGTTCTATAAAAAAACAGATACAATCAATAATGACAAAACCAAAACCTGGATTTTTTGCAAGCGTAGTATTTTTTCAAGGATGATTAGCTAATTAAATTTAGATTGATATGCCGACCGTCTAAATCGGTTCAGTAGTTCACAAGTTATGAATTTTTGAAAAATGTCATTTTTGGAAAAAAGGGGGAAAAGTCGATATTTCGGATCAGCCTAAAATGAAAATGGGCACCCTAACAAAAAAAAATAAAAATACGGGTCTAATGTTTCGCGATAAAGAACAAAACTACCACTTTTCACGAATATCCGAGAACCAATATATCGGTTTGCCATGGAATGGCTGTATAAAGACATAGATAAAGAAAGACGGTAATCACCATAAAGGTCTTCGATTTCAGTGAAGCGGAGTAGGATTCTCACCACTGGAAGAAAAGGATATAATTTTATCGAGTAAAAATCTTGAAAATCTCGGAAAAATTAAAAAAAAATGGATAAAACTAAAAATTTACGACATACGAAAAATGACGATCTAGATACTAGATATGATCACCAATGGACTAGTTTTTAAATTCATTATGGGCATAGTACGGTTCTGTGCTCCCTTGGCCGAGTGGTTAGCGTCATAACTAACATGCCGGGTGTTCGGGTTCGATTCCCGTTCTGGTCGGGGGAATTTTTCGTCAAAGTAATTTCCTCCGACTTGCACTGTGATCACGCGTATTCTAGAGCTTGCCACTCAGAATGCATGCAAGGCGTGTTATTTGGCATAGAAATCTCAACTAAGTACTAATAAAAATGACGGTGAAGTTCCTCTAGGAACGTTAGTGCCATTGAATAAGAAGAAGAAGTACGGTTCTAAGCAGTGCTTTGATCATGCCCATTATACATATTACCGGAACATGTGCGGGGCACATCAGTTGAGCGAGTCCAGCCTTTTTTATTGGCAACATACTGGGTCATAATATCGTTCTTTTGTTGAGCTTAAATTTGTTGAATGAGAGACGAGAAAACTAAAAACAGGATTTAATAAAAACCGTTCGTTTTTGTTGTTCTTCTTCTTTTTGAATGGCGTTAACGTTCCCTGTGGAACTTTTGCCGTCTCAACGTATGCATTAACTAGCGTCATTTTATTAATACTTAGTTGAGATTTCTTAAGCCAAATAACACGCCTTGAATGTATTCCGAGGGGCAAGCTCTAGAATACGCGTGACCACAGTGCAAGTCGAAGGAAATTTCTTTGATGAAAAATCCCCCGGCCAGAACGGGAATCGAACCCAAACACCCGGCATGATAATGTGAGACGCTAACCACTCGACCACGGGTGCACGTTTTTGGTACATGTGCCAAAAATAGAACCGTGCCAAAAACGATACGTGCCGAAATCGAACGGGGTCTGTATATCCAACTATAAAATTTTAGTATAGCTCGTTTAGCCGCGTCTTTTCTGTACAGAACTCCGGATCATTTTCTATCCGGCTGTTCAATGTAAACAACAATGCATGAATGCTCAAGAATACTTCAAAACTGTCCTCCCAGGAAAATGGAGGGACTCGGACACATGATGTCCATTTATCCAGGACCCGAAATTGCCCATTCAGAATAGTAAGTAATAGCCAAGCAAAAGACGTAAGTAATAGCCAAGCAAAAGACGTTAATGTCTAGGTTATTTTTTCTTATCTGTTATTTAGACATCGGGTTCTGATTATTTATTTATGCGTTATATGAGAGATGTTAAAATGAAAATCAACCGATATAAACATTCGTTTTCATTATTTTTGTGAGTTGTCACCACATCAAAACGCTAATTTCTTCTACTATCTATTCTATTTCCGTGCTGCGTTTTTACCTGCCAGGTAGATGGGAGATGCGTAGGAGTTATTTCGATGGTAAAATAACATTTCTCTGACCTCTGTCTTCGCAGACGTCTATAAATCTTAACCCTATACACCTGACGCCAACGTTTGAGAATCTATTTTCTATGCCCCACTGCAAACGTTTCTTTTGAGCTGATTTACGTGAAATCATACCAGTCCACTTGTTCTCCCAGCGAAAGAGTCGCAGCCGAACAACAGAACTGGAGAGCGTAGAGCGTCCGATTGCATTATCTAGTATCCTTTCACATCCTCCTCCTCCTCCTCCCCCTCCGAATAGGGAACCAAACATGATTTGCATCTTGCAGCGAGCCAGCAAACTCACCCAACAAAAAAAAAGACAACAAGACAAAGTAGCTGCAAATGCTGCAAAGAAGATCGAGCCGATATCATTCGCCGGCCACAATTCAAGCGGACCGAGAGCCAACTCTGAGCGCTTTTAATTTTCGCCTGTTTTGAAAAGGAAATAATTTATTTCTTCGACCGTGCAAGGCCTGCTTATCCTCCCTCATCACTCCAAGCCAGTGGGCCAAGCCAACCCCACAGGGTGCCCAAATGAGAGCCGGAGCGCACGATACTCCTCGCTCGCTCGCATTTGCTTCGGTTTTTAATTGATTAATGTGTATGTTTACATTATTTATGTAATGCTCGATCTGCTCTCTTCTTCGCCTGGCCTGCACACGGTTTTATCTGGCAACCACCGTCAGCGACATCTGCCCGTTGCAGGTGGGAGCGAGAGAGAGAGAGAGAGATCACGGGGTCTAACATTCCACAGGTACACCTTCTACGGGTCGATCGCGCGGGGAAAGCTTCTTCTGCTCCATCCATTCTGTTCTGTCTGTTCGTCCAGAAATGAACGATCTTTTCTCCGATTTTTTGCATGCTTCTTCTCGCGAATGGTTCCCTCAGGTACTTGTCTGGCATGGGATCAGGAAAACAAAGCCACAAGGACGGTTACCCCCAGATTTCAACTGGGAAACAGGTTGCTGTGACTGATGCACGAAATGCAGAGTACGAGTCTTTGGCCTTTGCTTTGGCTAGAATTTGATCTGGGCTTTGCCGGGCTAACCAGCGGACCGGCTCTCCGATAGATCTGATCAATTACAAAAGTCCACACGAAAGCCTAATCCGTTTGACAACAGGTGGCATTTCCGCTGCTATTGCGATTTGGTTACTACACGACCGACCGACCGAATGTCACGAACCCCTCCGACGTATAGTCCGCTGCAGCGTAACTGCAGACGAGTGGACAGAGTGGACAGGCCAGGCCAGCATTGATAATTTTGAAATAACCACTCAACTCCTCGCATTAATTAGCAGCAATAACAATTTCAGTTGGAGGAGAAAAAATGTTAGACTTCATTCGTTTAATTTATAGTTTAACGACACCAACGGGGCAGCGGGAAGAAACCAGCAAAGAAAACTAGTTTTTCATTAACCATCATACAAACGACAGAGTGGCTCCCGCCAGCCAATAAGGTGGAAATTACCGAGGCCATTTAAATACGCATTATAGGCAGGCCGTATGCAGCAGCGAACAACGAGAAGAGAAAAGAAAAATGGGCTCGTAGAAAGCATATCTCTTCTCTTCCGGATGATTTTTCCTCGCAATTATTTCTCATCTAGCAGTACTTTTGCCCTTCGCTCCGTTGGGCCGCTCAAAGTACAAAAGACTCGGCCAAAGACGTCGCCAAGAAGACGACGAGATAAAACCCATTTAGCTGCGTCTCATTCTTCGGTTGAGTCGACCTGAAGAAGACCCGTTTTAGTGCTTTTTCGCTCGCATAATAAAGAAACTGAAATAATTAAAATATTTTTCTAAACATCTCTTGGCCGATAATGCAGACCATCGCAAACGTGGGCCGGTTCGGGCAGGTGTCGGACGAGGACAAAAACCGGACTCTTTCGGTCTCGATGCATACGTACTTTTACAATTATAAATGATCGCAACACTGAAACACGGCTCCTCGCGAGCCTCACCATCCCGCTGTGGCAAAACAGCAACAACAACAACAACAACGCATCGTAGGCTAATTTCCACCGGTGGAGCGTAAGTAAGAGAAGAGCGCATTCCCGCAGCATCCCATCCGCGCGGCAACTACGGAACGGTGGAACGGGACAAAAAAGAAAACGTAAAGCGCAAAATAGAAATCAGGAAGAGATTGATGTTGGTGTGGAAAAGTTCCCCTGGAAGATGGGGAGTGGATGGGAGTGAGAGGGTGGAAAAGTCACTTCGCGGTACATTGTTATAACAAATGATGAAGAAACAATAAATTTTACGTTACATGTACACCACGACGGGCAGAACGGGAGGCATCTTCGAGAGGAAGTTAGCGGCCGGCCAACTTCTACGCCCTTCCGCACCGACTGCCATAATCGGGGGACGGCGCGCAAAGTGTTACCCTTCTCTCATTCACACACAGCAGCCAGCAGCGAAGCCATCCAAATGCAGCAAAGCAGGCTGTCAGGTTATTGCATGCAAGAAGCGAGGGGCGATTGCGAATAATAGCGGTTATAATAGATAGGATATGTAATCCACGCGCGGAGCCTTCGCGCAGAATGCCGTGGCCAAAGTGAGTTAGCGTGCGGCGCGCAATAGAAGACAGAAACATCTAGCATCTATTGCTGGTTGGCCGCATGTTAGTGACCCGAGCAAGCTGATCCACTCAAATTCAATTCCTTAAATTACCCAACATTCAAAGAAATGCTTAGTACATATGAGTATAAAACCGATACTCATTTTCTAGACTAGACTGATTATTTGTACATTCGGTGCGAGTAATTCGTAAATTTGTGTCAAGATCTGACTTTTTTTTCTGTACCATTTTATTGATTGTATTTGTATTGCTGCTGTTATATATTATATTAAGTTGGTGCAATCAAGGCTCATCATTTCCGGAACTAAGAGATCACAATGATATTCTTACTTACTCCTTTCACATTAGCCTGAGTTGTCTTCGATTGATTCATTTCGACCTATCGGGGAGAAGTTAAATCGGTGTATTCTCTACTCATACTGAAACATCAATTCTTCACTTTCGTTCATTCCAAAAGCAACGATCCAATATGCATTTTCGTTGTCAAAGAGTTTTATCTCGCATGCGAATCCATTACATTAAACATTTCATCCGATTCAATTCACCAAATGGTGTATGGTTTGTCCTTGACCGTCTTCTAGAAAAGTGGCATTTAAGGTTTATGAGGTTATACCACATAAACCAGTAACGTATACCACAAAATCACCATCGCTGGCAACTGATTACTCATGTTTGTCTTTCAGATCACCGCCCTTATTAACATTAATAATTCGCCAGAATTAGTGAGTACGGTTCGAATACAACGATGGAAATTGTATTTGAATATACAAATTCTACTCGAAAAAATTAATGTTGGCTGGTAGTAATAACCGTAATAATCGAAGCGAACGAGTAATTAGCGTTGACAGAATTATCCAAAATTCAGAGTGAAAAAACCAAAATGGTCACTGCAATTTTTCGGCGAATTGTTTGATTGCACAAAATTTACAATTTCTCATTTCACCGCTGTTAAAGCTCCTTGGTCTATATGTTAGTGGATTATTTTCATTGACATTCGTCATTTTTGTTCCGTCTACGTCGCTGTGATCATCGACGGGATACGTTGTTGCACACTGAGGATTTTATTAATAATTGTCCACATGGCGTGGATATTTTTCCGACTTTTAATTTTTCGCTGTAACCTTAGTTACGAAAACATTTAGGTAGCTTATATTCGATTTGGGCGCATCATTGCGATTGCCAATATTTTGTTTTTTTTTGTATGAACATGATCTGTATATTGAAGGTTGAGGAGTGTTATATATTGTTGAGCATCAGTGCGCTATGGCTTTTCAGGCGGATAAAAAGTGACTATCACCGATTTGTTTTTTATATTTCCTATAGAAAGTAGACACTTTAACTAAGAAAAGTTTAAAATTTTAGGACTGTAGCAGAGATGTCGAGAAATGAAGATAAAAATTGTAAAAATATTTACATTTTTTTCCAAATTCTAAATTCTGAATTCTAAAAAAAATCATCACAGATCAGAATAATTTACAAGTGTATATGTATATGTGTATATGTTTATTGATTAGGCTTTCCGAAAAACATGTGGTTAAATGGCTGAAACTTGTTGTTGAGTGGTGAAAATAAGAAAACAAAGAATAAGAAAATGAGAATAAAAATCATAATTTCAACTTTGTTGATCGGCATCCCTCAGGACTCCCAGGAGCTCCCGGAACGGGTACTTATTTTTTTCAAGTTGAGGTGTATACTACCAAATTCTGACAAGTACCGTTCTGAATCATATTTCGGACAACATCATATTTCGGACACTTTGTTCTAATATCTTGAAATGCTTAATGCACTGATGATATAACTATCAAATTGATATCACAAATGCTTCTTTAGAGTAATCCCTTGGTTTCACTATCATTTCACATGAGAACTACATTTAAATTATAACATAATCGGCAGAAATCTTACAACACTACTCATTATCGTTTGTGTTTGACGTTTCCTAAGCGTGAGCACGTAGAATTTACCCGCGTTTTAAATGTTGGTCCTTATAGGAAATATACAAAATCAAAAATATTTTCAACAATTATACATGCCAATAAAGTTTTTTATCTTTGTTTGAAGTCTTTTTCTTTTTGATATGATTGAAACTTGACATCTATGAAAATTACTATATATGTCATGATCATGATTATTAAGAGGGCTTATCTTTTTTAGTTTGAATGAAACTATAATTTCTATTTTGTACTAGCTGAATGTGGCAGGCTTTGATTGAGAATCAAGTCCCCTTCTTTAATGGGCCGCACCCCCTATCTTTTTCCATACTCTAATGACATACACATAGTTTGAAATCGTTCAAATTTTCAAAAATACGCGTCTAGTTTTTTTGGCTGGCGATCAATCACTGCGATTTTGAGCGAAATTGAAGCACTTTAAAAACCTTATTTGTCTTAGAATCGCTGTTTGTGTATACAGTGACTCAAACTCGAAATCGTACTCCACCATGCAGATCTCTACTTATGAATGTCGAAAATAAGCTTTTGAAATATTTTATTAAAATAATGATTTATACATCATTTCAACCCTGAGCGGTCGTTGGTCAGCTCTTAGCCACCACAGCAAGAAAGTATACTTTAGGCAACAATATACATTCATGCGAATTACAGCATATATTTTTTAAACGAAAACATCAGATTAACACGTTGAGCCCCAACTTTGTCTTGCTGGGCTATTCAATCAACTCGCAGAGCGTTAGCACAATATCAGTGTCGGGTCCAGCTCCCAAAAATACTTATTCTATAAATATTGGGTTTAGGAAAAAGAAATGTCGTATATTGTCAATATATGGCAACACTTAAACATATCTTGTGTTGTACTTATCGCATCGGGTCATACTATACGGCCATTTAAAGACGACAATCTGTGCTACAAGTGTTTTGACAGTGTTGTGATTGTACTTTTCAGTCTCAAGTTATAGCGCGTCAAAGATGGAGTCCACCAAGCAAGAAATTCGCCATATTTTACGTTTTTACTACCTGCGAGGTAATTCGTGTAGTTTATGGACCCGATACTGTAACGATTCGCACAGCACAGCGTTGGTTTGATCGATTTCGTTCTGGTGTAGTGGCTGTCGAAGATTCACCCCATACTGGTAGGCCAATCGTCGTGGAAACCGATAAAATCGTTGAAATCATTCAAGTAGGCCGGCACGTGAGCACTCGCTCGATTGGCCAGGAACTGGGTATAGACCATAAAACCGTTTGGAACCATTTGCAGAAGATTGGATTCCAAAAAAAGCTGGATGTATGGGTGCCACACGAGTTGACACAAAAAAATCTTTAAGACCGAATCAACGCCTGCGATTCACTGCTGAAACGGAACGAACTCGACCCATTTTTGAAGAAGATGGTGGCTGGTGATGGAAAATGGATCACGTACGACAACCTAAAGCGATCAGAAATTCGACTAGAAAGAAAAAAAATTAAAATAAATTTTGTAAAACATCTGAGAACAAGCCGTATATATATTTATTTTTTTTATTTTGTAACTGTCAGTCCCAGTGAGTCAGCGCTTCCCTACCAAAAAGCTCAACGTCAGCCCTTAGGGAGCGACATAGGGCTCAACGTGTTAAAACACATTGTTTAGTAAATACTTATCTGAAGTTTAAAGTTTCGTTTTCATGAGTTTATGGGTGGGGAGTACATGTCTATATAAGAATGCGTATGTATACGTGTGTGCTCCCGTGGCCGAGTGGTTAGCGTCATAACTAACATGCCGGGTGTTCGGGTTCGATTCCCGTTCTGGTCGGGGGAATTTTTCGTCAAAGAAATTTCCTCCGACTTGCACTGTGATCACGCGTATTCTAGAGCTTGCCACTCAGAATGCATTCAAGGCGTGTTATTTGGCATAGAAATCTCAACTAAGTACTAATAAAAATGACGCAAGTAATACTACGTTGAGACGGCGAAGTTCCTCTAGGAACGTTAGTGCCATTGGAGAAGAAGAAGAAGAATGTATACGTGTGAGTATCATCACTCCTTGCAATCTTCGTACGCACAAACACATTACAACGAGAGAGTACGCATATCATTTTGAACTTCTGGTACAATATGCGTTGAAGTGCTCCTCTAATTTACTCCAAATTTTGATCGGTCCGCTAAAAAACGGCTGAACGTATCAATATGAAATCAAGATTTTAAATATTCTTGTCCACAACATCTTCACACCAAGATAACAATATGTTCTTGAAATATTCCAAAAGCTGAAGGTTTGAGCTCTAAAATGATGTATATACCATTATCTAAATAAAATTTATCGAAAGCTGGTTTTCTACCCAAACGTAGTGAAAAATTATAGGAGGTTGTATCCAAGACACGACCCCTTTGTTGACGTAGAACTACGCTGTCATTTTGTTCAAGTCTCTTGTTAAGAACTTCGGATATTATTTTTACACTTATCTCCGCTTTGTCCTCTTCTCAACAAAAGCCCTTTCTAATAATATTTCCGGTCTCGATTAGCTTAGCTGTCATCCTTTGTGGAGATAGTTTTGCTACTGTCATGCGAAACCAAATCGCACACAAAATTCCTGAACAATTATTTTCTTGGTGAGCCGATGATGGCCTAGTCTGGCCCTACACAATTGTTTAGTTCAGAACTATAATGTAATGGCTTCAGATTGAGATTGATAGATACATCAGCGAGTAAGTAATTTGCGTCCACAGCTCAACCCGAAACGAAGACGTGTGATGACGCAAAACAAGGAAGAACAAGCGATGTTCATTGCTTCGTATTTAGAACGATACTGGAAGTTTGCCTATCTCTCTCTTCTTTGATTTAAAGAGGCTTTGCAGTTCATTCGCCTCTAAAGTTTGCTTCCGCGAGATCCAATATTTATGCTCCAGGCAAATATTCCCCTTCGTTCTTCTTCTTCTTCTTTTCTTTGATCACGGTGATTTTAACCCTTTGCGGTCGTTTGTCTGCTCTCAGCCACCACAGCAAGGAATCATACTAAATATTTTATTCAACGATGTAATAGTTTAAAGTTTTTCTAAATGAATTTTAAGGTCTAGAGAACTATTTCACGAATGTATACGGAGTTTCTATGAATAAAAGGTACTCAGTACTCGGTATAAACAAAATATTGTTATATTCCGACCGCAAAGGGTTAAATCATTTCCCTTCGTTGATTGCCGATAAGTTGCTCGTTATTGACGGCATGGGAAAGGAGAAATGCTTCTGTTTTCATAAATTTAAATCGTTTACACATTAGGGAAATATAATATATAGCATAAAAAACCAATCTCAGGGAATTTCCGATTCGTTTGGTGTATAAATCGTCAAATTTTTTTTGATTAACGATTATCAATCGCATATTTTGGGGGGATTTATCGTATCGTCAATCGAGAGCTGAAAAATATTCGATTATTTATCATGTTGAGCTCCGCGTCGGTCCCTCGAAAGTAACACTGAGCTCTTCATTAGGAGAGTGTTGTTCACTGGGACTGGCAGAATAAAAAAAAAATAAAGAATATATAGTTGGTTTCCGAATGTTTTACAAATTGCGACTAGTCGATTTCCTGACTATATTGTTTTCAACAATATAGATTTTTGGGAGTAGAGATCGATACTGATTGTGTGCAAACCAGAACCCTGGTAACCCTGTCAAAACAAACACATATTGAGCGTAGGCAGCATAAAGCTATGCTCACGCACAATCGCAGCTGTTGTTTATCTTTGGGAGTCAATATTGATGCCAACATGTTTTGTGCAGAAACAACGTTCAATTACGTACAGTGAAACTCCGATTATCCGCGGGCGGATGATCCCCGGTGCGGTTTATCCACGAAAGCGAGTTCTATAGTAATTCTATGGACTTTCCCGGAATTTATCAATGAGTGGTAGGCTTTTGGTCTTTTATTTTGGTCATGATTTTCACATTATCCCACTACTGGTGTACCCTACCTAATAGATGGATAGTTTAATGATTTCTGTATTGATAAAACATGGTTATCCTGCTGAATTATCTTTTTGTTTTGCGTTTGCATCTCATTTTTAGTCATTAATTCTTACATTGCACCTAGCCAGACTATTTCGCGTGTAATCGGGGTTCTACTGTAATTTTTCCGGTTACCCGAACGCCCATCCTAAGATACTGTTTGACGTCCCAGACAAAAATAGATTTCGGATCATTCCTTTAGCGATCTTTAGTTCTCCGGCGTTTACAGATCCTAGGGATATTTATGTTCTTGCAGTTTAAACAGATTTAATGTGCTAATTGATGTGACTTTTCACGAAATAAGTTTTTATTGTATCACTGATTAGTAGCTGAGAAATAAAAGGAGAAACAGATATCACTATATCTGGTTTTGGAATCTACGAGTTTTTTACGCGGATTTCAGAATTTACGCGGTTTTTTACACGGAACGTGTTCCCCGCGTAAAAAGCGATTGCACTAGTAAAAAATTACTATGTCGAAGCCCTCGACCGCACCTGAGTAGGATTCACCAGGACCTGGCGGTTAGTATGCCAAAGTACCAGCAGTGGGCTAAAGGAGGATACAATAATTATTTAAATGCTTTTATTTTAATTTTTTTCTGAAGCAAATGCAAGATGAAGCACATTTTTGGTAAATTTGTTATACAAATTGATTTTTTTCCTTTAAGTAAAACTTTTTTTTTCAGTATTCCACAAGCGAAACTTAAAAAAAAAATAGAAAAAACAAGTTATCAGTATTTTAACTTCAATTTGAGCCCAATAAATGAGAGAAATTTCAAAAAGGTGAGGTGGGCTCTTCAGCTAAATTAACAAAGTTTCACAATTTTCAACTTTCTTATACCAAATAAAATATTCGCCTATTTCTAAAAGGGATTTAATTTTCATGGGTCGCCACCTGCGTCACCACTCTCTATTGCGTCTCAAGCAAACAATTCGGTATTCCAGAACATATTTCATTGTTAGAAACTACTATTGGACACCCTAAACAAAAGTATTCCGTCGGTTTGAAAAATCCTTAGAAATCCGCGGGTTAAAAATAAAAGTGATCAGATATACATGAAAAATATGGTATCCCTGTCTATCAAATATTTAGATTCTGTAGTGCCTCGTATTCAGCAACCCCTTGGAACCTCGGAGTGATTCGAATTGATTTGTATTCATCCCCAGTAGGGTTTCGTAACTGAAATTGGCGGTGAAAAATGTTTGTGTCGCCAATAGAAAAACCGCTCTCCATGCAAGGAAAAACCGGGGGCTATTCGCGATGCAGTGAACCATGGAAGCCATGCTATAGAAGCTATTCGCGCGAATCACACACTGGCCATTTCAAAAACAAGTGTACATTAATGGTAACAATGTGAGGTGTAATTATTATTATTTGAAATTTTTGCCTCCGCCGCGTTTATTAACTAATTCCACCATTCCAACGGGCGTCGATTGTAGCGCTTTCTGAGAGAGATAGAGAGTTCATCAGCATCTTCCAGTGGAGCTTGATAAGACGCATGTATGTGAGGGAGGAAAGCGAAGCGCTCCCTTCGTCCCTACAAGCCGGGTGTTGTTCGATGTGGTTCGATTCGATTCCCTTCCGTCGTCCCTCAGTACCTAATAGTGGCGGCGGTAGTGAGCGGAGGACGATTAAGGTGCTCGAGAAATTGGAGACACGCACAGATAAAGCAAAGTGGTGGTCAGCACGGCGTTATTTTTCTTTTCTTTTGTGGTGCACAACTTTTCCGCAATCTCTTTTTTCGCGTCGGCTCCGTTCGAATCGATGGAAGCTTTGTGCGTGCAAACGGTGGGGGTGGGGACGGAGGGACAAACGCTGCATGTAAAGTGAGCTTTTTACGGTGTTTCTGTAATCTGCGGTCCACACACAGCATTGTGATTTGTGAGCTGGGGAGGGGAGGAGCGGTCGAACTGGGGATCGGTGATGTGGATGAGTTAAAAGCCGTTTTTGCTGCAATGGCTTTATCTAGGATTTTGCGAAATAATGTATTCAAATTGTAAAGGGATGTCTTCGAAAGCATTTGCGTGCAGAGCGCTTGATTAATGGATGGGTAGTACTTAATCCTTCTGGTTTTATAATCTGCACTTTGCAAGCTAATGTGTTGCCTCATGTGAGTTGTTACAATGTTTTTGTTCAATTGTGCTGGACAGCACTGGCATCCATCTTCGGGATGTAATTCCGGATCCTCGTGGTCAGCTGCTTGTTGTCCGTTGCCCGCCAATTCTTCTTGTACACTAGGGCACTGAGGGAACCGACAAAATCCTCGATCGGACGGCACTGGGGTAAGTTTGTCGGGTTCCGTTCCTTGGGAACGTACGGTATCTGTTTTTGCTCGAGGTATGCCAACCTCGCCTTGTCCGGCCAGAAGACGCACTTCCCATCGGTATGATACTCCTCTAGAAACGGAACCAGAATCTTCTCCAGGCATTCCTCCTGGTACACCTTTGCTTGTTAAATATACAGCATAACTTTCAATATACAGCATAACTTTCTTCTTCTTATGCTTGTATTTGCACTTCACCCCGGGGGGTGTGGGCGCCTTGTCGCTGCTCTCATTCCTACCGTCCCCCTAAGAAAACCAATTTTCATTTAAACGTCCTTCAGGATTTCCCCTATTTGTTGTACTACATATTATTGAGTATCTAATAATCTACTACTAAAAAATGTGTAACTGTTGATTGTATAACTTTTTTGCGTTTTTTCTTTAATTTTAGAAATGATAAAAAAATGCTTTTTATTTCATGGTAAAAAGGAACACCCGTGGGATTAAACGGACCATGACGGGGTAAGACGAAGTGATACTTTTTTCAAGCACTATAGTCTAGTAAAAATAACAGGAACAGTGTTGTTTAAGGTACTAAATGTTTAGGGTTGTTCATAAACTACACACAAACTTCTGGATAGGCCATCAATATTCCACGTGCAGAGTTTTGCAAATATTCGTGAAAAATTTACCAAATTATCGGAATCTATAAGGACGATTTTTCGACGACTTCATTATGTACTTTCGGGGCATTTGTGTGACGAGCAAAAAGATGGTATTTTATTTGAAATGAAAATCATTCAATATCATGACGTATGGCGATTTTACACCGTCGAAAGTGGACCGTCTTCCCCCCAGAGCACCTTTTGTATTATTTTGCACTTTTCACGCATTTCATATTACATTTTACATACTTTTAACGCAGGAAGAACCGGAACAATCTACTGAAGGATTAGGACACTGACAATTAACTGAATACACGGTTTTTGTTGGAAAAATCCTTATTTTGGTTGCCTTGACGACAAAAATAGGTTAATCATGCCTCTTGCGTAACATATTTGCCAAAAAACTGAGGATTTCTTATAAAACTAGAAGTGGACCGTTTTTCCCCGCCGGGCGGTCTTACCCCGTCTTCACCTATAGTACCGGTCATTGCCGGGAATGAGGGACTTTGACAGCGGAAAATAACTCTCGCCGTCCAGCTCGAACGACATCCCGCGATAATTATTCGTCATTCACCGGCACTGAGATTTCACAGTCGCTATCTGCTCTTCCGTGTACTCTGGGAACCTAGTCTTCTTCCGACAGACGATGCCCTCCTGCTTAAGGGTTCTGTGAATGTAGAAATGGGAGCAGCGAAATTTCTGGCCGGCTTCACGCAAACTCGTACCGTCCTTGTTGTCGAATAGCTTTTTTCTTTTTCACCACGATCTCCGTCGGACGGCCACTACCGGTCTTCCACTTGACGTTTCGGGATGCCAGGCATGCCGGAACATTTTCGTCCCGAAAGTGGTCTACTGTAAACTTTTTCCCTTGACTTTCACGCGTTTCGAAGAACCGTACAACGCGCTCGTAGATAGCGTGCTTGTTGTTTCGACGCCATCTTTGATCGAACTGACAGCACCCGAGCGAAAAGAAACGAGCAACTCGTTTCTCGGTGAGAAAAAAAATTACTCTCTGTACTTTTTTACAGAAAGGTATTGAATTCATTCGCATTTTTATTGAACACCCGTTATATTATTATTATAGATTTATGGCACTTCTCAGCATTGAGCTGGAATATTCACCTACCCCCGGGCTTCTTGAATGCCAAAGGGGGATTAGGCTCTGTGGTATCTTTTTTTTTTTTTCTTTTTTTTTCTTTATAATAGTGTCAACACAATCATCGTGTTCTAATTGTGGTGATTCAAGAACCGTCGCACTACGTTACATGTTCCAAGAATCACCGCTTTCTGCATAACTGCGTGAGAGAGTGGGGAACTAAACCAGTAGCAGAGATCACTACTGGTATAATACGGATGCCTTTCAAATGCCACATTTGTTTTAGTTCTTCTGCCAAGTCGTGATACTTGGTTATCTAGGCAGCAAACGTAGATTGTAGATTGTGGTCTAACGGTATTGCAATGTCTATTATCAGTACTTCTTTCTTATTTTTATCCTAGACCACAATATCAGGGCGATTAGCTGGTATTCGGACATCCGTAATGATCTCGCGATCCCAGTACAACTTGTAGCAGCTATTTTCCAAAACCGAATCCGGAATATACTTGTAGTAGGGTACCAACTGATTTACCAAGTTGCGTTTTGATGCTAGCTGTTGATGAACAGTCTTGGCAACCGAGTTGTGACGATTGAGATAAGCTGATTCGGCTAGCGCTCCACAGCCGGCTATGACGTGTTCAATCGTCTCTTCTACTTTATTGCACTTTCTGCAACAGTCGACAACGTTTTCGTGCAAGATGCACTTCCGGTAGTTTTTGGTCGCTATTATCCGGTCCTGGATGGCTATCATAAACCCTTCTGTCTCAGGAAAGAGTTCACCTCGCACCAGCCACGTGTTCGATAATGTTTTGTTGATTTGCGCTTGCTTTAAACGATGGGGATGCGTCCCATGAAGTTCTTTTTGCTTCCACGACGTTATTTTTTCTTCAGTAGTCTGCAAATTGCAGCTTAGCTCGTACTGCTCCTTCGCCAGATGCAGGGCACTGAATCCGTGGTCCGCCTCACAAACAGCGCGATAGATATCGTGACGGGTCTGACTTTCTTCGAAGTATCTCCGCAACTGCTGGATCTGGGAAACGCAAAGCGCTTTGATGTCAATGACACCTCTTCCACTTTCGACACGTGGCAAGGTGAATCTTTCTATGGACGACTTTGGATGGTGCATGCAGTGCTTAGTGAACGTTACTCTCATCGTTCTTTCAATGACTTCTAAATCGGTTTTTGTCCACTTCAGCACTCCGAATCTGTACGTGAGTAAGGGAACGGCAAACTTGTTGACGGCTTTGATCTTTTTGCCGCCGCAGAGGTTTGTTTTTAAAAACCTGGTTGATTCTTATCAAGAATTGTTCCTGGAGTTCCTTCTTGATTTTTGTATGACAAATCCCTTTCAATTGCGGAAAGCCCAGGTATTTATAGGATTCGCCCTCCACCAAATCTTGATTCACCTCACTCTCGTTTATGCGGAATTCTCCAGTCTGCACCAATCGTCCACGATGGAGCTGTACTGATTTACACTTCTCTATTCCGAGTTCCATCCGCACATCGGGACTTAAGTCGCTAACGCATGTTAGTAGGGTATGTAGCGCTTCTGTTGATTCCGCAAACAGTTTCATGTCGTGCATATAGAAGGTATGGTTTATTGTCATTGTTCTGTTGATAGGGTAGACATGGCTGCTTCGGTTGAGTGCTCTGCTCAAGGGGTTCATCGCAAGGCAAAACCACAAAGGACTACAGGGAAACTTCGATATAACGTCACTCGATATAACGTACATTTTGCCTCGATATAACGTACACACTATCAAAGTCCAAAAAATTTTTTTTTGATATTTTTTTTCTGAAAGAAAAATAAACTATCTCTATTTTGATACTAAAGCTTGTGTTGTAACTTTAATCAATCCCGAAATACAACTGTTTTGTGATTCCGGATTCTAAACGAATCAAACTTCAATCAACAGAACGAAAGGAAACATAATGAGAAAGGTTGGCTTCGTCTTCTAATTGAGTCCTTACTCAAACAGCAACACAATAAAGGAATATAAACTACGTTTCAGAGTTCTTTATTATGCTTCGATATAACGTACAATTCGATACAACGTACAATTTTGTAAAATGTACGTTACATCGAAGTTACCCTGTAAATGTGTGCGAATATCGAGAGTTCTGGATCTCAACATAGTTGTTCCGTCGGTGATACTAAGCGAAGTGCTCCATTTTTCCAATTGCGTGTTCCATAAACCTGATGACGTCATCATGTATCTTGTACATTTTTAGTACCTTTATGAGGTACGTGTGCGGTACTGAGTCGTATGCTTTCTTATAATCAATGTACGTCATACTCAGGTTTCTTTTGTTTCGGCTAGCTTGTCCGACGAAGACTGCATCGATAATCATTTGATTACTGCAGCCTCGTGTGTTTTGTTTACAGCCTTTCTGTTCTTCTGTTATAATTTCGTTAACATCGCAATGGTTTTGAATTTTCTTATTAATCACCGACGTAAGTAGCTTGTACAGGCTCGTTAGACATGTGATTGGCCTGTACTTCGCCGAATTCGCTGTGTCTCGATCCTTTGACATCAGATGAGTAACTCCCCTGGTCACGAACTCCGGTGTTGGTTGGGGATTTTCTAATACCTTATTGAAGCACTCTGCCATTCGCCCATGAGTTGAAGAAAACTTTTTGTACCAGAAATTGTGCACGAAATCTGGTCCTGGCGCAGCCTAATTCCTGGAATATCGAATGGCTTCGTTGATATCATGGGCGGATACCACAACGGCAGGCATTGCTTCAAGTCCGTTTTCATATTCCTCTTCTTCTGCCAGCCACATCCTGTTACTTCGGTGTTGAATAGAGTTCTCCCATAAGCCTGACCAAAACTGGGTAACTTCGTCAATCTCAGGAAGACCACCATCGCAATTGTTTCGTTTCTGTTTGATGCGGCTGTAGAACTCCCTCTCGTTGATACTGAACATACGATTATCCGCATGCCTTTTCGTACTTTCCGTATAACGTCTTAACATTTTTGATAGAGCACTCAACCGTTGTACATGAGTGTCGAAGATCTCAATGATGCGGTTTCCATTAAGATCAGAGAGCTCTGCCGGCTTAACAATTTTAGCAACTCCACGAATCAGCGATCAGCACGAATCGCGATCGACTTCCCCTCTTGTACTGCGTTAGTCGACCGATTTTTACTCGGAGCGTTTCGATACGACCTTCCAGGCGTCTCATCCAAGCAGGTTTTGGTTTTTTGGAGAGTACGCGGTTCTGTCTATGGTCTTGGTGAAAGGTGCGCATTCCTAACGTCCGTACAAAAGCGACAGCTCCACAATAAACGATAAATTGCAGCTCCTCTAGGTTCTCTACCACTTCCAGGTACACAGGTAGAACTTCCTGGTCGAGTACATGGACGGCATTCGTCAGTCGGTGGGAATACTGCAACTTCGGAGTCCTGTGTCGGGTTAAGGGGTCCGTTCCGTAAAACTGGGTCACTGCTGCATCCATGTCGAAAGCCAATTCGTTCTTTAGTTGACCTCGTTGTTGATCCTCTACCGGCTCTTGATCTCTAGGCTCATCCACTGGATCCGGTGGTGGTGCACTGGATTCGCGTCTTTCACTAGCAAACGATGCACTCAGCCTAACAGAGCTCCTTCTCGACATATCGCTCGATCTTCCACTCTCTCTACGTAGTTCTCGTTGCACTTCCAACTTGATGGCCTCTATTTCAGCCGGGGACAGCATGTTGTGTGGTAAAATCGCTCGTCTCCGTGCGTAGAGCTTATTCCGATCTAGTTGGCCGGCAAATCGTGGGAACTGCTCGTTGAACATTTCCAGCATTCTTGGTCTGCCGGACATGCCGTCTGAAGGACGGTATCTCAGCCGTTCCTAACCTGGAATACAGACGCTGTTGTTGGCCGCTCCTAACATGGAGAACAGACGCTACACTAGTTCCCCTTCCCTGTTTGCATACGACCCAAGGTCCCACCGGGGTTGGTTACCCGATCTTTCCAAGGGTTGCTCGCAACTCAGCTAGTACTTCGTGACGGTAGGGATCGGGCAGAGGCTGATGGGAGCTACGAGACACGTGTACCAGGCTTTACTAACCTAATTATCAATATTATTATTATTATTGTTATTATTGTTTAGTTGAAACTGAAAAATATGCTGTTAGATCATGTAAACAAAGCTTGACCTACATTTAACAATTTACCCGCAAGATGGACCCCGCAAGACACCCAGCCGATCGCGTTGAGCAACGAACGTGTGAAAGATATATCTTATTATGAGGCATAAAATCCAGTTGAAGCTGAAAATTTTTGCATTGTAAGCACTTAACTAGTTGTATCCGATCTATGACTTTCGCCTTTAAATCTTCTATTACTTAGAGAAAACTTACAGAAATGTTGTAGAAAATTACATCGGAAACTGTTTCTAAGGGGAATAAAGTTTCAACTTATATGCACGTTTCAGCTGTCAAACTTGAAAAGAAGGATATTAAAACTGCAATTTATCAGTTCCGCATTTATTTATTCACATTAAGTCGTCCGCCAGCACTTCGAGGGCTATATTGGAGTTTCGCATTTAAATTCTTGCACGTTTCCGAGAGTTTCAAGAAGGGCTTAAAATCGGTAGGAGTGTTTAATACATATTCCGATAGATAGAGTACCGGTAAGTTTCTTCGTTTTTTTCAAAAATTAATGCCTTATTCTGCAAAAATGGTTACAAATTTAATATTCAAAGTATTACCCATCGCTAGTCACTACTTTTTCTCATCTTTCTGGCAATACACGGATCCCTTTGCGGAAATAATCGGCCGGTTTGTCGGCTAACCACGAATCGATCTAATTTTTGACTTCATTAAAATTGGAGTAGTGCTGGTCAACCAGGCCATGTTGTATCGATTGAAAAAGGTAGTTATGACGGAGCAATGCCTGGGGAATACGGCGCGTGGGATAGGACCCCCCATTTCAGTGTTTTCAAGTATGTTTTGATCGGTTTCGCGACATGCGGCCGAGCATTGTCGTGCTGCAAAATAACTCTATCGTGTCTTTGCTCGTATTGTGGTCGTTTTTCCTGCAATGCACGGCTCAAACGCATCAATTGTCGTCGGTAGAGGTCCCCCGTAATGGTTTCATCCGGTTTTAGCAGCTCATAGTACACCACACCCAGCTGGTCCCACCAAATAGATAGTATAACCTTTTGGACGGGAATTTTCCGCGCGGCCGTCGATGTTAATGCATAGCCGGGGTATCCATACGTTGCCCGACGTTTAGGATTGTCGGAATGGAACCACTTTTCATCGCCAGCAACGATTCGATGCAAAAAAAATCCTTTCTTTTATGCCATTGGAGCAGTTGTTGTTCGCAAGTGAAAAAACGGCGTTCGTCGTCTCATGGCTTCAATTCATACGGCACCCAATATCCTATCTTTCGAATCAATCCCATTGCTTTTAAACGATCGGATATGGTTTGCTCCGAGTACTCCGAGTGTATCTGCAAGTTATTGTTGCGTTTGTGACGTATCTTGATCGAGTAAAGCCTCCAATTCTACATCTTCAAACTTTTTTGGCGGCCCGAATGTTCTTCGTCTTCCAAGTCAAAATAACCACTTCCAAACCGTGCAAACCACGTCTGACACGTTCGCCCAGTTGGAGCATGGTCACCATAAACTTCCACCAAATTCGATGACTTTCCGCAGCAGTAAGCAGTAACACTCCCCGAAAAAAACAATCTCGATGGTACGAAACTCGACATATTCGAAGTGGCAAAAAACTATGTTGTGCACGCTTCAAATTTTTGACATATACTGAAAAAGACGCACAATGACAGTAGCTTTCCAACGAATGTCTGGAAATTTGATTCACTGGAATGATAATCAAGTGACGCCATCTGTAGCAAAACCGAAGAAACATACCGGTACACCTAATATATAAAAATGGATGTCTGTTTGTCTTTCTGATTCTTATGGACTCGGAAATTACTGAACCGATCGACATGAAAATTGGTATGTAGGGTTTTTTGGGACTGGGGAAGGTTCTTATGATAATAATAACAATAATTCGTTTAATAGTTCGAGACCCCTCCAACTTCTCTAAGGGGGGGCTGCCATAGAAATGAAACACGAATTTCTGCATAACTCGAAAACTAATGAACCAAATGGAGCCAAATTCTCAAAATATCCATTCATTTATTGTGAATTGATTCAGCCACTTCAAATAAATTATCACTCAACATTTTTTCAGAAGGGCCACAAACACGTGTCCGTAAGTTTGTCGCCAAATTCTAGAATTAACAAGCAGTACAAAAAAATTGGTAGCACTGATAAGGCCCGATGAATGAATGCTTTCACTGAGTAAGCGTTTCGTGAAGCAACAAAACGCCAATTTGCGCAGATTTCCAAATAAATTATTAGAATGAATAGGTTGATTGCTCGTTGTCTGAAGCGACAATGCAACACTGAACTTATTGAATATGCAAGTCGTTTTTCAGTATCTCTTCGCAAAATAACATTTCCAACGCCTCCAAAAACAATGTCCAAAAACAAGGCGACCGAAAATCCGAATCGAATGGGGTGTAGTGGGGCGGGGTCGACAGCGCGGAAAAAAAAATTCCGAAGAAGGAAGCTTTCACTGCTGAAAAATACTTTCTTCACATCCGACTTGAATGCGCTGCACTTCGACGCCACTTTTAAATCGGAAACAATGCCCGAATTCACAATAATAATGAGTTATTCACGATATATCAATCATTCTGCAAGCGTCAAGATGAAATCAATAGAGAATATCTGAGAGAGCCTATATAATTTAAAACATCATTTCCATTACATCAATAAATCCGAATACGCTCATAACTCCATAGAAACACCTTTCCGGCAAAAAATTATACAAATCAGTTCGGTTTCGATTACTTAAGATATTATTTTCGAATGCATCGAAATTTTCAAAATACTTATTTAGTCGAAAGTTTTGTAGGCCCTAAAAAGGACCAATTGGTTTGCGTGATTTTACGAGTGTCAAAAATACAGAAGCACTCTCAGCCTTGAAAAAGGCCAATTTGTAAACTAAACTAAACTATCGGCATTGGGAAAGACCATTTGGAAAACCTCGCTTCCAACTTGTCGCTAGCTGGTGCCTGAGGAATCGTGAATGCTGTGAAATTGCGAATAGCTTATACATAATAAATTGGAAACGAGTGGAGCTTAAATTACAATATAATAGAAACCATAGAACGAACGCTGCATTTGCTATTTGTTTTCCATCAAAACTAGCCCTGTTTTCTGATTCGGCACCATTACTGAAAGACGTAGTCCTACGTAAAAAATAAACCATGTTTTTATTAGGTTTTCGTTGCAGTTACACATACAACATAGTTCAAGATAAAGTGACACCAGATGGGCCAATCAGAAGAGCAAGCCCGGCTACATGCGGTCCACGGCCCGCCTGTTGAGTAAAGCTGATTTAGATGAATCCCAGTATTTAGATGATTTTTTTGGGGAGGAGGAGGAGTTAATGCCAATGGACAAATCGGAATACCAGATTTTTCCCCCCCCGGTTTTATGGAATATTGCCTGATATTCATCAATCGTTTAATAGTTTACTTCAAAAAGTCACAGGAGGGTTGTGTACGAGACACGACCGCATAGTTGACGTAGGATTCCGTTAGGCTGTCTGTTGATTTTGGATATGTTTGAAGAATTTCATCGTTAAACTCTTTGATAATGTTTTGGTGGCCGTTAGGTTTGGTTGTTAGATATTGTTTGTTCACTCCACCAGTGTTTACCGCGTGATGATGATGAAAGATGGTATACAGTCGTTGGATGGTGCGTATCAGATAAAAGATACCGAAGTAGTGATGAAAACCACCCTTTGTGACCCTAGACGAGACGCCTCCTATGTTATGTATGGATGAAATAAAGAAAAAAAACTCACCAATGCACAATGGTCCAGGAGATACATTTCAGTGGAAATTAGCATTTAGAGCTCGACAGTTATTCTCTAGAGAAAAACTGTCTTCGACAAAGTTGTTACATACGATAGAGCGCTCGTTTTTATGTTATCAAAAACAGGGTGACCAAAATTTTCGATCGATTTAGCGCTTTGACCATAGGAATTTTTGCATTCATTTTAATATTTCAAATTCTACATCAAAACTCATAAATTCCAACATTTTGCGATGCAGAGCTAGTCAATATCTTAATTCTACTTAAAGTTATTGATGTCTTTTACCCAAAAACTCATATGATTTTAATTTTAATTTACTCAAACACAAAAAATAACATAGTGTTGAAAATTACACATCATGTATATGCTCTTTCTAAAGCCGTCAATAAACTTTGTTTATGTTTGCCCCAGGAAAAAATACAAACAATTGAAGAGAGCGTATTTTTTGGGAAGAAATATCAATAACTTTGAGTGAAGTTGAGATATTGACAAGTTCTGCATCCCTAAATGTTTGTATTAGTAAGCTTTAAAAGTCTTCCGAAGACAGTTTGTATGTAGAACTTGAAATCTAAAAGTTAGAACAAAAAACAGTTTTTTTTCATCGTGACCCTAAAAAAATCGAAAAGCGCTGTATCGGTTATTTCAAGAGATAGAAAAAAACTTTGTTCTACAAAGATGTTTCAAATAATTGGGACTACAATATTGTCGAACTATGTTTACCTCTATCTATAAAGATAAGAAAGTTAGATTTTTTGTTTCATCGACAATTTTGGTCGAAGACTTTTTTTTTGTCTAGAGAATAACTTTCGAGCTCTAAATGTTAATTTCCACTCAAACCATTGTGCAATGTAATGTAAGATAATTACCAATACCGTACACAATTATCAAATTTTCTCATCAGTAAAAGCATGTTACTTTAATATAGAGAAAACATATTTGAAATGAGGAAGGCAATTTTCTTTTACAACTTTTACTTTCTGAGTGTTTATTCAACCCAATGCGAATTTTAATTGGACTAACTGAACCTAATACTATATGTAGAGCATATGGGAAATCACTTTTTGTAATATTTCTCCACTTTTTCAAATTTTTTCGCCGTATAAACTTTACTTGGATGAAAATAAACACAACAAAACAGACAACTTAAACCAAACGACCCGTTCTCGAGCGGGAACACGATCTGGTTTTTATTTATGAAAATAGAAATAAATTGTTTCATAGATCAAGTCATTTCTAACACAACTGCTACCATATACAATTTTACTCTTACACTTGTGCTAAATTAGGATAAGGGTTGACATTTTTCAATTGTTCGATAGTTAGTTTCATTACATATATTATTTTCTTCAATATAAAAAATTGTTATGGAGTGCCGAAATCGACTAACACGAAAAATTCATCAATCCATCATGAAATGACTGAGCAATAAGCGTTTGAAATTGGACAATTTTCACGAAGTGCTCGATTTTCGATTTTCAATTTGTACCCCAATATGTTCCCGAAAGACCTAATCTTAAAAAACATCATTTTGTTTACCCTGTGCATATTTTTTCCAATCGATTGATGTAGACATTTCTGTGATCTATCGAGAATCTGGTTATAAAAGTTTGAGATTCCTTATTTTTTTCCGTTAATTGTTCGATTGTTCTGCACTCATTTTATGCTCCGTATCTTTCTTCTAAACGTAGTTCCAAATTAGAACAAGCTTTAAAAATGTAAAATATGTTCATTTGCTCGCGAGGCATTAACCTAACTTCTGACAATTACCAATGTTCTTATGTATATCTATCTCGCACACGAAATAGTATAATCTGTGGTACTTACTTCAATATCACTGTCGAGATTTAACAAAATATTTATGTTGCGTGAAAAATTGTGCCTTATCATAAGATTGATGGAACCGGGAAACAAGATGGATGATGAACTACTTTATAGTTAAGATAAGCAATGGAAGCCATTATTATATTGTATCAAATCCCGGAAATGGTCAATCGAATTAATGTGCAATTTTGTTCTGTTTGTTTTAGATCGAAAGTCCTGCTGCATTGAATTAACACGGTAAGTGAGCACATTTCCGTCTATTTTCTTAAAATTACATGCCATTGAAATGTATAAATCCGTCTTCTTGCGAGTGTTCCCGTTGAACCGATTAATAACACTCCACACATCAGAGACAATCCAGCATTTTTTCACTGAAAGCAATGCATAAAACGGGTACCGTAAAGCCCTCCTCCTTCATTAATACGTTTCAATTATGCTGCCAAAGCCATTCTTCTCCCGGACTCCCGGAGACTGGTGCGATGGTGGTGAAGTGGCCCATCGCTTAACGAGCCCTGGAAAGCGCTGGCAATAAACAAGTTCTCATTAGCCTGTGCCTCATGAGACTCATCTTCCTCGGTTCCCAACAATTGCTGCATTCCTTTATCTTCTACTCGCTGCTCCCTCCCTCTCTCCCTTGGCACTCCCGAGACATTCAAATGTTGCGGAATGAGTTCAACAAAATCTGCATCTGCAACGCGCGAACAACGGAGAGAGCACCGAGCAAACCTGCCCCAACAACGCGTTTATCCGGGGCCAGGATCTAATCCATCGTCTTGTCATGAAATAATCCCGTTCACAGAGCGAAATGATTATCTATTTATAAAAGCAGAAAAATGCATTTGCTGCTCTCTGTTGTATCCTCTGCCCAACCGATCGACCGATGGACCGGCCAACGGACCGACCACTGGAGCACAGAGCCCGGCGAAGGGATGATCTTCACCTGTGGTGTTCCCCTCGTTCAGAACAGAGCAGCAAGCCATGCTCTAATCTTTCGCACTCAATTCCCACCCGGGAACGTAAAGCAGGCCTTGTGCCTCTCACCGTCAACTCGCCTACTGCTGCAAAGTGCGTTTGGGGTCTTGTGGAGAGCCTCGTGTTAACGGCATAACTGGTTAATTTCAGAAGACGGTTAGAAGTCATTTTGTTTGCTTTTTACGCAGATTTTTGTCCCTCATTTAACAAGTCACTTGTCGACAAAAAAAAGTCATCCAATCTGGCGTTAGGCGCTAAAAGACCCCCAAGCTAACAAATTGTAGTACGCAAAATGAAGCATAAAACAACGACACGAGACTTTTGATGGTCCAAACGACCAAACGACAGCGGTCTTTCCCAATGTGTCTTTTTCTAATTAGGATTCCACCTCAAAAGCCTCGCTTGGAATCAAACTGGTGCGCATAAAGGTAATAAAAAGGCGAGCCCGCGCAATTCGCGCGAATGGAGAGATGGGGTCGTAGAAAATAAATACATAAAAATAAACAACAAATGTGGAATGCGAGGAACGTTTGTAACAGAATATGTGGTAGAGGGAGATGTACTTAATTTCCTCCCCATGTACCGTCAGATAGAGGTCCATCGGCGCGGATGGTTTGGATGGCGAGAATGGGAATGATTGCGTGAAGTGTGTATGTTTGTGGGCGCGCGCACCTCTCTATGCGGATATTAGCGGTTCGAAGCACATCCCTCTGTCCCGCGATGTGTCCTAAGGGCGATAAAGGTACCTCTTGGGAGCGAAGGAGGTATGTAAAAAGCGTGTTACAAGATCTGATTTGGGACCGCTCAGCATCATCCTCTTCATCATCATCATCATCTTTATAATGTTCAACTAGGATGAAGCGAAGCGGACGGAAGTGAGGGGGGGGGGGCAAAAGAACAACTTGCTGCTACGAATCCACAAAAGCGTTTTATTATATTCGACTGAAATGTATGAATTCCGCTGGACGACGTCGGACGATTGCGACCATAAAACAAAACATAAATGACAGCACTTACATCCGATCCAGGAAGCAACAAAGTTGGCTCAACTAGATGGCGATGGCTTGTGCCGCCTGATCTAAAGCCGTTTGGTGAAACTGTTTTCGTCGTACGCAAAATTGAACGTAAGCACCCGAGTTGACGATATTTATAATTTATTTAGGATAAAATAATTTCTTGAAAAATTATTCATTTGACTAGTAATTAGTACAAGAAATTTTCACAAAAAGTTTCAAAGTTAGTTTTTATACCCAAATTTATAAAGAATACTCTTCTTTGAATATTGAAAATCTTAACGTACACTTTTCATTTCACCAAACAGATGTTTTTCTCAAATACATTCACTGCTATATTTTTCCAATGAATGCGACGCATTGCACGCATTGGAATATATTCGCTTACTCAATATAATCTCGCTGAGTATTGGTACCTTTATTTTAGTGATCTTCTATTCTATGGATCCCATTTCTGAAGTGAGAATCATTAACGAAATACGCTCCCACAAGTTGCTACAATCCGTATTCTTATTTACTGGTTCTTGAAACGGTTTTTGTGTAACAATGAACCTTGCTATAAAAGCAATATTCATCTGTAAACCTGGAAGTCCATTTGACGCATAAGCTCACAATAATAGTGTGAATCTATTGCTCCATCAATTTGGAGACAATCCACAAACAAAATTCATTTGCATCCCGTAAAACAGAAGTTAACGCCTCCTTAGCCGATTCATGAGCTATAAATCACCCCATATCGACCCTTAGCCTCTGGTTTCATTTTAGTACCTTGGTGGTATACTCATGCCTTCTCCACAGCGATGGAACGACACAAAAAGCATTGAACCATTTCAGCCCAAAATTTCCTCACAACCTGTTGTTAATTTTTTCTCAGTTAATGGACGGTATTCCAAAACCATAACGTGCCCTCTACTTATAATCACGGGTCCTTAACAATAATTTTTTGTTTGTGTTCATGAGAAAGTAGAACACAGTTTTCATAGAAACTATAGTGATTCAAGTTCTTTTGAGGAACATATAATATTGAGGTCGCGACAAGCTGAGATGAATCTTTCTCGTAACTCGGATTGCATTCCTAGGGCGCTGAGTGATTCAGATTGTAGCCCTGAGAAAATGGATATTATTATCAACGATCTCAGTATGATACAGATCAAACAAATAATAATTAGCCTGAGCCTGTACCTCATGGGGATGATGTCCCGACCTACATCCCGTGTACCGTGGGGCTGTCGATACCTCAATTGGATAGTGCGTACTGACAAGGAGCGCAACAAAATTCAAGGTCGAGCTCTCCAAGGTCTCCAAGGCCTGTCTATCTTGGCTAACGAGCTTGCCAAAGCGTGATATATTGCGGTCAGTTCCACAACCTATACAAATCATGGGCTTTCAATCAAAATAAGGCACTGAAATTTTAATCAAATATGCCAGAACCAGTGAAGTCATCACTGTTTGCTCTATCAGTGAAAAACATTCTACCAGAAAATACATCGCGAAGTTTCGCTGAAAAGATCGGTGGGTTAATACAGAACGTAAATGGTCGACCCTGAGGCATTTTTGAAGGGAGTTTTGTGCGTGCCACCAAGCACGTCGCCCTTAGGTACACAATGCTATCTGTGAACATGCTAACTCGATATTTTTTAAATGTCAAACTTTGTGATTGACATTTATCAAAATTGTTCGAAAACTGTTCGAGATGTGGGGGAGTAGTCTGATACACGAAAAAGGGACACTACATCCTAGGAATTAATATACGAAACAATAAAATCAAGAATACTATTTTAGACGTTTTCATATCAGAGAAGAGCCACTCAAAACGGACACTAAAGAGGTTTATAAGATCATTCAAATATTCATAAATTTCGTAACGCACTCAGGAAGGGAGGAGGGGATAGCTTGTGGAAACTTGTTCAGAAATCCAAATAAATCCGAACATTTTTATGAAAATGAACATTTGTTACATGTTATGTAGGGATGAGGGAGTCTAAAATAGTAAAAAAATGCGTTACGTAATATTTGAAAGACCAAAATTAACAGATTTGAAAACAAATTTTAAAAGTAATGGTTTCCGTTCCAACCCTTTCCCGTACAATATCCGATATCACTCTTGGTGTACTTGCATAACATAGGGCGCTGGAACGCTCAACAGAGTAGTGAAATAACTTGATGTGTGACGTTTCAAATAATACGAGAAGGTAAACAATGTGTGGATTTTTATATGTATCGTATGATGTTTCGACGTGATCAGGATAACGTCATTCTACGATGTCGTGAGCTATACAAACAATTCATGGTCGACATATATGCAGTAGAGAGTAGAGAGCGAACGAACGTCAATCGACAGAATGAACAGAAACGACGTGAAGAAGAATACATTCACTTGCGAGACGCTATCATGAGCAAAACCAACGCAGCCTTTGCTATTGCCAGGCGAAACGCATGCTTTGTCATGACATTACAGCACGTGTATTTAAACAAAAAAATAAAGTCTTTAATGAGCTCCATTATCACATTACACGTATTCGGTCCCAGTCGTTGCTGGATGTATGAGATTGGATGGCAAAAACGAGAATTATCTCATACGCACATTTTTACATTCGTTAGTCGAAAAAAATACGCTCTGAGGAAATCGGTAGCGTTATTTCTTATGTTCTGAAATCCGATCGAGTCAGAATTACCCGAACGGATCGAAATATTGTATTCTGTAATCCGTTCGGCTCAAATCAAATTGGGTTGTGCAAATGGTGCAACCTTGCCACACAATTTGACATAGAAAAAAAATCGACCGCTTGTATACGAGACACGACCGCTTAGGACGTAGGACTACACAATCATTTTTTTTAAATTTGTTGGTTTATCAATTCGAATATTATTTGCGAATACGTCGAAATTACATAAATAACTCTTTAGTAAAACGTTCCGGGGACCCTGAAGGGTTTAATGGTTTGCGTGGCTTTGTAGAATCATTTCGAGAAGCGACGATTTTTTCTTGCCTTTGCGAGAACAATATACTAATTGGACATATGTCGTAATTTGTTTCTTTATATCAATGCACGAATTGCACAGAGTATTTAACGAGAGGCATCTTCCGTGCATCGCCATGCAACAAGCATCAAACAAGCGTCTAACAGATGCACACAGTTGCAGCAATAAACTTCAAGTGAATATTCGCTAGCGTTCACAGCTTAAGGAGAAACATAAAATACAAAACGAGCATACTAAGCGTCCTTTGTTGTTTCGGGCACAAAAAGATTCTGAGAATTTTACGTCTTCTTCTTCTTCTTGATATTTTAAACTCATAGAGTTCATTCGTCTCTCCAAGAACTTTACTCAGAGGAGTGCAAAACTTATACGCTAGCGACAGCTTAATTATTTCGCAAATATTCTCTTTTCGCTATTCCCCTTCGTTGTTTCTATTCTTCTTCTTCTTCTTTTCCTTTGTTTACGGAGACTTTAAATCCAACGATTCATTCGTTTCCGACTGTTTCTATTCTAGCGGCTGTATAAGTTGCTCGATATTGACAGCTCTGTTTGGAAAAGCACACAAACGGACAGAACAAATGTATGGGAAAATGGGAATGCTTCCAATTTTCATCAATTTAAACCATATAAAGACTGTGATGTATAGCATATAAAACAAATCCCAGAAAATTTCCGATTCGATTGGTATGCAAATCGTTCAATTCCGTTAGCAGCAAAAATAGTTATTAACGTTAACTTTATTTCATAAAAACGTGACCTGTTTTCTGATTTGGCACCCTTAATGTCAGGCGTAGTCCTACCTCAAAAGGCTGATTATGAATTTTCAGGTAAAATAAGCACGCTTTTAAAACAAAATGGAATAGCCCCTAATATGTGTTGTGTGTTACAGAGTAACATATTCTCTGCAAGTGGGGAAAATCTTGAACAAAAATTGTCTTTGATAATGATTCTATATTATGGATAAAGCGATTATGCAACGAGATTTATAGAAATATAGTTAAGTTAGGTCAGGACTATGTATTCTCAGTATTGAACACTAGGTTTACGAGACGCGTCATTTAGACGCATTTCGAATTCAATAAGGAAAATAAGAAGGCGAAAAAATGGTTGTATTTTTATTTTATTTCTTGTAATGACTTTTTACCATTGATAGAAACAAATATATTAGGTTGGGGAAAAAGTAATCCATTATTTTTGGATGAAATTCAAAACTATTTTTAATATGCTTCGGATTGTACGATTTGGGTCAAATATGCACCGTTTTGTTGCAAATTTTATTGCTATTTTGTAGGTAGCTTCATAGTGTCTCTATCATAGAGGTCTTGGTCCTTATAGGCGAAAAACTCTAGCAATAGGTTTTTACAATCTTCTCTTCATTTCAATTTCTTATCACTCTGGAAATTTTGCAATGCGAGGAAAAGGTGATAATTGCTTGGTGCCGGGTCCGGACTATATGGTGGATGCATGAAAACACCCCAATCAAGCTCTCGGAAATCTGCGGTCTTGCGTTAACTTGATGGAACACAAAACCTCTTCTGTTAGCCAGTTTCGAACGTTTCTGGTCATTCGCTAGCTCCAAACGGTCCATTTGTTGACTGTAAAGATCTCAATTAAGTATATTGCACTAAAATAAAAATAAAAAAAAAATTAAAAAGTTTTAAAAAAAATTTAGAATATTTTTTTTTTTAAATTGAGAGATAAATTAAGTTGCACCTATTTAACTGATGCAATATCGATACCATACACACCAATCGCAATTTCAATGGCCTCTCTTGCATTATCGCATTTATGAAAGCAAAAGTGTAAAATGCCCTGAATTTTGTCTTTGTTGTTAACACCCTGTAACTCACAACTGAATGGAACAAACAAAAAACAACAAAATTTTTTATTTAGTATGAAATTTCAACTTTATAACGAGCCTATATCTGAGATTGTATGATCGAGATTACGCGAGGTATTGATCTCTAAAGCCAGCTATCGAGAAAATAATGGATCGCAATCGTAGTGTAGACAAAATTTTATGTAAGTATGCAAACACCAATAATATATGAATGATATATAGGACTGTACAGACACATCGATCCACTATTTCCGTTATTCAATACAGTTATCTCAAATAAACTCCAATTTTGCATATTTGCTTTCTAAATGTTGCTGAACATTCATTCCATGCCAAACCGATAGAGTGATTCTAAGAATTTCGTGAAAAATGGTCGTTTCATTTCGTATTGCAAATAATAGACCCGTTTTTTTTCATTTTTCCGTTAGGGTGACCATTTTGAAAATCAGTTTTTTTCCATTTTGTCCAAGAAAATTCGGTTAGTTGATGGGCGTTCGTCATAGGATTGGGCGATCTTGAATCGATATTAGGAAGATCGATGTTTTCCTCTTAGATTTCCGATTGTTTTGGATCGATTCTTTGTACTCCAAAAAATTGCGAAAATCGATCTTTTCTTTTCAATCTCTCCGATCTTTTTCATCAAAAAAAAAAAAAAAAAGGTAAATTAGTTTTTCAGTGAACATTGTTTTTAATCTCACCAAAAATCACCTGACAAATTTCATTTCTTCTTCTTTTTCAATGGCACTAACGTTCCTTGAGGAACTTCGCCGTCTCAACGTAGTATTACTTGCGTCATTTTTATTAGTACTTAGTTGAGATTTCTATGCCCAATAACACGCCTTGAATGCATTCTGAGTGGCAATCTCTAGAATACGCGTGATCACAGTGCAAGTCGGAGGAAATTTCTTTGACGAAAAATTCCCCCCACCAGAACGGGAATCGAACCCGAACACCCGGCATGTTAGTTATGACGCTAACCACTCGGCCAAGGGAGCATCAATTTCATTTAGGAGAAGCAATTTTGTGAGTTTGGTCATTGCAAAACAAGTGGTCACAAGTTGTATTTACACCAGTGAAAATTTTAACGAAATTAGATGGTGACATCAGGTCCAGTTGAAGCGTTTTTTTAGAACTGGGACTACTACCGGGATTTCCACTAATAATAATTTTAATAATAATCTAATAATAATTTTAAATAAATTTATTTCATTATATAATTCCATAACGATACAAGATTAATGCTCTGGAATATACAATTATTCTGCGCTTTTGTTTTTTCCGTGACCTTCATTCTGAGAGTCAAGATAAAATACCTTTGGTGTTTGAATGGAAATGTGGAATGTTTATTCCATGTTTAAAGAGAAGACAACACTTATATAGAACAAGTAAATAAATCGGGAAGAAGGCTTTCGATTCTTCAAAAATCGATTCAGCAAAGATCGATTCTTTGATACCGATTTAAACGCTTGGTCTCATATCTACGCTACATGTGAGTGTAAATGATAAATCATGTACAGTTTCCTTTTAATTCATAGGTTTATTTATCTACTTTTAAGCCCCAAAAACTGAATCGGTAAGTTTAATTTTGCGATTAACTGTTTGAATTTCACTATGCGAAAAATTGTGAATTCCGAACATGTACGAAGCAGTTAACTAGCACGTTTTTTTTTCCATTTGCCTCTCAATAATTCAAAAGAATTACCAATGAATGAGAATAACAAAACAAAAGACGTTAATTTTTCGCTTATCGCAAGGTTAATGAACCTCTTCAGCAAACTGCCGTGGGAGAGGCAGAAATCCTTAAGGCATCAGGAGCGATATTCGCATTTATGCAGATTACGTCTTCCTCCCGAACTCCAGCTCCCCTTCGTCTTCGACCAGGGGAACGAAACCAGATTATTTCTTTGTTATTATTGTATCGCAAAAGATATTGTCTTACCTTCGTGTGCTGACGAAGCTCGTCGTTGTGCAAATAATAATAAAAGAGAAAGAATGGCAAATAATAAAAATAAAGACAGTTAATGAAAGGGAGAGAAGTGAAGAGTAAAAATAAAAAAAAAGAACGACACACACTCATCGGTTGCGGAATCTCGATCGAAAAATGAATATAAAAAAGCGTAATTTCAAGAGTGTTTGAATGTTATATCCCATTGGCAAAGCGAAAAACATTCAACATATCAGGCTTTCAGCTGGACAAGGGGAAAATGAAAAAAGGCAGCAAACCGATAAATCGATACCATAAAAATCAGCAAAGGAAGAATGGGAATCGACACCATCCGAGCCATGGTCAAATGTTTTGCGCTCCCATGGATAGTGTGTGGAGGAGAAACAAAGCTTTAATTAAAAACCATTTATACCGTGAAATGGGGGGAGTTTGGTGCGGGAGCAACAGCGCCTCTTTTTGTGCTACTTTGTATCAAACGCCGCGCGAAGGGAGATAAACCTGTCTCCGTGTCCCCGTGCAGTTTGTGCCTTGCACCAAGATGTGATTACACTCCGAAAGGGGAAGATTAGGAGAGGTGCTTCAGAGTGAGGAAAAAATATATCTGCGTTCGTTGTCAATTGCGTGCAAGACAAATGGTCATTGCAAATGTAGTTTCTTGAGCGAGCTGTTTTCCTATGGCAGACAATCTGTAATGAGGAACAACTTTTCCGTCTTTCTGCGTGAATTGCTGCCAACTGCTAATCTGACAATTCGATTCCATTCGGAGCGAGGTCTGCCAACCCTGTTCGACGACGACGACGACGACGTGTCCAACCCGAAGCGTTATTCGCGCGATAGAGTCCATAATCAGTGTCTTTTCTTGTACAGTCGCAAAACCCCCAAGTGTCCCAACGCTGGCTGTCCGCATAGTTGGAGAGAGCCTCTTGTTACGATCCAACCGGCAGATATAGGCGCAAAAGTTTCCTCAAGATACGCGCTCAATTAAACCTATAATTACATATGAATAGCAAAGATCTAAACAACGAAAATTATTGCGTGAAAGAGAAAGTTTCCTCCATTTAGACTGGCAGAGTGTTACGTCCATCGACAAGTGAACCCTCGTTTTGCGCGCTAAAGTACAAAAAGACAGTTGTGGTCACAATTGCAAGACGGCGGAATCCCAATAGATAGGTTTCTATTTCATCTCGTTGGTTACCACTAGCGGCCAAGAGGAGAAGGAAACCATGGAATGTTTCTATTATTTCCATTTGGGACCCCTCGGCAAGCGCTGGTCAAAGATGGCGGGGATCCCGTGTTTGTTTGTTTTGCTGCGATGCGTTTGCGACTCTTCCGGTCACAGATATGGCTTGGATACGCAACTGCCTTTGCCACTAGATGCCCACTGGAAAAAAAAATGATAATGATGTGGACGAGTTTAAAAAAGGTGCACAATAGCGCGGAAGTGCTGCCCTCTCTGGTCGATGGCTGGAAAAGTTGAGGGTTGAGGGTTTGCAGCTTTTCTTGGAATTATTATTTCATAATCGCGCACGATAATCACACTCTATCTCTATCGCAAATCATCGTATATTTTTCAAAACGTGGAGCGATAACCATCTCCACATACAATCGCCAACACTTGCCCGGGTGGGAATAAAGTTGGCATGAAATAAGCGCGCCATTTCTGCATTTGCAATTGCACAATTCTATTCATAAAAGCTGTCGTCGTGCAATCGCCATTTTCTCTCTCTCTCTGTGTCTCTCTGTCTCTCTGTCTCTCAATCCACACTGCGCTATTATTTGCGCCGAAGTGTCCGAGACCGGGTTTCGATTTGGCAAATTTGAAAACTTGCAGTCACAGAGAGTCGGCCACAGGTGTGCTAATAAGCGATGATGCAATTGTTGTCTCCAAGGCGACTGTTTTGTGGCCATATTCTTTCTTCCGCCGTCATCCTCCGCCTCGCCTCGTGCCACAATCTGATGAGGTGCATTCGTTGTCCACCGATTAGATGCTGGTGGCTGCAGCGGACAGTTTGTATCTCTGGTCGATCCGATCCGGACTCACATTTTAATGGCTTTATTTTCACCTCATTTACCATGGGCTTCGATCGGTGTGAGAGGGGAGCAAAAAAAAAACGAATGGTGAATCATTCTGATGTATTGCACGCGTGCCGTGCGTGTATAGCGATTTATCGTTTCGCAGAGCACCGTGTATCTGACGACCAGATTCCCAATGATTCAATTAGTCACATTTCTCAATCATACGTGGGCAGCAGCGCGAAACTGATTGACTTTGTTGTAAAGTCTACTTCTAGCTGGTTTTGAATTCTCTTGTTTGGAAATAACATGTTGCATAAATGCATCGTTTGAGTTGTTCTCAAGCAGCTGACCCCTCGGAGGCAGGTTACGCAGTGGTTTAGCTCTCGAATCAGCACATACAATGTTTGCTTGTTTGAATATTAATATTAGTAAAATATTTTCTCACCTTAAATGAAAGCGTTCTCGATATCTCTAGTTTACTTCGGGTATTCTGTTCTATAAAAATTTAACTAGTTAGTTAGATGAGCCGGGGCAACAGCAGTAACCAGAGATTTTTCGCCTTAACAAATAAAAAACTATAAAGCTTAAATTCATTGAAAATGTGAAAAAATTGGTAAAAAAAATGACATTTACGTATTAACACCACCGTAGTGTAATTATTATTAAGAATTTATTTTTTCGTCATGAAGTTTATTCTGAGGTCTATGTTACGGCCTGGTCTGTAAAATCGGATAACAAAGCTGAAAACACATATTCATTTTCAAATCACTTTATTTTCCACAACAATATACACAAAACAACAATCTGAATACTAACAAATCTGAATTGAAAATCCTGGATCCGCTCCTGGAAAAAACAATCATAATTAATGCTTATACATAATAACAAGTACTTACCCGTTTCTTCTGGAATATTCTGGATTCTACAGTGAAACATTCCACATAATACATGAAGAAAGACAAACAGTCACCACAATATATATAAACAATAACATTGCCGAATCAAAACATCGCGTTGTCATAGAATTGGAACGGATGGAAACGAACTCGCTATAACACAAAGCTCCATATTCCAGAATATCCGAGCAAAATGCAACAATAGAATTCACCATAGCGTGTACCATATAAATAGGACAAGAAATGTTCAGTTCTTGGTTCCGTCGCAAATAAACCATCCGAAATAGTGAAGCGGTGAAACTATCAAGTGTTCTAAAAAACACGAAGAACCGAAAAGTTTATAGAAAACGTTTCTCTCATCGAGAATCGAAATTCCGCACAGTGAAAAGTCCAGACGGAATGATCAATCACGCATCAATATAGACCAACCAGCTTTGGCTGTACACTGCGTTTCACAACTATAGAACCACTCATTTTTTCTAAGTTTCCAGAGATATTTAGGAAGTCGGTTGAATTGAAGTATATAGTGTAGTATATAACAACTATCTTCATTTGAAAGACTGGCCATTTGAACTTTATTGTTGTGTTCAGGCACGAAACATTCAAAAAACAAAAATTCCAGTGTTTCATAACTATATAACCAGATGGAAAAACTCTCATTCCTTTACAAAATTAACGACAATTTCACATGAATTACAACAAGTTTTTAATTCACAGGTCATCTTTAGTTCTCAATCGGTTCAAATAACACATTAGGGGTGGTTCTGACCAAGCCGCGCCATGTTGTAGTGTGTATTTCGTTCTACGCAGAGGATACTGCTCATTAAATCTCTTCAAATTGCTCATACTGCTTGTAAGCTGCATCTACTATTCATGCGATAACTCCTCATAAGTTCTTGATAGGGTTTCGATCTGGTAAACAAGCTGACCAGTCCAGAATCTGAAGCCTTTATTCATCAAACCATGTCATGACTTTCCAGATTTTATGAATTTATGCCAAATTACCCGATGATCCGATCGTGAATGTTCTGGAATCTCATTGCGCTATAATACTGTTCATTCATCTCCTTCCAAAGCATTATCCGTCTTTTTTTGTTTTAATATTTCATTTAAAAATGTTTATGACGATTGCTTGAAACTGCACTTTTCTAAATCCTCCTTCAAAACAAAACAAAACGATCGCAAGAGCAAATAAAAATATTCTTGGAAGTCATAGATTGTTCTATGAATAGAAATTATGAATAATTGAAAATGGCGGAACGACGTTTCACGTAACCGTGTTGTCTGATCGTGATCGGCGCAGCAACTCTTTAGAAAACAGCGTGAGTCAATTTTTTGCAGACTTTACTTTACAGACTTTACAGAGCATTGAAACATTGGTGACGCAACTGTAATTTTCGGACTTATGGATCGGTATTGTAGACGCCATTTTCCATGTCGCTGGATTTTTTTTTAGGTGAACGGTTAAAAATTCAAACGACGGTTGATCAGATTTTTTTTCGAATCGGAATTTCCGAAGCTTTAACGATCTTCACCAAGAGAAAATTGTAAGCGTGGTAGATGAATGTTGTACGGAGTTCTATGCTCAAATCAGTTTTGATGTTGAAATGCTTTATTGAACCTGTTTTCATAGAAAATAGCGAAAAAAATTAGCTGCCTTCGATTCTCTTACATGTCACGTGGTAGTTCTTCGGCTACATCCCAGGTACAATTCGGATGTCCTACGGTTTTGCTGGAAACGGTTGTTCTCAATGTTGATGATGATCATGAGAACACACACAAGGCACGGGCAGTGTTGCCATATTTTAATCTGTACCAGAGGGGTTGAAAATCTTTCCAATCTGTACTTTTTCGTCCAAAAATCTGTACCATCGAAAATATTCATTGTAGGAATTCAGCATGGAAAAATACTAATTCATTCACTACAAATACTACATTTACATTTGCAAGTCCTTCGTGTTTTATAATGCTTACATATTTTTCTTTGAATCTAGATTGCGTACTATGTCGATTTTCTATATAGCAGCAGCTGGAGAAGAGCCTCTCCAAAAATCGTCGTTTACATTGCTTACATTCCTTCGTTTGTTCGTTTAACTGTCCAAGACATGTAGCTTTTTCGCCAGTTAACCAGGAATCATAGCCCAAAATATGATGAACGGTCTCGTGAAAGATATTTCATTCACGGGAGAGTTCTCTTAAACTTAAATGATGATTCCCGAACACCATTCTTTTTATTTAGTCATCTTTGACGTTACAAACTTGTTCTTAATGACGCTGTAAACAAACTTGATGACAGATCACGCTCAAAATTTATATTAAGACTACTGAAAGAAGTACCAACTCAAGAAAACAAATATAATAATGTTCTATAATGGGCAAATTTAATGATATATTCAACCGCTACCCACTTGCCAGAATCAATTTCTGAACCAGTTTCCAACGATCACGCAGAACTTATGTCATCCATCGCCTCAGGGGCTGGTTGCCTGATCTTCTTTCTAAGCACCGGGACGCGTACCAATCTTTTATTCAAACAGACTAAACCATACAATAAAGGTTTCGCGATTCCCTCAGTTGTCAATTTTCTCGACGAAACCGGTCCCATAACAATTTCCCATTTGGACTCTTGTACATTCTAGGGTTTTTAAGGTATGACTATCAGACTCTGCTCCTAACTTCATCGTCACTGCAATCTTCTCTACGAGAGAAGGCTTTCACTAGTGTAGATGGTCAAATGTTCGATTAGATTGTTACCACCAATGTATTTTCCATACACACACGTTGGGACCACTGCAGCATCCTGCAGCATCCAGTGACTTCAACGTAATCAACAACCGAGTATGTAAAAAATAATTGGAAAACTCACATATGATAATTGACGTTTCTGCAATTTCGAAGCTGAAGCTGTGTCAATGCAGCACACTAATTTTTGTTTATTTGTAATTGTAATTCAGCGAAGACTTCTTGGATTCTTGGAAAGGACATTCTTATGCCTAACGAGATTTGGTCTGCTTAACCGAAAAAGGTAAGGAACTTCATAAAAGAAGTCATACCTTCGTGGGGAGATATGCAAAGTCCTAGTGTTACTATCATTCATTCCCTGAGTGATGGAACGAACTAACACTGCATACATAGCAAACTGGAGTGCACTACAATAGATCAAACTAATGATCGCAGTGGTACAATGCTCCTACAGAGGAAGAAGAAGAAGAAGAAGGAGGTCCGTAACACTTTTTTTTTTAAATCTTTGGTTTGCCAAGAATGAAACATGGCCTACCGATGGCTCGCCTTCGTTTCATCCACACCGAAGGAATCTTGCATGAAACTTGAATGATGCATGAAATCTCGCATCTGATTATTTTAACATAGAACGAATTATTGCACTCAATTTGGGTTTCATACAACATCATGGGAACGAAGTTGAAAGAAAGAATGCATAATACATTATTAACCTTCGTATCCGCTCGCAAAACATACCTCTTTTATTTGTTAAATTACTCACTTGTTTTATTATTTCCTCTGTTGATGTCTAAGGCGAAAAAGTGCTGGATAAATTTTCCGTCTAATGGTATATATTATAACATGTATCGTAAGAATGATTCTGCGTAATAAGGATTTGAAAACACTTAATAAACGTTACATTTTTCGTAGAGTGACCTCCCTATATAGAAATCAAAGACGAAGTCCTACGTCAATAATTTCCTATGAAAGAGAATTAACAATGTAAGACATTAGTTAAATATAATTTTGGAATGAAACACGTCAAAATTTGGCTGAAGCCTGAAACCTCAAATAAGATTGATTGTTCTCAATCGGATCATCGGAAGCGATTCGTCAATTCGTCACTCCATTGGTCGCAACTGAGTGGACAATGTCAACAAACTTGCACAGCTGATCGCACACTCATACAAACCTCCTGGCGTTCATTCGTAGAGCAAAAAACAAATCCCCTTTTATGGTAGCTCCCTGAACCACTTGCTGAACCCAACCGATTGTGTTCCAAGCCTTTTGCGTTTTCCTAAAACAACAGAAAGCAACAAAAACCGGTAGAAATACAAGACAATCGCAGCAGTCCAAGAAGTCCTCCTCCTTCCGATGGAAAGCATGTTTGCGCGTTCGCGCAGCAGGCCGCGCGTCTCGCCCAAAGTGCACTTCGCTGGCCTCTGGTCTCAGGCGGCCACTTGTTTTCTCATTTGCGGGGCTCTTCGCTTGTACGATACGATAAGATCTAGATTTGTATTATGTTCCCGATCGCCAACATGTATGTTGTGTTCGTGCTCGCTTCAAAACTCGCGGGGAAAATGTGCGTTTGTAATAATATTTTCCCCGTCAGTGCCCTTCCAACCCCCGTCTATTGGCCGGCTCCGCTCGGTGGGATGCAGTAACAGGCATCTTGCGAAAGCTGCTGCAGATAAGCTGCTGGCCAATGGCCAGCGTGAAGCAACAATCATCATAACGACAAACCATTTCGAGGGTTCGAGAAAGCGACGGTTGTGGCAGTAATAATAATAGTAATAGTAATAGTTGTTTGAGAAATTATGGAAAAAATCATCGCTCGGGTCGCGGAACAGTTCCTATAACGAACCAATGATGGCAATTGCTTGACAAGGGAAGATGTTGTTTATGTGGTGATTTTATTAAGTAGTATGAATTTGTTCATTGAAATTCGATGATGCCGGCATGTGTTGAGATTGTATCAAGGTGATTATTAATTATCATGCAAAGATATTCGCATGTCGAACTACTATCGACCAATGGGCAAATCGAGATCTCTATTGCCAATCGATTGCACAAAACACCACATTTCAGCATTTCACGTCAGCCCACGTCTTCTAGTATAATCTCTCGCAGCCCAAATAAGCAGCTAGATAAGCGGGCGCTCGGTAGCAATAAGATTATCGTTAGTCGCTTCGGGGTCCTAATGAAGAGAAGCCAGGTGCTGCAGTCCTGCCTCTTTGCGCTACTATCGAACTCCAGCAAACCAGAATCGCTCAACCGCCGCTCGAAGGCATCGCTCGGTTCTCTGCACGGTAGTGTAAATAAAGTCTACAATTATACGCCTCATTTTGCTTTAAATGCATTTCTCGAGCTTTTCATAATTTTTCTACCCTTGCGCCGGGTGTGCAGCAGGTTCAAGCAAAGGCGCCTCCGCACCCCACTAATCCACTTGAACCCAATCCGATCCGACGCAAACCGATGGTGGTAATTTATTTATTAGCGAGGCAAAAGGAGCAAAAGTCGAGTGCGCATATTAAAATCAGCCCGCGAAGAGCTTCGTCTCGATGGATGGCCACAGTCAGTTGCGTTTGTTGTTCACATCGGTTTTAATTTTTGTTTTATTTTTAGTTGTTCGAAGTTGGTTTTTTTTGCGAAACTGTCCTCAATCGCAGGGGTACCAAACACACTGTTGTTGTTCTTGTTGTTGTTGTTGTTGTTGTTGTTGTTGTTGCTTGATGATGATGGGCAGATTGCTTGACCACGCTCACAACGAGGGGGTGGAAAGTGAGCCCCATTACAAGTTGATTCCGAACGCGCACGCATTCTACGATCACTGCACTGCACTGCCTCAGCACACGCTGCGATATTTTCACTTCTTTCCCCTCGGTGCCCACAGCATGCCATGCCATTCCATGCCATCATGCACCTTGGTGTTTGGCTTCTTGCAGCTCTTTGCGCGCGTCGCGTCTTTTCGTCCCGTCTCGGCGTTCGTTCGCATTCGACAAGGGTTTGGATTTATGTAAGAAGAACTTGTTTCTATTCACCTAATTCGTTTATCTTGCGTCGAACTGTATTTTGCGATAGCTTGCGCCACGAAGTCGTCCAAGTGAGTTGTACCCTCTCGGTAAGTCGTGAATACATTTGAGGGCATTAAGATTAGTTCTTTGCAGCGAAACAATTATTCAGTAAGACCCTCATAAATAACGCTTTAGTCGTTAAGTGAATATTCGATATTGTGTTCCCTAACCTATTGCTACAGAGACTACTGTTTGGGTTTACTTAGAGATTGGTCTAACCTAATGGTAATTTTATTGATTTGACATTTATTGCGTTAATTATAAATAATTGAAGTTCTGCCATGTCATTTGGTAAATTGCCTAAATAATTCGGTCATATCAAGTGTTGATAATACTAACTACTCACTGGTCAGTCAGATTCTTACGTGCCTCAAGGTTGCAGAATTCATCTCAACTACTGGAAGGCGTTAGCCTCATTTGATCGATCGATTAGCCGACCAGCTTCCCCATGAACACTGAAACGTAATGAATCCCTTGTTGAATCGATCCGTGATGTTGTTATGGGATGGATGATGGTAATCTAATCTCGGTGGAAATAAAGCAAGAAAACATAAGTTCGGCGAAACCTGCTAGTCCTCACTAAGCCGGTTTTCCGAAGATCAATTCGAGTTTCGAGCATGTGAGGACGTGACTCTTTATATTAGGGTAACGGTGCCACTATTAACGAATTCTTATGAACAGTTTTCGGAATGTTGCATGTAGCCGAAATGTGGAACAAGGGAGATATCCTAGCTGAAAGCATATTGGTTCTCATCTCAAACCTCGGTAAGAACCAAGTTTTGCTAAAAACTACAGCGTAATCACCCTAACGAACTGAATATGTAATATTCTTGAGAAATTGTTAATGGTTAACACATTTTGTAAAAGTATTACACTATATCGAGAAAATCGAGTACATCAGGAAGTTGAACGGACCGCGAGTAATCGGTTTTCTACATTATTAACATTAGAATTAAGGAAACATGTTTATATATACTAGTATCAATACAGCTAGGAGTTTGGCTCCCTTAATCTTATGTAACTGACCCTATAAAAATAATCGTTAAAAAAGAAAGTTGAAAGCCAATATTCCGGATGAAGTTTATATAACACAGAAGCCCTGGATGAACGTAACGTCAATACAATAATCCACGCTCCTCACCCTTTTTTAGCAACTGTAAAAAAATATTTTAAGTATCGACTGTGACATCTGAAAACACATAGTAAGCTCTTAAGAAATGTGGAGATGCACACAGAACACTAAACTGACTGACCTCGTAGTACTTACTAAGTACTTTTCATACGAAAGTCGTCAAAAAATAAGTTTCAGTGCCTCAGAAATCGCGGGAAAATAAAGTTAGGACAAAAACAAGGTGATTTTTGTAATCTAGGTTTTATTTTCTATTTTTCTACATAATCGCCGTAACATTCGAGGCATATTTCATAGCGTGGCACGAGTTTTTCTACTGCGAACGCAAAGTGCGTAGCGTTCAACTTTTTGAAGTACGATGTAACTACGTCCCCAATTTCTTCAGTGTTATCGGAATAGAAAAGTGCGCTCGGTTATCGGAATAGAAAAGTGCGCTCGGAATAGAAAAACTCGTGCCACGCTATGAAAAATGCCTCGAGCCTTACGACTATTATATAGAAAATAAAACGTAGATTACGAAATTAACCTTGTTTTTTGTCCTAACTTTATTTTTCCGCGATTTCTGAGGCACTGAAACTTATTTTTTAACGACCCTCGTATGTTAGGTAACGCGAAAAGTATTTTGAAATATCCTCTATCTTCCTCCACAACGTATTTTTGTATTCCTTCGGCATTAACAGTAAAACAAACAATACTTATCCAACGTCCCGCTTCTCTTCCCTCCTTCAATGCAGAGCATAACTTACGAACAGCCCCATTATTACTTGGTATGAACATTAAAAGTACATAAAATTGAATTGAATCACTTCAAAACTATAACACTGATTTGTCGTTTGTTTGAGAAACCCTCTAAGTCCACCAGCTTAAAAGCGTTATATTTTAAGTTTGAACTTTTGTATTGATGAAAAAGTGATCTCATATAATATATTTTGGGTGTAATTGCCGAACTTGATACCAATAACTGGAGGACCAGGTCAAAATTTTGAGTTTTTCATCGTTTCTCGTGCGTCAAATGGACTTATGGGTTTCTCGAACGAACGATTCAAACGATTTCCTTCGTTCACAAATTCTTATCATCTATCTGTTTGTCTATTGTACTTGCTAGGACACCGATCATATGCCTGATAGGATGCCGTAAGACGAAAACAAAAACGAAATACATGGTGGTTGTGGAGGGATGATATGAGGGTACATGTATGAGGAATTTGGTTTTCATCGATGGTGTAATGGATCAGAATGTTCACTTGAACATCACGACAGAAAATATGATGCAAAATGGGATGAAATCGAGGATTCGCAAATCCTCGCAAATTCGCAAATGGTTACATTACAATTACTAAACAGTTATTGATATTCCTCCACAATCTTCCGACATCAATCCTAGTAAAAAACTGAGGAAGGTATCTGTGTAGGAAATTTAGAAACCATAAAATTTCTGAAAATAACGATTTGAAAAACTACCCAATGAAAAAATGGAAAAATATAACTTCCGAATACACCAAAAAATTCGTAGATAATGCTGAAGACAGTTGCAATGAAAACCGGATACCATAGTAATGAAGGAATTAGGAAATTGGCCAACACCTTTGAAATCGAGTAGAGATTTCAACTAGCGTACGATTATGAGTTTGAGCCAATTTTCATACATTCACCATTTTTAGAGAAATAAAAACCATTATTCTGAAAACAGATACCAAACCTTTTAACTCTCATATGACACTATAATTTTATCTAAATAGAATGTTCCGAAAGCTTGTTTTCGACTTTCAAAAGAAGGAAAAAGAGATCTGCATGATGGAGTACGATTACGGATTTGAGTCACTGTATATAACAGATCAGTATAAGCCAACTAACTTTGGCAGTAGATCCAATAGAATCTGGAATTCTGTTCAGAAGACGCTCTGGGTGGAAACAGCTTTGCTCAAGGGGCTCATCGCAACACAGAACCACAAATGACTGTATGTTTCACTTCGAAATACTTTTCTACAAATATTAAAAACTAGTTGTACCCTGCAACGCTTATCTGTGGCACATTGTGGTTGCATCGTTGAGTTGAATTTTTAAATTTTGAATGTCACAACAACATCCTTGAAGTGTAGGTTGTTTTGTATATTGTATAAATCGGTTCCGAACTTTTCGAGTTTTTGACGCGTACACAAACGAACAGAACATTTTTTAAATATGTAGATTAGGGAAATATATAAACTTTAAATAATTTCGAAACACAATTTTACTTCACGATTTTTTAAAACTCTTGAAAAAAAAATGTTTCCATCACTGCCCAAATATGCATGGGTGACGTAACCACCAACACCATTCAGTGATGAAAAACGCCCTTTTCTTGTTTTAGCTGAATAAACTGACTGTGAACAATTATTTATATATATTATAATTCTGTCTCTACTTTATAAATATAAACGGCCAAAAAATGGGCTGGAGGTGTTGTATTATTTTTGTTATTTTATTTGAAATGAAAAACACAGTTGGCGCTTACGTCAACTATGCATATTTGGGCAGATCACATAGAACACATATTTAATACGGAATAGTCGATTTTCACTCGAAGCTCAATTTCAGGAATGCACTATAACCATATGAAAAATATTTTTCCGCATTTCCCTATCTTACTTCATTTTTTTTAATGTCGTAACAACATTCCTTGAAGTGGATTGCATATTGTGTCCAACTGTGAGCTCAATCGGAACGCGGAATCGATTACACGAAATCGCGAAACGGTAGGAGTTATATAGAGCCCAGATTAGTAGGGGAGGTGGGGGTAAAACGGACATGTTAAGAAGAATTTCAATTATATCTTTGGAAACTCATGTTTCCCAAAACTTTAATGCAATTTCTTGCAATTCAATATACTGTTTTTTTTACCTAATTGGTCAAATATTTTACAAAAAAGTGTTTTTCAATGTTTTTTGCTGAAATTGAAACAAACCGGAAAGTACATATTTTCTTTCGATGCGGGTAATATGAACAGGTTTGTAATATATGAATCGTAGAGGTTTATCGATCGCGAGAGGAATAACTTTATTCAACCAAGGTCTGAACCCATACGAATGTCCGTTAAATGATGAATTAATCCACCTAGAAGTGATATCGTGCATTTCAGCAGTATAAACGGACAGACCCTCAACTATTTTGCTTTTGGTTCCAGTCAGCTTCCAAACAGTTCACATTTGGCGATTTGATTTCTATTCATAGACGCAGGGCATTCTATAGGAATAGACTTTTCACAGTCCATCTCACTCCCACTAGCAAATGTCCGTTTTACCCCATCAGTACAATTATTTCAATAATTTGAATTTTTCACTCAAAAATTAATTTACTTTTTCGTACATACCTAATATCGCTTCTCTGTTAACTCACAAACCGAAAAATAACCATCAGCGAATTGAATTTTGATACTAAACCACTCAAAATGCTTAATATCAAAGCGGCTAAATTTATATCCACACGCGGAACCATGTATACTTTTCGGTTTCTTCTCCCTTTTTCACTTTTGATTAGTATTCATTGCCATAGGGTGGCTTAAATATTATAGAATAACATGTAGAAGGTTTTCTCATTAACAGAAATTTGAAATTCAAAATGTAACTATACAACTCAACCGCCTGTCCATTTTACCCCCACTGTCCGTATTTCCCGCGGTTCCCCTACTGCTTACGACAGGGTATTGCGAACCAAGTGGAGTTTCAGAGTAGGATTGGGCGATTTTTAGAAAAAGATCGATCTTGATGAATCGATTTTCTAAACGGCGAAGGGATCGATCCATGGATTAAATCGGTACCAAAGAAGATCTTCGCCGATGTTTTGTTCACGTTCACGTTCATATTAAAAGTTCGCTAGTAAACGAGAAGTAAATAAACATTATTTCACTGTGAACTGTTGAAGGATAGGTTAAGCAACTGTCGAGCTGCCAGTAAAAATTTCCATCTGGATGCAATTTCATTCAATCGGATCCTTGCACGGGTCGAAAAACTTCGTTGCTTCGTGAGCAACTTTATATTTTATCCAAATTACGGGAACCGCGGGTAATACGGACAGTGGGGGTAAAATGGACAGGCGGTTGATTTGTATAGTTACATTCTAAATTTCAGATTTCTGTAAATGAAAACACCTTCTACATGTTATTCTATAATATTTAAGCCACCCTGTGGGCATGAATACTGATCAAAAGTGGAAAAGGGAAACAAAAACCGAAAATCATACATGAATCCGCGTGAGGATGTAATTTTAGCTGCCATTAACCATTTTGAGTAGTTTAATATCAAAATTCAATTCGCTGATGGTTATTTTTCGGTTTGTGAGTTAACAGAGAAGCGATATTAGGTATGTACGAAAAAGTAAATTCATTTTTGAGTGGAAAATTTTAAATTATTGAAATAATTGTACTGGTGGGGTAAAACGGACAGTTGCCAGTGGAAGTGAGATGGACTGTTAATAATCTGTTTAATCTATTCCTGAGGAATGCCCTGCGTCTATAAATGGAAATTAATTCGCCTGATGTGGACTGTTTAGAAGCTGACTGGAACCAATAGCAAAATAGTTGAGGGTCTGTTCGTTTATAATGCGGAAAAGCACGACATCATTTCTAGGTGGATTCATTCGTTTTTTTCATCATTCAACGGACATTCGTGATGAGTTCAAACCTTGGTTGAATAATTTTTTTTCCTCTCCTGATCGATAAACCTTTACGCTTCATATATTACAAACCTGTCCGTATTACCCCCACTATATGACCATATTACCCGCATTGAATAAAATGTTGACCTTTTCGGTCTGTTTCAATTTCAGTAAAGACATTGAAAAACACTTTTTTGTAAAATATTTGACCTATTAGGTAGAAAAACAGTATATTGAATTGCAAGAAACTGCATCAAAGTTTTGGGAAACATTTAATATAATTGAAGTTCTTCTTAACATTGTCTTAACTTAACCCTCACCTCCTCTACTATTTTGAAGCTCGATGTTTATTTATTTCACGTTTACTGGCGAACTTTTAATGCGAACGTGAACGTGAAGAAGAACATTCTATTCAACACGATTTCCTGATTGGTTTGTTCGCAATTTAGTTCGCCGTAAAATAATCGTATTATTTCACCACCTGCTCATGTTCACGTTCACGGGGACTCTAAAGCGCCCCATGCACGCTCAATACTATTGCACGAATTTATTGACATTATTATTGAAGGTTGTCTACAGACGTAGAATATTATGGCGTCACAGTCATATTCGTGCAATGAAATTGAACCATTTGGGGATGATATTGAAGTCGGTCTTGAATATTGTGCAAGGCTGGCTACTGACGTTCAATATTTCATCGCAAGTACTTGTTAGAACCAGACACTTGATCCCATAATGCCGGAAGTGAACGATTAGTCTCAATAAACTCGGCGTTTTTGATGGCTATCGCGACACACGCGTCCTCGAAAAACAGTCTGTGAAATTTTTTAGGATAACACTCACTTTACACCCGAGAGGATGTAAATGTAAACATAAAGTGACCAGATCGTCAAAGGTCTAACGCGGGACACAAAAAACGAAACGTTATGTATGTACGTTATGTGAAAATAAGCCATAGTTTAGCGAGTCTCATTTATTCGTGAAACACTTAACATGTGTCCCTGCAATTAAACCTGATCTGTATTATTTCGTCAATCAGTTGTGATTTTTCGGTAGTTTAGATTTTGTTTACGCCTGGAAATCACTGGCTCAGTTAGAGCATTAAAGCCTGGCAAGCACGATTCAAATTCAACAATTTTCTTTAAATTACCGAATGGAATGCTCGAAAATTTCAATCCATTTTTCATCCAGTTTAGTGTTAATGTATGCATTAAAAATGGACTATTTTCGGAAGGCGATGAAAAAAAACTACAAAAATAATTTAATGGAACTAATTTTTCTTAAATATTATGTTTATTAAGCCTACAACAAAAATTATTCAAGGCTGTTGATAAGCAGCAGCAGCAATGTCAAGCAACTTCATGATTTTTTCATACTATCAGCTTCACCCCACAGCAAAGGAGTTGGACATTCTGAGACACTTTGTGTCCGCCATACATAGCTGATCTGGTATTTACAACATCCTCTCCTTGTCGCTCCTTAAGCCGGGAGATCGAAACAACCGGCCAAACGGCGAAGGAGAATCTAGCCAAAATGGACATTTTTATGCGGAGGCCTCAGACGAGACCGGCTGTATCTGAGCAGCAGGCAATCACCCAGAAGGAGTAGCTTCAGGTGCTGGTGAAAAACTTCTTTCCGGCGAAAGAAGTGAAAAACTTCTTTAGGTACTCATAATGGAAGACGAGACATGCTTGATGCTAGAATTCAACGAATAGCCAGGGAGCGGGTACTTTACGTTCCCCATGTAAGCGATGACGTCGAATATATGATCCACATCAAGTTCTCGAAGAAGGTCCTTCTCTGACAGACGTGGAGGGAATGTCCAAGCCGCTCTTCTTTCGAGTCATATGGTGAACGAGGAACGAGTACGAAGTGCTTGTCGAAGCTTGCGAAGGTGACGTGGTCTTTATGCCGAAACGGGGATCAGCCCATTATGCCAAAAGATCACTGGAGAATGGATAATAGATCGGCTAGAGATAAACATTCTTGCGTAGACCGCCAACCTTCCCAACATACCCCAGCTGCGGCCTATAGAAAACTTTTAGGCGAATGGCCAAAATGGAGAGATAGCTGACTACCAAAGGCACGGAAAGGCAAAAGAACATGTCGACATACATCTTTTCTTCAGCCATGATTGAGGTTCCCCCCAACATTCGCTTTATTTGCGATACTTCATCAAACAACCTTGCCTCTTCCTGTCCAGCATACACTAGTTCCTCCGGCTTATTTAACACGCTAACGGCTAATTTAACAGGTTAAGCCCTGACCGAGCTAGAGGACCAAAGATGAACTTTTCGTTTGACTCACGTTGGTCCCTGCGGATCAATAGGGGACTATCATAAAAATCATTATAAATCTTTATAAAAATCTTAAAAATAAATCTTTATAAAAATCAATTTTCCGATTTTGTTGCTGTCGTTTCCTGTTGACATTCTCTAAACAAAAAGTCCACTGTCAGTGCGATGAAACCAGCTCAACGTATTAATCGTCGAATGCATTGGAAGCGCTCTTGGACAGTCTGACAAATAAAAGTTTTATTTTGTGGTTCATCCATTTAAGAAAATCAACATCATCAAATTGTAATATTCTTCGGGGTCTTCGGGTCTTCGTAGCCTAATAGGTTGCGTGTCCGCTACTAAGCGAACGATCATGAGCTCATAACTCAGGACCCCTCAACTGACCATCTTTGTGTGTTATTCTAGCTACTACGTCCACGCAACAATCATCATGTGTCGGTAATCCCAGTCCCTTACCGCTCACATCACGATCTGCTGCATCGGTAATTGGTGCTAATTCTAACACAACAATGGAAACCTCATATCAAGAGTCCCGTTGTGGACAGTCCAACTGTGAACATTCGAACAATAGGAATATTGTAACGCCGAGTAACGCTGTCAGGCGGCATGTGTTGTGTATCGATAGAATTGGAATACTCTTAGGCCTAAACAGCTACTGTGTAATAGATGAAAAAACAAATGTTGGATAGAAATGGATAGAAATCTTACGCCCAAAAATGGCCACAGTGTAATATACAACAATAGTTATCTTAGGATAAAAATGTATACCAATAAATTCGGCTCTGTTACAGATGAATTGCTAAATGAGCCTATCAAACAGATGGGATAAAAAAAAATTGTAATATTGAAATATATTGATATCGCGGGACATTTTCGTTCCTTTTGCCAAATGCGGGACGTTTCGCGGGACGTAATCCTTCGCGGGACATTTTGTCGAAATGCGGGACTGTCCCGCGTAACGTGGGACGTCTGGTCAGCTTATGTAAACATGAGTATTGACAACCCCATTAGTGCCCAGCGTATGAAATTTAATACGCAAAAATGCCCGTTTTTGAAAAACTATTTTTGATGAAACTAAAATGTTAAGCGCATATTAAATGATACCACATGACAATTTAAGAGAGTTTTTTTTGTCAGTGTCATTTTCCCTGTCATTTTTATTGTTTTGTTGTGTATTGAAGCTTGCAAAGTTCGAGTTTAACACTCTACCGTCCAAGTTTTTTATTTATCTGAACAAAACTACTCCACTTTTATCTAGAATTTCCGACTTTCAACATAAAACACTCCTAGCAGAAAGCTGCCAGCATAAAAAGAATGTGTATGTGTGATAGATGAAAATATTATAAAGATGTTCTTGTGGGGGTGAACATTGAAAATAATGTCTGAATAATTTGAAAAGAGAATTCGCGAAGCCCGTCTAAAGGCGGACTTGGGCTGTAAAGGGTTAATGGAGTCGCAAAAGTAAACATAAATTTAGTTTAGTTTTACCTCTTAAAGGATTCTAAATTGCTCAAATCTGTGACACAACACTACTAGACGAGTGTAAAAAATATATCAAAAATATATCAAAAATATATAGCAAAAGAAGAAAAAGAAGAAAAATATAAAACCCCAAAAAAATCTATGTTTACTTTTGAGCGTATGAAATTTCATACGCTGTGCAACTACGATATATTTTTTTTCTCAGTAGGATATATCAGCTTCCCGATAATCCGGAGGAGCTGTACAATTATCTGATTGATTTGGACGAAGACGCTTTCGAAAATCTAGTGTCAGCAAATGATACTGACTTTGTCATCGTGCCCCCAAGCGGTGGAGACAGTGATGTGGATGCTGAAGATAGTGACTCGGAGGACGGCCCCACCGGTTTTGGCAAACAAGTGAATGTCGAGAGCAACATTGAACGAGGCCAATCACAAGAAGCGGAGAGCCAGACACTGGAAAAAAATGACCTTAAATTCGGATGCAGATGCAGCCGTTGTTCTTGAAGGTCATTCACCTGATCTTAGTGATCTCTGCTCGAAACACAAAGGGTCTACCGTTCAAATGTTCCATTACCTATTTGACGCATATTTCGTCGGACAAATCAAAACAGAGGCAAATAAGTACGCAGTGCTGAAAGGAGATACAAGATTCCGTGTGACCGTACCGGAAATGTACAATTTTCCCGGATACGTAAAAGTACCAAGTAACCGGTTCAACTGGGAAGCAAAAGAAGATACGTACAATATGCTGGTTGCCAACGCTTAGCCAAGGAACAAATTTGAGCAAATCATGAAATATCTGCATTTCAAAGACAATTTACCTAATGATGGGTCCGACAAATTGTTGAAGGTTCGACCTTTGATTGATCATGCGAATGACAAGTTTCTGAAAATGGGACAGCCATTGGGAAAACATTTCTCTATCGACGAGGCTATGGAGCCTTACTACGGCAGGAACTCTATGAAGCAATTCATCCGAGGAAAGCCAATTCGTACCATACTCAGTAATACTAAATCCGATGCACTACCGTTTTACGCATAACTGTACTATGTTCTATGCAACCCCTATGAACCGTGGGACAATTATGCGTAGAACGGCAGTACACGAAAGTGCTAATACACCATGAAAATGGTTGTTGAAGTTGAATTTTATGAAATGAAACCGTTTTGTTCTATATTCGAATGATTTCAATTTTTACTGTATCGGCTCAGCGTATGAAATTTCATACGTCAGATATCTCAACCTCCAAAGAACTCCAAACCAAAATATTGCGTTTCCCACCCGTTTCGGGACAAACCTAGATGGACTAGAAAGTTTCATGCCATTTGGATCAAGTTCTTGTACACCTGGGCAGTAATGAGTTAACTGACACCATATTGCACAACGTCACACATAGATCATGCAATATTGTAAGCGTTGTACAATAAATATCTAATTTGTTTGATATCATACAATATATTGTACAACATTTCAAATATTTTGACGTCTATATTCACCACTGTTTTCACGTTCACGTTCATCGAAGTCGGTGAACTATGGTGAGTTCACCAACATCTCGATTCCACGGTGGAAATTCAGAATCGTTGTGAAATATTGAATTAATGCACTTCTATTAATATGAATTGTGTTTAGAGTGCGGTTTAGGCATCGGTTCGCGATAGACGTGTGGTTCCACGCTCGTCTCATTGTTACGGATTGTGGTGGTTAAATAGGAGTCCTGTGCGTGGAATCACTGATAGCCTGTCCGCCAGCCTGCCGCGATTCAATGAGATAGTCCCGTTTCGTTTAGATGTTCCGTGATTTTTGCTTTGAAAGTGTGGTTTTGTTATACCATCCCACATTCCGTTTTGCCTGCCAAGATCGGGTCGATGAAATGTCAACAATCGACCTCAAATGCTGCCACCTTGCAATCGAGTTATCGACCTTTTATATGCATTCATCGAACAACTTGACGCCACTTTTTCGCCAACATGTGCAAGGCGTCGACCTGCTTGCAGCGCTGCTTCCAGCACTGCTTGCTGCTTGTTTGTATTGGTTTGTTATTGAAAATGAAAAGGAAATACATTGATCGATTTTAATCATTTTATTGAAAAAATAATAATAAAAAACCATGTATAATAAACATAAGGTATATAATGGAAGCGGTGCATCCGGGTTGTCTGGATTGACGATTCAAATCCGACTGAGTACATTGATGAATACCTCCTTGCCCTTGATGACACAGATATGTGGCTGAGGAGGATTCTTTAATGTGCGTGAAGCACGGGATCTCCGATGGGGAAAATTGCTCGAAATACTATCGATGGCCAGGTCCTGCTGCTGTTGCTGTTGATGCTGTTCCCCGGAATAGCACCCTGGACTTAAAGGATACTGCTGCGGGAAAGCTGATGCTGTTGGCTGGTGTGACAGAAGTGGAAATAAGCAATGTGGTGATGAGGGAAATCATCTTTCTCACTCGCCGATTGATTGAGTCGGATGTATTCATAGCTGAAACAAAATAAAATGATTAGTAAGTGAAAAGCAGAAATGAAATCCTTACTCACCAGTTGTATGATCCGGATAAAAATGCGAACATATCATGCGATTACGTTCGCTAACCTCGCCTATTTTCATTCTACTATACTACGGAATCAGTGCATTCGGGTTCCTCCGGGGTGGTAATTCAGCTGAGCAAGTTGATAAATACCTCCTTGTCGTTGAGTTTTCGTGTCTGAAGAGGATTTTTGAATGTGCGCGAAGCACGGAACCTCTAATGGGGAAAGTTCTTCGCAAACCATACCATGGTCAAATTCTGCTGCTGCTGCTGTTGATGTTGTCCCCCGGCATTGCCAACAGGGGTTGGAGGTTACTGCTGCAGGAAAACGGATGTTGTTGGCTGCTGTGATAGAAGTGGAAATCCGCACTGTGGTGATGGGAGAAATCATCTTTCTCACTTACCGATTGATGGAAGCAAATGAGTCGAATGTATTCATAGCTGATAAGACAAGATAAAATAATTAATAATTAAAAAGCCGAAATATATTTCATACTCACCAGTTGTATGATCCATTTGTTTTTGTTTGAGATGACAGTTTAGCGGAGTGGAAAAAAGAACCACCAGTGATGCCATTTGGTTTGTTTAATTATTCAGTACTTTCGACTAACGAACTATCCGCGTTGACGATATTGGGGAATAGGCATGACAGTATGGATTTGCAGAACGAATGAATACACTTCTAAAATGAAAATTATGAATGAACATGATTTTTCCTTAATCAAATTAGTACTCTATGTAAGTGAAAATCACCATTGCCTGCAAGTGGTGAAAAAACGTCATAAAAAAATATGTTTTGAGATAATTTTATATTATAATGACAAGTTTTTTTGAGAATAGCTGAACGTCTATAGAAAATAATTCAAATTAGGGTCATGACAACGTACTTTAAGTAGGAAAAATTATGCCAAGAAAAAAATTTCATACAAATTTTGGCTAATATGATAGAGAATAGTTTGCCTCATACAAACTAATGCCGTATCCAGATGTCGATACCTCATCGTCGTCATCGTGAATAGGTAACAGCGTTACGGTCGTTGTTAGGTCGATGTTTTTTTCGTCGATTGGATTGTGGGATTTTAGGTATCGACGAGAAAATAACTCCGCGTTACTTACCCGGTTTCAATGTGCTCGTGTTTACAGACGGGCCGCGTGTGCATGTGTTAGAATTGAGTGCAGCGAGAGAAACAGTTCTCTTGGAATGATTTTCTTGCAGCGGTACTATCGTAGCAATAAGTCGGCAATTATGCAAAGGAGACAAGACTATCGAGAGGAAACGTTTTCTCTTACTCTTTGTTTAGTTTTGTTGTGGTGGTAGAAAATGTAAACTGTAAACTGTGTTCGAGAACAGTTAAGGTTTCTGACCTTGGCTACAGTGAGAATATCACCGAAAAAAGACTCCACATGACAAAAGCATTACGGAGCCGCGAGAGACGAAAGGTCCAACGTTCCGGTGTGTTCAAACACACATACACAACGCTAACGTCAACAACACCCCCTAAGCTAAGTAGTGCATATATTTGTATTTTTGTTTTTTTTTCTCAAACTAGGTGTTTGCGCTAATGGTTCATATGCCCGAACTCCCGAACTCCCGAACTCACTGCTTAGGGTGTTCATACTGCTTAGGGTGCTCATACTGCTTAGGGTGCTCATACTGCTTAGGGTGCTCATACACTATTTGGCCGGAGTCAAGTGCTTGACTCTTTTTGGCAGATAAAAATTTGATCAACGTGTACTGATCAAATATATTCGACACAAAACAGGACAAGCAAATATTCAGTTTATGGATGCCTGAAATATATTTTTTCGATCTGTTCGTCAAACCTGTTGATACATGGCTAGGTTACATAAAATATGTCAGTCGATTTTTTTCCATATTTGATGTTTGACATTGTTTGCCACTGTTGATAATTGAAGAGTGCCAATCAAAATAGTGTTTGTACAAATTTCAAATTAAGCTTTATCTGTCATAGAGTGTCAAATGTGTAACCTCCGGACAGACGGTTTACGGTCGCTTTTAAATTTTCTTGTATGTTATATTTATGAATGTACTGAATGGTGCCTGTTGGAAGGGGGGCGATGGCTCCGAAAAATATGTCTCTTTTAGTGTTTTTGTGAATTTTGGTGCAGTAAAAACATTCCGATCTGTGAAATTTTGTTTTTTTTTTGAAGACATGAAAAAGAAAGTGGATTATAGTGCAAATACTAAAACCACAACAATTCTCCATCTTTTCATTTATAAATTCAGAAATTCAAGAACATGTGAAATTCAAGCATTCAAAATCCAAGAATTAAACATTCAAAAATTTAAAATCCAAAAATAGAAATTAAAAAATCAAAAACTTAAAAAATCGGAAGGTGTGATTCCTGAATTATACCCTGAAGGTATTTGGAGAGGTTCTCTCGGTTGCATTCTCGAGTTTCCCGCGGAAGGCTCTCCGACGTCGCAATTAGATTACTAATCGCGACGGCGAGGGATGTCTTTGCGAGAGGCCTGGGGGAGTGACCGGGAGGGCTCCTCTGGAACCAATAGGATCGGCGAAAAAGCGTACACGCGTGAATAATAGAATAAAGCGCCGGGACGATTGTTACTAGAGAGGTTTTCTCGGTGACCTTCTGAGGTTTCCCAAAAATAAAAATTGGCTCAGAGAAGGTGTGATGAATAACGGAACATATCGCCGGATCGGTTGACCTTGGAGGAGTTTTCTCGGTTACTTTCTCAGGTTTCCTACTACTGAATCTCCACCAACGCGATTGAATTTGATGAAAAGTACATGCGATGAATACTAGAATATGTTAATATAATATATCATATAAAATGTATCAATTTTACAGGTTTTCCTTCTCAGGATACCTGAAGAAAATCTCTGCCGCGTGTTGTAACACATGAGATTTTCGGATTTTTGTTCTGTCGAGAGGTCAATTGTTCGCATTTTCATAATCACATCACTTACCGCAGTGAATCCTGATTTTTCTCAACCATTCCCACTAACAACTATCCCTTCCTTGATAAACGCTAGGGAACCACGCTATAGAGGCGACCCTTCTGGCCTTCGGGCGGCGAATATCATACTAACATTCCTTCCCTTCCCCTGGTGACTGTAAGGACGTGGCCGGCGTCGTTATTGACCATTTAAAGCTCGAATCACCGAAAATTGTACAACGAGAATGATTTGCTAGTCCCAAGCGTCATTCTGTGTGTTCTTTGTGCAATTTGGTTGGTTCAGGTCAATCACGGAGAGCAACTACGAATTGTACAGTCTACCCAAGCTCAAGCTCAAGCTCTATTAATATGAATTGTGTTTAATGTTTTTCAACTAGAAAATGTTTTTATCCTGTTTTCCTCGCGTTTTGTATATGGGCAGATGAATTATTAACAAAAGAGTGTTTGTTCACGTTCACGGTCACGGATACTCTAAAACAGCCGTAAGATCGAAAAAATCGGAAGAAAAAGATTGAAAAAAGAAGAAGAAAGTAGATTGATTGCGATTTAATCGAATACAACGAATCGATCCAAAAAATAGGAAATCGAAATGGACAAGATAGCCCAATCCTATTTCAGAGTATAGACGCGATAGCAGCTAGAAGTCAGTCATCTGATAATAATGGTAAACAGACTTTAGTGATTGAGTGTCACCTTCAGATATGGTTACTTATATTAGGTATAATATCTAATTATCGTTCCATACATTGATCCGATTTCGTACATTCCTTATGGTGTTTTGCAATCGAGTGAATCTTTATTGCTGCCCAATCCAAGGTCGAGTAGATCACTTTACAATCTTCGGGATCGTCTAAAGAGGGTTATTTTGGAGAATAATGTCAATAATATCGTTATTCATAATAAGGATACATAAATATATTTCTAAGAACATCTCTAATTTGGTTTCGTTTGCTTAATTAATTATCGAATAATGCAGAAATTTCTGTTTCATTTGTATGGTAGCCCCTCTAAGAGAGGGGGGAGGAGTATCTAACCACCATAGAATCATTTATTGCACCCTAAAACCTCCACATGCCAAATTTCATTTCATTTACTTGATAAGTTCTCGAGTAATACAAAAATTTGTGTTCCATTTGCATGGCGAAGCTTCACATGGATTGGGCCCCGAATTGCTACATCAAGCTCCGTGGAATATCCCTTCTTTCCGTTTTCGTAATTCTACATTATTTCTAATTTCTTTCCACAAACAGATCTATGACTTTTAAAAACGTTTTGATTTGCGTTGGATCGTTGGATCGTTGACCAATATTTGTGAGATGTCCAAAAATGTTTTCAATGTGAGGCTGCCGTGGTTTGTAAATAAACTGTACGACGTATGATCGAAGATGGAATTTACATTGTTTTGGTTGGAAATGTTCAAGAATCTAAAATTATTCGTCCTTATATTCGTTTCGTTTGTTGCTTTCATTCTCTAAAAACTAAGACAAAATGTAAGGGCACAACAAAAACAAAAAAAAGCAATCCAACTCTGATTTTTGCAAGTTGTTTGTGTGCATCTTGCAAAAATTTGTTTACTTTTGATTGGTTAACGTAAAAGGAGAGAAATGCTAAAGGTAAGGAGATGAAATGGACAAAGCTGCACAGTTACCCCTTTTTCGCAACCGTTTTAAAAATCGAACAGCAACTTTGATGATTTTTTATGTCTTTGGACAGCAACCAAATGACGATATTTTGACATCAAACGATAGATTAGTTTATTGGCTACCACTTACCATCAATTTCATTCATTTTTGTATAACTTTATTAAGCAATAAATTCGATTAAAAGCAAGTATCTATAGTCTGGAAGGTGTTTTCAATTTCTTTAAAATAACACCAAAGAAATACAAAAATATGTGAACTTTTCTACAGTATTACTTTGATAAATGAACACACATTGTGATGTAGGACGAAAATCATCCGATTGAGCCTCCTACAGAAAATTAACATTCGGGAAAATTGAGTGTTCAAAAATCGAACGTTGGCCATAACGAAATTTTTTTTTCTGCTGAATCAATACCACCACATATAACCTCCGCAGCGCATTCTGGTTTGATTACTATGGAAGGTGGAAGGTTTTCTCTTTTATTTTTACATTTTCAATTGTGAATGGCAACAATACAACAAATATAAAATAAACAAATATTGTGGAAAAGTTACATTTTTGTCCTTAATAACCTCAGGTGATACAATTTCGTTTGTGGAGGAACAGGAGGAAATCATTAGTACGTGAAACGGTAATTCTAATGAGATTGCTGTTAGGAATATTCTTCCGCCGGATCCGGTGCACGATGTCAACGAACAAAAACACGAGGTGGTTCTATGCGGGCATCTTTCTGTAGCCAGCATAGTAAATCATGAGCATAGAAATCATAGCCTGAAATTAAAAATGAAGTGCTCCGCGCGATTCTGCAGCAATGATTTCAGTTGCAAATCGCCAAGAAAGCTTCCGGATGGGTATCCAAATATCGATTGCCAAAGGAAACTTTCCAACGTTATCAAATAATCACATATATGACTCCAAACAGTAAACAACACGTGAGCCCCCAGAACGCGAGTCCTGCTTTATGCTGCCTACGCTTAATTTGCATTGGTTGGGATAGAGTTTCCAGAGCCTCGCAAAAAAGCTAAATGATGATTATATTCACCCGAATAATAACCTCCCTATCTTCAATGCCATTGTTTTTTCCAGCGTATTTGTACTTTGCAGGTTTTGGAAATTGTTAAATTTTTTCGAGAAATGGATAATCGGAAAGAAAAAAAATCGTAAGCACTGACATTTTCCCATGCCAATAATAAAAATAACAACAATAACTTTCGTTTGAATGAAAAAGCTTACCGATAATAAGTTAAAACTACATGAAATAAGAATGATCACATCTCACCATAGGTGGATTAATTCAGATTTCTACGCCGAGACTTTCATTCTCTTGTGCAAGTTCGCACAAGAGAATGAAAGAAGTTCCCAGAAGTTCCCAGAATATGAAAGAAATGTATTTTTTAACGCCGTCTATATGCTAATTGCTGTGGCTTTTAGTTCACAGTGTATTTGTACTTGCAAAAAAAAAGTGCGGTTCTCGGCCAATGTTCGATTTTTCGAACAGTCATTTCCCGGAAAATGGAAGATGAGAAAAAAATAATTCTTGAACATTGGGGTTTCGTTAGCGTCAATAATCAAAATTACACCGATGGTTTTCGTAAAAAAAATAATTTTTACAGCTTGGTCGTTAATGGGTTAAATGGTTGTAATCTGGTATCACCAAAGTGAACCAAATAATATAATATTACATAAATTACACAATTACTCTTACTGATCACATAATTGAGTTAAAATAGATTTCCACTTGCTTTTATAATACAGCAAAGAGAGTGCCAACTGTTCAACATGGACACATGTTTAGTCATTTCTGATCTTTCTGCCAGTTTTAGCTGATAATTGTTCGATTTTGTCGCATTCCGGATTACTTTCTGATAATTCTCTTCCAATTGTTGCTGTATGCGAATGTCAACGCCGTCGTTCGGAAAACACCTCCCACTGCTACGCTAGTTCTTCTTCGGGCCGAAACAAGAGAGAAAGAACCCGCCCAAGAGGATTAGAATATACTACACACTTATGCTGCCTCGCTTCGGTTTCGCGCGCCCGATCGTCTCCTGCACATACACAACAATCACAGGCGCGCGCGAAAGAAAAGCGTTTCTCGTCTCGTCGTTTTGTGTTCATGCGCGCCACACTTTGGATGGAGCGTCTCCATTTGGTACCACCCCACTCCGACCGGAGGGGCTCCAATTGCTGCCAACTGGCTCCAAAGACTGCGATAGATGCTGCGAGCAAGAAGGAGGAGGAGGTGGACGAGGATTTGCCAATCCGCTCGCCGTGTGCCGTCCCATTCTCGCTTGTTTAGTGCTTCTGCTGAGAATGTGATTATTTTTATGCTATTTGAATACTATTTAAAGCTCTTGTTTTCCAACGGCGAAAAAGTGTGAGAGAAAGAGAGAGAAAGAGAGCCACGCGCGCATCGCATCCCAGCATCCCATGTGTTGGGTTGCCACGGCAGAGAGAGGGACTCTTCGGACGCACAATGAGAACCATTGTATTCGGTTTGGTTTGGTGTCTTTTAGCTCTCGCGTGGTTTTATTGTGTAAACGCTATCACATGAGGGGGTGGTTGGTGGAAAAGGGCTTTGCGTTTGAAGATCCGGTTGTTTGTTTTGGGTTCGGCTCTCGCGAGCAGAGCTTTGCCACGCGAAGAGGGGGACTCTGGTGGCGCTCGCATTGTAATGTTGCGCTCATTCGTCTCGGTGGAGTGTACCCGACCAGATATCAGAGGAATTTTCTTCTTTCTTCGATGCAAGACTTTTGTTGCCGTTGTTGTTGTTCTTGGTGATGTTGCTGTGATGATGGATTTTTTCGGTTTGAAACTCGTGCGCGCCTTCGCAACTTTATCGACATAAGTGATCATAATCATTTGCTGATTTATCAATCAAATGACGAACGGTAACAGTTTGTGATGGGATTAGTTGATTCCGGAAAGTGTTGATCTCAAATATCGATGACAATTTGTGGTGGGCCAATGAGTGAGTGGTCCTGTCTCCCTACTGGCATCAATCATAACGCCACTTGAGCAGCCGGTGACAGTGAAGGAAGCATTCCAGAAGTCGTGATTGAGTGATAATCAAACCGTTCGTGACCACCTGATGCCTATCCTGTGGATCATAAAAAGTGGTGGAAAATGATGAGATTATCATCGGTGGTGCAAAGTTGGATTTCAGTGCAGTGATTTTCCGTTGTTCCGTTGTCTGAGAAGGCAAAAGTGGAGACGGAAAGGTCCACTCAACTCCAGACAGAGATTAGTGAATGTCGAATGATGGTGCCCATGCTGAAGCTGCTCCTTTGGATTTACCGGTGATGAATGCGATGATATGCTGAAATGGTTCGGTGCATCCGGGGAGGAAATTGATTTTTGCCGACGGTAATTTTACGTCAATCTTGTTTGATTAAGTACTGCCTAAGCGAGCGATTCCGGGATTCTGGGCCGGGGGAGATGCGGCCCAAGGCGTGATTTATTAACCTGGAATCGTTTGAGTTTTCTCCGGGTGTCGTTCATTAGCCGCACTAATGATGGATTTAGTGCCGGACGATTTTCAATTAGGAAGCACGTTGATCCGTTTCGTGTTGAGGCCAGGTTCTTTCGCCGCTTCACTGTTCACTGTTCAGGCGAAGCGTTTTCTCCCTTCTAGCATCATTGCAACACTATCCCAGCGGAATGCCTATTCCACTTAGAAGAATTCTAATGGTTTAGATTTCGGCAAAAAATATTCGTTGCTGTAAGCTTAACAACAATTATATGAGTCAATGGAATAAAGGCTTCAGTTGAATGGGCCGAAATGGATAGTGAACATTAGGCATTAGCTCAGATCCGACTTGTCAAGTGGGGTTTGAATTTTTCAAGAGCTGCTAAATGTCTGATATATTTTTTCAAACCGAATTCTCGTGAACACAAATCGTAAACATTTCGTCAAAAATCACAGTGGATTGATCATATAAATTCGGTCGAGTTTTCTGGAGGACCCAAATCCGTGCGTAAATTAGTGCAATTATATAGATGTTAAGAAGAAAAAATATATAAATGTGAGTGGTTTTGATTAATTTTTATCCAAAAATGTATTATGAACCATAATGCTTCTATCCTTTGACATCACACTTGCTTGTCACTTGAGCCTGTATTACACTCTCAAACATTTGTACCGAGAAACCTAACACCCTGTATTTTGCACTACTAAATCATACCATTAAGAACGACTTTGAAAAAGTCAACCAATCTCAATCAACCATGGCTAAGTCTAACAGGCATCTGGCTGAGTTATCCCTCTTCAAAAAAAAAAAAAAAAAAAATACCACTTAGAAGCACTTGCTCAATCAATGAAAACATTTTTGAGACCATGGTCGAATATTTCGATACAGCTCAGCTCGGCCTACTTTGGACACATTTATAATTTTTACCACTTTACACTTTTTTTTTTATCAAAATCGGTTCGATTGAACAGAAAAAATGAATTTATTTGAACAACGCTGATCTAGGTCAATGAATTGTCTATGTCAATATAAACATATAAATAATGAAAATTGATTTAAAACTATGTAGGGTTTCCGCACTTCCACAATGCCACTTCCACTTCCACATATGGAATATTTTTTCCATTCGATTTTTTTACCCCTAACTGGACAGTCGATGACATCGTTCTGTTGGTGTTTTAGGAAAACTATTATTTTATATAAATTTCCGATCCTTTTTTGCCAGGATGTACTTTCCAAAATAGTCTGAAATTGTAAAATATGAATTCTGATATGCGCTCAGGCGCCTATGAACGGCGAAAAATTATTTGTTTCGAATTACGAAATTGATCTCAAATCTGTTGAATTTTTTTTCATCAATGCATCGATTTAAACCCGTCACAATTCCACAACTCCAATCTCCCACAGCGTAAAGGTAAATTTACATTGACCATGATATCGAAATGATCAAAATCCATGATATCGGGGGCATTGTAACCTAATTCGGTTTGGCTTGTGAAGCTTCCTCAGAAATGCGGCCAATACTTCATTTATGTCTGATTATAACATTCATTGAATGTTCTGAACTCATGTTTCTGTTCTATTGTGACATTTGGTGTCGGTATTTGCAGTAAATTGTAAAAAATGCGTCGTTTATCGTTTTATACGATTTATTATCTTTAAACTTTTCCATAAATTATTAATGAAAAAAAAAAGAAATTTTCCGCCGAATTGTTCAAACAGACTATGTTAGTGGACTTCGGTCATTACTGTTGAATTTATTGTTTTTAATGAAGAATTTATCTAAGAATACAATGTTCATGATGCGTCTCATAAGCCGATGAATCGTTGGTCCGTTTTTCATCAGAATGATATGCAATTAATAACGCGTTTAAGTATTTTTTCGAGCTAGGTAAAGCCACTGGTCTACAACAATAAGTCGCAGTCGATTAACACCTGGGAAGACAGCATTCGCCATTTTATCACTGATATACGGTCATTTCTGTAACAAGTGATCGAAAACTGAACTTCTTCCGACAAAGCTGAGGTAGTCATATGTCGGAAATGTTCAATCATTTAAAAATGGCAAAGAATTATGTTTCGAATAAAGGCAAGTTCACCATGAATGTCTGTTCTGTGCAAATGTCTGTTTACAATAATGAAACATCATCAAAAGAATGCAATTCTGACAGTTTAATATTCACAAACGAGTGTTCACTTTTTGAATAATCAAAACTTGAAATTCAAAGTGGGAACATTTGTTGGTAATGATAGAATTTTCTGAATCGATCTTTTTCGGTAACATTTCTGAATGTTTGTGTCAATGTGAAATCAATGAATCACTATGCGAAATATTAGCTAACGATACTGAGGAAAACCTCTTTCAAATTTCTTTGAAGATAGCAAATTTTTAATGAGAGTAATAAAATTTCTTAATGAGAGTACAAAAATGAATTATTAGATATAGTTAATTGAATGAATTGTTATTTCTTCGCGAATATCACTTTAGTGGTAAAGAGTCAGAAATAAGGTCAATCATGTTTTTTTCGCTTATAAGTAAGGTCAATTATTTTGGTTTGTCCAGTCCATTTTTTTGAATGCTCTAATTCAGCACACCTTAGTCAAATCAGGTCATGTTTCAAAACATATAAATTAAATTGTCTTTTGCATGATTTACAGTAGTTTTATAGTATATTTGTACGGAATCACATGTTTTAAAGGATTAAAGGATTTAAAGGACCATCTATTGGTGGTAATGCGCCCCTCATTTGAGCTAACTTTTAATCGATCACCAGATGATTATTTCGCACGTATTAGGACCTTTTCTGGATTATAACACTAACAAATATTGTAAACATCATTCTTGCACACCATTTGTATCAGATTTACATAGATAAACCATTAAATTAACGCATTTTGATGAATTCAATTCTGATCATGAGTTGTCCGATTCACTAATGTTGTTCTGTCCACATGATTTCTATAGCAACCGCTTGGCGCGCTGCAGTTTGTTTATTGTGTCCTTCGCGCATAGCAGAAATAAAGTTTGTCTATGTTGAGTGTCTTGAGGTGAACACTTTCAAAATGTCCAAGAAAATGTGATATTTTGACGAACGCCCAAATTATGAATAAATCAATATGATGACAGTAAACTCAAGCAATGATAAATGTAACATCTACTTGAGAATTCGAATGTTTTCATGCAAAAATGGTAATTTCTAAAGCCGGACAAACCATGACCATTTTTTGGACAAACCATGATCAGAGGTGGTCAAACCATGATCATAATTCCTCTTTGAGGAAAATCGTTAAAAAACATAAAAAATTGAATAATTTCAACGCCTCGTAGTAGTATTAGCAAATAGAGACTTGGGGCTTTACAACAAACCCAAACTAGTATCGATTATATGTGATTTTCATAAAGAAAATACGATTTGCTGCGACTAGTTGCGTAAAACACCTCATATCGGACAAACCAAGATTATTTACCCTATTCTGATTGAAAATTAGAAATCAAATAGGGTGGACTTTACATTATGCCGGTCACTGCATTTATTATCAGGTGACATGGAAAAATCATAACCTAATTATTCTTTGGTTTCATTTATTCCGGTATCTTTATTTCCACTTCCGAAGCGAATGTGATAATATTGTTAGTTCTCTTTCCAAGCTGTAGCTGCTTTTGGCGCGACCCAAACTCGTGTGACGCTTCGTATTATCAAGTGCGAACATTACAGCTTTTCTGTTTGAGCTTATCATCCAATTTATCCAGTTGATCCAGTTGAGAAACCCTCGAATGGGTGTCTATTAAATTCGCTCAACTGATTAATGAACTATATGAACCTAGGGGGAAAACCTACTCTGGAAAGTCGAAAAAATAGCCTTTTTTTGCATTTTCGGGAGGCTTTCAGAAATGTTGTGCCGAAGGGATTTTTCGATATTTCATCTCGTTGATAAATAACGCCAAGAGCTATGGTTAGAGGCGAATGAGCTGCAAAGCTTGAAGCCTCTCTAACACACACAAGGAAGGAAGGAAGAGCATTGAGGTCACCTCAAGAGATGTCGCATTGCTGTACAAATCTTTAAACATTTATCTTTTAGTTTAGTGGACTGATTTGGTTGAATTTTTTTTCAGCATGTTAGGATGAATTATCTAAATTGTTACGTTGCTGCTTTTTCATATCTTTTTTCAAAATTTTTTTTCCCGAATTTCGCAATAGCGATTTTTGTTGTAAAAATGGTTAATGGCTATTCAAATGGCCGCCATTTTGGGAAATTTTAAACTTTTTGAAAACCGATACGTAACAGTTACAGATAATTCATTTTTACATGTTGAAAAAAAAATCACCCAGATCAGTTTACTTGATTTTGAGAAAAACATTCCACCAGCAAGGAACTGTTTTATAGTGGTCCCCCCTTAATGTATTAGTTCGAGGAAAATTGTATCGCATTGGTATGGAGACAGTAAAAAACACGAGCCAAACTGCGACAAAACTATGTCTTTCTCAAAGTAGCTGAAAGCAACTGTTCACACCCGTGTCATGTCAACAGATAAACCATTCTTTCTAGAGGGTTGCCGAGGTTAGCCTGGAACCGATTGCACCACCAGAGGCGCCATTGGCGCCACGGTTTCAAAACTAGCTGCTAATGCACTAAGTATTTTTTTCGCTCGCACAATGCTGCTGGGGTCCATTGGAGCACCAGGTATCATTGTGAATCATTATGTTAAGATTTTGAATGCAACTTGTTTCTTCAGTCCTCTCAAACGGTTCAAATGATCCAGACAAACGGAAATGAACATTAATCAAGTCCGTTCAGTCATTAATGGCGTATTCTAGTGTAGAGGCATGATGTTTGGATGTGTTTTGAGCACCGAACGAGTAAAACAAATAATATTTTTTATAACAATTATTTAATTTTCTGTTTATTATTCTCATGTTAAAACACATCTCCAGAACTCTTTAGGCTTTTTTAGGTGTTTCAGAGCAAAAGTCAAGCTTTTTTTGCTCGAGATATTCGAACGAATCTTCGTGAATCTGATCTTGTACCCATCTTTAGCTAGTGTATGAATGGTTCTGTCAGAAATAGGCAGCGGGTTTCCTGCGTTGAATCGATAGTACTACATGGGCTGAAAAACCCCAAGATTTTTCAACAGATGGCGCCACTAAAAAATTAACAAGATTTTTTTCGATGGGTTCATTTCGTTTATCTGTCCACAAACTACAGTTGTGTCACTACCCGAGCATTCGTATAGAAAATGAAAAAAAATATCGTATTCAGATCAAACATTGTTTTTTAATGGAACAAAACTTCTGAACAATCAATGCAGTGGTTTTTTTTATCTGTATTATAGTGATTTTCAACTCATTAGGCTGGTTCGTCACTTTTACTTCCATTTTTGGAAGAATGTCGGGAGTGAGAATTGAACTCGTGACCTATAGCGTGAGAGGCATGGATGTTACCACTACGAAATGGTATACGAAGGTGGACTTCTGATCCTTCGAGAATAAAAGTTTATCGGTAGTTTAGTGATTTTAAAATGGGCTGTACAAGCACCTCGCTCTGGAAAGCCCAAAGGGGTTACGAATCCTGAAATCGTAAAACAAGTACATCGACTCGTTTTGAATAACTGTAAAGTGAAGTTACGCGAGTTAGCTGAGGCCGTAGGCATTTCAAAAGAACGAAGGGGATACATTTTTCACGACAATTTGAGGGAGAAATTCGTGTTAAGGGGAAATAGAAGTGTGGATTGAGGTCAGTTCAATGAAGAGGCAGATTTGTATTCATTATTCACGTCAATTGAAATACCCATTGACTAGAAAAGTTCATCATTCTTCCTCGCTCAATTCATCTTCTAGTCAATTCAAATTATGTCAACGGCGAATGCCGAAGTAGTCCTAGTCGAAGCGAAGCTACTGACTAGGACTACCGACTTGAACTACTTCATTTTCATATTCGAAGATTTTGGGCCCTGAATACCTAGGAATCAATCATCTCCTTGTGAAATGTTTCTCCTGATTTGAAAAGTCTGATCACACACATATCTGAAACAAGATTGAATTGTGCGTTACACGGAGTATAATAATTATTAACCCATAGTAACTCCTGATTTGTTGCGCGTATTCTTTAGTTTGCCAATCAGTATTCGTTCAAGGCGTGTTATTTGGCATAAAATATTTCAACTATTAATAAAAATGATGCAAATAATATATACATTGAAACGGTGAAAGTTCCAATTGGAACGTTGGTATCATTCAAGAAGAATCTTCTAATCTCCAGAGAAAGTGATTTATACCGTTTCTACAAAGATATGAACAAGAAAAGTTTTGCTCAAATCATTTCTTTAAAACTACGACATACGGGACATACCAATAAATGATACATATTTCAGTTCAGAATTATATATTTTTTTAACCCCTGAAGGCTGTAATGCTGACATATATGGCTTAGAAGCCTCTGCAAGGAGATTTTAACACACTTTATTAGTATCGACGGGATTCAGGTTTGGATATTTAATGACTCCTTAAATTAGTCATGAAGGCTATATGTTATACTAATTCGACAGACGATTATTTAAAGGCTACTCTTGTTATTATTTCTTATTTGAATATTTGGAAAACTCGGCAACTATTCGCATTTGACGGATTCCATGCCAAATCGTCTTAGGAGTTGGCAGCACTATCTCATATAGCAGTACAACGTTGTGGGTGTAAAGACATTGGTCACATGAGCAACTTTGCATACTTGAAATAAGAGATGAAACGGATATACGGTAACTATCCGGTATCCGGGCTATCCGGCCAATATTTGCTATACCGGATATCAGAAAATATAAATAATTTCTCATTAGCACAAGATAAACCATAGAAAAATAGCCCATTAACATCATTCATACATAATTAAAAATAATGTTTGATTACTGAAATGCCAGAATTGCATCAATATTAATTTTAGCAAATTTTGTTGTTTGGCGATACTCCTTATCGTGCAGAGCGTTTCTACTATTTGCCACCAAATGTAAGGATCGTGATTGCGATCGATTCGAAGTGCCTTCACATAACAGTCGATTTCGTTAGCATTGGAATATTATTCCTGAACCCGTCGCTGACTATATGTGCACTCTCGTCTTAGTCCAATATCCAGCTATCCAGCTTCGAAGCTTGCCGGATATCCGGTGTCCGGCATCCGGCTAAACCACTATCCGTTTCATCACGACTTGAAATCTTCGAAAAAGAATTAGACTTCGTTTTGAATAGAATTTATATTTATGACTCAAAAATAAAATTTCTGCAAAATTCTGGTCAAAGGATGGAATGTAGGAAATTGCTTAAATTTTCATAAAAAATACCAAACAAATTTCAAAGGAAATTTACACCGAAAAAAAATTATCTTAAAAATTATTTTGACGTAGGACTACGTCTTTAATTTATATACTGTGGTGTAAGTTCAAGGTTTCGAAAACAAAAGCGTTACGCCGAAGAACGAGATTTTGAGCATTAATAGCTACTAACAAACAAACGAAATGGTATGATAAACACTTCATTCGAAAGATAAAATGTCTACGCGTTATATGCTTTTTGATCCAAAAACTTGTTTCAATAGTCCTGAAATTGCTTTCAAAACAGGCTATTGAAATCACACCAATCGGTATACAAGCGAGTGCTACTCGAAAAGCCACTCAGTTATGATTGCGCAACGATTGAGGTACGGTCGCTGAAATGGATGGATGTTTCCCTAACTCAGACTTCTAAACCATGGAGTCAGGGGAAATCGGCATTGCAAAACAGGTGCAAGCTGCATGCGTTTCTGGAAATCGGAATGGTTCCCTAACACATACTTCAAAACCATGGAGCAAGGGGAAATTGGCATAGCAAGTTGGATACAAGCAGCGGGTACTTTTGTACTAGCTTGCATTTTTGCAAACCGGATTATGTTTTCCCAATACAAATTCCGAAACCAAGAAGTTGGGAAAATCGGCATTGCATATACATTCACGTCGGCAATATTTTTATACCCCCACGCATTTTAACATTCCGGAGTTCGTTTTGCTAACACGGTCTACAAAAGTGGGCACAAATGCAACACTTTGGCTCGATTTGGCAAGCACACTGAACTTCTACGCATACCGTTTGATGATTAGGCAAAATGATGATAACTATTTTCTGCGCTAACTACTACCATAATGCATGAATTGACTTCAATTGGGATTTATTTGCAATTGAATTCGTAAATAGTTTCATTCATTCCCTAGTTTAATTAATAATTTAATAAATAATTAGCGTGAGCAAGGAGAATCCTTGTACGCAACCTCCCCCCTAAGATTTTCAACAGGATTCAAGTCTGGAGAGCGAGCCGGCCAGTCCAAAAAATTATATTTTTGGCCCTTAATCCATTGCTTAGTTTCTTTGCTGATATGAGTATGATTTGATATGTGAATTTTTTATGACGATATCCACGCAAATACGGTAGGAGAGAGGATTCCAGAACATGTATGTAATCCTTGAATGAGCTATCTTGAGCTTTACGGTTGCACAGAATCCCGCCCAAACCATGCACGAGCCTCCACCAAAATTCCTGGTTAAAAAAACTGTTCCTTCTTCCGTAAATCACGTCAGTACCCGTTAAAAACATCAGGACCATCCTAATTGAACTTTTTTCGTCAGTGATGATAACCTATACATTGAAGAACTTTTCGTTATGGTATATAGCAAAATGCATTCACTCTTTGTCACAACATACCATGTCCCACTGTCGGTTCATGTGAGCTTTGGCAAAACTCAGACGTCTTCCGATGTGAGATGGTGTAAGATGAGGAGCTTTAACCTTTCAAGCCCTCTTTATGTGAGGATTTTTTAACAAAACTTGATGAATTGTCACCCGAGTAATATTTAAATTGAAATATTGCTTTATTTGCATAAGCGAATTGGAGGTATTCGAAGCTGTTCTAGCTATTTCCCGCTTATCCCGGTCACTAGCTTCCTTCCTACCGTATCCTTGAGGGTTCGTCAAGCACTACTTGATGTGATCGTCCAATCCGACGAGAAACTTCTCTGATACCAACATTTGCTTGGTGAAATGCATCGATTTGTCTTTCTTTTTTCTCCGTGAGCACTTTTCCCTTCGGCATTTTCCAGATTTATTGATCAAAACAACAAAAACAACGGGAAAGTGTAACTGGTCTTATAGAAACTTGACACTTGAAAAATACAAAACCTTTGGTTTACGCTCAGCGCTTGCATACACACATATGAAAATCATGCAGCGTATGGTAGTCACCAATACCAATTCACTAGAATATAAGTTGAATCATTGTTTGTTCACAATAGCACAAAGCAGCAAGATCATCACCTGGTCTTATAGAAGTTGGACAGAGTGTAGGTGATTTAGATCTTCTCCGTATAAGTTGAATCCAGTATTTGAAGATGTCTTATGCGAGGTATGTGCTATGTGTGGTCTCGTTCTTCTCCAAATACGTTTTATGCTGAAACATGTGAAATCACCTCGGATATACAGCAATGGCCTGAACTTGGATTTTTTTATTATTTCTTCAAACGGTTTTAGAAGTCTAAAGGCTCTATAAAGCTTCTCTGTTGGGTCGTCGAATTGGTCAGTATGTAGTCATGCATGAAGGTTTTGATTTGTAATGAAGTAAGTGTACCCTCTTTCAGATTATCATCCCTGAAGACATTTCTATTGTTTATTTAAATTCGAAGTACTTAGAATCATCTAAGGCCGATGACATAGTGAACGCGATGCGATGCGGATTTCAATGCGGCGAAACTGTTTGTGGAGTGTTATAACGTACACATTTTCAAAGTGTATAGGAATAATTTTTTGAATTTTTTTTTTCTGAAAGTACAACAATTTATCTGTATTCTGATACTAAAATATGTTTTGTACCTTTAACCAATTCCGAAACACAACTGGTTTTGTGATTCTGGATTCTAAATCAATCAAGCTTTAATCAACAGTACGAAGGGAAACATCATATAAAAGGCTGTCTGTTTTCTGGTTGAATTTATTCATTAACCTTACCCAAACAGCAACACAGTAAAGTAATATAAGTTATGTTTCTGAGTTTTTTTTATTATGCTTTGCTATAACGTACGATTCGATACAACGTACAACTTTGAAAGTGAAATGTACGTTATATCGAAGTTGCACTGTTGTGCTACTTGGTTCGTTTTGAAAGTAAAGGGTGTGTCACATCAAATTGCATCACGGAAAAAACGCTGTAGAAATTCGCCCAGTAGACCGATCCTTTTGAAAATTTTAGACAGTAAAATAAAAACTATTAAACAACTTTTGGCATTTTCTTTTTATTCATACTTCGAGCCCAAGCCCGTATGCTCGCACCTTCCTCTTTACCCCGTCCATAAGGTTCTGTACAACGTCAGGTTGTAGTTTTTTTTGAACAGAAATCCATTTTCTCTTGAAGTCCGCCTCCGATTTGACAACTTTTGGGTTCTTCCGGAGGGCCTGCTTCATAATCGCCCAATATTTCTCTATTGGGCGAAGCTCCGGCGCGTTGGGCGGGTTCATTTCCTTTGGCACGAAGGTGACCCCGTTGACTTCGTACCACTCCAACACGTCCTTTGAATAGTGGCACGAAGCGAGATCCGGCCAGAAGATGGTCGGGCCCTCGTGCTGCTTCAATAGTGGTAGTAAGCGCTTCTGTAGGCACTCCTTAAGGTAAACCTGCCCGTTTACCGTGCCGGTCATCACGAAGGGGGCGCTCCGCTTTCCGCAAGAGCAGATCGCTTGCCACACCATGTACTTTTTGGCAAACTTGGATAGTTTCTGCTTGCGAATCTCCTCCGGAACGCTGAATTTGTCCTCTGCGGAGAAGAACAACAGGCCCGGCAGCTGACGAATGTCCGCTTTGACGTAGATTTCGTCGTCCATTACCAGGCAATGCGGCTTCGTCAGCATTTCGCTGTACAGCTTCCGGGCTCGCGTCTTCCCCACCATATTTTGCCTTTCGTCGCGGTTAGGAGCCTTCTGAACCTTGTATGTACGCAGGCCCTCCCGCTGCTTGGTCCGCTGGACGAATGAACTTGACAAATTCAGCTTATTGGCGACATCCCGGACCGAACTTCTCGGATCACGTCTAAACTGCTTAACTACGCGCTTGTGATCTTTTTCACTGACGGAGCATCCATTTTTGCCGTTCTTCACCTTCCGGTCGATGGTTAGGTTCTCGAAGTATCGTTTTAGTACTCTGCTGACCGTGGATTGGACGATTCCCAGCATCTTACCGATGTCCCGATGTGACAACTCCGGATTCTCAAAATGAGTGCACAGGATTAATTCACGACGCTCTTTTTCGTTCGACGACATTTTTCCAAATTTACGAAAAATTGACAGTGAAGCATGGCCAACGTGATCTATACACTCTTATCTGATTATAAGCGAAAGCTGAAGATATAATTCCTAAAAATTAAATTTCTACAGCGTTTATTCCGTGATGCAATTTGATGTGACACACCCTTTACTTAGCTAAGACAATATTCATGAACAAGCTAAATTGATCACAAATGTTGAAAAATATTACAGTGACTTTTTTTAACTAAACATCTGACCGAAATGTTTCCCAGCGAATCTACGTGTGACACTTTGACACTGCAGTCTCCCCATTATGAGCGGTGATGTCTAGGTTTGTAGCGCAAGTAACTCACACAATGTACCGAAACCCATATGGATCAGCACTTCCCCATTCATTCCATGTGACCAAAGTGCAAAGAACACAAACGCCAAACATACAAGCGCTTCCAATAACAAACATCTGTTTTATTTATGCTCCATCGCGTCTCCCACCTTCCAACCTCGGCCAATCTTTTGTTCTGAATCCACTGTTATCCCAGTGTGTAAGTTGCCTCGACAGCATCCGGCGGCAATCCCGCGACTGTCACGTTATTTTGTTATATTTTGTTACCGCTGCCGCTGCTACTGTTTTCGCGCACACATTGTCTCGCCGCTGTTGTTTGCTTGACATTTAAAATATGTTCTTTTCCGCCCCCGGTCTCGCGAGTCTCGGTTTCGGGACACAATAAGATCGACTCGACTTGAATGAATCTGAAGAATGGAAGTCAGGCACGGGAAGGTGCTCTGTTTCAAATACTTCTGTAAATAATATCCGCAAATCGTTTGAAGTTGGAACCCGGCTTCCCCGAGTGGACACAGCGCCGAAGAGAAATCAAAAATAAAACAATAATCGGTACATTGTTTGACGCCGCTTACATTCGTTCATAAACTTAAGCCGCGTATGACTGCTGTTTGCACATCCGCCGCTCGCTAGCAACAACAGCAGCAGCAGCAACAGTAGGCGACGGCGCGGCACAAAGTGATATTCACTTCAAAAGCCGTCGGTTACTTGGCTGCTTGGGGAAGGGAAACAGATGGAACGGAAGAGGCGCTTTGATCCGCGAGCGATGCAACCGGAAAATGGCAGTGAAAACAATTCACCAGCGCGCTGAAAAATGGGATCTTAAATCTTCATCAAAGGAAGGTTCAGTTTTATTGTGTTATTATGTATATTGGGGTGGTAATTATTGTTTTTTGTTGATGGAATGAAGACACAGCGAAAAATTTTGTTAAAATGGAAATATCGCTGACATCCTCCGTTTATCGGATTGCACGCAATCTGCATCGGTACTTCCTCATTGGAACATCAAACACGAAGCAACGGACAACGAACGAGGTGAAGAAAATATAAGAAGCGCAGAAATTATCGCAACTTGATACTATTTACCCTCGAGGATGCGTTCGTTGACTGCTGATGCTGTCGGGGCAGACGGGTTGCTTTGCTACGCACTCGTTACCTCTGCAACTATAGATCCCTGGAAGTGGACCACTGACGATGGAGACGATGGCAACAGCATCACTTCGAGAGGCGATGGGGAGCATAATCAGAGAGCCCAGGATCTGGAGAGAGAGAGAGAGAGAGAGAGTGCTTACTCTCAGAGCAAGAGAGAGGAAGAGAGAGTATGAGCATAAACCGCAGCATAAAATCTTCTTTCTGTCTGGGAGTTAGGATGGGAGAGATGGAGGGGGTGGAACACAGGTTCATTCATCGATACCTTCGGTTCGCATAACTTGAGTGTGTCCCCTCTTCCTTCTTCCCTTGCTCAGTTGCACTTACAACCGGCACAGTTATTCGTCGTGCCTAACAACCGCTACAAACCGGGTGAGCAGTGGGTTGCGGGTGGGTGAGTGAGTGAGAGAGAAGTGCGTACAAGTGCAAAAGGCACTCGTGTGCAAGTGTATTTGACTGTGTGTGCGTGTTATGAAATATTTTGTTTTGCTTCGCGTTTCTTTTTTGCTTCGGTTTGTTATTTAGTCTTATTTTGGATAAATTCTGCACTTCTGGTTGAATTTTCCGAGAGTACACTTATGTGAAAAGTGGTTAATTTTAGCCAGCGCAACTGAATGAAGTGTACACGCTGTTTCGTTGATCCCTTGGGTGACTTATGAATGAAATTAAGTGGCTTAGCGGTTACTGTTGCGGCGTGGAGTTTTGAAGTCATTCGCAGTGAAGAGCAGTAAGACAGAAAGTGACAAAGGTATGCTGCTTGGTGCACCGAGCTCTGGAGTGTGAAGCGCATGCCTATTTTTGGACAATGGAAACGCATGGTCTATTGCGTTATGTATTAGCGAATATGGGAATCGTTGCATTTAGAAAGTTATTCAGACCAGTTTATCTAAATAGTTGCATTGGTAAAACTATCAAGTTATTTACTAATTGGGTCAATCAATATTTTCTTCTATAACTATGTGAATAATTTCGTCACCCGAATTTAAGCTTAAACCTATAGGTCTACAGTTACCCTGATATTTTCATGTTATATCAGTTGATAATTAAGTCGTTCAAAATTATACATTATGGCGTTTAAGAATGTTATTACTGAACATTTCACTACGTTGGTTTAATTGTAACTGAACCTTTTTTTCTCACCGATTACACGTGCGGCGTTGTTATTTAGCTTCCTACGTAATTTCCATGAAATAGATTCAGACTTGACAAACTTGTAAGAGTAAAATAAATATGTATGCTGATTGTAAAAAAATTGCTCCAGCCTTAGTATTTATCATCGCTTGCAGTTCCATTATTCGTCTTCCTCGATCATTATTTCTCAATTATATTTGCTCCGAGTATTGAAAGGATTCCACTCCTTGATAACCATAGTAACTCCATTGTCGTACAATCGTTCAATCGAATTTGAATAGTCATCTATCTTTTGCTGCTACTGTTGTATATCCTACTCTAAATACACTCCTTTTAATAAATTTCGAGAGTTTGGGTACCGGGAGTTACGTAAGCAGGGGAACCGGCTACAGGTTTCTTTCCAAATGTGGAACTTCGATCTCTTATCCATTGTGCAACCATTCGGGGCCTGATACAATTCGACATTATATAAACAATGAACTTGTTTGGCACAGGTTCTACAAAAAATCACCTACTTGCCAAATTATTTTCTAGCTCTTAGTACATTAAGTGTATTATAATTTCGTTTTAACCACAATTAAACCATATAACTTGAAACTATGTTTTACTTATTATATCCAGACTTTGAATTCTTATACTAAAAAATTACCCTCTTATGTCATGTGTGGGTAATTTTCTGATGAACGGATTCAGTTTTTGAGCTGATCGGTCAATTGTTTTCTTCGTACACCATATGCATCAGCTTTCCATTCGTAACTTGTAAATTACATTCAAATTTTTCGAACAGAATTACGATAAATGAACCTGAAAACTAGTTGTTTGATAGAGTTCAAAATGTGTATCGCGCTCCCAAACAAAAAAATTGTGAGGGGTTGTATCATGGACACGACCGCATATTTTTGACGTTGAACTACGCAATTACATTATGCAATCTACTTGTTTCAGCATTTTGCTGTTTGCTATCAAAATATATGAACGGAAGAATTGTCAAATGATTATTGTATTTTACATTTTTCTCTGAAATTATTGCACATCTCATGTTTACGCTTGTTCTCGAACCGCCAAAGTTGATTCACCTCTAGTATCTGAAATGACGATTTTCCCATGCTTCTCAGTTTAAAAGTACGTTTTAGGGAAACATATTCCGGTCTGCACAACGACAAGCGAGTATAAAAGTACTCAACACCAAAAAATTGCATGCATGTACAGGGTTTTCCATTTCGGGCTTCCGAAAGTATACAGCCCTGCGCTGACAACCGTTTGACATAGCTGTCAACCAAAGCGTCATATCGTTAGTTGAATGTCTGCCATTTTACAATATGGATCGTTTTAGCATCGCACGTTACACGTTTTGTTAAATTATACTATAAAAATGATGAAAAACCGGCAAATGTTTTTCGAGCATTACGGACGGATATTGGTCGTCATGGACGGCCTACAGAGCACACAATCGCTAATGTAGTGCGTACATTCGAACAAACTGGATCCGTAGCGGATATTGTGAAACCTGTGCATCATTGTAATGTGCGTTCGGCCGAAAATATTGCTGCTGTTGCTGCCAGTGTGGAGGAATGTTTCGATTCCACGGCGTGCTCAGCAATTGGGCTTGTCAAACACATCATTGTGGCGAATTTCGCATTTGGACTTGCACCTACATCCATATAAAGTCAAACTGGTACAAAAATTAGAGCGTGGTGACCATGGAATGTGTCGGGCATACGTCGATTGGATGAACGAACAACAGCAGCAAAATGCTTAATTTTCGCATCAAATTTTCTTCAGCAATGAGGCACATTTCGAGCTCGGTGGCTATGTGAACACCCAAAATTTCCCGGATCACGTCCAAACTGCTTAACTACGCGCTTGTGATCTTTTTCACTGACGGAGCATCCATTTTTGCCGTTCTTCACCTTCTGGTCGATGGTTAGGTTCTCGAAGTATCGTTTTAGTACTCTGCTGACCGTGGATTGGACGATTCCCAGCATCTTACCGATGTCCCGATGTGACAACTCCGGATTCTCGAAATGAGTGCACAGGATTAATTCACGACGCTCTTTTTCGTTCGATGACATTTTTCCAAATTTACGAAAAATTGACAGTGAAGCATGGCCAACGTGATCTATACACTCTTATCTGATTATAAGCGAAAGCTGAAGATATAATTCCTAAAAATTAAATTTCTACAGCGTTTTTTCCGTGATGCAATTTGATGTGACACACCCTTTATGGGGCTCAGAAAATCCACACGTGATTGTTGAGAGGTCATTGCATCAGCCAAAAGTGACTGTTTGGTGGTCTGGTGGAGTCATCGGGCCGTATTTCTTTGAAAATGAGGACGGAGAGACGGTAACTGTGAATGGTGAGCGCTATGGCCGCATGTTAACCGATTTTTTTTTGCCACAAATTGAAGATATGGATACGGATGACATGTGGTTTCAGCAGGACGGCGCCACGTGCCACACAACACGACCGAACATGGCCATATTGCGAACGAAATTTGAGGGACGCATAATTTCGCGTTTTGGTGATGCCAATTGGCCGTCCAGATCATGCGATTTGAACCCGCTAGACTTTTTTTGTGGGGTTATGCGAAAGACCGTGTCTATGCCAACTCTCCGCAAACTCTTGAACATTTGAAAGACAACATTCGTGAAGTTATGACCGAGATACCGCCCCATATGTGCCGAAAAGTAATCCAAAAATACCTGTTCCGGAGAAGGTGTGCGAGGAAGCCCTAGGTGAACATTTGAATGATGTTGTATTTCACACATAATGGCATAAACCAAACTTTAATTTGAAATAAAAGTTTCATCGAAATTCGAATTCTAAGTGTGTTTTATTTCAATTTACTTTCGGAATTTAAAGTTGGAAAACCCTGTATATTTGCAAAGCGGATTTCCACAGGTACATCGATTTTGAAGTCTGTGTTGGGGAAACCATAAATCGGGCCAATCAAAACTTGGCAGTTATGGCGTGTAGATAACGCTTGACATTTTACAGTTGTTCAATTGTTCATCTCATGAAAAATAACATTAATTGTGATAGACGCGTAGAAATATTTCCTATCAATTGATGCAAACATCTTTTCGATCTGTTAAGAAATGTTCGAGTCATAAGCATTCGAAATACGAGTAGGGCTAGCACACAAATCGACAGAACAAATGTATGGGAAAAAAGGAAGTTCTTCCAGTTTTCATGAATTTAAACCGTTTAGTGATTAGCGAATTGTAATGTGTAGCATATCAAACAAATCTTAGAGAATTTCCGATTCGATTGCTATGCAAATCATGAGAATTCGTTCACAGTGAAAATAGTTATTAACGTTAACATTATTTCATAAAAACTTTCATAAAAAAAAGAAAATTTTGACCTGTTTTCTGATTTGGTACCCGTCCTGAAAGACGTAGTTCTACGTCAAAAAACGACGTTTACATCATTCGGCGGGCTCAGATTTGACGATATCTTCGAATGATTAAATTTTCAATAGATCATCTTGGATTATTTTTAGTACAATCAGTTTTTAATTCTCATTCTCCCTTCTCGTTTCATTCCAGACTCAACCCGAAACCCCATTGTAACGAGAGCATGACGAGTTGAAATCACTTAACCGGAATAAAATTAGAAGTCAACAATGGAATTCCTGAAAGCGGTCCAGAACGGGCTCTACGAGACCGTCCGCGCTTCGTTGTCCAAAATCGACATCGACCAGCAGGATGAAAGCACCGCGAATAGTGCCCTCCACCTGGCGGTCACCTCCACCCGTAACAAAACCAAACTGATCGAGCTACTGATCGGAGCCGGAGCGGATTGCGATCTGAAGAACCGGGATGGGTTGACACCGTCGGAGTTGGCCCTATCGAAGGGTGCCCGCAACGTAGCGGAGTTTATGGTGCGTAAGGAGTTCGAAGGTGTGCCCGATGATCGGGCCGTGTACCGGCTGGTGCGGAGGGGATGCGTCGAGTTGCTGCGAATCTATTTGGAGAAGCGTGCGTTCGATATTCACACCAAGATGAAACTGATCGTGCGGGCGGTGGACGAGTTGGGCGTGAAGCGGGTGACGTTGGAGGAACAGATGAAGGTGTTTTTGGAGTATCAGCTGGTGGATTATAGCTACCGGTTTGGGGCGGTTGGGGGAATGTGCGGCGCTAGGAGAAAGGCAGACCAAGGCGAAGACGACCAAGAGGCTGAGAAGCGGGTGGAGATGATATTGAACTGTACCAAATATTTGCGGGAGAATTATGACGGTGATGATTTGAACGATCTTGATGACAAGTTCGTGCTGAGATTGCGGATAATATGCGAGTGCTGCTTCTTTCTAGAGGACATCGAGGCGAGACGAGAGCGCAAGCTGTACACCCACATCCCCCTCTCGGAGATAACCTACTTGATTGGAGTATTTTTAGCGATCTTGGAGCGACACGTAGGATTCGAGATTTATAAGCTTGTTATTAATAAAAATATGATTATGTCGTATTTGGGAGCGGTTTGTGACGAGCTGCGGGTCGAAACGGTAGGCGGACCGAGAAGGGGGAAGGACAACTCGTTCCAATGGACTGCGCAGCTGTTGTTGGATCTCATTGGGTGCATCCGTGAGGAGCGACTGCTGAGATACATCGCCCGGAGGAAACGGGTGAACGAAGCGTTAAATCGAATAGGAGAAGCCGGTGGTGGCGGTGGCGAAGGCGTCGAGCTGTCCCCGGTTGACAGAGAGGTGGTAATGAATGAACTCCAACGAAAAGAATTTCAAACGTCACAGGAGGGCGTGCTGGAACGCGATGGCAAATGGTATGTGGCGGAATTTGTCAGCTATTTAAAGTGCGAGCGAAAGACAATCGCTGCTCTTTGGCACCAACGGCATCCGAAGCTCCGCCTTCAGAAGAGACAGGTGCAGTTTATAGTCAGCCGAAAAGTGTTGAGCAGAATCAAATCTCACAACGTTGGTGAGTTGAGTAAAAATAAAATGAAGATCGTAGAGAAAGAGGTGAACTCGCACGAGTTCCAAGCGCTTACCAAAACAATTAGCCGGCGGAGTCGGCTAATCTTCCGCCGGATGCGGAAGACATTCGATCAGATCAAGCAAATGTACACGGTCAAAAAGATCGCTCACTACATTGAGAATGTGATTGTGATCGACGCGGACGATGAAGCGAATGAGTCGCTCTGTATGCTGGCGATCAAGCGAGTGCTTCAACTGATCGATCAGTCTATAAGGAATGATCATCAACATCCCGCTTTCGTCAAAGTTCTAGAAAACGTACTCGATCATGTGCTGTCTTCGACGCAATCGTCCCACAAGAGTAAAGATTTTCGGGAATTCTTTTCTCAAAGGTACTCCCTCGCGAAGTACTTGATCAACAAATCACTCGATCTGAGCCACTTTAAGTTGATGCAAGACAGCCTCCGGTCTGTGTATCGATTCTTCCTTTACGTGATCAACATACAGCTGATCGAGGCCTACAAAACCTTCCTGGGAATCGCTTATCGACTGTCCAACCTCGCTCAAATCAAATCCTTCGCGAAGTATGTGGGTGACCACAATCTCCACACGCTGAGCCACATCCAGTTCGATCATGTGTTCTACAACGAGGACGACACGGCGAGCATCATCTACGAGCTGAAGAAAATGTACACCGGAATGTCGAACGAACTTAAGCTGCTGTCGTTCATCGAGAAGAACATCCACTTCCGGTTCTACCACATGCAGTACCACCAAACGCGACTCCGAGTGACGTTGAGCAGCTTCTCGGTGGTATACCGGGCACTGCGGGCGAACCCTTGCTTCGATAGCGTCCGGCGGCTGCTGTACTCATACTTGCACCAAAGCTACCAGAAGTATGACATCTCGAAGTCGATCTCGATCTCGGACTCAACGCTCGCGTTGAAGGAACTCCTGCGGCCCTACGGGAGCGTCCACGAGAACGAGGAGACGCTGGCGGTTGTGAAGCACCTCGAGCAGCTGCAGGAACTGATGGACCCGGATCGGCTGTTTGGGATTGCACCAGTGCGGAGTGGCGGCGCCGCGAGGGGGGTAGCGGACGCGACAAGGTATCATCAGTTCACGAGGAAGCTGCTGGAGGAGGTGGGAGTGCAGCTTGGGGAAGAGGACTTCGGGTTACTGCACGATCGTTTGGGGAGGGCTTATTACGGGAATATTTTCGTACTGCAGAATCGACACCGAGTGTTGGGGGAGTTCTTCCGGCAGCGGGATATTCGGGTGGACGGGAAGCGATTGGCTGGTTGTCGGGAGCATGACGAGGAACAGCTCCAGGAGGAGTTCGACGCAAAAGTGAACGATCTGGTTCGACTGTTGGAGAGATTCGGTTGCTTGAGTGTGGAAGGATTGATGGGTTCGCTGTCGGAATTACCACCGTTTGTGCAGATCGCGCTAGAGTTTGGACTGCTGGAGTTGCTGGAGATTCTTGTGGCGGTGAATGCACTTGGTAGTAACTTTCAGGCACTGAAAGGGCGCGCACCGGTGCTGAGTGGGAGAAATTTGAAAAGCTATCTAGAGCGAGATTCGCTAGTGATGGATTTGCTGGTGTTCGGTTCAATGGCGACCGTTTATTTAAACGCACTGATCTTCAAAGAGTATGGATTCAAACTGTACGGAGGAGGTGGGAGTCAGGTCCCGGAGGTCCCCGTTGAAATCGTTGGATTGGAGGATAAGTTTAGGGAACGGTGGAAGTGGTTCGAGATGCAGGAGATTTTGTACGATTCGGTACGGATGGGTGATTTGGACCTGGTGCGGGAGAATGTGAGCAATGGATCGGATCTGCGAGGGAAGCGTTTCGGCCCACTGGTTCTGAAGGAGCTGTGTCAATACAGCTTGATAGATTGTGCCATCGCTGGTAATTTTAAGGATATGATCGACATGTTGAATCGCGATTATAGCGAGATTAGTGCGGAAAGAGTGCGGTTGCTAAAATACTTATTGAGAAGGACTGTGAAGTCGCACTTTTTGGTCGGACAATATTGCAAACTAAGTCCGGAGGACAGAAAGATGCTAGTGTTGTATTTATGCGCGTTTTTGGGCGACGTTGGCTTGTTCCTGAGAAACTTGGAACGATACAACGCCTACGAAGATCTTCATCTGTTCGTCAACTCGGAGAATCATGATTTCGTCAGCCAAGTGATTCGATGCTCGAGTGGATATGACTTCAATAAGTGCGACTCAAATGGAATGACGATTCTGCATAAGCTTGTAAACTCTGGAAATCTACAAGCGGTTGAATCATTGAGCCGAATAGCTGATGTAGATTTCAACGCCACTAACAGTTTGAAGTATTCCGCGTTGAATTTGGCCTGCAGACTGAATCTACTGGAAATTGTCAAATTTCTCGTCGGATTCAAATCTATCGATAAGAATACGATTAGTGAGGACGAGAAACTACCCGTCTTCTGGCTGATCCAATATCAAAACTCGAGAGAGATCATTCATTTGGCGGTGGATCCGACCACAGAGCTAACCTCCTTCTCCAGCGAACTTTGTTTACTCCACAAAGCGATCGAATTCGACAATTTGGACGTCGTTCGGTACTTGATCGAGGACAGGAAGGTTGAGCCAGCTCGGATCTACTCAAACTGCAACAATGTGCTGCACGCTGCCGCTAGCTACAATCGGATCCACATTCTCAATTATCTGTTATCGCTGCCGAATATCCGGAAGCTGATCAACAACACCAACCTGGTGAAGAACACCCCGCTTAACATTGCCTGTAAGGAGGGTTATCTCACGGTAGCGAAAACTCTACTCCAACACAACGTTCGCACGGATACCTGCGGAGAGTATGGACTCAATCCGTTGGCCTTCGCAATGTACACCAACAGTTTCAAGTTGATGAAGCTTCTCTTTCAGCACGGAGCTAAGATCAGTTACCCACTGAGCTCGGACTTCCAGCCGATCAACATGGCAATCTTGAACCGGAACATCCCAATGCTGAAATTTCTGCTCAAAAGCGGCGTCGACGCGAACAGCGCACCCCTCTGCTTCATCAACGCGGTCTACTCGGGCTCGCGGGAGATCGTTCGGATTCTGTTCAGCGCTAAAGCGACTTACGTCAACTACAAGGACGAATTCTGCCAGACAGCACTGCATCTCTGCGTGGAACGGGACGAATACGAGATCGCTCGGGAGTTGCTCAAATGCGGAGCAGACATTAACGCAAAGAACCGTTCCGGAACCACCCCCCTGCACTTGGCGGTGCAGGGCGCTAACGTGCGATTCGTGCAGCTTCTGCTCGACCACCGGTGCTTGGTGGATGAACTGAATTACCACGGAGAAACCCCCCTAATCAAAGCGGTCGTGTGCAATAACCTAGAAATTATGAAGCTCCTGCTCAACAACGGCGCCAGTGTCGAGCGGTTGCGCAACAGCGATCCACCGGTTCTGCTCTATCTCGTGCAGGAAAACCACGAAGAGATTCTCGACTATCTGTTGGAGCACTGTCACTTCAACCCGAACGAGCAGGATGCCCAAGGGAACTCGCTGCTCTACATAGCCACGCAGCACAACCACGTGGACCTGGTGAAGCTGCTGGTGGACAAATACCACGCCAAGGCCAACCCGGTCAACCACAAGAAGCTGACGCCACTGATGCTTGCCCGGGTGAAAGAGCACACCGAGATCTTCAGCTTCCTGGAATCGCGGGTGGCTGAGGAGTAATCTGTAGACTATAGGAAAAATTGTTTTTAATGTAATAATTGTTCAACGCCTATTTATTTGATATTTGTTTTTTTTTCTCGCGCAAACTATTTATTATCATAACACAATTTTATGTGCCATATCTTGTAAGAAATTCGTTGTTTTTGTTTGTTTTTATTTTCCCCATCGCAGCGAGATGAAAAATAAAATTAGAAAAATGTCACGATGTGAAGATGTCATCCTAGATGATGAAAACGCTAGCTGTAAGATAGAAAAGCCTAGTTGTGATTTGGTGTAACGTTTTTATTCTTTTTTTGTACATTTGTAGCTTAGAGTACGATGATAAACGTTAGTAAAATACTCATCCTTCCCTTCTAGAATGTAACACAACTGTATATAGCGAAGCTAGTTCGAAGAGGGAGTGACGAATCGATTTGTCGCAGACATTCCAGAAAAACAGTTCAAAATAATCCTTCGTGTCATATTTTCGAGTAGAACTAACCCGTTAACCCATGTTCCCCCTCCCTTTTGAAACGAACAAAAGCGAACAAATCGGTTCCCGGCTTTCGTTTTTCACATAAACAATGTAAACAACAACCTTAAACAGTGTACAAGCTTCCACCCATAAACCGCTTAGTTAAGAGTCGGTCAGATTTCACCTTTTGCTAGTTGTTAGGCTAGGCTAAGGAAACCTCCCCTCAATGATGTCATACAAACAGCAATGCAAATTTAGTTGTAACGATCGATTTTCCTCTTTGATAACGAAACACATACACACACATATTGTAACTCGTATGTAGGTGAAGGTAATTATGTGCCAATTATACACTGATGTATTCCTGTCCTCCTATGCTTCAATGGTGCGAATCTAGCCTAGGTTGACTGACAGCACCCTAGAAACTTGTTTTGTTAGTTCAGTTCAGTGCTGTACAAAAACCCTTCAAAAGTGAACGGAATCCCACAAACCGGAGTAACGTGTGCTATAATATTCATTGCAGTTATTTTATTATATATATATTTTTTTTGACAAATCACAATAGAATCATAAAGCCACACACATACACAGAGAGAAACAGAGAAAGGAGTAGAGTGTAATACGTTCAAATCTTATGTACCTTTTTTACCGTTTAATGATAAAAGTAAGTAAATAAAACAAGCAATCAAGCAGCTAGTTTGTGTTAGAACGAAAACTCACCCCCGCCCCCAACTCTTCCCACAAAAACACTAGCGAGTACTTAAGATAGCGATAGTCCCACATTTTCATGTAATTGTACCAAAATCGGCATTACGAGTGTCCACGAGGCACGAGTGCTCATAATTGGAAGGAAAACAAGGCATTGATAAGGGACGAGGTGGAAGCAAATCATTTGCACGAAATTGCACGGCCATTGCAACGGAAAACGTATTGTGTCATGTAAGGTGGTACAAATAAAGTGTATTTTTGCGAAAAATTAAACGCTGTGAGATTTTTTTTGAACAGAGAAATCCATCATTCTGTGGAGAGTTGGAAAAAAGGGAAATACCAATGACGCGTTTTTTGACTACCGAGCGAAAGAAGTCGTGTATCCGTTGAAGTACAACGGTAGCTCGAAACGGTGGTTAAACAGGCTTGGTTCTTAGCAAACGACAGAGGATCATTGGCAATCCATTTTTGATCTAGAAGGAATTATGGCGGCTGAACCATGCTGGCGTTGAAGGATTACATTAGCTTCAGTATCGAACAAGCTGCACAATATCCATGCCCAACCGATATAGTGGTACTCAGATTTTCGTTAAATTTTTTTTGTTTTATTCCTTACTAGCTGACTAGAACTCTCCATTGATGATCTTTACAATTTTCATTCGCTATAAATTTCCTTTTACTCCTACCAAAACTCACCACTTTAGGATAAAATTATTTTCAGACATAATTCAAGATTCTTGATTCACGTGCAAATAACATGTTTCTTCGTTACAAGGAATACATGTTTGGTACAGAAAAGTAAATTTTCATTAATAATTTTTATTTTCCACCTGAGAATTATTTTCGCTTCACACTAACGCAACACGAAGCTTAGTTCCGTAAACGCGGAATCCAAATGAACTAACAGCAATTTCATTGTAAAACATATGGGAAATTGGTTTTTTAAACTTTAGGTGGAAACAGAATGCCGCGTTGTGCGTTGCTTCTCATCAGCTGTCATTGCTTGCGTTTTGTACTAAAACATTCGCCCGACGCAGTCTGTTGATTTGCAGTCACAATCTAGCATTCGCGTCACCACTTGTCATGTAAACAAAAACAACATAAAATTCGTATGAAAATCTTGTTCTTGTTGTGTCCATGGATCAGTTAAATGTTTTTAAAAACAACACATTGACATATCCGCGCTGGTGGCATTGAGCTTCGTTTACTAGTTTGAGGGAGCGTGAAAGAATAGCTGATTTTCAGTCGGAATGAACACGTTTTCAAAATTAAAATTATGAATGAAAATTAGCTTCTCCATATCAAACTAGTATTCTATTTAAATGAAAAACATTTTTGTTTGCAGGTGGGGAAAAAGTCTCATACGAAAATTGTTTATGAAGACAACTCTAAATTATGATGAAAAAATTCAGCAACAATGTTGGAATTGTTTAGCCATATGGTTGAATGAAAGTCAGAACACGTGTTTCAAGTAATCAAATAACATGATGTGAAAATTTTCATTCAAATTTTAGAATTTTAAAACCGGCTTCGTGTCTTCTAATCTGGTAGAGATTACACTAATGAGTTCGGGATTATGGCCCTAATTTGAAGTCGACACCGTGCCACTGTCATCGCGAATTCGGCGCAAGCAGTTTAGAACAAATGTTAGCGTTTAGTACAACGATGCAAATGACGCAACGCATTGTTGTGTTCGACTAAATGGAAACACACATATTTAAAATGAAGTGTCAAAGCACAATTGTCGCAACGTGACGCATAGCGCGGTATTCTGTTTCCACCTTTTCTCTCAAAGCATTTCATTTTTTTTTATTTTTGACGTAGGACTACGTCTTTCGTTTCTATACCGGGGTGTAAATTCAAAGTTTCGAAAACGAAAGCGTTACCGAGATTTTGAGCGTTAATAGCTCCTAAACAACTGAACGAAATGGTATGATGAACACTTCATTCGAAAGACAAAATGTCTACGCGTTATATACTTACTTTTACTTTTTACCCAAAAACATGTTTCGATAGCCTTAAAATTGCTTTCAAAACAGGCTATTAAAATCACCAATCGGTATATAAGCAAGCGCCGCCCGGAAATCCAATTAGTTACAATTGAACAGCGATTGGAGCACGTTGTCGGTGTTGTGGTTAAGCTATTTTCGTTTATCATGAAAGCGCTGATGAACGGTGTCACCAAGAGCCTGTTTGTGCACCTTAGGCCAGAAGGGAATCCATCAGGAGGAGAGTGATGCCACTGAGAAGGCGACCAAGAAAGTAACAGCATTGAAAATTGGTTCCGCTTGAGGCATCGGATCAACCGCCACACACACTTACACGCGCGCAACTCTTTTCGTTTTGTGGTTATCGGGCAATCGAGAAGAATCCAGAAAGACGTTATCATTGCTGCAAAATAATCTGCCAGTTCTCCTTGGAATTGAAAATTACATTCAAGCAAAAGAGTTTATTTAATGTTTTCTGTCCATATAATACTCAAATGCATTTCGTTTTGTGATTTTTTATCAAGTGCAATTAACAGGAAGATTATTCTTCCCCATCAGTAGAATATTTTCGTATCCAATATTGGATGCATAAAAACTGTACCTCCAACGTAACGCTCTCGTTTTGGAAGTCCCCCAAATATTCATTTATTCATTCATTCAGAATGGATTTAGATTCAACTTCAAACAAATGATCACTAAATCAACGATAGTCCTACGTCAACCTTTCGGTTATACCACAGATATAGCTCACTTCCTGTTTTATTCATAAAGATAAAAGATATAGAAGCGCGTTATTTCGCCAGAGTTTTCCGGAGATTTTCCCAGGTTTTTTTTCTCCACTACTAGTTTACTAGTATCTATGGGCAGGGACAAATACGTGAAAATAAAGACGGCTCAAATCGGACCATTCCTTCTTCGGATTTTGCGCTTAGCAACACTTTGGCCTTCCATTTTTATTCGTACAGGGGAACTTCGATATACGTATATATGATATACGTACCTTCCCCTCGATATGTGCACCTGTGACCGAGTGGTTAGCGTTCCACATTATCATGCCGGGTGTTAGGGTTCGATTCCCGTTCTGGCCGGGGGATTTTTCGTCAAATAAATTTCCTTCGACTTGCACTGTGGTCACGCGTATTCAAGAGCTTGCCCCTCGGAATACATTCAAGGCGTGTTATTGGCTTAAGAAATCTCAACTTAGTATTAGCAAATGACGCTAGTTAGTAAATACGTTGAGACGGCAAAAGTTCCACAGGGAACGTTAACGCCATTCATGAAGAACCCTCCCCTCGATATAACATCACCCGATACAACGTATATTTTACCTCGAAACAACGTACACATTTTCAATGTGTAAATAATATTTTAGGAATAAGTACTGAGAGTTTCATGTCAATCTCACAGGTTTAACAAAGATCATTTGATGGCTTGGGTATAGGTTCCCGAATTTCATAATAAGAGCATGGGAAACTCCATAAAAACAATCCATTTGTGAACTATGCATTGTGAATAAGTTGATTAAAGTCTCATGTCTGAAATCATAGCCCATAATCAGGACTTTCACATGAAATTTGATTTTTTGTATTACATGCTCTGTAATATGGCTTGAACTCTTGTGCTGAAGAATAAAGGTGTGAGCGGTCATTTTATCTATTTACCCTTTAGATTTGATTCAATTAGAATCCGGAATCGTTGCTCATTTTATAGCAGCGGTCGTAGTAGGCATATCTCAACTCTTTTGATAGCAAATTGCTTGGAAAACATGTACCGTTCTGAATCATATTTCGGACACTTTGTTCTGATATCTTGAAATGCTGTGGAGGCGATCTGGCGTAGTGGTAACATCCATGCCTTTCACGCTAAAGGTCACGAGTTCAATTCTCACTCCCGACATTCTTCCAAAAATGGAAGTAAAAGTGACGAACCAGCCTAATGAGTTGAAAATCACTATAATACAGATATAAAAAAAAAAATCTTGAAATGCTTAATGCACTGATGATATAACTATCAAATTGATATCACAATTGCAATATCACAATTGCAATATCACAATTGATCCCTTGGTTTCACTATCATTTCATATGAGAATTACATTTGAATTATAACATAATCGGCAGAAATCCTACAACACTACTCATTATCGTTTGTGTTTGACGTTTCCTTAGCGTGAGCACGTAGAATTTACCCGTTTATAAATATTTAAATTTCTCCCGTGTTTCATCAGTTCTCATCATCGTTAACAGTTTACTGTGATTGCTTGGTAAGTGTTTCGCAGTTGACTATAAAATATAATCAAATGTATTGTAATTTTCGTCCAAAAAATTACAAAATATAGTGTCCGAAATTTGAATTCAATCTGTTCGAAATTCGATTTAGTGTCCGAAGTTTGATTCTTAATCGCTTCATTTGAAAAGCATGTCATTCGATGATTTTTTAATGTTTTCAATCAAATAGGTACCAAAGTAGAAAGCTTCAAAGCATATTGAACTAATTTATTAAAAATATCAACCAAATAATACCTGTGCATAATGTTTAGATCTGTTTTCTGCATCATATGCCTTAAGCGTCCGAAATATGATTCAGAACGGTATCTTTCGACGGTGAAAATTTCACGTTGATTTGTTTTGTTTTGAAAAAGTTGTGCAGGATCGATGTCGAGAGAAGAAATTTGATTTTGAACACTCACATTAAAAATCCGACGTGGTTAGGTACTCACATTACGAAATCGCTGAAGGTAAGCTTCCACTGCAGTCGAGGAGTGCTTCAGGATCAATGTAACAATTAAATCGACTACATTGAAAAAGACCTCAATCCTCCCAAATCCGGCGAATCGAAAAATATTAGGCAATTGTGAAGCGGAATTGATGCCAAAATGACTCCCAATGCTACAGACATGAAGAGATCGTGGAATAAAATGGCCGCTGAGATTGACCAACAAAGAGTTCAAACTATGATAGAGGGTATCTGAAGAAAAATACGAATATTCATTACAACTATAAAGGAATAATTTTTAACGGTATTTGCTATGAAAGATCAATAAATTATCTGTATTTTGATATGAAAACATTTTTTGTACCTTCAACCGAAATACAACTGGTTTTCAGGATTCTAAATGAATGGAGCTTTAATTAACAGTATAAGGGAAAACATCACGAGAAAGGTTGGTTTTATCTTCTAGTTGAATTTCTTCATAATTTCTTACTTACCTTACCCAAACCATAACATAAAAAAGTATTAGGTGAATCAAAGTGAATCAAATTTCCAGACATTCGTTGGAAAGCTACTGTCATTGTGCGTCTTTTTCATTATATGTCAAAAAGTTGATGCGTAAACAACATAGTTTTTTTGCCGCTTCGAATATGTCGAATTTCGTTCCAATTAGAGTGTTTTTGCGGGGAGTGTTACTTAATTACTTCAATATGAAGAAAAAAACTGCCGAAATTCATCGCTCCAACTGAGCGAACGTGTCAGACGTGGTTTGCAAAAAAGTTTGAAGATGAACAATTGGAGCCTTTACTCGATCAACATCCGTCCGTTTTTTGCAGAAATTTTCGTAATGGTGACTGTATCGAAAGAACTATCCTCTAGGATGCTAATTTAGTTAAATCGCATAAATTTACTGCAGGTGAAAACGTTTTCTTACCGCATCCAAAAGACACTGTCTTTACTTGTGAAAAAGTAAACAAACTTTCAGGATACTAAATTTTAATAAAAATTAATAATTGTGTGCAAAATTTATCTTCCAAACGGTTGGAAAATGAGTTTTCCTTATGCAGTGAAAAAAACTTTGCCGTAGCTTAAGCTGAATTTAACTTATAAGTGTTTTTCTGTGACCTTGTTTCATGCATTATCAGGAGCCATCAGTCGGAGAAAATGAAACCTGCTACGTGGCTGTGGAGTTTGCGGATGTGTTCGATTACGCTGCGGGTGGAAGCCGTTTAGTCGTCGAAGGCGAAAGAGTATTTAAAGCTGAACATCTTTTAATAGTTGGTGTTGAAGAGGTTCACGATGAAGGCTTCAGTATTTTCTCGTCCTGCCTCCAGTCATCATCTCCAAGCTCGGAACCCCATACAATAAAAATTCGTACGAATCTCCTTCTCCAAATGGTTGTTTTCGTGTTCCTGTAAAGCTGGCAAACACGTCATGGCTGTTTTGTATCATTTGCTTAAGTATGTTTTATTTTATTTCTTTATTATTGCACATTTTGCACCAAGTTGGACTGTTTCACACTTTTTCAAAAGTGCGAAAATGTGAATAAAAGTGCGACCTTGCATCAAATTGATTTGCTGTCTTCAGCGCACTTATTCGTTATCAATCGAAGAATAAGTGCGCTGAAGACACCAACATGATTCGATGTTAGAGCGCACTTTTTTTCGTATTTTCGCACTTATGGAAAAGGCCGAAACAGTCCAACTTGGTGCAAAATGCACAATAACGTGTTTTGAATCATAAGTAATTAATTCGCCTCTGTGCTTAAGGAATTACTTTGAACTCATCAAGAGGCTACTAATAAACGATTTGTTTAAAAAAGGTAGTTTCAGGGAAGAAACACTTTAGTAAAGGCCTATTTATTTAAAAAAATATATTCTTAACATGTCTATTGTGCAGGAATTCGGTATTTTCTCTTCTAGCTTCACTGTAGATTTAGGCTTTTGACGATACTGCTTCACGAGAGTCACTGCTTTGACAATAGATTCGAGCATTTGTCTTGATTTAAGTCCAGTCCATGATACAAGATCGTCATCGCTTCCAAAGGAGATCGCTGAGATACGCTTGACTTAAGTTTATCCAAATCCGTAGTGTCTACCTGAAATGCTTTCTCTACTGTAGGAACACAGACTTCGGGATGATCTGCATATTCAGCATCGATGGCAAGATCTGAAAGGTTTGGTGTATCATGTCTCTGGTCCATCGCCGCCCCAACTTTGGCACGGTTTGCAGCACGTTCAGCACGGCCCTCAATAAGTCTTTTCCTGGCTTCGCTGATGGGAGGTTGTGGCAAATTCAAGTCGGGAACTGCTGATGGCCTAAGAATTAAGCGATATAACGGCTTTTTATAGCAACACGGCTTGTTGCTATAAAAAGTAAAATAATAATAAATAAAAATTATAATATTATTGCTTCAAGGCGTGTATTACACTTCATACTTGGAGAGTAGAAGTTCGACACGGTGAAATGGAGGCTACAAATACGGGAGGTTTTTGTAGGTTCTATCTTTAGCCGTAGTCGTTGGATTCAGTCTAGATACCGTGATTTGTCCGTTTTCGGAGGGAAGGCATGAAAAGAAATTCCGGGGCGATATCTCTGCTTACATCCGGGGACGACACAAACAATACGGCTTATGAATTTTGCAGATTGTTCGGAGTCAGCTTCAAGCAAATTTCGTCCGACTTGCATGTTCTCCGGGCAATTTGCGCAGCTTTTGACGTCCATATTTCACACGTTCTAAGGAAAATATTTTGAAAAATATTAGAGCACTGATTGAATAGAAGCCAGATATTTGTATTTTAGGTATTTTATGAACACTAAGCGGATATTCTTATATTAAATTTCATTAATTCGGTTTACCTCTCTCGCAGGTAGATTGACAGAGGGTGTACTTCAACGGCTTTTTTTCACTACTAAATGACAATAAATTTTGGTTCGGAGCATCGAAACAGCTAAGAAAAACTATTTTTCAACAATTTCCACTAATTGTAAGATAAACACGGTACAAGTTTTCGAGAAATCAGTATATTAATTACAGAGAAAATATGCAACGGTTTGTTTACATATTTTTCACTCACACGCGAAACTTTCATAGGTGGCGACACCGTACCTTCGATGCCGCGAATAATGCTAGATGCACTTCAAGTGAAATATTCGCTAGCGTTCACAGCTCGAGGTGAAACTTAGAACACAAAACGAGCAGAATGAACGATTTTTGTTGTTTCGGGCACAGAAAGATTCGGAGAATTTTCCTCAGAGGAGATGCAATACTTATACGCTAGCGACAGCTCATTTACTATGCAAGGGTGGAGGTTTACTTCACAACTATTCTCCTTTCGCTATCCTCCTTCGTTGTTTCTATTACAGCGGCTGCACAAGTTGCCCGTTATTGACAGCTCTGTTCGGAAAGCACACAAATGGACAGAACAAATGTACGGGGAAATGGGAATGCTTCCAATTTTCATCCATTTAAGCCATATACAGACTATGAGATTGTAATGTATAGCATATAAAACAAATCTTAGAAATGAAATTCGATTGGTATGCAAATCGTTAAACTCCGTTCGCAACAAAAATAGTTATTAACGTTTACTTTATTTTATAAAAACTTGACCTGTTTACTGATTTGGCATTGAACAATAAATATAGTAAAAAGTAAACAATCTGACGATTAAAATGGGTATGTTATTTCGATTTTACTAGCTATTCGATTTCCCCTACATCGTAAAAAGCAATATTTTTGCCTACATATAGCTCATATCGTGAGTCGATGCCTATTATGAATTATTCTCCATTCTTCACAACTTCCTTGGACAGATCCAGACTATCTTCCCGGCTACTCGAGCCGCTGCAGACCGATCGCGTCGCAATCGAATATTTGTGTTCGATCTGTTAAACGGAAAACTTGACTGTCCATCTTTATTGTATAATGTATCATGCTATGCACCATCCCGACAACTACGTGAGCGCGATTTGTTGTTTATCAGACGCCGTTGGACTTCCTGTGAATTCCATAAACCATGAGAGAATTGTTTCCGTGAATTCAATAGTGCTTGTGCTGTGTTCGATTTTAACATGTCCAAAACTGTATTCAAAATAGGATTAAGAATTTTATATAAGGATTCAGTCTGTGGAATTATAAACAATTCGAGACGGTGATAAATAAATACAATAAAATATATTTTCAGCTGGAGAGAATACAATATCGTTGCTTGCGTATAGCAATAGGGTGTTTGCATTCGACACATACGATGAGTCTCGAAGTTTTGGCAGGAGTACCCCCGCTTACTCTTCGGTTCACAGAATTATCCTACAGATTTCTCATCCGTTGCAAGATCATGAATCCATTGGTGATTGATAACTTCGAAAATCTACTCCAGCTGACTCCTCAGTCAAGTTTTATGTCTTTATACCATGAGTACCTTACCCACGACGTGCACCCTTCACAAGGCATCTCCAACCAAGTTTGCTTCCCATACTTTTGCAGTTCCTCTGTCATTTTTGATCTGTCCATGCGACAAAAAATCCATGGAATCCCAGATCATCTACGCTCAGATTCTATTCCGCCGATATTTTCGGCATAATATGGGGGTAAAGTTAGATCTGATAAAATGTTCTTTACTGACGGTTCATTCATAAACGGGTCCACTGGCTTTGGCATCTTCAATGAAAATTCCAGTGCCTCTTTCAAACTCAAAGATCCTTGTTCCGTGTATGTCGCTGAACTGGGTGCGATATATTACGCATTAGGGAACATTGAAACATTGCCCATCGACCACTATTTTATTTTTTCAGACAGTCTCAGCTCAATAGAGGTAATCCGCTCAATGAAAGTTGATAAACGCTCATCTTATTTCCTAACAAGAATAAGACAACTATTGAGTGTTTTGGTCGAAAAATTATTCAAGATTACCTTAGCATGGGTTCCCTCTCATCGCTCGATTCCGGGGAATGAGAAGGCGGACTCGCTAGCTAAGGTGGGTGCTTCAGAAGGCACACTTTTTGAAAGGCAAATTGCTTATAACGAATTTTTTCACATTCCTCGTCAGCACACGCTCGTAAGTTGGCAGCGCATGTGGAGTGGAGATGAGTTCGGTCGTTGGTTACACACGATTATCCCTAAGGTCTTGACGAGGGCATGGTTCAAGGGATTGAATGTAGGTCGTGATTTCATTCGCGTGATATCTCGGCTTATGTCACTACAACCTAAACGCGCATCTCTATCGCATTGGGCTCGCAGCAAACAATCTTTGTGATTGTGGCGATGGCTACCACGACATCGAATATGCTGTCTGGTCGTGTATCCGGTTCCATGCTGCTCGCTCTCAGCTCTCTAGAGCACTGAGAGCACAAGGCAGACAATCGGATATCCCCGTCCGGGATATCTTAGGTAGCCGGGATCCTGATCTTCTGCTTCATCTATACCTGTTCCTCAGAAACGCCGATGTCAACGTTTAATGATGTTTCCTTCGTTGTGTCCCCGTTTCATATCCCTCCTATCCGATCGATAAACTTTTACTTAGTCGCGGCAATACATACACACACTCTTTACAGATGCACGGGCCGAAGGTTGTGCAGTCCACTGATCATTCAACAAGAGCCAAAGGTTGTACCGCTCATGACAACTCTACACGAACTGATGATTGCGCCGGCTAGTGACCATTCTATCCTGGATTCCTCGAGTCGAGAAAGACGCACCACGCTAGATATGAGGTACAGACTAGGGGGGCGTTGCTGATTAACGGTCAGCAGCATCCCAATAGGAAGTATCCCGTGTCGGGCACACGTACAGAGCATCGAAGACTGCAACATACCAATTATGAGAACACTTGTAATACTAACCTCGAGCCAACCGCGAGTAATCGGTTACATATTACTAACATAGATAATAAGAAAAATTGTCAAAGTATTGGACTCCCGGCCCCGTGAGGCTAACGCGATATGAGCCTTGATAAAAATATATATTTTGGAAAAAAAAAATATTTTCAGAATATGGATTTCAGTGAAGAAGTACAATGATTTAGTAAAAATATATACTCTCATAAATACGGAATACTCAGGTTGGGCAGAGTTTGTTTTTATTTAATTCAGAATGTATCGGTGCTTATATTTTAAAAAAAATCCAAAATTCCAATTATTCTTTGTGTCCACGTGTACATAGTCTATACCCGTTCCGCCCTCTCCCTGGACAAGCGTGCACTGGAGAAAAACTTTAGTAAATGCAGCTACCAAATCTTTAGTAGTCGAAACATTTGTAAAATGTATACATTGCTAGTAAATATTACCAAAACTTTGTTAAACTGAAGTCAGATGCAATGTACATTCCTACCAATGATTCGTACATTTTACTTCATAGCATGTGTAACCTTGAGTATTTTCATTTCTAGCAACTGTGTGTGTGCAACCGCCATTTCTCTAATGGAAGCGAAGCGATTCGGAGGTAAACATTCGGTTTTTATTATGATTCATTTCACTTAAAAATGTTCCTTTTTCAGCCTAAAATCGTAGAAACCCATAGCAAAGGTTTCACGCAGCCGTAAGCGTTTAGATAAACTAAACATCAGAAGTAAAACACGGCGGATGTCGCCGTGCACAATTGATTGATGATTCGATTATTTATGATAATTCGCCTTATTCTATTATCTGCAGATCGCTACCAACAGCAGCAATGGACCGCCTCTCGATCGATTCGTTGTTGAAACGATGGATATCAGTTGGGCCAATCATACCGTCAGCAGCGAGGAAACCAACAACAACCGTTTCACGCTGAGAAATCAACAGCTAAAAAGACTACCAGCTCCGATTCGGACAACATCGACTCGGATGAGAAGCAGCATCAACAGCGCAGATTGTCGGTGTTCTTCCAGTCATATACTGTCTGCAGCAAAAACTCCACTAGCTGATGAACGATATGCTACGGCGAAAGTTTCACAATTTCAAACACATCGTCACGACAACATTAATTCTACAGCAGTACTTGGCGACGGCACCTAGCGAAAACCATCACCATCACAATCACCGACAGCAGCCCACTAATCCTTCCATCCAAGGATCGGAGGGTAAGTGATATGTGTCCTATTTGCCACACAATTTCCTCCACAAATCACGACTTCACGGAGCTCAACAACAGAAAATCCGCGTCTGAGGATGATGAAAGAGTCATTTTGTGTGGTAAATTTGCTTCCGGGCGCTTCGTTGCTGGATCGGTGCATGCTGCCTCCGCTCGAATTTGGAGCGTCACATCAAGCAGTAGCATCATATTGTCAGCGCGGAGGCAATCATTAGAAGCGCGGCTGGAGCATTCGATCGGTAATCAAGCAATCCGCCAAAGGAAGGAAGTAGACAACGGTAAATATCCATTGGTGGCAACAATGAAGACGATTTGGTGCCGGTTTCGAAACCGGTCAACAACGCTACGAACCTTGGCTATTTTAGATAAATTTCGTAGTTAGATATGTGAAAGATGTTCGGAATATTGTTACTAACAAGGGTTTTCTTCAAGCAGATTTGATGGTCCGCTGTCACAAGATGAAAACGACGATCAGGTGCTGCTGACTTCCGGCTCGGCGTCCGGGAGTAACAACTCCGACACAGATCCAATTCCACCGTCGACACGGCAGAAAAAAATCGTCTAAAGCCTAGCGCCAAACCGAGTCAATTGCCCCTACTGGCATGTTCCCCTCGGACAACAACATCAACATAGGATCGGAAAACAACAGTCCACTGCAGAAGACTGCGATCTCGTCGAACATATTGCCCGTGACAGATTCCACCGCGAAGAAGTATTTTTCCGATATCGAACTCTAAGGGAGAGATATTGGAAAATTAAAAATAATCACATCCAATGTGCAGCGGTTCTAAGCTAACATGTGGCTGAGTGGAGAATCTCTTGTCAAATTTAAAGAACAAGTACTACCAAATTTGATCTTCAATGATCAATCCGCATGTGGCTAAACTGAGTGATTTTTTCACTATGCAGCTTCCATTGGGATTTCCAGTAAAAATAGGTAAATGCTCATTTATTTTTAAAATATTTGGCACTGTGTTACGCAATTAGTTCTATTATGTAGAAATAACGCTGTTTCATGTATTGAACGCGGTTATCATATTTGGCAACGTATTCGAATAAGAGACACCCGTGACCAGTGTGAGGCACATCAAAGAAAGCGAAGAGCGTACGACATGCATTATCGAGGGTTACTGTTTCGATGTCCCGTTCGAGTACGTACGACGTGGTGCCGATTTCCGGCGTCAAATCATCTTCGAAGATGAGAACGAATTGATGCCATTTGCGATCCAGCAAAACTTCGAAGTGTTCGAAAAAGTACAGTTTTGAGTACTGTGATACCCAACTCGCTCGCTGAAAAGCTGCACGAAAAGCTTTTCAATATGTTATAAAAATAAGAATAGAATAAAAATATTAAGAATAAAAATATTTGAAATTAAAATTATATTGAACCAATGGAGGGTCAACAAATCAGCCATTACTAAAGCCGAAATTGAGCCAACACTGGACTTACAAACCATAGTTTTGTTTGACATTTGTGTCTTCCAATTTTTTTTTCGTACGAAGAACCAATGATTATTTATTTATTTATTTACAGAAAATGACTAGCGAATTGGTAATATTTACCAAAAAATTGGACATATACACTAAATTTTCCTCTCAGTGTGGTCATTTTCATATACCGTACCACCCTAAAGTTTCCACGTGGTATGTGGACCGCCCCTTTTCTGAATGATTTGACATGTTGAAATATTGCACATTGAAATATTTCGTGACCTAAGCCAAAATTGTATACAGGCTACTGTACAAGGTCTTTGTATGCAACAACCCGTGTCGCTTTGAGGGCATGAAAGCTCCGGAAATATGTGGATATTCAAAATGAAATGAATGGATACCAGGAAATTAAAAGCTTTAGTGAAGCTCCTGAAAAATCCGTTTTTTTTTAATTTTACAATTTACTTTGCATTGGTTCCCTTATTCTTTGGCCAATACGTTTGTTGATAGTTCATTTCATCACTGAAAGTAGAGTGACAAAATAGATGTTCATCAACAAAATAAAACTGAATGAGGACTTATATATGGTGGCCATTCGATTGTATGTTGTATGGAGACAACCGAATGGTTTCCCGCATATAACAACAAAATTACGCTTATTGGACACCAAACTGTCCAAAAATCAGCGCACCTTTATCTGTCCGTTCGTTATAATTCCCATTTCCAAATGGACCCGTATAAAGGCGAATGAACTGCAAAGTTTAAAGCTTCTTAAAAACAAAGAAGAGGAAGATGGATTCGCTTCAATTAGACATCCAAGAGTAATTAGGGGTTTCTATCTTGCGTTACGGCGAAAAGGGTATGCAGAACAATACCAGCGTCTCGGATTAAGTGCCCTGGTCTTCAGTCGGGGTCATTGGATTTTATTTCCGTCTCTTTGAACCTTGAAAAGAGTGCGAACGAGTTGTAAAACGGCGTTTTATGGAAAAAGTTTATAATTGCTGCTCACTTTGTGCCGTTTAAGCGGTTGAATTAGTTATGTAGTTGGAGGAGCTCATTGTTATACAAGTTTGAAATGCATAAGCAACTCAATGGACGCTGGGATTAGTTTCACTTGCATTATTACCCATGTACATTCCATAGATTTGTTTCTGTTCTGTTCTGTTTGGTTTAACGTGAATGAATATCATTGCGTGTTTGGTACTGCAGGTAACATTTGACGGCCAGAAATGCATTTCACGTTAATTATAACTTGGATGCTTCCACATCAGCATTCTAAGCATCTGAGCTCACACTTAGCAAATCGAGTCTTGTTTGCACAACTATATTCGAATAACAATTTTCAACATTATTCAATATAATGCACTCATGACATAAGCACTTATAAACCCAATTGATAAAAATAAAATGAAAGATACTAAATTGTTCCAAAGCCTTGGGTTTTGTAGTGAGTTTTTTTTAATAATAATTAACGTTAGTTAAATTAAATCTTGATTGCTCTCCACAGCGGCTGCCGCTGCAAATTTGGATCTCGATTGTTCCCAATGCGAACTGGGATGGATTTTTCGTTTAAATGATGACTATTGCGAAACATGTTGATGGGTGTTTGAATAGCCAAATGAACAGCGGTCGATTGAAGGCTTACTGCGCTCCAGCTGTATATCTGGGCCGACGTGAGTACGCGACTGAGCACGAGGTACAGATCCTTCGTCAAAATTATAGCAATTGAGCGTTTATTCCCATGCTGGAATGCTTTCGACCAACCCATAATCATTCTAATTGGTCAAACGCAATCGCGTGTGATTTGCCGCATGTGGTCAAGCACATAATTGTTGGTTATGGTCAGTTCAAAATCAGATCTCCCAATCATTTAACATGATTATACTCATCCACCCGACGCTCGTCCTGGCATTTAGATGAAGACCCACGAGTCACTTTGTGCCGTTTAAGCGGTTGAATTAGTTATGTAGTTGGAGGAGCTCATTGTTATACAAGTTTGAAATGCATAAGCAACTCAATGGACGCTGGGATTAGTTTCACTTGCATTATTACCCATGTACATTCCATAGATTTGTTTCTGTTCTGTTCTGTTTGGTTTAACGTGAATGAATATCATTGCGTGTTTGGTACTGCAGGTAACATTTGACGGCCAGAAATGCATTTCACGTTAATTATAACTTGGATGCTTCCACATCAGCATTCTAAGCATCTGAGCTCACACTTAGCAAATCGAGTCTTGTTTGCACAACTATATTCGAATAACAATTTTCAACATTATTCAATATAATGCACTCATGACATAAGCACTTATAAACCCAATTGATAAAAATAAAATGAAAGATACTAAATTGTTCCAAAGCCTTGGGTTTTGTAGTGAGTTTTTTTTAATAATAATTAACGATTTTTCACGTCGTCCTTAAAAATAATCAATTTCAATGTGCTGGGATAATGAGAATTTCTCTTCGCTCCGGTGGTTTTATAAATGAAGAGGTAAGGTAAAGTTTAAATTGAAGTCACGATATCTGCTATTATAAATTTGCCTTCAGATAGGAAAGTTCAACCAATAGTCAATAATTTTCCGTCAAAGCCAGACTCAAGAAATCCCCCCATGCTAAATGCTAACTAAAGATTTACACTCGCCCTCAAGATGATGGAGTTCCATGAACTTATTGGAAGATAATAACTCTCTCTAGTGGAAAGGGTTCCTCAGCAAATTTGCCAAATTATAACTTTACTCGAGGGCAGCAAGGCCAATTCGCTTTTCCGCTTGATGTGAATGCGCCAGTTCTGGAATCGATAATAGGCCGTTTCACTGCAGAGTGTTTGTTCACACATAATGCACCATATTGCGATCAGTCCGTCGTCATCGAAGATTGGCGGGAGATCTTTGAACGATGAGATGATGATTGGTTCCACTATTAAGCCATATTTTCTGACTTGTTGTGGATGTTATTTTTTGTATCGCAGAGTGCAATCAAAATTTACATGCCAGGTGTAAATATAATTGTTACTTTCTTCAATGGAAATTTTTCGATATCATGTATGTATCGGCAGTATTACCCTGAATTATCAGCTGTTAATTCTTCTGCTTCCCGGCACAACCAGTACAAAACCAGTTGCGTTCATCATCCTTTGAACCAGCGACTGCGAACAATACTGCGACTGAGTGCGGAAACTGAACTAGGATACGCAATGGCTCCGGGGTACACTCTGTGCACTGAACAAAATGCGCTTCGAGAGTAAACAACAGAGAAGCGAATTCATGCAAGCGGGAGCAGAGGTGACATCGTGGTGACGAGCACGAATTGAGAATCCGCGTTACTGTGTGGACTGAGTTCACGAGGCGAAGGATGGTTCCCAGTGTATATTGTAACGGAAACATATCGTTCGGATGCTGGAGGCGATGAAATAGCGATGTATGGTTTCTGTCCTATATTTTTCATTTAGTTTTTGTGAACATTTCCACGCAGAATTGAAATTTCATAAAAAGATTATTGGATTCCAGAAACTGACATAGTTCGACATTTGTGTGTCCAAAAAATGTTTGAACCTTTTTGACGCATTTTTTTAATCCAATGGCTAGTTCATTTTGATTTGATTTGTTGAAAAACGCTTCCCGTTTGTTCGTGGCATTCGCCTTTTGCTCAACACTTTTTGGTGCATATCATTGTCGTATTGCACTCTTGAATCATATAGCGCAATGTAAAAATTCGTTTTGTGGCATTCCGCCCTGGGTGTTACCAGGGTTTGATTCCTGAGTTGGGAAAGCAGAGTGCATGGATCCAATCTGTCCAAACCGAAAGAGGGAAAACGACGCAGCTGTTGGCGTTTGTGTGGTATACATTTCACCACGAGGATATACTTTTCTCATTTCCGCTTGAACACGTCACAATAATCGGAATTTGGATTTCCAATATGTGTTACTTTGCGTCGGGATATACTACACATGTAGGTGAAGCCGGCGAACATTCGATTGGCATTTTATTGAATCTGAAGGAGAAGTGCAGAATGCACCATCAAAAGAATATTTACAAAAACGAAACGAACTGGGTTGGGAAGGGTTGCACGGAAATTTAATTTCGTTTGAGAGAACTGCTGCTGACCAACAATGCGATTTTTCGTTCCTTGCTTTCCTTCGACAGGAAGCAGCAAATGTGTTGCAGCATTCAGTTGCTCCACTTCCGCGCGAAAGGATGGATTGGGCGGTTTGGGAAAGCTTCGTTAGTTAAATTAAATCTTGATTGCTCTCCACAGCGGCTGCCGCTGCAAATTTGGATCTCGATTGTTCCCAATGCGAACTGGGATGGATTTTTCGTTTAAATGATGACTATTGCGAAACATGTTGATGGGTGTTTGAATAGCCAAATGAACAGCGGTCGATTGAAGGCTTACTGCGCTCCAGCTGTATATCTGGGCCGACGTGAGTACGCGACTGAGCACGAGGTACAGATCCTTCGTCAAAATTATAGCAATTGAGCGTTTATTCCCATGCTGGAATGCTTTCGACCAACCCATAATCATTCTAATTGGTCAAACGCAATCGCGTGTGATTTGCCGCATGTGGTCAAGCACATAATTGTTGGTTATGGTCAGTTCAAAATCAGATCTCCCAATCATTTAACATGATTATACTCATCCACCCGACGCTCGTCCTGGCATTTAGATGAAGACCCACGAGTCGGTGTCGGCATAAAAACCATTCCGGTCATTGCGTCAGGGGACATTTCCAATCTTCCTCATTCGCGATGTTGATCGAAGACTGTCCAATAATCAACGTCAACGCCAAGGTGTGGCTTTTCTGGGCTTATATCCGCCAGCCAAAGTGGTACAGTTATTTGCTCGGCTGCATTCCGGTGACGGTTCTGAACGTGTTTCAGTTTATGAATCTTTTCCACATCATTGCATCCGGCACGGGCAATATGAACAAGATCATCATCGATGGCTATTTCACAGTGCTATACTTCAACTTGGTGCTGCGGACTTCATTCCTGATGACCAATCGCCGGAAGTTTGAGGACTTTCTGCAGGGAATTGCCGACGAGTATTCCGTGCTGGAGGTTTGGAGTCTTGCACTTGCGAAGTGGGAGCGTGAAGTTGGATATTCTTTCATTTTCCTCCGAACAGAAACAGCAGGAAATGCGTCCGCTGATGGAACAGTTGACCAATCGGGCCCGAATATTGTCTAAATCGAATCTATGGCTAGGTGCATTCATCAGCGTTTGCTTCGTCACGTATCCACTGTTCTCGCAGGAGAATGTGCTTCCGTACGGAGTGTATGCACCCGGTGTTGACGTCCATGCGACGCCAATATACGAAATTGTGTTTGTTCTGCAGGTTTATCTAACCTTTCCGGCGTGCTGTATGTACATCCCGTTTACCAGCTTCTACTGCACGTGTACCCTGTTCGGGTTGATCCGGATTGACGCGCTCAAGCGCTCACTGAAGCGACTTCACGAGTTCAGCCACATCGACCGAACGCTGCAGGCTAAGTTGAAGGAGTGCTTCGAGTATCATAAGGGCATTATCAAGTAGGTATTTGTTGACAATTTTGATAGGAAGTTATATAAATGAATGTGTGCAAATGAGTTGCCGGTTTAGCATGAAAACTAAGTCTGACAGATATTTTTCCGTGTTCTGTACTCAGGAATGAATCCTCAGAATCAAAAACTATGGATGGGTTATACCTGTGATATAACCGCAAGGTTGACGTAGGACTGCCGTTGGCTTAGTAATCAATTCTTCAATTAGCAATAATCCCACCTCGGAGGATCCTTATTGGGTACGATATCGCCGCTGCGCAGTGCCGAATGACATTTGTGTATTGATTAAATTATTGATTAAAATAGTGAATGAATGAAACTATGTACGAATTCAATTGCAAACAAATCTCAATTTAAGTGAATTCATGCATTTTGGTAGTAGTTATCACAGCAAATAGTTATCATCATTTTGCCTAATCATCAAACGGTATGCGTAGAAGTTCAGTGAGCTGGCGAAATGAAGGGATATCTTCCAATGCAGTCTTGAATAATCGAGCCAAAGCGTTGCATTTGTACCCGCTTTTGTAGACCGTGATAGCAAAACGAATTCTGGAGTGTAAAAATGTTTGGGGGTATAAAAGTATTACCGACTTGAATGTATCTGTAATGCCGATTCTCCCAACTTCTTTGTTTCGGAATCTCTATTGGGAAAACATATTCCGGTTTGCAAAAAATGCAAGCGAGTACAAAAGTACTCGTAGTTTTCATCTTTCCCCAGGCTTCATGGTTTTGAAGGCTGTGTTAGGGAAACATTCCAATTTGCAAATCGCAAACGAGTACGAAAGTTCCCACTGCTGGCATCTAAATTTCTATGCCGATTTCCACAGGCTCCATGGTTTCGAAGTCTGTGTTAGGGAAACATCCATCCATTCCAGCGATCGTACCTGAATCGTTGCGCAATCGTAACTGAGTGGATTTCCGAGCGGCACTCGCTTATATACCGATTGGTGTGATTTCAATAGCCTGTTTTAAAAGCAATTTTAGGGCTATTGAAACAAGCATATAACGCGTAGACATTTTATCTTTCGAATGAAGTGTTTATCATACAATTTCGTTCAGTTGTTTAGGAGCTATTAACGCTCAAAATCTCGTTATCGGGCGTAACACTTTCGTTTTTCGAAACTTTGAACTTACACCCCAGTATAGAAATGAAAGACGTAATCCTACGTCAAAAAACGCATGGAGATCGAGTTTCATGAATATTTCGCATGAGATACAGTTTCTCCGGTACCGATCTCTTAGTGACTTAGATTCAAATATCCGTGGAGAACGTTCTGAATGTATCTGGACGATGTGTTAGAAATATCAGCTTATAAAGGTAGACATCGCATTTTAGGATTAGAAAGAAAGTTAAGAAAAGTTAATGTGAACAAATTACATTTCCGGAGAATGCGCAGCTTTTAAAGAATCAAAAGAATAAAGAATCAAATTTCAAAGCAGATGACCTTTTAAACCGAAAATGAACAATAAACAAACTGAAAATCAGTACGAAAATAACAGGTATTCTCTAAGTCAAGGGAGTTCTTTTTTGATTAAACCCTATCGGAGCCATTGCTGAAATGAATTTGTCATGAAAATGGTTGATTACATCAAATCATGTTTATTCATTAATTTATGTAATAATTTCTTGATTCATAGATTTTTCTTGCCTTGCACTGATAGTTCAAAAACAGTTTACTGATCCGTGTTTTTGGAATAAAGAACGAGAAGAACGAGGTTTTCTCGCAAATTTTAGCGAGGAAAGTTCGCAGAAGCGTTCTCGAAGCTGGTATCAAAAGGCCAGTTCTGGAAATGTTGCCATGCTCAATGGACTCGGTATTATTATCGATTAGGAAGCGAACGCATCAAATCTAAGTCATGAGTTCAAATGGGACAGCTTTGTTCTCAACTTGTATCCATTCTCATTGGATGTGACTAGCCTTTCCGATTAGACTTTATTTATTTTGGACATTGGCTCATCATTTGCGAAAAATATTTGAATCAGTTTAGGTGTTTTATGTATCAGTCGTATCCCTTATTCGTCTCATACACATTGAAGGTCTATTTTCACTTACTTTTGCATACCTCAACACCTCAGTGGTTATTCTTTTTTTTTTAATTCAAGACTAAGACTAAAACTGTGTAGAAAGAAGATCGTTTAAAAACTAAAACCGAATGACATGTTTCAGCGTCAAAACAATGGAATAATCGGCGTGTTTGTTGAGCAATCAGTCTCTCGTTTTCGACTTGTAAAATGGTCGCCTAGATCGTGTGATTTATGGGTTTACGTTAAGTCTCCCGTCTATACCAAGAAACCACAAATAAAAGAGGTCTTGAAAGAAAAATTTACACGGGAATTGTTGAGATTCCAGCCAACATTATCGAAAAAGTGGTGTGACTATTCGCGTGGACCTCTTCGAGAGTAGTCGCATCTAGCATTTGCATGGAATTATTATCAAAAAGTAAATAGCCGACATGAATTCATCGCTTTAAATATTTTGACGTAGGACTACGTCTTTCATTTCTATACCGGGGTTTAAATAAAAGTTTCGAAAAAAAAGCGTTACGCCGGAGCCCGAGATTTTGAGCATTAATAGCTCCTAAACAACTGAACGAAATGGTATGATAAACACTTCATTCGAAAGATAAAATGTCTACGCGTTATATACTTGTTACTTTTTGACCAAAAAACTTGTTTCAATAGCCTTCAAATTACTTTCAAAACAGGCTATTGAAATCACCAATCGGTATATAAGCGAGCGCCGCTCGGAAATCCACTCAGTTATAATTGAACAGCGATTGGAGCATGTTGTCGGTGTTGTGGTGAAGCTCTTCGTTTATCATGGAAGCGCTGATGAACGGTGTCACCAAGAGCCTGTTAGTGCATCTTTGGCCAGGAGGGAATCCATCAGAAGGAGAGTGATGCCACTAAAAAGGCGACGATACGAGAGTATCAGCATCGAAAAACGGTTCCGTTTGAGGCATCGGAGCAGCCGCCACACACTCATATATACGCGCGCAACTCTTTTCGTTTGCTGGTTATCGAGCAGAATCCGGAAAGATGTGATCGTTGCTGCAAAATAATCTGCCAGTTCTCCTTGGAATTGAAAATTACATTCAAGCGAAAGAGTTTATTTTAATGTTTCCTATCCTTATAATACTGCGACCAAATACATTTGGTTTTGTGATTTTTCAATCAAGGGCAGTTAGCAGGAAAGCTTCTAGAGATTATTCTTCCCCATCAGTAGAATATTTTCGTATGCAATGTAGGATGCGCGCGCAACGGAAAATGTTTAGCATCGCGAAAATCATATAATTTTCAATCGGTTATTGCTCATTTGCTGAAAGTTTCAAATCTCATATACCGGTTACCTGTTTGCTGGTATTATCTCCGGTTGTTGTAGTGGAATCGCTCTATCTCGAGCGACAGTGTTTGCTTACTCTATGGACTCCAACCTCTGGAATCTATAAGTTGATCAGGGTTGATGTTACTGTCAACAATCTGCTAGAACTCCACCCAATTGACATGGTGGTAATTCCGTCTGGGCAGGCTATTCATCATCTCGGAAGAGGCACTCAAGTAAGGGTCAAATTTCTCAAGAGCAATCGGGCCTTCGGAGATGGCTTTGTCAGGAAATCAGGAAATCTGCCAATGTCTCGTTCTAAGATAATATCGGAAATCATGAATAGACGATTTGAATTAAAAATCATGTCCTACGGTAACAACGTGATCGTGTTTCGGATACCAAAATTTAATAGATTAGATTCCAGTGCTTTTACCCCTTCTGGGTGCTCCTTCCGTTGCAACAACTACTGGGGTCGTCAATACTTCAACAAAATCGAGTAGACCTTTTTTGACGCATCAAGCTATTTTACCTATTTTGCATGGATATTTTGCGTAATCAAAATTGGTCATTTGATAATGAAAATAGTGATTTTGGGTAACTTCCATCATCTTCCAAATCAACCGGATAACCCTACAACCAAACTCTTAGTTAGGACATGTACTGTCAACACTAGGACCGTCTGAGAAAGGCAAACGCCTAAAGGCTTTACTGCCGTTCTACGCATAGTTGTCCCATGTTCCAAAATCAGCAACTGAGAAAAACGCAATCAAAGTTTTCTCGCATATTTGTCTACCAAAAGCTTTAAGCATTTCAATTTAGCAATACACCGGGTTTTTTAGAAGGACTATACTATTGTTTAATGAAATGTGATGAGATCCCCTCACTGAATCAATCATGCTTGAGTACGGGTTTAAAAATTCATGGTGGGACTGTTATTCCTAGAATATCAACATGGGACAATTGAACTTGATGTTGTTTTTTGATATACAATTTTTTCTCCAACATAACATACTCTTCCTGAGTCAATTTTTGCTTCGCTGATCCCCAAAACTATGTAAACTTTGTGTTAAATTCAAGCGCAAAGTCTCAGTTCAAATTCCAGTAGGTTGGACGCAGAAGATTTGGAAATATTAGGATCAGAAGCAGTCAACACTGACAATTGCTCTCATAAATTATTTGAAGTGCGAACATATTAAATTGAGTGTTGGAATATATTGGCCACAAAGAAGGTACATATTTCGAATATGTTTCTAAATATATGCTTTAGAGCAGTGGTGGCGAATGCGGCCCGCAGCCTGATTTGAAAAAAAAGTCATATGAGCGAAATAAAGAATATACCTATATACGATACCGCTAGGATACCGTTTACTAAATATTTAATACCGATTAGAGTGGCTCTATGCAGGAAAAAATCAAAATTTTTTTTTCTTAAATTTTGCTTCAAACAACACATATAATCACAAATATAAACCCCCATACCCTATTTTTAATCGCGATTTTAGTAGTTTTGTACAAACAATATTCAAATAATTTAACCGTTGGTCGTTTTTCAAACAGAACGAATTTATTTACGTTGTTAAATGACAGATGGTGCTAGATCGAACTTTCATCCACACATTCACAAGTAGCCTCACTTCGTCCAAAGCCGGGCGTATCGCCGGCGAGTTGGAAGTATTTTAGAATGTGCACAACGAATTATTGAAATACTTCAAATCACACTTGCTCGGTTTACAAAATGACAATCACTTTATTGTCATCAATTCTGATAAAACATTTGCTGTCACGTGTCTAGTGTATGTGCGCAAGCGTTACTGAAATCAAAGAAGGTGTCTGCACAATGACGCGATTCGAAGAAAAAATAATAACCTGGAATTCATCGTTAACGCACATCGTTCATAGACTCTCTCCATGTTCTTCTTCAATAGCACTAACGTTCCCAACGTTCGCCTTCCCTTCGTAGTATTACTTGCATCATTTTTAGTAGTACTTAGTTCAGATTTCTATACCAAACAACATGCCTTGAATGTATTACGAGTGGCAAGCTCTAGAATGTCTGTGACCACAATGCAAGTCAGCAGAAATATCTTTGACGAAAAATGTCCGACCGTTCTGAAAGAACAAGATGCATATTGCACAAACATTAGACAACGTGATCCTGCCACAAGTACTCCATTCATTATGAACATCATTACTCATTTTGAAATAATATTTATGAATAGCTATATCAGACGAATAAAATAAAGGAGTGCGTTCGATGGATTTTATGTGTTTCGTATGATTTCATTATATTATGTCGTGAGCTGTACCAACGAATCATGGTCGAGATGTACGCGAACATAGAGATATAGAGATATAAGTGGCTTGAGGAAAAATACACTCACTTGGGAAATGCTATCATGAGCAACGCCATAACAGCGTCAAAGTCAAAATTATTCGAACGGATTACAATTTTGCATTCTGAAATCCGTTCGACTCAAGTTCAATCAAGCTGTGCAAATGTGTCAACCTAGCGACGTAATTCGACATAGACAAAATTGAGCTCCGTGTTCCGTGAAACATCATACCAACTTCCATTGAAATCGTTTCATTCGTTCTTTTTATCGACCACATTCGAATAATTTTATAGATCGTTAAAACATTCAAACAGGCTTAAAATACATTAGTTATGTTTTATTTAGCACCCAAAATATTTTCAGGAAATAATTTAAATGACAGAACAACGTTTGCCGGGTAAGCTAGTATCTAGATAAAACTCATATTTAAATCGGACATTTAGATTTTGAGATCAATAATTTTGATTACGCCCGTTCAAAAAATCAATCGTAATTAAAATTCGTCATATGATAATGGAATGATTTTGGGTAACTTCCATCATCTTCCATCACCAAATCAACCGGATAACCTGCAGTCAAACTCTTTGTTAGGGCATATAGGGGAATCGCGGGTAATACGGACAGTAGGGAAAATTTGTACATTTTGAATTTCCGATTTCTGTTAATTAGACTACATGTTATTCAATAATATTTAAGCCACCCAATGACAATGAATACTGATCAAAAGTGACAAAGGGAAACAAAAACCGAAAATCATACATGAATCCGCGTGAGGATGTAATTTTAGCTGCCATTAACCATTTTGAGTAGTTTAATATCAAAATTCAATTCGCTGATGGTTATTTTTCGGTTTGTGAGTTAACAGAGAAGCGATATTAGGTATGCACGGAAAAGTAAATTCATATTTGAGTGGAAAAATTTAAATTATTGAAATTATTGTACTGGTGGGGTAAAACGGACAGTTGCCAGTGGGAGTGAGATGAACTGTGAAAAGTCTGTTCGATCTATTCCTAAGGAATGCACTGCGTCTATAAATCGAAAACAAATCGAAAGATGTGGACTGTTTAGAAGCTGAGTGGAACCAAAAGCAAAACAGTTGAGGGTCTGTCCGTTTATACTGCTAAAAAGCACGATATCACTTCTAGGTGGAATTATTCGATTTTTTCATCATTTAACGGACATTCGTGATGAGTTCAGACCTTGATTGAATAAAATGATTCCTCTCGCGATCGATAAACCTCTACGCTTCTATATTACAAACCTATTCATATTACCCCCACTACATGTCCATTATACCCGCATCGAAAAATTTTTTGTACTTTTCGGTCTGTTTTAATTTTAGTAAAAAACATTGAAAAACAAAATATTAGGCCAATTAGGTAGAAAAACAGTATATTCAATTGTAAGAAACTGCATCAACGTTTTGGGAAACATGAGTTTCCAAAGATATAATTGAAGTTCTTCTTAACATGTCCGTTTTACCCCCACCTCCCCTACTGTCAACACTAGGATCGTCTGAGAAAAGCAAACGCCTAAAGGCTTTACACAATGAAAGAAGAATTGTGTTTTTCATTGGGACAACGATAATGACTCATCATAAGCTCCGGGAGCTTTGTTGGATGGTTCTTATAAACTAACCCTTTCGTTCGAACCAAATGATTACCACCTGTGTCTGTCTGATGAATGATTTTGCTGGTGGAAAATTCGTCTCAATAGAAACTAGTGAAGTCGACTTTTCATGAAAATACTAGGTGAAGGTGATTCTATTATGCTTTTTGACAGCAATCGAACAAAACAGTGCAACAGTGAACTTGAATCGGATGCAGGATAATGTCTTATGTTTACCTTAAATTAATGGATTTCTTTTTCTCCAACATAACTTAAATTCTTTCTGAGCATAGGCGTTGCTTGATCGGTCAATTTTTGCTTTGCTGATCCCCAAAACTATGTAAACTTTGCGTTAAATTCAAGCGCGAAGTCTCAGTTCAAATTCCAGGAGGCTGGACGCAGAAGGTTCGGAAATATTAATATCAGAAGCAGTCAACACTGACAGTTGCTTGCATAAATTATTGGAAGTGCAAACATATGAAATGGAGTGTTGGAATATATTGGACACAAAGAAGGTACATATTCTGAATATGATTCCAAATATATGCTTTAGGTTTAGAGTGTTTTTATATCAGCATGAAATTGCGTCGTTTACGCAACGGAGTCTTTGTGTGAATGGACTTTTTCGGATCTATGAATTTGAAATACAAATTCATGTTCATCGCGAAATATTGTTAAAAATTCGTTAAAAAAAATAAAACCTCAACAAAACATTGGTTGAATAGTTTCTGAGTGCCTTTTACTTTGTTTTGTTCTTCTTTGCCTCATTCAAAAGAAAATTCTAATGACTCGATCTTATAGATATGAACCGATACAGTAACAAATCTCTAAACACACAACAAAACTTTATTCTTGATCACGTAGGTACGTAAGCGATTTGAACGAGCTGGTGACCTACATATTCCTGCTGGAGTTCCTGTCCTTCGGGTTGATGCTGTGTGCCCTACTGTTTCTCCTGAGTACCGTAAGTATGGCCAACCATTTCTCACCCACAACATATGACAGCTCCCTCTATTCAATTATATCACCAACAAAGAGCAATCAGCTGGCTCAGATGATGATGATTGGCTCGTATATCTTCATGATTCTCTCGCAAATGTACGCCCTCTACTGGCACTCGAACGAGGTCCGGGAACAGGTAAGTTGGCATCCATCCGGTGACGGTTTCGCCGCCCCGTTGGACACTAATTTGGTTTCGGTTGATTCGCTTGCAGAGTTTGGATATCGGTGACTCGCTTTACAACGCCCGGTGGCTCGATTTCAACAAATCCATCAAGAAGGAGATGATTTTGCTGATTGCTCGTGCACAGCGACCGCTGGCGGTGATAATGGCTGATGGAGATGTTTGGTTGGAGATAATTCCAGATTTATCCTCTTTACTTTTCAGATCAAGGTGGGGAATGTATACCCGATGACACTGGAAATGTTCCAAGCGTTGCTCAATGTTTCCTATTCGTACTTCACTTTGCTTCGGAGGGTTTATAATTGAAATTGTATGTCTGTGTATTTTTAATATATGAACCAGTTTCGGTTAAACAACTTCGAACAAATGTTAATTTATCCGATAGTCCTCGCAAAACATCATGGAGGGATGCGGGATGATAATTTGAACTGAAAGCAACAATGCAAACTCGCCATACGATTCGGTATCATTGCGGAGGGCGCCGTGTCGCTTCCGGAACTGCTAATAGTCGGTTGTGCTGTGATATAATTATTCACGAAAATTGTGGTTCCGTTTTGTGGTATGATGTTGGAATTCGAATTGAATGCATAGTCGGCCGTCGACATTGGAATTGTTTAATTGTGAGGGAATGGAATCAAATGGTTTATCCTATCAATTAGAGTTATCGATGCGGATGTCGGGGAAGTTCAATTAACAGGGCGTGTTTTAGTCATCTGTTGTTATCGATGCGGTTGAATTTGATAAATGCTATGCTGCTTTGGTAAATCTACTATACTATGTCGGGACATGAGCATTCAACATATAAAGCTCGATTCACTATGAATCTGAACACAATGTTAAAATTCTTGCGGCGCTTCTAGTGGTCGGTACTGGAATGTTTTGAAAGCAGATTGTTTGGAAATTTGTTCTTATTCAGGGGTGAAAGTTTTGTTACATTTCATTCAGTTTAAGAAAATATGTGAAAAATTGAAGCCGAAAGAAGAAAAATGATTTTGGGCAACTGAAAAGTACAGGAAAGTATTAAAAAAAAGTTAAGAATGAACTCAGGAATCTCAAATTTTGACATTGGCAAAAATGCAATTCCAACAAAAGCATTTATTCGGATATTGAAGCAGAGTCCAATCACTAACGAGGTTCCTAGGTAAATTTTGTAACAATACGGGAAAAAGTACATAATACTAAATCTACAGAAGTTCCAGGAAACAACATAATTTTTCTGCTTTGACTGTAATACTTTCATTACAATATTTTTTTTTACAAAATCATTATTAACGATTGTCGACAACAATTACAAGTAATTTCAGCTAGTGCAATGTTTTCAGACCGCAGTTTACGATTGACAACTATTTTTTCACAGGATCTCCGATTTTTAAACGCTTATTGCTCAGTCGTTTCATGGTGGATTCATGAGATTTTTGCGTCAATTGATTTCGGCACTCCATAACAATGTTTTACATTGAATAAAATAATAAATGTCTGAAACTAACTATCAAACAATTAAAAAATCTCAACCGTTATCTAAACGGAAATACCTCGTTCTGATTGGTCGAAATCGAAGATACAAGCTTCTTCCTGTACTCACAATCACTCCTCAGTTACGAGAGTTGTGCATCTATCATTTTGGGCACTCCATAAAAATTCATTACAGTGCAAATGAATAAAATTATATATTTTATAAAACTACAGACTTCAAAATCAAGGTTCCTGGCTAAATCGACACTGTAAATAAATGCAAGTTGCGGGCATTTTTGTATTGCAAGTAAGGTGAGTGATACGATAAATTCTTGCAAATAAAATTTAGGTTTTGAACCATTAATGTTGGTTGCTTCGTGAATTTTTATATCAATAAGTAAAATGTTTAGCAAAAGTGTAAGTGTAAAATTGTATATGGTAGCGGTTGTGTTACAAATGACTTGAAATATGAAACGAATAAGAAGACGGGTGGGTAATGTCGGGGACATAACCGAAGAGACTATAGGACTCATTTTGGTCGGAACCATTTGAGGAGCACAAATTGGACCAAATAAAACGAGGCACCTAGTGCGTTTGGACAATGCTTGACATTTCACAATTATTCGATTGTTTATCTCAAGCAAAATAAAATGTTACTCATTGTAATAATTTAGTAGAGATATTTCCTATTAATTGATGTAAATATCTTTGAGATCTATTAAGAAATGCTCGGATTATAAGTGTTTTAAATCATTCATTTTTCCCCACATGTCCGCTGCCTAGATGTTCATTTTACCTCCTATATCTTCTGATTAGACGTAGTTCTACGTCAAAACCAATGTGTGTCTCTGCTCGAGAACGGATCATCCTATTTGAGCTGTCTGCTTTGATGGGTTCATCTTCTTCTAAGGAAAGCTCATGCGACGAGAAAAATTGGGAAAGTGATGGAAATTCCCATATGATCTAAAGGGCGAACACGAAATTATTGCGACACATTCAACAGGGCATAACTTTTTTACCATTGGGTAAAACTGAACCAAATTTTGCACACTTTCTCATTGAGGTGTATTGTCTACATGCTGTCAAACTCGAAGTCGTGTTTTTTGATTCAACGAAAATGGAGGTGAACCAACGCGAGTCGAGAGAACAAATTCTTTCCAAACACCTGGAATTTCCTGACCTGTCGCACCGGCAGTTGGGAAAAATGTTGAACATTCACCATTCAACCGTCTCCAGAGTGTTGAAGCGGTTCCAGGAGCGGTTGACGTTGGACCACGGCAAAGGAGCTGGAAGAAAACCGGGACCGGAGAACAAAAAGACGGAGGGAAAGGTGAAGCGGATGATTAAAGCAAATCTCAACGTCTCAAGCCGTGATTTGGCTAAAAAGATCGGCATGTCGCAGAGCTACGTCCAGAATGCAAAGAAGAGAGCTGGACTACATACATACAAGGTACAGAACTTCCCAAACCGCGATGAGCGGCAACAATCGACGGCTAAAACTTGGGCACGAAAGCTCTACGAGAAGATGCTGACAAAATATGGCTGCTGTGTGATGGACGACGAAACGTATATAAAAGCCGATTTTAAGCAAATTCCGGGGTTGGAGTTTTTCACCGGCAAGAACAAGTTCGATGTGGACGACAAATTTAACCCTCCTGTACTCGCGTGCAAAATCATAACACGTATACTCGCGCACGGTGTCACAGACCGAAAATTGAACTTCTCTGTAATGTTGCCATTGTGTATTTTTCAGGCTTTATTGCCATTTATTTGAAGAAGAGGGTATGATTGAATGAAAAAACTCAAAAAAATATGTTTTCTTCGTCTTTATTATGTTGTAATAGTCATCTAATTCAGCCTCCTTGAAATAGAGTAATTTTTGATACTCCAACACAAATAACGAAATTCGAATTTTTCGCTGATATTAATTGAAAGTAAGCAACTGAATATAATTCATGGAAGTATAAAGAGCTATAAAATAACATAAAAACGTATTAATCGATTGTGGTTTCATTGGAGTAAGAATCAGAACATAGCATAACTGCATGCTCGAAATAAACATATTTTTTACATTTCATGCAGTTGTTACGTCTTTTATCGAAGAGAAGAATGTATAACGACCTTCTAGATAATTACCAGACGATAAAGGTTCTGGAATATAAAGTTTGCATATTTCTTATATTCATTGCCTCTGTTTTCTTGGCAAGCTAAGAATTAATGCCTTTTTTTAGATGGGACATAAAAAGATGATATAAAATGATTTCTAGGAACTTCCTTTTCTTTTTCTTGTTTTCTTGTCGATATTGTCCATTATAAAAAAAATATCCCCAAAACTGTAACTGTTAAAAATTACCATAATCTACCGATTAGTTTATAGTTTACTGTTTACAATTCTTCCACAAGTGAAATTCTTTCACAAGTGTGTATATGTATGACCATTATATTTAGCGAATAACTATACGAAAATCAAACATTTCTATTCTGCTTTTGAACGTATGAATCTAACAAAGAATATATCGACGAAAAGTTAATATATGGATCCGTTCAATCCAGTTACGAAAGGGACTGAAATTAAATAAGAATAGTCCGGTAATAATTGTATGTATTATATTCAATAAATATTCCATGCCACTTCATTCAACAATATTCTAGAATATGAAAAATGGCACTTGTCCAAAAAAGTTACTCCTATACTCGCGTCGGTGTGTCAGACCGAAAATGCTAAAAAAGTGGCACAAGTCCCCTTTGTACCAACACATGCGATACGCTAAACCTAAGATAAGATCAGACAATAGGGGGTCTTTTACGGACCAAATTTCTGTCAGTCGTTCTGATTTCTGATTGGTCGATTTCGATAAATTTTGTAAACAAAGTCGATTTTTCCAGTGTTGCCAATAAAAATAAATTACGTTGGGTTTGTATTGAATTTAGAAAAAAAATGAATTTAATTGATATTACGATACTTAGTTTAGAGGAAATGTGAAGGAATTGTATACACGTTTTACCTAATTATTTTGTTACTATATTTTGATTGAATTGAAAATTTTTTATATATATATATATATATATATATATATATATATATATATATATATATATATATATATATATATATATATATATATATATATACATCCATTTCATGTCAAACCGATATAGTGCTCCTCAGATTTCCATGAAAAGTGGTAGTTTCTTTCTTTATTTCAAAATATTAGACCCGTATTTTTTATTTTTTCGTTAGGGTGACCTTTTCTTATTTTAGGGTGGTCCGAAAAATCATTTTTTTCAACTTTTTCCTAAAAGTGCCTTTTTTAAAAATTCATAACTTTTGAATCACTGAACCGATTTAGATGATCGATATATCAAATTGAAGCCAATTAATCTTTTTTGGAAAAATATTAGGCTTGCCAAGAAATCGAATTTTGTTTTCGTAACTATTGATTGTAGTTGTTTTTTGTTATTTTTATGTTTTTTGTTTTTATGTTTTTATATTTTATGTTTTTTCTTGAAAGCTGAGGATTTATTACATAACATATCTCGATATCAGATAGGCTTTTTTGTGTTTTTGAGTGACTTTTCAAAGTTAACCGGTCGTCCGTAAAATCATTTTTCCACTCTTATCCAAAAATATTTTTTTGCAAAAATTTATTACATTTGAACTACTGAACTGATTGAGATGATCGACGTATTAAATTGAAGCCAATAAGCCAATCTTTTTTGAAAAAATATCACACTTACCGGAAAGATAGGATTCTAGTCGCATAGGTCTAGTCTAGTCACATAAGAATATTGAACGAAGACTTAAAACATGTTAAATTTACAAAATAATGACTCTAAAACGAAAAAAAAACACCTCTCTAGAACCCTCTTTCCAAGTTCAATACTTATTTCAATATTTTTTCTATTAAAAATCTACCTCATTGGCTTCAATTAGATTTATTGATCATCTGAATCGGTTCAGAGGTTCAAAAGTTATGATTTTTTGAAAAAGTCATTTTTGGGAAAAAGTGGAAAAAATGAGTTTTCGGACAACACTAAAATGGAAATGGACATAAGTTTAGTTTAATAATAATCTATTTGGTTTCTGATACTAATATATTTTATTTCTACCATGCCATGCTCCTGCTATCAAATTTTCGTTTCCTTGTTTTTTTATTTTCTCCGCTTTTTAAACGAAAAGATATAAATTTTTTTATAATGTCATTCCTTGTTTTTTCACAATGGAATAAAGTGGATGGCAAAACATACATTTCTCCTGCCATTTTCTTCGGCAAATCAGCTTCGTTAGGTTCCAAATGCGATTTCATATTTCGGAATAGAATTTCCATTGCTAAGAAGAAATTAAAAGTCTCATCATTCACTATGCAGATGGGAGAGTTAGAAGCTGTAGCTCGCAAATATGAAAAAAGAGACGGTTGATACAATCTAGGTTGTGTTTTGCTGACTACCAATCTCTTGTTACACTGCTGACATGTTCTTTCCCGCTGAATAATGTTTTTGATGATGAAACCAGCTATATAGAACAACGAATTTTGTTCTGTTCTGTCGAGAAAAGTTTTCGCTTCATCGACGGTGTACTCATAGTCGAATTCAATATTCATATCATCCACATTATCACTAGAATTAGATGAAGCTGAAATTCGATATGATGTCGATGCTGCTTCATTGTCCATCAATTTCTGGGCTGAACATTCTTCACGCCGCTTTGATAGCAAATCTATCAATCCAATAAGATGTTGTTGTGTATCGGCTGTATACGAAGCATTCGGTACTACGGTCATGTATTGCGAAAGAGTCACAATTTTCAAGTTATTGCTGAATTGCAATGGAGTTGGGCGTCGTTGCTTTGCACGAATCAATGAGAAAAGACTCTCCAGACAATCTTGGACGAACCGCGATGTAAATATTTGTGGGTGTCCTTCATGCAAAAGCCGATCTGTCAACCTCACAATTGCATTCGTGCAAATGATTACACTTGTTTGCCATGGTTTCCAATGTCCGTGTCCTACTTGGAGATCATACATTAACCGCACCATGGTCTTCAGATGAGCGATATCCTCGTCATATTTCATAGGATCATTCAAACAAAATACTTTTTCTTCTGCCCTATTATTGATAAGCTCGAACCATCGAGCAAAGTCTTCTATGAAGCATGCGGTAGTAAGAAGCTCCGGTAATTCTCGTATTTCCGCATGAAACTTCAATGCTGCAGCCACCGTCCTGTTGCAATATTTTGTTGCGTTGCATACTTTCATTTTATCTATTGAAGATGTTCTGTTGTCAAAGCACACATCCGAGGCCGTTAGTCTGTGACAAAGCCGCAACGTGTTGTTTATTTCGGAGTTCACGATTGTGGTTAAATGGTCTCGATGAACAATATTGGATGTTAGCTTTTTTTCACGAACATACCAATCCGGAACTTTCAGGTAGACATTGTTCAACCAGCCATGTACTGTATTTTTAAATACGTGTACGGGATCGGGTATGATCTCTAGCATTCTGTTCTCAGCGTTTGGATGAGGTATCGCAGCATTTAATGTCTCATTTTTGCGACGAATATCGATCCCCAAATCCTTCCACATGCGCTGGTTTTCGGACCCGGAATCTGTTGTTATAAAATGGACACGCAAACTGATTCCCTCTGCTCTTGAAACTGCAGACAATACAGCATTCTTCAAAAACTCTTTTTGTATAGAGTTGCCGGTGTACTCGAAAGCAACCACCTGTTTCCAGCGCGCTGCGATTCCAACTAGCATGAATACCAAAGCTTTACAGGCTAAAGTTTGGGACATAGGAAGCGTTGTTGTTCCAACAAACTGCTTCGTATTTTGGCAAAACTCATTTGCCTCGTCTATGCTCATTTCGTCTAGAACCAATCCGCAGTCCTTTTTTTCAACCGACATTGTGGAGACTTTATGTTGTAGCAGCTCGAATATATCTTCAAGAATACCTACAAAATATCATTTCATATATTAACATGCGATGAGACATATGATTATAATTACATACCAGGACTGAAACGAACTCCTTCAATTTGGCGTAGTAGAGTCCTCGTGGATGGGAACGGGAAGCCTTTTTGAATAAGCTTGTCGTATCCACCTTGACATGCAAACCGAATTTGTAAATTTTCCGTAATCGTTTCATTGGACCAACGTTTCACTTTTTTAACCTCTCCTGTTAATAGCTTAATTTGATCTTCTCTGAAAAGCTTTTTCAAGGGTTGTTTTCCACGAATTCTCGAGGTCAGATATCCGCATTTTTTCTTCCATTGTTTTACAATTCTATTAACGGTTACATCAATATAAAATATTAGAAAATAACATATTTTTTGACACACTACCTTTTCAGCTTGGAAATTTGATGTTTCAAACGAAATATTTCTTCCTGTAGTTGTTTATCTCCTTCATATACGTCAACCAAATCATAATTGTTCTCAATACTTTGTATCTCTTCCCATTCCTCATTCGCGGATGCAGCTAAGGTCGGAATTTTCGTAACTCCATTTTCATTGTATTTCCCATCAACAAAATGAGCCTGTATATATACTAGTATTAGGATATGTTTTAGAATTAGTTTTTAATACTTACGCTACATATTCTTGTGCTTGATTTGATTTCAAAGAATGGAACTTCTAATTCACTGCTCACGCAAAATCGAATCCATTCTTTCCGAATATTTTTGTCTTGAGGGAACCGATAAAATTTATACTTAGGATGAGTATCCGTCCTTCGCTCACAATTTAAGGCTTTACACTTCATTTTTATTTTTGAATTACGTTTTGTATGAATAAAATGGCTTCCTAACGTTGTTTTGGTTGTATTCCTGCTCATATAATAAGATAGAATGTTTTGGTTCAGACAATGAGAATCTGCATAACGCTGTAACGGTTGTCAGATTAGATTTATTTGCTAAAAAAAATCCCAAATTTGTTTTGGAAACGATTATATTATAGATATGGGTATTTAAAAGACTTATTTTATCCTTTTAAAGCATATTTTTGAGATTGTCTATTTGAAAATATGCAATAATCATTGAATTCGCACCAACCAAATGTTACGATTCATTAAAATAGAAATTTGAAAAATCCGATATTTTATAATATTTGGCAGCTCTGGCATCTTCATGTCATGGCTTCGTTTTTGGACGACGAAGAAGAGTAAGAAGCCAGTTGTCTGGTCTTGTCTTAGCGCTAACCGATGACGAACGACGAATAACGAAGCTAGAGAGAATCGCAAAGTCGTAGTGTTGATACCCACAATCCGTTTTGCCTGCCAAGATCGGGTCGATGAAATGTCAACAATCGATCTCAAATGCTGCCACCTTGCAATCGATTTATCGACCTTTCATATGCATTCATCGAACAACTTGACGCCACTTTTTTGCCAACATGTGCAAGGCGTCGACCTGCATGTAACGCTGCTTCCAACACTGATCGTCTCTTGTTTGTATTGGTTTGTTATGAAACAGAAAAGGAAAAACATTGATCGATTTTAATCATTTTATTCAAAAAAACACAAAATGCATATAAAATATAAACAAGATATATAATGCAATCGGTGCAATCGGGTTTTCTGGATTGACGATTCGAATCCAGCTCCTTTTTCTCCTTGACACACATATGTGGCTGAGGAGGTTTCTTCAATGTGCGCGAAGCACGAGATCTCCGATATGGAAAGTTGCTCGAAACACTATCGATGGTCAGGTCCAGATGCTGCTGCTGTTGATGTTGTCCCCTGGAACAGCCACCATGGCTTGGAGGATACTGCTACGGGAAATCCGATGCTGTTGACTGCTATAATAGAAGTGGAAATAAGCACTGTGGTGATGGGGGAATTCATTTTTCTCATTCAACAGTTGATGGAAGCAAAAAAGCCACATCATCCGAACGGGTGTATTCATAGCTGAAATAAAATAAAATAATTAGTATTTTAAAATGTCTGCTATCTAATAGTATACCTGGTAAGAAACCACTTTGGGAGAATCTGATAATGTCACATCTTGCGTTTGTGATTAATTTCCACCTGTGGCGAATCTACACCGTCAGTCTCCCCACACTGTTGATCTGGCTTAGCATCATTCAATTCAATACCGTTCGTGTCCTTACTTCGTTGGTAGAAATGTCTCAGAACGGAATAAACTTTCACTGATATGCATCTGCTCAGTTGTTCCGTATCGAAATTCATTGCTTGTTGTGCCTGCTTCTGGGCAACGTTGTCCGGATGCATATGAACTAGTTTAGCTTCCGTGTTGGACCCAATTGGGTTCAGGAATGCCGCCGGTAGCAATTCTCCAGATTCATAAAGTAAAAACCTATCTATTCCACAAACTCCACTAGAGGAAAATCTGTTGAGATGGGTCGGAAAAAAATTATAAAATGAAAAACAGAAAAAGATTCCATACTCACCAGTTATATGATCCGGTTGTTTTGGTGTGAGATGACAGTTCATCGTTGAAGAAAAAGTGATGCCGATTCGTTTTGTTAATCATTCTGTATTTTCGACCAACGAATTTTCGATGTTACGTATTTGGGGAATAGGCATGACAGTATGGATTTTCAAAAGGAATAAACACACTTTTAAAATAAAAATTATGAATGAACATTATTTTTCTCAAATGAAATTAGTACTCAATGTAAATGAAAATCACTATTGCATGCAAGTGATGAAAAAACGTCAACAAAAATTATGCCTAAAGATAATTTTATATTATAAAGGTAAGTTTTTGTGAGAATATCTGAAAATTTATAGAAAATAATTTAAACTAAGGTCAGGAAAACGTACTTCAAGTAGATAAATAAAGCCAAGAAACAATTTTCATACAAATTCTACCAATTTAATCTGATAGAGAATAGGTTCCCTCATACAAACTAATGGCGTATCCAGATGTCAACATCGTACCGAATAGGCACCAGCGTTACGGTCGGTGTTAGGTCGATGATTTTTTCGTCGATTGGATTGTGGGTATCTTCTGAGAAATTAACGAATTATTGATTTCTCGGTCTGACAGACCAATGCGCGAGTATAGGAGTGTTAAGAAGAAGAATGTCGAAGTTCGCCTCCAAATATCTCGTTTGGCAGGCCATCTGCTCTTGCGGACTGAGGAGTGAGCCTTTCGTGACAAAGGGCACAGTAAATGGCGAAATCTACAAATCTGAGTGCCTCGAGAAGCGCCTTTTGCCGTTCTTGCAGCAGCACGACGAAGCTCCGCTGTTTTGGCCAGATTTGGCATCATGCCACTATTCTAAAAGTGTCCTGGAGTGGTATGAGACCAATTCTGTCCATTTTGTTCCAAAGGACATGAACCCGCCAAACTGTCCGGAGCTGCGCCCGGTGGAGCAGTACTGGGCAATAATGAAGCGGGAACTTCGGAAGAGCAAGAAGACAGTCAAAGACGAGAAGGACATGTTAAGAAAATGGAAAAATTCTAAGGGGTTTTATCTAGGACACTACCGCATATTTTCGACGTAGAACTACGCAATTATATTATGCAATCCATTTGTTTATCACTTCGAATAATATTTTAGAATGCATCGACAATTTTGTAATAGATTATGTTCTTCGTTACAAATAAATTTGATGATCGTCCTTTTACGTTTGATATGATGCCTAGGACTACCAAAATATGTGAACGGAAAAATTGTCAAACGATCATCGTATTTTACATTTCCCTCTGAAATTATTACACATCTCATGTTTACGTAGTTCTCGAACCGCGAAAGTTCATTCACCTCTAGTGTCTGAAATGACGATTTTCCCAGGCTTCTCAGTTTAAAGGTACGTTTTAGGGAAACATATTCCGGTCTGCACAACGACAAGCGAGTACAAAAGTACTCAACACCAAAAAACACCCCCGACCTGCAAAGCGAATTCCCCCAGGCACATTAATTTTGAAGTCCGTGTTAGGGAAACACAGCTCGGTGGGAACAAAAATACCCACGACTTGCATGTATATTTGCAAAGCGGATTTCCACAGGTAAATCGATCTTGAAGCCTGTGTTAGAGAAACCGTAAATCGGGCCAATCAACCCTTGGCAGTTAGGGCGTTTAGATAACGTTTGACATTTTACAGTTATTCTGTTGTTCATCTCATGAAAAACAACATTTTATTAATTGTGATAGACGCGTAGAAATATTTCCTATCAATTGATGTAAACATCTTTCCGATCTTGTTCGAGTTTAAGCATTCGAAATACGGGTAGAGTTGGCACACAAATCGGCAGAACAAATGTATGAGAAGGGTTGAGAGATTACCGAATTGTAATATATAATATATCAAACAAATATTGAAAAATTTCCGATTCGATTGGTATGCAAATCATGTGAATTCGTTCACAGTGAAAATAGTTATTAACGTTAACTTTATTTCTTAAAAACGTGACCTGTTTTCTGATTTGGCACCCTTCCTGAAGGACGTAGTTCTACGTCAAAAAAACTGAGAAACTGGTACCGGATGACACTGTAAAGACTTTACTGGAGGTCATCAAGCGAAAATGCGTTCATTGGTTTGTGGGTATCTTCTGAGAAATTAACGAATTATTGATTTCTCGGTCTGACAGACCAATGCGCGAGTATAGGAGTGTTAAGAAGAAGAATGTCGAAGTTCGCCTCCAAATATCTCGTTTGGCAGGCCATCTGCTCTTGCGGACTGAGGAGTGAGCCTTTCGTGACAAAGGGCACAGTAAATGGCGAAATCTACAAATCTGAGTGCCTCGAGAAGCGCCTTTTGCCGTTCTTGCAGCAGCACGACGAAGCTCCGCTGTTTTGGCCAGATTTGGCATCATGCCACTATTCTAAAAGTGTCCTGGAGTGGTATGAGACCAATTCTGTCCATTTTGTTCCAAAGGACATGAACCCGCCAAACTGTCCGGAGCTGCGCCCGGTGGAGCAGTACTGGGCAATAATGAAGCGGGAACTTCGGAAGAGCAAGAAGACAGTCAAAGACGAGAAGGACATGTTAAGAAAATGGAAAAATTCTAAGGGGTTTTATCTAGGACACTACCGCATATTTTCGACGTAGAACTACGCAATTATATTATGCAATCCATTTGTTTATCACTTCGAATAATATTTTAGAATGCATCGACAATTTTGTAATAGATTATGTTCTTCGTTACAAATAAATTTGATGATCGTCCTTTTACGTTTGATATGATGCCTAGGACTACCAAAATATGTGAACGGAAAAATTGTCAAACGATCATCGTATTTTACATTTCCCTCTGAAATTATTACACATCTCATGTTTACGTAGTTCTCGAACCGCGAAAGTTCATTCACCTCTAGTGTCTGAAATGACGATTTTCCCAGGCTTCTCAGTTTAAAGGTACGTTTTAGGGAAACATATTCCGGTCTGCACAACGACAAGCGAGTACAAAAGTACTCAACACCAAAAAACACCCCCGACCTGCAAAGCGTATTCCCCCAGGCACATTAATTTTGAAGTCCGTGTTAGGGAAACACAGCTCGGTGGGAACAAAAATACCCACGACTTGCATGTATATTTGCAAAGCGGATTTCCACAGGTAAATCGATCTTGAAGCCTGTGTTAGAGAAACCGTAAATCGGGCCAATCAACCCTTGGCAGTTAGGGCGTTTAGATAACGCTTGACATTTTACAGTTATTCTGTTGTTCATCTCATGAAAAACAACATTTTATTAATTGTGATAGACGCGTAGAAATATTTCCTATCAATTGATGTAAACATCTTTCCGATCTTGTTCGAGTTTAAGCATTCGAAATACGGGTAGAGTTGGCACACAAATCGGCAGAACAAATGTATGAGAAGGGTTGAGAGATTACCGAATTGTAATATATAATATATCAAACAAATATTGAAAAATTTCCGATTCGATTGGTATGCAAATCATGAGAATTCGTTCACAGTGAAAATAGTTATTAACGTTAACTTTATTTCTTAAAAACGTGACCTGTTTTCTGATTTGGCACCCTTCCTGAAGGACGTAGTTCTACGTCAAAAAAACTGAGAAACTGGTACCGGATGACACTGTAAAGACTTTGCTGGAGGTCATCAAGCGAAAATGCGTTCAATTTTACACTCAAGGCTCCATCGATTAACTTTTCTTTTGATTTTTGAAGTAAATATATGTATAAAACTACCCTAATATTTTGGTTTGATTCTAAACATTATAAGAAAATTGGCATGACATTTTCGGTGTCGCAATAATTTCGTGTTCGCCCTTTACATATCATATTAGGCGCTGTATGTTCAATTGAAATTCGCATGGAGGCATATATCATCGTGTTCCGTTGGGTTTGAAGCGAAAATGGAAATGGGTTGAATAAACACTCTCAGAAAGTAAAAATTAGAAAAATAAATTTGAGAGGTTTCAAGGCTAACTTTCATGTTAGCGTTTTGTGACAAGCTGTCAGATGACTTAAGAGCACTAACCTTGCGATTTTTATTTATTCATTCGATAACACATGTTTATGTGCCTTTGGCTTTTAATGACTGGTTAGTAACTAACAATACTTTGCATAACGTTAATTAATAAATGAGGTACAAATATATTTGAACGAAACCGTACAATTGTGATCGAAACTGACAAAAACAGAAAAAAAAATCAGACATTTAGAAGCTGCTCTGACAACAGACTTGTTTTGAACTGTTTTTTAAAGGAAAATACATTACGAGACTGCAAATTGTCACTAAGGTTGTTAAGAGTATAAAGCATAATTGATTTTTTCAACACTGAATTCTGGCCAAATCTTTTTGTATTGCTTCTGCTGATAGTTGAGTTTGTACTGCTTCTGGTGTGGTGTAATGAGTTTTCGTGTGGACCGCATCTTGTAATATCTGGGATATATGGGTACACGGGCTGACTTTGTAGACATTTTATATCTACAACAGTTGGTGTTTAGAATGGATGAACTCCGTTGATGTTTTCCAGGAATATCCAAAGAGATTTTCAATGGCCTTGTTGTGAATGATTTGAAGAGGTTTCAATGCTGATTTTTTGGCTGAACCTTAGACTAGTATTCCATAGACTAAATGACTATGGAACAGTGAAAAAAGCTGGTTTCGTTTGGTGTCGGTTGGAAGCAAATCGAATATTCTTCTGAATACGCCCGCTACCTGTGCTAATTTAGCACTTAGTATCCGGAGATCCGGACTTTAGTTCACTATCAAGCCATGTTCCCAAGTAATTGAAAACATCCACTCGATCAACAAAATTACCGTCGTATAAAATATTCAAATTAACTCCTTTTGGAATATTGAACAGCATGCATTCACTCTTTTAAACTGCAGAGATCTCCATTAATCTCACTCAAAAGTAGTTCACAGGATTCGCAAATATAAATCAACACTATATCATCCGCATACATGTACAAAACACCTCAGAGGGGGCTTTAAATTGTTTACATAGTAATTTATTTATTTAAAGGGTGTGTCACATCAAATTGCATCACGGAAAAAACGCTGTAGAAATTTAATTTTTAGGAATTATATCTTCAGCTTTCGCTTATAATCAGATAAGAGTGTATAGATCACGTTGGCCATGCTTCACTGTCAATTTTTCGTAAATTTGGAAAAATGTCGTCGAACGAAAAAGAGCGTCGTGAATTAATCCTGTACACTCATTTCGAGAATCCGGAGTTGTCACATCGGGACATCGGTAAGATGCTGGGAATCGTCCAATCCACGGCCAGCAGAGTACTAAAACGATACTTCGAGAACCTAACCATCGACCGGAAGGTGAAGAACGGCAAAATTGGATGCTCCGTCAGTGAAAAAGATCACAAGCGCGTAGTTAAGCAGTTTAGACGTGATCCCAGAAGTTCGGTCCGGGATGTCGCCAATAAGCCGAATTTGTCAAGTTCATTCGTCCAACGGACCAAGCAGCGGGAGGGCCTGCGTACATACAAGGTTCAGAAGGCTGCTAACCGCGACGAAAGGCAAAACATGGTGGGGAAGACGCGAGCCCGGAAGCTGTACACCGAAATGCTGACGAAGCCGCATTGCCTGGTAATGGACGACGAAACCTACGTCAAAGCGGACTTTCGTCAGCTGCCGGGCCTGTTGTTCTTCTCCGCAGAGGACAAATTCAGCGTTCCGGAGGAGATTCGCAAGCAGAAACTATCCAAGTTTGCCAAAAAGTACATGGTGTGGCAAGCGATCTGCTCTTGCGGAAAGCGGAGCGCCCCCTTCGTGATGACCGGCACGGTAAACGGGCAGGTTTACCTTAAGGAGTGCCTACAGAAGCGCTTACTACCACTATTGAAGCAGCACGAGGGCCCGACCATCTTCTGGCCGGATCTCGCTTCGTGCCACTATTCAAAGGACGTGTTGGAGTGGTACGAAGCCAACGGGGTCACCTTCGTGCCAAAGGAAATGAACCCGCCCAACGCGCCGGAGCTTCGACCAATAGAGAAATATTGGGCGATTATGAAGCAGGATTGGATTTTTGTTCGAAAAAAGTACAACCTGACGTTGTACAGAACCTTATGGACGGGGTAAAGAGCAAGGTGCGAGCATACGGGCTTGGGCTCGAAGTATGAATAAAAAGAAAATGCCAAAAGTTGTTTAATAGTTTTTATTTTACTGTCTAAAATTTTCAAAAGGATCGGTCTACTGGGCAAATTTCTACAGCGTTTTTTCCGTGATGCAATTTGATGTGACACACCCTTTATTTATTCATATCAACAATTAATTGTGCAATTCAACAAAGTGGGCCCTAGAGTGCTACCTTGAACCACCCCATAATCCACATTTCGTATCGTTTTTCTCACATTTTTATCCTGCCCAAGTTAAGATCGGCGTTATAGGAAGCTCCGGAATTATTCGTTGAACTTCAGCACTCGTCACCGTGGCTTATTCCAAGGTAGTAGCAGTTTGATCGCGAATAGGCTTTATCGCAGTGCATGGTATTTTGTCTGCCAACGATTTGCCAACTGAAGCAAAATAGTCATTCGACACATTTTGTTTGATTTCCCGCAGTATAGATGACTGACGATCTATAACCTTGCCTTACGTCATCTTCTGGGAGTTGTTTCCAAAATGTTAGTTTTCTTGAAGTGCTGCGATTTCGGATAATATTTCGCCCTCATTTCTCAGGTTCTAGATCTGTTTGTGGACAACAACTGGAGTTTTATTGTGACAAACGGATATTTTTTCGAAAATGAAGGTTAAAACCATAATATTAGGTTGTGTGATATTTTTTATATGCTTCTGATTGTCCGATTTGGTCAAATATGCACCGTTTTGTTGAAAAATTTGTTGTCATTCTGAAGATAGCTCCATGATGTCTCTATCATAGAAGTCTCGGTCATGATTGGCGAAAAACTCTAGCAATAGATGTTTACAACCTACGCAATTTCCCGATTTCTTATCGCTCTGGAAGTTTTTCAATGCGAGAAAAAGGTGGTAATCGTTGGTGCCAGATCCGGACTATATTGTGGATGCATATCCCAGTCAAGCTCTCGGGATGGTGTGACCTTGCGTTGTCCTGATGGAACACAAAGCCTCTTCTGTTGGCCAATTCTGGACGTTTCGGATCAATCGCGGTCCATTTGTTAACAGTAGAGATCTGAATTTAGCGTATTGCCATATACATTTTGTTGTTTATTGACCCAAAAAAATCACCTGTGCAAAATTTCAGCTCAATCGAACATGATTTAGGGGTGCCTCAAAACGCTCAAAGTTTTGTTTTTGTTTGAAGTAAATTTTTGCCACTCATTGCCAGAAGGTCGATTTTCGACTAATTTCTTTTTTTCGAGATGTTTCGTTTTATCTATTTTTAAGTCATTCTACATCGAAAAAAAAACGATATTCCAAATGTCATGTACTCTCCCCTTGAGATATTTTCGAGGGTCACAATATCAAATGGATGGAGAATGGATCAACGGATTTAGGTAGCCAAACAGAGGCAGTTTAACCCTTTCGTCGCCCCGTCACCCATATATGGGTGACACTTTTCTCGTTCAAATTTAACAGGAATTTCAAAAGGAATTTGACTACATAGGCACCTAAATGTAACTATAGGATATGTAGAAAAATAATAAAATTATAATCATATTAATATAATGTTTATACTATACTTTTTATCAATTTGTAGTACAGAAGGTTTGTACTGGAGTTTTTTTGCGAAACCCGTATAATATGACTTTGGCATGTGCTATTGTTGTCAGTTCGTCTTCAAATGGAAAAAAATTCACTAGATCATGTAAAAGTTGTTTACAAACTATGTTTGATCTTCTTTTAATAAATCATCCGCAATTTGGAACTCGCGAGAAACTCAAAAACAACGCATTGGGCGACGAACGTGTTAAATAGATAGAAGTTTTGTAAAGAACAATTAAGTACCCTGGTTCAAATCTAATTTGTTTATTTAAAAACACTAGTTTGTGAAAACGGAAATTATTTCATCGTCTAAATATGCTATTAAAGTAAGTTCCCGTGGAGAACTTTTATATTTGGAGATATCATTTTGTTTTGTTGGAGATGTAAAACACAGTTTGGATGATGTGATGATGAGTGATGATTCTTCACGGTGTTTGATTTTTATGTCCGTGTTAGGGAAACCTCTTACGGTCAGCGCAAATGTATGGAAAACGGGGTACTCTCCATCCAACGCTATTTTAATAAATTATCTATTGCAAAATTTGTTGGTTTATCATGTCGCATATTAAAAAGTTCCGGGGATCCTGAAAAGGTTTAATGGCTTGCGTGGTTTTGTAAAATCATTTCGAGAAGCAACGATTCTTTCTTGCCTTTGCGAGAACAATATTTAATTGGTCATATGTTGCAATTTGTTACTTTATATTAATGCATGCATTGGACTGAGTATTTAACGAGAGGCATCTTCTGTGCATCGCCATTCAAAACGCGTCTAACAGATGCACACAGTTGCAGTGATAAAAATTAAACATCGCCAGAATGACCGTTTATAAAAAATCGTTTCCCAACTCTCGGTCGAACCCGTCAACAAAGCTAGGAGCTTGTTGCATCAGAACAGAGCCGATGCGCACGAGAGCAAATACGAATGGCAAATAAAAGTATCGAACGTAATATGATCACGCTTAAACCCAACTCATCAATATTCAAGACCTCTAAGGCAATAAACCACCCCCGAGGGCGCTGGGCGATATAGACATAAAATGTGATACGATACCCGAGCCAGCAATCTGGCCCAAGGGTTCGTTTACTATTTATGATTGTATAACTCGACGCGCACCAACGGCAGCGGCGAGTTTGTCTTCCTTCCGCCCCGCTGCGAGTTTAGCTAGCAGCAGAAATTTAACCAAACATGTGGCGCGCATCCGGCACACATGTTTCAGCACTTTCTTTTCCTATTTACTTTGACCCACAAAGAAGTGCTTTCTCTCTCTCTCCGAAGAACGCGTCTGACCAAGGCCATCACAGCCCACTCTAACTGCTGGTGCGATGCTCCGCCCAGCATAATTTGTAAATATTCTGTGTAGAGTTTAAGCCTATTTTTGTAAACTAGTATTTAAGCCCCGAGAGTCTTTTCTTTGAATATAGATGTCAGTTGACAGTATACAGTAGAGAGGCGACGCTTGTACGAATAGCGTTTGTGTTTATTAATTTACCAAATCCGAAAGTCGACGCCACTGAATGGCGTAAGTTCCTTCTTCACGTTTACATGGCGACCAGTGACACCGAGTCACGAGTGAACCGACAGATCCGATGCTGTTATCGCGTATTAAAGTGAATTTAAACGCAGAGTTTAGAGCCTACTGAGCAGAGGCAATGGTTAACTGCAAAGTTTAAAGCCTTTTAAAAACAAGAAGAAGAAGAAGCCTACTGTTGTGTTGTGTTGTGTGTGTTAGGTCCCAACCAACCGGGTACGGTGTGAATATGAATCATTTAAGCTAAGAAAAATTCGCTAAATGAACTTTTAAACCAACCGGACGCAGTGCAAGTGTGAATAAATTGAGTAACGAAACATTCAGCGAAAAGATGGTGAAAGTGAAAATCGGCAAAGCGGGGAAGAAATTGGACCCCAGCGGAAACTATTGAAGCCGTTTACGAAAAATTAGAATCGCAGACACAAGTGAAATCGTGAAGCTGACAGTAGCCACCTGGATAAATAACATTCGCAAGTCAAGCAGTATTTCAAAAAAAAAAAAATGAACATCGATTTGGATCCAACTGGACACCCCTGAGATCTGACGGACGCAGAGGCACCCACGCCCCCCCCCCCCACCCCCGAGAAGAGGACACTTGCGGAGAAAACGTGGCGTAAGTCAGACTCGAGTTAGTCTAATCCTTTTATATACGGATATCATGTAATAAATTTATAGTCGAGGCACAAAATATTTTTTATCGTAATACCCACGCGGCAGTAGGAATAGGTAGTAGGAATTAGAAAAAAAAAAAAGCAATTACAATACCCACAAAATTGGTTTTACATATGTACCGTTGAACATGGGGTTATTTAATACCAAACCCGTTAGTAACACGGGCGACGCTCAAATCCAAATTTTAAATCACCTAGAGAACCACAGTGTAATGCACGAAGCTCAAGGAGCGATTATCTGCGTCACACTTGCCCTCACATCCATACTACTAATTTCGAAAATATACAAAGCATATAAGGCATGCATGAATGCACATGCTATGCAAGCGGCAAAAGCTCACGCAGCCGTAGTCGACACCGTCTAAAAGAATTCGAAAATTTTAAAACATGCGTTCGAACGCAGCCTCAGCATAATAAATTCTTTACCGATAACCATTTTTCCTTGTCTCCTTGAATGGACGAAGTAACAAAGCTCATCCAATTGAATATACAAAAACTAAAACATATACACCTGACTATACAACAGGAACTGGTCAGAAAACTAAGGAAAAGTACTTTAGCCAAACGCCTCACGGAAGCGGAAGCGCTCGTGAAACAGATTAAAAAATTGTCGTCTACGTTACTAGACACAACCCACGGCTCAGAAATCATAAAAATAACCGAAAAGGCGGACCAACTTTTGAACGCAATTAAGGCGTCAATCGAAAAGGGTAGACCAAGAACACTCAAGGAAATTGCGCTAGCCGTCCTATTTTGCCTCAGGTTACAAAGAAAACCGAAAATGGCTAGCATACTCGAAATAATCAAGACTACATCGTCTATAGTTCCGCAATTCGACGGAAACATAGACAAACTGAAAGCCTTCGCTGACGCTTTAAACTTGGTGAAAACATTTGAAACACCGGAAAACAAAGCAACCATAATTAACGTCATACTAACCAAACTAGAGGGACGGGCGAGAAATGCATTCACTGAAACACCGACATCGGTGAGCGAGATAAGCAAAATTTTAAAAGCTAAAATAACGACCAGCCCACCGGAACAAGTTCTAGCTAAAATGGCTAACTTAAAACAAAACGGTGGAATCGAACAATTTTGCCTGGATTTAGAAAAATTGGTGTTCAGTTTGGAAACAGCGTACACCGCTAAAGAAATTCCGCCCCAAGTTGCCAAATCTATGGCAAACAAAGAAGGCGTCAAACATTTAGCCGGAGGGTTAAAAAACGAAAAAACCTCGCTCATCATAAGAGCAGGGAATTTCAATTCATACTCCGACGCGATGACTAAAGCGTTGGAGGAAAACTTAAATAATGCGAGCGCATCAGTATTTGCATACTCGCAAACCAACAGAAACGCCAACCGTTTCAACAACAACGTTGACACACATTATAATAATTACAGGCGCAGGCCAAACGACTTCCATAACCGTGGTAGAAACCAAAACAATTTCAACCGCAACAATTTCAACCAAAATAATTTCCAAAACCAACCGCGTAATAACTATAACCGTTTTGGCCAGCAAAACCAAGTTCGAGACCAATTCTCAAACATAAACCCACAGCGAAATAACAACAACAACAATAGGCGGAATACAAATTTTAACCGCCCTCAGCAATACATCCGCCTAACGGGAAACGAGTCACAACCGACGGATGCCCTCCAGTCCGAACCGGCATTGACATTGGAGGAAAACAAACATTACGGGGACCAACATTAAATATTTTTAAATGCGACGTGAATTGTTCAATGTTCGTTACACTATACTTACAAATGTCAAGCAAACCATGTATATTAATAATTGATACAGGCGCTGACATCTCAATAGTAAAAGAAGAAAAAATTAACGGAAAACAATTAATACACCCCGGAAATAGATGCATTATTAATGGAGTTACGGAGGGAAAGACCGAATCCATAGCGAGCACAAATACAAATATCATTTTTGACGATATCCAAATTCCACACCAATTTCAAATCGTCAACAACAAGTTTCCTATAATTGCAGATGGCATTTTAGGCAGAGATTTCCTCACCAAATATGAATGTAACCTATGCCTCAAAACATGGCTAATGACCTTCAACTATGAAAACACCAAAATTGAAATTCCGATTCAAGATAGCTGGGAAAACAATTACATTATTCCCCCTAGATGCCAAATTATAAAACACTTCCCGTCACTCAACCTAAACGATGATGCCCTTGTGATCGCACAAGAAATCAAACCAGGCATTTTTTGCGCAAACACAATAATAAACCCAAACTCACAATTCATTACAATAATTAACACAAATACCACACCAACATCAATCCCAAAAACCTTCGCCCCCACCACTATCCCCCTTAAAGAATACACCATAAATCACATTACAACGGAATTAGGAGAAAACCCAAAAGGTAGACACGAGAAACTGATTAAGGAACTCAATTTGAATCATACACCCCAACATGCCCAGGAGAAATTAACAGAATTATGCACTAAATACAACGACATTTTTGCACTAGAAGACGACATATTGACAACCAACAACTTCTACAAGCAAACCATTCACCTTCAAGACAAGACACCCGTTTACATAAAGAATTATCGAACCCCGGAAGCACAAATTTCAGAAATAAATAACCAAATCAGCCACATGCTAAATAACAAAATAATCCAAAATTCCACCTCACCATACAATTCTCCCATCCTCTTAGTCCCAAAGAAATCAAATACTCAAGATAAAAAATGGCGATTAGTGGTTGACTTTCGACAACTAAATAAAAAGATAACCCCAGATAAATTCCCCCTACCAAGAATCGACGAAATCCTCGATCATTTGGGCAGAGCCAAATATTTTACAACCCTAGACTTAATGTCAGGTTTCCACCAAATCGAACTTGACGAAAAATCAAAAAAGTACACAGCATTTTCGACCTCTAACGGCCACTACGAATTCAATAGGTTACCATTCGGTCTAAATATATCACCAAATAGCTTTCAGAGAATGATGTCCATAGCACTTAGCGGACTCCCACCTGAATGTGCATTCCTTTACATCGACGACATCATCGTCGTCGGCTGCTCAATAAACCATCACCTTATTAACTTGGAAAACGTTTTCAAACAATTACAAAACTACAACTTAAAATTAAATCCCAAAAAATGCTCCTTCTTCAGACCAGACGTAACATATCTAGGTCACAACATTTCAGCGGCAGGTATACAGCCCGACCAATCAAAGTTTTCAGCGGTAACAAACTACCCCACACCATCATCAGCAGATGAAGTGAGGCGTTTTGTTGCCTTTTGCAACTATTACCGGAGGTTCATACAAAATTTCGCAGAAATAGCGTACCCATTAAACAAATTGCTCAGAAAAAACGCAAAATTTGATTGGTCTCCCGAATGCCAAAATGCATTCAATAAATTGAAAAACGAACTTATCTCACCAAAAGTTCTCAAATTCCCCGATTTCACACAAGAATTCACCCTAATAACCGATGCTTCAAAAATAGCATGCGGCGCCGTCTTAGCCCAAGAAAACGACGGTATAGAACTACCCATTGCATACGCAAGCAAAGCCTTCACAAAAGGTGAAGCCAACAAATCGACAATTGAACAGGAATTGACAGCAATTCACTGGGCAATTACGTACTTTAGACCATACCTCTACGGGAGGAAATTCACAGTAAAAACGGATCACAGACCGTTAGTATATTTATTTTCAATGAAAGATCCCTCATCAAAACTCACAAGAATGAGGTTGGATCTTGAAGAATTCCATTTTGATGTAAAATACGTTCAAGGTAAGCTAAATGTGACTGCAGATGCGCTATCACGAATAGCAATTAATTCCGAGGCACTTAAAACTATAAAAGTCCTGGGTATACAAACCAGAGCAATGACTAGAAAACTAAACGAAACGAATAACGACACAGAAATTACAGACAATAATTCAAACCCCGACGATACTGAGTCTGATCAGCTCAGAGCGTACGAGGCTATTGAACCCCGAGAGTGGCAAAACCTACCTAAACTTCTATGCGGACGCGCATTAGAAATGAATAAAGAAACAAACGCTAGCGGAAACAAAAATTTGAAATGCGCAATAATGAATAAAAAAGGAACCGAAGAAAAGTCGTCGACAATAATTGAAAATGCAAGCAACACAAAAGAATCCCTGGGAAAACTAGTAAAGAAAGTTGAAAATATGGCCAAAAACTTGAAAATTAGCATGATAGCTCTAGCGTTATCAAGCGTAATTTTCCAAATATGCAGCGTGCAAACCTTTAAGAAGATTTGTAATGACACGCTCAAAGACTTGCAAATAGTGCTCTACACACCCAAGCGTGTGATAGAAAGCCAAAACGAAAGGTTCGAAATTATAAAAAACAATCACGATACACCCACTGGTGGACATACAGGAGTCACCAGACTATACAAAAAGTTAAGCAGACTCTATTCTTGGAGTGGCATGAAAAAAGATATCAGTAGCTACATCAAGAAGTGCATAAAATGCCAGCAAAATAAACACACAATACGAACAAACGAAAATTTCGTCGAAATTAAAACACCCCAAAAAGCATTCGACTGCGTATCGATCGACACAATTGGACCATTTAACAGATCCAATAATGGAAACCGATACGCACTGACCATTCAATGCAACTTAACAAAATACATCATTATTAAACCCACAATAGACAAACAAGCATCCACCATAGCCAAAGCCTTCATAGAAAACTTAATTCTGGTCTATGGAATTCCAAAACTCATCCAAACAGACCAAGGAACTGAATATAAGAACGAGTTATTCGAAAACATAGCTTCATTACTGAAGCTTAAACAAAATTTTTCCACTCCATATCACCCTCAATCAATAGGAAGCCTGGAAAGGAACCATCGTTGTCTTAACGAGTACGTAAGGCAATTCGTCAACCAAGCACAGAGTGACTGGGATGAATGGTTGCCTTACTACACATTCTGCTACAACACAACACCACACACAGATTTCTCATACACTCCATTCGAGTTAGTTTTTGGAACGAATGCTAAATTACCACAAAACCTCACAACAAGCACATATGTAGAACCAATTTACAACATGGATTTATATTACAAAGAACTTAAATATAAACTACAAATAGCATCAAATACCGCTAGGGAAATAATTGATAAGGTAAGAAAAGCCAGAAATGAGACACAGAAAACCATGGCTAGACCATCAAAAGTAGCCATTAATGATCTAGTATTTCTATCAAACGAAAACAGATCCAAATTAGACAAAGTATACGTAGGACCATATATAATAATTGACATTAAACACCCTAACGTAACAATAAGAGATGATCAAACCAATAAAGTCCAGACTGTACATAAAAACAGAATAATACCATATGAGCAACCCCACCCTAAGGGGAAAGGGATACCTAGTTAGCAGTTAATCCTTCCGACAGTTATTATCAAATGTAAAATGTATATATTAAACAAATATTAAAAATAAATATATTTATAAGCAAATAGAACACCCAACGAAGACAATCCGTATAATCATATTATAAGGATAATCTTTATAAACAAACTTAATTTTTACCTGAATACACGAAAAATGTACATATCACAAACATTGAATAAACACTAAAATTGTAAGGTCAGACGAATCTTCCCACCTAATTTAACTTGAATGACTTCTCAATGTTACGTCATTCTCCGAAAGGGGAAAGGTGTAATATGATCACGCTTAAACCCAACTCATCAATATTCAAGACCTCTAAGGCAATAAACCACCCCCGAGGGCGCTGGGCGATATAGACATAAAATGTGATACGATACCCGAGCCAGCAATCTGGCCCAAGGGTTCGTTTACTATTTATGATTGTATAACTCGACGCGCACCAACGGCAGCGGCGAGTTTGTCTTCCTTCCGCCCCGCTGCGAGTTTAGCTAGCAGCAGAAATTTAACCAAACATGTGGCGCGCATCCGGCACACATGTTTCAGCACTTTCTTTTCCTATTTACTTTGACCCACAAAGAAGTGCTTTCTCTCTCTCTCCGAAGAACGCGTCTGACCAAGGCCATCACAGCCCACTCTAACTGCTGGTGCGATGCTCCGCCCAGCATAATTTGTAAATATTCTGTGTAGAGTTTAAGCCTATTTTTGTAAACTAGTATTTAAGCCCCGAGAGTCTTTTCTTTGAATATAGATGTCAGTTGACAGTATACAGTAGAGAGGCGACGCTTGTACGAATAGCGTTTGTGTTTATTAATTTACCAAATCCGAAAGTCGACGCCACTGAATGGCGTAAGTTCCTTCTTCACGTTTACATATTCATATGTACATGAAATGAACAAATTCTAAGTCTCGCGCAACGAAAACAAGCAACACACACAAAGTCAAACACTGATGGCTAGAAGCGACCTATAATCATTTGCACTCTTCGGAGTGCCATGGCTCGGATGGTTGTGTTAATTGGAATGCCAGATGCACTTCAAGTGAAATATTCGCTGGCGTTCATAGCTCGAGGGGAAACATTAGACACAAAACGAGCAGAATAAGCGACCTTTGTTGTTTCGGGCACAGAATTTTCCTCAGAGGAGATGCAATACTTATACGCTAGCGACAGCTTATTCTCTTTTCGCTATCCCCTTCGTTGTTTCTATTGCAGCGGCTGCATAAGTTGCCCGTTATTGACAGCTCTGTTCGGGAAAGCACACAAATGGATCAAATATATGGGGAAATGGGAATGCTTCCAATTTTTTTTTATGTTTTTTATTTATTTTTTATTTTTCAATAGCACTTTATTTAAGATAGATTACAACAAATTATACGCTTCCAGTGAGAACAAATCTCTTTAAAGGAAGCACACTATCCTATTTTATAGTTAATTCAAGAACTAATTCATAACACAAATTCAACTGTTTCCAATATTTATGTTTAAAATGACAAACTATGAGACTATGGTCGGTCAAAAGATGATAATGAGGGAGGATGACTTGGCGTATCGGTTGACAGCTACGGATGTGCGGTTTTCATAAGCAGGAAGTGATTGCAGTTGAGGTGTTTCCTGGCAAAAATGGGAGTTCCGCTTGGCCTTCGCGCCAGGAAGCAGTACAACCGACAGATGTCCATGGCGGACGGGATTGTATCACGAAGATGCATCAGCAGATGACCTAGTTGCAGGTTGGGCGGTGGCAGCGGCACAGAAGAGGCATGGTCAAGGATGGAAGTCTTCAATCGTGTTCGTTGTCCGCGTGAAAAAATGCTCCGGCAGAACTGAAGTTTTTGACGGATGATGTACATTCCGTGGACGAGGCATGATCGAGGGAGTTCTAGAACTGTTTAGGCTACATTAGGCGCGCAGTATCACTGGCTTCGGCCAGACATATACCAGTCTTTTACCTTACAAAATCTATTTTCCGCTTGGTGTCGGGATGCTGCTCCAGGGACCGTTAAGTTTCCCGCTTGATCGCTGCGTCAGGATACTACATCACAGATTGTTGTTCACGGGAAAAATTACTCGAGTAGAACAAAAGCATTTCACATCGAGAAAACGATGTCGAATGCCTTAAAATACAACCATTGAAGCTCACAAGACCAGGAGCGTCAAATATATCTCAGAACGTTCTGTTTCAGCTTGGTACGAACGACGGCTTTGAAAGTTTTAATACGGCGAATACTTTTTATCTGTTCCGTAAGGTTGTTGTACAGCTTGGTTCCTAGATAGGTAAACCTTTTCTTCCCTAGTTCCGTGTTTGATCTCATTACAGCAAAATTTCCGGCTTGTCTGGTTACTCGTGTCAAATTACCTCTTCGTAAAACTGTATTAGCGATAAGCGATAATTTTCATCAATTTAAACCATATACAGATTATTGGGTTGTAATGTATAGCATATCAAACAAATTTTAGTTACTGGAGTTTTTAAATAAACAAATTTCCGATTCAATTGGTATGCAAATCGTTAAAATCCGTTCGCAGCAAAAATAGTTATTAACGTGACTTTATTTCATGAATATGTGACCTGTTTTCTGATTTGGCACCCTTAATGTAAGACGTAGTCCTACGTCAAAAAGTTCTTCGATTTGTACACTCGATATGTTCCCGAAAGAAAGTAGAAGAATCTTTCCCTAGGAACACGGGTGGAAGTTTGACGTAGGATTGTGTTTGTTTGAAACTATTGATTTCGAGTTTCTTTTGATTGTGAAATGATTTCCTCAAACCGGAGTAGATATTACTCAAACCCCTCAGCTCTCTCAGATGGGGAAGAGAATTGGAAGGTAATTCGTGTTCTTCTTTGCTTCTAAATTCTAGTCACTGTCGAGGTTGAGCGCCATTTGATTTGGGTTACCTACATTATAGAAATTCTATGTCAACAATTGACATAATTTATTTTTTGTAATGGATTGTTGCATACAAATAATTATTGGTATGTTAATGAGTACTATTGAGACAATTTAGTGTAGTATCAGACGTAGTACCGTAGACGTAGTAGTGTTGACATAAAATCCTCGTAAATGCTCAAGTGTCCGGATTTCGATGCATTACGATATCAAGTCATTCCTCCCATCTGTTCTTTTAATTTGTTTCTATTTAAATGGATGAAAGTCTCGTCTTAAGATGTACTGTACATCACATATAACAATAAAGATTTTATGTAATATGAATTTGAAGCATCCCCTATTTAAGTCGTCTATGTCGTTTTCAATTCCGTGAAGGTGTGAATCCTAGTATAGAAATCAAAGTTGTACTCCTACGATAGAAAACAGAATTCTGGAAAACAAGACAACTTAATTGCTCTTGTTCAAACTCTGTTGGCGGAGGAAATGAGCACGGTTATTCGACAATGGGAAGTAACATGAACAAACTTAAAGTAGTGATTATTGCGTCAAGACGAGAAATGGAAGCGTCAATTTAAACAGCGAAAGTACAACTCATTGAGTCTACCCATTGAATATTTCAACACCATCGTTTGGAAACACGTCGGAATCCGGCTTTTCTCTTTTCGGGGTGGAGAAATGGTGAAAACTGCAGCGGAAATCTCTCCAACTGTTTGGTTTGGTTAGCAGGGAAAAACAGCCAAAACCACCAAACCTTGGGTAGCGGAATTTTGACGTGGAACTAAAACTCCACCACACACAATCACATACACACACACACATACACACACATACCGGAGCATTTCAAATCGGATTACTGTGGCCAAGCTCAGCGGTTGAAACATCAACTATTTATGGTTTGGTGTATTCTATGGAGAGGAGCGCAAAGTTTTGTTGTTTACTGCCCCGATCTTTTCCTAGGTAATTGTCGTCATGATTTATGCAACTATTCTCTAAATTTTGTTTTCACTAAAAATGTTGTCCCGTTTTGTAGACTCGGCGACTAAACAACGGATGAGTAATGTTTTAGGGGAATCTTGAGATTAGGGATGAACACCGCGCAGATATGTCCACTACAATTAGCAAATAATCTAGCCCTAATAGAAACTGAACCCCCCCTGAAACAAACTTGCATCATCGCCATCCGGATATGATGTAAAAAGAGATAAGACTTGATCCATAGCGAACCAGTTCCATCGAAACAGCGGAAGAGTGATTGTGTTTCTGAAGTTGTTGGGTGGGGCTGAAGGGCATGATGCATCGCTCGAATGCATAAATGCAGTTTTCTGCCCATCTCGTTCGTCGTTCGCTCTATCCGGCTTCCATCTTGGGTAGACAAAGTTCACTTCAAGCGCAGCGCGAAACAATGCCACGTGGAATTAAGTTTGCTAAACTTAGTGGGTGGTGAGTAAGATGAGACACAGTCCAGTGGAGAATAAGTTCTGTCCATTTCCCAAACTTCAATTTAGGTGCATCATAATGTGACTGTTACAGGTCATCCCAGTTTTGCGGGGTTTTGGTAACTCACACAAACTCTATCAGAATGAAAAAAAAATAAGCAATATAATTTTCATCCCAGTTGAATGAACTAAAGAGAACAATATAAACAATATTTGCAACCAAATCAGAATAACACACTTCCATCCACTTGACTGGCTAGCTAAGTTATTCGGAAAGCAATAGGATGTGACGCATCAAAAGCTCAATAAGGTTTCATTAGATCTCTCAGAGAGCGTTGGACTTTCTGCCATGGAATAGGTTTTAATACGTCTCTCATTTGATGTCCATTTCAAGAGATTTTCTAGTGGCTATGCAGCGTGGGAAAATTCGACCCAGCGATAAATTGGGCGTCGGATACGAGGAAAAAATCTAAATAATTTATTCGGTCAGCATCGATCACCCACGTAGAAACATTCCAGATGTACAGATATGGAATGTGGATATGAGAAATACCGTTAGCTAAACTTCATAAACTGAAATAGGTGGCCTAAACACGTAAAGCGAATAGTATTCGTAGATTGTGACAATATTAAGCTACGATAGGATATTCATTACAGAAAAAGGAAAATCATGATCATTTGACGATAAGTAAGCAAGGCAAAATACAATTCAAAAAGCTTTCAAGCCGATTTTTTTTTTATCAACGAAATCTCTCGAACCATGACCAAGCGTATCAAACTAGCTGTTCTAAATTGAAGATGCAGATTAAGAAATTTATTCGTCGGTCAACCAATTTGCTCAGAAAACACACGACAAACACCGCTCGCATTGCTCGATGCAGACGAACTATAAAGTTAGAACTGTCTTGCAACGGTGCAATGGAACTCCAAGCAAACACGAGAGTCCACTCAACCGTCACCACATAAAGTTTTATGCGGCTAAAGTGGGAGATATTGAAGATGTTGGAATTTTTGCAGCACATTTACAGTCGATGCAAATCGAATGAACGCTAAACTTTTAAACCAATATATTCTCATTCCAGGGGACCATATTTCCAGCAACTAGAAATTTGAACAACGCTGCATCGATGTGTTCACGAACAGTGTCTAAAGTATGCTATCGATTGGAATTTTCGTCACGCTTTCAAAAATTTATTGTATTTATAGTCGTGGCATTATTCGCGAACATCGTGGAACGCTGGACTATATGATGAAAGTCGAATCAAGTTTGGTTTACGTTGTGTTCAGTTTAAGTCATAGAGCATTGACTCTCTTCGACTTTATTGAAACTCAAAGCCCCAACAATATGGGTATTTATAAGAATTATAAGAAATGTAAATCCAAAAATTAACCACCCATTTTAGGGTGGTTCGAAAAAAAATTCCCCCTTTTTTCCAAAAAAATCATATCTTTCGAACTACTGAACCGATTTAGATGATTGATAAGGTACACCGGGGCAAGTTGAAATTCGGGGTAAGTTAAAACGGAAATCATAACATTCACTAGGAATGATGGATTGACGTGATAAAAATCTATAAAATAAACATTATCTTTCAGCCCACCTTATGACAGCCATTATCAGAATATTGAAATGCATTAACGCAATCCGCGCCTTTGTTTACTCTTACTTGATCCGTCAAATCAAAACAAACATTTTTGCGCGCTGACTGAATCGGTCTAAAAACACTGATTTTTTTCAAAAATACCGTCCGAATCGCACGTCTGGTAATCAAATAGGGATAACCAAGTGTAGTGGCTTTGAAAACCAAACTGAAAAATCTTTTTCCGTATAGCTCTGAGCATTTAAACTCGCCCCATGTTTTTTTCCAACCCTGGGGTAAGTTGAAACCAGTGAAAATCAACTATTTTTAAAACATTGCTGCAGATTCCGGACGTTATTTGTCGATGATTGCTGTATGAATGAATGATAGTATATTTTAAAAATATGAATCATTTATATTTCGTTCCTCAGTATGTTCTACATAACATCTGAATACACGGACATAATACAAGTAAAATTTGTTAGTTTTGCAACTAGAGGTCGTTCAAATATTACGTAACGCAATTTTTTACTATTTTAGACTCCTTCTTCCCTACACAACATGAAACAAATCGTCATTCGCATAAAAATGTTTAGATTTAGTTGGATTTATTCCTAAACAATTTCTCCAATTTTTCCGACAAGCCATCCCCTCCTCCCTTTTCGAGTGCGTTATGTAATATTTGAATATTTGAATGATCCCATAAACCTCAATAGTGGCCGTTTCGAGTGGCTCTACTCTGACATGACCGTTTAAAATAGTATTCTCGATGTTATTGTTTCGTATATTGATTCCTAGTATGTTGTGTCCATTTTGTGTGTAGTATACTACTCCTCCACATCTCACGTGTACCAAAACCCTTTTTTCCAACAGTTTATATGTAATTCTTTCAATTTGGTGATTCATAAATCAGTTGTAGATAGTTTGAGAAGCAAAATCGCACATTAAACTCATGATAATTCCGCGTTTCAACTTACCCCGCACTACGAGACAACGGGAAACAATGCATATAAAAACAAAACATTTTCAAAATTGATATTTTTCAAAGCATCCAGTGTGAATCCCTATTTTTTATCGAAAGTCATCTGTTATACCTTGTATACGCTGCAAACAGATTTCAATTTACTGATCTAGCGATTTTTTAAGATAACTTTCGAGTTGGACTTCCAAAAAGTCGTTCCAACTTGCCCCGGTGTACCTTATATAAAATAAAGCCAATTAGCTATTCTTCATAAAAAAATATGATACTTGCAAAACTTATACAGAGATACGATTTTTATCGTTTTTGAGTTATGATTTTGTCAAAGCATTGCTCGCTCGAAGAATAATTTTCTTGCCTTTTTTTTATTTTCCAAAAATGTTTTTTTTTTCAAAAATTTGCAAAGACTAGCTTTAATTTGATATGTTGATTATCTGAATCGGGGGGAAGTGATTTTTTGAACCACCCTAAAATGGAAAATGGGCACCCTAATGAAAACATAAAAAAATAGGGATCTAACATATTGCGATAACGAACAAAACTTCCACTTTTCACGAAAATCTGATAACCATATTGATGGGGTTTTGTTAAAATACTTAATCCACCATTTTGTAGCGGTCGCAATCTTGGATTTTCAATATCGTGGAGTACGCAGTTGTATAATGTCAGCAGAGATGAAGGTGTGGTTGTGGCTCAACGCTACAGACAAACATACAAAGTTACAAACAGGTCAAGCTAAATAAAACCGTTTAATGAAAATGGTCATATCTCAAGAACGGTTAGTTCTAGAGTAAAACGTTACATATAGTTTTTTATGTGGAATCGCATGTAGATTTTATTATTTATGATACTTTCTCAAATAGTTAAAATTCCATAAACTATTAATATTTGAAAATTTTTAAAAAAGCATATATCCATTTTGATAAGTCCGACGAAATCTGCGTCAAATAGGTAATGGCACATTTGAACGGCAGACCATTCATGTTTCGAGCAGAGATCACTAAGATCAAGTGAATGTCCTTCAAGAACAGCGGCTGAATCTGCATCCGAATTTACGGTCATTTTTTCCCAGTGTCTGACTCTCCGCTTCTTGCTGCTGCTCGAGGAGCATTCTCGTGATTGGCCTCGTTCAATGTTGCTATCGACATTCACTTGTTTGGCAAAACCGGAAGGGCCAAATCAATCAGATAATTATACAGCTCCTCCGGATTATCGAGAAGCTGATATATCCTATTGAGAAAAAATTGTAATGGGTTGTATCTAGGACACGACCGCAGTTTTCGACGTAGAACTACGGAATTATATTGTTCAATTCACTTGTTTATCACTTCGAATAGTATTTTAGAATGCATCGAAATTTTTGAAATAACTTTTTAGCTATTTAATTTTTTATCACTTCAGTAGACTTGAAAGAGTCGAGTAGAGTCGAAAGCTATCAGCACTTATCGTTTTTTTGGTTCATCAGACTTTCTCCTTCCAACTCAGATATCGATCGCAAACTATGAACCCTTTTGCTCCTATATTTCGCTTGAGATGTGATCGAACCCCACCAGTAAGGTTACCCTGCTGGAATTTGAAAGTATACTTTCATGAAATATACGTTCATCTAAATAAATGCAGTGTATAACTATATTCCATAATTCTGGATACTCTTCCGTATCCGCACTAGCACAAACAATTCTCGTATGCTGCTCTACTTTGTGGTAGCACACCTCGATACAGAGGACATGCTCTCCTTGTATCGAGCTGTGTATGTATGTGTGTGAAATCAGCATTAGGCATGAATGATATCCGCTCGTTGTGCTATACTAGCTCATTCGCATCTGTGTTTTCATTCTATTCTATTTTTGGTTTCCGCCTCTAGCCCTGCACTGGAGAAATAGTTTAGTAAAAGCAGCTACCAAATCTTTAGTAGCAAAAACATTGGTAAAATATACACTTTTTTTGCAAATATTACTAAAATTGCGTAAAAAAGATGTCAGACGCAATGAATGTTCCTACCAGGAATTCGTATATTTTACTTCATACCATTAGTAAGTTTGTTTTTATTGGCATACCTAACAACTGTGATGTGCGCACTTTGTCTTTTGTCTTTTGGAGACGAAGCGATTCGGAGGTAAGCACTTTGTTTTTATTGAATTCAATTATGTATTCATCTCCCCCGAGAATTTGTTTTCATATTTTCGGCGGGGAAAATATCACAAGAAATTTTGATCCATATTAACATAATTGGCCTAATACCATTAATTTCTTTTTTAGTTGGCCTTAAAATTATATGCAGTACAATCATTCGTCATAAACAAATCGGAGATAAGTTTTCGTTTTTTTTACATCATTACATCAGTCACCTCGGTCGGGAAACTATTTTCATATTCCCGCCAAGGATAAACATCAGTTATATTCTATACATTACAACACTATTGACCTTCTTCCTTGTCTTTACAGCTGGCATGATCCCAGACTCGTAATACTTGTTTACCAAAAACCATCCAAGCTATGGGATTGAAGGTAACGGCGAGTTTGTCGCTAAGATTGAAATCTTCCTTCAACACATCATCGACCGTAAAAAACTTAAGGTGAACATACATAATTTATCGCACATTTAATATCATTAACATATGTATTTCTTTGCTTCATAGCGACACGAGAGAACAAAATACGGATGAAACGTGCTAATTCTACCGTCACTCTGCTAATCAGCTAATGCAAATCAGAGCGATGTAGCAGGAAGAGGAACGGGAACTTGCTTTGGAAATGCTCATCAAATTGAGGTAGTTGAGGCTGCGATTAAAATTTGCCTCTTGTACGCAGTTTATAGAATGATTCCAACGAGAATTATTGATGTTGTTTATAGAAGAAGTTATTAGTATAATGTATTCTAAGTAAGTAGAATTAAACGCAATCAAATACATTTTTTTAAATTAAAAATAATTATTAAAAAATATTGTCATTATCCCTGATGATTACCTCTCACAAATATGAAGCAAATTTTCACTGTTATTGCACCAATGTTGGACCAACAATTTGTAGTTTGTTTGACATATGTGGCTACCATTCTTTTTTGTAACATGTACCAATGATTAGTAGGGTAGAAAATGACTAGAGAATTGGTAACATGTACCAAAAAATTCGACATATTTACTAAATTTTCCTCTCAGTGTGAGAAGGGCCCTTGTGGAAAGAAACTCTACTTCATACTCTTCCTTCACCTGTCAAGAAAATAATCCTCTACCCCTCGACGCTCTGCGGCAACCATGTTGCTCCGATGCCCACCAAACGAGAGGTGGTATGGCTCACAAAGAATGGTTTGAATGTGTGGCTTCAAATCGCTAACTTTGAAAAAGTGTACGTTATATCGAGGTAAAATGTACGTTATATCGAGTGACGTTATATCGAGGGTACGTTATATCGAAGTTTCCCTGTAGCTCTGTTCGGGAATGCACACAAATCGGCAGAACAAATGTATGGGAAAATGAGAATGAATGTAGTTCTACGTCAAAAAATATACCGTAGTTGGATTTTTTTTGCGGTTTCATAATTTTCTTCGGATTTTTTGCTAGATATCATTTTTTACACTCGTCTAGTAGTATTGTTTGATTTGAGCAATTTAGAATCCTTTAAGAGGTAAAACTTCGATAAATTTATGTTTACTTTTGCGACTCCATTAAACTCGAACTTTGCAAGCTTCAATACACAACAAAACAACAAAAATGATAGATAAAATGACACTAACACAAAAAAGACTCTTAAATTGTCATGTGGTATCATTTAAAATGCGCTTTACACTTTAGTTTCCTCAAAAACAGTTTTTCAAAAACGGGCATTTTTGCGTATTAAATTTCATACGCTGGGCACTAATGATTTAAGATATAAAAGTCGGGGACATAACCGAAGAGACGTAGAACTCTTTTCGGTCGAAACCATTTGAGGAGCACGAATTGGACCAATCAAAACGATGCACATAGTGCATTTGGACAATGCTTGACATTTCACAATAATTCAATTGTTTATCCCAATAAAAATAAAATGTCATTCATTGTGATAGATGCGTAGAAATATTTCCAATCAATTGATGTAAACATCCAACGTCCTACGTCGAAAAAACCATGATTTGGAATGCGCTTTTTCAAAAACTCAGTCAAAACTGATAACTCAGTAATTTAAGTTAGTCACAAGATAATGAAAGTTGTGATTTTGGGTAACTCTTGCATTAAAAAATAGACAATACTTTCGAATGTCGATTAAAAAAAACTACAAAAGATAAATTAATAGGACAAATTTACTATTAAACATAATTATATTGACCATGTAACAAAAATATATATTATAAATATTTTTTCAGTTCTTTCTTATCTTTATTTAATAGTTCCTCCTCCGTTTTTGTCCAGACACAAATTAACGTCTTTGGAGGGGTTCACAATATGGTTCTTCACCTTTTTACTGCATCATCTTTGCTATTTAGTTCGTCACATCGATGACATACAGGAACATAGCAAGCATTTTTTGGTATGTTCTAATATTTGGAGAATTCGAAGAAATATCAAAAATATTTACCTTTTTGAGTGTGTTTCAAGTGATTTCGATGAACAATATTCGACAGTGTTGGAAAAAATAATATATTGTATATGTAGCTAATTTGATATAGAAAAGAGTTCAAAAATTAAACACCAGCTCCTGGCTCATGTCCGGTAGCTCCTCTGGCCCCCATTGGAGCACAACAGAACTACAATGGTCAACAAGAAAACCGCGTTGGATGCTTCGTCCAAACGATTTGCAGAAGTAGACAAATTCAAACCAAAAGAATCAAAATACAGCGCTACCGGACCCCTTTACAGTTGGACCTTGAATCGAATATTTGATTGGAGTTAAAGGAGCAAGAAAAATACACGCATCTCGTGAAGGTCATGGTACGCGATATATAATTCGATGCTGCTCCAAAACAACCGTTGAAAAATTCATTGAATTAACTCAGTTGAAAGACGGCACCCAGATTGAGATTTTCCCACATCCGACTCTCAACACTGTTCAAGGTGTAGTATATGACCCAGATTCCATTGAACAAGGTGATTTCGGTGTACTACGATTCCAAGTTCGTGTATATTTTCCTCCAACCATATTGTTCTACAAATTTGGCTTCTACGGTCACTCGAAAAAGTTCTGTGAACAATCCAAAATCTGTCTGTGCTGCACAAAATCACATAACATTCCTGAAGGTGAGCTATGTTAAAACGCTCCGAGCCGCCTCCACTGCAATGCTGGCTTTAACATGACATCACGCGATTGTCCAAAATTCAAAGAGGGTCTGCCATTTCCTGAGGCAAGGTGAATTTGCACTGATAGACGTAAAAAAATTTAACATGATTGTTCAGGAGATAATTCAAAAAGAAGTGACCGTCAAAGATATTTGCCCTTCAAAATCAAGTAGCAGTTTTGGAAAAGGAACTAGTCAATTCAAATCTCCTGAAGAAGCACCAGTAAACCATCAGAAACCATCCTTGCAAATTTTACCATTACCTACATCCCACAATTGAATAGAAAAAAATACCAACGGACAGAAAATCTAGAAAGGGCTCTCCACTGTAGGAGATGAGATAAAGACAAGAGAAGAAATTCTGAAATAATTAAAATATAGGTAGGGGAAATGCGGTTACAATGAACATGCTAAGGGATATACCCATTTACCGCGTCCACATACCGCTACAATTTCCGTTCTTCGAAGAATATTATAGCTTATCTAATTGTTGTTTAAGATATCAAACGATTTTTATAATAAAAAAATTAAATAGTACATATTTCTTTGAAAGAAAAATAGTTGTAAAATCAAACATTTTTTTAGTGTGCGGTAAAATGATCACCTGTACATATCATGTTAAATGGGTTAGATTTATACGTTGTATAATATTATATAATAAATCGTTTATAAAACCCTTGTGTTTCATCTGCCCATGGTCTGGCTCTGTGTGAAAGTAAATTCATGGACTACGCATACACACGAGCAAGACGTGATAATATTCCTCCACAAACAAGGAGAGGAAAATAATATAAGTCTTTTACAATAATCCAGATGCCTGTAACTGGCTCTGTTACGCCCCAGCAGCCCCAATGGACTCTCTGATCCTTCCCAGGGTCGGCTCAATCACAGCCTATACTAGGTTAACCCGAAGGAGGTTGGTACAATAGGGAAAACACACGTGTTTCTTCTGGTTTACGACGGCGATTTATTATGTGATTCCTGAATTTCCTGATTCCCTAGTTCCCTATTCCTTTTTACATTACTCACGGTGTTGATGTGTTGAAGTGTCTGGGCCCGCCGCTGGATTTTAGTGCTGTCGTGGTATGGTTCCAGTCCACTGCTTCACTGTAGTTGGCTCTGTTTCAGGTAAACTGGTTCAGTCTGCTGGTGATGGTTCGTCCTATTTCCGCTCCTTGACCGGTGCACAGGAAACGGAAGTTTGGATACGACACGTGTAAATTACGAGTCAGCCTCACTATTCGTTGACACATCAATGGTTATTGACGACGAAGCAGTAATACTTTCGCTACGCGAACTTCCTCCGGAAACGGTATGGATTGTTCGGAAGGAACGGAAGGGGATCTTCACTTCAATATTCTGGGATTTAATGTTACCCTTTTCCGCGAACTGTATCGACTGTATCGTATAACGTCTTCAAGTTGGTGCGTCTTTGTCCGATGGTTTCGATAAAGTGTCCGCCTCGAGTATGGCGAAACTCTCTCAAACCCGCCAGGTCACATTCGGGTCGGGTTACACCGCCTCTGATACAATCTTTCCAACTGTTGTGATGTGAATTGTGTTGTGTAGTGTTTTCTTGGCTGTTTATACATTCTGGTTTGTGTGGTGTTAGCCCTGTGCCGTCATTTAAATCTATCTTCCTTCTTTTATTCATTTTAAATGTCTTTGTAATCATTTTGTAATTTTATTTTCTTTCAGTATATGTTTGTTTTTAAATATTCTAGCTAGCTTTATTCGTAGAAATATCCGTGTGTTCTCCCTCTATGTACCGTTAATATATAGATGTTAAGCACCGTAGAAGGGGACAGAGTTTTGAACCACCCGAACGCACAGTGGGACATGTCACATGCCTGAGAAGTAAAAATTAGAAAATTGTGAAACACCATTTGGTCCGAAAGAGTATACGCTAATGAGAATATGAAGAATGAACAATTACCGGATATCTCTTTGGCTGATGCATATCACTTGTTCGATGGAACGTCAGTCTCTAGAATAAAGTTAAAAGAAACGGTCGATTATTTCAACGTCTCCAAAACGGAAACACGACATCCACCAACCAATCAACATAAAAAACATAAAAATAACAAACCTGAAAATGCTATGAATGTGCGCAGCAGAAGTGGTAAACGATCCCCCCCCTTCCGAAGCTCGGGTTCAACGGCTCCAACCAAGATGACACAAGCAGCACATATTCCGATATCGAGAAGAATAATGAACCAGGAATTGCATGAGAAGATATACGATAAAATCGACCCTGCTATGAACAAGGACAAGAATATGGACGAACAGCGATCACCACCTCGTAAGAACTCAGCCAAAAACATTCACCAAATTAATTACGGCTATCAACAGAAGAGGAAGCGAGTCTGCTAGGTGAGGAAACTTGGGACGCCTTTCTTCAATTTAGGATTATGAGTATTACGATAGAATTCATTATCTCATAATTAAACCGTCAAGCAAATATAAATTTCAAATATTCGGATACGATAAGCATTAATCCTTCCACGCCGACTACGAACAGGGATGTCCCGGAGCGATCCGATGAGCCCCTGGCGACGGTCGGCTTGGTTTTCTTGCCACCCTGGGAATGTATCTCAACGCTTTCTAGATTCACAAAAGGTCAAATCTCACTTCTTCTCACCCTAACCCACCAAAAATCTCTATCTCTCTGTAAGAAACATCAATAGAATAACATCTGCCACACAAAATGAACCATAAACCCCCACCTGTCTGCAGATATTGTGGAGTGCAAACAACTGTGCAACATATGGTAAAGTGTCACAGATAAATAAATAATAATAATAACATCGATGAACTAATTTAATCAAAGAACACCAACATGAATGACATTGTTTCTGTTGATTACATCATTAGTTCGTTTTATCATTACGATCTTATCATAGAATTCTCGACTCAGAATTAAACATTGCCGGATAATTTTAGAGAATCCCTTGAATTGAATTGCTACTTCCTCTAGTAAGAAGCGCAATCGGTCGGAGGCAACCAACAGTACCTATCAAGCAATGTTGAAACTAATCTCGCCTTTCTCTTTATGGTTATGCGTGGAACGAAGTTCTGAAACCTTACTTAGTGGGACCCCTGTCTGAAAGGTCGAAAAACAATGAATTTTCGTGATTTATTTCGGATGTTAGGTAGAAAGTGAAGTATTCGGGTATTTTGGTTATTGTTCAAGGTATGTTTGAAGATGTTATTTTCAATTTTTTGAGTGCACGAAGTGCACGTGATTTTTACGCTGTTGATAGCTGGATGCGTAGATGCTGTCTGATAATCGGTATCTTGCTGGTGGTATCAATTCTGAAGCATCCGAATGTTGCAGAACGAATTCTAATGAATGTTTTGAAACTTTTGGACAATACCTAAAGTGTTACATAGGGGTTTTTGAAAATTCGAAAAATCGCAATCGTACAACAATACTACATCCCTTGAGGTGACCTATAACTTCTGGCTGCAAATTTCCAACGAAATCTGATATCGAAAAATCCTTTTAGGATATCATTTCTGAAGGGTCCCAAAAATGGAAAAAAATCGATTATTTCGACCTTTTGTGCTGTTTGATCTTTGTCAGTTTGATGCGAAAAGGTCTTTACCAGGTACTTTAATCGGTACTAGAGGGGTAAAAAATCTTACTGATCTGTCTTCCAAAAATCTGTACCATCGAAAATATTCGTTGTAGAGAAAAATCCATATTATTAGCATAAAAACTACTCATTTTTTCACTACACATATCACATTTACTTTTCATTCGTCATTCGTGTGTTTGATGGTGCTTGTATATAGTTTTTTTTCTGAATCTAGATTGCATACTATCAGTTATTAAAATTTTCGAGCTGTCGCACCAAGCGATACTGCGGCGTAAAAGTAATCATTTACCTTAATGTAGCTTTGTTCCAATGTAAAAAATTTCACTCGCCAATCTGTACTTTTTGACGAAAATCTGTACTCTGTACAGGATCTGTACCAAAAATACCGAAAAAAAACTGTACCTTTCCAGATAAATCTGTACGTGTGGCAACACTGGACTTCCCCAATCATAATTGCGAGGCCGAGGGGGAATCGTATTTTGGACAGTGAATCGGATCCGTAAGTGGAACAGTATCATAACTTTGCTGTTACCTAACAAGAATTTTCGGATCAGTATTTCAAAGTTATCAGCAAACCCAAGATACCGACTTGAAGAGCAGCAGAAAAAAATCCGAAAAGAAGAGGCAGAAAAAAGGAAGACACTTTGTTGCTTCTCTCGAACATTTTACTGCTGATTGCGTGGAGATATAAACCGGACAATTTGCGCAACATTTTTGTGTTACTTCTCGAAATTTAATGGCACTCAAAAAGCACGAAAGAATCGCTGCTGCTATGTCTGTCTTCTAGTCTCGAAGAAAGAAGCAGTGAAAAGTTGCTCTCCTTTCCTGTTCATTGGTTTTTTTTTATTATCTCAATATGAGCATCTTGTGAAAGTAGTTGCTCTTTTTTTACACGGGAAGGTCTTTCTTATGCTGACTGGACACGCCACATTATGGAGCAAATCGACACACGCGACAGCTCACATCTTCTGAAACAGATGGAATTTGGACAAAAATTTCCACAAAGAGAGCAACATAACTTTTCTTCAATGGTTACAATCTCACAAAGTATTGAAAGAATATCATCAATTTGAAAGGATATCATATCGACTTTTTGATGAGTCCAGCACGACTCTACTATCCGTCAAATTTTGTCGAGTTAATACAGTATTCTGAACAAAAAAATTTATGAAACATATATCCAAGGACAGTGTTTTGAAATATGAATGTTTTGAATATTTAACTCAAATTTAGAGTAAGTTTTTTACGGTGTACTCAAAATAATATATCTAAAAATATTAGGCTGTCAAAAAAGCCCTGCGGTATTTCCGCGAGGTGTCGTTGTATGCGCGTAGTTTTAGTTGTATTCATTGTATCGAGTCATACTATAGCTTGTTGGAAAGGTATTTTTGCGCTATAACATAGTCCTTGATAGTGTTTTGTTTGGTTAAGTCGTTCGTGAGTTATAGTGTCGCAAATATGGAGCAAAATAAAGAGAAAATCCGAAATATTTTACAGTACTATTATGACAAAGGCAAAAATGCATCTCAAGCTGCCAATAAAATTTGTGCAGTTTATGGACCCGATACAGTTTCCACTTCCACCGCACAACGATGGTTTCAACGTTTTCGTTCTGGTGTAGAGGTCGTCGAAGATGCGCCACGCTCCGGAAAGCCTGTCGTCGAAAATTGCGACAAAATCACTGAATTAGCCGAGAAAGACCGGCATAGTAGCAGCCGTAGCATCGGCCAAGAGCTGGGGATAAGTCATCAAACCGTTATTAACCATTTGAAGAAGCTTGGATTCACAAAGAAGCTCGATGTATGGGTGCCACACACGTTGACGCAAAAAAACATCTTTGACCGTATCGACGCATGTGAATCGCAACAAAATCGACCCGTTTCTGAAGCGGATGGTGACTGGCGATGAAAAGTGGGTCACTTACGACAACGTGAAGCGCAAACGGTCGTGGTCGAAGCCCCGCATTGTCGCATTGTCTTCCATCAGGACAACGCCAGGCCACACACTTCTTTGGTGACGCGCCAGAAGCTCCGGGAGCTCGGATGGGAGGTTCTTTTGCATCCGCCGTATAGTCCGGACCTTGCACCAAGTGACTACCACCTGTTTTTGTCCATGGCGAACGAGCTAGGTAGTCAGAAGTTAGCCACAAAAGAGGCCTGTGAAAATTGGCTATCCGAGTTTTTTGCCAATAAGGAAGCGAGCTTCTATAACAGGGGTATTATGAAGTTGGCATCTCGTTGGGAACAAGTCATCGAACAAAACGGTGATGGTAACTTATTTTATGAAAATTGAAAATTCAAAAAAAATACAGCAGGACTTTTTTGACAGCTTTTTGACATAAACATAGATAAAAATATAATATAAACATACCGGTACACCTAATAATATTCTCGAAAATTTCACTACCTTTTGTTTTTTACTAAGTTTGTCTTAACATATTAAGGACCGCAAAGAAGTCTGTGAGACATACGCCTGGGACCGCACGTTTTGGGGCAAACTTGTACGCTTCATTTGTTCGCATTCCACGAATGAGGTGGTTTCCTTCGGTGTGGATGAGACGAAGGCGAGCCATCGGTAGGCCTTGTTAGATTCTTGGCAAACCAAGGATTTAACCATCAAGTGTAGACGGGTTATTTCGTGATCCATCCGTAACAGACGGAACACGAAACACGAGTAAACTCGTGAGCGGCCCTCAATTTGTTTAGATTACGTATGACAATGAAAATTGTCATTTCGGGTAACTGTCCGCTTATATACAAGGACCAAATAATCGGATGGGTTCGAGTTAAATCGGTTGTTTCAGCTAATTTGTCTTTGAATTCATTTCAATGTAAATGAATTTAAGTTACAATCGAAATTCAGCTGGTAACCATAGTTATGTAGATATACTTCCAAACAGTTTGTTTTCATTCGCACGGACGAGTTTTCTCTTAATTGGGGCACACGAAAGCAGTGTTTAAGATGTATTTTTTCACCTATTCGTAATTTTTATCGTACGAAAGAAAAACGCGCATACAATGTAAGCAAAGTTTTGCTAACATACACACTCCGTGCTGCATACCGCAGCTACTTATCATAGACTCATTAGAGTTAACGAGCTGCCATTTATCACTGGAAGCGTTTTGAGCCCGACCACGAAACGACCACAAAGTAGGGACGGAGAGAACAAACAGCGAAACACCCGGAGGGACTGTTGCCACTGAGTAAGTTCATCGCATGATGCCCACGTTATAACTACCATTTTTTTATAGGGAAGCTTCCCCTTTCTGGAGGCTGTATTCAAACTGTTTCCATTACACGCTTAGTTAGAATGAGTTGGTTTTTCTATGGGGCATTTGAGAAGAGATTTTTTTAGCGCGATATGTGCAATTTCGGTAGAGCTGTATGCATTTCGCAAAGCAGAGGAGCATCTGTGCGTAGATTTAATGTTTAATGTTTTTTTTTTTTTTTTTTTTTAATTCGTTTATTTTTACAGGCTCAGTTACTTAAGTTTAAAGGAGCCGAATTCTTAAATATAATTTTAAAACTATATATATAAACAATTTTCTTACATCTATGGTTAGTAAGGTGGAAAACCGATTACTCGCGGTGTACTCGAGTTTAGGAGGGTGACATATTTTTAGGAGAAGGATGGGATATAAGGAAATTGTAACAATGTTGATGAACACTCAATTTATAAATCTATTCGTATATCTATAGTGTATTTACATTTCAACTTATTCTACTATTTATAGCAAGGGGACGAATTACCCGCAAAGGAAGGAAAGGAGGGTATAAGGATGTAGGGGCAATCACACACGAAGATCTATAGCTTTAAGGAAAACATATATATGGGACATGTAATCAAGGTCTAACCGAGCCAACACATCTCTCACCGGCACATTGGGCTGTCTTCCTCGGGCCCGAAGGGAGTTTTTTAAATTCGATCTGGCGACCAGATACACCTCGCACGACCAAACAATGTGCTCGATGTCGTGATAACCTTGGCCACAAACGCAGAGATTGCTGCTGGCAAGATTGAAACGGAAGAGTAGTGCATCTAACGAACAGTGATTGGACATGAGTCGGGAGAAGGTGCGAATAAAGTCCCGACTCAAGTCCAGACTTTTGAACCACGGTTTGAGGCTAACCTTAGGGATAATCGAGTGAAACCACCGGCCCAATTCATCTTCATTCCACTTGCGTTGCCAGTTAGCGATGGTATTTTTGCGAACTAAAGAATAAAATTCATTGAAGGCGATTTGGCGCTGATATATATCGCCTTCAATTGCACCTACCTTTGCCAATGAGTCAGCCCTCTCATTACCCGGAATTGAGCAATGTGAAGGGACCCAGACAAAGGTAATGACATAACAGCGTCTGGATAAAGCACTCAAAATTTCTCGTATTCTCTCAAGGAAGTACGGCGAGTGCTTTTCCGGCCTCACTGAACGGATAGCTTCGACAGAGCTAAGACTATCCGTTACAATGTAATAGTGTTCAACAGGTCGTGAGACGACGCTGTCCAGCGCCCAATGAATTGCTGCCAATTCAGCAATATACACTGAGCAAGGATTCTGAAGACTGTGTGAGGTGCTAAAAAATTCGTTGAACACTCCAAATCCTGTGGACTCGTTTATAGTGGACCCATCAGTAAAGTACATATTATCACAATTGATACCCCCATACTTTTCATCGAAGATCGTTGGAGCGATCCTCGATCGTTGGTAATCTGAATATCTATGGATATCTTGCTTCATGGACAGATCAAAATGCACAGAGGAATTGATGTAGTCAGGGAAACAAACACGGTTGGGAATATACGAAGAAGGATCAACCTGCATGGAGATGAATTCATGATATGAACTCATGAATCCGGAGTGAAAATTTAGCTCGATCAGCTGCTCAAAATTTCCGATCACCAATGGGTTCATGACCTTACACCGGATGAAGAACCGAAGAGATAATAAATTGAAGCGATCTTTTAGTGGGAGTAGGCCTGCCAAAACCTCGAGACTCATGGTATGCGTTGAGGGCATACATCCCAACGCGATACGGAGACAAAGATACTGAATTCGCTCGAGTTTAATGAGGTGTGTTTTGGCAGCTGATTGAAAACAGAAACTGCCATACTCCATCACTGAGAGAATAGTTGTTCGATACAACATTATAAGATCTTCGGGGTGGGCTCCCCACCAGGTGCCGGTAATTGTACGGAGAAAGTTTATTCTTTGTTGGCATTTTTTACTCAGATACCTAATATGGGCCCCCCAAGTACATTTGGAGTCGAACCAGACCCCAAGATACTTCAATGACATAGCATGAGTGATCGGTTTACCCAAAAGTTGAAGCTTTGGTTTTGCTGGTCTATGCTTCCTAGAAAAAACCACCATCTCTGTTTTCTCCGTGGAGAATTCGATCCCTAGCCCAATGGCCCAGGTTGAAAAATTGTTCAAAGTATCTTGTAAGGGTCCTTGCAGGTCGGATTCGTTTGGTCCTACGACAGACACCACTCCATCATCTGCAAGTTGTCTTAGGCTGCAATTTTGTGTAAGGCAATTGTCGATGTCGCTTACGCAAAAGTTGTACAAAAGGGGGGTTAAACATGAGCCCTGGGGGAGGCCCATGAAAGAGACCCGACTTACTGCCGAATCTCCGTGAGAAAAGTTCAAATGTTTCTCACAAAGCAAGTTATATAACATATTATTCAATAGAGGCGGCAAACCCCGAGAGTGTAATTTGTCCGACAAAACCTCTATTGAAACAGAATCGAAGGCCCCCTTTATGTCCAAGAATACTGAAGCCATTTGTTTTTTTTCGGCGTAAGCCATTTGAATTTCTGAAGAAAGCAACGCAAGACAATCATTCGTCCCCTTGCCCCTGCGGAACCCATATTGTGTATCTGAGAGTAGGCCATTCGTTTCAACCCATCGATCAAGGCGAAACAAGATCATTTTCTCCAACAATTTCCGTATACAAAACAGCATTGCTATTGGGCGGTAAGAATTGAAGTCGGACGCGGGTTTTCCGGGTTTTTGAATAGCTATAACTCGTACTTGTCTCCAATCATCTGGAACAATATTATTCTCCAGAAACCGATTGAATAAATTCAACAAGCGATGTTTCGCCACATCAGGGAGGTTTTTCAGCAAGTTGAACTTAATTCTATCCGATCCCGGAGCAGAATTGTTACATGAAAGGAGAGCAAGAGAGAATTCTACCATCGAAAACTCGGAATCAAGATCGCACCTACCTTGTGGTATATCTCGAACAATTTTTTGCACAGGAGCGGAATCAGGACAAACCTTCCGTGCAAAATTAAAAATCCATCGATGTGAATATTCTTCGCTTTCATTCGTTGAAGAGCTATTTCTCATGTTTCGAGCCACTTTCCATAATTTTTTCATTGACGTTTCTCGTGACAAACCTCCCACGAAATTTCGCCAATAAGCACGTTTTTTCCCTTTGATTAAGTTTTTAAATTGATCTTCAAGGGCTAAATACGTTTGAAAATTTTCAGGGGTTCCACGTTTCCAAAAAGCTTTAAATGCATTCGATTTTTCTACATAAAGCTTGGAACATTGGCTATCCCACCATAGATTGGGAGGCCTTCGGGAAATGGTGGAACCTGGGATGGTTTTCGTTTGAGCGCGAACCGCGCTGTCATAGATCAAACGAGAAAGGAAGTTATACTCCTCCAATGGAGGTAAACCATCTCTGGAATTGATGGCTAGAGCAATCGCGTCCGCATATTTTTTCCAGTCAATGTGTCTTGTGAGGTCATATGCCATGTTTATAGATTCAGAAGAATTCGACCCAATGGTGATGGAAATTTTGATTGGCAAGTGATCACTACCGTTGGGGTTCTGGATTACATTCCACTTGCAATCTAACGATAGTAAATTCGAGCAAAGCGAGAGGTCAAGAGCACTTGGGTTAGCAGGAGGTTTAGGCACACGTGTTGTTTCCCCAGTGTTCAAAACGGTCATATTGAAGTTGTTACAAAGGTCATATATCAACAATGAACGATTGTCGTCGTACTGTTCCCCCCAGGCAGTTCCATGAGAGTTGAAGTCTCCCAAGATCAATCGTGGCTCAGGAAGGAGTGAGCACATATCATCAAGTTGTTTGCGGCTAACCGCAGCTCTCGGAGGCCAATACAAGCTGACAATACAGAGGTCTTTGCCTCTGATGTTTGCATGACAAGCAACAGCTTCGATCCCTCCAATAGGTGGAAGTTCAATTCTAAAAAATGAGTGGCACTTATTGATCCCCAAAAGCACCCCTCCGTATCTATCATCACGGTCCAAGCGTATAATATTAAAATCGTGGAAAGAGATATCATCTCGCGAAGAAAGCCAAGTTTCGGACAGAGCAAAAACATCACAATTGTAGTTATGAATTAAAATTTTGAATGTATCCAATTTAGGGATAAGACTACGACAATTCCACTGTAAAACAGTGATATCTCCGACCTCTCTATTTGAATTAGACATCAAGAGAGATAATCATTGCAAGGAGGGGCCATGTTTGCATCAATTGTTGCAAAATTGTCTTTATAACGGGAAGCATTGAGATGACAAGGGTTCTGATGGAGTCGGAAACATTAAAACACTTGAAGATTTGGTCCAAAAGGTCAGACAACTTTATAAATCCCGATTGGGAAGTTGAACTGGACGGAATAACAGGGACAGTTGGGGTTTTTGATGTCCCCTCGAGTGCTGGGCCATTCGAAGGTGAATTATTCCCACGGAAACCAGGAGGAACCTGATTTTTCTTGTCCGCTGCACTCGATTTTTTGGGCAAGCTAACTGGGGGTATCACCGGGGGGACTTGTTCTTGAACTTTGGGAGTGGTCACATTTTTGCGCCGGGGATTCCCTTTGAAAATAAACGGTGTGCCCCCGCTAGCTGTGTCCGCTTCCATTTCATCAACTGGCAACGTGGAAAAGGTATTGTGTGTTGAGATTGGTTGTTGTTGTTGTTGGGCCAGTGGAGAAGCGCCCTTTAAAATATCCGCAAAAGTGCGCTTCGAGCGTTCCTTTAAAGAGCGCTTCTGTTTCTCCCAGCGACTCTTGTAAGTTTCACAAGCTGAGAGCGCGTGTGGGGATCCTCCGCAATATGGACACTTATGCTCAGTCGCACTGCAGGATTTCCCCTCATGTTGCTCTCCGCAAGTGGCACAGCGCTCCTAATCCGAAGTGTGACCAACTGACTTGCATTTGTTGCAAGTCATGGGCTTTGGCACGAAGAGTCGCACAGGTAGTCTCAATTTGTCCACCATAACGTAGTCAGGGAGGGCGGCACCAGCAAAGGTGACTCGAAACGAGTCGGACGGCGTAAATTTAGTTTGGTCCCCATCATGGGAAAGTTTCCCGAGTTGGCGACAGTCCAAGATTTTCACTTCCATTGAGGGGAGCTTCTTGAACTTGCCTTTTCCTTCTGCTTTTATTTGTTCGCTCGTCAGACCCGTTTCAGTTATCACCCCCTCAATTTCTACGTTATGGGAGGGTATAAATGTTCGATATTCGAGGGTGAAATGTTGATCAGCAACAATCTCGTTTGCGTGTTTCCGTTCATTCACGACAACTCGCAATTTGTTCGGTCTAACCCTGCGAATTTCAGATACAGAAGTGTATCTGGCCAGATCTTTCATGATCTGAATCACGTTAAGGTTTTTTCCTTTCGGTTTTGGCCGGAGGAAAACAACCCAAGGGCCAGTTCCAGGTGCATCTTCTGGATAAACTCTGACACGTGGAGCGGAGACAACAGAGGGGGAAGACGAGGACGAGGACGAGGACGAGTATGAGGATGAGGACGAGGACGAGGATTGGGTTGGATCGGAAGCATCAGAAGGGGGAAGCGAAATCGATGATGGGAGAGGGGGAGTGGAAGTAACAGTGGGTTCAGAAGGGAGGCTTGCTATTTTCTTAGAGGGGGGCTTGGAAGGATGAGCAGATTCGTCCACAGAAGAATTATCTTCTTTTTGAGGGACTCGTTTATGTTTTTTCCCAGATCTTGAATGGGATTCATTATCGGAGATCTCCATCTCTGGAGATCCTCCACTATTCTCCATTTTACAAAAATTTCTGTCTTATTTCTAAATTATTATTGATTTTAACAATAATCTTAATATATAAGTTGTTCCAATAATGCGCTCTACTGCCCTAATCAGGGAGAGACAGAGGCTACGCGCTACGGAGACAACACAATAGCGCAAGAATAGCTTACGCAGCCACGTGATGATGAATCCCGTTTGCGACAGCCACACGATGGCGATCCCGTTATGCCGAATCAGTTCAACAGCCGCAATCCGGCTCGCTGCAAGAACGTATGTTTAATGTTTAATGTTCACAGTACTTAGCTATGCTCATGGCTCAGTCCAACGCGACGCATGCTTCTGGATAGCTATACGAGTAGATAATGATTTATCTTTCATCCCATTTCGGCATGGATGATGCCATCATACACGAAGGAAGTTCTGCATGTCTTCGTATAATCAATTTTAATTCACGCATTCTGTTTCATATACGGAAATTTAAAAAAAATGAACAAAAGTATTGGGATTTTAAACCAGATGAGTTGCCAGGTCCCTTTGAGTATCGATTTGTGAAAAATATGTGCAAAAGTCGAAAAAATTTTAAAACATTTCAGTCAGACAATGATCTAAAACTAGCGCTGCATTTCCGTATAAAAGAATATCATATGAAACCACTTGAATGGCAAACACCTGATCTTAATTCAATTTAGAATAAAACTTGAGTCGATAATTATTGCGACACTTTCAAACTGAGTTAACTTTTCTCATACTTGACCGAAATTAATCAAATTTTGCCCAGTTCATCTTCAGAGTGTTTGTTCACATCCGCTCAGTTATGTAATTGTCCGTGAGATTCCGGTCGAGGTAGAAGAAAATCAGCAAACCGTTTGCGAAAGGAAGCGGAAAACAGTGAACCACGGAAGACAGCAAACCATAAAAACCGAGAGAGCAGTGATTGCTCATTCCAGGCGGAATACGAACATTTCGACACGGGACTTGGCAAAAAACTTGATGTTTCGCAAATTTTCGTCAAGAGGGTCAAGAAACGATCCGGATTTAAAACGTACAAGGAACTTCCCAAATCGGTACGAACGCTAATACGCGTACCCGCAAACTCTACACGAAGCTGCTACCGAAATACCGGTTCTGCGTCATTGATGATGAGATTTTACATTAAAGCGGATTGTAAGCAGTTTCCGGGGCAGGATTATTTTATGGGTAAGGACAAGTTTGCTGTGGATGACCGTTTCAAACGAAACAAGCATTTCGAAGAACCTGCTTTGGCAGGCTATATACACTTGTGACAAACGGAGTAAACCATTCGTGAACAACGGTACCATAAACTTTTAGAGCTTGATAGATGGATAGATAGACTGTACAATTCGTAGTTGCTCTTCGTGATTGACCTAAACCAGCTAAATTACATAAAGAACATACCGAATGACGCTTGGGAGTAGCAAATCATTCTCATTGTGAAAAGCTCGGTGAATCGAGCTATAAATATTCAATAACGACGCTGGTCATGTCCTTACAGTCGCCAGGGGAAGGGAAGGAATGTTAGTATTAAATCCGCCGCTCGAATGCCAGAAGGGTTGCCTCTAAAGCGTTTTTCCCTTGCGTTTATCATGGAAGGGATAGTTGTTAGGGGGGGAGGTAAGAATCAGGATGTGTGAGTGATGTAATTATGAATTTATCCATTTCTTTTTTTGCATAATAACCATGGATAACAGCTCTTACAACCATCCTCCTAAGGAGCTATAACACCTATGCTCTGGTTCTCAATCGTTTCCGACTCTTTTTCGGACATACTACTATAGAGATCCCTCATTCGTAAGCGGAGTTACCAATAGCACTATAAACGATTAGATCTACAAAACGGAGTACCTCCAAAAACGGCTTTCGCGACCAACAACGATCAAAAATCGTTGTTTTGGTCCGATTTGGCTACATGCCACTACTTCAAAATCGTGCAGCATTGGTAAGCGGCTAATTTCGTAGATTTTTGCTTAAGATTTTTGACGTAGAACTACGTCTTTCAGGAAGGGTGCCAAATCAGAAAACAGGTCACGTTTTTGTGAACTAAAGTTAATGTTAATAACTATTTTCACAGTGAACAAATTCTGATACTTTGCACACCAATGAAGTCGGAAATTCTCTAAGATTCGTTTGATACACTATACAGTACAATCCACTAATGCCTAAACAGTTTAAATTAATGAAAACTGGAAGCATTCTCATTTTCCCATACATTCGTTCTGCAGATTTGTGTGCATTCCCGAACAGAGCTGTCTATAACGAGCGACTGATACATTCGTTTCTGCCCATTTTCAACATATTTCATTTCATTTAGGTTTATTTACCATCCGCGATTTGAAACCACACCATTCGTTGCGTGGACACCGACTGGACAACAGCGTTGCTGGACGGACTGGACGGCGAGGGATCGAGTGCTTTTCTCAAGGCAATGAGGGTGGAGGTGTAGTGCTAGAGTAAAATTTTCCAAGGGCCTTTTCAAGGTTAGAGACGAATGAACTGAAAATGTTCAAAGTCTCTATAATACAAAACCTAACCTAAGCTGCGGCCACACCACTTCTCGTATGTTGGCCATCCAAGCAACATGGTTGCCGGAGAGCGTCGAGCGGGAGAGGACTGTTTTCTTGTCGGGTGAAGGAGGAGTATGGAATAGAGTTTCTTTCTCATGGCGGAAACCAAAAATAGAATAGAATGAAAACACAGATGCGAATGAGCTAGTATAGCACAACGAGCGGATATTATTCATGCCTAATGCTGATTTCACATACATACATACACAGCTCGATACAAGGAGAGCATGTCCTCTGTATCGAGGTGTGCTACCACAAAGTAGAGCAGCATACGAGAATTGTTTGTGCTAGTGCGGATACGGAAGAGTATCCAGAATTATGGAATATAGTTATACACTGCATTTATTTAGATGAACGTACATTTCATGAAAGTATGCTTTCAAATTCCAGCAGGGTAACCTTACTGTTGCACGTTGTGGGTAGGAGCAAAAGGGTTCATAGTTTGTGATCGATATCTGAGTTGGAAGAAGAAAATCTGATGCGAGTTGAACCAAATAAACGAGAAGCGCTGATAGCTTTCGTCTCTACTCGACTCTTTCGAGTCTACTGATAAAAAATTAAATAACTAAAATGATATCACAAAAATCTCCATGCATTCTAAAATAATATCCAAAGTGATAAATAAGTGGATTGAATAATATAATTCCGTAGTTCTACGTCGAAAACTGCGGTGGTGTCCTAGATACAACCCATTACAATTTTTTCATCCTGAAATTTAACCGATGTATGTAAGCTGAATTAATAGCTATAGATATGCTACTAAACTACTGAACCATTTCAAGAATATCTGAACATGAGTAAAATTAAAGAGGCTTCGGTCGTTAATGATGAATGTTTTGGAATGTAGTTTTTCTGTCAATGAAACAATACCAAAGCACTAATATGGATAATATTACGGTAATAGTACGAATATCTACTTTCTTCTGCAACGCTAGTGACATCGAAGAAAATCTTATCAACGGCATATCAAATGAACTCGACAAAGTGTGTTTATGTATCTTCAACACGAAAGCTACCCACTCCTCCCGAAAAAGATTTCAATTTCCTGAATACAAACTTTATGCAGAACGAAAGAATCACAGTTGCAGACTCGAGTTGTGTCTTCCCAATCCAACTGAAATAACTTCTCTCTAATGTTATCCATCCACTACAGATCTTTCTTTTGTTTTTTTTTCACAAACCTATGAACATTCTGTGTGTGTATGCAAAAGTAATAAATCCGTCAGCCCTGGAGCAGTGCGGAAGTGTTTGACGGAAACACCTTGCCGAGATAATAGCCAGAGCCAGCCAATGGCAAAAAGTTGAATGGATGAGGAACGATCTTCTCCAGTCGACACGGGAGGATGCAGAAGTGTGAAAAGAGAAGTAGGGTCGGTAGGAGATAAATAAACAAGCAGAATTCTAAGCGCTAGAGCTGCAGCAATGCATGAGAGCTGAAATATGACCGCTTTAGGAATGGAATAAATTGGTGCTCGTTTCGTTCTTCAACCCAGCCGGAAAATGCTACTCTTTCAACAGAAGATTGGATTTAAACGGTGAATCAAATCTTGGGAAAAACTAGTGCTAAAGTTTTCTGAATTATGGCAATATTTTGTATGGGAGGGGCAATGCAATGATACATCATTGTGTAATATGATCTGCAATCTCGTAGTGAAGATATGGTATTTCAGATGACAATTGAGAGATATATATGCAGCATGGTGTAGTTTCTCTAGAAGGCGCGAAGAATCCACGAGCCGATGATCGTTCCAGAGTTCCATAGTAATTCTATAGAGCTTCCCAAAATTTGTCAGTGAGACGTAGGCGCTTGCTCTTTTGTTTTGGTCATAGCTTTCATATTATCTGACCACTGATGCACACTACAAGGTCGTGTGGATAGTTTAATGTTTTCTGTATCGATAAAACATAGTTTTCATGCTGAAATATCTTTATTACGTGTTTACACCTCATTTTTAGTCGGTTATCGCGTTATCCGCGATTTCGCGGTGACCTAGCCAGACTATTTCGCGGATAATCGGGGTTCTACTGTATACTTACTATTTTTCTCGGATAGTCTTAGCAGTATACAAACCATTCAAACCTTGAAACAACAGACGAAAGCATCATATTATCTTAAAAAAATTGGGGATGCATTGAATATTATTGTAGATAAAAACTTCAGAGTCACTTTCATTTGGATTCCTTCCCATTGCTCTACACTCTATCCAACTTCTATAAGACCAGGTGATGATCTTGCAGCTTTGTGTCATTGTAATTAAACAATGCTTCTATTTATATTCTAGTGTGTAGGTATTGGTGACTACCATACACTGCATGATTTTCATATGGGTGTGTGCAAGCACTGAGCGTAAATGAATGTTTTCGTATTTTCAACTGTCATGTTTCTATAAGCCCAGTTACATTTTCCGTTGTTTTAGTTGTTTTGATCAATAAAATCTGGAAAATGCCGAAGGGAAAAGTGCTCACGAAGAGAAAAGAAAGACAAATCGATGCAATTCATCAATAGAATGTTGGTATCAGAGAAATTTCTCATCGGATTAGACGATCCCATCAAGTAGTGCTCAATTATCTGGCGAATCGTCAAGTAAACTGTAAGAAGGAGAGAACTCCACGTAAATCGAAGCTCTCTGATCGGGATAAGCGGGAAATAGCTAGAACCGGTTCGAGTACCTCAAAATCGCATGTGCAAATAAAGCAATATTTCAATTTAAATGTTACTCGGGTGACAATTCGTCAAATTTTGTTAAAAAATCCTCACATAAAGAGGGCTCAAAAGGTTAAAACTCCTCATCTTACAGCATCTCACATCGGAAGACGTCTGAGTTTTGCCAAAGCTCACATAAACCGACAGTGGGACATGGTATGTTGTGACAAAGCATGTTTCCATAAGAATACATTTTGTCACATACCATAACGAAAAGTTCTTCAATGAATGTAGATTCTTCATTTTAGGAAGAATCTACATTGAGGGAAAACGGTACACCACGATTGAAGAGCTCAAGTTCGCAATTTCGGAAAAACGGAAAAATATCGAGAAATCCGTTCAGCAGAATTTGGTAAATAGTATTCCAACATGATTTTTCCAGGTTATTAGCCGAAATGGCAAGGTTACCAATTATTGGCGTGTAAATCAGCCGATCGTTTTCAATTTTTCATTGATAATATTTATGAACTTTGAAGTGGTCTTATAGAAACTGGACAGCTGAAATTATCATATTTAAGCATAATAAATAAACAAACAACTCTTTTGAACGGAAACTAACGTTAAATATACTTTATTATAAGCATTCAACAAAGTATGAATATATCTTGTTGAAATTCTAACTGTTTGTGTTGCAACGAAACAAAATCAGGGTGGTCTTATAGAAGTTGGACAGAGTGGTATTTCTGATAATGAGAAAGCGGATACAGTTTTCGAAAGATTAATAGAGTATCGGGAATTCTTCTGCATTTCCCGACAACAGTCAGTTAAATAAAAAAACAGAAAGTGGGTTATATCTGTGGTATAACCGCAAGGTTGACGTAGGACTATCGTTGATTTAGTGATCATTTGTTTGAAGTTGAACAAAATCCATTCTGAATGAATGAATAAATAAATATTTGGGAGACTTCGAAAACGAGAGCGTTACGTTGTAGGCACCGTATTCTTCTTGATGCTCGATGCCCGCCAGTGGTTAATGCTAACTCGATAACCACCTGTTAACTCTTTGTGGTCGTTTGTCTTCTCTCAGCCACCACAGCAAGAAACCATGCTAATCTTATATTTTACTCAACCATGTATCAATTTATGCTTTTCCTAAACGAAGCTTGACGTCTAGTGAACCTGTTTACGAGTCAATACGGTGTTTCTATGAGTAATAGATAACGGTACTCATTATCAAACAAAGTGGTCACCCACACAAAACATCGCACAGTGTGTTGAATGCATAGGAATGTGGGAAATCATAACAGCAGAATTTAGCCATTGTAACACTTTGTGTGATGGAAAAGATTGTTCATAAGTATCCGAACTACTGCTTGTAAAAATGTCTCAAGCGACAAAATCTTTGTTCAACTAAAGCGCCCCATACACGCACACTACTATTGTACGAATTTATTGACATTACTATTGAAGGTTGTCCACAGACGTACAATATTATGGCGTCACAGTCATATTTGTGCAATGAAATCGAATCATTTGGGGATGATATTGAAGTCGGTCCTGAATATTGTGCAAGGCTGGCTACTTCGCTCATCGCGACACACGCGTTCTTGAAAAACAGTCTGTGAAATTTTTTAGGATAACACTCATTTTAGACCTGAGACGATGTAAATGTAAACATGAGCTTTGACATTAACTGACACCATATTGCACAACGTCACACATAGATCATGCACTATTGTAAGCGTTGCACAATAAATATCTAAATTTTTTGATATCATACAATATATTGTACAACATTTCAATACAGGTCGGACTCGATTATGTATAGTCGACCATTTTTTTTCAACAATTATTTTCAAATCCTATACATAATCGAATCTCAAGAAACCATTTTTTTCATTAATGTATGAATGTCAAACATTTATAGAAAAATAGCTTTTTTGTGATTCGATTATGTATTGGATTCGAAAATTAACGTTGAAAGTGAAATTGCGATTATATATAATCAAGTCCGACCTGTATCTGAAACACATCCTCAATATTATTTTACAACCACCTATGTTGAGCAATAATATTGTAGATGTATGGGCCACTTAAAGTGAAAAGTTCTGATCATTTCGAATACGCAGGAATAATTATTTGAGTAACTACTGAAGAAATTATTTTAAAAGAGCAGAATAATTGTTTGCATAAGTGTCTCATATTCAACGGATAATAAAAATGGAATTAATTATTGATTATGCTTCATATGATTAACTCTTGGTGATTGTTTAGAAATATTTCATACGAAGACGAGTTATAAAATATAATTTTAATACAAAAACATCAGATTGAAGTGACATCACAAAAAAAAATTATTTTATAATCTTGCATATATCCCTGCTTTTTCAAGAGAAAATAAGTACGGCACCCATGCTCATATTTAATACGACCGCAAAGGGTTAATTGCACTTGATTGAAAAATCACAAAACAAAATGTATTTGGTCGCATTATATTATGAATAGAAAATATAAAAGTAAACTTTTTCGCTTGAATGTAATCTTCAATTCCAAGGGGAACTGGAACTAGATTTTTTCAGATTATTTCGCAGTTATCGTTGCATCTTTCTGGATTCTTCTCGATTGCTTGATAACCACCAAATGAAAAGAGTTGCTCGCGTGTATGTGTGTGTATGGCGGTTGCTCCGATGCCTCAAGCGGATCCTATTTTCGGTGCTGTTACTTTCTTGGTCGCCTTTCCAGTGGCATCACTCTCCTCCTGATGAATTCCCATCAGGCCTAAGGTGCACAAACAGGCTCTAAGTGACACCGTTCATCAGCGCTTTCATGATAAACGAAGTTAGCTTCACCACAACAGCGACAACATGCTCCAATCTCTGTTCAATTATAACTAAGTGGATTTCCGAGCGGCGCTCGCTTCTATACCGATTGGTGATTTCATAGCCTGTTTTGAAAGCAATTTTTGGATAAAAATGTAACAAGTATATAACGCATAGACATTTTATCTTTCGAATGAAATGTTTATCATACCATTTCGTTCAGTTGTTTAGGAGCTATTATCGCTCAAAATCTCGTTCTCCGGCGTAACGCTTTCGTTTTCGAAACTTTGAATTTACTGCACAATATAGAAATGAAACGTAGTTCTACGTCAAAACGTTTGATATCATGAAGAACAATTAGTTGAGCTGCAACATTCTTAGAAAAACGTGGATTGTAGTGGTAAGTGAACGCAGTAAACGGGAATATTCCTTAGAGTGATCATTTTACTACCCCTACCCCTGTATTTTTGTGGTTGTTGTGGAATAGTCGTAAAGCATCACAAATTTTCTTCTTCTAGCTGAAGCCTTTGTGAAGGATGAAGCTGCAAATCCAAACCTAGTTCGAGGACAGCTTCACGTATAGTTTGGGCAATTTCTTACTCAAGTCACGTTCGTAGCGCTCCAATTCTCATCGTTATGTTGACACATGTTGACACGATTATTGCACCGTTCAACCGGTTAACTTCGCATCAGAAACAATTTTCGATTGTTTATCGAATCATCGCTAGGCTCGCTCGAATCATTGCGGCGTATGAATTCCTGTCTGTCGAATACTAAACGACGTTTTCTCGTTAAGGTGATATTGTATCGGTGTGAATAGGGTAACGTCGAGGAAGTGTTTCCTAAATTTGGGAACAGAGCGGACTTTGGTGATTGATAATCATCCACTGAATGGCTCGATTATACTGAAGAAGGGCACCTTCGCCGAGTCGTGAGTTGATTGAGCTGAGCGCATTTTCATTGAAAAGTTTCAAAGAATTTGAACATTTATAACATGCTGAGCAGCTATCAAAAAATGCTAAATTCATAATCCTATCCTTACATTATTCTGTTCTTCCCAAAGTAAACAGATACACCATCTGTGGTACAGCTTTGAAATGCCACACAGAAGGATGGAAGGACCAAAATAATCAGATTATTCTCATACTTGAAACATCGTTCGGTTCGGATTTAGTTGCTCGGAGTTCGGTCGGTGTTTGTGGAGATTGGGCGGGCGGCGAAAACATTGCTGGTACAGGGTGAAACATTTTTTTGGAACAACATTGCACTAATTTGTGCTTCGTTGCTGGAGAAACAGAAGCTACACTCACTCGTTAGTGAGTTCCACCCATTCTCTGTATACTGCCGTTGTTTTATGTGGTTCCCGGAATAAATCGCCACAGAAAACGACTGCAACAGAAACCACCGCTTATAAAATGTGTAGTAGGCTATAAATATTGTGGCGCGGTATTGTATTTCAAAACAAGAATTAACCGGGCAAACGTATCGCCCCAGGCAAACGTAACGCCCCGGGCAGACGTATACCGTCCGACGCTCGCTAGAGCTCGGTCGGACATTGCTAAAGGATCGTATCCTATGTTTCAAACTAACCGGGCAATCAGTGGATCCCAGGTTTGCGTGCGAGACACCGCCGCTTCCGACGGCGGGTCGGCGGTGGACTCGGATTGCGTCATCTTGGCGGCATGGGCCGCCTCGATTCCTTATCCTCGCCAAATGGGGACTTCGTCCCCATTACATTGTCCTCAGAATAAATTTCGAAAAACGAGAACAAGAGAATAAATTTATAATAGAAATGTGAGGCACATGATGTTTTTCCCGCGCCAAATATTTCTAGCCTACTACACTTTTTCTAAGCGGTTGTTTCTGTTGCAGTTGTTTACTGTGGCGATTTATTCCGGTCACCGTTTTATGTATTCAGTGAAATCACGTATCAGTGGGGCATCCCGACAGGGGGTGAAGATCGAATTGATTAGGCATGCGAGAGAACGATCTCTCGATAGCATCACAAATGCTTGTCCAAATTTGCATGCTGGAGTTTGTTGTTCCTGGACCAGTTGCGGGAACTGAACTCAGTATATTTTGTCGATGTTCAACCTGGACAAAGCAAGTTGTTTGTAATTTGAACAACAGTACAAAGTAATCCACTAGCTTTGACCCTATAACGATAGAATACAATCAACTGTCTCTTTACAGCGTTAAATAAAATTTCAGTATTCATTGCTTGCATGTATGGCATTTTAATTAAATCCTCATTCAGAACTACGACAAAAGTAAAACAGTTGTTGTGTCGGAATGTTATACAGAAATTCGATTATGAAAATCTGTTAAGGAATTGCTCTGATATTGTTCAAACCTCGTGCATTCATTCCTTTTCGGAAAAACTCAGAACACTTATTTTTATTCTGCCAAATACATGATTTAGAATCAGAGTGGTATAATTTACTTTCAAAGGGTCTGGCTGGGTAAGGGAGCCAAAAGTGCCCCCAAACCAAATCAACAACTGTATGGAAAATATTGTATAGGGTACTAAATAAAACATTTTGTCAGTAGTACCATATATTTGAGTTCTTATATGGTACACCATAAGATCTGTGGTGAAAAATGTACCTTTTGGTTTTTTTCCACGCCATTCTCAATAGCTTTAAGACAAAAATAAAGAAAAATACTGAAAGTACATCTTACTAAGGTTTATCGATAAATATCTTCAAAAAATTTTGACGTAGGACTACGTCTAACCGGAAGATATAGGGGGTGAAATGGAAATCTAGGCACTGAACAAGTAGGAAAAAATGCAAGATTTGGAACGCTTATAACTCGAGCATTTCTCAATAGATCGCAAAAGTTTTTGCATCAATTGATAGGAAATATATCTACGCATCTATCATAACGAATAACATTTCATTTTTCTTGAGATAAATAATTGAATAATTGTGAAATATCAAGCATTGTCAAAATGCACTATGTGTCCATTTTTGATTGGTCCATTTTGTGCTCCTCAAATCGTACCGACCAAAACGGGCAACCAGAGCAGCAGCGAAATAGAATGAAGCACGATTGGAAAGGAAAAAGAAAAAAATGAACGAAACATTGGTCGCAGTCTCACACATGCGTAATTCTCGAGCCAGCCAGTCAGCTTAAAAATCCCCGGTCCGCTGCCGTAAGGATCATTCTCATCCAAACCGTACACCACATCGGTTCGCATCACAACACATCAACAAACCAACCCAAGCAGCCATGTCTGGACATGGTAAAGGAGGAAAAGTGAAGGGAAAGTCAAAATCCCGCTCGAACCGTGTTGATCTGGAGTTCCCCGCAAGGGTAGCTAGGCTGAGCGCGTTAGTACCAGTGCACCAGTCCACCTAGCCGGCGTTATATAGTTTCGGCCGCCGAAGTGATCGAGTTAGCTGGCAAAGCTGCTCGCGACGATAAGAAAACCCGCATTCGGAACAGAACACATTCGGTTCGGTGGACATCAAGATAACAGGCAGTTGCAGCGAGTGGCGAGTGGCAAACGCAATCGCAAAACGGCATCAGGTAGCAGAAGAAAAAAGTTTGTTCTTTATACAAACTGCTTTGGTGGCAAATCCAGAACAAGGCGGCATCGAGGGCGTTCGAATAGGGTTTTTTTTTTCAAAACCACGAGTACAAAGTTTTCTAAATTGGAACCATTCCATAAAACAAGGCGCTTTTCAGGGCCATTAAACCTTCCAAAAAAGAGTTTAGGAAATACAGTTCAATGTTTTCTAAAACATTATCCAAAATAATAATAAAACATAAATTGATTTTTTCATAATTTGTTTGCCAGGATCTGATGAGTATGTGAATTTGGCAGTTGTTCTGAGCTTATTGATAGTTGGGAACTTTCCAGATTATTCAATTTTCACCAATTCTTAAATTGTTTCCAGATTGAAAGTACAGTAATTTACAATTAGTTCGATATTTAGCTAATTGGACGGACATGTAATGCGACTTATTTAGTTGGACATTTTTGTAAACATAGAGATCCAAATTATGACCCCACATTGAAAGTCGACACTGTACCACTGTAATCGCAAATGTTCAATTACAGGTTAAAATCGCCTCCAGTGCGACACTGAGTGGCGCTTCGGCACGTCGCATTGAATGTAATTTACTGTACAACATGTCACAAAGCTGGATGGGAAGAAATTTTCCAACTGTGAAAGCTGTGGCGAGTGGCAACAAATCGCTAAACAGGAAGGTTTAGCCGAACAAGATGGGGATATCGAGTGATAACAAAACAATAAACTCTTTAGATTGAAGATAATTTTGTGATCCTGAAAAGGACCCTTTTTAGCCTGCATGTGAATCCAACGAGCGAACAAATCATAATGAATGTATTTTCTTCTTCTTTCTTTGTTTTTAAGAGGCTTTAAACTTTGCAGTTCATTCACCTCTAGCCCAGTGAAGAGCCACAATAAAACCAGCCCAGAGGGGACTGGCGAAAGGGAAACCAACAAAATCACTCATCAGACCCGTCCGCTCGACTCTCGGTTAAAGAAGAAGGTAGGAAGGGATCCTATGCTTCATAAGATATTTAATATATGCTGTAAAGAAAAGTAAAAATTTACTGATCCGAGGACCAAAGCAGTAACGAAGCGCAAGTGACCCAGCGAAAGGCGTGTTCCAAAACAAAAAAAAACAAAAAGGCCCTTCTCAGGAGGATAGGAAGGAAAGGAGTGGAAAGGATTTGGGTGGGATTAGTGGAGTGGAAGGGGGTGGGAGTGGTATGGGAAGGAAAGAGGGGAGGAGTGGGTGTGGGGTGGGGTGAAATGAAATGAAATACAGTTTGAATAGGTAATAAAGTATAGTGGTTTTGAATTTAATGGTATATAGTAGAGCTGAAAAATGGAGAGGTTTATTTAATGAATTTATCCTCCTTGGTGAGTGTGGCTGTAGGAATAGGAAGTTGATTAAAGTATAATGTAATGGATAGAAGATAGATGTGGGTATGAAAGTATATATTATATTATTTGTTATTTATTATTATTGAATGCGTGTATATACATGTATGAATACCTTCCTTCCGACCAGTACATACATGTGTATACACACATAAACACGCATACATGACTGTGAAGTCGCGAACTTTAATAAGCAATTTCCAAGGTATTTAGTATTTCGGTTTAGATTTTACCAAAGAAGTCGGTTTCTTTCAGAAACGCAATTAAATTGGTTTCTTGGGTCTCGTCTCTACTGAGGATATCTCGGAGACTCTGACCTATGTTGTGTCGGACTCGAGCATCTTTGGTATGTTGACATTCAAGTAAAAGATGGCTAACGGAAACCGGAGCTTCGTTGCAAGCACATTGGGGTTTTTCGGCTCTGCAGAACAAGTGTGAGTGGGTGAAGTTAGTGTGCCCAATTCGAAGACGGGTAAGGACTTGCCTTTCCCTACTATTGAGGCGGTCCTCCCAAGGGAGAGTGAAATTTTTAATTTGATGAAGATGAGTGGGACGGCTGTTTATCCAACCTATGTCCCAGCTTTCACGGACTTGCTGTTTTACCCAGCGGACAATGTCAGATGGAGGACAGGGCATGTCTGGGGGTTTTATTTTGCTGCCCTTGCCGGCCAGTATGTCGGCGGATGTGTTTTTCGCGGATTCCTGAGTGACCAGGAACCCAGCAGAAGGAGATGTTTTTATTTGAAGCAGCCTCTTCTGTTTGACGTTCCAATTTCTTCCCGTCGCAGATGAACGTTCACATATATCGGAAAGATCTGTGTTTGTGAGATTTTTGAACCATGTTTTAGCCCTATGTATTAATGTGACATTGTGGTCGCTTTCGGGGAGTGACAAGTGACGGATGGCTTTATTAGTGATGGCTTTTGTTACCAGGTGGGTGAAGGGAAGTTGCCCACTTTCTGCCATTACAGCAAGAGTAGGACTGATGGGAAAAGCGCCAATTGCGAGCCTAATTGCTTTATTGTAAATTGGTGTTTAATGGTGTTTAACACCCTGTCCCCTCCACGGCTGAAGGTGCCTATTCCGTAAAGGATTTAAGGGACCAACCAAACATTTACAATATTTAGCAGCGACTTTCTATGACCAGAGGCTAGGTTGCCTGCGATAGCCTTGATGATGTTCAGTTTCTTTCTGGTGGCTATTTTGGTCTTTTGAGAATGTGATAGGAAGTTGAGTTTCTTGTCGAAAGTAACCCCTAGTATTTTCAATGTCCTCATTGTCGGGATCGAGATTTTGCTGAGCTGAAGATAGGTTCTCCTTCTGAGAGCTTTTCCGATATGTATGTGTTTGGATTTCTCCGGGGAAATTTTGAAACCTGTTTTTAGAGCCCAGTTTTGGATGGAGTCTAAGGTTTTTTGAAGCCTCTTTCTCTGAATTAAGCCGAAGCAGCTCGTAGAGATAAGAGTGATGTCATCTGCATAGACTATGATTTTTGTATGGTCCGGGATAACCTCGAATAGAGATTGCATGGCAATGTTGAAGAGGGTTGGTGAAAGTGCTGAGCCTTGGGGGAAGCCGTTTTTTGGGATTTTTAGAGAAGATTGGTGGTTGTTAATAACGGTTTTGAAAGACCGGTTTTCTAGAAAACTTTTAATGAAGAGACCTAATCTCCCACGAATCCCCCGGCGAAAAGGCTTTTCAGCACTGGGTACCTCCATACCCGATCGAAGGCCTTGGATAAATCCAGGGAAACAATATCAATGTGGTGTAATTTTTCAGTTGCGTCGTCTAGGATTTTTTCGATTGCTACAAGGCAATCTTCTGTACCTTTTCCCGCACGGAATGCGAATTGTCTGGGATCAATCAGCTTATTTGACTCTAGAAAAGTCGTTAAGCGTCGATTGATCATTTTTTCCAAGACTTTCCCAACACAACTTAGGAGAGTGATGGGGCGGAAATTGTCAAGAAGATGGTTGTTCATGTCTGGTTTCGGGATACAGATCATTAAACCCTCTTTCCAGCAACTGGGGAGGGTTCCACTGTCCCAGACTTTGTTGAGGAGCTTCAGAAGTGCTTTTTTCCCGAGATGGGGTAGATTCTTAAGCATAGGGTAGCTGATGTCATCAGGTCCTGTGGATCCTTGTTTGACTTTGTTCAGTACCCAATCGAGCTCTTTGGGGGAGAGGTTTTTGTTGAAGTCAAATTCCACATCGGTATGAAAAGCGATGGGAATTCTTTCGCATTTCGTTTTGTGGGTTAGAAAGGTTTGGTCGTAGTTTTGATTGGAGGAGGCGGATGCAAAGAAATCTCCAAACGCCTCGGCGATGGTTTTCCGGTCATTGGTGTATTGACCGTTAATTAGAAGATTATATTCTTTGCTCCTTTTCTTGCCATGAAGCCTGCCAATCTTACTCCATAACTCCTTTGTTGACGCGTTGGGATTAATTTCGCTGACGAATTTAACCCAACTGTTGTGCTTGGCTGTGTTGATAGCAGTCTTAGCTTCTTTGCGAGCCCTTTGGAACTCTGTAAGCAGAGTGGGCCTCAGTGGGCTGTCCGGATTGGCCTTTCTTAATTTGCGTAGGGCCTTACGTCGACCTTTGATCGCTGCCTTCACCTCAGGTGACCACCATGGGTCGCATTTCCTGCCAGGGATGCCACTGGTTCTGGGGATGTGCACCATTGCAACTTCTAGGACAACTTTGGAGAATTCCTCGGCTGTCCAATCTCGTTTAGCGGAGAGGCGGTTTTCAATGTCAAACTGATAGCCAGCCCAGTCAGCGTATTCAAATTTCCATCTTGGCCTTGTTGAAAACTCTGGAGAAGTTTGGTCGAAGGAAGTGAAGATTGGAAAATCATCGCTTCCGCAAGTATCATCGTGGATGTTCCAAGAAAGCTTTGAAGAGAGTTTGTCTGATACTATAGTGAGATCGATGACTGAAGTAGTACCAGAATAATGGATTCTGGTGTGTTGGCCGTTGTTAAGAAGGAGAAGAGAATGGTCGGATATGAAATCCTCAATGATGGATCCTTTTCGATCGAGGTATGCACCTCCCCAGGCGTATGAGTGGGCGTTGAAATCACCCATAAGCATTATTGGGGCGGGAAGTTGGGCGAACAGATGGTCCAGTTGGCCGCGTGAAGTGTTCGGATCGAAATCATTAGTGATGTAGATGCTAACGACGGTGATTGGAAAGGGGTGTTTAATACGCACTACCACTGCCATCCTTGATTGCGATTGCAACTCCGTGTTTTGAGGGGTTGGGACCCTCTGTGAAATATGTGATATATTTTGAGATGAAGTGTTTATTGAAATTGTTTGGTGTCATAGTTTCTTGAAGGGCTATGACTGTGGGATTAGAGTTTGAAATAAGCATTTTCAATTCTAGAATATTTCGTCTTCTTCTGATGTTCCATTGTATCCCGAATTTCTGTGTTGGAGTGAATGTGTTGGTGTTTTTAACTCTAATTCCTAAGTCTTAATTGTGTGTATGTTTGAACTATTCAAAGAGAATTAGTTCGATGGTCCTTTACCCTTGGAAAGAGAAGCTTTCTTTGAGGTATTGGTGTTGTTTTTGTTTGGTGTAGAAGTCTTTGGAGTGTTTGTTGTGTTTGTGTTGTTTTTTGTTGAATGTGCGTTGCTGTTGTTGTTATTGTTGTTTTTTGTTTGATGTGTGTTGTTGTTGTTGTTGTTTTCTGTTGGGGTTGTATTGTTATTTGTTGTTGGTGTCTGTCTTTGTTCATTCTTAGTTCTTTTCTTGTCCTTGTTTGTTTGGGTCTCATCTTCAGATTTTTGATCTGACTCTGAGGATGATCCTTTAGTTATTTTTCTTTTGTTTTTGTTTGGAACATCAGACGTATCCATAGAAATGACTGATTCGCTTTCGGATTTAGTTGATGAACTACCAGTTGTTGAATCTGTCATGGTTGTATCGAATGTAGTGTCAATTGGGGGGGTGCTTTCGCGACTAGAAGTGGCCGAAGCGGCCGAAGTGCAGTTACATTTGCAGTTACATGTGGGTGCTGGCTTTTGCAAGTTGGTGAGTCTGTTTTGCAGAACACTTGCGAATGAAGAGCCATTGTTTTGAAGTTGAAACTGTTCCTTTGCCTCTTTGTGTGAAATTCCATTATCGATTCTGATTCTGGTAATTTTATTTTCATTTTGCCATACGGGACAATTCCTACTGGAAGAGGAGTGGTTTCCTTGGCAGTTGACACAAAAAGCTGAAGCATTGCAAACTATGTTTGCTTCTGTTTTTTGTTCCGGGTGTTCTTGGCCGCAGTTTCTGCAAAACGGATTTTCGCGCTTGCATCGCTTGGTCGTATGCCCAAATTTGTAGCATTTGTAGCATTGCATGGGATTAGGATAGAAGTTTCTAGTCCCGACTCGAATGAACCCGAAATAAATGAAATCGGGAACAACCGTTCCACGAATGGTCAAAATTAAAGTTGCCGTTGGGACAACAATGTTGTTATCCTTCCTGGTAATACGCTTGACATCGATCACACCTTGATCGGAAAGCTCAGTAACCAGTTCGGATTCTTTTATGTCGATGACATCACGGCAAGTGACAACGCATTTGCGTTGATTTAGTGTTGGGTGAAAGATAACTTCAACAGGGGTTTCATCTATTAATTTTGTTATAGAAAGGAGCTTACCAATAATATCCTTGTCCTTGGTTGTAAGAACATACTGTGTCCTCTTTTTTTCGTCTCGTTGTGGTCGCGCGCTGTTGAATTTATCCCCCGCAACGTTGGAGATAGTTTTGCTAACTATGAACGGATTGGAAGGGATCACGTTCTCTCCTGTTGCACGAAGGAGCAGAATCTGCAAATTGCCGTTGAGTGGGTCGGCCCACTTTGGAGAGGTACGTTGGGTAGGTTTCCCTTCGTACAGGTTTGTAGCCCGGCCTTGAGGAGGCCCGGAGCTACTGGAAGCCATTTTGTTGTCTGGCTACACCCTAGGTATAGCCGACAAGTGGGTTTCACTTTGCACTAAAGCACTGAATTATTCTTGTGAGGGCTTGACACTTGGGGATATGTTCCCAGAAAATACTACTTTTTATACGAAAGCACTTGAAAAACCACCAATATCGCGAAAACGCTATTGAAATTGTTTTTCACCAGTCACTTCACTGTATGCGCACGTCTTCTTTTTAAATTATATTTTAATTTAAGATCACTACTCGCTACAATTAAACTGCCAACACTGCTCAAAAGAAAAAAGGGGGCGTGGCGTTGGTGACGCCGAAAAGCGCGCGCTTTTCCGGTTTGCCGGCAAGCGCCCGCTCCTAACGGTCAACACTAGCCGTTGCTATCTGCTTCTTCTTCTGCTGCCGCGCTGCAATAATGAAAACGATGCTCCTTCAAAACTCGCCAACGAGAGACGTCCTAGTCCAATGTCCAGGAATTCCAAATGCCGAGCTGGAAAAAGAACGACCTTCTCGGTCGGAGGTTAAAATCAGTATGTGAATGAATGTATTTTTTTGCCATCGCTCCCTTTTAACGCTCATTCGTTCGTCTCGTTGGACTCGCCTCTTTGGCTGAGTCTGCCGATTTGTCTCTATCCTGTGAGTGTGTACCGCTAGAGTATAAAACACGCGGACCCCAAAAAAATGTCTTATTTTCTTTCAAACCGTAAACCCGTGTGGTTGTACGGCATCGGCATCGTGGACGTAACAAAGGAGGACAAGTTGAGGGAAAGGCAAAGTCTCACTCGAACCGTGCAGGTCTCCAGTTCCCTGTTGGTCGCATTCACTGATTGCTCCGCAAGGGTAACTAGGCCGAACGGATTGGTGCCGGAGCACCAGTATACCTAACAGCGATTATAGAGTTTCGGCCGTCGGAGTGCTCGAGTTGGCTTGCAAAGCTGCTCACGACAATCAGAAAACCCGCATCAAGAACAGAGCAGCTTCGGTTCGGCGCTCATCAAGGCAACAATTAGTTTCAGTGAGTGGCAAAGTGTTTCTCCGGCACGTCACATTAAATGTAATTTACTGAACAACATGTTACAAGCTGGATGGGAAGAAATTTTCCAACTGTGAAAGCTGTGGCGAGTGGCAATAGCTAAACAGAAAGGTTTAACCGAACAAGATGGGAATATCGAGTGATAACAAAAACACAACACCAAAGGTTCTTTTCAGAACCATCAACATATTCATAAAGAGTAAACAGTAAACTAATCCATTTTTCAGGTAGATAGGTAGGTATTCACGTAGGAGAAGAAAATAAAACAATATATTTAAAATATATATTTAACAAAAGCTGTCCCCTTTGTATAGTTCTACGTCACTCCGGTTATGTCCCCGACATTACCCACCCGTCTTTTTTCATCAAAAAATCTAATAATGAAAAAAAAAATTAATGCGCGGTACAAAAAATGTTATATATTTTCTGGCATTTCGAAATTTTGAAAAAAAATATAACTTTGAGATCCACTTCTGCTCTAATTTTTATTTAGATTCGTTCGTATGTGTCTTTTTTTTTCTACATGTGGCGTATTTTTTCCAGAATTTTTAAAAGCATTGCGACTCACAAAAATAATTTTCTTCATCGTCTGCATTATTATTTTTTATTTTCTTGAAATCGATTACTTTATTGTATTCGTGGTTTTCAATTGTATGATTAAAATAAAAAAAATATAAAAACAAAATTTAAATAAATGTTAGAGTAGTGGGTTTCTAAATTCAAAATAAATTAAAAATGCCCAAATGCCAAAAAAATATTTAAAAAAATGAAGAATAAATTATGCTACATGTGCAAAAAGCAACACGAACGAACGCATTTGAATAAAAATTAGAGCAAAAGTTGGTCTCAAAGTAATATTAATATTTATTTAATATTTCGAAATGCCTGAAAATATACATTTTCACAAAACGCGAAAAACACTCTAAAAATTCTGAAAAAAAATCACATATACCTAAAACAAATGTAGGAAGAAATTTGAATACAAACTAGAGTAGTACTGAATCTCAAAATTAAAAAAAATGAAAAACTTCTTGGTTATGAACGTAAAAAATGATTTGCCGTGCTGTGTAGACAAAGTGGGGAAAAACTCGTAGTTTTTTGGTGATTGAAGGCTTTCTAGGAAGTGTTTGAGGTTATATTGCAGTGAAACTAAATGCAATAGCAGTTTACTGCTTGAGAACGAATTTCAGAGTGGCTAGAGAGTTTTGATTTGGTCGATAGAAACATTCTTGTTGATTTTTTCGGAAGAATATTAATTCAAAACCTTGATAAAGCATGAAAGATTTTTTTGGTCAATTATTTTTCACCGAAAAAGATCCTCTATGACATCTCAAAAGATTCCGGAACGGCTACCCAATACCCCGTATAATGAAAGAGTTTCTCTGAATCGGTTAGCCCTACACCCTGTATAATAAAAGTTTTACTCCAAATCTGTTATTCTTAGTGTTTGCGAAATTACTGTGCAGGTTATCAATTGAGTTCCAGTAACACCCTTTACATTCACGGTTTAGTGGCAGTGAAGAAATGCTGGTTGAATACGGGATGAAAATAATTTGAAGCGGACAATGATAAATTAGGAATGGAAAAATTAAGAGTGAATTTACCATATATACAGAATATTCTGTATTTTACAGATTTTTTTGCCAAATTTCAGATACAGAATCTGTATATACAGAATTACAGGTTTTCAGCTGAAATACAGAATTTACAGATTTTTTTTTAAATTAAATTTTAAATTTTGAATTTATTACAGTGCATTCATAGATACCGTTCAGAATCATATTTCGGACGCTTAAGGCATATGATGCAGAAAACAGATCTAAACTTTAAGCATATGTATTATTTGGTTGATATTTTTAATAAATTAGTTCAATATGCTTTTAAGCTTTCTACTTTGGTACCTATTTGATTGAAAACATAAAAAAATCATCGAATAGTTTTGAAATGAAGCGAATAAGAATCAAACTTCGGACACTATTTATAATAAAAGCAAATTTTGGACAGATTGAATTCAAATTCCGGACACTATATTTTGTAATTTTTTGAACGAAAACTACATTACACTTGATTATATTTTATAGTCAACTGCGAAACACTTACCAAGCAATCACAGTAAACTGTTAACGATGATGAGAACTGATGAAACACGAGAGAAATGTAAATATTGATGAACGGGTAAATTCAACATGCTCACGCTAAGCAAACGTTGAACACCAACGATAGTTCAAATGTAGTTCTTATATGCAATTATAGTGAAACCAAGGGATTACTCTAAAGAAGCAATTGTGATATTAATTTTATAGTTATATCATCAGTGTGATAAACATTTCAAGATATTAGAACAAAGTGTCCGATGATGTTGTCCGAAGTATGATTCAGAACGGTACCTTGATTCGTTGAAACAGGTAATAGAAAAGGCTTGGGTTACGAATTTAGGCTACTCGAGTCGAATATAAATAATAATTCCATGGGGCAAAAATTGAGTGACTCGGATATAACTTGGTCCCAGCTGTTGGATATCAAAAGGCGTGATGTGAAATTTTTGTATCCATTGCTAAGGCCGTTTGTAAGAGATTTTTTGGGGCTTTTTGCGTTACAAATAAATGAATTGAAAAAAAGACATTTGATGACATTCATCAGCAAGTGTTGTGCGTTTTTTCTTTACAGTACCAACAATGTCCGGAAATCGGTCGGTTCACACAATTATAGACTTTATTTTGAGAGCGAGGATCCATGTATCGGCCCAAGGAGGAGCGTCAAAGATGGAGTTGAAAGAAAATTTGAAGGCGATGTAAAACAAAACCATGTAAAAACATCGTACAATTCAGAGGCGAAAAACTTTCCTATGATTTATTTTGTTTTATTGATACGACTTTAACAACCCATAGATAAGAATAATAAGTTCAAAGTGAAAATAAACTCTTATTTTCATTTTTTTTCCTCCAACTTCCCGATACAGATTTTTTGGCTAAAAATACAGATGTAGAGATTTTTTCAGAAAATTTTACAGATTTAAAGATGGCAACCCTGCAGCAAAGAATACCAAATGTGGGGTTACAAAACTGTGGACCTTTGGATTTTGTTTCGTTTTTGTTTTGTAGTTGAATTCATTAATATCAAACGTCGCGCGGCAACACTTGGTGTAATAACTGATGAAACTATTTTTTGTAGACGCTTGAATTTGGTGTTTTCGTGTTATCTGGTTAGAATAATCCTGCCATTCAAGGTACCACAAGTACTGATTAGCCAACCACAGTAAATCATTGTTCCTTCGCAACATAATGATGTACTATGAAGTGAATGGTTTGTATGCATTTCAACTGCACATGTACCTAACTCAAATAAGTACGTGCAATAGTTTACCTTCGTGTAGATTATGTGAAACTTGTTGCGGTTGAGTGACACGACGTTGGAACTAATTTGCGCTAACAAAATGAAAACATTCCTTACGAAAGGTAAACTACAGTAAAATGTGAATGAAATTTTCTCTCTCTCGAGCAGAACTTTCCCGTCACGTCGAAATGGGAAAATACTTGTTGACAGCAGAGTGATTGTGGGTCGTGAATGCGTTGAATGGAAAGCTGTGTACACTTTTCAACGTAATTGACGTACAAAATCGAGCAATTTGCATTCCGAAAACTTTTCAGTCTCTTACCGATGTCAAATTCAACGGTAAATATTTTCTTCTCACTCCTGATAAATCCACATGCCTGGATAGCACTATAACGAATTCACATTAATGTGAACTAGTTCTGATATCGACCTCCACAAATTATAAATGGAACATTTATTAGTTTGAATTACACAGCCGGAGGCTGGCTACGATATAAATGGGACAGAAAAACGAGGGCAAAAAACTTCAATCGTTAATGTTTTTTTCAGCATTTCCCAAATGGCATTGGGTTTGATTTCCTGGTTCGAAGAACTCTGCTAGTGCGCGATCTTTGGCGAGCCTTGGCTGAAGTGCATCCAACTAGCGAAGAAACCTCACTCCCAAAGTAGTGTTTCATTCCACCATCTTCGATCTTGCTGTTTGTGGTGGTATGCGATCCACCACTAGTGGATACTTTTCTCATTTCCGTCTGAACGCCAACCACACCAGACTTGGGATTTTGGTTTCCTACACGTGTTACTTTGGGTCGGTGTGAATGCGGGTGAGTCGGCGGTTGTGTTCGAGTTCTCGATTGGCATTTTATTGGATTCGAAAGCGGAATAAAAAGTGCACCATCGAGACGGGCAAAACAAATTATACGCTCCTTGAATCAGGCCAAATGACGGCAGATTGTGGGGGATGTCCCGAAATGAAATTCCGTGCGAGAGAATTGCAGCTGACCAATGAAGCGATTTTTTTCCTACTTTATTTTAGCAGGGAGCAGTAAATGTATTTCAATTGCACTGTTGAAGTGAAGGGTTCGGAAAGGCTTCGTTAGTTCAATTTAATTCTGATTGTCCTCCGCAGCAGTCACCACTGCGAATTTGGGCTGCAATTGTTCCCGGCGTCAGCTGGGATGAATTTTCGTACAAATGATTACTATTGTGAAACATGCTGACTAGCGTTTGATAACAGCAGGGAATGGTTGAATTCGTGGGTGGAAAAAACATGCTGCGTATTGGCTGTCCATCTGAATCCTATGAGTATGTAAGTCCCTAATCCTTAGTCCAAATTACAACAGTTGAGCACTGCATGAATGCTTCCGACCAACCCATAATCATTTCGATTTATCAAACACTCGTGTGTGATTTTCCGCATATGGTGTTGAACCGTGTGTCTTCTTGGATGGCACTAACGTTTCCAGTGGAACTTTTGCCTTCTCAAAGTAGATAGACTTGGCGTGGAATTGCTCTATATATTTGTTTGCTTTTAGCTTGATATAATGATTAAACATTATTGATTGAGAGAAAGCTCAGTATAGCTCAGTGTACAATGTAACTTTTTTATTTAGTCCGTATTTGTTTGTGAATATTCGGCAATTAATTTAAGGGGTCCAAATTACCCCCACCTACCTTACGTCTATTACATTTCAGACCCCTATACAATAATATCTCTTAAGTGGTTATTTCTCCAGATTTTTCCGTTTCTTCACTCCATTTAATTCATTTTATTTTACTTCCTACTAAACTTCTTTGAAACACCCGGGGCATGTATCTGGATGCACAATCAGATTGAACAGGGATAATACTTCCTACTCGTATTAAAAATTTCACTGGCTGGTTACGGATGAGTACCTCAAGTTAAGTTTAAATTGAATTTTCGATATCTTTTGCTTAATTTTGCAAAATTTGCCTCCGGTCAAACAGATTCGAAAAACCAATAAATTTTCCGTCAACGGCAGACTAAGTTAAACATCTTTGAAGAGCAATCGAGATGTAGAAGCTAGAATTTATCGTAGGGTGAGAGCCTTCTCCTGTTTTAATGGGGCGAGGATGGGAGCGAAAGCAGATTCGCGGGATGATAACTCCGGGTCTGGGTGAATGGAACTCACATTTAGTACACAATCGACTGTAGATAATTATAATGAATGGAATCGAGTGATTTAGCATTTTAATTAGTTCAATTGATTGAAATTTCAGAGGAGTCGAATTCCATTGATTATTATTAAGTTGTTGTTCTGTGAGACGGAATATCTAAAACACTACAGTTTCTGGTGTCATGAAAGCATTTCAGAATAATCAATATTTATAGACTGTCTATAATATGATTTTTTTTTATTTTCCAGTAATTTTGTACGAAGTGTATTAGTCATATCCCTGTAATAAGCATTGTCCATATTCATTCTACACAATATTATTTGCAGCATCCACAATCATTTTCATCACTATACAATTTGATAAATATTTTCCGCCCTGTACTACCTCGTAAAGCAGACAAACACAACGGATGAGTGCAAGAACATTTTCAACAAGTATGTGCTCAAAAACGATATCGTTGAAATTCGGATGGAGGAACTATTCATCCTAACAAGAGTTAATCTAGCCGAGTTGATAATAATTTGCTCAACATCTGTTCGGGCGCAGGCGCAACCCGTCAGAATAAACTGGCAATTTTCACTCGCTAGAAAACATAAACTCTTTACAAGTAATTCTGAAAAGAACTGCTTGTGATAATTGCGCAAAACTCAGGATGTTGATGTTGGAATGAAGATCGAAAATAGTGTCTCGATTTACAAAATGGTATTTTTTATTCTCTGTTTTGGAAGGAATCACACCATTGCGTTAACACGTGGAATAGCTGCACCGTCGGAGAATGCAACTGTACTTTCTGCTGCTGCTGCTGTTGTTGTTGTTCCTGCTGCTGCTTATTGCGCAGTGGTTAGTGTAAAGCTGGTTACTGCTTGGTGGTGGAAAGAAAACTGCACGATGATTGCCGAATACTACACTTAACTGCTCGGTAGCAGTCGGAATACTAGATGATGGTTATCAAAACACTGTCGGCGGAATACTAGATGTGGAGCGCATCGTGCTCGCCACTTTTATAGCGGATTGCATTGATGCACATTTTCGGTGGGCGTGGTTTCGGTTGCTAAATTTTTGTTCGGCACTCGAAGCGTCGGGCGCGAACAACATCAATATTTAAAATTGAATTCAATAAAATAGTTCGAAAATTCTAAACAACTCAACACATACTGATTTTAACCTCCGACCGAGAAGGTCGTTCTTTTTTCAGCTCGGCATTTGGAATTCCTGGACATTGGACTAGGACGTCTCTCGTTGGCGAGTTTTGAAGGAGCATCGTTTTCATTATTGCAGCGCGGCAGCAGAAGAAGAAGCAGATAGCAACGGCTAGTGTTGACCGTTAGGAGCGGGCGCTTGCCGGCAAACCGGAAAAGCGCGCGCTTTTCGGCGTCACCAACGCCACGCCCCCTTTTTTCTTTTGGGCAGTGTTGGCAGTTTAATTGTAGCGAGTAGTGATCTTAAATTAAAATATAATTTAAAAAGAAGACGTGCGCATACGGACAGTGAAGTGACTGGTGAAAAACAATTTCAATAGCGTTTTCGCGATATTGGTGGTTTTTCAAGTGCTTTTGTATAAAAAGTAGTATTTTCTGGGAACATATCCCCAAGTGTCAAGCCCCCACAAGAATTATTCAGTGCTTTAGTGCAAAGTGAAACCCACTTGTCGGCTATACCTAGGGTGTAGCCAGACAACAAAATGGCTTCCAGTAGCTCCGGGCCTCCTAAAGGCCGGGCTACAAACCTGTACGAAGGGAAACCTACCCAACGTACCTCTCCAAAGTGGGCCGACCCACTCAACGGCAATTTGCAGATTCTGCTCCTTCGTGCAACAGGAGAGAACGTGATCCCTTTCAATCCGTTCATAGTTAGCAAAACTATCGCCAACGTTGCGGGGAATAAATTTAACAGCGCGCGACCACAACGAGACGAAAAAAAGAGGACGCAGTATATTCTTACAACCAAATACAAGGATATTATTGGTAAGCTCCTTTCTATAACTAAATTAATAGATGAAACCCCTGTTGAAGTTATCTTTCACCCAACATTGAATCAACGCAAATGCGTTGTCACTTGCCGTGATGTCATTGACATCAAAGAATCCGAACTGGTTACTGAGCTTGCCAAGGTGTGATCGATGTCAAGCGTATTACCAGGAAGGATAACAACATTGTTGTCCCAACGGCAACTTTAATTTTGACCATTCGTGGAACGGTTGTTCCCGATTCATTTATTTCGGGTTCATTCGAGTCGGGACTAGAAACTTCTATCCTAATCCCATGCAATGCTACAAATGCTACAAATTTGGGCATACGACCAAGCGATGCAAGCGCGAAAATCCGCTTTGCAGAAACTGCGGCCAAGAACATCCGGAACAACAAACAGAAGCAAACATAGTTTGCAATGCTTCAGCTTTTTGTGTCAACTGCCAAGGGAACCACTCCTCTTCCAGTAGGAATTGTCCCGTATGGCAAAATGAAAATAAAATTACCAGAATAAGAATCGATAATGGAATTTCACACAAAGAGGCAAAGGAACAGTTTCAACTTCAAAACAATGGCTCTTCATTCGCAAGTGTTCTGCAAAACAGACTCACCAACTTGCAAAAGCCAGCACCCACATGTAACTGCAAATGTAACTGCGCCTCGGCCGCTTCGGCCACTTCTAGCCGTGAAAGCACCCCTCCAATTGACACCACATTCGATACAACCATGACAGATTCAACAACTGGTAGTTCATCAACTGAATCTGAAAACGAATCAGTTGTCTCAATGGATACGTCTGATGTTCCAAACAAAAACAAAAACAAAGGAAAAATAACTAAAGGATCATCCTCAGAGTCAGATCAAAAGTCTGAAGATGAGACCCAAACAAACAAGGACAAGCAAAGAACTAAGAATGAACAAAGACAGACACCAACAACAAATAACAATACAACCCCAACAGAAAACAACAACAACAACAACAACACACATCAAACAAAAAACAACAATAACAACAACAGCAACGCACATTCAACAAAAAACAACACAAACACAACAAACACTCCAAAGACTTCCACACCAAACAAAAACAACACCAATACCTCAAAGAAAGCTTCTCTTTCCAAGGGTAAAGGACCATCGAACTAATTCTCTTTGAATAGTTCAAACATACACACAATTAAGACTTAGGAATTAGAGTTAAAATCACCAACACATTCACTCCAACACAGAAATTCGGGATACAATGGAACATCAGAAGTATCCGACGAAATATTCTAGAATTGAAAATGCTTATTTCAAACTCTAATCCCACAGTCATAGCCCTTCAAGAAACTATGACACCAAACAATTTCAATAAACACTTCATCTCAAAATATATCACATATTTCAAAGAGGGTCCCAACCCCTCAAAAAAGACGGGTGGGTAATGTCGGGGACATAACCGGAGTGACGTAGAACTATACAAAGGGGACAGCTTTTGTTAAATATATATTTTAAATATATTGTTTTATTTTCTTCTCCTACGTGAATACCTACCTATCTACCTGAAAAATGGATTAGTTTACTGTTTACTCTTTATGAATATGTTGATGGTTCTGAAAAGAACCTTTGGTGTTGTGTTTTTGTTATCACTCGATATTCCCATCTTGTTCGGTTAAACCTTTCTGTTTAGCTATTGCCACTCGCCACAGCTTTCACAGTTGGAAAATTTCTTCCCATCCAGCTTGTAACATGTTGTTCAGTAAATTACATTTAATGTGACGTGCCGGAGAAACACTTTGCCACTCACTGAAACTAATTGTTGCCTTGATGAGCGCCGAACCGAAGCTGCTCTGTTCTTGATGCGGGTTTTCTGATTGTCGTGAGCAGCTTTGCAAGCCAACTCGAGCACTCCGACGGCCGAAACTCTATAATCGCTGTTAGGTATACTGGTGCTCCGGCACCAATCCGTTCGGCCTAGTTACCCTTGCGGAGCAATCAGTGAATGCGACCAACAGGGAACTGGAGACCTGCACGGTTCGAGTGAGACTTTGCCTTTCCCTCAACTTGTCCTCCTTTGTTACGTCCACGATGCCGATGCCGTACAACCACACGGGTTTACGGTTTGAAAGAAAATAAGACATTTTTTTGGGGTCCGCGTGTTTTATACTCTAGCGGTACACACTCACAGGATAGAGACAAATCGGCAGACTCAGCCAAAGAGGCGAGTCCAACGAGACGAACGAATGAGCGTTAAAAGGGAGCGATGGCAAAAAAATACATTCATTCACATACTGATTTTAACCTCCGACCGAGAAGGTCGTTCTTTTTCCAGCTCGGCATTTGGAATTCCTGGACATTGGACTAGGACGTCTCTCGTTGGCGAGTTTTGAAGGAGCATCGTTTTCATTATTGCAGCACGGCAGCAGAAGAAGAAGCAGATAGCAACGGCTAGTGTTGACCGTTAGGAGCGGGCGCTTGCCGGCAAACCGGAAAAGCGCGCGCTTTTCGGCGTCACCAACGCCACGCCCCCTTTTTTCTTTTGAGCAGTGTTGGCAGTTTAATTGTAGCGAGTAGTGATCTTAAATTAAAATATAATTTAAAAAGAAGACGTGCGCATACAGTGAAGTGACTGGTGAAAAACAATTTCAATAGCGTTTTCGCGATATTGGTGGTTTTTCAAGTGCTTTCGTATAAAAAGTAGTATTTTCTGGGAACATATCCCCAAGTGTCAAGCCCTCACAAGAATAATTCAGTGCTTTAGTGCAAAGTGAAACCCACTTGTCGGCTATACCTAGGGTGTAGCCAGACAACAAAATGGCTTCCAGTAGCTCCGGGCCTCCTCAAGGCCGGGCTACAAACCTGTACGAAGGGAAACCTACCCAACGTACCTCTCCAAAGTGGGCCGACCCACTCAACGGCAATTTGCAGATTCTGCTCCTTCGTGCAACAGGAGAGAACGTGATCCCTTCCAATCCGTTCATAGTTAGCAAAACTATCTCCAACGTTGCGGGGGATAAATTCAACAGCGCGCGACCACAACGAGACGAAAAAAAGAGGACACAGTATGTTCTTACAACCAAGGACAAGGATATTATTGGTAAGCTCCTTTCTATAACAAAATTAATAGATGAAACCCCTGTTGAAGTTATCTTTCACCCAACACTAAATCAACGCAAATGCGTTGTCACTTGCCGTGATGTCATCGACATAAAAGAATCCGAACTGGTTACTGAGCTTTCCGATCAAGGTGTGATCGATGTCAAGCGTATTACCAGGAAGGATAACAACATTGTTGTCCCAACGGCAACTTTAATTTTGACCATTCGTGGAACGGTTGTTCCCGATTTCATTTATTTCGGGTTCATTCGAGTCGGGACTAGAAACTTCTATCCTAATCCCATGCAATGCTACAAATGCTACAAATTTGGGCATACGACCAAGCGATGCAAGCGCGAAAATCCGTTTTGCAGAAACTGCGGCCAAGAACACCCGGAACAAAAAACAGAAGCAAACATAGTTTGCAATGCTTCAGCTTTTTGTGTCAACTGCCAAGGAAACCACTCCTCTTCCAGTAGGAATTGTCCCGTATGGCAAAATGAAAATAAAATTACCAGAATCAGAATCGATAATGGAATTTCACACAAAGAGGCAAAGGAACAGTTTCAACTTCAAAACAATGGCTCTTCATTCGCAAGTGTTCTGCAAAACAGACTCACCAACTTGCAAAAGCCAGCACCCACATGTAACTGCAAATGTAACTGCACTTCGGCCGCTTCGGCCACTTCTAGTCGCGAAAGCACCCCCCCAATTGACACTACATTCGATACAACCATGACAGATTCAACAACTGGTAGTTCATCAACTAAATCCGAAAGCGAATCAGTCATTTCTATGGATACGTCTGATGTTCCAAACAAAAACAAAAGAAAAATAACTAAAGGATCATCCTCAGAGTCAGATCAAAAATCTGAAGATGAGACCCAAACAAACAAGGACAAGAAAAGAACTAAGAATGAACAAAGACAGACACCAACAACAAATAACAATACAACCCCAACAGAAAACAACAACAACAACAACACACATCAAACAAAAAACAACAATAACAACAACAGCAACGCACATTCAACAAAAAACAACACAAACACAACAAACACTCCAAAGACTTCTACACCAAACAAAAACAACACCAATACCTCAAAGAAAGCTTCTCTTTCCAAGGGTAAAGGACCATCGAACTAATTCTCTTTGAATAGTTCAAACATACACACAATTAAGACTTAGGAATTAGAGTTAAAAACACCAACACATTCACTCCAACACAGAAATTCGGGATACAATGGAACATCAGAAGAAGACGAAATATTCTAGAATTGAAAATGCTTATTTCAAACTCTAATCCCACAGTCATAGCCCTTCAAGAAACTATGACACCAAACAATTTCAATAAACACTTCATCTCAAAATATATCACATATTTCACAGAGGGTCCCAACCCCTCAAAACACGGAGTTGCAATCGCAATCAAGGATGGCAGTGGTAGTGCGTATTAAACACCCCTTTCCAATCACCGTCGTTAGCATCTACATCACTAATGATTTCGATCCGAACACTTCACGCGGCCAACTGGACCATCTGTTCGCCCAACTTCCCGCCCCAATAATGCTTATGGGTGATTTCAACGCCCACTCATACGCCTGGGGAGGTGCATACCTCGATCGAAAAGGATCCATCATTGAGGATTTCATATCCGACCATTCTCTTCTCCTTCTTAACAACGGCCAACACACCAGAATCCATTATTCTGGTACTACTTCAGTCATCGATCTCACTATAGTATCAGACAAACTCTCTTCAAAGCTTTCTTGGAACATCCACGATGATACTTGCGGAAGCGATGATTTTCCAATCTTCACTTCCTTCGACCAAACTTCTCCAGAGTTTTCAACAAGGCCAAGATGGAAATTTGAATACGCTGACTGGGCTGGCTATCAGTTTGACATTGAAAACCGCCTCTCCGCTAAACGAGATTGGACAGCCGAGGAATTCTCCAAAGTTGTCCTAGAAGTTGCAATGGTGCACATCCCCAGAACCAGTGGCATCCCTGGCAGGAAATGCGACCCATGGTGGTCACCTGAGGTGAAGGCAGCGATCAAAGGTCGACGTAAGGCCCTACGCAAATTAAGAAAGGCCAATCCGGACAGCCCACTGAGGCCCACTCTGCTTACAGAGTTCCAAAGGGCTCGCAAAGAAGCTAAGACTGCTATCAACACAGCCAAGCACAACAGTTGGGTTAAATTCGTCAGCGAAATTAATCCCAACGCGTCAACAAAGGAGTTATGGAGTAAGATTGGCAGGCTTCATGGCAAGAAAAGGAGCAAAGAATATAATCTTCTAATTAACGGTCAATACACCAATGACCGGAAAACCATCGCCGAGGCGTTTGGAGATTTCTTTGCATCCGCCTCCTCCAATCAAAACTACGACCAAACCTTTCTAACCCACAAAACGAAATGCGAAAGAATTCCCATCGCTTTTCATACCGATGTGGAATTTGACTTCAACAAAAACCTCTCCCCCAAAGAGCTCGATTGGGTACTGAACAAAGTCAAACAAGGATCCACAGGACCTGATGACATCAGCTACCCTATGCTTAAGAATCTACCCCATCTCGGGAAAAAAGCACTTCTGAAGCTCCTCAACAAAGTCTGGGACAGTGGAACCCTCCCCAGTTGCTGGAAAGAGGGTTTAATGATCTGTATCCCGAAACCAGACATGAACAACCATCTTCTTGACAATTTCCGCCCCATCACTCTCCTAAGTTGTGTTGGGAAAGTCTTGGAAAAAATGATCAATCGACGCTTAACGACTTTTCTAGAGTCAAATAAGCTGATTGATCCCAGACAATTCGCATTCCGTGCGGGAAAAGGTACAGAAGATTGCCTTGTAGCAATCGAAAAAATCCTAGACGACGCAACTGAAAAATTACACCACATTGATATTGTTTCCCTGGATTTATCCAAGGCCTTCGATCGGGTATGGAGGTACCCAGTGCTGAAAAGCCTTTTCGCCGGGGGATTCGTGGGAGATTAGGTCTCTTCATTAAAAGTTTTCTAGAAAACCGGTCTTTCAAAACCGTTATTAACAACCACCAATCTTCTCTAAAAATCCCAAAAAACGGCTTCCCCCAAGGCTCAGCACTTTCACCAACCCTCTTCAACATTGCCATGCAATCTCTATTCGAGGTTATCCCGGACCATACAAAAATCATAGTCTATGCAGATGACATCACTCTTATCTCTACGAGCTGCTTCGGCTTAATTCAGAGAAAGAGGCTTCAAAAAACCTTAGACTCCATCCAAAACTGGGCTCTAAAAACAGGTTTCAAAATTTCCCCGGAGAAATCCAAACACATACATATCGGAAAAGCTCTCAGAAGGAGAACCTATCTTCAGCTCAGCAAAATCTCGATCCCGACAATGAGGACATTGAAAATACTAGGGGTTACTTTCGACAAGAAACTCAACTTCCTATCACATTCTCAAAAGACCAAAATAGCCACCAGAAAGAAACTGAACATCATCAAGGCTATCGCAGGCAACCTAGCCTCTGGTCATAGAAAGTCGCTGCTAAATATTGTAAATGTTTGGTTGGTCCCTTAAATCCTTTACGGAATAGGCACCTTCAGCCGTGGAGGGGACAGGGTGTTAAACACCATTAAACACCAATTTACAATAAAGCAATTAGGCTCGCAATTGGCGCTTTTCCCATCAGTCCTACTCTTGCTGTAATGGCAGAAAGTGGGCAACTTCCCTTCACCCACCTGGTAACAAAAGCCATCACTAATAAAGCCATCCGTCACTTGTCACTCCCCGAAAGCGACCACAATGTCACATTAATACATAGGGCTAAAACATGGTTCAAAAATCTCACAAACACAGATCTTTCCGATATATGTGAACGTTCATCTGCGACGGGAAGAAATTGGAACGTCAAACAGAAGAGGCTGCTTCAAATAAAAACATCTCCTTCTGCTGGGTTCCTGGTAACTCAGGAATCCGCGAAAAACACATCCGCCGACATACTGGCCGGCAAGGGCAGCAAAATAAAACCCCCAGACATGCCCTGTCCTCCATCTGACATTGTCCGCTGGGTAAAACAGCAAGTCCGTGAAAGCTGGGACATAGGTTGGATAAACAGCCGTCCCACTCATCTTCATCAAATTAAAAATTTCACTCTCCCTTGGGAGGACCGCCTCAATAGTAGGGAAAGGCAAGTCCTTACCCGTCTTCGAATTGGGCACACTAACTTCACCCACTCACACTTGTTCTGCAGAGCCGAAAAACCCCAATGTGCTTGCAACGAAGCTCCGGTTTCCGTTAGCCATCTTTTACTTGAATGTCAACATACCAAAGATGCTCGAGTCCGACACAACATAGGTCAGAGTCTCCGAGATATCCTCAGTAGAGACGAGACCCAAGAAACCAATTTAATTGCGTTTCTGAAAGAAACCGACTTCTTTGGTAAAATCTAAACCGAAATACTAAATACCTTGGAAATTGCTTATTAAAGTTCGCGACTTCACAGTCATGTATGCGTGTTTATGTGTGTATACACATGTATGTACTGGTCGGAAGGAAGGTATTCATACATGTATATACACGCATTCAATAATAATAAATAACAAATAATATAATATATACTTTCATACCCACATCTATCTTCTATCCATTACATTATACTTTAATCAACTTCCTATTCCTACAGCCACACTCACCAAGGAGGATAAATTCATTAAATAAACCTCTCCATTTTTCAGCTCTACTATATACCATTAAATTCAAAACCACTATACTTTATTACCTATTCAAACTGTATTTCATTTCATTTCACCCCACCCCACACCCACTCCTCCCCTCTTTCCTTCCCATACCACTCCCACCCCCTTCCACTCCACTAATCCCACCCAAATCCTTTCCACTCCTTTCCTTCCTATCCTCCTGAGAAGGGCCTTTTTGTTTTTTTTTGTTTTGGAACACGCCTTTCGCTGGGTCACTTGCGCTTCGTTACTGCTTTGGTCCTCGGATCAGTAAATTTTTACTTTTCTTTACAGCATATATTAAATATCTTATGAAGCATAGGATCCCTTCCTACCTTCTTCTTTAACCGAGAGTCGAGCGGACGGGTCTGATGAGTGATTTTGTTGGTTTCCCTTTCGCCAGTCCCCTCTGGGCTGGTTTTATTGTGGCTCTTCACTGGGCTAGAGGTGAATGAACTGCAAAGTTTAAAGCCTCTTAAAAACAAAGAAAGAAGAAGAAAATACATTCATTATGATTTGTTCGCTCGTTGGATTCACATGCAGGCTAAAAAGGGTCCTTTTCAGGATCACAAAATTATCTTCAATCTAAAGAGTTTATTGTTTTGTTATCACTCGATATCCCCATCTTGTTCGGCTAAACCTTCCTGTTTAGCGATTTGTTGCCACTCGCCACAGCTTTCACAGTTGGAAAATTTCTTCCCATCCAGCTTTGTGACATGTTGTACAGTAAATTACATTCAATGCGACGTGCCGAAGCGCCACTCAGTGTCGCACTGGAGGCGATTTTAACCTGTAATTGAACATTTGCGATTACAGTGGTACAGTGTCGACTTTCAATGTGGGGTCATAATTTGGATCTCTATGTTTACAAAAATGTCCAACTAAATAAGTCGCATTACATGTCCGTCCAATTAGCTAAATATCGAACTAATTGTAAATTACTGTACTTTCAATCTGGAAACAATTTAAGAATTGGTGAAAATTGAATAATCTGGAAAGTTCCCAACTATCAATAAGCTCAGAACAACTGCCAAATTCACATACTCATCAGATCCTGGCAAACAAATTATGAAAAAATCAATTTATGTTTTATTATTATTTTGGATAATGTTTTAGAAAACATTGAACTGTATTTCCTAAACTCTTTTTTGGAAGGTTTAATGGCCCTGAAAAGCGCCTTGTTTTATGGAATGGTTCCAATTTAGAAAACTTTGTACTCGTGGTTTTGAAAAAAAAAACCCTATTCGAACGCCCTCGATGCCGCCTTGTTCTGGATTTGCCACCAAAGCAGTTTGTATAAAGAACAAACTTTTTTCTTCTGCTACCTGATGCCGTTTTGCGATTGCGTTTGCCACTCGCCACTCGCTGCAACTGCCTGTTATCTTGATGTCCACCGAACCGAATGTGTTCTGTTCCGAATGCGGGTTTTCTTATCGTCGCGAGCAGCTTTGCCAGCTAACTCGATCACTTCGGCGGCCGAAACTATATAACGCCGGCTAGGTGGACTGGTGCACTGGTACTAACGCGCTCAGCCTAGCTACCCTTGCGGGGAACTCCAGATCAACACGGTTCGAGCGGGATTTTGACTTTCCCTTCACTTTTCCTCCTTTACCATGTCCAGACATGGCTGCTTGGGTTGGTTTGTTGATGTGTTGTGATGCGAACCGATGTGGTGTACGGTTTGGATGAGAATGATCCTTACGGCAGCGGACCGGGGATTTTTAAGCTGACTGGCTGGCTCGAGAATTACGCATGTGTGAGACTGCGACCAATGTTTCGTTCATTTTTTTCTTTTTCCTTTCCAATCGTGCTTCATTCTATTTCGCTGCTGCTCTGGTTGCCCGTTTTGGTCGGTACGATTTGAGGAGCACAAAATGGACCAATCAAAAATGGACACATAGTGCATTTTGACAATGCTTGATATTTCACAATTATTCAATTATTTATCTCAAGAAAAATGAAATGTTATTCGTTATGATAGATGCGTAGATATATTTCCTATCAATTGATGCAAAAACTTTTGCGATCTATTGAGAAATGCTCGAGTTATAAGCGTTCCAAATCTTGCATTTTTTCCTACTTGTTCAGTGCCTAGATTTCCATTTCACCCCCTATATCTTCCGGTTAGACGTAGTCCTACGTCAAAACGGAGTTGCAATCGCAATCAAGGATGGCACTCCACATGATCTTCTTCCCATTACCACTGATCTTCAGGCAGTGGTAGTGCGCATTAAACATCCCTTTCCAATCACCGTCGTTAGCATCTACATCACTAATGATTCCGATCCGAACACTCTACGCGGCCAACTGGACCATCTGTTCGCCCAACTTCCCGCCCCAATAATGCTTATGGGTGATTTCAACGCCCACTCATACGCCTGGGGAGGTGCATACCTCGATCGAAAAGGATCCATCATTGAGGATTTCATATCCGACCATTCTCTTCTCCTTCTTAACAACGGCCAACACACCAGAATCCATTATTCTGGTACTACTTCAGCCATCGATCTCACTATAGTATCAGACAAACTCTCTTCAAAGCTTTCTTGGAACATCCACGATGATACTTGCGGAAGCGATCATTTTCCAATCTTTACTTCCTTCGGCCAAACTTCTCCAGAGTTTTCAACAAGGCCAAGATGGAAATTTGAATACGCTGACTGGGCTGGCTATCAGTTTGACATTGAAAACCGCCTCTCCGCTAAACGAGATTGGACAGCCGAGGAATTCTCCAAAGTTGTCCTAGAAGTTGCAATGGTGCACATCCCCAGAGCCAGTGGCATCCCTGGCAGGAAATGTGTCCCATGGTGGTCGCCTGAGCTGAAGGCAGCGATCAAAGGTTGACGTAAGGCCCTACGCAAATTAAGAAAGGCCCATCCGGACAGCCCACTGAGACCCACTCTGCTTACAAAGTTCCAAAGGGCTCGCAAAGAAGCTAAGACTGCTATCAACACAGCCAAGCACAACAGTTGGGTTAAATTCGTCAGCGAAATTAATCCCAACGCGTCAACAAAGGAGTTATGGAGTAAGATTGGCAGGCTTCATGGCAAGAAAAGGAGCAAAGAATATAATCTTCTAATTAACGGTCAATACACCAATGACCGGAAAACCATCGCCGAGGCGTTTGGAGATTTCTTTGCATCCGCCTCCTCCAATCAAAACTACGACCAAACCTTTCTAACCCACAAAACGAAATGCGAAAGAATTCCCATCGCTTTTCATACCGATGTGGAATTTGACTTCAACAAAAACCTCTCCCCCAAAGAGCTCGATTGGGTACTGAACAAAGTCAAACAAGGATCCACAGGACCTGATGACATCAGCTACCCTATGCTTAAGAATCTACCCCATCTCGGGAAAAAAGCACTTCTGAAGCTCCTCAACAAAGTCTGGGACAGTGGAACCCTCCCCAGTTGCTGGAAAGAGGGTTTAATGATCTGTATCCCGAAACCAGACATGAACAACCATCTTCTTGACAATTTCCGCCCCATCACTCTCCTAAGTTGTGTTGGGAAAGTCTTGGAAAAAATGATCAATCGACGCTTAACGACTTTTCTAGAGTCAAATAAGCTGATTGATCCCAGACAATTCGCATTCCGTGCGGGAAAAGGTACAGAAGATTGCCTTGTAGCAATCGAAAAAATCCTAGACGACGCAACTGAAAAATTACACCACATTGATATTGTTTCCCTGGATTTATCCAAGGCCTTCGATCGGGCATGGAGGTACCCAGTGCTGAAAAGCCTTTTCGACTGGGGGATTCGTGGGAGATTAGGTCTCTTTATTAAAAGTTTTCTAGAAAACCGGTCTTTCAAAACCGTTATTAACAACCACCAATCTTCTCTAAAAATCCCAGAAAACGGCTTCCCACAAGGCTCAGCACTTTCACCAACCCTCTTCAACATTGCCATGCAATCTCTATTCGAGGTTATCCCGGACCATACAAAACTCATAGTCTATGCAGATGACATCACTCTTATCTCTACGAGCTGTTTCGGCTTAATTCAGAGAAAGAGGCTTCAAAAAACCTTAGACTCCATCCAAAACTGGGCTCTAAAAACAGGTTCCAAAATTTCCCCGGAGAAATCCAAACACATACATATCGGAAAAGCTCTCAGAAGGAGAACCTATCTTCAGCTCAACAAAATCTCGATCCCGACAATGAGGACATTGAAAATACTAGGGGTTACTTTCGACAAGAAACTCAACTTCCTATCACATTCCCAAAAGACCAAAATAGCCACCAGAAAGAAACTGAACATCATCAAGGCTATCGCAGGCAACCTAGCCTCTGGTCATAGAAAGACGCTGCTAAATGTTGTAAATGTTTGGTTGGTCCCACAAATCCTTTACGGAATAGGCACCTTCAGCCGTGGAGGGGACAGGGTTTTAAACACCATTAAACACCAATTTACAATAAAGCAATTAGGCTCGTAATTGGCGCTTTTCCCACCAGTCCTACTCTTGCTGTGATGGCAGAAAGTGGGCAACTTCCCTTCACCCACCTGGTAACAAAAGCCATCACTAATAAAGCCATCCGTCACTTGTCACTCCCCGAAAGCGACCACAATGTCACATTAATACATAGGGCTAAAACATGGTTCAAAAATCTCACGAACAAAGATCTTTCCGATATATGTGAACGTTCATCTGCGACGGGAAGAAATTGGAACGTCAAACCATAGAGATGAACCAGTCTTTGGCTGAAAATCTCTTTAATAAAGAAAAAAAAAACGTCAAACCGCCGAACATTAACCTTGAACTTCTCAAGGCAGTTCGGGCGGGAGACCCTTCTCCAAAAGTCAAAGCCTCCTTCAATAACCTCGTTGCATCCAATTTTCGAATCAATCACCAGGTATACACAGATGGTTCAGTCAGTGCTGATGGAGTTGGATGTTGAGTCTTTGAGAGTAGATACACTGGTAGCTTTTCTCTTCCACCGCAATGCTCCATCTTCAGTGCGGAAGCTTTCGCCCTTTTAATAGCTACCCAAGAATGCACCCATGATTTTCTTCCTACCACAACATTCTCCGACTCAGCTAGCTGTCTCCACGATCTTCTGAGTGGAAACAGCAAACACCCATGGATTAAGCAACCAGAAGAGGCTGCTTCAAATAAAAACATCTCCTTCTGCTGGGTTCCTGGTCACTCAGGAATCCGCGGAAACACAGGTCAGAGTCTTCGAGATATCCTCAGTAGAGACGAGACCCAAGAAACCAATTTAATTGCGTTTCTGAAAGAAACCGACTTCTTTGGTAAAATCTAAATCGAAATACTAAATACCATGGAAATTGCTTATTAAAGTTCGCCACTTCACAGTCATGTATGCGTGTTTATGTGTGTATACACATGTATGCACGGGTCGGAAGGAAGGAAATCATACATGTGTATACACGCATTCAATAATAATAAATAACAAATAACATAATATATACTTTCATACTCACATCTATCTTCTATCCGTTACATTATACTTTAATCAACTTCCTATTCCTACAGCCACACTCACCAAGGAGGATAAATTCATTAAATAAACCTCTCCATTTTTCAGCTCTACTATATACCTTTAAATTCAAAACCACTATATTTTATTATCTATTCAAACTGTATTTCATTTCATTTCACCCCACCCCACACCCACTCCTCCCCTCTTTCCTTCCCATACCACTCCCACCCCCTTCCACTCCACTAATCCCACCCAAATCCTTTCCACTCCTTTCCTTCCTATTCTCATGAAAGGGGCCTTTTTGTTTTTTTTTTTGTTTTTGGAACACGCCTTTCGCTGGGTCACTTGTGCTTCGTTACCGCTTTGGTCCTCGGATCATTAAATATTTACTTCCCTTTACAGCTTATATTAAATATCTTATGAAGCATAGGATCCCCTCCTACCTTCTTCTTGATTCGAAAATCGAGCGGACAGATCTGATGGATGTTATTTTGTTTTTGGTTTCCCTTTCGCCAAACCCCTCTGGGCTGGTCTTATTGTGGCTCTTCACTGGGCTAGAGGCGAATGAACTGCAAAGTTTAAAGCCTCTTAAAAACAAAGAAGAAGAAGAAGTAAACAACTTCTTGCTATAACAACGTAATATGTTTAAAGCAATTGTTTTCCTTTGATGACAAAGAGAATTTCACTACCACTCCGTTAACTATAATATAAGGCTCTGTTCCATGGTTACTTCCGAAATTCGTTTTGTGTGTACAAACGATTAGTAACATGCATGTTAAATAATTTATTGTGATCTATTCGAAATCATATTTTTTTAGAACATGTAGTTAACTTCGGATTCTTGTTTTCATCGAATGAAATGCTTTAATTTTCGGAAACACGTGCCATAGCAAACATGGAGGACTCATTAATTTGGCCGATTCGATTCCACCCACATTCGCATTCAAAGTGCAACAAATTCTAAATAGAACCACAAGCCGTTCTACCGATAATTAAATTCACATTTGATATATGAGATTTAATTGCATGCAATTGCAAGCTGAAAAAGGAAAAGCAGAAAGAGGAAAAGCATATCGAGCAAAAACTGGGGCAAGCAGAAACGATTGAAACTCTGCGTTTGAAGCTCCAGTCAAAATTGACAACAACAAAAAAAAACACACACAAATTTGGGATTTATATTGAAAAAGAGCTATGAGCAACATGGAAGCAAAACGATTGCTTCTACATGGGTGATTTTCGGCCACCTATCCGACGATAAATTGCTTTTTCACATTCAAAGACACACCAGAGTGATTTAGATGCATTTGAATGATAATGAAATTGAATAATAAGAGCATGCAAGTTTAATATTATAATTTTTTTTATCTCATTTATTTAATTATAAGGCTCATTAGCATTTTTAGCTGTAACAGAGCCGGGTTTTAATCGTGTACATGTACATATGTTTATGTTTCTATAAATTGTAAATTACACAGTAGTTAGTAGTAGCCATTTAGGCGTTAAGTATTCTGTTCCATTACATTATGGTAAACCACACAGTAGTAGCCATTTTGGCGTAAGGGTATTCTTTCTGTTCTTCCATTGTTCAGCAGACCGGACAGCGAAGACAGTTGATATTGATCATTGTTGAGTTATTTATAGAACAGCAGCCCGATGTGTCTTGCAGAGCAGAGCATTGTATGGAAGAATCGATCTCATTTCGACCGTGGATCGATTTCCATCGCTGATGATGGTTGCGTGGACGTAGTTATTCTATAACAACACAAAGATGGTCAATTGAGGGCCCTGAGTTTGAACTCACGATCGATCGCTTGGTAAGCGAACGCGTAACCAAGTGGCTACGAAGACCCCCCATAATATTATAATGATTATAATGAAAATTAGTGAGGATGATGATGAAAATAATTCTAGCGTTCATTGTGGGGATGCCACCGCAGCACAAAAAAATGCGCCAACAACTAACGGGGCGGGGAGCAACAGTTATGCACTGTTTCTATAAAACACTGTTCTAAGTTCGCTTCCACTTTTTAATCTTTTAAAGTAGCGGAAATAAACTCCAACGACCCGACGATTCCAGACAGGTGAAGGAGTTTCATCCCAGAAGGGGAAATTGTTTTGCATACCTTTTAAACGCAAAGCAAGAGTGAAAACCATATGTGCTTTTGAGTGTTCAATTCAAAAACGTTAGTTTTAGAAAAGACTGAAAGAAATGTTGAAAACACATCATCATTGAAGCATGTTTCATTTCTGAGAACATTTTTTTTTTTGGAATGAAGCTGATAGTAGGTTTGTAACCAAATCTATTTACGAGGGCAGTCCGATAAGTACTTAGCCTACAAAAAAAAAACAAAAATTTTGGAGAAGGGCGAAATTTCTCAATATACTCTCCTTTTAACAGTTCGGCTGAAAAGTTTATAAGGTAACACAGTGAAACCTTTTTTTTTTGCAAAATTCAATGTTATTATTCAACATAATTGCCTTTGAGGGCGATTCGGCGATTATAGCGATCTTGCAACTTTTCGATACCATTTTTATAGCACTCTTTCGGTTTTTCCAAAATAGGCCTAAGTTTCGGTAATCACTTCATCATCGGTCTTAAATTTCTTGCCAGCGAGCATTCTCTTCAGGTTTGCGAACAGAAAATAAAGGGTGTGTCACATCAAATTGCATCACGGAAAAAACGCTGTAGAAATTTAATTTTTAGGAATTATATCTTCAGCTTTCGCTTATAATCAGATAAGAGTGTATAGATCACGTTGGCCATGCTTCACTGTCAATTTTTCGTAAATTTGGAAAAATGTCGTCGAACGAAAAAGAGCGTCGTGAATTAATCCTGTGCACTCATTTCGAGAATCCGGAGTTGTCACATCGGGACATCGGTAAGATGATGGGAATCGTCCAATCCACGGTCAGCAGAGTACTAAAACGATACTTCGAGAACCTAATCATCGACCGGAAGGTGAAGAACGGCAAAAATGGATGCTCCGTCAGTGAAAAAGATCACAAGCGCGTAGTTAAGCAGTTTAGACGTGATCCGAGAAGTTCGGTCCGGGATGTCGCCAATAAGCTGAATTTGTCAAGTTCATTCGTCCAGCGGACCATGCAGCGGGAGGGCCTGCGTACATACAAGGTTAAGAAGGCTCCTAACCGCGACGAAAGGAAAAACATGGTGGGGAAGACGCGAGCCCGGAAGCTGTACACCGAAATGCCGATGAAGCCGCATTGCCTGGTAATGGACGACGAAACCAACGTCAAAGCGGACTTTCGTCAGCTGCCGGGCCTTTTGTTCTTCTCCGCAGAGGACAAATTCAGCGTTCCGGAGGAGATTCGCAAGCAGAAACTATCCAAGTTTGCCAAAAAGTACATGGTGTGGCAAGTGATCTGCTCTTGCGGAAAGCGGAGCGCCCCCTTCGTGATAACCGGGCAGGTTTACCTTAAGGAGTGCCTACAGAAGCGCTTACTACCACTATTGAAGCAGCACGAGGGCCCGACCATCTTCTGGCCGGATCTCGCTTCGTGCCACTATTCAAAGGACATGTTGGAGTGGTACGAAGCCAACGGGGTCACCTTCGTGCCAAAGGAAATGAACCCGCCCAACGCGCCGGAGCTTCGCCCAATAGAGAAATATTGGGCGATTATGAAGCAGGCCCTCCGGAAGAACCCAAAAGTTGTCAAATCGGAGGCGGACTTCAAGAGAAAATGGATTTCTGTTCAAAAAAAAACTACAACCTGACGTTGTACAGAACCTTATGGACGGGGTAAAGAGGAAGGTGCGAGCATACGGGCTTGGGCTCGAAGTATGAATAAAAAGAAAATGCCAAAAGTTGTTTAATAGTTTTTATTTTACTGTCTAAAGTTTTCAAAAGGATCGGTCTACTGGGCGAATTTCTACAGCGTTTTTCCGTGATGCAATTTGATGTGACACACCCTTTAGTCGCTGGGGCCAGATCTGGAGAATACAGTGGATGCGGAAGCACCTCGAAGCCCAATTTATGCAATTTTGCCATCGTTTTCATTGATTTGTGATTTTTCCATTTGTTCACAATAACAAAAGTTGCTTCAATCTCAATGCTGTAACTCACGAACCAATCGACCGATTGATGCCAAATTTTAACACGTACCCATTGAAAGACTGTGCTTTGTGATAGTCAAGAAGATTTTGACAAGAGGCACCATCTAGACGTCAATTTTATGAAGTTTTCAGCCGAACTGTTTTAGCTCGATACACTTGACCCAGCGATGCACCAACTTCTTTAATCCATCTGGAAAATACGTTATTCATGGCTCATCTTTTGCTCTTTTTGTTCTTTTTTCCGCTTCAACAGTATAAGCAAACACTTCCACAGCCCTTCCTCCGCTGATCGTTTGTTGATGGAAAAATGCGATGAGATGGGATGATTGTTCCTATATGCCACCTCAGAATGAGTTCAACCCCGCTTTCGCTTCAAGTTTGCTTGAAGTGGAAAACTGACACTCCGGGTTCGACTTAGTAATAGTGTGCCGGATGCGGTGCACAGTTCCTCCCATTTATGTTCGCTTCCGATTCACTTGCTTTGGATTCATTATAGGGTAACATTTAAAAAAGCGCGTTAAATACTGAACTTATTTAACTACAAAACGATATAAGTATGATAGATGCAGTCATAAGACTGAAACTGATACTGTTCTGGTAATTGACAAATTATAAAACTAAACAAATTTTTGTCAACTTGAATTTGAAAGTAATTGTAACTATCTGAATAGTATTTCAACTCGTGAAGAATCAGCTGAGTGTGAATTAATCTGCTTAGCGTGTATTATTATCGTTTTAATAAGCTGAAAATAGTTTCTTTACCATGTTCAAAAATGGGAACGAAAATGCTGCTGAGAAAAAAATATTTTTATGCAATTGAATAAGCGGTTCGATGAGAACTACTGATGAAAATAACCTACAGATGCTATTGAACGTGTCATATATGAAAGTTTAAAGTTTAAATAAATAATACTTTCAAAAATGTCAGCACACTTTCATTATCAATTTCACTCCTGTGATCAATTTGCCCACTGATGACTGTACGTATAATTTGCAGGCAAAAAGGTTTACGGCCAAATTTTGCCAAATGCTACCATTGCGAGGATACAATGATTTTCGAGTCTTTTTAAGCTAGATGTAAATTTTACTAAAAAAAGTAGACAATTTTCGACTGCAAAGCTTGAATAAATTAGATGATGTGGGTAATTTTTATGGCATAAGGCTGTGTAAAAAAATATACATTATAACAAATCTTATTATTATTATTTTTTTTCAAGAAGAATTTTTTCCGAAAATAACTTTTTGATGTTTTAATTGTTTTGGATGTTGCAGCGCATAACAAATATTATTTTTTGCAAAATGGATCAATATGAAAAAAATGGTGGACAAAAATATTATATGTTTATAGAATAATAAAATCAAGAATAAAAAACAATCGATTGAAAATAATTGAAAAATAATAACTTGATGAGTAGAGGACTCTACTATATGTTCTAATATTGTGTCATTGTGTAGCAACAAACGAATGCCACTGGGGAAAATGCCTTCTACTAGATCATAGTTGAACAATCGAAAGTGAATTATTGAGTAAAACCTTCAATCGGTAAACACTGCCTGGAATAGATTCCGTCCGATAGAGAGAAAACCATTAAGCCACCAGATGACGAGGAACATGAATTACAGCGCCGACGTGAACGTGTGATTTAAAACTGTTAAACTATTGTTCCTGTGTTAAAACAAAGGAACAATGGTTTTATTTATATTATAAAATTTAAGTTATCATAAATTGATTGATTGAAGCTGGAATTAGAAAATACACACAATTATTATTGTACTTCAACTTTGCTCAACTTTAATTATCGTGACATTGTGAACTCGGAATCGTTGCCAGGAGTTTGATGTTAAAACAGAATAATAGCTGAACGTTACACGGGACGTGTTTTAGAGGGAATATTAGTTGGAAAGGACCAACTTCGTGAGAACAAACCATGAGTTTTGATCACGCTACTTTACCATTTTACATGGCTATTACAATGAACAAATTGCAGGCTTTCTAGCCTGTAACACAACAACTTTCATCGAACAATCAGCGTTCAGCTATTATGCCTTTTTTTATCTTTCCAAAATATAAATTATCGCTTCGAGGCACACGTTTTCCGTCGCTAGATGACATCAAAAAAAGAGTTCGTGGTGAGAACCGAAGCGATACAATACACGATGAGATGGAGTCTGAAGGATCAATAGACACATAGAATTCCTCGCAAAAGATTGCGTACTCTCGGCTGAAAATGAAATGTGAACTTCGAAATACTATGCGTTGTCTTCCACCCACGCCGTATTAATCGTTTGAATACGGGGGAGCGCGATAATGAAGTTAATGCTAATAATTTTTTCATAAACCTCACTTTTTATGTATTTTTTCTTCACAAATACGACTTTTGTGACCAAATTTCGACTTAGTTGTTTACGTTTATGAGATTTTTGACGTAGGATTACGTCTTTCGGGAACATATTGGGGTACAAATTGAAAATCAAAAGTCGAGCACATCGTGAAAATTGTCCAATTTCAAACGCCTATTGCTCAGTCATTTCATGATGGATTGAAGAGATTTTAGCGTCAATTGATTTCGGCACTCCATAACAATTTTTTATATTGAAGAAAATAATATATGTCATGAAACAAACTGTCAAACTATTGAAAAATCTCAGCCCCTATCCTAACGGAAATACCCACTTCTGATTGGTCGTAATTGACGACATATGCGGCGGGTCCCTAACAGAGACATCAAAACCAAGCTGCCTGAGGGAAATCGGCATTGCAAATATATGCAAGTCATTTTTATACTGCAAGTAAGGTGAGTGATACGATTAATTCTAGCTAATAAAATTCAAATTTGGAACTTTAATGTTGGTTGCTTCGTGAAATTTCATATCAATGACCGATCATTGTGAAAAATCTAGCACAAGTGTAAATGTAAAATTGTATATGGTAGCAGTTGTATTAAAAATGATTTGATATGCTCATATGCTTCCCATATGCTCTATGTATTGTATATGTTTTAGGTGTTAAAAATTCGCATTGGATTGAATAATCTCTCGGAAAGTATAAATTATAGAAGAAAATAACCTTTTCCATTTCAAATATGTTTTCTCAATATTGAAGTAACATGTTTATACTGATGAGAAAAATTGATGATTGTGTTCGGTATTGGTAATTATCTTATATGTCATTGGTGAGTTTTTTTCCTTATTTCATTCATACATAACACAGCAGGCTCTTTTCAGGGACACCAAATCATTATCAAAAAGTTTAACGATGTAATTCTTCAAATATATCCAAAATCAACAGATAACCTAACGGAATCCTACGTCAACTGCGCGGTCGTGCCACGGACACAACCCTCGTGTGACTTTTTTTTAAATATACCAAAACTCGTTCGCATTTTTGGCATATGCTCACAAAATTTGCACCGCACTCAAAGGGATAATCAACTGTGTGAAGTCTGGGGTAGCAAATGGAGTGCATCGGTGTGTGATAAAAGTATAGTCGGCCACAAAAGCTTGTCTTGTGGCAATCAGGTCTCCCACAAAACTTTCCAGGGGTACTAGTAAATAGCGTGGCTGTTTGATCCATTCGCTATCTATAGATATCCAAAGTGTTCATGCAAGCTTTTCGTGTAAGGTAATTCGTATTTTTCGATTTATTTATAGCATCAGCATAAGGTACAGAGTTTCTGTTAATATTCCCCCAAAGTACAATATTAAAAATGAAGGAGATTAAATCTTCATGGAAAGGAGCCACTTTTTGCACATTGTCATTTTTTTGCTGTATAATAAGTTGTCCAAGCAACGTAAGTAGTATTTGCGCAGCGCAGCGAAAAAACCTGCATCGCCGAGTCAACAAAATAACGAAAAAAAACTTTTCTATTCTATGCAGAGCACCAACTCTTTCCATTTTTTAATTATGAATGCAGGGTGAAATATGAATGACTTCTCCGAAGTTATGGCATAACCGTTTTGAACGGGGATCTGGAAAGGGGTGAGAGAAGGTGAGTAGGGAGTAAATAATAGATTTTCCTAAGGATTGGGGCAAAGTGTGATTTGCCTCTGCCGGATATCAGCGGGAGCAGCATTTTCTTAATTGAATCGCCACGGTCAGTACAATGCAGCCTCAGCATCAGAATCTTTTCTCGCGAACTTCAAGTACGGCAGTAAAATATCGTAAATTATAATGAAAATGTATACTGCCATGGTGGTGTTTTGAACATTGTTAGCAATCTGCAATATTGATTATAGAATTATTTTTTCCAAAGAAATAATCTTCAATGTAATATACAAAATTTGGCACGCATAACCGGGCACCGATCAGCATTCCATACAAGATGAACGCAAGTAGGCAAATGTAGACCACCGAATCGTTCAAGTCAGGCACATAGGAAATTAGTTTTGTATGGTGTAACACGGATTTGTCTATCTTGGCTTTCAACATCTCAGTATTTCCGTCTGCCTGTACGAACGGTAAACAATGGAATTACTCCACATTATGGACAATGCAAATAATTGTTAAACCACCGAACTCACCGTTATGCTGGAATAAATTTGCTTTCCATCTACTTGTTTTCGACACCGTCTTGGATACAGCGACACTGCGAATTTCCACAAAGTGCTGGGAAAAGGCTTTGGGAATGTCCCAAAGCGTTGCTTTCTGTTGGTAATGTCAACAAGTGGAGAGGAGAGTTGAAATGCACACTTCGAGTTGTGTGGAATCCCAACATTTGCGTTGCGGAACATGGCAAATGGGAACCAGACCTTTAGGTTCGCGGCAATGAGACACAATGAGTTTTACAATTTGCATTTCTTGATTTAAGAATGAAAATGGGACGTTCGTACCAATTAAATTTATTTACGCATTCGATTAATTTCTTTCCCCAATAAAACGTAGATAATCTATATAAATAAAAAATGGATCGCCAAATGTGTTGCTAAGCGCGAAACCCGAGAAAGGAATCGTCCGATTTGTGCTGTCTTTATTTTGTTGTATTCGTTTTTGCACGTAGACCAATAATATGGAGAGAAAAATCAGAAATTTTTCGAAAAACTCTTAAGGAAAATCCGGAAAAGTGAATTTCCATGTGTTTTAAAATTACATCGTGATAAGCGTTGTCAGTCCATTCGATATATGCACTAACGAAATTGATCTTTGTTCGAAAGCGGAAATAGATTTCCCAGTGAAAAAAAACTTATATCTATATCTATATATCTCCTATCTATATAAATAAATATGGATCTCCGATTGTGCTGCTAAGCGCGAAAGCTGAGGAAGGAATCGTCCGATTTGAGCCGTCTTAGTTTTGTTGGATTCGTCTCTGTAACGTTTGCATTGAAAAAAATGGACACAAATTGGCGATTTTTCATTGGTTTGCTTTCACACGCACTGTCGAAACTACCCATGCAGCATCAATCATAGTAACCCATGAGCTAGCAGAAAAAAATGACAGCTCTATCAGTCGAACTGTAACTGTGATGGCGGAAACAGTGAAGCTACTCCGTTCAGAAGTGTGCGCGTTCAAAGAAAACGGACCCCCGCCGCGTTGAAAACGGACATCGTGCGGCACTTTATGGACGCCGGATACGCCCGTTCGGCATCTACAACATCTTGACACTATTGGACAACAATTAGAGCATCGAAAGAAAGCCCGGTTCCGGACGGCCGACGACCCTGAGCAACAAGAAGCTCCAAAGGATACCGAAGAGGAAGATTGAGGGGAATGTGGCTACATCTCTGCGTGCGCTTGGCCGGGATAACAATTACCTTCCATGGGAAATTTATCAAACTCAATTATCTGTCTTAGTTTTTTTTTATCGCCCTCCGAAAAAAGTCCATTTTTTAATGCAAACGTTAGATCAATGTTTAGGTGAGAAAAAATTGAAATTTTTCAAAAACTTTGAGGGAATATAAAAAAAAATTTCCATATGTTCTACAATGATTGTTGGTAGTTCAATTGGATTTCATGTTTTGCGGAAACTTCCTGTTCTGTTGGTGCGATGCGAAAATAGCAATGGATTCTCAGGTGGAAGAACACGCTTGGAAAATGAAATATATGAATGAAAATTTACTTTTCTGTATCAGAATGTATTCCATGTAACGAAAAAAAAAAAACAATTTAATTTGTAAGTGAATCAAGAATCTTGCGCGAAAATTGTGTCTGGAAATAAATTTATATTATAATCACGAGTTTAGGTAGAAGCACCAGGAAATTTATTGTTAAAATGAAATTGTGAATGGCCTATTAAAAGACCTGCGATTGAACCCACGAATGTTCGCTTAGTGAGAAAATGTGAATGGTCGAAAGAATTCATATCGAAAAATCAATTTTGGGCGGGTCAATGCTCGCTAGGTCTATACTAGCTATAATAATATTAGAATGTTCTTCTAAATAATAAATTGTGTTTCTAATGCACTAATGTTTCGCGTTTAAAAATTTGTAAGTAATGTAATGTTGAGACTAATCGAAACGAAACTGTTGCAATTAATGCGGCTCAAATCAGACAAAAACCAATTTCAATTAGGAATAAATTTGTAATTGTTATTCTATAAGTAAAAACATAATTCGATTACGTTCCAGACTCGAAAGAGGTATAAGAAGCAAATTGTTATTTATTTAATATCCACTCCGAACCCGGAGCGCTATAAATTCTCAATTTAATTACCGCTCCTCGGCTGTTATCATAACTCAATGCGGTTGGCAATAATCGAACAGTATCGGAATCCTGAACACAAAGCGCCTCAAAATCCTATACCCCTTTTCCACCTCGCCGAGATTGTTTATGTTGATAAAGGTATCACACAAAAGGTGGAGAAATTACTGCCTTTCACTGATATCGGTCGGGGCATAAAAGCTGCTCCAAATTGCTCTGCACACACAGAGCACTAGAAGTGCTGTGGTTTTACCCTTCCTTCTTCGGGCGGGCTTATCTGTATGCATTTCACGAGGCCAACTGCAGGTGAGAATTGGGGGCAGAATCTTTGCCATGAAGACCTTAAAGATAGCCCTGTTACGTGTGGTGTTATATGGTAAGCCTCACTTTAGGGCATTTCAACTGAACCAAAGTAAAATCGGATCGTAATTGTTTCTGTGCCGTATGGGAGCCTCTATGGACACATTCATTCCAATCAGTGCACATTTGGAAAGCCATTGGCCCCTTCTCAAGCTCATCCCAAACAAACACGCTTCGCACAAGCACCCTCTTTTCGATTGGAAGGGAATTATGTCTAACCGGAACAACAACACAAAAACCGCCACCTGAACTGATTACTGGCTTTGTCGGCGCCAATGAGCACATCTCCGGCAATCCTTTATCCGTTTCTCACCTAATCCATAACAGGAAATCACTCACAGCGACTCTGCGCATTAAACTTCAATCAATCATCGGACTGGAGGCCTTCATAGAAGTGCCAACGGGGCGTCAACTTTGTTATTAATCATTATTTTTATCTTCACATCCCGAGAAATGTCGGCGGTAGAAACATAAGAAAAAGAGTCCTGAAACGGAATCCTAAATTTATATCCCAGCTTCTGTTTCTCATGGCTCCAATTTCCATCACCTTTTGGGAATTGAAAATTTGTTTATCGGGTGGTTTTACGTCCGTTCGCGTCACCCAGGGTCAAAACTGAGCGTTATTTTTGCGTGCCCCCATTCTCGAATCAGAAGACATAAATAAAATTTTCGATTTAAGTTTCATTGTTTGGAATACTTGGAAGTTCAACAATTGGATTGTTATAAATTATGTGTAGTAAAACAAGAGTCGACATGCGAATCAATGATTGAACAAAATAACGTTCGAGTGTCAACTCATTTCGAGGGAATACGAACAGTTTTTCCCCCTTGTCTTGTGACAGTGCAAAAGCTTTGGGGCGGCTATCCCCTATTCTAAATTGGATCAAAACAAAATGAAGTTTGGTTTCTACTCCAGTGAATCGTGCTTTGAATTACAACGAACCATTGTTTCGAGCGATTATACTTTTCTTGTTGTGGAAACCTTAATAATTAAAATGTCAGGAACGAAGATTGGATTGGAGCTTTGCGAATAAAACCAAATGCTGTGAAAAGTTGTCCGATCTCGTTCCGACTTACGCAATTCCCTATTACTATGAGGACCATTTTTGACCCGTGGAGCCGTGGACTTTCAAAATTTTTGTGAAAATAAATTATTGGGAAACAATGTAAATGAAAATAAACAATCGAATACAACGGTAAACATAAACTATGAAACAACGAATTATTGGCTTCGTGACAAGTTGTCAGTAGCTTTTTTTTCAGAGAAAAATTAGGTTCTGGATATTTTGTAAATGTGCTCCCGTGGCCGAGTGGTTAGCGTCAAACCTAACATGCCGGGGGTTCGGGTTCGATTCCCGTTCTGGTCGGGGAAATTTTTCTTCAAAGAAATTTCATCTGACTTGCACTGTGGTCACGCGTATTCTACAGCTTGCCACTCAGGATGCAATCATGGCGTGTTATTTGGCATAGAAATCTCAACTAAGTACTAATGAAAATGACGCAAGTAATACTACGTTGAGACGGCGGAGTTCCTCTAGGAACGTTAGTGCCATATAAGAAGAAGAAGAAGAAGAAGAAGAAGAAGAAGAAGAAGAAGAAGAAGAAGAAGAAGAAGATATTTTGTAAATCCCATTTTTACCCAAGAGAATACATTCTAATACTGATATTGGATTGCGGGGGGGGATGTGTTTTCGTAACTCATGGCCCTCAATTGACCATCTTTGTGTGTTATTATAGCTACTACATCCACCCAACAATCAAATCGACTTGACCATCATGTGACGGCAATCCCAGTCCCTTACTGTTCACATTACGGTATGCTGCGTCGGTTATTGATACTATTAATAACACAACAATGAAAGCCTCATGACCACAGTCTCGTTGTGTATGGTCTAAATGTGACCATTCGAGCAATAGGAATATTTTTGAAGGCGACATACAACATATCTATCGATAAGGTAGGAATACTCTTATGCCTGAAATAGCTACTGTGTAATATACAACAAAATTATAATATAAATGATAATTATGAGGTGGAACCGGAAATCAATCATAAGAATTCCTGTTTTTCGTATCAGTGTAGGCAAACAAAACAATACGGACGAATGTTTTATAACGTTTGTTCAGGATATATCTCCGTATCGTACCGATGTTTATTCATTTGTTTGATTGTACAAGTGAGTTTGCTTGCGATAGTTGAACGATCTGATAATCCCGGATCAAGTCTATAAATCCATTGAAGAGCACAGACCGTGTTTTTAAATATATATTGTTTGAAGAGCGATAGGAAAATTCTAGCTTAAAGAAAAACCACGCCTTCTTTGAATATTATCTACCCATCCAAGATGTATTGAATTGAGAAAGCTATATAAAACAGAAGAAAGATATAACTAAAGTTAGTATAACGACCTTCACGGGAGAGATTCTATTTTTCTATCTTCAAAAACACTTTTTATATTTTTAGACATAATATCCTATCTTCAATAGGTTTAATCCAATGAAGTGCTGTATGCTTCAAAAACATTACAAATCGGAATGATTCAGATAACAGAAATAAGTTCCTCCATTTTCGGCGGGATTGAAAGATTAGTAATGAAAAAAAACTTAAATTGCTGTAACTTTTTTTTTTTCTAGAACACCTTTCGTGTCGTCTCGGGTGCTTTTTACCTCGGAATAATTATGATCAGGGTTGCCACATATACAGAATATCCTGTATTGTACAGATTTTTTGCCAAATTTCAGATAAAGAATCTTTATATACAGAATTACAGATTTTCAGCAAAAATACAGAATTTACAGATGTTTATGAAATTCTATTTTAAATATTAAATTTATTACTGTGCATACATAGACACCTTGATTTATAAAAAAGTTGGACGCAGTGCAATGAGATGGCTTTTGTTGGAGGCAGTTATTAAGCGAAATCTTGAGCGATTTGAAGAGCTTAAACTATTTTTTTGTTTCCAAGTTATGTATGACCATAATCAATCCGCCAATCGTATATTCACTCATTTATACGACCCTATTACTAAACCGATTGTACTGTTCCTAAACTATGTTCTACCGCTCATCAATAATGTCAATCGCTCCTTTCAATCAGAAATTTCTCAATTTTGCGAACTTTATAATGAGAGAAGACAAAATTTGAGTGACTCGGATATAACTTGGTCCCAGCTGTTGAATATCAAAAGGCGTGATGAGAAATTTTTGTATCCATTGGTCGTTTGTAAGATATGTTTTGCGGCTCCGCAAAGCTTATGCGATTGAGCCTTACAAATAAATGAATTGGAATAAAAACATTTGATGACATTATCAGTATGTGTTGAACGAATATTTTTGCTTTACAAAACAAAGTCCGGAAATCGGTTGCTTCCCACAATTATGGACTCTATTTTGAGAGCGAAGAACTATGTATCGGCGGAAGGAGGAGCGTAAAAAATGAACTGAAGAAAAATTTTAAAGCAAAGTACAACAAAACCATGTAAAAACATCCATGCCTCTCACGCTAAAGGTCACGAGTTCAATTCTCACTCCCGACATTCTTCCAAAAATTGAAGTAAAAAGTGACGAACCAGCCAAATGAGTTGAAAGTCACTATAATACAGATAAAAAAAATATGTAAAAACATCGTACAATCAGAGGCGAAAAACTTTCCTATTGACCCGACTTTAACAACCCATTAATAAGAAAAATAAGTTCAAAGTGAAAATAAACCTTTATTTTCATTTTTGTTCCCTTAACTCTCCGATAAAGATTTTATGGCTAAAATACAAATGTACAGATTTTTTCAGAAAATTAAATTTAATTAAATTTTAATTAAATGTGCCAACCCTGATTATGATCCAAGATATGCCCAGGAGTACAGGCCAACACTCATCTGAAAACCAAGTTGGATTTGAAAGCAAAACTCATCGAAGTTACATTATATTTTCATGGGAGAATTCCCTTCATTCCGACTGATGCGGCGCGGTTTCAGTCGAATTTTTGATTCGTTCAGTGTATCTCATTCAAATTTAGATTATCCACCAAAATGGTTGTGCATTTACACTTATTACTGGGAATACCATTCTGGAAAAATAACTATTATCACCATTATCGCCGAGGTAGCACTAAATGACACGAAATGGTCACGAGAATCCGCAAGTAGAGAGTGTTGATTGTTATTATTATTATTAACCAATGAAGTTGCTAGCGGTCGATTATGTCTTAGGCGGCTCGCACACCGGAGCAATGAGCAACTAGCAACTGTCAACATGCAATAAGCAATATTATCACCAATGGATTTTTCCATTTAATCTTTGTTGATCTCGCACACCGACGCAATACGATATCGCTGTCGCCTTTACAGAGCAACACATGTCGCTAGCAACACGGCGTGTCGGTTGAATAGCAACTTATCGCTCATATTTTGACAAGTTTCGTACATTAAGGCGATTGTTTGCATAATGTCAGGGGTTTTTATTGCTCTGGTATGCGAAGAACAACAAAATATGTTTCCTGTTGCATATTGTGTACTGCAGTTTGCTAGTTGCTTATTGCTGCGGTGTGCGAGCCGCCTTACATAACAATAAATGTTTATCGCTATTATTTTGAGATAAAGCTGTGAAACGTTCAACCAATGCAATTGGAAATTAATTAGCCTATTCAATTTTTTTTTTTATTTAAATCGTTTATTTTTACAGACTCAGTTACATAGGTTTAAAGGAGCCGAACTCCTTACTGTATTGTTACTAGTATATAAATTTTTTTCCTTAATTCTAATGTTAATAATATAGGAAACCGATTACTCGCGGTCGACTCGAGTTTAGAAGGGTGACATATTTTCTTCAGAAAAAGGTGGGGATATGAGGATATATTGACAATGATCACACTCACACTCTCAATCACACTCATCACACTCAATTCTTAAACCTATCTTATATCTAATATGTATTTACATTTCATCTTATTCTTAAGAAGGGATCCGATCTCTCACAAAGGAAAAGGAAAAGGGAAAACTAAGGATGTAAGGACAATCACACACGAAGATCGATAGCTTTAAGGAATACATATATTTGGGACATGTAATCAAGGTCTAACCGAGCCAACACGTCTCTCACCGGCATCATGGGCTGCCTTCCTCGGGCCCGAAGGGTGACTACTAAATTCGATCTGGCGACAAGATACAGCTCGCACGACCAAACAACGTGCTCGATGTCGTGGTAACCTTGGCCACAAACACAAAGATTGTTGTCGGCAAGATTAATACGAAAGAGTAGCGCATCTAACGAACAGTGATTGGACATGAGTCGGGAGAAGGTGCGAATAAAGTCCCGAATCAAGTCCAGACTTTTGAACCATGGTTTGAGGCTAACCTTAGGGATAATCAAGTGGAGCCACCGGCCCAATTCATCTTCGTTCCATTTGCGTTGCCAGTTAACTATGGTATTTTTGCGGACTAAAGAATAAAATTCATTGAAGGCGATTTGACGCTGATAAATATCGCCTTCAATCGCACCTACCTTTGCTAATGAGTCAGCCCTCTCATTACCCGGAATTGAGCAATGAGAAGGGACCCACACAAAGGTAATGACATAACAGCGTCTGGATAAAGCACTCAAAATTTCTCGTATTCTCTCAAGGAAGTACGGCGAGTGCTTTTCCGGCCTCACTGAACGGATAGCTTCGACAGAGCTAAGACTATCCTTTACAATGTAATAGTGTTCAACAGGTCGTGAGGCGACGCTGTCCAGCGCCCAGTATATCGCTGCCAATTCAGCAATATACACTGAGCAAGGATTCTGAAGACTGTGGGAGGTGCTAAAAAATACGTTGAACACTCCAAATCCTGTGGACTCATTCATATAGGACCCATCAGTAAAGTATATATTATCACAATTGATACGCCCATACTTTGCATTGAAGATTGTAGGAACGAACCCCAATCTAAGATAATCTGGATTTTCATGGATTTTCTCCTTCATGAACAGATCGAAATGTACAGAGGAATTGATGTAGTCAGGAAAACAAACACGGTTGGGAGTATACGAAGAAGGATCAACCTGCATGGAGATGAATTCATGATATGAGCTCATGAATCCTGAATGAAAATTTAGCTCGATAAGCTGCTCAAAATTTCCGATCACCAATGGGTTCATAACCTTACACCGGATGAGGAACCGAAGAGATAATAAATTGAAGCGATCTTTTAGTGGGAGTAGGCCTGCCAAATCCTCGAGACTCATGGTATGCGTTGAGGGCATACATCCCAGAGCAATACGGAGACAAAGATACTGAATTCGCTCTAGTTTAATGAAGTGTGTTTTGGCAGCTGATTGAAAACAGAAACTGCCATACTCCATCACTGAGAGAATAGTTGTTCGATACAACATTATAAGATCTTCGGGATGGGCTCCCCACCAGGTGCCGGTAATTGTACGGAGAAAGTTTATTCTTTGTTGGCATTTTTTACTCAGATACCTAATATGGGCCCCCAAGTACATTTAGAGTCGAACCAGACCCCAAGATACTTGAATGACATAGCATGAGTGATCGGTTTACCCAAAAGTTGAAGCTTTGGTTTTGCTGGTTTATGCTTCCTAGAAAAAACCACCATCTCTGTTTTCTCCGTGGAGAACTCGATCCCTAGCCCAATGGCCCAGGTTGAAAAATTGTTCAAAGTATCTTGTAAGGATTCTTGCAGGTCGGATTCGTTTGATCCTACGACAGACACCACTCCATCATCTGCAAGTTGTCTTAGGCTGCAATTTTGTGTAAGGTCAATGTCGCTTACGTAGAAGTTGTACAAAAGGGGGCTTAAACATGAGCCCTGGGGGAGTCCCATGTAAGAGACCCGACTTACTGCCGAATCTCTGTGAGAAAAGTTCAAATGTTTCTCACAAAGCAAGTTATATAACATATTATTCAATAGAGGCGGCAGACCCCGAGAGTGTAATTTGTCTGACAAAACCTCTATTGAAACTGAATCAAAGGCCCCCTTTATGTCCAAGAATACTGAAGCCATTTGTTTTTTTTCGGCGTAAGCCATTTGAATTTCTGAAGAAAGCAACGCAAGACAATCATTCGTCCCCTTGCCCCTGCGGAACCCATATTGTGTATCTGAGAGTAGGCCATTCGTTTCAACCCATCGATCAAGGCGAAACAAGATCATTTTCTCCAACAATTTCCGTATACAAGACAGCATTGCTATTGGGCGGTACGAATTGAAGTCGGACGCGGGTTTTCCGGGTTTTTGAATAGCTATAACTCGTACTTGTCTCCAATCATCTGGAACAATATTATGCTCCAGAAACCGATTGAATAAGTTCAACAAGCGATGTTTCGCCACATCAGGGAGATTTTTCAGCAAGTTGAACTTAATTCTATCCGATCCCGGAGCAGAATTGTTACATGAAAGGAGAGCAAGAGAGAATTCTACCATCGAAAACTCGGAATCAAGATCGCACCTATCTTGTGGTATATCTCGAATAATTCTTTGCACTGGAGCGGAATCGGGACAAACCTTTCGTGCAAAATTAAAAATCCATCGATGTGAATATTCCTCGCTTTCATTGGATGAAGAGCGATTTCTCATATTTCGAGCCACTTTCCATAATTTTTTCATTGACGTTTCTCGTGATAAACCTCCCACGAAATTTCGCCAATAAGCACGTTTTTTCTCTTTGATCAAGTTTTTAAATTGATTTTCAAGGTCCAAATACGTTTGAAAATTCTCAATGGTTCCACGTTTCCGAAAAGCTTTAAATGCATTCGATTTATCTCCATAAAGCTTGGAACACTGGCCATCCCACCATGGATTGGGAGGCCTTCGACGAATAGTGGAACCTGGGATGGGTTTCGTTTGAGCGCGAACCGCGCTGTCATAGATCAAACGAGAAATGAAGTTATACTCCTCCAATGGAGGCAAACCATCTCTGGAATTGATGGCTAGAGCAATCGCGTCCTTATATTTTTTCCAGTCAATGTGTCTTGTGAGGTCGTATGCCATGTTTATAGATTCAGAAGAATTCAACCCATTGGTGATAGAAATTTTGATTGGCAAGTGATCACTACCGTTGGGATCCTGGATTACATTCCACTTACAATCTAACGATAGTGAATTCGAGCAAAGCGAGAGGTCAAGAGCACTTGGTTTAGCAGGAGGTTTAGGTACACGTGTTGTTTCCCCAGTGTTCAAAACGGTCATATTGAAGCTGTTACAAAGGTCATATATCAACGATGAACGATTATCATCGTACGGTTCCCCCCAGGCAGTTCCGTGAGAGTTGAAGTCTCCCAAGATCAATCGTGGCTCAGGAAGGAGTGAGCACATGTCAACAAGTTGCTTGCGGCTAACCGCAGCTCTCGGAGGCCAATACAAGCTGACTATACAGAGGTCTTTGCCTCTGATGTTTGCATGACAAGCAACAGCTTCGATCCCTCCAATAGGTGGAAGGTCAATTCTAAAAAATCAGTGACACTTATTGATCCCCAATAGTACCCCTCCGTATCTGTCATCGCGGTCCAAGCGTATTATATTAAAATCGTGGAAAGAGAGATCATTTTGAGAAGAGAGCCAGGTTTCGGATAGAGCAAAAACATCACAATTGAGTTTATGAATTAGAAATTTGAATGTATCCAATTTAGGGATAAGACTACGACAATTCCACTGTAAAACAGTGATATCTCCGACCTCTCTATTTAAATTAGACATCAAGAGAGATAATCATTGCAAGGAGGGGCCATGTTTGCATCAATTGCTGCAAAATTGTCTTTAGTACTGGAAGCATTGCGGTGACAATGGTTCTGATGGAGTCGGAAACATTAAAACACGTGAAGATTTGATCCACAAGGTCAGACAACTTTATAAATCCCGATTGGGAAGTTGAACTTGACGGAAAAACAGGGACAGTTGGGGTTTTTGATGTCCCCTCGAGTGCTGGGTCGTTCGAAGGTGAACTATTACCACGGAGGCCAGGAGGGACCTGATTTTGCTTATCCGCTGCACTCGATTTTTTGGGCAAGCTAACAGGGGGTATCACCGGAGGGACTTGTCCTTGAACTTTGGGAGTGGTCACATTTTTGCGCCGGGGATTCCCTTGAGAAATAAACGGCGTGCCCCCGTTAGCTGTATCCGCTTCCATTTCGTCAACTGTCAACGTAGCGAAGACATTGTGTGTATTGATTGGTTGTTGTTCTTGAGCTAGTGGAGAAGCGCCCTTCAAAATTTCTGCGAAAGTGCGTTTAGAGCGTTCCCTCAAAGAGCGCTTCTGTTTCTCCCAGCGAGCCTTGTATGTTTCACAAGCTGAGAGCACGTGTGGGGATCCCCCGCAATATGGACACTTATGCTCAGTCGCACTGCAGGATTTCCCCTCATGTTGTTCTCCGCAAGTGGCACATCGTTCTTTATTGGCACAATAAGCAGCCGTGTGACCAACTGACTTGCACTTTAGACAAGTCATTGGCTTTGGAATAAAAAGTCGCACGGCTAACCTCAATTTATCTACCATCACGTAGTCAGGGAGAGCTGAACCAGCGAAGGTGACTCGAAACGAGTTGGACGGCGTAAATTTCTTTTCTTCTCCTTCATGGGAGACTGTTCCGAGCTGGCGGCAACCCAAGATCTTAACAGTCGTCGAGGGCAGTTTTTTAAAACGGCCGGTACCTTCACTCGTAATGTATTCGCACGTCAAGCCCGTTTCGGTTATCACACCCTCAATTTCGACTATGTGAGAGGGAATGTAGACCCGATACTCAATTGTAAAATGCTGATCGACAACAATCTTGTTTGCGTCTTTTCGATCATTCACGACAACTCGCAATTTGGTTGGTCTAACCTTCGAAATTTCCGAAACGGAGGTATACCTTGCCAGATCTTTCGCGATCTGCATGACTCTCAACGCCTTTCCATTTGGCTTAGGCCTGAAGAAAACAACCCAGGGACCAGTTCCGGGCGCATCTTCTGGATAGACCTTTACACGGGGAGTGGGAATAACAGGGGGGGAAGGCGAGGACGGGGATTGAGAGTGGGAAGACGAAGGTTGAGAAGGAGCGGGAAGAACAGAGGGAGAAGACGAGGTTGAAGGTAGAGTGGGATCGTTAAGGGCAGATGGGAGATTTGCTAGTTTTTTGGAGGGAGGCTTGGTAGGGTTAGCTGACTCGTCCCCAGAAGAAGTATCTTCCGTATTTGGTACGCGTTTGAGTGACTTTTTTTTATCACTTAGGAGGGAACTAGAGTCAGAGATCTCCATATCCGCCTCCACCCTCTGCCATTTTAAAATTGGCACTTATATTCTAAGTATTTTTTTAAAATAATATTTCACAATAATAATAATTCACAAAAACAAACAAAAAAAAAACTTATAATTAATAAATATTTTCTCTCACTATATTCAATCTTATTCACCTATAAACGCACTCCAGTGCAGATGAACGGGAGCGTGCTGAAAGCTCGTTGGTGGTGGGAATGTGCCTACGACACCACTACACACAGTCGTCGGTGAAAGCTTACCCGCACTGTCACTGTTGGCACGATGACTCGGCGAAATCTCCAATGTCGGCGAAGCAGCGACAAAACAAAAACCAATGCTTGGCTTTCCGAGGATGAAAGCCTCTATCCACTTGCAGGCAGGGCACTTCACTCACTATCCAGATAGCGAAATGAACTCTTCAGCGGCAAAAAAAACAACAATCACGCGGTAACCGATAACGGAACTTGGACGCGACTTTCCTTCGTCTGGTTACTTCGGGCAATCGGCGAAGAAGAATGAAAGCCTATTCAATGTTATCGTTTTTTTTTTCAAAAAGACTCATTAACAAAAAAATTATCCTTTGTTAATTAATATGAGAAATAAGTGTTGAATAAATTGTTTATACTGCCATTTCATGCCAAACTGATATAGTGGTTCTCAGATTTCCATGAAAAGTGGTAGTTTTGTTCTTTATCGCAGCAAAGTATAAGATCCGTATTTTTTTATTTTTTCCATTTTAGGTCCGAAAAATCAACTATTTCCACTTTTTCCCAAAAATGACTTTTTTCAAAAATTCATAGAACCACCAAGCCGATTCAGACGATCAACATATCAACTTACAGCCAATAAGCTTTTTTTTTTTGGAAAAATATTGAGGGTTAAAGGGTTTTGTTTTCGGGTAAAAGGGTAAAAGGGTTTTGTTTTCGTAATTATTGATTGCAGTCGTTTTTTATTGTTTTTATGGCTTTGGACTAAAGGGTGCTATATTTTTTTTAATGATTTTTAATGAAATTTGAGGACATATCTTAATATATTTTACATATCTCTATATCAGAGATGATATTTTTTCGTTTTTGATATATGATTTTTCAAAGTTAACCGGTGGTCCGAAAAATCATTTTCATCCAAAAATGACTTTTTGCAAAAATTCATAACATTTGAACTACTGAACCGATTTAGATGATCGACATATTGAATTGAAGCCAATAAGTTGACCTTTTATGAAAAAAATATCGTACTTGCGGGAAGATTGGATTCTAGTCGCAAAGGTCTAGTCTAGTCACATAGGAATATTGCTAGATTTGCAAGATGATAACTCAAAAACGAAAAATAAAACCTCTCGGATTTTAGAATATATTATGTAAAAAACCCTCAATTTAAAATTTTAAAAATAGAGCCCCCTCTATCTTTAACCGGGAGAACAATGAAAAACTAATTCAATCAATAATTAGGAGAACGAAAATCCAAAGTTTTGGCAAAGGTATTATTTTTTAAAGAAAACCGGTAAGCTTCAATTTGATATATCGATCATCTAAATCGGTCTAGCAGTTCAAAAGTTATGAATTTTTGTAGTGGAAAAAAGGGGAAAAATTATGTATTAAGTAAAAAAAATAAGTAAAAAAAAACTTTTTAAATTAAACGGTTTAATTGTGATTAAACATAATAATGCACTAAAAGCTATAAAATAATTAGGCAAGTTGCAGTTAGCAGTTATCACACCTCTCCTTCATTAGTCTAGGGAATTGATAAGACTACAATAAAATGGAACCATCGAAGGAGAGGTGTGATAACTGCTAACTGCTACTTGCCTAATTATTTCCTAGCTTTTAGTACATTATTATGTTTAATCACAATTAAACCATTTAACTTAAAAAGTTTTTTTTACTTATTGTATTTTCTAGTTTTTAGTACATTATCTGTTTCATTAGAATATTTCTCCACAATAAAACCATTTTACTATATTCTATCAGTCAAATAATTTCATTTGATACCGATATTGAGTGAATTGCAAAAAATACATAGTGTGTTCTTCAAGTCAAGTTTGTTCGTTTGATACACATATCTCAATCAACTTTTTTTTAGATGATATGGAATCAGCTATTTTGTAGCGGCGGCCAAATTGGATTTTTCAAGATAAGCAGTTTTAAGATGACAGCAGAGATAAAGGTATTTTTATAAATTCGGTCAGTTCCTATTGGTCAAATTTCTATTAATGTGGAACACTCCTACAGACATGCAAACATACATACAAACAGTTCAAGTTAAATAAAACCGTTTAATAAAGTAATTTGCTATTTTGTGATTGCGGCCATTTTGGATTTGGTTTTTGCATGATCTACTGTGATCTGCCATTCAAACCCTTTCATTTGATACCCATATTAATCGGGTTTTGAGAAAATATTAAGTCCGCCATTTTGTAGTGGCAGCCATCTTGGATTTACATTTTTCATAAATAACCGTATTCTACTAGTGAAGCCCTTTCATTTGATACCTATATTAATGAAGTTTTGGGAAAACGTGCAGTCCGCCATTTTGTTGTGGCAGCCATCTTGGGTTTGTATTTTTATAAATTAATGTGTTCTACTAGTCAATCCCTTCCATTTGATACCCATACTAACGGGGTTTTGACAAAATATGTAGTCCGCCATTTTTGATTTGCAGTTTTCATAAATAACTGTGTTCTACTAGTCAAGCCCTTTCATTTGATACCCATATAAAAGGGGTTTTGGAAAACACATATCGATGAGGTTTTGAGAAAATATGTGATCCGCCATTTTGTAGCGGCCGCCATCTTGTATTTTCAAGATCATAAATACACAGTTTTATAATGACTTCAGAGATAAAGGTGTGTTCCAAATTTCAGATCAATCGGTCAACAGAAAGGGGGTTAAATTTCTATTAATGTGGGTCAGCGCTACAGACAAACATGTTACAAACATACAAACAGATTACAGGGCAAGCTAAATAAAACCGTTTAGAAATGAAAAATATATCATCTCTGATATCCAGATATGTTATGTAAAAAATTCTCAGCTTTCAAGAAAAATAAAAAAAAAATATAGTCCGAAGCCATGAAAACAATAAAAAACGACTACAATCAATAGTTACAGTCAGGGTTTGGAAATATCGAGCTTATTAGGTAATATTGAAAATACATTTTTATCAGTGTAACGCGTTTATTTTGCTTGGTGATATTACTATCATTCAATCACGTCAAAAAAATATTTCTGTGTTCATTCATATTCATTCTGTTCTATCGGAACTTTCTCCAAAGTTCGAATCATGAGAATTCAATCACATTTTTTCATTGCCTCTGAATTGTCGGAATAGTTGTGACTGTTCATTTTCAATATCCTGAGATGTGTGTGATTTTCTCATTGAGAGAGTGTTTCGCTTATTCTGCAGTCAGTTGTTTCTGAAGTTACTAGGTATACAAATTGCTAAAGATTACATCGATTTCTATGTAATTTAGTTGTTTCGCAAATATTTTTATTTTAATTGTAACTGAATTCACTTAGTTATGCGATCTTGCACCTCTGGCAGTCTTCAGAATGCAACTCGGTGTTGATGCGCAACAAGATTTTTGTATTTTTGTTGCGCTCTGGCGAATGAGCACGCTCCGAAACACAGATGAAATGTTTGATTGTCAGCGCCGTTCTTACGCAGAGATTTGCGCCCAGTGTTAAGCTGAGTTTTACGCTGAAATGTGCGCCGTGCTTGCGCATCAAATTGCTTCACGGAAAAAACGCTGTAGAAATTCGCCTAGTAGACCGATCCTTTTGAAAATTTTAGACAGTAAAATAAAAACTATTAAACAACTTTTGGCATTTTCTTATTATTCATACTTCGAGCCCAAGCCTGTATGCTCGCACCTTCCTCTTTACCCCGTCCATAAGGTTCTGTCAGGTTGTAGTTTTTTTTGAACAGAAATCCATTTTCTCTTGAAGTCCGCCTCCGATTTGACAACTTTTGGGTTCTTTCGGAGGGCCTGCTTCATAATCGCCCAATATTTCTCTATTGGGCGAAGCTCCGGCGCGTTGGGCGGGTTCATTTCCTTTGGCACGAAGGTGACCCCATTGGCTTCGTACCACTCCAACACGTCCTTTGAATAGTGGCACGAAGCGAGATCCGGCCAGAAGACGATCGAGCCCTCGTGCTGCTTCAATAGTGGTAGTTAGCGCTTCTGTAGGCACTCCTTAAGGTAAACCTGCCCGTTTACCGTGCCGGTCATCACGAAGGGGGCACTCCGCTTTCCGCAAGAGCAGATCGCTTGACACACCATGTACTTTTTGGCAAACTTGGATAGTTTCTGCTTGCAAATCTCCTCCGGAACGCTGAATTTGTCCTCTGCGGAGAAGAACAACAGCCCGGCAGCTGACGAAAGTCCGCTTTGACGTAGGTTTCGTCGTCCATTACCAGGCAATGCGGCTTCGTCAGCATTTCGGTGTACAGCTTCCGGGCTCGCGTCTTCCCCACCATGTTTTGCCTTTCGTCGCGGTTAGGAGCCTTCTGAACCTTGTATGTACGCAGGCCCTCCCGCTGCATGGTCCGCTGGACGAATGAACGTGACAAATTCAGCTTATTGGCGACATCCCGGACCGAACATCTCGGATCACGTCTAAACTGCTTAACTACGCGCTTGTGATCTTTTTCACTGACGGAGCATCCATTTTTGCCGTTCTTCACCTTCCGGTCGATGGTTAGGTTCTCGAAGTATCGTTTTAGTACTTTGCTGACCGTGGATTGGACGATTCCCAGCATCTTACCGATGTCCCGATGTGACAACTCCGGATTCCCGAAATGAGTACACAGGATTAATTCACGACGCTCTTTTTCGTTCGACGACATTTTTCCAAATTTACGAAAAATTGACAGTGAAGCATGGCCAACGTGATCTATACACTCTTATCTGATTATAAGCGAAAGCTGAAGATATAATTCCTAAAAATTAAATTTCTACAGCGTTTTTTTCGTGATGCAATTTGATGTGACACACCCTTTATACTGCGCGCTTCAAACTGGATTGCTCTCTCTGTTGAGATATTTTTCTTTTGATGTGTATTTGATGTGTATGTGTGTTTCGGTGCTCCCTTGGCCGAGTGGTTAGCGTCATAACTAACATGCCGGGTGTGCGGGTTCGATTCCCGTTCTGGTCGGGGGAATTTTTCGTCAAAGAAATTTCCTCCGACTTGCACTGTGATCACGCGTATTCTAGAGCTTGCTACTCAGAATGCATTCAAGGCGTGTTATTCGGCATAGAAATCTCAACTAAGTACTAATAAAAATGACGCAAGTAATACTACGTTGAGACGGCGAAGTTCCTCTAGGAACGTTAGTGCCATTGAAGAAGAAGAAGAAGTGTGTTTCTGTGTATAGAATGAGACGCGTATCACACAAGTGAGAAGAAATGTTTAGTATCTGAGTTCTACGCCGGGTACATTTTGCGCTGTCGTGCTTATGAATTTCGTGCTCTTTTGTAGGAATTGTAAAGGGTGTGTCACATCAAATTGCATCACGGAAAAAACGCTGTAGAAATTTAATTTTTAGGAATTATATCTTCAGTTTTGGCTTATAATCAAATAAGAGTGTACAGATCACGTTGGCCATGCTTCACTGTCAATTTTTCGTAAATTTGGAAAAATGTCGTCGAACGAAAAAGAGCGCCGTGAATTAATCCTGTGCACTCATTTCGAGAATCCGGAGTTGTCACATCGGGACATCGGTAAGATGCTGGGAATCGTCCAATCCACGGTCAGCAAAGTACTAAAACGATACTTCGAGAACCTAATCATCGACCGGAAGGTGAAGAACGGCAAAAATGGATGCTCCGTCAGTGAAAAAGATCACAAGCGCGTAGTTAAGCAGTTTAGACGTGATCCGAGAAGTTCGGTCCGGGATGTCGCCAATAAGCTGAATTTGTCAAGTTCATTCGTCCAGCGGACCAAGCAGCGGGAGGGCCTGCGTACATACAAGGTTCAGAAGGCTCCTAACCGCGACGAAAGGCAAAACATGGTGGGGAAGACGCGAGCCCGGAAGCTGTACACCGAAATGCTGACGAAGCCGCATTGCCTGGTAATGGACGACGAAACCTACGTCAAAGCGGACTTTCGTCAGCTGCCGGGCCTGTTGTTCTTCTCCGCAGAGGACAAATTCAGCGTTCCGGAGGAGATTCGCAAGCAGAAACTATCCAAGTTTGCAAAAAAAGTACATGGTGTGGCAAGCGATCTGCTCTAGCGGAAAGCGGAGCGCCCCCTTCGTGATGACCGGCACGGTAAACGGGCAGGTTTACCTTAAGGAGTGCCTACAGAAGCGCTTACTACCACTATTGAAGCAGCACGAGGGCCCGACCATCTTCTGGCCGGATCTCGCTTCGTGCCACTATTCAAAGGACGTGTTGGAGTGGTACGAAGCCAACGGGGTCACCTTCGTGCCAAAGGAAATGAACCCGCCCAACGCGCCGGAGCTTCGCCCAATAGAGAAATATTGGGCGATTATGAAGCAGGCCCTCCGGAAGAACCCAAAAGTTGTCAAATCGGAGGCGGACTTCAAGAGAAAATGGATTTCTGTTCAAAAAAAACTACAACCTGATGTTGTACAGAACCTTATGGACGGGGTAAAGAGGAAGGTGCGAGCATACGGGCTTGGGCTCGAAGTATGAATAAAAAGAAAATGCCAAAAGTTGTTTAATAGTTTTTATTTTACTGTCTAAAATTTTCAAAAGGATCGGTCTACTGGGCGAATTTCTACAGCGTTTTTTCCGTGATGCAATTTGATGTGACACACCCTTTAGGGTTTCTAAAGCATTTCTGATAAGTTGAATTGGAATTGTATATTCAATATGTAAAATGAAAACATTTCAACTCGCTTGCTTGAACTGTTTATAAAAGTCATTCGATTCCTTCACAAAAGACAAAAAAGACATCTTTTTCCAAAAGATGGAAAAAATGGTTTTTCGGACCACCCAAAAAAGAAAATGGGCACCCTAATAAAAAAAAATAAAAAAACGGGTCTAATGTTTTGCGATAAAGAACAAAATTGCCACTTTTGACGAAAATCTGAGAACCATTATATCGGTTTGGCATGGAATGGCAGTTTTGCTTCTGTCGTTTTGTCCGAAATTATTGAAGAAAGGTTACTTTCAATTTATGATTCAAATAACTGTTCATCGATGGACAATACTATCTTCCAATCATTTGAAAGCGATATATGAATCTAACCATTTTTCATATCGGAAAATTTTCGTATTTTGGCCGATGTTCAGTACAATACAAGAGTTGCCAATGCATACCGAGACATGTTCTGTTTGGTGCGGTTTGTGGTCTGGAGGAATCATTGACCCGTACTTCTTAAAAGATGAAGATAGGATCAATGTTACTGACAATTGTGATCAATGATTTCCAACTTTTTTTTATCAAAACACATAAGCTGAATCTGTTTAACATGTGGTTTAAACAAGACGATGCCATATGCTGCACAGCACGCGAAACGATGGACATATTCGCAATAAATTTGGTAAGCAACTCACTTCTAGTTTCGGACCAGTGAATTGGACTTTTTTGTGGGGGAATGACAAATCTCTTGTTTATGCTGATAAACCGGCTGAATCGATGCCTAGAACACTAGAAGACAACACCGCACGTGTTATCGATGAGATATCGACCAATATGCTTGGAAAGCTAACTTAAAATTCGACTTCACGTGTGGATCACGTGAAAAAATCATTGTTGAAAATAAATAGCAAGGTTTGATTATTAACCCCTTATAATAAATTTCATATTTTTTACAATTTTTCTGTGTTTTTTTCCTGTAAATTAAAAGCCAAGCGCATAAAAATCCTCCTTGAAAAACGATCAAGATTAAAGAAATTCAAATAAAGCAATTGAAAACTGCAGATCAACCTGAAAGGACGAAAGGATCATGTATTGATAGAAAAAAAAAGAACGAGACACAGTAGTAACTTTGGCCTTTTCGTCATTCCCATAAGGATCCAATGTATTTATTCTGGAGTAGGATTAATTCCACTGGCCAAGTTAATTTTGTGGAAAATTGCTGTCGGCGCGCGAATAGATGCCCAAGTTTGCATTTTGTGATATATTGCAACATTCTAATCCAATTATATCCAGCGAAATGAAGCACCCCACCATGCCTCGAGTAAGATGCGGATATCGCGGGATGCTCACAGTCCGTAAATCATCCCAGAAAACTTTTCTCTCACCATTTGTGATCTCCACAAGATGGGATGTAAAACGAAGTGAGTTTGAAAGTTGTATTCAACGATAGAAACAGGGACAAATTCTCAGGCAACAGCTCACTCGCTATATATATGCCATCCAATTTGTATGCAACGGAAATGCGACAAAATAGTTACAATTGTGTATATCATTTGGCCGGTGGATGGCTTCCAAATGTTGGCTGTAAAGAAATTGACTGCACCGAGCTGATAGTGAGCTCAGAGCTTGGGATCCAACGCCACACGCTTTCACGTAGGATTTGTAGGAATGTGCAACTATGATTGGAAATTTGTCAGTCATGTCGAGGATTCGCGCTGCAATTTCATTCGTTTCCATTAATATCGTCAATAGTTGAAACAAAATGAATTCCATACTAACATGATTGAATGAGGACCAATTCTCTAGTGAATCACATTGTGTCGTGAAAAAAACCGCAGAGACAAAGTGAACATACATCATGCGCATCACTTCGCTGCAATCGAATCTCATGTGTGTAATCAACATGATTGGCTTGTATTGTTTCCGCTAGCGTTGGGAATGCCGTACATTTATCATTCGTCTATGTCTACTATATTATTCATCTTTTGATAGTTTTTATTCGAGGCTAATCGGTGATATTGTTGTCTGTTTATTTAATTTCATAGAAGTTACCATTTGTCTCATGCTGCTAGATATTAAATAGCTCTGTCATTGAATTATCGATCCATTCTCGAGGTACATGAAACCGCCAAACCAATCTCTTCCGGCTGAGTGAGTTTTGAGATTGAACGGATGAGTAAGCTCATATTTCTCGGCCAATTCAAACCAACTTTTCTGACTCATGTGTTCATGTAACTTAACGGAAGGAAGCAAGGCAAACTGGATAAAGAATAGTGTGCATAAGTTAAACAGTTTGTGAACACATGGCCTAGCAATACACCACATACTTACTTAGCCAAGAATGTGTAACGTAAGAATAATTTCGCACTCAAATGACACACCGCAACAAAATTAAACAGCACACACAGTTATGCAGCCATATTTCGCCGTGACTTGGGCAACATTCTTTATTATAACTAAGCTGCATAGTGAAAAAAAGAACACATTCCACTTGTTAGGAAACTTTGTTGAACAAACAAAGTGCTTCATTGGGTAGAAAAGTTAACGCCAGCGTGTGTTTGTGTGTGTGTGATAGGACGACTTCTCTCATATGTGCGTACGTGCTTTTGTGTCATGTTGGAAGCTGGCTGCTACTTCTACTTCTCTTTTCTTGGAGAAGATTTACTGATGCACTGCAACCAGCAGAAAGTTGCAGCTCAGCATGGTATCGAAAAAGTTTGCTTGCCCCGTGTCTTGCAAGCAGAATCCATAACCGATGAGCACATATATATTTTTCCCAAGTTACAGCTGCTACCAAAGGAATGCTCTCCAATGAAACAAGATGAGAGATAGAAGTCACATTACACAAATTTATTCTTCACTTTCCATTTTTTCAGAGAAATCATCCCGAAGCTCGAAACACCTGATTTCTGAAATTTCTATTTCTTTCCCCAAGAGTTCGGATTCCTTGAGTATAAGCTTGTAAAAAAACAAACAAATTTGTATCGAGAAGTCGAATTCCAGAAAATTTCTAGACCACGCGGAGTCGAGGTCACTCCAAACTGAATGTGACATATTTTTATTACAATTGTATTTACTATTCTTATAAAAAACTGCTCCTGTGCTACTGTTTTTGATAGGTAGCCTAAGTATCTCTTTTCATTTAGAAATAATGGAAATATACAAACCTCTCTTGTCGTAAGATTCCTAGGGGTGCTTTTTTTAGTTTTTCGGATGAATAAATATCTACATTGACAATCAATAGTTTATAACATCGCGAGGCACCAGTTTCGTTATGGTGATCGGAAATACTCGTCTAATACAATCTGGGTGTTAGAAAGTGTATCGAAAGTAAACACATTTTTAGTCCTAGAATCCATTTTTATTGTCCAATCAAACAAAGAAACCGTTCTGCATTATTTTATGAACCTTTTTTTCACAGTGTGTGAAGAAAAACAAAAAAAAAACAGGAAGTGGGTTATATCTATGATATAACCGCAATGGTGACGTAGGACTATCGTTGATTTTAGTGATCATTTGTTTGAAGTTGAATCTGAATTCATTCTGAATGAATGAATAAATATGAATATTTGGGGGACTTCGAAAACGAGAGCGTTACGTTGGAGGTACAAGGTTTTATGCATCCAATATTGGATACGAAAATGTGCTACTGATGGGGAATAATAATCTTCAGAAGCTTTCCTGCTAATTTCACTTGATTGAAAAATCACAGAACTAAAGGTATTTGGTCGCATTATTATATGAACAGAAAACATTAAAATAAATTCGTTCGCTTGCATGTAATTTTCAATTCCAAGGGGAACTGGCTGATTATTTTACAGCAACGACATCTTTCCGGATTCTCCTCGATTCTTCTCGAAATCCACCAGTGGTTAATGCTAACTCGATAATTACCTGTTGATTGCACTTGATTGAAAAATCACACAATTAATTCTATTTGGTCGCAGTATTAAATGGATAGAAAACATTACAATAAACTATTTCGCTTGAATGTAGTTTTCAAGTCCAAGGGGGACTGGCAGATTATTTTACAGCAACGATCACTTCTTTCCGGATTCTTCTAAGCTATGAGGCTATTAGAGGCGAATGAACTTTCAAGTTTAAAGTATAAAAAGTATAAAAAGTAGAAGTTGAAGTTGTTGATTCATGCAAGCCGGGGGTACTTCTGCACTCGCATGTTTTTTTGTACTTCGAAAAGTGTTTTCCTATTGAAAAAGATTTACAAACACAAAGTGTTTTCCTATTGCAAAAGCAGGTACGAACACAACGCTTTGGCTTGGTTAATCAATATTGCATTGAAGGATATGCCTTCATATCTTCTACTCACTGATTTTTTACGCATGATTAGGCAAAATGTTGATAACCATTTACTGCGATAAGGCCTATTGATTAAACAATATACGTTCGATGTACATATTAAAATAGAAACTGAGTGTCTGAAGTTCATCAAATCAAGCAAAATCGCGGTTCGAGAAGTACGTACACTTGAGAGATGCAAACTTCAGAGGGAAATGTTAAATGAAATAATAATTTGATAATTCTTCCGTTCACCTATTTTGTCCTAGGCATCATACCAAGTGCAAAAGGACTGTCATAATATTTACTTGTAACGAAGAACATAATCTATCACAATGCTCGAATTGACCTTACATGGCATTTATTCAATCTCTTTACTCACAAAGCAGATATATTGAATTCGGAAATTGTTTCATCTAATCAAAAATTTAATCAATACAAACAAATGATTGCTAACCTAAGGTAGTCCCATGTCAAACTTGCGGTTATATCATAGATATAACCCACTCATTTTTTAAATTATGTGATATTTATTTCTCTTTTAATGTCTCTTGAATCCTACGCCATAAGTTGTTTACTACGATATACATACTATATCATTTCAGCCGTTTGCGGGACTCAAATAACGTTAAAACTTGTTCTCTCAAACTAGCTAAAACCATTCAATGAAATGAATGTTCTCTTATCAAACATTCATAACTCCTTTTCCGTGATTACATTGCTTCGAAACCGTAGTCCGTAGAATTATAACCAATTTATGATTGGAAAATTTACGGTCACCCTCCCGGCTCTCTTTCTCTCTTCTCCCATAATTAGTGGCGAGCAAATTTGGTTTCCATCCTTGTGCAGGTGTTTCTCTGCTTGGTTCGACCCGAGCTCGAATGCTCCGATTGTGAATTCATTCTTCATAATTTAGCATCTATCAACCCCCCGCTTTTACCGATGGGAAAACAGGTTTACATTAACGTCTGCCACCCGGTCTAACCCACCATATGATAGCACCAATATTGGACGATTAAAAATTTATTGGAAATTCACCCCGAACCCAACCGATAGGAGATCCAGGGTGGGGACATATACAGTGTGTGTTTCAATCTCGGCTCTCTGAACTAAAGAAGGTTGATTTTCATGACAGAAAAGATTATACCGTTTGAATTTGTATCATACAACTCTGAAGGTGAGACTAAGAATTATAGAAAAATTCTGCTGATTATCGTATCGGTGTGGAATATAGCTTCATGCCTTCATAATAGGTTTCATGGAATGCCCGTTTTAATACCAAAACAAAAAGAGAGTTTGATGCAACAGCTGACAAGCTCGTGCATAAAATATATGAACAATCCCCGCTTTGAGTGAATTCCCCACATCCGTTTAATGGTCGAGTGAGCGGAGTACCGGAAAGCAATACCTCAAATGCACTGAATAAATAATTTGTTTAAATCCTAGAACTTTTCGATTTTTCTGTTTTCCAACTCGATTGTTTGTTTTCGATTTTCTGATTTTGCATTGATACGTGAGAAACAATGATGATTAACCTCGTTGTGAGTAATTGCCTTGAGAATTCCCTCCTCAGTTACAATCTCATCTTTTATTCAACATGAGATATTTGAGTTGAATTTAAAACATCCTTTTTTCATCTTCACCCTCCCCCCATCATGGTGGCTGACAAAACCAGCACTCAAGGGCGGCACAGCGGTGACTCAGATTCTCTCTTTTTTCTGTGGCATTGGATTGTCGTCACCTTGAAATATGCGGGCGCACGATAGCAACTTTGAGTAGGGCACTATAAACTGTCGATGATGGCAATGACGTAGATGATGCTGATGATTCCGGCTCCGTTGAAAGGAATGACAATCTACTACTCTGTTCGGGCGCCGTGATGTCGTTATGTCATTGAATCTATTTATCTGGGTGAAATAAAACGACGGAAGTCATACGACACGGCTCGTGTGTTTATGTTGGCTCAAATGGGGGAAGATTTCGTTTGGTTGTTATCGAGGCTGACGGCAATTGCAATGAATTACAATTTTGGAGGCACTTTCAGAGAGCACTAGCATTCTTCCAGGGACAGTGAATGAGTGTAGCTGCACTTCACATAGTTTCTATATATGAGAGAGCATTTTAAAGTATCATGCTTTTCCGTTGCATTTGACATTATGGAGACGCAGGGTTAATACTGTAAATATTTATCTCGCTGCCACATTTTTATATCATTAAAATGATTTCGGAAAACGATCAAGGTATGGACATAATCTAAATTTGATATCACCTTGATTCTGCTTCGCAAATGAATACTGTTTTACTGGAGGAATAATATAACCAACCAATATAGTGGCTCTCAGATTTTCGTAAAATGTCATAATTTTGTTCCTTATTGAAAAATATTAGACTCTTTTATTTAATTTTTTAATTTTAGTGAGCTGGAAAAAGACATTTATGCAAAAAGGGAAAAAAGTTGATTCTTCGAACTCCCTAAAATGTAAATGAGCAACCTAAAATTTAAAAATAAAAAAATACACGAACATAGGAACATAGGAACATAGCTACCAATTTTCACAAAAATCTGAGAACCACTGGAATGGCTGAATAATGATCTATCGGTCAGTCAACAATTTTATATTCGTTGCGACATCAGTTGATTTAATCTGTCTATATCAGTTTCTTGCAGAATACGTTGCTCATCGTTTGCTAAGACATACTAAGATGAAGATAAATTGTTTCTATTATTGAAACTCAGACATTGAGAACAAAAAGTTAGTGTGAAGTCGAAGATCTGCTTCTCCACCCCGATAACGCTCACTCGAACCAAATGGACCCAACTTTGGCGGTCCACATCCGTTGTCGTTTGTTTTGTTTAAATATTTCATTATGTTTTGCTCTATTCAACGAAACTCGACTAAGTCAGTCAGACAGTTCGCGGTGGTGAAAGTTTTCCCGAGATTGATAACTCTGAGTTAACATGACATAATTAGCTGAGACGTTCAACGGAGAACATTCCCAAGAAGGGCAAGACACGGAATCTCATTCACAAGTTAGGAGCTGAATCAGTCAATCTTCAGTCTAACTTTTGTTTAGTCTAAAGGGTGTGTCACATCAAATTGCATCACGGAAAAAACGCTGTAGAAATTTAATTTTTAGGAATTATATCTTCAGCTTTCGCTTATAATCAGATAAGAGTGTATAGATCACGTTGGCCATGCTTCACTGTCAATTTTTCGTAAATTTGGAAAAATGTCGTCGAACGAAAAAGAGCGTCGTGAATTAATCCTGTGCACTCATTTCGAGAATCCGGAGTTGTCACATCGGAACATCGGTAAGATGCTGGGAATCGTCCAATCCACGGTCAGCAGAGTACTAAAGCAATACTTCGAGAAACTAACCATCGACTGGAAGGTGAAGAACGGCAAAAATGGATGCTCCGTCAGTGAAAAAGATCACAAGCGCGTAGTTAAGCAGTTTAGACGTGATCCGAGAAGTTCGGTCCGGGATGTCGCCAATAAGCTGAATTTGTCACGTTCATTCGTCCAGCGGACCAAGCAGCGGGAGGGCCTGCGTACATACAAGGTTCAGAAGGCTCCTAACCGCGACGAAAGGCAAAACATGGTGGGGAAGACGCGAGCCCGGAAGCTGTACACCGAAATGCTGACGAAGCCGCATTGCCTGGTAATGGACGACGAAACCTACGTCAAAGCGGACTTTCGTCAGCTGCCGGGCCTGTTGTTCTTCTCCGCAGAGGACAAATTCAGCGTTCCAGAGGAGATTCGCAAGCATAAACTATCCAAGTTTGCCAAAAAGTATATGGTGTGGCAAGCGATCTGCTCTTGCGGAAAGCGGAGCGCCCCCTTCGTGATTACCGGCACGGTAAACGGGCAGGTTTACCTTAAGGAGTGCCTACAGAAGCGCTTACTACCACTATTGAAGCAGCACGAGGGCCCGACCATCTGCTGGCCGGATCTCGCTTCGTGCCACTATTCAAAGGACGTGTTGGAGTGGTACGAAGCCAACGGGGTCACCTTCGTGCCAAAGGAAATGAACCCGCCCAACGCGCCGGAGCTTCGCCCAATAGAGAAATATTGGGCGATTATGAAGCAAGCCCTTCCGGAAGAACCCAAAAGTTGTCATCGGAGGCGGACTTCAAGAGAAAATGGATTTCTGTTAAAAAAAAGTACAACCTGACGTTGTACAGAACCTTATGGACGGGGTAAAGAGGAAGGTGCGAGCATACGGGCTTGGGCTCGAAGTATGAATAAAAAGAAAATGCCAAAAGTTGTTTAATAGTTTTTATTTTACTGTCTAAAATTTTCAAAAGGTTCGGTCTACTGGGCGAATTTCTACAGCGTTTTTTCCGTGATGCAATTTGATGTGACACACCCTTTAGACGCTCTTCTGAGATGAACAAATATTCATCGATCGTGATATGGCCATATCAAAACTAGTTGAGCAGGAGCCATGAATCTTCTCTCACATACTTGCACTTGACGGCATGAGGACGGATGATTGTTCTTAGCGCTGCGGTTTTTGTGTGGGTAAATGTTGCCATCCTCCAACCAATGTTTACCATAAAATTTGTGGGAAACGCCATGCGATGCGTTGTTTCCATCGTTGACTGGTGAAATTTTGGCCGGAAGGCATCAATGAAACGTTGTAACACCGCGGTATTGACGTGATTGAAACTGTTTGATGGAGGGTATTGCCATTTTAGGATAGTCACCTAGGTTCGCTTGTTTTTAGTTCGTTCTTGCAGAAGCGTAAGCACCCCGAATACTGTCAAACGCGCATCGAAAATAATTGAATTGTTCCCTTGGTCATCCAGTTCAACTGAATGTTGGTTTTCAGTTAAAGCTAATGCAATGCGTACTTCTTTTCTCATCTCAAACGACCATTTTCTCACTGGTACGATTATGCAGCAGTGTGGACAGTCAGTTGACAAGGAATGTTGTTTAATTGTATGTGGGAATGGAAAAGAATGGCGCAAATGCTCTCAACAGTTAACAAGCTAAGTCCTATGTTTTCACCGTCATTTATCTATCAGAATCAAGCTACTATGTAAAGCTCGGCCCCTCTAACTTTTCCACTTGTCAGCTGTTATTGGATTCTTATCGCATCATTTTTGTGCTAAATGAAAAATAAATGCAAATTGCATTTGCAATCAGTCGCAACCTAGTTGTTGCTGCCAGGCATGTTTATGCGATTAAATGTTTTGTTCCAATTCAATTGGAAAAAATTGTGCACTACCCTTCGTTTGTTCCCGCGGGTCAAAAAATAATACAGAATGAGATAGTGAATACCGAATGTCTTTCATTCTGCGTTCGACTATTTTAGGAAGTCAGCGATTTAGCGTGCATTCAGTCGTTATCTTTAGCCAATTTTTCAAAATTCGGATTAAATTAGAGGATACTTAATCGCAAATCTTCACGAAGCACAAAATGCTACGCGACTCTCAGAATGAACGATTCGTAACTTTCGTTTTCATGCGTTTGTAGGTACGAGAATTGCAAATAGTGATGATACTCACACACAGGGTTGCCAACTATTATTTTCAAAAATCAGGAAGAATAAAAATAAAAATCAGGAGAAATCTGGATAGTTCATATTGGATTGTCTGGGAAGTTAATGTCGATTTCTGGGAAAACAAAAGCACAATTTCCAATCAAAGCATTATACAGGTAAACTTCGATATAACGTACATTTCACTTTCAAAATTGTACGTTGTATCGAATTGTACGTTATATCGAAGCATAATAAAGTACTCACAAACGTAGTCTATAATACATTATTGTGTTGCTGTTTTATTAAAGTTAATGAATAACTTCAATCAGAAGACGAAGCCAGCCTTTCTCATGATGTTACCCTTCGTACTGTTGATTACAGTTTGATTCATTACCGGAATTTACCGGAAATTACCGGAATCACAAAACCATCTGTATTTCGGGATTGATTGAAGGTACAGAACTTGTTTTAGCATCACAATACAGATAATTCATTGTTCTATCAGGAAAAAAATATTGAATTTTTTTTTCCTTTACACTTTGGAAATGTGTAGGTTATATCGAAGTTTCCCTATAATTCAATTTTATATCCACACCACAAACATAGTATGATTTTCTTCGGGCTAAGATTTTGGGTTCATTTCGCTTACGCCAAGTTTTTTGTCGCTCAACGTTATTGTAAATGATCCATTTTCATTAGACATCGTGCACAAATTACGTAACGCGATAAGGGGGGGGGGGGGGGAGGTGGTTCGAGGTTGCGTTACTTTCTGTGTATTAGAGATAGGAAATTGCGTTACGTAGGGAGGTTTTCCTCAAAAGCGATTGAAGATGCAATCCATTAAAGGTTTTTCGGTCAAATTGTGTGGAACCTTCACATTGTAACGATGTACAGAACCAAGCTTTACTGGATGCTCATGAACAATAATTTTAGATAACTGTAGTAAATCTGCTAATTGATTTGCCGTGTAGCGAGGTTTATTTGTGTCCAGCGTCTTGATATGATCATTAGTGGCCGCACGAACTTTCCGAACAACTAAATTTTCTTCAATAAATAAATGTTCTTATTTGTAAAAGTCTTATACGTTGATTTGTTGCAGTAGGATGTTACTTGCTACGAAAATATAACGGAACTTGTACTTTATTTATTTAGCTCTACCTAATTCTTAGCGGCTAATATTTCATCCACTGTTTCCTTTCCTAGTCTATTTCCATTTTTTATTTTATTAAGATTGAATTAATAAAGTCGTTCTACCAATGTTGAGGAATGTAGAAGAAATTATGAACATGGTATAAACCCTCGCATAAGTGGAAAAGCTAGTGTTTCAAGTGATCTTTTGATCGTCTATCTCTTGAATAGCGCCAACGTTCCCAGTTTAATTTTCGCCGTCAACGTATCGTCATTTCAATTAGTACTTAATTGAGATTTTTATGCCAAATACCTTGCCTTGAATGGCAAGCTCTAGAATACGCGTGTACCAGTGCAATTCGGAAGAACTTTCTTTGACGAAAAATTCTCCGACCATAACGGGAATCGAACCCGAACCACTCGGGAGCACGGCGTTTATATTATTTCCCAAAAACCTACAGCATCACTACAGTCAATTGCAGAGAAGTCAATATTGATTTTTTTCTCTGAATTCATTCATCCATGCTTTGGAATGAATCGTTATTCAACAATCATCATATATAAATCATATTAGCGGATTCGGTTATAGATAAATTTACCATAGTCCCACCATCAAAATTGATTCTGCTTTGAATCTTACAAGCAAATGATGAATAAAATATATTTATATTGACTGTGAATTAAAAAAATAGTCTTGAGTAATTTTACTCTGAAACGTGTTCATTCTTCAACAATTCTGGGTCTACATTTACATACGCATTCTCCTCAATAAAGCAATGTTGTTCCTCAAACTTAAACTCATTATAATTGCATAAACTCGTCAGGCAATCTGGTTTCATGAAATGTTCTAGCACTGTTTCGAAAAGTCACGAAACATTTGAGTTTAGAAATAAAAGAAATGTAACGGGTAGTACCAAGGACACGACCGCATATTTTCGACGTAGAACTACGCAATTGCATTATGCAATCCACTTGTTCACCACTTCGAATATTATTTCAGAATGCATCGAAATTTTTGTAATAGATTATGTTCTTCGTTACAAATAAATTTGATGAACGTTCTTTTACGTTTGATATTATGCCTAGGACTACCAAAATATGTGAACGGAAAAATTGTCAAACGATCATTGTATTTTACATTTTCCTCTGAAATTGTTGCACATCTCATGTTTACGTAGTACTCGAACCGCGAAAGTTCATTCACCTCTAGTATCTGAAATGACGATTGTCCCAGGCTTCTCAGTTTTAAAGTACGTTTTCGGGAAACATATTCCGGTCTGCACAACGACACGCGAGTACAAAATTACTCAACACCAAAAAATACCCCCGACATGCATGTATTGGCAAAGCAGATTCCCCCAGGCACATGCTTCAAAAGTCCGTGTTGGGGAAACACAGCTCAGTGGCGGATTTCCACAGGTACATCAATTTTGTGAGTCTGTGTTGGGGAAACCGTAAATCGGGTCAACCAAAACTTGCCAGTTAGGGCGTTTCGATAACGCTTGATATTTTACAGTTATTCAATTGTTCATCTCATGAAAAATAACATTTTATTAATTGTGATAAACGCGTAGAAATATTTCCTATCAATTGATGCAAACATCTTTCCGATCTGTTAAGAAATGTTCGAGTTATAAGCATTCGAAATACGTAGGGTTAGCATACAAATCGACAGAACAAATGTATGGGAAAAAAGGAAGGGTTTACAGTTTTCATGAATTTAAATCGTTTGGAGATTAGCGAATTGTAATGTATAGCATATCAAACAAATCTTTGAGAATTTCCGATTCGATTGGTATGTAAATCATGTGAGTTCGTTCACAGTGAAAATAGTTATTAACGTTAACTTTATTTCATAAAAACGTGACCTGTTTTCTGATTTGGCACTCTTCCTGAAAGACGTATTAAAAAAAAATAAGTACAGCTTTGCATCAAGAGAATTTAACGTATTATAAGCCTTATAAAAGTGCGAACTGAAGAGCTATTATGAGAGTTCTCATCTCCAACTAAGAAAACTTTGGCATGGGAAGTATATTTATTACGAATAATTTGTATTCTTGTTATATTTTGGTATAAATCAGGAAAAATCAGGATCATTTCAGAAAATCAGGCAAAATTGAGTGTTTGTCAGTATATCAGGGAGCGGGCTAAAAAGTCTGGAAAATCCTGAAAAATCAGGAAAGTTGGCATCTCTGCTCACACGTAAACGATGCCGATACCATGCTTAACTCTGGTTTAGAACAGTCTCGAAGTCTCGAAGGAAAATATTAAGGAATTATCAACTATAATCAACTGTTAGATGGTCTGCTTTGGTATCCTTAAACACTTTTTTTCAATTTGCTGATTACAATAATTTAAATTTGTGATTTGTGCGTTGCCACAAGACAAGATCGCAGTTCTTTCCATGTTATTTTTATGCCCTGGAACATTCTTTCAGTCTCAATGGCTAAAGTATTAGCGTAAATTCTCTTCCAAAAGAGCCTCAATTCTTGTGTGTTATGAATTTGCTCATGTTATGCTCCCGTATAATCAGAATTTTACTTCATATGCAAATACACCTTCTATATATATTTATACTAGCTGACCCGGCAAACTTCATCTTGCCCGAAATTTTTTTTTTGTTATCACATCCACGTTTTGTATTAAGCGCACGTTTGGTACAGAAAATATGATAGAATAAAGACAGCCCTAAATCGGACAATTCCTTTCTCGAGTTTTGCTCTTTTCAACACATTCGGCGATCCATTTGTTTTATATGCATAGATAGAAAACGATATAGGAGTGCGTTTTATAACATTAAAACCCATTAAAACAAGATCAATTTAGTTAGTACAGATATCAAATGGACTAATAACGCTTGTCAATATGTAATTGTAAAACATATGTGAATTGAATTTTTCGAGCTTTTCCATTTTTTTTCAGAGTTTTCCGAAAATTTTCAATTGTCTGTTTGGTTGGAATATGTGTGGGGGTCTCCATTCCAGAGGAGGGAGGGGTGTCATACCATCATAGAAACATTTCACATACCCAAAAACCCTCACATCCCAAATTTGGCTCAATTTGGTTGATTATTTCGAGAGTTATGCAGAAGTTTGTGTTTTATTTGTATGGCAGCCACCCCTCAGAGAGAGGGGAGTCTATAGAACTATAGAGTCTATAGAACTATGATCCCTAAAACCTTCATATGCTAACTTTGGTTCTGTTTGCTTGATTAGTTCTTGAGTTATGCAGATATTTATGCTTCATTAGTTTGGTAGTCCCTCTTTTGAGAGGGGGGAGAAGTGTCTAACCACCATAGAATCATTTTATGCACCCTAAAACCTTCACATGCCAACTTGGTTTCGTTTGCTTGATTAATTCCCGAGTAATGCAGGAATTTGTGTTTCATTTGTATGGCATGAACCGACCCACAATAGGTCGAAATTGACGTGCCATTGTCATAACATGTTTCACTGAACGGTGTAGGATAAACAAATCTTCCTTGAATACTCCCGTCTCCAACTTGTTGCAGATTCCTTCACCCTTCACCGAAAAGAATAAATCAAATCCGCCTTCGTTTGTCGGCGAAAAGCATCGAGTCAAACCGCACTCAGTTCTACCACATAGTATCCGTTATTCACTCGCGGTACCTTATCCCTTGGAAGGCAGATCGCCTGATTCGCATGTGTGAACAAGAGAACCCGTCGGCAGAGCCCATGCCCGAGTACATGTGAATGTTCGAAATTTACATCGCCATTTTGCACAAAAACAGCAGTCAGCAGTAGTTTTAGGCCCTGGTACATGTTGCTCGGAACGCTGGCCATATAACGGGAAGTTCCTCACTGCTGATCTAGTTTTCGGATGTTGTGTGCCGTATTTCACGAGTTTGGAGCGATGTTAAGCTATGCGGTCTTGTTCGGTGGGGGCGTTTCCCGGGGATGGATGTCAGTGAGTTGTGCGAAATGGAGATTAAATTTAGTGGATTACAGCGTCTGGTTTATTGCCGAAATAGTACATTAAAATAAATTTTATGGCTGATGTGATTATCTATGTTGTGTATGAAGAGTAACATGGTAGATGGTTCTTAGCGGTGCTGATTTAAAGATTTCTGAATTGTTTTGTGCAACCACATACTGTTCCGTGTTTGTAAAGAATATCGAAATAAAGCTACGACTAACAGTAGATGATTATTATTGTATGATGAAAAACTATTATATGTTTTTACGTTTATTTGGGATCAATAAATCACTGAAATCAGTACAGTACAGGCATCAAATCAGTGCTCCATCCTAACCTAGAAAAGCAGAAAACCTAAACCACGAAATGATCAAGTGGCATTTAATTGCTATCGTTTAGTCGCCACGTACATAGCACTCTTCCACAAGTCAGACCTATAGCATATCAGATGCAACTGCTGCTGTTCTGCTGAGAAATTCAACCACTGAGGATAATTTCCGTATTCCGTCGGTTTTACACTTTTGCTAATGGGGGGCTAACCTGGTCGTTTGTGTACTCGGTACTCGTTATGGAATTTGCTTCAGCAAGCTAACCAATGATAAATAAGTGTGGTGTGTTGTGTTGAGTTTCTAACAACCTCGACTATTTCAATTTGCTTTCAATGTTGGGATTTTATGTTACTGTTGTTGTCCATTGGCAAATAAAAGCTAGGCTTGACAAATCCTGAGCAAATTGTTTGCTGTTTTGAGAAACAACAAAAGTCAAAGTTCTAGTATAAATTTGCTAACTTTGTTATGGTGCCTTCGTTTCGGACAGGTTCAGCAGGTGCTAAGCATTAGCTGTTCGCATTTATGACGAAACAATATTTTTTCCACCGAGACAAATACTTAAGTTATTGTGGAGAGATAATCGGTTTTTGGAACCTTCCTGTCAATTTGAATCCCAAAATATGGATTTATCAAAATTTCTCAATTCTTTCGATATTTTCTCCACGAATTTCCTGGAACAACTATCATTTGCTGTAAAATGATTGAATATTAGTCAAGTGGGTTATATGTATTTTTTTTAAATATGTGTATTTTAACCAAGAAGCCGATATTTCAGAGCACCCTCATCGAGAATGCGGAATAACAGATACGATTTTCCAAATTTTTCTCGATAATAGAATAATGCGTATATTACGTAGGATCTGAGCCATTTTGTCAGACTTATTCCAGGCATTTTCTGTATTTCTGTTGCCTCCAGCACCAGGATTCATGTTCGCTTCTTGATTAAATCTTACTAATTCAAGAATTTTCCGTTAAAAATGGTTTCGAAATTTCCAGTTAATTCTCTGAGCCAAGTGAAACTACGTCTTATACCGAGGTTTGAACATTAGTAGTGGAATGAAAATTTTATTAGCTCTAACAAACAATGATCACTATGCATATCTAGTTTCGCTCGATGTGAAATGATTGTTCCGAATATATCATGCATATTGCATATCACACGGCGCTAGACGCTCAGCAGAATTGTGAAAAAAAACTCGATGCGTGATCAATCGGAGGGTTTGTATTTGGTCCGCTCTTTTGAAAAATTAAATGATGGGTCTCTTCTTCCTCATAGGGTCTTAGAAGAAAATGGAAGGAATAACATCACTCATTTTGCTTGAAATAAGCGTTTTTTTTTCAAACTGTATAAGGTAAATGATGTTGATTTGTTCGATTTTATGTGTTTTCACGTAACTAGTAAATATAAATCGATTTTTCTTCATGAAAATCACAAACAATCGAAACGAGGTTACCATGAAGCGTTCTAATTCATATTGTTAAGCTTTTTAACGATTTTTTTCGAAGAGAAGTTTTGATTATGGTTTGTCCACCTCTGATCATGGTTTGTCCAAAAACTGATCATGGTTTGTCCGGTTTTTGAAATCACCATTTTTGAATGAAAAAAATCGAATTTTCAAGTATATGTTGCATTTTTCACTGCTTGAGTTTACTGTCATCATATTGATCCATTAATAATTTAGCACTATGTTTACAATATTTGTGTTATAATCCAGAAAAGGTCTGAATACGTGCCAAATAAATATGTGATTAATGATGGTGTGTGATTAAAAATTAACTCAAATGAGCGCGCGCTTTGACACCAATAGAAGGTGGATTTTATAAACCTTCAAAACATGTGAATTCATGAAAATATTCCCTAAATCATAAAAAAGGCTATTTTATTTATATGTTTTGAAACATTTGAATACCTGAGTTGACACAGGTACGCTGAATTAGGGCATTCAAAAAAGTGGACAAATCAAGATACAACCAACATAATTTACCTTATAATCGATTCAAGAATGGTATATTGCTTTAAACAATTTTCTTTTCAGGATTCAATTCTACTTATGAATGATGTTTTGTAATTTCCTATTACTAACTCTGTTTACATTGAATTTCTGAACGAAATCAGCAGAATACATCATCGCCAGTATGGTTGAAAGGACTCCGAATAATGGCCAATATTCCCGGAAAATTCTGAACAAACGAAGGCGAAGAAGAAAATCGTCGAGCTTTTGCAGGTGACATTGTTTCGGGAAAAGCGAAATCAAATGATTGATATTTTGCGAAGATCGGAAATAGTTGATAAGAGTTGAAGGGTGATTGCCATGTTCTAAAGAATTTAAAGATAAGGGGCGTCCAATTGTTTCACGACTAAGTATCATTTTAAGAAATCGATCATAACGAAAAGCTATTTCATGATGGACCCCAAATACCATTGCACAATTGTCCAGGAGATGCATTTAAGTGGAAATTAGCATTTATAGCTCGATAGTTATGCTCTAGACAAAAACTGTCATCGACAAAGTTGTTACATATAATAGAGCGCTCATTTTCATGTTATCAAAAATAGGGTGACCAAAATTGTCGATGAAATAAAAATTATAACTTTCTTATCTTTCTAGATAGAGGTAAACATAGTTCGACAATGTTGTAGTCTCTGTTATTTGAGACATCTTTGTAGAACGAGGTTTTTTTCTATCTCTTGAAATAACCGAAATAGTGTTTTTTTCTAGGTGGCGTTTGGGTCACCATGAAAAAAAACACTTTTTTTGCTCTAACTTTTATATCTCAAGTATACATACAAACTGTCTTCGAAAGACTTTTAGAACATACTAATACAAACATTATGCGACGCAGAATTTGTCAATATCTCAACTTCACACAAAGTTATTGATATTTCTTCCCAAAAAATACGCTCTCTTCAATTGCTTGTCATTCTTTCTGGAGCAAACATAAAAAATGTTTGTTGACGGAATTTGACAGAACAAATAAAGAATGACAAACAAATATTTTGCGTGTGTGTTTTTTGGGAAGAAATATCAAGAAAATATCAAGAAATATCATCTTTGAGTGAGCCTGAGATATTGACAAGTTCTGCATCGAAAAATGTTTGTATTAGTAAACTCTAAAAGTCTTTCGAAGACAGTTTGTATGCAGAATTTGAAATATAAAAGTTAAAGCAAAAAAACCCCGTTTTTTCATGGTGACCCTAACGCAACGTAGAAAAAAAGCGGTTATATCAAGAGATAGAAAAAAACTTTGTTCTACAAAGATGTCTCGAATAACTGGGACTACAACATTATCGAACTAGGTTTATCTCTATTTATAAAGATAAGAACATTATATTTTTTATTTCATCGACAATTTTGGTCTCCCTATTTTTGATAACACTTTAAGGACCGAGAAGAAATCTGTAAGACATACTTCTGGGACCGCACGTTTTGATTTGTGTGAAGTGGCTTGCTGTACTTGCAAGTTTTTAAGAGGCTTTAAACTTTCATTCGCCTCTATGTGTGAAGTTAGCGGATGAAAGTTCAGCGTATAAAATTTTTTGTTGCGTGCAAGTTTCTGTTCAACGTCTGGATATATTGCTGGATTTTGCAGTGACCCTCTCCCACGAATAGAACATCTCAGATAATTTCAATATGAATAAGTATTTACAATAAGAAAGATTCCTACTGAAGATAGGGGAGAATCCAACCAAGGATTTTCCAACAGGAACGATGGAATTTTCCATACTGTGCAAGTTGAAAATTCCCTACACATAGCAGGTAGCCAGTAAGTTAGTTCTAACGTTTTTAGAGTTCTGTACATCCTCACAGAGGGATCGAGGATTAGAGAGAAAAAATAAATCAGTTGATAGTTGAACATCGAGAAGAACAGTTATTTCTCTTGATAGAACAAAAAAGAAAAGTGCCCCAGACCGCTCGGGCGCTACAATTTAATGAATAATTAATTATTTCAGTTGAAATAAATTGATTGTTTATCAAATAACAACCTTCAAAATCATGCTCATGCGATAGAGAATTGAATCATTCATCTTTCCACATAATTCATTTTTTTCTTGATCGTGACAGAGAAAAGTTATAGACTGAAACGTGAGCATAGGCCAAAGAAAAATGTACAGAATTTTGAAAATCAAAAAAGTTGTTCGGATAGAGTTATCGAAGTTATTCGATAGAGAAATATTTTACCTATCTTCTAGCCACAATTTTATTAATCGGAAAAGGGTCTGAGCAAAGTTATAGGCCAAGTTGCATGGGAGAAATCAATTATTTTAAAGAAAATCGAAAAAAAGATTATTGAAAGGATCGAAAACACATACTCAAGATAGTACTCATTCGATAAAGAATATTTATAGGCCAAAACCTGAAACCTGGGTGAAAAGAATCAATTTGAAGAAAATTGAAAAAAGTTATTTGAATGGACCCAAAATACATTTTTGAGATAGTACTCATTCGATAAAGAATATTTTTATTTATCTTTAGCCAAATTTTCATTGGTCCAAAAAAGGTATGAGAAAAGTTATTGGCCAGAACGTTGACGAGTTGTACGGGGTCTGGCTGTGTAAGGAAGTAAAAAGTAATTGTATTTGTCTATTGTCTACTGTCTATTGTACAGAAATTTTGACTATTTTTCGAATCCTTATGTAATTCACCATAGGATCTATGGTCAAAAATGTACCTTCCAATTTGGAGCATGCCATTCTCAATAGCTTCCAGGTAAATTTTTTTAGAAAAATACTGAAAGTGCATCTCACTATGATATATCGAGAAATATAATCAAAAAATAAATTCCTAAAAAATTGAAGTACTAAAAAAAATCTTGAAATATTGATTGATTCAGAGATTCAGTACAACTATAATTCGTATTAAAATATGTTCCTACGCCTTTTATAGATATGTGTGATTTTTTTCAGATAACAATAAAATAATTCTCCTATATGGTTCACTATAAGAGCTATAGTGAAAAAAATAGTTTTTCTTTTTTCCCCATTATCAATAGGCTCTGAAATGAAAATTTGAGAAATTACTCAAAGTACATCTACTACGGTGTACCGCGACAAATTATAACAAAATTCTATCCTCCTCTAATCCTGGGTGTATAGAATTTATTAGAGTTTTCAAAACTGTTTTTCGATGATTATTTATTGAACTTTTTATTATCAAATACGAATTCGAAATTTTACGTTCATACAATAATATCTCGGTACTGAATGGTCCACAACAAAGTTATAGAAATCAAATGAAAGATAGTTGATAACGTTAATTGGATTTGCTATCTTTGAAAAAAACAGAAATCGATTGTAATGACCATGTAAATTGTGCTTTAAAGAGATTTATATCCCATCTTCATGCGTTGATATTTCACGATTTTAAAAATTTCATTTCAAAAATCGCCTAAAAATTTCGACTTTGCACTCTGTTGCTTCATTTTTTTTTTCGAGTGTGAAAAATTTATTAATTTCCCTCCTACAACTTTTATACATTTTGGTCCATACCTTTTCTCAGACTCTTTTCCGGCCAACAAATATTTGGCTGAAGATGGATAAAAGTATTCTCTATCCAACGAGTATTATCTCAAACATGTGTTTCCGGTCCTTTCAAATTACTTTTTAAAATTTTCCTTAAATTAATTAATTTCCCCCATATAAGTTGTATAGGTTTTGGGCTATAACTTTCCTTAGACCCATTTCCGACCAATGGAAATTTTGATAAAGATAGATAAAAATATTCTATATCAAATAAGTACTATCTCGAGAATGCGTTTTGGGTCCTTTCAAATAACTTTTTCAATTTTCTTTAACATAATTCCAAATTTCTTCCAAACAACTTGGCTAATAACTTTTCTTAGACCCTTTTCCGATTAATAAAATTGTGGCTGGAAGATATGTATAACATTTCTCTACAACTACAACTTCGATAACTCTATTCGAACAACTTTTTTGATTTTCAAAATTCTGTATATTTTCCCATATTGGCTCATGCTCACGTTTCAGTCCATAACTTTTCTCTGTCACGATAAAAAAAAAGAATTTTGTGGAAAGATGAATGATTCAATTAATAATTAAAAATTAAATTTAATTAAATAATTAAAAAAATAATTAATTATTTATTAAATCCAGCAAAACGTTGAACAGGAACTTGCACGCAACCAAAACTTTCATCCGCTTTCATCCCATCGAAGAGGTTTTTGTGTGATTAATTGATGAACTAAATATGGAAACTCCTGAGTCAGTGCAAATGTTTGCTATTGAACAATCAAATGGTATACGGCGTTTGGTGCAACAATATTTGTTTGTATTTTTCACAATCTGCTTGATACATACAAACATTTTACCTATCATTGCTTTGTTTCCATCGCCGCTGAAATGAAACTTAAATTTCAATTTACTTGGATGGAAAACTTTCATAATATCCCATCAGTGTAGAAGAAAAAAAACCCGGACTCGTTATTTTGCCAACCTTGCTAACAAAGTTCATTGAAAACCCCGAAAGTTCTCCTCGAAAACTGTAATTCATGCTTCTTCCACTTTCGTCCTTTGGGGAGAAATGAATAATGGCGATGAAAACTTGGCCAAAAGTACTTGTGCGCGCCAGTTTTCCATCCCAAGCGGTCACCGGCGACCAAAACAGCTCTGATTTTGCTAGGCGAAATATAAATATGGAGCTATAGTGGAAACCCGTTTGCACTTAAGCCGGAAACACCATCCGAAAACAATGGCAATTGCATGTTTTCAAGCATGCATACACCACTTGGGCGTATATTCATGGATTGAGTTAGGTCACGTTGAATGTTGCAAAGCACTTACCGCGAAACTGAAAGTTGAACGCTTGTGAAATTAGAATTAAGTGGCACTTGAATCGACATACAAACGAAATTCTGCCGAAAACCCAACTCTCCCAACTCGCATGTTCAAAGGAAAATCAAATCGACGTTTCCGTTCCGAACGTGTCGAAAATTCCATCTCTGTGTGGGACGTTTTGCATTAACAGGCGTTCCGCTCAACTTTGGAGGAAACGGTCTGTCGATTCGATGTAAATATCACAATCCAGATATAATTTTCCGGTGCTAATTTCTCCTCAACCTGGCCAATTACCGGACGCTCACATTGAATAACTTATTCGTCCAATTACTTCACTTCATCGGATCCAAGCTGAACCTTAATTAAAAGTTTTACTTTCCCTCATCTGACTCGGGTCGTTCGCGAGTTGCTTGGTACTACCAACGCTGGAAGAAGAATCGAATCGATAGATACGGTTGACAGGCGATGATGCGAATTTATCTACCGAAGAAGGCTGCTGAGTTGCGAACGTCCCCGCTCGCGTTCGATTGCCGGAACTCCTTATTTAGCCAAGTTGCGAAAACGAGGAGTGTGAGATCAAGATGAAACGGTATCATCTCCCCATGCAACAAATAGAATAGGATGCGATGGCGCCATCTGGATGACAGAAGATTGTAGTTTGGGTAGCAAAGGAAATAAGGAGTGTCTGTTTTGAGATTCACATGGCAATAATAATATGGCAATGGCTTGCAAACCATAAATTGGATGGAGTTTTTTATTTTATTGCTATTTTCATTAGTGTATCCATCAATTTTCATACAAAAATACAGTCCGAACAGTCGTATTCGGCAAACGATTAGGATTAATCATAGTTTTATCGACTATAATTTAGCTGTACATTCGTTGGAAAGCTTGGCCATATTCTGCGCACATCAGACATTTTCGCAATTCATTTCTCTTTTGGCAAGATGTTTTATTTTCCATAAGATCTCCGCTATTCTGAGAAAAAATCCCTTATAAATACCAGTGAAAGAAAAGAACGGATAAACCGTCTCGGCAAATGCAAGTTCTACAGATGCATACAGCATGTGTTGTGATGCGAACGATAGAAACCCAACGATAATCCGCTCCACTGAGCAGATTGAGAAAATGTGCCACAATCTGTTTATGTGCATAAACTAGGACCGTCATGAAATATGGATGATGTGTGGCGTTGTCAGCTTTATCTCAATCTCTGCAGTGGACTCCTTTTTAACGCCTCGCCTCGCAGCGAAGGAAACACATTACCGTCGATATTCTGCTCGATTTGACACATTTGCATACCGGCCCGTGACGCATTGGAAATTGGATCCATGTGACTTCCTGGATAGCGCATGTAAATACACCCGAGACGAACTGACAATTAATTGACAAATAGAGTGACACTGACATCAATTTCCTGTTATCTGGGGAGAATATAAATTTAGTGATGGCAATGTGTGGGGTCGTTATCGTATAAGCTAGACAGATAAAAGTATAATAGGAACTTTTTGTCAACCTACGGCAATTTATTTGTCCGGAATAAAAATAATTGCTTCTATAAACAGACGTTTTTATTGGTTTCATCCAAGAAGTATAAAGTCGTGTATTTTTTGCCGAAATTGTTTAGTTCTACAAAGTTCTTTGTGTTGGACATGAGATTTGAAGCCCGTATAGAGCAGCTGATTGGCGAAATTCGAATTCTCCAAGTTTATGTTAATCTGACAATCGATTTAATCACGACAAAACGAGTGGATCACCGCTGAATGAATTTGTCACATTGTCAGTTTGCTCGGTTATACTCGTATATCCTGTGGCGTGAGTTATAGTCTTTCATGGCGTAATATGCCTCATCAAATCAAACATATTGCGTTGAGTAGCGGCTAATGGGATCGTAAATCAGGCGTCCGAAAAGTTCTTATCTTGGTCTGATCAACTTTCGTCACGTCGCTTACGATCTCTAAAGACGGAGTGGTCATTCCTACTCCCTGATGCCATCGTAAAATTTGTTTCGATTATTGCCAGACACGATTTGTGCTGCAATAATGGAACAATATGCTTCCGAGTATCACTCACTATCGAAACGCTATGAGAAAATAAAACTTATCCGTTCCAAATTTGCATTTTGAGTGCTCGGAGGCACTCTAGATAAATTGACTGTTTGTATCGCAATTTTCCTAACAATTTGAAAACTTCTCGCTCCGACAAGCCGGGAATGGATTATAGCTGTTGCGTTATGATGCACACATAAATTGATGCCGGGAGATGATGGATAAAACTTATTCTTCCCTCCCAAAGATGTGTCTTGTCTTATTTACCACCCACCAAGTTTAGCAAACTTAATTTCGTGTGGCATTGTTTCACTGCGCACTTCAAATAAACTTCGTCTACCGAAGGGTGAACAACAGATTTAACGAACAAACAACCGAACCAAAGAGATGGACAAGAAGCTGCATTAGTGCATTCGAGAAATGCATCAGACCCCCTTTCGGTTCAACCACGATCGGAAGAGGAAGCTGTAGTTCGGGTTTGATTGTCTTTGGGTACCAAGCGGAAGCAACGCTGAAGTAGGAAAATTTGTTCCGGTCAATATTTTGTATTCTCTAACTGGTGTGGACTTGAATCCCGTTTGTCAATTTTTAAATGGTAATTGTCAGAAATTGATTAGTGAAATTCGAAAAAATCGATTATCCATATGGAACGTGGTTAGGAATTTACTACATGTGTGCGAGATTTTTTGAATATTTTGTATCATCTTTTGAGTTCGTTTCTTCACTGAGTGTTTAAATTCACATAATTTTCACAGATTCTCTACAAAACATGGTCATTCTGCTCAAAGTCTTGGAAAAATTGTTGCAGATAACAATTTTATATTATAGAGAAAAAGTTTTAGCTGAAACACTACAAAAATAATAGAAAAAAAAGTTGAGCAAGGGTTACGTGAATATTGACGTGGCTTGACGTTAATTTTGTAAAGGAGTGAGAGTTTTTCCATCTCGTTCTATAGTTCGAATGAAACACTGGAATTTTAGTTATTTGAATGTTCTGCGCCTGGACACAATAATACAGTTCAAATGGCCAGTCTTATAAATGAAGATAGTTCTTATATCCAACATCCAACACTATATACTTCAATTCAACCGGCATCTTACATATCTCTGTAAACTCAGAAAAATGAAGTCGTTCTACAGTTATGAAACGCAGTGTATCGGCATTTTTAAGTTGTTGACTGCAATACTGAAATGCAGTGGCGTAGTGTAAGGGGGGTGAAGGGGGGCGGTCCTGGTTCCACAGGACATGTACATATTCCCCACTGAAAGGTTATAGTTTTTGCAAACAAAATAACAAATCGATGCTCGTCGCCATCTGAAAAAAATATTTTTATCGTTTACTAGCTGACCCGGCAAACATCGTCACGCCCAAAATTTGTTTTTTTATTATCAATACCTTCAAACAATCACGTTTTTTTATTGAGCGCAAGTTCATGGGTCCTATCGCAGAACCGTTCTTTTATGGATCCTCTAATCGACCCCGTTGAATTTGTCTTTTACTATAAAATTCCTAGTATTTATAACAAAACTCATCATTATAATATCAGATTATTTCCAGACACAATTCTCGTTCAAGATTTTTCAACCACTTGCAAACAACATGTTTCTCCGTTACACGGAATAAATGTTTTATACAAAAATATGATAGAATAAAGACAGCCTTAAATCGGACAATTTTTCCCCCTCAGAATGTTGGGAGGAGTGTTGAACCACTTTAGAAATGTTTCTTGCCCCCTAAAACCTCCACATGCCAAATTTGGTTCAGTTATCTTGATTAGTTCCTGAATTATGCAGAAAAGTATGATTCATTTGTTTGGAAGTCCCCCCTCCTCCTTCAGAGAGAAGGAGAGGAGTATCTATTCACCATGGAAAGGATTCATGTCCCCTAAAACATTCGCATGACAAATTTGGCTCCATTTGCTTGATTAGTTTTCGAATTATGCAGAAATTTGTCTTTCATTTGTATGGCAGCTCCCTCTTAGAGAGGAGGTGGAGTGTCTAACTACCGTAAAAGAATTTATTGCACCCTAAAACCTCCACATGCCAAATTTGGCTTGATTGATTCTCGAGTAATGCAGAAATTTGTGCTTCATTTGCATGGCAGAACACCCCCCCCACCCCCCTAAGAGAGGGGGGTAGATAGTTTAACTATCATAGAAACATTTATTGCACCCTAAAACCTCCATATGCTCAATTTGGTTTCATTTGCTTGATTAATTCTCGAGTAATGCAGATATTTGTGTTTCATTTCTATGGCAGCAACCCCCCCGCCCCCCTTAGAGAGGGGGAGGAGAGTCAAACCATCATAGAAACTTTTATTGCACCCTAAAACCTTCACATGTCAAATTTAGTTTCATTTTCTTGATTAATTCTCGAGTAATGCAGAAATTTGTGTTTCATTTGTATGGCAGCCCCACCTCTGAGAGAGGGGTGGAGAGTCTAACCATCATAGAAACATTTATTGTACCATAAAACCTCAATATGCCTAATTTGGTTTCATTAGCTTTATTGATTCTCGTGTAATGCGGAAATTTGTGTTTCATCTGTATGGCAGCCCCCCTTACAGAGGGGGAGGGTTCTCAAACTATCACGAAAACCTTCCCCGGTCCCAAAAACCCCTACATACCAATTTACATGTTGATAAGTTCAGTAGTTTTCGAGTCCATAAGAATCAGACAGACAGGCAGACAGAAATCCATTTTTAGATCATGACGTTTCATATATACACACACGCAAAAATGGGTATACATGATTGAGTGTAATGCAATACACAAAACTAATGTATTATATTGTCCAAGAGTTGATTGTTTCAATAATCTAGGGAGTGGCCATCTTACCCCGGGTCGCCGTTTTCCCCCGTCCTCCCCTACCATTCCTGACCGGTTGCTTCAGTGTCTGTCAATCTTTTGAATTATATCTACTTCTTCACGCTATTTAGAAACCTCTTTTGTTGACAATACTTGACACTTCATTATGTGCTTCTTCAAGGATCAGGGATCATGAATCTTCATTTTCATGTGCTCTGAGCAATGCATTAATACGAGATCTGTTCAAAAAAGTATCGCGAATTTCGAATCTACGCGGGTTACGTATATTCAATACTAGATTTTTTCTGGCCTCATGTCTCTCACTTATGCTGACAAGTACGGCTATTTTGAATGTTCAGTTAATTTTTGACAACTGCTTTTCTTACACGTGTTTTGGTTCGTTTTCGATTTTTGCCTTTTGCAAAAAAAAGGATCAATGAATCTGTATCAAATTTTGTGTGAAAAACAAGATTAAATGCGCGAACACATTCCGAATGTTAATTGTGACATCTAGTGAACCTACATTGGAGCGAAACAACGTTCATCGGAGTTCGAAAAAAATGTGCTCGGAGCCCGAGCATGTCAATAACTGAAATCGAATATAAGTAATCCATTGGTATTCAAAAACCGTGATACTTTCAGAACAGCTCTTGTAGATAGCTCTTGTAGATGCTCTTGTCCACTCTATTCCATTTTATTAAGCATTTCCATAGCCATAGCCGATTTTCTTCAGCACTACGAAGGGATTTCTCTAGAGATAGGCACATTCAAAATAGCCGTACTTGTCAGCATAAGTGAGAGACTTGAGCACCAACATAATGCCACAAAAAATCTAGAATCGAATATACGTAACCCGCGTAAATTCGAAAGTGGCGATACTTTTTGAACAGACCTCGTAAAACGTCTTGGTCTATCACCTAGAGTCGCAATTTAAACTTTCTCATGCATACAAAAACGTAGTAAGAATCACATAACATTTCGCATAATGAGACTTGGTTTAGTTGGTGTGGCATACTTTTCTAGGATCAAAGTGACAGAAAGACCCCTTCAAGGGTAGAATGTGATAAGGTGCATGAGATTTAGTAAACAGAACATTGCAAGTCGTTATCGACGACTGACCACTTTGCCCCTAAACATTAAAATAATTTCATAAACCACAATCAGAACCATTTTGGTTGGTGCTCACTTCGGGTGAAAAACCGTTTCACAGTTAGTTTTGGTCAAATTTTCTATCACTATTTCTTTCATTCCCGAAGGACGAAAGAGTTTTTGTAGCTAATGGATGGAGTATAAATTTAGTAAGAGCGTAGTGGAAAGAATACCGAGACCGGTATTTGATCCACACTGGAATTGAATCGACATTTCTGTTTGTCAATTAAGGAGTTACAAATTTTACTAGAAATTAAAAGCTAATTGATAGACTTATATGTTGTTATTAACATTAATCGTGATGTGAACTTTTTTTTTTATCTGTATTATAGTGACTTTCAACTCATTTGGCTGGTTCGTCACTTTTTACTTCCTTTTTGGAAGAATGTCGGGAGTGAGAATTGAACTCGTGACCTTTAGCGTGAGAGGCATGGATGTTACGACTACTCCAGATCGCCTCCCGTGATGTGAACTGTTCAACGGGTTGAACCTTTATTAATGAAATTTCCTTCCCCCAGGTGAATTCAGTTTTGATGACAAACCTCAACTGCTGAACATTCCCACATAGTAGCAAATGAGTATCTTCTCCAGATTGTTAGCAAACGTTACAACATACATTGGATACAGTTTGCTTGAGTAAATGGATCATATTCGAGATAGAGCTCTTGGTTTGAACCACTCCCCAAAATCTGTAGATTGGGATTCAAATCGCCCCCGAATCGCTTTGAATAATTAATTATCACTTAACGATTGCATAAACATTTGCCCCCGTAATGGGGGATGTTAAACATTTTCTGCCAAGGGTCTCGAAAATTTCCCAATTCAAATGAACAGAGAACACTTGCCAGCTGTTGTTGATTGTATCCAAAGCGGAGTCAAAAACGCAAAGTTACCAAATTGGTGCTAGAACTTTGACTTTTGTTGTCTCCCCGACAGGAGTTTGTGAAACTTTGTGGGGTGAAGTTCTTCCTCCAGCATCTGTCAATGAATATCAGCAACAGCAATAGGAATTGTTGCTAGATTGGAACCGGCTCCCGACATTCAGAGCTAATTGAAATCGTTCAGGTGAGTTCCAAATCACAACACACCACACCATATTAATTTATCGTTGGTTTCTCTAATCTACCTTCCGTAGCAAACCGTAGCGTATAAACAATTGCCGAGATTAGTTTCCATAGGTGTAAAACCAACAAAAGTATTCCTAGTGGTAGGAATGTGCACAGCAGAAATAATGTAGTGCATCTTGTTTGCCGTGGCTTCGACTCACGGGAACATTCTGTGGAGCACATGACGACTGAATGTAAGCAATTAAATGTTGATCACGGCAAATTAACTATTAGATTATTTCGAAGTTTTGAATTTTGACTGTTTCAAATTGAAATGACAATCTAATCTAGAATCCACTGATTGCATTCATGTGCATTAATTTTTCAAAAACTTTTTACACACTTGAATTATTATGTAAAATTTGTCTATCATTTATTTCTCATGAACCGTCTGGCTTTTATCTTATAGGAACAGTTCACACATTGACTCGTTGAATATTAGAGAAGCACTACGTGAAACTTGTTTGGCAAACATTTTTCGTGAAACACTGAAAATCCAAACCATCCGAAACAATAGACTAGAGAATGGTAATCTGTTTGAAATTTTATACAGTGACTGGTGCGTGACGCATATCCTACGAATGTTTATAGGACAAGGGGTAATAACGAAGCGACACAGCCATTTAAACGTGAGAAAGAAGCAAAACGCGGAAAGCACCCCCACAATGACACAAAACAAACATAGAATCCAGCCCATGCCCGGGAAAATTATGTTGGTTCTACTCGGTTAAACTCAGTAAAATACTAAATTAGTACACGAAAGAAGTGTTTCTAGCTAAGATTAGAAACGTTGAAAGGAAATCTTTCGAGCTGCCTCACAAAATATGCGTTCGACGACTTATGAAGCTTTTGCGAATTCCTTACTGCGATACTGAACTAAATTCAAGAACGATTTTGAAAATTACTTCCCTACTTGCAAACTCGAGTCACGTTTGTATCGTTCCAATTCTCGTCGACATGTCGAAAGATGTGACGAAAAGCTCCATTCAGTCGGTTAACTTCACATCAGCGGCAATTTGTGATTGTTTTATCGAATCATCGTCAGTTTCTAATCGATGCCGCGTATTGATGGCTTCCATCGCACGCTAAATGGTGTCTTCTCAGCCGGAAAAGGCATAGTGTTTGATGAATTTGAACAGTGCGGACTTCGCTAATGGATGGAAATGTGTCCGTATCGTATCATTATCTAAGTCGACAGCGGTGAATGATGGTTATCCATCGAAAGGCTTGAAACGAAAGTGCTTTTGTGGGTTGTGAGTAGAGCGAAGCATTTGTTTAAAACCCAGTCACGCAATTTTGTTGAAACGTTCCATGAATTTCAATTAACACCGATCAGTACCGACAGCTCTAACGAGCGCTACTTGTAAATTCGAGTGTATCCATTTGTTACTTGATGAGTACCCATCTCGCAAGGCAAAATTGCTAATCCTATCATCTTTCCATTCTTTACCCAATCTGTACAAATAACATACCATCTGTGTGCACAGATGGTGAAATTCTCCACAGCAGAATGGGAAGACCAAAATGATCAAATTATTCCCTCGCTTGGAACATTACACAACTCGGATTTGGTTGGCCTTCGTTCGTTGTTTGTGGAGATTGTATTGCGAAGAACATTGTTGGAGATTCTGGAACAACATTTCACTAATTTGCGCTTTGTTGCTGAAGTAACAGAAGTTGAACTTGTTAGGAAAGCAAGCATCCATCCAATCTTGTACGGCTGTATAATGCTTCCGATGAAATCACGTTTCAACGCAGGAATCTGGCTTTGTGAATTTGGGAAAGATTATTTGATTAGGCCGCCTCAGATAACGAGCTCTCGGTAGATATTCAAACGCTTGTCCATTTTGACATTGAAAATCATTTTTTCATTGAGGGAAAGCATCTACAAACTTTGGTGTTTCACAAAGTTGTTGAAAAATAAACTTTTTAAAAAATTATAGGAGGTTGTGTCCAAGATACGACCACTTTTTGACGTAGAACTACACTGTTTTTGTCCAAGTTGCTTGTTAATAACTTCGGATATTATTTTATACACACACTCATCTCCGCTTTGCGCTCCTTTCAACATAAACCTTTTCTTTCAATATTTCCGGTCTCGATTAGCTTATCTGTCATCCTTGGTGGAGATAGTTTTGTCACACATAAAATTTCTGAACAATTATTTTCTTGGTGAGCCGATGATAGTCTAGTTTGATGATTCCCCACATAATTGTTTTGTTCAGAACCTTAATGGATTGGATTGCAATGCCAGAGACATCAGCGAGTAAGTAATTTGGTCGCGTCCACAGCTCACTCCGAAACGAAGACATGTGATGACGCAAAACAAGGAGGAACAAACGATGTTCATTGCTTCGTATCTAAAACGTTACTGAAAGTTTGCCCATTCCATTCTTTGTTTTGAAGAGACTTCAAACTTTTCAGTTCATTCGTCTCTAATAAATGTTTGTCCCAGCAATATTTATGCTCCATGCAAATACTCCCCTTCGTTCTTCTTCTTTTCTTTGTTCACGGTGTCTTTAAATCATTCCCCTCCGACAATCGCCGATAAGTTGCTCGTTATTGACGGCACGGGGTGGGAAGCTCTCAAATGAGCAGTACTAATGTATGGGAAAATGGAAATGCTTCTGGTTCCATCAATTTAAACCGTTTACACATCAGGGGATTGTAATACATAGCAAAAAAAATAAATAAATCTTAGGGAATCTCCGATTCGTTTGTTATATAAATCATCTAAATCCGTTCGCGGTAAGAATAGTTATTAACGTTAACTTTATTTCGTAAAAACGTGACCTGTTCTCTGATTTGGCATCCTTCCTGAAAGACGTAGAAAAATTTACTAAAACATTTAATTGATTAGTAAAAACTTCTATATCCAAAAATAATGTAAAGCAATACGCGACCAACCAAAGCATTCGAATGTGGTCCGCTCCTCTGGATGTTAAATCGTAGATTCGTAGGTTGTTAGATTTAACTTATTTAGCTCGAAGCCTAGCGACAACATATCGTCCGGAGAACTGCACAAAAAACCAGTCAAAGGAAACATCATTCGTTTCATCTTTGTCATTTCCCCAATTGTGTTTCCCCGGGTTCTATTTCCGTGTTCGTGTTCTGCAGTTGCACGACCTTCAGAGCCGTGGGTCGGGTGCTCTATTGTAAATTCGGTATCGTACCCTAAGGGACGTGTCCTTGCGAAGAGAGAAGCGACATTACTGTTGATGTTTGCGGTGGTATACATTCCACCACCAGGAGACATTTTTTTCCATTTCCGCTTGAACGCAAATCAGACGATTTAGTTTGGTTTCTTTCAAGAAGCTGGTTTCATAACATCTGTTACTGTGCCACAGTTACCGTTCCGAATTATATTTCGGACACTCTGTAATAATAACTTGAAATGCTTAATGCCCTGATGATATAACTAAAGGGTTACTCCAAAGAATCAATTGTGATATAAATGTTATATATCATCAGGCAAAACAGGCAAGTTTGCCACACTTCTTTGTTGGCAATATATTGGCTCCGAAAGAGAAGTGATAAGTGCGCCAAAACGAATTTCCTGTTGGAAAATGCTCTGCTCCCTAAAATTGGCCAAATAACGGAAGACTCTAAGGAAGGGATGCACCGGAATTGAATTCTTTTTCTTCAGACAGGAAATGGGACATATGTTTCACTATCCAGTTAACGTTGTAGAATTCAAAGAATCAATTGTACTTCAAAAAGTTTCGTTAGTAGTATCGAACCTTAATTGAACTCCGCTCTAGCTGTAGCCGCGAATGTAGACCGCAATTGTTCTCATAGTCAATATACCAACTGGAATACATTTTTGTAGCATCAGAATAAAAAAATCAATATGCCCAGCATAGACGAACTGGTTCATGAACGAAATCGTGTAGGTTAGTATTTATATTTACAAATTTCATTTCAATTCATTTCAGGTTTTTCGGTGGATATTGAACAGTGATGATAAGCAAAATTTCACTGCAAAAAGCCGTGCTAAGGTGCTCTACACCCAGTTTTTGCAAAAATGTTCATGCACCATAATGGACGATGAAACTTATGTTCTCGAAGACTTCGAAGGATGCGAAGGAATGCCGTAGCCGAGTGTTTCCGGACCAAGAACCAGTCTAAATTCCCCAAAAAGTACTTGGTTTGGCAGGCCATATGCAGTTGTGGCCGAAAATCCAAATCTTTCGTCTCTACCGGCACTATCAACAAAGATGTCTACGAGAAAGAATGTCTCCAGAAGCGGTTGCTACCATTCATAAGAAGCCACGACTCTCCAGCGTTGTTTTGGACAAATTCGGCGTCTTGTCACTATGCAAAATCCATCCTGGAATGGTATAATGCACATGAGGTCAAATATGTGCCAGAACAGCAAATCCACCGAACCGTCCAGAACTTCGCCCAGTGGAGAAGTACTGGGCTCTGATTAAGCCAAAACTATTCGAAACTAAGAAGAAAGCGAATGACATTAATGATTTCAAGAGGAGATGGAAAAGCGCTGCCGCCAGCATATCTGAGGATACTGTACGGAACACAATGGCAGATGTTCCCAAGAAAGGTCGTGAATTTTACAGACAACGTAATTAACATCGAAGTAAGCTTTTCTTGTTTTAGATATAAGTCTATTTTACTGAAATTAACAATCGGTTTTGTCGTATTACGTGAATTTTTGTTTTACTGGCATCATCTTGGTGTCCGAAATTTAACTTGGAGAGGCTTTATACCTCGTTGTCCGCGTACACAATCTTATTTTAACGTCCATATAAAGTGAAACCAAAACTTGATTTCTGATGCGAAGAAGTAGTTACACCATTTGCTAACAATGTATGCTTAGCAAATTTATTTACTGTGTATGAAGTCAGCTATATTCACCACTCGTAACACTTGAAGAAAACTGAAGTTTTTCGTTTAAAATAATTTTTCTATTTTATTCATATCGAAAATACAGTCGATACGTTATTTAAAAATACAATTATAAACTCAAAATAATATTTATATTTTGCGAAGTTCATAAAACCGCCGCCCAAGCTACCATGCCATATTCACCACAAACATGGATCCGGTTTCCGCCATGTCTGATCAATAGGAATGGGGGAGAATAAAATGACGTCAGATGACGTTGATAGGTTCCGAATACCTCGAGAGTCTAAGAGGAAACACGTTGATAAACCACACGTTTTGTGGAAGTAATACACCGGTGATTACGCAATATCGGTGTGACTCGAGTGCCGCCGTGTTGCCACCTTGATAGCCTACTAAGAAGAGTGACACAGAAGAAGGTCTACAGCGATTTTCCCGCCGTAATACCGGCAGTTCCTCAAAAGGAGTCATCCAGGATATCGAGGAATAGCAACAGCTGCAACAGCAGCAGCAGGAGACGTAGCGTGGTGACTTGGGTGGATTCGGAGACAAAGAAAAATTTATGTGAACAATAAATGTTTAGATTAGTAAAATATACCGAATATATAAAAACCGAAAATCGAACATGATTCCGCGTGTGGATGTAACTTTGGCGGCTTCGCTATTAAGCATTTTGAGTGGTTTTACTGCAAAATTGAATTCGCTGATGGTTACATTTCGGTTTGTGAGTTGACAGAGAAGCGATGTTAGGTATGTACGGAAAATTAAATTCATTCGTAAGTGGTAAATTTAAATTATTGAAATAATTGGGGTTAAAATGGACAGTCACATCCATAATCACATCCAATGCATGATGGAAAGTGAAGGGAAGAATATTGAACTCTATTTATATTGCTTTCTCTTTTTGTTCTATTTCAGTTACTAGACGCACAAACTCTGAGAGAGAGTGAAATTATATCTCTCGCGAACGATAAACCTCTACGCTTCGTATATTATGAACCTGTCTATATCCCCCCCCCCCCCCCCCACTACATGTCCATTATACCGGCACACATTTTTATAAAACATTTGGTCAGTTATTCGAAAACCAGTATATTAAAATGTAATAAACTACTTTTAAATTTTTGAAAACATGAGTTTCCAAAGAGACAATTGAAGTTTCCCTTAACATGTCCGTCTTACTCCCATCTCCCCTACAGTGTTCTTAATTTAGCTTCTTTGCATTGGAGAGTTTGTGTATTTCACAGGCTACACGTAGATACACAGTTTACATATGTTTACGTAGATACATGCATATATGATACAAGAGAGAGAGAGAGTAGAGTTAGCCGTGGAGCTGCCGGCCTAGAATAGCACTTCGGGTCGAGGTCCCCGTCCCTGTCGTAGAAGGCGACTAATCGGGTGACAACGCGAGTAAGGGCGTGGTAAAGCCTATTGAGAATGCACGGGGGAAATACCGTGTACAGGAGCATCGAGAGGAGTGCCGAGCACATCAGGACCGACGCCAGTAAGATCCTGATTACGACACACTGGTATGACATGGAAACGGATATGACATGGAAACGGACAACATGCGACACTAAAGGCTGACAGTCGTGCTATTCTGCTCCCTGAGTAAGGAAGGGTGATACCTTCTTGAAACGGCGGGTGGGGTAATAGTGCGATTGCCCCCGTCCCGGTAACAACTTGGCTAGTCTTCGGGTACGTTCGATGCTCGTCTAGGCTCAGGCACTAGGTACTAGGCATCAGATGTCACATTTCTGACTTGCGCTGATCCGGCTCTGAACACGGTCCCCATGAAGGACCGTGTCAACCCCTGCATGGCCTCACTGCTTGCATAGATAACCATGGGATCACAAAAAGGCGACTATGTTCAACGAGCGGAGATAGCGGCCCGGAGTTGGGACCCAACCAAAATGGAGACAACTAACAAAACAAACGAAGAACGAAGAAACAGTATGATGGATACAAGAGACCAAGCCAACGCGTTCGCTGCTGCGATCGCCAATACTGAAACAAGTGGTAACACCAGGTCCTAGTGGCAGTAATGGAGGAATACCCGAGACCCAGCAAAGTCGAGGGATCAATCCCCTGTTCCTGCCAAAGTCCAGCGGTAGTTTAACCCAGGAAGGAGGGTTGACTGGAGAAAGCATACTGAACACGATCATGATAAGGGTCAAAGAACTAGACACATTCGTGCAGGAAAAACCCAACGTGCATAAAGAGATCAAGACCAGGGTGTCGGGTATAAGATCTCTCTTGGGACGAGCTATGAAGGAGCACGATGGACTCGTCGAAAGGACGAAAACTGCCGAGAAAACACTCGCAGAAGCGTTGCAAAAAGCTGCAGCTGGACAGGTGACGCCAAAGATTCCTCGAAACCGTTCGGAAAAAGAAAAAAAGATTCACCAGCAGAAGAAGAAATGCTCAAAAAACGCAAGGACGACCACGACAACGACGATCAAGGCGATAGTGCCGCCCAGGGCGACAGCGAAGAGCTGGGTGACAGCGACGACCAGAGCGGCACCGATAGCAAAAGAAACGACTGGAGCACGGTCACGAGAAGAAACAAGAAAAAATTAGTGAACGAGCAAAAAGAGAGGGAGAGAAAAGAGAAAACGGTGAAAAAAAGAAGAAAGAGGATGAAAAGAAACAGGGGCCAAAGAAGCCTAATCCTCGGCGGGCGAGAGGCAAAGGCGATGCACTCATCGTCGAAGCCAAGGGCGACGTATCATATGCTGACCTCTTCAAAAAAATGCGAGAGGACCCTGGCCTCAAGAAACTGGAGGAGAGCGTGGTGAAGTCTAGGCGCACCCAGAATGGCGAAATGCTGTTCGAGCTGAAGAGAGACCTAGAAATCAGGAGCTCTGCATTTAAGGATCTTGTCGAAAGGGCTCTCGGTGACGGAGCGAACGTAAGGGCCTTATCCTCCGAGTCATCGATTGAATGCAGGAACCTCAGTCTGTTCACTACCGAGATGGACCTGCGTCAGAAGTTGGAGGAGGAAAACATCGTGGGCAAAGTTCCGATGAAAATCCGATTAAGAAATGCGTATCGCGGGACGTAGACCGCAACGATTCGTCTCCCAACGGACGCAGCGAACAAGTTGCTGAAGCTAGAGAGTATAAACGTCTGCTGGGCTGTGGGTCGTTTTAGAATCGTTCCGCCTGTTCCAAAGCAATTGGAGCGATGTTTCAAGTGTTTAAACTTCGGCCATCTGGCGAAAGGCTGCTTGGGGCCAGATAGATCCAAACTGTGCAGGAAATGCGGAATAGAGGGACACTTTGCCAGCGACTGCAAGGGAAAGCCAAGGTGTATGCTCTGCGAGGACAGTAATGATCATACGACGGGAGGCTTTAATTGCCCTGTGTACAAACAGGCGAGGGCAAGCGAACAGTGATGGAGATAATCCAAATAAATCTCAACCATTGTGACACCGCACAGCAACTGTTGTGGCAGTCAACGACAGAAACAAAATGTGATGTCGCAATTATCGCGGAGCCGCATCGCATTCCCCCCGGTAACGGTAATTGGGTGACGGATAAAGGTTGAATGGCCGCCATCCAGGTCATGGGCCGATATCCCATTCAGGAGGTAGTCTCGAGGACTCGCGAGGGTTTCGTGATCACAAAGATCAACGGAATTTTCATCTGCAGTTGCTACGCACCTCCCAGATGGACGATGGACCAGTTCCACTATATGCTGGATGTCCTCACCGAGGAGCTCGCCGAACGAAAACCAGTCGTTATAGGAGGGGATTTCAATGCTTGGGCAGTAGATTGGGGAAGCAGATGCACCAACGCGAGAGGGACTTGCTTACTAGAAGCTCTGGCCAAGCTGAATGTTACCCTGTGCAACGAGGGTACCACTAGTACCTTCCGTCGAGATGGCCGAGAGTCCATCATCGACTTGACTTTCTGCAGTCCGTCGTTAATGACAAAAATGAGATGGAGGGTATGCGAAGGATACACACACAGTGATCATCAAGCCATTCGTTATACCATTGGCCAACGACACTCCGTGGCAGTACGGATAACTAGGACATGCCCACGCAGGTGGAAGACAAAAATCTTTGACAAGGATCTTTTCATCGAAGCACTACGCGTGGAGAGTGGCGTCTTGAACATGAACGCGGATGAACTGACGGAAACGCTAGCCAAAGCATGCGATATAACAATGCCAAGAAAAAGGGAACCCAGGTATAAGCGACCTCCAGCCTACTGGTGGAGTGAGACACTTTGCGTGCTTCGGGCCAACTGCCTCAACGCCAGAAGACGCTTCCAACGGTCAAGCATAGACACCAGAGAAGAGCGGAGAGTGGAATTTAGAGAGGCTAGATCCACTCTTAAACGGGCGATTAAGCGGAGGAAATCTAATTGCTTCAGGGAGTTATGTCGGGACGTGGACGTCAATCCATGGGGCAATGCTTACCGAGTGGTGATGGCGTAGCTCAGGGGGCCCAACGACACCTTCCGAAATGTGTCCCGAAAAATTAAAAACTATCGTGGAAGGGTTATTTCCGCAGCACGACTCAACGACCTGGCCACCCATGCCATATGGAGAGGATGAGGATAACATCGAACGCAGAGAGGTGACGAACGATGAGCTAGTTGCAGCTATGAAACGCCTCAAAACGAAGAAAGCGCCTGGCCCAGATGGAATCCCCAACGTAGCTTTAAAAGCGGCAGTCCTAGCATTCCCTGATATGTTCAGGACAGCAATGCAGAAGTGTCTAGACGAATGCTACTTTCCGGATCGATGGAAGGTACAAAAGCTAGTACTACTGCCCAAACCAGGAAAGACGCCGGGTGATCCAGCATCGTATAGACCCATATGCCTGTTGGACACTCTAGGGAAACTTTTGGAGAGAATCATCCTCAATAGACTGACGGAATGCACGTGTCGCCAAGTTGCTGTGATCGTGCGGCCTACTGAACTTCGCCAGCTGGGAGCTCACCAGCTGACGGAAAAACTCGACACACTGGTACAGCAATTGAGCGTCCTAACTAAACGGCTGAAACGTTACTCTGACTCTGCAAAGCGCCAGGAACAAAATCGGATGTTCAGAGATAACGAAAAGGCGTTCTACGACCACATTAGCGACGAGAAGCCCGACTACCGCGAAGGTTTGCCAGATATTAGCGATGTGACGAACTTCTGGGCTGGTATTTGGGAGACCCAGTACAACATCGCGACGGGCAAATGTGGTTAAGACGGGAGGAGGAGAGTTGTGGTGAAATTGGAGACATGCCAGCTATCATCGTCGAAGAAAACGATGTCCGCGAAGCCTCGCCGTACCTGAGCAACTGGGCAGCACCGGGTCCCGATGGTGTTCAGAACTTCTGGCACAAGAAGCTAACCGTCGCACATCCAAAGATAGCTGAGTGCTTCAACAAGGTGCTACGTGACAACCACACAACCTCCCTGAATTCACCACCCGTGGCGTCACATTCCTCCTCCCGAAAGACAGCAACACATTGAACCCATCAAAGTACAGACCGATAACGTGCCTATCGAGTCTGTACAAGATATTGAGCCGCATTATAACCGCCAAAGTTTCTGCTCACTGCGAACAATGGCTATAAGATAAGGTATGGGGATGGCGCCAACGAAGAAGTGACCCATACCTTGGCGCAAGCGGAGTACCAACTCAACTGCAATCTGCAGACAGTGGAGGAGAAGATTGCAGCTTGGAAGCAGAAGGCAGTGCATGGTGCCCACCCCCATCAACTGGACCGGCCACACGTCGACAAGGCCGCATCTAATCTGTGGCTAACGCGTGGTGAACTCTCTTCAGTAGTAGAAGCCGACATGATAGCCATCCAGGACAGGATAATGCCGACGAGAAACTGCAGGCGGTACGTCTGGCATCAAGACGTTGATGACATTTGCCGGATGTGTCATCAGCCAGGTGAAAACATAGAGCACATTATGGGAGGCTGTCCCGTTTTGGCCAACGCAGCCTACACCGAGCGCCACAACAACGTGGCCCGTATTGTTCATCGACAACTGGCGCTCCAATGTGCTCTACTGGAAGACAACGTACCAAACTACCGGTACCTGCCTGCACCTGTCCTGGAAAATGACCGTTTCAAGCTGTACTGGGATCGCACTGTTCTGACCGACCTCTCGATCCACCACAACCGCCCAGATATAATGGTTTACGACAAGAGCGACCGCAAAGTCACCATCATCGATGTCGCTATTCCGCTGAACCAGAATCTGGAGGAGACCCACGGTCGCAAAATCTGCAAGTACCGACAATTGGCCGTGGAGCTCAAGGAACTGTGGGGGCTAAGGGAGGTCCCAAGAATTGTTCCAGTCGTTCTCTCTGGAACTGGAATCGTCCCGAAGACACTTCTGGAAGCGCTAAAGGTGTTGAATTGGCCGGCATCCAAAAGTCGGTCATCCTTAGCACCTGCGCGATTGTTCGACAATTTCTCGGCCAGGACTGAAACAGCACGAGCATGCAGATACGTGCATTCCGCAGAGCCTAGTCCCCCTTTGGCATTCAGAAGCCCGGGGGCAGGTGAAAATTCTGGCTAGGTTCGCCTAGTTAAGAAGTGAGATATGTCTGCCAAAAAAAAAGAGAGTAGAGTTCAGTCTGGAGAGAGTTACTTCAATATGCTGTGAAGTTCATTCGACGGTGAAGAATGAAATGAGCACGGAGCGTCGTTAGAACAGTTAGCGATGAGAAGGTTCGAATGGTTTTTGATTCATGTTGACAGAGAAACTGCTGAAATACGCAAAAACTCATTACCATTTGAAAGCAAAGCCCGATGGCTCCATAGCCTTCCGACTATCCTCAGTTGAATATGGCTTTGTCGTGCCCAGGTGCTGCCAACGTTATACACCATGAAATTCATAGTGTTATGAACACAACTTAAAATTAAAGTAATTGTCAGATACTATGGAAATGGATCATATACACAGAATCTGGAATTATAAATCTGATCGAGCTCAAACTTTGCATTCTGTAATTCGTTTGACATAAATTCGAATGACTGTAATTTCCTCCTTTTCTTCGCGCAAAACAAACTTCAAAATAATTCAAAATCGAAAAATTTAATTTTTTTTTTTTTTTTTTTTTTTTTTTTATCTGTATTATAGTGATTTTCAACTCATTAGGCTGGTTCGTCACTTTTACTTCCATTTTTGGAAGAATGTCGGGAGTGAGAATTGAACTCGTGACCTTTAGCGTGAGAGGCATGGATGTTACCACTACGCCAGATCGCCTCCACAAATTTAAAAATTTATTGAAGGTCACCAGAACACTTTCGAACCATTAGAACCGAAACTCAAGAGGTTTTTCTTAAAGAAAATGCTTTATAAATCAATCGTCTTCAAAATAGATCCCTTCTGAATCAATACACTTTTTTAAACGAACAATTCAGTCATCGAGACACTTTTTATAGCTGTATTCAGGAATTGCCTCCGTACAATCAACGAATGATCGATCGATGAGCTGGCAAATTATTGTTGTGCATCCAAGTGTTATCTTTCCACAAATCTGGCTGTTTGCGACACATTTTCTCTCTCAAACGCATCATAACACTATAGTAATACTCTTCATTGACCGTTTGGCCCTCCGGATAGAATTCTGAATGGACAACATCATATCAACGAAAATCCCCGAACAAAAAGAAAGTGAACTTGACAAAACACACAAAAAAAAATTACAAATTCCCGGTATACATTTGATAGAACGTAATATGTTTAACACATCCATCTGTGTTTTTTAATTCCTGGCCGCAAAAAGGGAATAATTGTTTTGTCCGGAATTGATGCATTACAATTACTTTGGCATTGCTTTTAATGTGAAAACCCCATTTATTATCCTATGGGAGGCAAAGAATCACTCATGCGGAAGCTACCATTTCGCTTCCTGTTTGACGAAATGCTCTGAGAGCAATTTGAATCCTGAATAATTTTTCCCTTTTTTATCCAAAGTTCAAGCGTAGATTTCAATCATTTTCGCTTTGCCGTTATCTTTCCTGAATGTGGCATTTTTTGTTCTCGAAATGCAATTAAATTTCATGTGTCAACTGTAAAATTGATAATCGGAGAAATCGTGGCTTGCGATCTGTTTCGAATTCGTGGGGGGGAATTGGTTCAGCTGAAGCAATCAGTTTTCCATGTTCCCCATCCGTATTTTCAGTCGCACAAACATCCCACTTGTTTTCAATTATCGGTGGAAACGTGACTTAATTGTAACATGACCAAAAACATACATTCAGTTCATCAACATGTTTTCTGTGTAAGAGTAAGCATTACCCAGAACAACCTCAACAACAAATGTTGCCCTGAGCTATTAATGGAAGTAGAATGTAACCTAAAAGATAATAAAACACCTTTTTAAAAATTTGATTTTTGGTATTATGTTTTGGAAATATCAGAAATCGAAGAGTCAAAGATAATGGGAACCCACTCTTAATACCATGCAAGGATAAGCTAACGTGAGAGGGACGATTCTTTTGACACTGTCGACTCCGAATGTCTTTCCCCCCCGGATGGTGGTGTCATTATCATCCATTCGCGTCCTAACCATTCGCTTTTACCATGGAAGTGAACTGACTCGACAAGACGTGGCTGTAAAAAGTGCCATCAACTATAATTTTAGGAACGTTTTTTCTCGCCTAGTCGCACTATCGCTCGCATCTCACGTCCAGGTTCACTTGTTGCAGTAGATGATGGATAGCTTATAGACAAGAACCCGATTCATTCCACGGTTTGCGTCATATTAGCTCCACATCTGAGTCCTGCAGTGGCTCAAAACTAGGCCATCTTCCCATCTTTAGATGTGGTCATGGCTAACCTTTCCACTTGTAGCCGATGAACGAAAATACTGTGACAGATGCAACTTTTGGACGATACCTACTAATTAACATGAAAGGGAGTATCATAATAGTTTGGTTATGGGCTACTGAACAGCTTTCCGATTGCTCTCGATTGGAGAGAAGGCGCATGAGTGTTTAAATAAAATGATTTCAACTCTTCGAAAGTGGAATCTTTTTCAAATTTGGTAAACGTTTGTTTCGACTATACATAGACCGTATCACCAAAATTTGCACAATCAGAATTGTAGCTCCAATGTGGCATTCAGTTACACAGTGTCCAGCTTACTGAAGCAGAAGCTCCGTATTAGATGGCCACCCCTTCCCATCAAATCAAATTTATCATATTTATCATACAAACCAAAACTTATGGGAACGACCGCCTTTCTTCGAAGATAAACTTTTTTCACTCAAAAAAGTTACTTCAATGGTTGAAAGGGAAAAAAGGGAAATGGAACAGTTTGAGAATGTTCGCTGAAACTTTCACGACGCTGATGCCGCAGATGGGCTTGGCGTTGGGAAATGCTTCGCAATAAAACAGTAACAGATATCTTTTTGAGTGATGGAAGAACAAAATTTGCAACAGCAGTCTAAGCTGTCGAAGGTTTGTGAGTTAAAATTAGCTAGGGATATTAATTTATTATCACAGTTTTGTTTCAACGTTACAGAAAAAAATTAAATCCGAATGATAAAATTGTTAATTCGATAGCAAACGTCATCTTTACAATTATAAGAATCAGTAAAATTATATTTTATTATAATATTATAATATTTTGAACATTGCCTTCTCAACTCCGAAAAGTATTTGATGATAATTCGATCCAGTTTCATGTTCCTATAAACGGGTTGAAGCCTTATGAAATTCTGAAAGCTTAAAAAACTGCATAATTTTTTTTTTGCTAACGAAGATTGGCGTAGAATTATGCTACTGTTAGTAAGGTGATAACCTTCCTATACTCGCGCATGGGTCTGACAGCGCACCTATGAGGCTGGTGAATTAAATGACTATTAAAACCGAATGAAGTTAAAGAAAAAAATATTTTCTGGAGTTTTTTCCACTCAATTATATCTTTTTCTTTGAATAAATACCAATAACGCCTAAAAATACACAATAGCAAAATTACAGAGACGCGCACAATCCAGATTACACAAATTACGATTTTTCGCGCGAGTATTGGGGTGTTAAAGTATATACTCAACCGAAAAGTTCTGCACTGTACTCCTCTTCTTTTCATTAAAAAAAAACACATTGATTTCTAGGTAACTCGAAATAATAAGCTATACCTTACCCATCAAATATCAGAAACAGTGTTATCTTAACACTTTTAGCATGATTAAATCTGTATTAACAGTTGTCGTCTTTTCAGCTGTTGAACTCAGTGTCTTAGAATATCGACAAATATTCACGATTAACGAATATGATTCTATTTCAGAGAAAATTATTTTTTTTCAGCTTGAAACACACAGCCGTCATTATATTGATGACAATAACAAACGAGTTCATTTTGTTCATATCCCCGATGCATGAACAAATTTGTTATTATGAATGAATGCGGCATTGAGTGGGGTTTATAACTTCGCTGTTATTTACACTTTGAATATCAAAAGCAACAAATTAATATTCATCACGTTCGAAACGATATTCGTTCTGGCATTGATTTTAAGTTAATTCAAAAATTCAAATTCAAAAATAAAAAATAAAAATAGTTAGGCTGGATTTAGAGAATAAAAACGCCAGATTTCGATGATGCGAGAAATCGCGCAGGATTTTGTTTGGCGAAACGGTAACAATGGTAGAAATAAAGAAAACAACCGCAAACAGCTGCCTCAGGTTAAAAGTACAGCTGATATTCATTTGGCTAAAATGAAATTCAATTCTGGCATCTTGAATAATGAAGATGAAAATACCACTGGGTGGAAAAATAAACTTCAAAGCATATTGAGGAACAAAAGTTAATTTGCTCATATTTACTGATTATCTGGATCTGTCATTTTGATTTTCGTTTGGAATATATAGGTTTTCGATGCAACCTAGCCCGAAGATGTATGCATTTGAGCTTAGCGAAGATGATTATTTTCAACACAGGTTGAATTTATCTGCTTTGTGTTCCTCGGTTCAATTTTTTGGTGTTGGACCCTTCTTTGATTATTTTTCCATTTCATCCACTCACTTTAAGGAAGTACGGCTTTGCGTTTGAGACATTCTCAGGCTTCACGGGTGTATCATCTTACAATATACTTGAATACATAAATACATTGTGAAACAAACAATGTTCTCATGTATTGAAGTATATTGTTGTTTTCGATTCGACATCGATTATTAATGTAGCTGACCAGTAATGCTCAAGAAAAAAAATTGATTGTATTACTCTCCCTTAGATGTTTATCTGAAGCTTGCTGAAGCCCTCTTTGGGGGTAATTACCCTGCATTATTAGTTTATTTGCCAACCTTAGTGAATGTTGTCGTACAGATTTTTCGAAAGATAAATGGTTCTTTCCCACCGCGGTGTATTCCAGACAAAAAACCATCGTGCAGAACATGGAAAGCAATTTAGGAAAGAAAAATACGAAGCTGAAGGCATTACGACGCCACATCATGTTTTTGTCGTATTTGTCCTTTTCCGGTCAGTGCGTTATAATCGCCGAAAATTTTGAGGCGCTTCTTTTGTTGAGTATACCCACTATTGTTTTTTTTTCTTAAGCTCGCAGAAAAACAACAATCGCTGTTAACATTGACAGTGATTTTGTGTGTTTCGTGTCGTTTTGAATAAGCGAATGTTCTCTTGATTCTTTTGTTGTGTTGATTTTAGACAGTTTCATCCCACTCACAATCAGAATAAACGGAATACAAACGAAATATTTGATTTGTGTACCAAAACAAGCACTACCTTTTTTGAATTATATGTATGTTATAAGGACGGAGACTATCATTCCTGTGACTGATTAATTATCTGTGCAGAACGACGGTAAACTTCGGTTCAGACATTTCCCCGACATGGTATATTGCGATTCACAAAGTGCTCGTACAGTTTTGTTCTTGTACAACAATGAAACAGATTTTTCAATGGATGATGTTATGAAATTTAGTTTTTCACTGCTACGCTTAACAAGAATGATACGAGAAACGACGAATTGCACGCATCAGTGTCAACATATACAGCATATTTACGAACAGACTCATATCTTTAGAATCTTTAACCCTTTCAGGACCATAAGATGACAAAGACTAAATATGCCAATACAACACAATATTTTAGCTATTGTGGGTGTAATGTAAGAAAATATCGTCTGAAAAACATAGCAGGGTGTATATGTTTCCTATAATTTCATGGGAAATATTTTTTCCTCTGGACCATAAAAGTGAATAAATGAAGAGTTAGGTTTATTATATCGGTATATTATTTATTGCTTTGTGATACAAAAAACATAATAAAAATTATCAGAAAAGTAACTATTTAAGTTACTTATGGTGTTCTACGAAACAATTTCGTTTACTTGTGAAGCACAAGTGGACATTGCACATAACACATTTATTATGTGGTCGTTGTTAAGTCAGACCGAACCATGTTTGGCAGTTCTTTTCTTTTATTCGTTCAGAAACACATTTACATACGTTTTATTTTGACATTCAGTAAAACAAAAATATCGATTCAATAATAATTGAACAATCGATAACGATTTTTGTGGAAGGGAAAAATATTTCCCTTGAGCGTGAAAGGGTTAAGATAAGACTGAAATAATGATTGTAGTATGGCTCAAACTTGAGCTCAACAGCTCATAATAAATAATAAATTAATGATAATAGTCACAACGACGCAACAATTCGACAATTGTAAAGATGTGAAGTAACGCGAATAAAAACGAATTGACTAACGTGAGTATCATTGCATTACAGGGTAACTTCGATATAACGTACATTTTACTTTCAAAATTGTACGTTGTATCGAATTGTACGTTATATCGAAGAATAATAAAGAACTCTGAAACGTACCCTATTTCACTTTATTGTGTTGCTGTTTGAGTAAGGTTGATGAATAAAATCAATAAGAAGACGAATCCAACTTTTCTCATGATGTTTCCCTTCGTTCTGTTGATTGATGATTGTTCATTTAGAATCCGGAATCACAAAACAGTTGTATTTCGGGATTTCGGGATACAATACAAACTTTAGTATCTAAATACAAATAATTTATTGCTCTTTCAGACAAAAATATATTAAAAAAAATATTTTTTTGGACATTGATAATGTGTACGTTATATCGAGGTAAAATGAACATTATATCGAGTGACGTTATATCGAGGGTACGTTGTATCGAAGCTTCCCTGTAATAGTGCCATATCATCCATTCTGGCCTAAATAGCACAAGTGCACGTATTCAACTTGAAGTGATAATGCACATATCGGGTACAACGGCCGACTTGAATTTCTTGGAAACCAATAAAAATATAAAAGCAAAGCTTATGTGTAATCCTTAGAGCCAATACCGGTTTCCTTCAAGGTAAGTTTAACACTTGAATCATGGTTTAAAAAAATATAAAAAAGTTATCGAACCGATTACAATGTTACCTTTAATATCGACCCAGTAAGGTATTTTTTGGTTGAAAACGTGTCAGATATAGGGTTTAAATTATAGAATTGTAATCGCCTTGTGTTGGCAGAATTATATTTAATATTCAAAAGTTGGCTTCGTCTTCTTATTGATTTTATTCATCAACCTTACTCAAACAGCAACACAATAAAGTAATATAAGATACGTTTCAGAGTTCTTTATTATGCTTCGATATAACGTACAATTCGATACAACGTAAAAACGTTACGTAAAATTGGGTTTCCCGATAAGTAAATGCCGTTTTTCTTTATTACAAATTAACTACAGTTTTTTGTATAGTTTTGTATATAGTTTTTTTGTATATAGAATTCCTGTAGGACCTTTCAATACAGGGATATGGTTGTCAATGGTTGAATGAAAAATTTCCCCCTCGGGGAAGAAAGGCCTCCCCAAATCGAAAGGCAGTTTTAAGAACTCAAATAAATTATATACCAAGATAACTTGTTAAATGGATAGAAAAAAATATTCGAATTTACATCAATTTCAAAAAATTGCCCTAAACCTGTCATATGATTTTTTATTTCTTCCAGATTCACAACCCTTATACACACCAAGACAAAAATTTATTCGTAAAATATTCCAAAACTTGAAAGATTTGGAAGCATTCCATCTAACTCTATAGATTGCCATTTTGTCATTGTCATTGTTTTATTTTTTTGAATTCTGCACTAAAATCCAATTCGATTTTTGTTGAAGATAATGATAATGTCACCCCGAGCAAGAGCGGCTAAGGAACGGCAGAGCTATTCCATCGCATACGGTATTTTCACCAGACTTTGTTCCTTCCGACTATCCTTTATTATCATCGTTGAGACACGCATTCGCTGGCAGCACAACAATTTTTGATTGGATTGGCTGAGTAAACATAGATTCATTTGATGAGGCATTCAAAAGTTAGTTGAACGATGATAATAATGAGTGGCTTGCAATGGTTATTACATTGAATGACATATTTTAAACCATTAAAACAAAAAAAAAATAAACGTGTATTTTTAATGAAAAAAAAATTATTGCATATATTATTGCATACACTTGAAACACGTCTTTGCATGCTGTGCCATTTTTGTAAATTGATTTCTATCATTTCAAAGAAAACCTTACCACGGGCAATGGAAGGAGAGTTATCCGTTCTGTTAAATCACAGCAAATCATTTTCATTGCCAGAACATACAAGGACTCTTAACCTGTAGGGGAAGTGGGGGCATAGGGGTCACCCTAAGGAATATGCCCATTTACAGCGCCTCCATACCGATTTAAATTCCGTTTCTCGAAGCATATTATAGTTCAGCTCATTGTTCTTCAAGATAGTAAATGGCTTTTATTATAAAAATTCAAAATAGTATACTTTTCATCATTAGAAAAAAAGGTGAAAAATCTATCTTTTTTTTTGCTTGCAGGTAAAGTGGTCAGCTAGCGGGGGCAAAGTGGTCACCCGCACATATCAAGCTAAATGGGATAGATTTATGCGTTTTTCATCCAAATTTGTTTAAATCATATTTGTTACAGTAGGTACATGTATGAATTAAGCTTAGCCTATTCACCTAGAGTCTCTATTTGAATTTTCTCTTGCATACAAAAACGTAGTAAGAAACCCATAACGTTCCGCATAATGAGGTTTGGTTCAGTTGGAGTGTCGTATTTATCTTCTTCAAGAGCAGAATGTGATGAGGTATATCATCTTTAGTAAATAGAACATTGTAAGTTGTTATTCACCTATGACCACTTTGCCCCCAAACATGAACATAATTTCTATGCTAATTAATCGCTGAGATTGAACAAAATATCTGTTTACCTCTCCTAGAATATGTGAACAGTCGTCCAAACTGATGATTTGTCCAATATATCAGATATATAAACTAAATTTCACTAAATTTCGCTATTCGCACAGAACTACGGCCTATTGGCTATCCAGAGAGTAATTTCTGTTTTTATTTGTATTTTGACATGCGAGAGCTCTACTGAAGTACAGGGTGACTCAAAAGTCATTAAATTCTTCAAACATAAGGTGACTATCAATACGGCATCTATAGTCATTAGTTATACTACCAAACTTTGCCCCCACTACCCCTATAGTAGAAAAGCGTTCCATTTCTTCTCATTTATCTTTTCATCTGTTTCTTTGTGTCTCAACATAAACTTCGTCTGTTTTGAAGCACCCCCAACTAAGAAAAAAAAGCGCCGCTGTTGGTTGCACTTTACATATATTGCCGCTTTCAGTGGATTTCTTTGGGTACAGCTTTCCAACGATTTTTTATATTTATATCTTTGAGACAAAACGCAATGAATAGTGTTGGCTATTGTCAACAACGGCTTTTTATTGTAGTTAGCTCAACGCTCAAAATGTGTTAAAAAGTTATAACAAATGGAGTTCTACAAAAAAAAAGTGAAACCATTGAACGGAATTAAGTTTGGTATTTCTGGTATGGGAACAGCACTCACAGCTTTCAGGTAATTTAACGATTATGAGAATTATGACATTCAATTAATATGCGTCCGGATCACAAGCCTGGTACATCTAATTTTATATCATTTATATCAACGCAAACTTGCGTGCATCCGGCTCTTTGCACTGTTAGTTACATTAGCCTTATTGGAACAACATTTGTTTGTCGGAAAGTTACTTTTCATTGTAACGAACAATCGCAAATAAATAATGAGAAGAGCTCCAAAGTACAATGCTGTCGCCTGATTATCCGTCCGCGTGTAATAGCATCAATGAAATCCACGAGTGAAACCACACGTGTCATTTCTCCGCGTGCACCTTGACCACAATCAAGAGAAACCACTGCCATGAAGCGTCTGAACCGAATGAACATTCTACTGCGACTAAACCACCGTTGGGATGGCGGTGACCTTGGTGAGTGTTATGCTGTCAGTCGCTCGTGAACTTTTCCGAGAGAACAATTGGCGAGAATTCTGTATGCGCGGAAATGTTTTCTTTTGGAAGAAAAATTGAGAGCCGTTCGGCACTCACACACGGTGAGTTTATTCTGGTTTCAATTTTAGTTTTGACAATAACAGCTTTAGTATAAATATAAATTGAAAAGTCATACACTTGAATATTTTTATAGAATAAATAAACAAATTGTATAGAACCATGGTGAAAAACGTACTTTTAAATTTTCGACAGTGCATCTTACCATGGTATGTCAAGAAATATCATTAATACATTTTTTTATCAAAAATTGAACTACTTAAAAAAAAATTTTGAAATATTTAAATATTTTTTAATGGAATTTAGTGATTCAGTTGTAGGATTTATTCGAATTTCAATGTGTTTCAAACCTTTCTTTTAGATATGTTTGATTTTTTCTGAATTTTAATTCTGAGACCCAGTACTGATTTAATTTATATCTAAACTTGTTCGCATGTGTTTTTTGATATTTGTAACTTTTTTTTCCAAAAATTTGGCAAGAAAATATTATTTGTAATATTTTTTTTATTTAAATTTTTTAATTCTTCTAAAATATTTGACTGTGTTCATGTATTTGTAGAATAAGCCCTAAACCTTATCACTAGCGCTATGGAAAATATTGTATAGATTAAATAAGGAAATCAGGTAATTTCTCTGAATCCCTATATGATTCAATATAAGAACTATTTAAGACGCAGTTTTTGCGCTATCCTGAAAAACTTGGAAATGAAAACATGCAAAAATACTCAAAATACATCTCACTATGATGTAAGAGATCATATGTTGAAATATTTAGTCTTATAAACGTAAATTCACGAACACAATAAAATCACAGATTTCATTGAAATAGAATAAAGCAGATAGTAAAAACAAGGTATAATTAGTACGTTTAATACTCGAAACATGATAAAAAATATCATAAATACAAAAGAACACGTACGAACACATTTCAAAATATGGTCTCAAAACTTCATTTAAAACTTCCAATAAAATTTCTAAAATTGTGAAAAAGATCACACATCAAAAACACATACATTTAAATGAAAAATATGTTTTAATGGTTCTAGAATAAAAAAAAAAGAATCTAATTTGTTGAAATACCAACAAAATTACTTGAAATTTAAGAACAATATTTTCGATAGATTTTTTTTAATAATTTAGTATACAGTAATATGAGTATTTCCTCAAATTTTTCCATTACCAACCCTATTGAGAATGGAAGGAAATAAAGCTCTTCTAGTGAACCATATATGAATTCAGAAAAAATACCTTATTTTCTTATTTGGTACCCCATACAATCTTTAAACAGCGCTGTTGATTATGTTGATTATGTTGATTATGACACTTTTAACGAACACATGAATACAATACAATTATAGATTTCAGAAAAAAAAAATTAAAAAATAAAGACATAGACATTATTTTTTTTATTATTAGATGTTTTCGTACCGCGTGGTTCTAGAAATTTTCTAAAAAAAAAAACTAAAATAACAAAAAAAGTACAAAATCACAAATATCAAAAAACACGTACGAAGATATTTGAATACAAATTAAACCAATTAAACTGGGTCTCAAAATTCTAAAAAAAATCAAAATTCCGAGTTATGTACCGCGCAACATTGTTACAATTCAGAAAAAAAACACACATAACTAGAAGAGCCGCAGGAACACATTTAAATACGAGTTAGCGTAATACTGAATCTCAAAATCCCCTAGAAAAATATTATATATATATTATTATATATATTATTATATATAGAAATAAAAAAAACATGAGTATTTTTGATTCAAATGAATTGTTGTATTCCGTTGGTTGGGTTGGGAGAAACATAAGTTTTCCACAGACATTGGGAATTTTTTGACTCAAGTGTAACTTTTGAAAAGGGCGTGTCGATTTCAGTTAGAGAAATCTTTAATAATTTATTTCTCAAAAACCATGAGTCGTACCGAAATAGTGTCTTAGAAAGAGTTATAGAGTATTGATGTTAAAGTGAGAAAAAATATAACCTGAGAAAAAATAGTACTTTTTTTTATTTACAAAAAAAAACCTATAATTTGCAATACCTGGAATATATTTTTTTTTTTTGAATTTTTTTAATTTTTTTCAATATAAAATAATGTAGAAAATTTTAAAAATGAGTACAAGATGGTAAAACTACTTTTGACGAACTTTTTTTTTTGGTATTTCGAATTTTTGTATGTTAACAATTATTTTTAGCCACAAAATATGAATTCTGATGTAATTTAAAGCAAAAAAGCTCTTGATCAATCTCCTTCTAAATGCAGCCATTCTCGTGATATTTTAAAAATTATTTCTATTTTATTGTGTTTTTTGTAGTAAATAAGCTCTTTTAGTATGCTTGTTGTGTTATACTGCCATGTTCATGAAATTTAATGAGTTTGTTCATAATTTTCAACAACTTTTTCAAATACATCATTATGGTAAAAATATATGTTTAGGAGTTACGTTGAAAAACATTTCAAGACATGTGGGTTAATGCAAAACGTAGCGATTATGTTTTTCAACGTAACTCCTATATTTTTACCATAATAATGTATTTGAAAAAGTTGTTGAAAATTGATTTGTTTTGCCAAACTTTGTGAAACATTGAATTTTTATGAATTACAAAAATTCGAACTTTCATTTCTGTATGTTTTGTATGTTTTCCTTCTAAATGCAGCCGAGATATTTGAAAAACATTTCTAATTTATTGTCTTTATCAATTTTAATTTTGTTTATTTAATTTATATATGTATTTTTTAATTTTTTTTTATTTTTCATATAAAATATAAGTCATGTAGAAAATTTAAAAAATTAGTCCAAGATGGTAAAATTTTTGACAAACTTTGTAGAACATTGAATTTTTATGAATTTTCGAAACTTCGAATTTTTGTTTATTAAGAATCATTTTTAGCCACAAATTATAAATTCTGATGTGATTTTGAATAAAAAAGCTCTTCATCAATCTCCTTCTAAATGCAGCCATTCTCTAGATATTTCAAAAAATATTTCTAATTTATTGTCTTTTTTATAGTAAATAGGTTCTTAAAATGTTAAAAAATGTTTTGTATGTAGGCATAAAAAATTTGTTGTGTTATACCGCCATGTTCATGAAATTTTATTAATTTGCTTCTAGTTTTCAACAACTTTTACGAATTCATCAAAAACAAAAAAGCTCCGGCGGTATAACACGACCTTTGCTCGATTACAGGTTCAAAAATCATGGTGGGACAGTTATGCCATGGGACAATTGAACTTGATGTTGTTTTTTTGGAATACTGGGAACAAACAATAAGTTTTTTTTTGTGTTTTTTCGAAAGACCATTCATAAAACATCGTTTTACGAAGAAGGGATTGATCTGAAACACCATTGCAGAATATAAATCTCATTGTTATTAAGCATTCGATAAAAAGGAGTACACGTGTTCTGTCAAACTTTTTTTCATTTGTTTGAGAATTAGTTCGTTCTTTCAAACCAGAAATGAGTGTATTAGCCATGCTGGAAGCGTGGCATAATTTTATTGAACTTGAACCGAATTATCTATCATGGATCTACAGGAAATACATGGTAGGAAAGTTATGCTTGGAATATCAACATGAGACAATTGAGTTTGATGTTGTTTTTAAAAAATCTGGGAACAAATGAAAACTATTTTTGCGTTTCCGAAAGATTAGGCATAAAAACATTATTTTATGAAGAAAAGTGAAAATTGTCGAAAAGTACAATTATGCGTAGAACGGCAGCATTTCACTTCAAACATCTACCCATATTAAGTAATCTCGTACTGAAAAAAACTCACATTCCTCGCAAACCGCTACGATAGCGACATGGAGTCTAATATTTCCCCAGGTCAAGGCTAGCGTAACTCGCGATTTCATTTTCCTTCCGGCATCGCGTCGCCAAACATTCATTCTGCAGGAAGCGGAAATCTCTGTTTTCGCCTATCAGACGATCTCACTACTCGTTGGACTTGGGAATCAGTTCGTTGCCAAAGGCGGCTTCAATGTTAAACTTTTTCGTGACGCAAAAAAAACATTTTTGCAACCACGATTGTGCGACGACGAACATGCCCTAATTTTCAACTTGTTAGGGGAGCCAAGTTTTTCTCTCCAAAGGAAGCCACGGCGTAGAAGGATAGATGAAAAATAGGATTTATACAAAGAGTATTGGCTGATATTGTAAAAGTTCCGCATCTCTCTGCAATCGCCAGTCTGTCTTCGCATCAACGATTCTTGCTCAACGATGTTGAAGAGTTTTCTTGAATGAAAGCTTTGTATGAATTCCTACCGCAGGTTTTTGGGAACTAGGGACAAGTTACTGTCGTGTCTTTTTTAGTATCAGCGCAACCAATCCCAGATGAAGGGTTTAATAACATTGAGAGCGAATGTAAGATATACGCCGTGAGCCCTGCTATGGAACTTTGAAATAGGCTCACATAATATTAATATGATTTGATTGCCTGGAGCACGAAGGCAAACCTTAGTTCATTCCAGTCTACCGTAACAGTGTTGCGACATGTTTACATAAACGTACGGAATAATTAATGCAAATGAATACAATACTCATTCTTATCAAATTTCAATTACATTTAAATACAACGATAGAGGTAGAGTCTTTCGAACAGATGCTTCATTATTCATAGCTTCTCTTGTCCTTGCCACTTGAATGAGATGAGCAAACAATTCCAGCTTACAAATCCGTTTCTGTTGCTAGTGAGCAACTCTTACTATGGGATAAGTTATTCCTTCGCTCTACATTCCACATTCGAATTAATTCATTCTGAAGCGCTCGGAGGGAACTTACCACACCGACTGAACTATAGTGCCGAGAAAATCTCACAAATTTCGCTGTAAAAACAACTAGTTTAATTAATTTCTGATGAGATAAACGTAACGTGATGCCGACAGACTTCAATTCGTTACAACAGAATAGTGAATTAATCTCAGGTATAAACACCGACTTATACAGCTCAAGGCTGAATTTCTTTCATTTTAAGCCAAAATGAATCACGTTACGGGAGCTACTAAGTGTCGATTTATGGAATGCGCATAAATTGCGTCGCCCAAGATGGAGTACCATCGCATTAGCTTAATGGCATAAGTCTGGCACTGAAACCCCAGGTGGGGAAGCTGCCGCTTACGAATATTGCGCTTCCTTTACGCTATATCAATCACCTGTATGTAGTCTAGGTAGTAAATGGGTGCATTGATGTGTGATAGAATCATGGTTGAGTGGGCGCAAAAGCTTCTCCTGTGGTATCCAGTTTTCCCCTGGAGTCTTTCAAGAGCGTTTATGAACGTCGTGGCTCCAGAGGCTTGCGGTTGTTCGATCCATCCTCTATTTATGGGATATCCATTATGCTTGAGTTCTCGAGTTGGGAAATAGATCCTTCGGTTGGACTGTTCGAAAGGCATTGAATGACATAATTAATTTTGTCTCAGAACCAAGTGCAGAAACGTTACCACCCATGTTCCTTCATAACGCATCATTACAGTTGAATGAGATTAATCTTTTATGGCGTGGATTAGCAGCTGGTTGGTTAGCCTTTTCGCATCTGTCGTTCTTTTTTCTTTGAACATTGTTTGTTCATGTTTGTCCTGTGTTGGATGGGTATCGTCAAGTCAGCAACATCATGCCTTCCTCACGGTGCGGAACCTCTACCTTTTCTTTTATAATTTTTAACGCATTGGAGAAAAATGACATGTAAATGAATGAGGTAGGTAGCTATTGAAATATATTAAACTATATTGCATAAACATTTCTCACGGTAATCTTGGAAAAGAGAATGACACGAAAATGCGATTTGCCTCATCACTTCAGCACATAGTAACGCCCTTCCGGACTTCCAGTCAATCGCAAAATTGAGCTTACAAATGCTATTTGACGATACTTTCCATTTATTTGGTATAAAATATTTTAAATACATTGATTCTTTTGATGTATATTAATTACTCACAGATTTAACTAGCTGTACGTGCAATAAAAATTTCGCGAAAAGTTTTCTTCCAAATGTTCATTCCTAAAAATTGAAAACAATCCCTATTCAAGACATCGCGAAATTGAGTGTACACTTAAAATTTCTTCGAACAAATTAGCCTTTTAAGTAAGTTCTTTGCGAATCAGCGTACTTTTTTCATCAGTGATTGGTTTGAACACCATTGCTTGGGCAGTGTTGATTTTTGTTTTTTTATATATTATATATTTTATATATGTTTGAAAAAGTTTTTATCAAAATGGCAAGTATTTATATTGTTACGTGTACAATGATAATAAGTATGAATTGTCGTGGAAAGACATTGCAGGAAATAGCATTTACACTGAGAGAAATAATTAGTAAATACAGTCATACCTCGATATAACGTAACTCGATATAACGTAACTTTTTAAGAGGTAAAAACAAACAATACAGAAATAGTTTTTGGAGTATAAATTATTTCGAATGAATATTTCTAGTAAGTTTTCAAACAAAAAAGTACCGTAAAATAGTGTAGCATTGGTAGTTTTCATTTTGGAACTCAATTTTATTTTTTGGTTAAAACGAGCTTGTGGAAAAGCAATGTACGGATTGTTTTGTATTACAGTCCACGACAATTTCCCTCATGAAATACGCATGCTTTCAACCTGATATTCTTGGGTGGTCTTTCCACTTGGCATTATTATGGCATTTTTTGAACTTTTAGCATAACTTTGAACATGTTTCAAGAACAAAATTCAGAGGAATTTCCATTTGAAGATAAGGCAAGTCAAACATAGAAATTATAAAATAAACATTGATACTGAAGATGAAACGGATATCCGGCCTAACCGGCGAATATTTGCTATCCGACTGGCTGATATTCAGCTATCAGGCCTTGAAGCTATCCGGTATCGGGCCAAATGTAACGGACTACTGTTTCATCACTAATTGATATTAATTTCACTTCAATTTTTTCAGACCACTACTGAAAACTGATCATGTTTGTCTACGAAAATTATCTTAATTGGACATAAGAAAGGTTTATAAATAGTGCTGGGTGATAGAAAAATAGTTTTTGCGCATTTTTGACTAATCGTAAACCGTTTTGCATCAATAATTTTTTTTTGCTTCGATATAACGTAACTCGATATAAAGAAACGATAAAAAAATAAAGTTGCCTTATATCGATGTATAACGATTTTTTTTAGTAAATGCTACCAATCTATAGTCATTTTCTACCGTAGTAATAAACATATATGTCAAGAAGAACCATGATTCGTAAGCCCAATATCGGCTTCATTTTCCCGCAGAAAATGCACGTATAAGAATTATATCCTAATTATACTTCCGTATTGCCTAATGGAAACAATAAAAATGGTTAATACGTGCTTTTCTCACAAGTTTTCAGATATGACAACATTCAAGTTTACAAATGTTATCGAGTAAAATATACTAATCTCTGGAAGGGATGCGGGTTTGTTGACAATATGTGCAAAAAATAGTACATTCTACTAATGTTTGCATTACTAAATGTTTTTGGTTGTTTCCGACCGAGGATTTTTCTAAGTGGGTACTCGGAAGAACCCACTATACAGCAAAGGAAATCATAAACAAATGGAAATACGAAGGAACCATGAAAATCTCTCGAGTAGAAGACAAAAAAGTATCCTATCTTCTGATGATGAACGAGTAAAGGGTGTGTCACATCAAATTGCATCACGGAAAAAACGCTGTAGAAATTTAATTTTTAGGAATTATATCTTCAGCTTTTGCTTATAATCAGATAAGAGTGTATGGATCACGTTGGCCATGCTTCACTGTAAATTTTTCGTAAATTTGGAAAAATGTCATCGAACGAAAAAGAGCGTCGTGAATTAATCCTGTGCACTCATTTCTAGAATCCGGAGTTGTCACGTCGGGACATCGGTAAGATGCTGGGAATAGTCCAATCCACGGTCAACAGAGTACTAAAACGATACTTCGAGAACCTAACCATCGACCGGAAGGTGTAGAACGGCAAAAAGGGATGCTCCGTCAGTGAAAAAGATCACAAGCGCGTAGTTAAGCAGTTTAGACGTGATCCGAGAAGTTCGGTCCGGGATGTCGCCAATAAGCTGAATTTGTCAAGTGCATTCGTCCAGCGGACCAAGCAGCGGGAGGGCCTGCGTACATACAAGGTTCAGAAGGCTCCTAACCGCGACGAAAGGCAAAACATGGTGGGGAAGACGCGAGCCCGGAAGCTGTACACCGAAATGCTGACGAAGCCGCATTGCCTGGTAATGGACGACGAAACCTACGTCAAAGCGGACTTTCGTCAGCTGCCGGGCCTGCTGTTCTTCTCCGCAGAGGACAAATTCAGCTTTCCGGAGGAGATTCGCATACAGAAACTATCCAAGTTTGCCAAAAAGTACATGGTGTGGCAAGCGATCTGCTCTTGCGGAAAGCGGAGCGCCCCCTTCGTGATGACCGGCACGGTAAACGGGCAGTTTTACCTTAAGGAGTGCCTACAGAAGCGCTTACTACCACTATTGAAGCAGCACGAGGGGCCGACCATCTTCTGGCCGGATCTCGCTTCGTGCCACTATTCAAAGGACGTGTTGGAATGGTACGAAGCCAACGGGGTCACCTTCGTGCCAAAGGAAATGAACCCGCCCAACGCGCCGGAGCTTCGCCCAATAGAGAAATATTGGGCGATTATGAAGCAGGCCCTCCGGAAGAACCCAAAAGTTGTCAAATCGGAGGCGGACTTCAAGAGAAAATGGATTTCTGTTCAAAAAAAAAAAAAAAAAAAAAACAACCTGACGTTGTACAGAACCTTATGGACGGGGTAAGGAGGAAGGTGCGAGCATACGGGCTTGGGCTCGAAATATGAATAAAAAGAAAATGCCAAAAGTTGTTTAATAGTTTTTATTTTAATGTCTAAAATTTTCAAAAGGATCGGTCTACTGGGCGAATTTCTACTGCGTTTTTTCCGTGATGCAATTTGGTGTGACACACCCTTTAATTGTGCGAACATTTCGAAAGAACCCTAAAACAAACATTCCTAACAATCTGAGAGGTCGTGTTGGTCGTGAAAAATCTTTCATCTCTAAGGTGAATATTAAAAAACGACTAAGCCATATGTTAACAGACCTAAGGAGATCTGGAACAAGGTCTTTTATACGGATGAGATGAAAACCAATCTCTTTGAATCGGAAGAAGGACTAATGGACAGATTGGTTCCCACAGTGAAAGACGGTGGCGGCAGTCAGATGATGTATGGTACGATGGCGGCTTCTGGAACTGGAACCACTGAAACGTAACCTTCAGTGTCCCGTGCAGAAATTGGGTCTCTTTTGTGATTGCTACTTTCAACAGGAGAATGACCCGAAGCAAACTGAACTCATCGTGCGGGAATGCCTACTCTATAATGTCCCAATCAACTAAAACACCTCCGCAATCCCACCGGATTTGAACACTATTGAGTATATATGGGGAATCAAGAAATCTCTGAAGAATAAAAATCCAGGGAATGAAGTAGAACTCGAAACGACGATTAAGGAGATCTGGGAGAGCATTCCGTTTACAGTGCCCAAAAATCTTGCCACGGCGCTTGCAGACAGTGTGAGGCGCCAAAGAGAGATTGATTTTAGTTGGAACAAATTTTAGGAGGTTGATTTTTGTTATCTGTTAACATTTCTGAACTAATTTCAATTTTTTTTCCAAGAAAAACTGTACACTCAATTTTGCAACGTTGAAGAATTTTTGTTTGTTTTTCAAACATGAAGTAGAAATGTGACCATTTCATTTTTCTTCTTATCACTACCTGATACTGAAAAGGATCAATTTTACGATGAATAAGAGTCGCTTTTAATTATTTACTATTTAACCCCGAAAAACTCAGAAATAACAAACCAACACGGGGCGTATACTTAATTTTGCGGTTGACTGTACATATCATTTTGGAGGCGATCTGGCGTAGTGGTAACATCCATGCCTCTCACGCTAAAGGTCACGAGTTCAATTCTCACTCCCGACATTCTTCCAAAAATGGAAGTAAAATCACTGAAAATCACTATAATACAGATAAAAAAAAATACATATCATTTTGCAGCATTTTTCTTCATTATATCATTGATTCAATGGCTGATACACAGCAACTGCAAGTGTTCCCGACGATTCTCTTGCATATTGCGTTGCGATAAGAAAAATTGGCAGACCAGCACCAGAAAATATTTCCACACAAAGATTATTCAGCTTGAGAACTAATCAATCTAAAATGTTGATCAAAAATCTTGAAGGAAGCAGTCTTCAGCAGAAGCAACAGGTCAGCTTTTCCACATTGTGTAAGCCTTGTCATTCATTTGAAGCGCGAAGTGTTTCCAAACTAATCTGGAAAACTTTTCCCTTTTTACAATTTACTCCCTCCACGTTGAAACAAACTTTCACTTTTATTAATGATACTCTGCAAAAAGAGCCATTAGCGGTGATATGCTGTTCGCGAGTAACATTCTTGGAAGGAAGTTTTCTTGTTGAGCAAGTTTTGAGTTGCCGTAAGATCCGTTACACCTGCGAACCGTGCTTCTTAATGAAATTTCAGTTTGGTAACATTGGATACTCCTTCATTGCTCTGACTCGGTGTACACTAAACTTTATTGATTTTTGTCTAATGCTCCATTAAATTTACGTGAAGCATAATTTTTGACATTCTTCGTAAATCATGCTCGATTCTGACGGTTTATAAAGTTGAAGCGTGAAGCACCGCAAACGACTTGGAAAGTGATGACATTCAGAAACTGAATTGTGTTCAGAACCATCAATGCCTTATCGTGATTTCATTCATTCAAAAAGACTGAGTAATACGAGAATTGAATTGCTATTTTGATGGGCACGCTGCAATAATGTACTCTACTAGGAAAATTGCTATTTAATATCATTTGAGCAATGTGCAATAGGTATGGAAATAGATGATACATGTAACTGATTCCAACAACTACAGCTTCAGTATTTCAATAACATACATGGTGATGGTTATTTTTATAACCGATTATCACAGAGAGTCTAGAGCGCATCGAACAGGACTTAATCAGAAGCCGCCAGTTGCGTATCTCACGGGATAAATCTAACAAACGTGTTCAAGTGGAAATTACTCGGCACTATCCTCCCAGACATCTTGAAAGTCGATTCTAACACGCAATATATTTCTCCAATTCAAATAATCTCACGAAAATCAGCTGACAATCAAAACGGGAGGACGTGTTGCTCATAACTTCTTCCCCCAACAGGACGAAAAAGCAAATAAACGAACGGAGAAACAAACACAGTAGAAAACAAATACAACCGATTCCTAGCCGACAACGAGGCGCCAAGCAGCGCCCAACCCCGCTCGCATTTTCCTTCGCTCCCTCAGCGACATCTGGTGAACAAGGAAGGAATGACAACATTATCTGTTGATCTTAGCATGCTTTGGTGGATTCACTTCGATTTCGATTTGTTGTGCTGGCTCCAGCCAGCGATGGCGCGTTGAAGCTGCAAGACACTCGCCATCATCGCAAGGGTTCCTCTGATTGAAAAGTTGACATCGTCGGGAGGATAAATATATTTGTAAGTGGATGAGTTAATTGAATGGATTCAAAGGAATGGGGCGGGAAAAGTGGTTACATACAGTCTATCGCAAAATTGAGTGTACATATGCTACTTGACGATACTTTCCATTTATTTGATATGAAATATTTTGATTATTTTTGATGCATATTTCTTAGTCACACATTGAACTAGCTGTACGTGTAATAAAATTCCGAGAAAAGTTTTCTGCTAATTGTTTATTCCTAAAAAAATGAAAACAATCTCTATTCTAGGCATTGCAAAATTGAGTGTACACTTTAAATTTCTCCAAACAAATTAGCCTTTTAAGTAAGATCTTTGCGAATTAGCGTACTTTTTTCATCAGTGTTTGGTATCAACACTTAACCATTGCTTGGGCAGCGTTGGTTTTTTGTTTTTTATTGATGTTTGCATTTTTTTTATCAGAATGACAGGTTAGAGGAAAGAAATAGATATTGTTACACGTACAATGATTTTTTTATACAAAATATACATTTTCATTAAGGCTCATATGGCGTCAGCCTAAAAGGGCCGGGAGTTCAATATTTTGACAATGTTTGCTTACAACTATTGTTTTTTGATTAATGCTAATCACTAATGTTGGGCAAAGGCCCAGAAATAATATACTAAATAATATTAATCCTGGATACTGGACGAGTAAGAGTAAGGACTGCAAAAATATAAATATGCAAAGAATACAATCAATTATTTTCATTCAAGCTTAAAAAACTAAGAAATGTCTTCAGGGATTGTAATCTGAGATAGGGCACACTCACTTTAATTCAAAAATCAAAAATCAAATCAAATAAAAAATAGCATGTTTCGACCCCTCCTGTATATCCGAGGTAATTTCGCATGTTGCTGCATAAATAAGTATATGGACAAGGGCGAGACTACACATAGAACATCGAACATATTCCGCAAGGGAGCATCTTCAAACACACATTTACCAATCGAAATATACTCTGCCCACTGCTACACCTCATATGTACCTCATTGGGTCCATATCATCTAAAAAATTAGGAGCAGTGTTGCCACATTTTCATCTGTAACAGAAGTGGTAAAAATCTTTTTCATCTGTACTTTTTCCTAAAAAAATCGGAACAAAAAATCTGTAACATCGAAAATATTACTTGTAGAAAAAAATATTTTTAAGAATGCAGAAATACTCATTTATATACTATAAAGTATAATATTTACTTACTAACTTTATATTCACATTTACTTACTACAAATGCTGCATTTATTATAATATGTCATTGTTTGTCACGTTTTGTTTTGTTGTTATTCATACCGAGAGATACGTCCCAAGTGATTTCAAGTAATAACATTGATAAAAAAAGTAAGAAATTTCACACGCGTAAAAAAAATCTGTAATCTGTACCGTACGGAATCTGTACCAAAAATAACGTAAAAATCTGTACCTTTCCAGATAAATCCGTAGGTGTGGCAACACTGATTAGAAGACGTAGATCTATATAAATAGAAATGATTTGGTGTTCGTTTCTCACGATTTAACTAATTTAACGATTTAAGAACAGAGTAACGGATTTAACAGTCAGTATCAGGTTTGATGCGTCTTAGTCTGCATCAGGTTTATATGCCTAAAAAGAAAAACAAATAAAGATCACGTACAGAAAAAATAATTTATGTGGGGACTTACGTGTTCGAAATTATTTAAATGAAAATTTCTATTGTTGGTGGGACGAAGTTCGCCAGGTCAGCTAGTAAGAAAATAAAACTAAAACCTCGAATGAAACATCCTACTGGAATTGTTTGATGAGCTGGGTTGTGGCGGATGGTTTGAAAATGCCTCCTGTTTTTACGTTGGCGTTAAAACCTTTAAAAAAATTAAAAAGTTTCCGATTTTGATTCCAAGTTTCCGTTTTTTTTCTTGTTTTGTTTTTTTTTTTCTAATAAACAGAAGAAATATGATTTGATGGCCTATTATAGGGTTTCCATAAAATTCTTCTACGTTGAAACTGATTTCAAAGTTCACTGTATTGTGGCATTGATGCTCCTGTGTGAACAATTTAATTTGTGTTCTGAATGTGTAGACATTAGCTGCGATTCCAAATATTATGAATCGATGACCAATTTTACTTGCACATAAGCTCGTGTATGCAATCTATTTTTCATCACACGGATTGTTTAGTACGTAAACATGGTTGTTTTCGAGAATTAGTTCACCCCACTGCGTATCATTTTATGCGAATTATCCCTATTTCGATGATTTTTCGATTGAACAAATAAAATTTTTCGGCCTTAGAAAATAACCAATTCAGTGAAGTAGAATAATAATTTTAACACAGAATACATACATGACATTATGTTATTTTGATTTGATTATCAAATTATCGCACATCCGATCGCTTGTAGCGGATGTTTTTTGTCTTGTTTATCGTTGTAGCTATTCTCATTTGCCAACCACCTTCGCAAAGTTGAAAAAAGTATAATTTTGTATCATAGTTGTTATAAAATTGTTTATTTTTTCTTTGAAATGAACGTCATGTGTCGTTTTAGAGAAAACACAAGATGAAGTAAGCGAACCGCAATCAGTGCTATGACGAGTACACAAATTAACCAAATTAACTTAGTGGCTCTCCATGTCACGTTCATTTACGGAGGTCTCACGATATCGTTCTCCCATGTCCTGCGGTAGAAATGGGACGCATACTAATTGGGGACAAACACATTTCTAATACGGGAACAGGAATGGATTTAGCTATAATGAAAATCCTCGTATTTGTTTTGACTTGCATTACATTATATAAAAGGAACTCTGTTTTTAGCAGGCATTATTTGTATTTTCAGATTTAAATATGAGCATGTATTTATTAGCACAAGTCGGAAGAGTTCCCAAGAAAATCGAACCACTATTTCTACAATTAGCAGTGATTCTACCACCTACTCGGCCATGATCGTGTTATGTACACATATATCGGGAACCAGATACCGTTCTGATTCATATTTCGGGCGCTTAAGGCATATGATGCAGAAAACAGATCGCAACTTTATGCACAGATATTATTTGGTTGATATTTTTAATAAATTAGTTCAATATGCTTTCAAGCTTTCTACTTTGGTAAAAATTTAGTATAGACGACAAAAAGATATAGAAGATTTTAATATTGAGTTTATTTTTTTGAGAATGTTTTTTCTAACAGTACATTTAAAATGTAACGGTTTATTGATTTTCCGATAACTATGTCAAACATCATATTTTAATCAGACATCTGGTTTTTGAGTTATATTTTTTTGGAAGAAAGATCAATCATTTTAGTTACGCCCTTTTAAAAAAGCAATCGTAATTCAAATTGGCCATATAATAATGAAAAATTGTAATTTTAGGTAGTTTCCATCATTTGTACCAAGTTTTAAAAAAAACGGAACGGAATTTGAGTTAAAATCATTTATATTTCGAGCAGAGGTAAACTATTATTCGTCAGTGAATATAGATTAAAAGCCAAATACTGTTTACAGTCTAGTAAATTGTCACGTAAGTGTCGTAATTAATACAGTTTGTGATAGGAGAAAAACATTGTGCGGAGACCGAAATGTAAGCGAGAAATGAATTTTGTTATCTAACCTATCCTAAATAAATGCACATTTATAGCTTCAAGCGGATCAAATCATATACACGGTTGATTTATTTTTTTTGCTGGAAGAACTCCCATCGATTCTATCACAACGTATGATATAGATGAATTGAAAAATAATGTCGCCATTTTGTGATGGTGTGATGTTGGAATTTGTATTTTCATAAATAACTGTGTTCTACTAGTCAAGCTCTTTCATTTGATACCCAAATTGAAGAAGTTTTGATAAAATATGAAGTCCGCCATTTTGTAGCGGCCGCCATCTTGGATTCTCAAGATCATGGAATACGCAGTTTTATAACGACAGCAGAGATAAAGGCGTGCTCCAAATTTCAGATCAATCGGTCAACAGGTAGGGGGTTACATTTCTATTGATGTGGGACAACCCTACAGATAAACATACACACCTACTTACATGACCTGTAAATAAAACTAAACCCTAAACCTAAATAAAACCGTTTAAAAGTATAGTATAGAAACTATATTTTTATGTTTTTGATTTATTGATTATTCCAAATTCAACGAGGAAAGTGTCCCCAGATCTGGGTGACGGGGCGATCAAAGTGTTAAGAAAATCGTATGCAGCGGAGCAACAAAAATCTCTCCTAAGTCTACAACTAACAGGAGATCAATTATTCGTAAGAGGTATCTATTTTCTCATATTTTAATGTCCAGCATCGCAAGTTGTGGTTGGAATAAAAAAGACGCAATGAGTGTTGGTAATTGAATCGCTGCGTGCTTCAGCAACTATGGAGGAAGAGTGTTTTCTCTCGTCTATCCCCACAGCAACGTGTAATGTGATAAGCGATGAAAAGAAGCATATCGTATGTTTTCATCTTCCAACTTTGTTGCTGTGTAACATTTATCCTGAAACGAAAATAAGTTTCTCCAACAAGTGTCCTTACGCTTTCCGTATAAGAAACCTTACGCATTCATTATAAGAAAGCTTCTTACGCAGCATGGATAACCTTCAAGTAAATTATGAAACTGACAGTGCTTTTACTGAGGAAATGATGAAACAATGTTAGATAAAGTGCCTTTACAAGTTTACTCGCTAGAAGCAATGATTTCATTTACTAACGCATTTACAAATATTGCAGAAGTGTTGTGATGGCGATAATCTATGAAATGCAAACGTTACTGTTATGCGTTCATCATCGTGATCTCGAGACTTTTAATGGCGATGTTCGTTATGGGAGGCCATCGAAATAGAAAGCTGAAAAAATCATAATATCACACGGCAATTGTTGAACGAAAATCATTCAAAATCGTAATATTAGAAAAGAAGTTACTCTATAAATCGCCGATCTCAACAACAAAAATTTTTAACATCAAGGGAGATAATTTTTTGTATCCAGTATTCAGCATCCAGTGCAAAAAAATTCATTTTCGGAGTAAGATGTTTAGCGCAGTCCACCTTCTTTTTTTCACTTTTTTTTTCACAGAAAGCTGCACTTTGGAACAGAATCATCGAGATTTCAATCAATCCAATCGTCGAGGACAAGTGCCAGTATTCTGTTCGTGTCCGTGACACAGTTTGTTATAGAAATGAACATTTAACTAATGTTTCGAATCATTTGTCGTACAATATGTGTATCACAACATCTTTTTTATGCATGTCACCCCATTTATAAAGTACCAGTGTTAAATCCCTACCGAAAAAAAACTTTGAAGCGATAGAGCCAAATAAATCCTGCAAGCGAACAAAGTGAACGGATTTCCCAACCTATTCCGGTGCAAATGATAACTGCGAACGGGTTCTCCAGGCCGTAACCTCACTTTTTCCATTCTGAACCTAATAAACCAACAATCGTTTCTGGGATAGCGATGGTAATGGCATAGTCTTCCGCGGATTGTTCGGTGCTATACTGGCTGATATTTTCAAATACTGTATTTATTCAGTGTTTATTTCATTTACCAGGCTGTGTGGAGGCAGTAGCGGATGTGTTCGTTTTGCAATTTTCAAATGAAGTATTAATACTATCATCAAAGCACTGCTGAGGGCACGCGGGATTCTAATCTGAACCCAAATCGGGATATATTTCATGCAGCGAGATTATTATGACGTGCCTTTTATTGAACGACAATGATTTAATTTCATTATCCGCCAGAGAACCGACGAAATCCGTTCAAATAGTGGGTTTCAATTGAACTGTGTGAATGAGGCTCACATTGATGTGCCTGCCGCATTAATTGAAATTTACACGCTCATATTGGCTCTAATTCCGGAACAGATTGTGCCCTGTTTTAATTGCAGTTTGAATGCAAACAAACTGACTTTTAATAACTATTCGCGCATCAAAACGTTAGAATGGAAATGAGCAGAAGGGACACCGGAGCTAATGTTTATTGACATAATATGAGAATATAGTATCATTTCGCATGTGTTTGTTTTCACATTATTTGTATTGTTTGTATCAAATCAATGAGTGAACGGAAACGTGAGAGATATAATTTGATCAATTTTTTCGATAGTTGTACGGTAACGTTTCGACGGTAACGATGAAGTGGTAATTAACGTTCACACAAATAATTGTCAGTGAACAAAACCGTCCAGCTTTGCTCTGATGTATTTATTAGATGGCGGAATCGGAGCTCATATGACTATCTGACCGAGAATATGCAATTTTCGCACAAAGATATATGGTCTCCCAGCTGCCCAGGGAAAACATTCATGGCTATTCGACTATTTCAAGTAATGATCCGGAGATTTTCGCATTCGTTGTCGAATAGCACACCATAATGCTCCTGTCGTATGTTAGAAACGTATGCTTCCGATTCCGCAATCGCATAGTGAATCTAGAATGAAGGTGGACATATCGAATAATTTCATTTAAATTTGCTAAACAAAAAACCGAATGAAGCATTTATTGTATTCGAGCGAAAAGTTTTCGATCGAAAATATTTTTTTCCGAATTTTCCTAAGTCTCTGGTAGAACCTAAGCATTATATATTCACAAGAATTTTAGCTTGAGCTTGAGCTTGGGTAGACTGTACAATTCGTAGTTTTTTTTCCCAAAATATATATTTTTATCAAGGCTCATATGGAGTTAGCCTGACGGGGCCGGAGTTCAATATTTTGACAGTTTTTCTTATTATCTATGTTAGTAATATGTAACCGATTACTCGCGGTTGGCTCGAGGTTAGTATTACAAGTGTTCTCGTAATTGGGATGTTGCTGTCTCCAATGCTCTGTACGTGTGCCCGACACGGGATACTTCCTGTTGGGATGCAGCTGACCATTAATCAGCAACGCCCCCCTAGTCTGTACCCCATATCTAGCGTGGTGCGTCTTTCTCGACTCGAGGAATCCAGGATAGAATGGTCACTAGCCGGAATGGTCACAATCATCAGCTCGTGTAGAGTTGTCATGAGCGGTACAACCTTTGGCTCTTGTTGAATCATCAGTGGACTGCACAACCTTTGGCCCGTGAATCTGTAAAGAGTGTGTGTATGTATTGCCGCGACTAAGTAAAAGTTTATAGATCGGATAGGAGGGATATGAAACAGGGACACAACGAAGGAAACATCATTAAACGTTGACATCGGCGTTTCTGAGGAACAGGTATAGATGAAGCAGAAGATCAGGATCACGGCTACCTAAGATATCCCGGACGGGGATATCCGATTGTCTGCCTTGTGCTCTCAGTGCTCTAGAGAGCTGAGAGCGAGCAGCATGGAACCGGATACACGACCAGACAACATGCTCGATGTCGTGGTAGCCATCGCCACAATCACAAAGATTGTTTGCTGCGAGCCCAATGCGATAGAGATGCGCGTTTAGGTTGTAGTGATTGGACATAAGCCGAGATATCACGCGAATGAAATCACGACCTACATTCAATCCCTTGAACCATGCACTCATCGAGACCTTAGGGATAATCGTGTGTAACCAACGACCGAACTCATCTTCACTCCACATGCGCTGCCAACTTACGAGCGTATACTGACGAGGAATGTGAAAAAATTCATTATAGGCAATTTGCCTTTCAAAAAGTGTGCCTTCTGAAGCGCCCACCTTAGCTAGCGAGTCCGCTTTCTCATTCCCCGGAATCGAGCAATGAGAGGGAACCCATGCTAAGGTAATCTTGAATAATTTTTCGACCAAAACACTCAATAGATGTCTTATTCTTGTTAGGAAATAAGATGAGCGTTTATCAACATTCATTGAGCGGATTGCCTCTATTGAGCTGAGACTGTCTGAAAAAATAAAATAATGGTCGATTTTTTCTGCGACATACACGGAACAAGGATCTTTGAGTTTGAAAGAGGCACTGGAATTTTCATTGAAAATGCCGAAGCCAGTGGACTCGTTTATGAATGAACCGTCAGTAAAGAACATTTTATCAGATCCAACTTTCCCATATTTTTCCGAAAATATCGACGGAATAACATTGGAGCGTAGGTGATCTGGTATTCCATGGATTTTTTGTCGCATGGACAGATAAAAAATGACAGAGGAATTGCAAAAGTATGGGAAGCAAACTTGGTTGGAGATGCCTGGTGAAGGGTGCACGTCGTGGATAAGGTACTCATGGTATAAAGACATAAAACTTGACTGAGGAATCAGTTGGAGTAGATTTTCGAAGTTATCAATCACCAATGGATTCATGATCTTGCAACGGATGAGAAATCTGTAGGATAATTCTGTGAACCGAAGAGTAAGCGGTGGTACTCCTGCCAAAACTTCAAGACTCATCGTATGTGTCGAATGCAAACACCCCATGGCTATACGCAAGCAACGATATTGTATCCTCTCCAGCTTGAGAATATGAATCCTGGCAGCTGATCGGAAGCAAAAACTGCCATATTCTAACACTGACAATATCGTTGTTTTGTACAACTGAATGAGGTCTCCTGGATGGGCACCCCACCATGTTCCGGTTATTGTTTGGAGAAAATTGATTCTTTGCTGGCATTTCTGTTTCAAATACGCAATGTGTCTCCCCCAGGTACATTTAGAATCAAAATATACACCCAGGTATTTGAAAAACATAGAGTGTTGGATCGTTTTGCCGGATAGGTAAAGCTGGAATTGGGCGGGTTCGTGCTTCCTAGAAAAAACGACCATTTCAGTTTTCTCCTTGAGAATTTGATACCAAGCTTGAGGGCCCGCGTGAACAGATTGTTCATGGTATCTTGCAACGACTTTTGCAGAGCGACGGGATTAGTACCCGTGATGGAAATAACTCCATCGTCTGCAAGTTGTCTCAGCGTGCAGTCTCTAGTTAGACAATCATCCATATCATTGACGTAAAAACTGTACAAGAGGGGGCTTAGGCAGGAGCCTTGCGGTAGGCCCATAAAACTGTAACGAGAAGATTTTGAGTTGCCATGAGAGAAATTCATGTGCTTTTCTGACCGTAAATTATACAGGAAATTATTCAGAATTGGTGAAAGTCCACGATTATGAAGCTTCTCTGAGAGAATTTCCATGGAAACTGAATCAAATGCCCCTTTGATATCGAGGAAAACGGAAGCCATTTGTTCTTTGCGAGCAAATACGATTTGGATTTCAGAAGATAGCAGCGCGAGACAATCATTCGTCCCTTTACCTCGGCGGAAGCCAAACTGCGTATTTGACAGCAAATTGTTCGTTTCGACCCACTTGTCCAAACGAAGTAGAATAATTTTCTCTAACAATTTGCGAATACAGGATAACATTGCAATCGGCCTATACGAGTTGTGATCGCAAGCCGGCTTGTTGGGTTTCCGTATGGCTATCACTCTCACTTGTCTCCAGTCATGCGGGACAATATTCAGCTCCAGAAACTTGTTGAACAAGTTCAGCAAACGCTGTTTTGCCAAGTCGGGAAGATTCTTCAACAAGTTGAATTTAATCTTGTCCGACCCCGGAGCTGAATTGTTACATGAGAGGAGGGCAATTGAGAATTCCACCATCGAAAAAATCTCATAGTGCATTGGAGCGGAATGTCGCGTACGACGCTTTGTGCAGGAACGGAATCGGGACAAACTTTTCTTGCAAATTTGAAAATCCAACGGTCAGAGTATTCCTCACTTTCATTGGTATGGTTCCAGCCACGCATTCTCCTAGCCGTATTCCAAAGAGTACTCATAGCGGTCTCCCTTGACAAACCATTGACGAATTTCCGCCAATATCCACGCAGACCTTTTAGTTTGGCTTCTAGAGCTTGGTACTTTCGAAACCATTCCACTAATCCAGTTTTCCTGAATTTTTTGAAAGCGGATGATTTTTCAAGGTAGACCTTTGAACACTCCCTGTCCCACCAAAGTGATGGAGGACGACGTCGGAAAGTGGTAGCAGGAACACGTTTCTTTTGAGCTTGAAGTGCGCTATCGTAAATCAAACTTGATATAAAATTATACTCTTCAAGGGGAGGAAGTTCATGCATCGAAATGATTGCTTCAGATATTATTTCTGCAAATTTTCTCCAGTCAATATTCTTCGTGAGGTCATACGCAATATCGACTGACTCACTAGATTTTGATTCATTGCCGATCGATAAAATTATTGGTTTTTTTTTTTATTTAAATCGTTTATTTTTACAGACTCAGTTACATAGGTTTAAAGGAGCCGAACTCCTTACTGTATTGTTACTAGTATATATACATTTCTCCTTAATTCTAATGTTAATAATATAGGAAACCGATTACTCGCGGTCGACTCGAGTTTAGAAGGGTGACATATTTTCTTCAGGAAAAGGAGGGGATATGAGGATATATTGACAATGATCACACTCACACACTCAATCACACTCATCACACTCAATTCTTAAACCTAACTTATATCTAATATGTATTTACATTTCATCTTATTCTTAAGAAGGGATCCGATCTCTCACAAAGGAAAAGGAAAAACTAAGGGTATAAGGACAATCACACACGAAGATCGATAGCTTTAAGGAATACATATATTTGGGACATGTAATCAAGGTCTAACCGAGCCAACACGTCTCTCACCGGCACCATGGGCTGCCTTCCTCGGGCCCGAAGGGTGTCTTCTAAATTCGATCTGGCGACAAGATACAGCTCGCACGACCAAACAACGATGTCGATGTCGTGGTAACCTTGGCCACAAACACAAAGATTGTTGTCGGCAAGATTAATACGAAAGAGTAGCGCATCTAACGAACAGTGATTGGACATGAGTCGGGAGAAGGTGCGAATAAAGTCCCGACTCAAGTCCAGACTTTTGAACCATGATTTGAGGCTAACCTTAGGGATAATCGAGTGGAGCCACCGGCCCAATTCATCTTCGTTCCATTTGAGTTGCCAGTTAACTATGGTATTTTTGCGGACTAAAGAATAAAATTCATTGAAGGCGATTTGACGCTGATAAATATCGCCTTCAATTGCACCTACCTTTGCCAATGAGTCAGCCCTCTCATTACCCGGAATTGAGCAATGTGAAGGGACCCAGACAAAGGTAATGACATAACAGCGTCTGGATAAAGCACTCAAAATTTCTCGTATTCTCTCAAGGAAGTACGGCGAGTGCTTTTCCGGCCTCACTGAACGGATAGCTTCGACAGAGCTAAGACTATCCGTTACAATGTAATAGTGTTCAACAGGTCGTGAGGCGACGCTGTCCAACGCCCAATGAATTGCTGCCAATTCAGCAATGTACACTGAGCAAGGATTCTGAAGACTGTGGGAGGTGCTAAAAAATTCGTTGAACACTCCAAATCCTGTGGACTCATTCATAGAGGACCCATCAGTAAAGTACATATTATCACAATTGATATCCCCATACTTAGCATCGAAGGTCGTTGGAACGATCCCCGATCGAAGATAATCTGATGTTCCATGGATATCCTGCTTCATGGACAGATCAAAATGCACAGAGAAATTGATGTAGTCAGGAAAACAAACACGGTTGGGAATATACGAAGAAGGATCAACCTGCATGGAGATGAATTCATGATATGGACTCATGAACCCAGATTGAAAATTTAGCTCGATCAGCTGTTCAAAATTTCCGATCACCAATGGGTTCATAACCTTACACCGGATGAGGAACCGAAGAGATAATAAATTGAAGCGATCTTTTAGTGGGAGTACGCCTGCCAAAACTTCGAGACTCATGGTATGCGTTGAGGGCATACATCCCAACGCAATACGGAGACAAAGATACTGAATTCGCTCGAGTTTAATGAGGTGTGTTTTTGCAGCTGATTGAAAATAGAAACTGCCATACTCCATCACTGAGAGAATAGTTGTTCGATACAACATTATAAGATCTTCGGGATGGGCTCCCCACCAGGTGCCGGTAATTGTACGGAGAAAGTTTATTCTTTGTTGGCATTTTTTACTCAGATACCTAATATGGGCCCCCCAAGTACATTTGGAGTCGAACCATACCCCAAGATACTTGAATGACATAGCATGAGTGATCGGTTTACCCAAAAGTTGAAGCTTTGGTTTTGCTGGTCTATGCTTCCTAGAAAAAACCACCATCTCTGTTTTCTCCGTGGAGAATTCGATCCCTAGCCCAATGGCCCAGGTTGAAAAATTGTTAAAAGTATCTTGTAAGGGTCCTTGCAGGTCGGATTCGTTTGATCCTACGACAGACACCACTCCATCATCTGCAAGTTGTCTTAGGCTGCAATTTTGTGTAAGGCAATTGTCGATGTCGCTTATATAGAAGTTGTACAAAAGGGGGCTTAAACATGAGCCCTGGGGGAGGCCCATGTAAGAGACCCGACTTACTGCCGAATCTCCGTGAGAAAAGTTCAAATGTTTCTCACAAAGCAAGTTATATAACATGTTATTCAATAGAGGCGGCAGACCCCGAGAGTGTAATTTGTCTGACAGGACCTCTATTGAAACAGAATCAAAGGCCCCCTTTATGTCCAAGAATACTGAAGCCATTTGTTTTTTTTCGGCGTAAGCCATTTGAATTTCTGAAGAAAGCAACGCAAGACAATCATTCGTCCCCTTGCCCCTGCGGAACCCAGAAATTATTGGTAGGTGATCACTACCGTGGGGATCTTGGATTACCTTCCATGTGCAATCCAGGGATAATGAAGAAGGGCAGAGAGATATGTCTAGCATGCTTGCCCGTGCAGGAGGGTTGGCTATCCTAGTTGCTTCCCCAGTATTTAAAACTGTCATGTTGAAGTTGTCGCACAGATCATAAATCAACGTGGCACGGTTGTCATCGTAGAGAGACTCCCATGCTGTTCCATGGTAGTTGAAGTCACCTAAGATTAACCGCGGCTCCGGCAATACCTCGATAATATCAAAGAACTGATGGCGGCCTACCGTAGTCATGGGAGAAATATATATCGAAGCAATGCAGAGTTCTTTGCCATTGATTTGTATCTGGCAAGCGACAACTTCAATGCCTGTAATCGATGGGATAGTGACTTTATAGAAGGAGTGACGTTTTTTGATCCCCAATAGTACGCCACCAAACGAGTCGTTACGATCTAGGTGAATAATGTTGAAATCGAGAAAATTCAGCTCGTCGGCTGAACAAAGCCATGTTTCACAGAGAGAAAATACATCACAGTTAGAACTGTGAACTAAAAATTTAAATTGGTCTAGTGTAGGGATGATGCTTCTGCAATTCCACTGTTTGACAGTGGTCAAATCCTTGACCTCTTGCGCTGAATTAGGCATCGAGGGAAATGAACGCTGCTAAAAAGCCACATTTTTCTTTCAAAAATGTTCTCACAACCGGAAGCAAACATAATACTATGCTTTTAAGAGGATCATTTATATTTAAAGCATTTAAAATGTTATCCACAAGGTCATAACAACTTGGTTAGACGTATCAAAACAAACGAACACAGCGCACACAGTGCAGGATGCCCGAAATTTCAATATGTTTTTTTTATCGATAAGTTAATAAAAGTACTTCTATTTGTTATATTTCATAAAAAAACATATTCGATGCTAGACACAGCTTATTGAAAATTCATTACATGAATAAAATTTCAAATAAATAGTGTAAAACCAATAAACTTGTTGCAATTTTATCACATTATGCAGTCAATTAGACCCACTATGCAACTAATATCATCAAAGCGAAGAGAGAAAGTCAGAACCAAAGGGCTGACATCCCTATCCCAACCAACACAAATTGAGCGTAGGCTGCATAGAAAGGGCTCAAGCGTACAAGTTTCTTTTGTTCTTCTCGTAATGTGATTGTGGTCAATTCAGTCGTGCTGTCAAATTCCTTTTGTTTGTTCCGTAATGTGAGTGCGGCTTAGAGTAATTACTATGCTTATGATTTTCTGTGTGAACCACAATAAAATGGTTACATGCCAGGGCATTGGTCAAAACGAACGTTTGTTTTTATAATCTATGTAACGAATATTTTTTCCTGTGCATATTGCCCCAATTATTGCTTTCACAATTTTTCTTGTAAAATTCTTGTAAATTATGACATGTTGGTGTGATTTTTAAGTGTGATCATAAAGTTCAATGATTCGTTGTGGAGGTAGAGTGTAAATATCCTGATATTTAAGCATTGACTAACCGCAAAATCTTACCAAGCAACCATGAATATTTACAGAAAAGGCAGATGCATTAGTTTTTCTCAATTTTTATCTTATTTTATTATGATGGGCATGTTTGTGTACTCATGAGCTGTTCATTCGAATCGCTTCATCATAGTGAGCGGATTCGGATCGGCTCGCAATCAAAAAAACGCAGCTCATCAGCTCATTACGGAGCTGGAGCTGATGAGCTGCTGAGCTGTTGAGCTGTTGAGCTGTTGAGCTGTTGAGCTGCATAGCTGTGGAGTGCAAAAGCTGCAGAGAGTGTGAATTGCGAGACGCGAAAGAATTTTTCGTCTCCCGCGCTTCATGGCATGACGTCAGTTTGTTTTCGTGTATCCCTCTTCGTAATTTAGCTTTAGCAGAGATGCCAGATAGGAAAAAAGGTTTTTGTTTTGAAGATATTCAATCGTTCGTTACTTCATTAAATTTTTCTTATATGGCCAAACAAAATAATAATTACAATTTATTTTCAAGCATATAATAATGTGTATTATATGCTTGTAAATAAATTTAATATATTACATTGTTATTTAAACATTACTGTGGAAACACATACATTTATTTCCGCGTGCTGAATCAAAACAATTCAGAAAACCACCCGGCATAAATGTTGATGATTGATACTGGTCCTTTTGTTACCTTTGTGATCGCGAATAATTATTTCTCGTTGCACCTATTAGTGGATTTATTTTTATATCCTCGGATGCAAAAAAAAAAAATCTCGATGGTTTTTTTTCAAAAAACGTTGTCTCGGCCAATATTCCTGGAGGCATTCTATTTGGCTACTGCTGGTTTTTCTGTTGTTTATGTTCAGCATATCCTAAGCATCTTCTATGTTGGATTTCAGCATTCAGTATTTGTTGTATATTATATTATTAGAATTCATATCAGTTTTAGTTTTTGTACAATCACGAATTAAATTCGTTTATTTTTTGCTTTCCGTCTATTAAAAAAATGCACACTATGCAATGTCCCATGGTGATTACGTTTCATATGCAATTGTGTGGACAACTGCAAAATTCAACTGAGCTGAAGAGCTGTTCCAAATGAGCGGCTCTGAGCCGCTCACCATGATGAGTTGATTTGCCCATCTCTAAAGATAAACAGAGATAGAAGAGAAGAAAAATTGTTCCCAGTGAATGTGCGACGATGACATAAACACCCGAAGTCTGTCCGAGATTCAACCCGCTCAACTGCATTCACCCCACAACACCCTGCACACACTCCCAACCACCAATATACACAAGCCACACTGATACAAACTTAAATTTCTCAGCACTTCAACCTCTCTCGCTCTCCTATCTAAACAAAAATAAAGGTAAAGAAAGAGTGTAGAGATTTGGATGTTAAAATTACTCTTCATTACGCCATTCGATAAAAATCCTGAATACGGAATAGAAAAATACAGATAATTAGCAACACTTATCTTGCATTCTTCAGCATTACGTCTCCTATCAGCTGGTACCACATTTTCTTTCCGCTGATATTTCAATCACTGGTTCTGCTGTTAATCGACTCTTCACATCGGTAACGCAACAGACGAAGCTGGAGCACGTCGAAACATGTCGGAGGATAATGGCTCTCCACCAGATACATACACTTTTATAAAATTAACGTCGGGAGCCCTCGTTACTAGCTATTAGTCACTATTACTCGCTATTATCTTCATCACAACTCTATCTAAAAACCCCTGGACTGTGAAGAAAATAGTGCCTATCGTTGGAACCTCGACTGAACCAAAAAATACACAGAGCAACTAAAACTACGTCTGTTTCCGTTGGCTGCTCACGAGAGACTCCTATATTTATTCACAAGAATTTTAAGCTTCTAACAAATACTTGTGTTAGGACTTAGGATAACTTTGGAACATTGTTGTGGTACTTGTTTTCAGCGTAAAATATTTATTGAGTTGCAAATTTGTTTTGCATTTTATTTATATGTTTTGTCACTTTGAAAATTAAAAATTATCACACTTTTTTTTGTTCTGTAACATATCGTCTTTATACATACTCAATTATCAAATTTTTTTGCGATTATATACTTAGGACGTGAATGAAAACATATATTGTCAACGTAGCGTATGAAATATTGACGTCTAATTTTCATAATACACCCATTAACGACAAGGCTGAAAAAAATATTTTTTTGATGAAATCCATTGGTGAATTTTGATTTGATTTTTTGATTTTGAGACGCTAACGTAGCCTCAATGTTCAATAACTTATTTTTTTAAATCTTCCATTCTCCGGGAAATGACAAAAATCGAAAAATAATCAATAATAAACGTTGCCCAAATCCTTTTTCATCCAACGGTTTCTTTTTTACATCACAATATGTATCTTTTGCACAAAATTGATGCATTTAAAATTTCATCATGTTTGCCATAACTGAAATCATATACTTAAGTACCACCAAATCCAAATGGTAATTACCAAAAGTTCATCCTCATTCTGTCGTAGATTTTGATTCTATTTGATTCTATGTTCTTTAACAACGACTTGGTTTGAAAAAAACAGCTTCAAAAAACAGTGCCATGAAAATAGTGCATAAAACATAAAAAAAGAGTTATTCTTCTGTAGGGGCTGTAGGAGCTACTGTGACCATAAGTTTGATCTATTATGGTAGTAAAAAAGAGTTTTTAATCATGACGATTTATGACCAACCTCATCAGCGAACATAATCGGATAGCTTCAAGTTAGTGAAAAAACTTTCCCTGTTTTCTCGTTTTGGGAAGCATAAAAATGTCGCCGTTTTTTGGTAAATGAAAATTTATAATTCAACGGATATTCAAACTCTCCCACAAATCGGTATTAAACACGGATTTATGTGTGGTAACTGCGCTGATAAACACGAACATTCTTTCATCTCTCCAAGCTTTCATTTCTACGAGGTACAGATGGGAACTGAAAACGAGAAGTTTCATCAACGAAGGAGCTAAATTAGGCAAAAGCAATAAATTAATCTGTCATCCGTTGAGTCGCATTCCGTTCGAGCGTTGAGATGGCTTCAGTTTAAGAAACAGTTGAAGATGCTCCGTGGATTGGAATTTTCAAAATACATAGTTTTGAGCCGCATCCCGAGATGATGAGAAAGGTTTCCTAGTGGTTGGTAAGAAATACCGTTTGGAACGGAATCTAACAAATGCTAGGGTTGAATAAATTGAAAATCATAAAAATTACATTCAACACAAGCTTCAAAAAAGGCTCCAGTGTGGATTAAAATATCACTCTTGCCAATAATTATCTCTCTACCTGTCGGAAGTAAAATCATTCCACCCGATAATTATTTCGTTCGAGTTACGAACATACGGAATGCAATAACGCAACGCATATATTGTTTCATTGCAGTAATTATTTCAGATATTGCACGTCCGTTGTTCATATTTCCCTTCGATATTTTTCTCATCTATCTTCGATTTAATGAACACATAATAATGAGCATTAAGTTTCTGGGTATTCATTTCGAACACATTTATTAACATTTTTAATGATAATATGTGGGGAAATTCATAATGCAATAATAAAACGGAAGATTCAATAATATACACTATTTTTTATGTTTGCTGTGTATAAGTTACACATATTCCCATAGTGGAGACAAAAATGCGGAAAGAAACAAAAAAAAATTCAAGCTAACCATATTGGAGCATATAATATGCTGTTCAGTTCGTACACTGATATATTTATCTTCTATTAATTGAAAAATGATTCACGTTCTAACATATGTTTACGTTTCTTAGTGAATGGCCTTGAAATTAACAAATCGATACAAAAGCAATAGAAAAAACACAAACAATAAGATATTATCATCACAAATCATGTTCAGACAACGTTGAATTCTACTCAAAAGGTAAATATATCAGTGGATGCATCATACTGGATCGCGTTGTCATTATTTATGAGTTGAGAACCTGTTTTTTACTGGCAGCGATTAGTTCGTTACCATTAACTAAAGATGCGTCTTTCTGTTGTGACAGATGCAAAATCGCGTCTGTAATATTAAATATAATAGAAAAAAAACTGCTAAATGAAATTGAATTCTTAAACTCAACCGGATGAAATCTCATCCCATTAAAGTCGAATCAACATTTTCGACCTCTATTTTACTTAGGTACTTTGTAAACAAGTATGTCGATGACGTACTGTCACAAAAAATTTTATTTTCATAATTTATTCTCACTATCAATTTCATTGCGGCGTCGGTTTAAATTGGAAATTTCACAGCAGTAGCAAAGTGCAGAGACTCTCATAGGCGGCCCAAAATTATAATCTGGTCGTTGGTCGTAGCCACCTCACCAAGAACTGCATTATGCTTTTCATCGATGCTATTTCGATTGCTGTTTAAAATTATTATGTGTCCAATAAAAACAAAGTTGGACAAATTGTGCAAAGTCAATAAACTTCTAAAAAAATAACCTTTTAAATACATTGATATAAAAAATTGCTCAGTAATAGAATTTGCTGCACAAAAGTTTAATATCTCAATATTTACATTAAATATGTAAATATTAAGGTATGACGGCATATGCCGTCGGAAGCGGCGGCCTTTCGCAAACAAACCTTTGTTCCATCGATTGCCCGGGTAGTTTGAAACATAAGAGACGATCCTAAATTTTGCTTTGAAATATAGCTGAAAATTGCGCTCCTGTGGCGTTCATACTTAAATACCGCAAATCAACAATCGCATTTTCGTAACAATAAAAAATTACAAAACACTACAAACAACCAGGTAGCAACAATACAAAAGATATCTGAATGCCAGTGTGTACAATTGCTATCTATTGTATTTCGGCTCCGGTGACGCTAATACGAAAGTTCCCGAATCTATTTATAGAATGTCGTGTGAGAAATTGTATGCAATTAAACATAAAGAACTATATGAAACGTTTTAACCTAAGACCAACTTTGCCCAAGGTATAACCAACCAATAACCAAGGTCCTAGCTTCGGCTGGACATATACTAAAATTGGAACGATACAGAGAAGATTAGCATGGCCCCTGCGCAAGGATGACACGCAAAACAGTGCCTCTTTCAAACTCAAAGATCCTTGTTCCGTGTATGTTGCTGAACTGGGTGCGATATACTACGCACTGGGGATCATTGAAACATTGCCCATCGACCACCATTTTATTTTTTCAGACAGTCTCAGCTCATTAGAGGCAATCCGCTCAATGAAGGTTGATAAACGCTCATCTTATTTCCTAACAAGAATAAGACAACTATTGAGTGTTTTGGTCGAAAAATTATTCAAGATTACCTTAGCATGGGTTCCCTCTCATTGCTCGATTCCGGGGAATGAGAAAGCGGACTCGCTAGCTAAGGTGGGCGCTTTAGAAGGCACACTTTTTGAAAGGCAAATTGCTTATAATGAATTTTTCCACATTCCTCGTCAGTATACGCTCGTAAGTTGGCAGCGCATGTGGAGTGAAGATGAGTTCGGTCGTTGGTTACACACGATTATCCCTAAGGTCTCGATGAGTGCATGGTTCAAGGGATTGAATGTAGGTTGTGATTTCATTCGCGTGATATCTCGACTTATGTCCAATCACTACAACCTAAACGCGCATCTCTATCGCATTGGGCTCGCAGCAAACAATCTTTGTGATTGTGGCGATGGCTACCACGACATCGAGCATGTTGTCTGGTCATGTATCCGGTTCCATGCTGCTCGCTCTCAGCTCTCTAGAGCACTGAGAGCACAAGGCAGACAATCGGATATCCCCGTCCGGGATATCTTAGGTAGTCGTGATCCTGATCTTCTGCTCCATCTATACCTGTTCCTCAGAAACGCCGATGTCAACGTTTAATGATGTTTCCTTCGTTGTTACCCTGTTTCATATCCCTCCTATCCGATCGATAAACTTTTACTTAGTCGCGGCAATACATACACACACTCTTTACAGATGCACGGGCCGAAGGTTGTGCAGTCCACTGATCATTCAACAAGAGCCAAAGGTTGTACCGCTCATGACAACTCTACACGAGCTGATGATTGCGCCAGCTAGTGACCATTCTATCCTGGATTCCTCGAGTCGAGAAAGACGCACTACGCTAGATATGGGGTACAGACTAGGGGGGCGTTGCTGATTAATGGTCAGCTGCATCCCAATAGGAAGTATCCCGTGTCGAGCACACGTACAGAGCATTGGAGACAGCAACATCCCAATTACGAAAACACTTGTAATACTAACCTCGAGCCAACCGCGAGTAATCGGTTACATATTATTAACATAGATAATAAGAAAAATTGTCAAAGTATTGAACTCCCGGCCCCGTGAGGCTAACGCCATATGAGCCTTTATAAAAATATATATTTTGGAAAAAAAAAACAATTTAATTATAAAAATCATGTTTAGGAAATTTTTAGATGATTTAGAAACCGTTATTAAAAACGTTTCAGTTTTTAAAGGCTATTCTAAAATTTCTGTTATTCTAAAACCATTAATCAAAATGTGTTCTGTTTTAATAGGTTTTTTTTTATTTTGACTCAAAAGCTTAAAAAATAATATTCAAGGCTAAACGAGACAAAAAGGCAGACGCTTATCATTTTCCACAGCGTGATGCTTTTCCGCTACATAAAGTAAGCCGTTACCGTACACTCAATGATGAATGAAACTGGAAATATACAGGGTGGGCCATTTAAAGTGGAAGGATTTGTTTTTGCAATAGCAAAGTAAAGAAGTGTAATTTTAAAATTTTTTTTTTTGAAATTCATTTATTTTAGTCCAAGGAGATTTGTTCTAACTACTTTTTGATTATGATATCTCGTAAATGACCGCCTCTGGCCTTGACCGCAAAATGTGTCCTTTTTTCGGCATTTTCCATCACTTTGCCCAATGTTTCGGCCGATATGGCAGCAATTTCTTGTCGGATATTGTCCTTCAGCGCAGCCAGGGTCCTTGGTTTACCAGTGTATACCTTGGATTTTAAATATCCCCATAAAAAAAGTCAGGAGGCGTCAAATCAGGTGATCTCGGTGGCCAGTCATAATCGCCGTTTTTCGATATTAATCTTCCGGGGAACATTTCGCGCAATAATTTGGTCGTGGCAGCCGCTGTATGGCATGTAGCGCCGTCCTGTTGGAACCAGTAATTGTTCAATTCATTATGCGTCGGAGAGTGGTTCGAGCGATGCCTAACTCTTGCGAACGATGGCGACCTGATGTTGATGGAGTCTCTGCAACACTGGCTCGAACGGCATCAATATTCTCGTCGAAACGTCTTGGTCGTTGTCTGGACAGATGACTGGCATTACCAACACTACCAGACGATATAAATTTGGCATATAATCGACGTATAGTGTTGTCTCCAGGCGATGTTTTAACTTTATTTTTATTTTTCCACGCACGTTTAGTTAACACAATTGAGAAGTTATTTTGAATGAACAGCTGAACAATTTCAGCGCGTTGTTTAGGTGTGTATTGTTCCATGGTTAAAATTGTACTGAAATTACGCTTCCAACGCGGTATGACATTTGTTAATCTGACATCTCTGTCAAAAGTTATGGGGTTGCCAGATGCTTCCACTTTAAATGACCCACCCTGTATTTCTTCGCACACACGGCTAATGTTAAATAAACCCGCACACCCATTAACCCGGAGCTTTCAATAGCTTTCTTCGTCCTGTCTATGACAAATCAAAAGCCTGAGAAAAAGTTTATTAGCATTCAGCGCTCTATTTGACATAAAGTGGAGTATTAGGCTAAGGTTACTTTGGATAGGAGTACGCACTAAAATTTGATTGTATAGATAGAAACAAACAATTTTGTTCGATAGAAGCTGATGAATTTGAACGAAACAAGGGGAAGCAATGTAACCACACCAATGCAACTCAATGTGGTTGTTAACTTTCACTATTGCATACAATTCGTTCAATCACTTTTCTGCGTCCAGTGTCACCGCCGCCTTACAGCAGAGAAGCAAAAAATTACTTTCCTAATCATAAGCAGTCACATCTGTCTCACACAAACTGAAGAACATTCATCTACAAGAGTTCTTGAGAATTGCAACTACTACGAACTCAGGTAGTACAGTTGCTCTTCGAAACTGGGAGAAATTGGTGTACCTAGAGCATGGTGATGACGGTTTGAAAAATTGTTTGATTTCAACATTTTTCATTCATTCGTTCGTGCGAATCTTTTGGAAGAAAATTTCGAGTAATGAAGGAAATCCAGCCAATCGTACTAGACTAGACCACGTGATCCATCGCGTGGTTTTGGAAATATTTTACAAGCGTTATCGAGTAAAGATGAAAAGAGTGTTTTTTTGGCGTTTTTTATTTGTTGATGCATGGAATAATAATGAAGCTATTACTTCACTAGTTATATGAGATTTCGTGCAAGAATTAATCTACTTAAATAATCATAGTAAAGAGTGCAGTTAAGGTAAGTTGTATTTTTTTTATTAATTCGTTTATTTTTACAGGCTCAGTAACTTATCACTAGAACTACCGACAGTTGTTATATACCTATTTCTACCAAACCGGTCATTTTGACCGGTGTGATGTTTAGTTGTCAAAATATAAAAAATTTAAAAATGTTTTAATGAGAATAAAATATATTCCATCCTAATATTGCAAGTACATGATAACTACATCTATTTGCATGAAATATAGTATTTTAATTTGTATTTTTATCTAGATATACACTCGACAAAATGTTAGAGAAACATAGTTCGAAGTGCAAAAGGCTTTTTGAAATGATGTAACTTCTTGAAAAATCAAGCTCAAGCTTAAAGCTTAAACTTTCTTGTTTTAAAATATGTTATGAGCACATTCCTATCTGGGTGTGTGCAGATGTAGTGGACAAAAATATCAGGAAGTAATAAAAATTCGTTTTCCTTCTGTTTTTTTTTCAAACTTTGGGTGGACTAACACAATTTTTTGCTATCCAACTCAATAACAAATCCAATGTTTATTTATACCTTTCATGGAGTGCATTCAGCTTTTTGTGCAGATAGTTCCATCAGCAGAAATTTCAGCTTGTTGATGATCATTCTCATCCGAGAATATCGTCAGTATCAACATTCTTCTTGATCTACGTAGATTGATTCTCTTTACTATTGGTCTCTGAGGAAACAAACACTTTTTCTTATGATTGATCATCTATATTTCAGATACTGGTCAAATTTCAGAATTTATTTTCATAAACACCTCGGTCGATGTCAGAAAAGTCTTCTCTTGAATCTGTTACGTCCTCTAAAACCCTAGATATGTTAGGGCGTCTCGACATTTTAGGGTTAAGTTTTATAACTAAATAAAAATATATATTTAGAATATTGTTATTTTGTCCCCTCAATATAATATAAATATTCACAACTTATTTACACTGCAAAATACTAAAACTGTTTTTTTTAAATCAACCCAATTATCCACAACATTGTGAGTATTTCAATTGCACTGATTTCAACATAACCTATTTCTACCGTATACAGCAACTGCCAATGAGAAAAGAAAATTGCATCACAATATATTACAAAATTCTTAAAATTTCCCATTTCCCAGATTTTGTGGTTTAGAAGCAGTAATTGTTCCGGAAATTTTTTATTGGCTGGCACCGTAGTGGCAGATTGACGTAGTTTTTAAGCAATTTTGGTACTAGAACATTAGAATTTATGGCCGGCCATTTTGACCGGTCGGTATAAATAGGTATACCACATATGTATATCAGAAAAATTGGAAGTGAGAGAACAAAATAACTTATAATTATGATCAATACATGAGTTTAAAAAAGTCATAACATCATTCAAAAATATTTAAAAAAAAATTCAATACAAATTCTTGCGAACAAATTATATAACCGGTCATTTTGACCGGTTGGTTCTAGTGTTAAGTTTAAAGGAGCCGAATTCTTGAATATAATTTTAAAACTATATGAAGGCTTAGAATGAAAGGGGTGTAAGTGATTGAATCGATTTCTCTACATCGACTTTCTCTTTTGGTCATAACTTACTGCAAATACATTCCCAGCTGTATTTGACAATGCGGAAGATAGGCCAGAACCTCGTCTATCGGATTCTATAGCAAACTCAAATTGGAACGTTTTTGCAGTTGAGTTATTAACTGAAGAAAAAGTTGATGAAGAGAAATCGATCAAGTCACTTACTAAGCCCCTCATATATATAAACAATTTTCTTACATCTAAGGTTAGTAAGTAAGTTTCAACTTATTCTACTATTTATAGCAAGGGGACGAATTACCCGCAAAGGAAGGAAACAAGGGTATAATGATATAGGGACAATCACACACGAAGATCGATAGCTTTAAGGAAAACAACTAATGCCCAGAGATGCCTCAATTTCATGGTATATCGAATAACAATATTTTAATATCGGCTCACGCACCAGATCTAAATTGTTTGCCTCAACTGCAAATTTTAACGGCCTGAAAAAAATTGTGATGCTCATGACGATCGCGGGTGATTTAGTGTTTCAAGTTGGTCGGTGCACTAACTTTCGTACTATTTTGTAACAGAACGACCGTCAGTCTTCCTTCAGTCATCAATTGATATACCGTAATAATCAAATTATGTTTTATGCTTTCGTTATGTTATGCTTTCGAAGACACTTTTGACCTATTCCAGCGTGACGTGACAACGTTTTGAATAAAAAAATGTATTAAAAATGAATTTTACCGTATTGTAGAAGGTGAGATTTTAATTTTTATGTGTGTTCTTTTCATGATTTCTTCTCACTTTCCTCTAAGATTTCATAGATTTCCTATTCCAAAGGATCCAACCAATAATTTTCCAAACTCTAAAATTTGTTTTTTTTGTGAAAATGAAATGGGTTTGTTGTGAGTAGTCTAATACAAATCTCATTTTGTGATATCAATATTACATTACATTGAAAAATTTCTTAATATCCATATACTGTATCTGTATAATGAATTCCAAAGATTATTCAAAAACCACATTGGTTCTTCTGTAGAAGCATTGTACAATGTTTCTCTAATGTTTTTTTTTCACTACAATAGGTCAAACTAATGGTCGCAGTGCCATTAGTTTGACCTATTGTAGTGAAAAAAAAACATTAGAGAATTGGTGGCACTTGCAACTATCATCTAGAGTCATTCAATTGGATTGGGTTACATTTCGGTTTAACTATTGACGATAATAGTTATAAGGAGTAAAAATGCAACACAATACTCTAGCAAATAAATTACCAATCATCGTTTCATATTCATGAATTTTCTTCTTCCGACTGAGACTCGATTCTGCAGCTCGAAGCATTGGATTACAAGTTCTGAGCTCACTATCAGCTCGGCGCAGTCAGTTCTTTGAATCATCTGCTGAAAGCGTTTCCTACAAACAACTGAAATACACAACAGTTGTTAACAATGTTGCTGCATTTCTGTTGAACACACAAATTGGATTACGTAAGTCGAGCACTCTCTCGCCTTCCCAGCCCGGAGACAACTTTCTAACTCACTCTTATTTACATTTCATTTCGGCGAGGTCGCAAACTGTGGCTGGAAATTTCGTCGGGATGATTCACAAATTGTACATATCTCGCAGCATCCCAGCATCGTGCTCGGGAAACAGATTGGAGGAGAGTTCCATTCCACTTTGGTATAATTGAATTATTATCATTTCGGAGCTTTGAGGGAATGTAATTTATTCAACACCTAGTTATCAAATGTTGGCGAACACACAAACTATTGACCGATAAATCCGACCCAGAAAAATGCAAACAAAAACGAACTCAGAACGAGGTATTTCCATTGTCATCGAATAAACATTTAACACTTTGATCTGAAATCACAGTATCCCTATCTTCACATCAAACGCTAACGATTCCTAACGGGACCTAGGATTCGTTGGATCCGAATAATAACCAACAATATATTGTAGGAAATATTTTTTGTGTTCTTTTTATCCATCTCGCTCCTGTACCCAGCACAGCGTTATGCAAATTCACAATTCCCATTTCGTCAAATTTTTCCATGTTAGAGAACCCACAAAGACGAGAGTTGGGATTTTATTTCCCACCAGAAGAAACTCTTTCGTTGTAATCAATCTATTTTATACTGACAAAAAAGGGGCGATTTCAATACAAATGGTGCCAAGGATTGAGCTAACAGGAGATATGTCTATTCAGGGAAAATACTTTCATATTACTCAATACTAAAGGGTGTGTCACATCAAATTGCATCACGGAAAAAACGCTGTACAAATTTATTTTTTAGGAATTATATCTTCAGCTTTCGCTTATAATCAGATGAGAGTGGATAGATCACGTTGGCCATGCTTCACTGTCAATTTTTCGTAAATTTCGAAAAATGTCGTCGAACGAAAAAGAGCGTCGTGAATTAATCCTGTGCACTCATTTCGAGAATCCGGTGTTGTCACATCGGGACATCGGTAAGATGCTGGGAATCGTCCAATCCACGGTCAGCAGAGCACTAAAACGAAGGTGAAGAACGGCAAAAATGGATGCTCCGTCAGTGAAAAAGATCACAAGCGCGTAGTTAAGCAGTTTAGACGTGATCCGAGAAGTTCGGTCCGGGATGTCGCCAATAAGCTGAATTTGTCAAGTTCATTCGTCCAGCGGACCAAGCAGCGGGAGGGCCTGCGTACATATAAGGTTCAGAAGGCTCCTAACCGCGACGAAAGGCAAAACATGGTGGGGAAGACGCGAGCCCGGAAGCTGTACACCGAAATGCTGACGAAGCCGCATTGCCTGGTAATGGACGACGAAACCTACGTCAAAACGGACTTTCGTCAGCTGCCGGGCCAGTTGTTCTTCTCCGCAGAGGACAAATTCAGCGTTCCGGAGGAGATTCGTCAGCAGAAACTATCCAAGTTTGCCAAAAAGTACATGGTGTGGCAAGCGATCTGTTCTTGCGGAAAGCGGAGCGCCCCCTTCGTGATGACCGGCACGGTGAACGGGCAGGTTTACCTTAAGGAGTGCCTACAGAAGCGCTTACTACCACTATTGAAGCAGCACGAGGGCCCGACCATCTTCTGGCCGGATCTCGCTTCGTGCCACTATTTAAAGGACGTGTTGGAGTGGTACGAAGCCAACGGGGTCACCTTCGTGCCAAAGGAAATGAACCCGCCCAACGCGCCGGAGCTTCGCCCAATAGAGAAATATTGGGCGATTATGAAGCAGGCCCTCCGGAAGAACCCAAAAGTTGTCAAATCGGAGGCGGACTTCAAGAGAAAATGGATTTCTGTTCAAAAAAAAACTACAACCTGGCGTTGTACAGAACCTTATGGACGGGGTAAAGAGGAAGGTGCGAGCATACGGGCTTGGGCTCGAAGTATGAATAAAAAGAAAATGCCAAAAGTTGTTTATTAGTTTTTATTTTACTGTCTAAAATTTTCAAAAGGATCGGTCTACTGGGCGAATTTCTACAGCGTTTTTTCCGTGATGCAATTTGATGTGACACACCCTTTATAATAAAACATTTGAAATTATTTTTTAGGGTGCAATAAATGTTTCTATGATGGTTAGACTCTCCACCCCCCCTCCCTAAGAGGGGACTGCCATACAAATGAAGCATACATTTCTGCATAATTCAAGAACTAATCAAGCAAACTGAACCAAATTTGAAAAAAAAACTCCTCCTACCTTTATGAGGGAGGAGGGGTGTGGTCTGCCATAGAAATGAAACATAAATTTCTGCATTATTCGAGAATTAATCAAGCAAATGAAACCAAATTTTGCATATAAATATTACACATATTTCAACCAAAAATATTCCAACCAAACATGACAATTGAAAACTCTGAAGGAAAAAAAGAAAATTCGGAAAATTTAATTCCCATATGTTCTACATTTGATGTTTGCGCTAGCGAAATTGATCTTTGTTCGAAACTGGAAATGGATTTAAATGTGATGAAACGCACTCCTATATCTTTTTCTATTTATGCCAATAAAAAAGTACCGCCGAATGTGTTGATAAGAGCAGAACTCGAGGAAGGAATTGTCCGATTTAGGGCTGTCTTTATTCTATCATATTTTCTGTATAAAAAAAATTATTCTATGTAACGGAGAAACATGTTATTTGCAAGTGGTTGAAAAATCTTGAACAAGAATTGTGTCTGAAAATAATCTGATATTAAAATGATGAGTTTTGTTAGAAATACAGGTCGGACTCAATCCGGAGTATTGTTTTTTTTTTTTCACTCCGGATAATCGAATTCTCCGGATAATCGAGTCAAAAAAAAATTTTTTATTCGTTTTTTTTTGCATGTATTTTTTTGTTTTTTGAATATAAAAGAGGAATTTGATTTTTGATTCAAAACACCTTTCTCACATGTAAAAAATAAATTTAAACAGATTCTCTCAGGAGGTGATGGGCGATCATATTTGATGAAAAAAATCCTTTGCATACGTTCGAATTTCAACAATGACAGAGTTATAGAACTTTTTTTCTGTTTCGGACTCTGTTGCCTCAAACTGGCTCTACATTAAAAAGTACGCTACGGAAGACAACTCTGTTGCCTTCATTTGAAAGATGAGAAAATTTAGTATTGGATATAGTAGTGGAACATCTAAATTGATGTATTTTAATAAAAAAAATTTTTTTTTAATAACATTTTGGAAGCTTAAAAGTTAATAATTTTTAATGTGTTATTATTAATTTTATCCTAAAAATTGTACTAATTGGATTATTCCTATTAATTAAATTGAAGCTCTCAAACCGCTCTACAATTTGTTCTTTGACACCCAAATTTTATCTTTCTTAATTTGGCTGCAATATCGATATAAAGAATTCCTGGTAAAAAATCAAGCAAAATCTCCAAAAATCGCTGTTTTTCCCCCACTGTACATGTAATAGGCACTCAAATTTCACCTTAACATTTCTTCTTGAAATAAGTAATATTTGAAATATAAAAAAACAAAAAATTTTCCAAACTGTATATCGAGTCCAAAATTGTATATAATCGAATCACATATAATCGAGTCTGTATATAATCGAGTCTGACCTGTATCAAATGAAAGGGATTGACTAGTAGAACACAGTTATTTATTATAAATGCAAATCCAAAATGACCGCCACCACAAAGTGGCGCCAAATATATATATATTTTTTTTCAAAACCACATCAATTTGGGTATCAAATGAAAGTGCTCGACTAGTAGAACATAGCATGTCATGAAAAATTCAAATCCAAGATGGCCACGGTCCGCAAATAACTGATTACTTTTTAATGGTTTCATTCAGCTTGCCCTGTTTGTATGTATGTTTGAGTGTTCGTAGGATTGCCCCACATTAATTGACATTTGACCCCGTTCCTGATCACTGATTGTTCTGAAATTTGGAACATACAATTAATTATACTGCTTGAAAATTCAATTTGGCCGCCCCTAAAAAAATGGCTGAATGGCTTGACTTGGAGAATAGACTACATTATGAACAACATAAATTCGAAAAGATAACCGCCACTAAATAGTCGATATAGCGTACCCTCGTTATAACGTACACATTTTCAAAATCCAAAGGAATAATTTTTGAATAGTATTTTTCTGAAAGAACAATGAATTATCTGTATTTTGATACTAAAACTTGGTTTGTACTTTTAACCAATCCCGAAGAACAACTGTTTTGTGATTCTGGATTCTAAATTAATCAAATTTTAATCAACAGTACGAAGAGAAACATCATGAGAAAGGTTGGCTTCGTCTTCTAGTTGAATTTATCCATTAACCTTACTCAAACAGCAACACAATAAAGTAATATAAGCTACGTTTCTGAATTCTTCATTATGTTTCGATATAACGTACAATTCGATACAACGTACAATTTTGGAAGTAAAATGTACGTTATATCGAAGTTACCCTGTATTGATATCAAATAAAATGATTTGACTAATAGAATACAGTAAATAATTAAAATATTCCGAAAAAAGTTAGGTAAGAAATAAAAATTTAAAAAAGTTGAATGGTTTTATTGTAGAGATATCATTGTAGTATGCTAATGGTACAGATAATTTACTAAAAACTTGAAAATAAAGTAAATAAAACAGCTTTTGAGGATATACGGATTAATGTACTAAAAATTAGATATAATTAGACAAGTAACATTTAGTAGTTATCACATCCGTTCCTTCATTCATATTTGTGTTGTTGATAATGTAGTGTATTCTCCAAGTCAAGCCATTCAGCCATTTTTTAGTGGCGGCCAAATTGAATTTTTCAAGATCATGGAATACGCAGTTTTATAATGGCAATAGAATTAAAGGTATCAGTGATCAGGTACGGGGTTCAAATTTCAATTAATGTGGGGCAATCCTACGAACACTCAAACATACATACAAACAGGGCAAGCTGAATGAAACCATTAAAAAGTAATCAGTTATTTGGGAACTGCGGCCATCTTGGGTTTGTATTTTTCATGATCTACTGTGTTCTACTAGTCAAGCCCTTTCATTTGATACTCATATTGAAGGGGTTGGGAAAAAATATGGCACCATCTTGTGGTGGCGTCCATCTTGGTTTTTCATTTTTCATAAATAACTGAATTCTACTAGTCTAGCCCTTTCATTTGATACCCATATTGATGGGGTTCTGAGAAAATATGTAATCCGCCTTGTGGTGGCAACCATTTTGGATTTGCAGTTTTCATAAATAACTGTATCCTACTAGTCAAGCCCTTTCATTCGATACCCATATTGGCTATTCAATATGGAATTATTATACAAATTATCCAAATTTTCCGAAAATCAAAAATAAAATATTCCGGATAATCGAGTCTAAAATTCCGGATAATCGAATCCCGGATAATCGAGTCTCCGGATAATCGAGTCCGACCTGTACTAGGAATTTTATAGTAAAAGGTAAATTCAACGGGGTCGATTATAAGATCAATCAATGAACAGTACTGCGATTGGAACCATGATCTTGCTCATATTTAGTAAGAAAACGTTGATGTTTGAAGGTATTGATAACAAAACACAAATTTTGGGCGGAACGAAGTTTGCCGGGTCAGCTAGTCCAACATAATGGTTTTCAGATTTTCGTGAAAAGTTTATAGCTTCTGAACATGCTGATGCCTCTGTTCATTGTATTATTTCCATTTCCGGTGGAACAACGTGGAAATCAACTAAATTTCAAGTACTTTTAGCATCTGCAAAATTTTTGTCTGACGTTTTTTTTTCTTGCTGAATTGATCATTAGATTATAAGAGAAAAAAGACGACATACGGCTGTAATTTTTAAGTGAGATAAATTGTATCACGAAGTATTCGATTTTTTTGCACGTCCATGTTATTGAACCTATCAAATGGTTTTGTAAAAGCCTTTCTGATTCACTCTCTAATTCACCCGTGGCGATATTTCTTCGCTATACTGACAACGTTTCGTTGGATGAGATAACGAAGCGGATCTTTCTTTTGTTCCATGAAAACAGAATCTTTACAGCACCGGTCACAGCACAAACTTGTTTCCTGATTGCGCTTTTCGAGCTTAAAAAAAAGTCTTCTTCTGATGTGTTAGAGCAAATCCGAACTGGCCATTAATGTTCTCATCTAATGGCTAACAAATGTTGTATGTTGTTGCCAAGAGCTATGTAGCTATTTTCGTCAGTTTTTGCTCTACAACACGGATGGTTTGTGAGGAAACTAATATCTTCATTATTGCAGTTCAACAGACATCACATTTCATCTGCATTAGGTTGATATGGTTGACCATGTCGATCGCACTGTGAATTGGATTTAAACTACACTCGAAGACATACCTATTGTCCGTGGTAAGATATTTTTAATTTACAATAGGCACTTTTCATCTCAATATCAATGCAGGACAAGCGTTTTTCAAACTATTCTGTATAATTTTGGTTTATACATTCTTTCATTTATGGTAAACGTCAAGCCCAGTGGACTCATAACCTAGCTCATCTCATTACATTGTGGGTTTTGAGTGCGAGACCACCACACCATATTAGCATATACACTATGGTACATTGTTGAATGGAAAGCCATTTAATGTGTGATGGCGTCTAACCACGTCCACCACTCAGTAATTATGGGAAGTGGAATATGAATTGTATGCATGGAATACAGCTCATTCAATAAACGTATTTTTTTCAGTCTTATTGTAGCTCCTTCACACATCAAACTCTTCGATAATTTTTAAATCAATTCACGGTGAATGAAACTTTCAGAAAGACATATGAACTTTGATCCAAGTCTACAATGTAGAAAGCATTCGAAATAAAGAAAATGTTTGAGCAAGAAATCCATATAAAAATATATCCTGCTCAGAGTTATTTTTTTGTTCTGATGGGTTTCCTAGCTTTGAGTTGTTTATCCGAGAAAAATCGTCACGGTCGGAAAAATACATAGTGATTAATAACAGAGTTGACGCCACGATGGCACATTTGGGACTCCTGTGAGACTCTCTATCTCCCGTTCGATGATTGATTACAGTTTAATGTGGAGAGACGGATGGATGTTTTCCCGTAATGGATTTGGGAAAAGGAGAAAGGATTACCGTTGGCACCGATAAAGAGCGCCGATTGTAATTAGAGGTGATGGATTTTCTGTTCTAGTTCCGGCGGGACTGAATACCTTCCGAATCGGAAGAAGTGTGCACATTGGTTATGACCTTTGAAGAGAACTGTCCAAAAAACATCCTGGGAAATTCTCTTGTTCCTTTCCTGTTTTTGGTCATATGGGATGCTTGCTGATAAGGCCACCGGCGGAGAAATGAAAAACCACAGTAGAATAAGTCACACACTTTCAGTTCTCTGTGTGCTTGCTGTTTGCTCTCCCCTCTAAAGTGCAGCTCACAGTTTGAGCAGAACTGTATTGCTCTGAAGGATCGCGATAAAAGGCAGTAATTACTCCACCTTTTGTGTGATACCGTTAACATAAACAATCTCGGAGCAAGGCGGCAAAATAGGGGTATAAACTCTTATGCTCTTCGTGTTCGGAATTCCGATACCGTTCGATTGTTTGCAACCACAATGAAATATGATGACAGCCGAGGCGGTAATAAAATTGAAAATTTATTGCGGGCTAAAGATTAAGATAAGAGATATGTTTTGAGCTGTAATAATTTGTCGTTTGGGATAATATTTTTTTTTTATTTTTATATGTGGTATAATATTAGAGAGCAATATATAAAAGAGTTCTGTTGCAAATGATATACGATACAACCTATTTCGATGCTCGTTTTCATTTTCCATATGCATACTACTACTTGATCCTCCGATGGCCCACGTAGACCCAAAGATGGTATGTATGGTGTAAGCGAGGTTTTTTAAAGGAAAATGTGTTTTATCATTTTTTTATGCTTTATGATTTGTAACCTTGCAGTATGTCTTACATACAGAAAAGTCGCGTTTGGAGAACAGGTCAATTCAGATAAAACTACTAATCAAACAATCGATCTTTATTTGATTTTTTTTTTCATCAAAAGAACATTAAAATGTACGTTACATATTTCTTGACGTAGTATTAGGTATTTTGGCAAGGGTTTAAAACAAATTTTTATGAAGTAATGTTAACGTTAATTAATATTTTTGCTGCGAACTGATTTTGATATTTTGTATACCAATCGATTCGGAAATTATCTAAGATCTGAAATTATTAAAAATTGTAAGCATTCCCAGTTTCCCATACATTTGAAAACCAGATCGCTTGTAACTTCTAATGATCAGTCCGACCTTCTTGTGAGCAATGGAAATCAAATCGGGGTACGATTTGTTTGTCTCTTCAAATCCAAGTTATAACCCAATGAAATGATACAAAGGGTCGATTTCCATGCAGACTGGTGGAGAGCCCTTGTGTATTTTTTTTCCATCACACGCGTACGTTGTTGGTTTTTACGCGATACCAAATGAAATTAGCGAGGACACAATTTTTCACCCGGAAATGTTTTTTTTTCACTAGGATAATGGAATAATACCACTAACATGCGCAACGAGATAAGATTATTAGCAATGACGAAAAAACAGTGTCAACATCTACCACCTATCTCTCTAAGATCAGCAGGCTCGAAAGTACTAACTATTGTTAGAAATTGATAAATTTTAAATGAAATTATTACTTGATACTTTTTGAATATTTAAGACACCTTGACTTGTTTCTTTCAGAATTATTTTTCCATAACTTTTCGTATATTTTCCCCGATACTCTTCAGACAAAACTTTCAACAATTTTCATTCTCAATTAAACTTTTTAAACAGCTAAAAAACACGTTCAATGAATACCTATTAGATACAAACAAGTTATATTTCGTTTATAATTTTATTATATAATTTGTTTAATATAATTTATAATTAACGTATGATGGAATCTATCCAAAATCACAATTTTTAACATCATATGACCAATTTAAATTACGACTGATTTTTCAGAAGATCGTATTCCAAATTATTGATCTTTCATTCAAAAAATCGTAACTCAAAATCCAGATGTCTGATAAAAAAAATGATGTTTGACAAAGTTGTTGCGAAATGAATGAAATATTTAGGAAAAATAAAATTTTCAATGCGCGGTTAAAAAATCTTACTCAAAAATTGAATTTAATATTAAAACAGCGTGTTCACAGCAAGCTTTGCAATTTGCCACCTAGAGTGTCGCCATAATTTAAAAAACCGTAAAAAATCGCAAAGGAAATAAGAGCATCTCATGGGTATACGTACCACAAGAAAAAACTGATTTTTTTATTAACTCAACATTTTCAAAAATAGTCAAATGTTCAGTCCAAATGCGTGGGAGTTTCTTCATATATTTCAAAACTAAAATTAAACGAACACACGTAATGCACCAGGAAAACGCATGCGGTCCGACGCTCGCTAATGATCCTAACCAAAGGGTCGCCTCCTATGTTTCAATATAACCAAGCAATCAGTAGAACTCAACTTTGCTTGAGAGAGTCCGTCGCTTCCGATGGCGGGTCAGCGGCCGACTCGGCTCGGGCCACCTCGGCGGCTTGGGGCTGCCTCGGTTCCTTATCCTCTTTAGATTGACGCCCTCATTACATTGACCTCAAAATAAATGTAATTACGAAAATATAATTAAAAACAAAAATTGTGTTTTTCCCATGCGTCATTTATGCCCATAAGTTTTTTTTCCGCTTGAGTATGTTTCTAGAAGTGTAAGAAGTGTAAGCAGAAGAAAAATAACACTGAGTTAAGGGTGTAAGGTAAATACAATTGCTATTTATCGATCAAAAGATAAATGGCAAAAAACAATTGGTAATAAACAAACATATGTATAAATTGCGAATTTAATTTACATAAAATGGGTGAAACTAAAGCACACATATAAAAAACACTGGATAAAACTGAATACACGGTAACTTCGATATAACGTACATTTCATTTTCAACATTGTACGTTGTATCGAATCGTACGTTATATCGAAGCCAGTGCTTGGAAATATATGTCTCACATTAATCTTTTCAGCTGAATTTTCGACCACATTCGATTATTATACATTCGCATTCGGGATACCGAAATTGAATCAACGCCAAACCTCACAATCACAGCAAGCTACTTACAGTTGATTCATCCAGTTTCGTTCATTTTTTTTTTCGTTCTACTCTGCGTTCACGGAATGTGAGCGAAAGGAAGTATCCCTAGTTTTCTCATTCATTGATTTTAATATACCAGTTCATTCACTATCAGCATCGCTCTCGGACCCTGACGAAACGGAGAAATTCGTTGAGGAGGATAACGAAGTACAGAATGCTCATAATAGTGACAAGAAATTAAATTGTGGAAGCATGCAAGGGTTCCGCCTCAGTTAAAATGCCTTCATTTTACATAGTAAATATACAATTCCAATTCCACTTGTCAGAAATGCATCAAAAGACTCCAATTCCGATGTAAAAAATACCGTCTGGACTCAAATTTCAAACATTTAATTTTTGGCTCAAATTGCGAACACACGACCATAAAATGGTGGTGTCCAAGACACGACCGCAATGGGAATATTTGGAGCTTTCTTTTGCAAACGGATCAAACTGTGCTATAGAATTAGCGGATGAAATTGCGAACATTCAGCTTTGACTGACGAAGTTTGCATTCGCTACTCGGATCGATTCTGCATAATGCTTCCTCGTCGTCCAAGACTATGCAATCCTTAGCTTTGTGTGTGCGTGCAGATCTTGCTCTTTTGTTGGCATTTCCGCTTGCGCCACCGATTTGCGTTGCGCTTTAGGAGTAACTGACTCAACGAGAAAATCACACACTTATCGGGATATTGAAAATGAACAGTCAGAACATTCCTGAAAATTCAATGGCAATGAACAAATGTGAATGAATTCTCATGACTCGACCCTCAGGAAAGTTCAGATCAAGGCGCCTCTATATATACCAGGTGAAACAATCATATGAAATGCACTTTCAGCCATATTGGAATTGCTGTCGGTATTGTTTACAAACAGCATCAGAACGCTGCCGGCGGCTCTCTACAAACTGCTACAACGCTTATTCGAACGATGCCTACTATGTTCGGCTTTCGTGAATTTATGTGAAACAGAAGGGATGATTTTGTAGAATTTCATTCTCATTTCCACTACTCTCGCATGTGGAAATACAAAAATGGCGTATCCTAGCAATAACAGAACAAACAACCCCCGCTCCACAAACCGTAATCCCCTTCTTAAAGAAGTGATGATGTTGCTTCACCTGTTATACATTGATATAAGCGCCTTGATTCAGATAGCGCAGAATGAATATAAATGAACACAGTTGTAAATTTGTTTGACGTCGAGTGAGTGACAGCAGCATCGACAAGCAAAATAAACGCGCTACACTGATAAAAATATATTTTCAATATTAATTAACAAGCTCAAAATTTAATTCAAATTCAAAAGTCCTGATCGAAGCATAATGAAGAACTCAGAAACGTAGCTTATATTACATTATTGTGTTGCTGTTTGGGTAAGGTTAATGAAAAAAATCAACTAAAGGGTGTGTCACATCAAATTGCATCACGGAAAAAACGCTGTAGAAATTTAATTTTTAGGAATTATATCAACAACTTTCGCTTATAATCAGATAAGAGTGTATAGATTACGTTGGTCATGCTTCACTGTCAATTTTTCGTAAACTTGGAAAAATGTCGTCGAACGAAAAAGAGCGTCGTGAATTAATCCTGCGCACTCATTTCGAGAATCCGGAGTTGTCACATCGGGACATCGGTAAGATGCTGGGAATCGTCCAATCCACGGTCAGCAGAGTACTAAAACGATGTTTCGAGAACCTAACCATCGACCGGAAGGTGAAGACCGGCAAAAATGGATTCTCCGTCAGTGAAAAAGATCACAAGCGCGTAGTTAAGCAGTTTAGACGTGATCCGAGATGTTCGGTCCGGGATGTCGCCAATAAGCTGAATTTGTCAAGTTCATTCGTCCAGCGGACCAAGCAGCGGGGGGGCCTGCGTACATACAGTTTCAGAAGGCTCCTAACCGCGACGAAAGGCAAAACATGGTGGGGAAGACGCGAGCCCGGAAGCTGTACACCGAAATGCTGACGAAGCCGCATTGCCTGGTAATGGACGACGAAACCTACGTCAAAGCAGACTTTCGTCAGCTGCCGGGCCTGTTGTTCTTCTCCGCAGAGGACAAATTCAGCGTTCCGGAGGATATTCGCAAGCAGAAACTATCCAAGTTTGCCAAAAAGTACATGGTGTGGCAAGCGATCTGCTCTTGCGGAAAGCGGAGCGCCCCCTTCGTGATGACCGGCACGGTAAACGGGCAGTTTTACCTTAAGGAGTGCCTACAGAAGCGCTTACTACCACTATTGAAGCAGCACAAGGGCCCGACCATCTTCTAGCCGGATCTCGCTTCGTGCCACTATTCAAAGGACGTGTTGGAGTGGTACAAAGCCAACGGGGTCACCTTCGTGCCAAAGGAAATGAACCCGCTTAACGCGTCGGAGCTTCGCCCAATAGAGAAATATTGGGCGATTATGAAGCAGGCCCTCCGGAAGAACCCAAAAGTTGTCAAATCGGAGGCGGACTTCAAGAGAAAATGGATTTCTGTTCAAAAAAAACTACAACCTGACGTTGTACAGAACCTTATGGACGGGGTAAAGAGGAAGGTGCGAGCATACGGGCTTGGGCTCGAAGTATGAATAAAAAGAAAATGCCAAAAGTTGTTTAATAGTTTTTATTTTACTGTCTAAAATTTTCAAAAGGATCGGTCTGCTGGGCAAATTTCTACAACGTTTTTTCCGTGATGCAATTTGATGTGACACACCCTTTAGCACATGAATCCAGCCTTTCTCATGAGGTTTCCCTTCGTACTGTTGATTAAAGTTAGATTCATTTAGAATCTGGAATCACAAAACCAGTTTTATTTCGGGATTGGTTGAAGGTACAAAACATGTTCTTGTAGCAAAATACAGATAATTTATTATTTTTTAAGAACAAAAATATTAAAAAAAAATATTCCTTTACACTTTCAAAATGTGTACGTTATATATATGTGTACGAAGCTCCCCTGTAATAATTTCAATAGCTGATAAATTTAACTGTTTGGCTGGATCGAGATAAAAAAAACTAGAAAATCCGGATGCAGTAATGACAACCTGGTCAGCAGTGTAGTGAAATAACACTTTGCGTGGCCGACCGAAGCGTTTGAGTTTGGTATACATTTACTGTGTAAAAGCGAGTTATTTATAATCAAGTACGACCTGTGTTCATCATTGTGTGTTATTCAATTTGAACATTTTTTTCAGATTATTGATGGTCGTCACTGATAACCAAACTATTATTATATGATATTCACTTTCGCACACAATTCCTATTCGTTGAACTAAACCATGTCGTTGTGAAAAAAACCATTTTCAACGCATGATTGTCATTTCGATAACGTGATGTTGTGGAGTTTTCATAACAAGCTTCCGAGGCGGCTTTCGAGAGGACGCTTCATATCTTCCTCCAATCAATTCAGCATCGCAAACAAATATCCACGAAGCGAATCGCACACGGCTGCGCTGCCTAGCTGTAATGTGTATTGCGGTTTTGATTTCCCCGCAATGTAAACATTTATCAAGAGAGGTTGAATAAATATACGAACAGTTGTGATGTGGATGTGATGTGATCTGCCACTCAGTGTTCAGATTGCTCAGAATGGAACGATGGATAAGGGAATTGTGGCGTGGGAGATGTAGGATAGAGATATGCAGGTATAGGAGTAGGAGTAATGCTTTACTGTGTCACCCTGAAATGGATGCACTTTACATACAAATTGAGTTCAAATGATGATGACACAACTCTGTGGTAGAAGGTGCTTATGAATCATTGCGTTGCATAATATACATCGTGCTCAGTAATGCGACAGAATTCGCTAGTGCTGGTGCAAGGTTCACCTCAATTTCGTCGAAGCTGTTACTGATTTGCTCGTATATCAATCGCGTATGGAACCAACGTTATTTGGTTTGTCCAACGAATATAAGGATGTGATTGGTTTCTAAAAATGTTACACAACATAATGAAATAGCTCAAACTGAACAAGTGCGATTATTCGATTGCAATGGATATTCGTATGACTGCTTAAAATTTCCTAAAATTTTGCTTGAATCAAACTCATTCCAGCTCCAATCCAATTCTAATAAACTTTCCTAAGTACGCTTATTGTATCTGATAAACAGAAGCGGATTAGAACTGCTACGTTAAGATGCACGTAAATGGAAGCCCGAGAAGAAGAAGAAGAAGTCTTACCTGGTTGTCTTACCCACTCAGCTTAACAAACTTAATTTCATGTGGCATTGTTTCCCTGCACTAGAAGTGAACTTCGTCTATCGTAGATGAACAACAAATTAGAAAAACAACGTGGAAGTCAGAGAGAGAGAGAGAGGGAGGGTGAGACAGAGGGCTGCATTTTGTTCAAACGAGGAATTCATCAGACCCTTCAGCACAGCGGGTGCTCCCTTGGCCGAGTGGTTAGTGTCATAACTAACATGCCGGGTGTTCGGGTTCGATTCCCGTTCTGGTCGGGGGAATTTTTCGTCAAAGAAATTTCCTCCGACTTGCACTGTGATCACGCGTATTCTAGAGCTTGCCACTCAGAATACATTCAAGGCGTGTTATTTGGCATAGAAATCTCAACTAAGTACTAATAAAAATGACGCAAGTAATACTACGTTGAGACGGTGAAGTTCCTCTAGGAACGTTAGTGTCATTGAAGAAGAAGAAGAAGCACAGCCCAACAGCTTTGGAATCTGGATAACTATAGTTGGTCTGTGTCGATGGGAATAATTCGATGGGTTTGAAATCAACTCAACGTTTGAAGTGAGAAAGTTTGTCTTGTGTGGGGAGCTTTTTCAATTTTTCAGCGCGTGTGTGTGGAAAGATGTCGATGCAAATTTGTTTTACTAAAGGATTTGTTTTCAAATAAAATTGGAAATATTTTTATTACAGTAGTAGTTATTTTTTCAGTATACTAGTTAACCCGGCAACCTCCGACTAAGAATTAAATTGAATGTTATGTTATGGAATTCGACCTTGTTATTATTTTGCATTACTCGATGCGGACGAAAAATAATTTTCAATGTATGGTTCAACAATGACAATTGAATATTCATAGTATCTATTAGGTGTACCGGTAAGTTTCTTCGGTTTTCTAACCGGTGACGTAACTTGATTATTATTCCAATGAATCAAATTTTCAGACATTCGTTGGAAAGCTACTGTCATTGCGCGTCTTTTCTAGTATATGTCAAAAATTTGAAGCGTAAACAACACAGTTTTTTGCCACTTCGAATATGTCAAATTTTGTACCAAGGAGAGTGATTTTGCGGGGCGTGCTACTTCGTTACTTCAATATGAAGAAAAAAGCTGCGGAAAGTCATCGTTTTTTTTTGTGGAAGTTTATGGTGACCATGCTTCAGTGTCAGAAGTGGTTTTCACGGTTTAAAAGTAGTAATTTTGACTTGGAAGATGAAGAACGTTCCGGACCGCCAAAAAAGTTTGAAGATAAAGAATTCGAGGCTTTACTCGATCAAGATCCGTCACGAACGCAACAAGAACTTGCAGATACACTTGGAGCAAACCATATCCGATCGTTTTAAACTGAAGCCACGAGACGTCGAACGTCGTTTTTTCACGTGCGTACAACTGCTCCAACGGCATAAAAGAAAGGGTTTTTCGCATCGAATCGTTACTGGCGATGAAAAGTGGGTCCTTTACGACAATACTTAACGTCGGGCAACGTATGGATACCCCGGCCATGCATCAACATCGATGGCCGCGCGTAATATTCACGGCCAGGAGGTTATGTTGTCTATTTGGTGGGACCAGCTGCGTGTGGTGTACTATGAGCTGCTAGAAACGAATGAAACTATTACGGGGGACTTCTACCAACGACGGCTCAAAGTATTGCCCATTTGTAACCATTTTTGCAGAATAAAGCATTACTTTTTGAAAAAAAAAAAACGAAGAAACTTACCAGTACTCCTATTACCTCTTCGGAAGTTCAGTCGCAAACTTACCAGACACTGAACGTTTGCCAGTTGACATCCTCATTTCAGTGCAGAGTATTTCAAGAAGCTCGATGTTTGAATCGATCCGAATTCTATTGCTCAATGCAGTGGCGTAGCGTGACCAGGTGACACCCGGGGCGGGTTAGTAGGGTGTCACCCTTCCCTAATACTTAGTGTTCGTTTTCGAATTAAAAATCAAATTTATCTAAACAATAAACGTATTTATTATAATATTAGATAGAACGAAGAAGAAATCTCAAAGTCAAACACGTTGGCCACTGGGACTGACAGTTACAAAATAAGAAAATAAATAAAATATGGTGGTTGTTGAGATGTGACTCAAATGGAATCTTAACAAATAAATATCTTTGGGAGCAGAGACAGACATTCATATTGTACAAGTGCTACCCGTTAAGTGTGCCGCCCCTCTCTTGTTGCAGGCTCAATGGAATTTTTAGTTAATTTCAACTCTGATACCCCTCTCCACAAGACGCCACAGAAATGCCACGGTTAGAAACAGCTTCAAATTCACTACAAAATTTGGAACCGATTCTTGGAAGTCCCACTTCATGATGAACTGTAACACATCCAATGCAATCTAATTAATGACATCATTAAAATTCATTTCAGCGGCCTTCAAATGTCAACGGAGTCTTGCGTTTCAAAACTATAGAACCACTCTTTTTTTCTGAGTTTCCAGATATATGAAAGAAGATGGTTGAATTGAAGTATATAGTGTAGGATATAATATCTATCTTCATTTCAATGACTGGCCATTTGAACTGTATTGTTGTGTTCAGGTGCGAAACATTCAAAAAAACTAAAATTGTGTTTCATAACTATAGAACCAGATGGAAAAAACTCTCACTCCTTTACAAAATTAACATCGAATTCACATGAATTATAATATGTTTCTGATTCGTAGGTCATCTTTAGTTCTCAATAAGTTGAAATAACCCATTCGGAGTGGTTTCGACCAAGTTGCACAATGTTATAGTGTGTATCTCGTTCTACGCAGAGGATGCTGCTATTTTAAGCTCTTCAAATCACTCATACTGCTTGTTAGTTGTATCTACTATTCGTACGACCACTCCTTATAAGTTCTTGATATGGTTTTGATCTGATAAACAAGGTGACCAGTCCGGAACCTGAATCCTTATTCATCAAACCATGCCATGACTTTCCGGATTTTACGAATTGATGCCAAATTATCCAATTATCACATTGTTTTTGATGTACAAACCAGAAACCAATAAGTAAATGATTCTGAAGTACTTCGTTGCATTTCTGACTGTTCATTCGTGTTGATGGTAAGCTACCTAAACCAGGCCTTTTTGAGAAAATTCTTCCCAAACCATAGAAATCCCATCTCCAAAGGTGAGGGTCCAAAAACTAATGTGGAAGCTAATGCAATAAGTTTCACTATTTCGGGAGAACTTCTCCGATAAAAAGAAATCCAACTTGAGTAGAATTTCTTCATATTGGAAGGACTTACGGAACGTGTCACGTAATTTTTCAACTCGTTACTTTTCAAGCGGCAGTTTGTTGTTTTGAGTAAAATATTTTCAAAACAGCCTGGTTCAGATATTGATGAATGAATGATGATGATGATGATGATGATGACCCACCTCATACCCCTACAAAGGTTTGAACAGGTCGATTTATCTTATAGATAGTATGTATGTTTGCATAGAGACCAGCATTATAAAGCAAAAACAAAAACGAACTGACTCTGTTGCAGGCATGAATTTCTATTAATCGAACATTATAAATTGGCGAAAACTGTAAAAAAAAACAATGTTTCTATCCGTATTGACATAATCATAGTCTCAACTTCAGATCCAAAGCTTTCACAAGGCCGGTCAAGAAAATTTCCAACCCGGGAAGATCCTTGACTGATTGGGAATTTAACCCAATATCTAAAAGTGTCAACTAAGAACATATTAGAGATTCAGAAATACTCGACATAACCATCTTATGATAAGATAGTTTACGACAATTCTGAATGAGCTATCCCCATTCCAGTTTCCACTTCAGACCCCATATAAAATTTCATTGTGTATCAGTATTCTAACAGTGTTCACTATTAACATAGTCCAGACCTACCAAACGCGCGCGAGGCTCAAACTTTCGTAGACAACGCTCGTTATTATTTTTTTACAATATACATTAACAACAAAGAGAAAAAAAAACATCATCATCATCAGTACGAACATGGTAGTTTTACCTGTAAATGAATTTTGTAAATATCAATCAATTATAAACATATATAAGTTATTAAGCAAAAATTTTATGGAAACCTGTTTACAAAACAGATTTTACGTGTGAAATACACATTTTCTTAAACTCTGCCATTGTTGCCGCACGTTTTATTTCTCTGGGCATCCAATTGAAAAAATTTATACCTTTATACAACAACGAATTCTGTGACCTACTAAACATAAAGTTTGGTGTTCTTGCATCATTCGCGTTTCTTGTATTATATCTATGAACATCACTTCCTCTTTCAATTCGATCACACAAATATCGAGGCAACATACCGTTTAAAATTTTGAAGATGAACACCATTGTCAAATAATAAATTCTTTGCTTCACAGATAGCCACTGTAGCGCGTCCAACATCAAACTAGAGGAAGTGTATCTATTACATCTTAAAATCAAACGCATTACCTTATTTTGCAAACTCTGCAATCTCGTTAATTGTGTATTGTTTGCAAGGAATAGGATCGACGAGCAAAAATCTATATGCGGTGAAATCAAAGATTTGTATAAATTAATTTTACTGCTTACTGTCAGCTCTTTCTTCAAACGACACAAAACGCCGTACTTCTTGGCAATCTTCTTGATGACATTGTTAATGTGAGACTTAAAAGTTAAATTGTCATCAATGATAACTCCTAAGTATTTTATATCTTTCACGCGTTCTAATGTCTCACCGTCTATTTCGAAATTAACGTCAATACTGGAGTTTGCTGCAGAAATGAGCATGTATTTTGTTTTGCCAACATTTAACTTTAATTGCTTGAATTTGAGCCATTTAGCCAGAGAATGCAAATCTTCGTCTATGTGCTCCGCGGTTTCTTTTATCTCCTTAGCTGCGATGAAGAGGACAGTATCATCCGCGAACAAATTAATGTCGCAATATCGTAAAACCCGTCGCATATCATTTATATATAAAATGAACAAAATGGGCCCTAAAACACTTCCCTGTGGCACCCCGAGTGAGTTACCAATGGGATCGGAAACAGAATCGTTGAAACGAGTATTTTGAGTTCTGTCGCACAAATAGCTTTCAAACCATTTGTACGCCATTCCTACAATTCCAATGCGCTTCAATGTTTGTAACTACAAGGGCCTAGAAATTGTTTCAAAAGCGCGTTTAAGATCCAGAAATACCGCAAATATAGTCTCTTTCGCCTCGATGTTCTCTTTTCATTTTGCTAACACCAGGTTCAGTGCGGTTTCACAAGAGTGTCCCTCTCGATATCCCGACTGTTCTGGTATAAGCAAATTGTTGTTATCTATAAAATGAATCAGCTGACCTTTCACAACAAGTTCTAACAGTTTTTCTAATATGTGCAACATGTTAATAGGGCGGTACTCTTCGGCTTTATCCGTCCCATTAACTTTGGGGATTGGAATCACAAGGGATTCCTTCCAAACCTTTGGCACGTGCCCAGTTCGTAGAGATTCATTTATTAGGTCGAGCAGATCGTGTCCAATGACATGAAAACAATCTTGAATCACTTTTGCGTTGACATTATCAGTACCAGCCGATTTTTTCAATGACAAACAAATACCTTTCAAATCCGCAAAAGTGATAGGTGAAAAACAATCTAGTCTGCTATTGATAGTAATCGGCTGTATTATTTCGTCAGGTTCTCTGACCAACTCAATGCTTTGGTTGATCAGTAGAACACTATTAACGAAATAACTGTTAAATTTATCTGCAATAATTTGGTCTGACTGTTCTTCTGACCCTCCGAAAACTATGGAACGCGGCATACTATTTTTAGAATTTAATAATGTTTTCAATATTTTCCATAGTCCTTTGCTATTATTTTGATGTTCATCGATTTTCCTCTGTATATATTCACATCTAGTCTTTTTCAAGGCCTGTGAATATATGTTTCGCGCCAAAGTGTACATATTCCAATCATTTTCTAAATTAGTTCTTACAAACTTTCTGTACTTTTTGTCTCTTTTGCGTTTGAGGCGCAGCAGATCCAAAGAGTACCAGCTGTTCGAATTATTTAAATCAATATATTTTTTCAATTACTAATTTGTTCGTACACTCTTTCAAGGTATTAGTTAGAACAGCTGCTTTATCATCCAGATGTCCAGTAGTTGCTTCAAAATCCATGCTTGCCGACACAAGTTGAGACATAGCTTCCCGAGAATATTGTTTCCAACATTTGATCTTTACTTTGTTTCTATCACAGTCCTTCTGTCCATTCTCAATGTTAACAAAAATTGTCTCATGGTCAGTTATTTTGAATTTGGCCTCTGTCGAAGAATGAACAGTAGCAAAATTTGAAAAGACGTGATCAATTAAAGTTCTACTATGTTTAGAAATTCTAGTAGCTTCGATAACCGTTTGTTTTAAGTTAAAATAATGCGATATGTTTCAACTGATTCGAATTTCGTACATTAAGCCAATCAGATAGCTTTTCATCAACACCAATGTACAGCCAGAAGTGCAACGAAGTACTTCAGAATTATTTAAACAATTTTTACATCAAAAACAATGTGATAATTGGATAATTTGGCATCAATTAGTAAAATCCGGAAAGTCATGGCATGGTTTGGAGAATAAGGATTCAGATTCTGGACTGGTCACGTTGTTTACCAGATCAAAACCCTATCAAGAACTTATGAGGAGTGATCGTACGAATAGTAGATGCAGCTTACAAGCAGTATGAGTGATTTGAAGAGCTTAAAAGAGCAGCATCCTCTGCGTAGAACGAGATAACACCATAACATTGTGCAACTTGGTCGAAGCCACCCCGAATGGGTTATTTCAACTTATTGAGAACTAAAGATGACCTACGAATTAGAAACATATTATAATTCATGTGAATTCGATGTTAATTTTGTAAAGGAGTGAGAGTTTTTTCCATCTGGTTCTATAAATAGTTATGAAACACTTAAATTTTAGTTTTTTGAATGTTTCGCGTCTGAACACTACAATAAAATTCAAATGGTCAGTCTTTTAAATGAAGATAGATATTATATCGTACATTATATACTTCAATTCAAACGACTTCTCACATGTCTCTGGAAACTCAAAAAATATGAGTGGTTCTATAGTTGGGAAACGCAATGTATAACATTGACTTTTCAATAGAGGATTGATAACACCATAAGTACTCGTAATAATCGGTTAGCATGATTTTTTCTCAATATGATATACTTGTCTCGGTCATTGTTGTCACCCTCCAAGGGTGACACCCAGGGCGGACTTCACCCTCACCCCCCCCCCTACGCTACGCCACTGGGTCAATGACATATGGATATATGGATAGTGATATATGACATTTAACAAACCATTTCGAAAACTTGAATCTGTGTGGAAGAAGGCGGGATTGGTGCCACCAGAGCTAATTTTACATATTCAGTGCATTCAGATCGAATCATAATGAATATCTCACCTTCCCAACGGAGAACGCGGAACGAACTCATACGACGAAATTGATTCTGCAACTGGGACTGAACCTCATTAATATTCAACGAGTTCCGCCCTCTTTTGCACCTCGCACTCAAGGGAAGTTGACTCCGGCTAAGTGCTAACAGACTTTATCTTCCGCAGCGTCACATTTTAGGGTGCATCCTATCGAAGTGGTTTTTCACCCAAAGCCAAAATGAATCATTCGTCTATTAGTTCTCAATCAAGATGAAAATGGCAAAGGCGTGCGAAATTCGGCGCAAAAACGGTGACAAATCGCACAATTCGCACGCGGCAAATGGAGAATAATTGCCGAAACACCGGAATATATCTTCGACTGTGGGAATGGCAAGCATGCAAACTCGTTGTCTGCAAGGATGCATGGACCGAAGTGACAGCTTCCACAAAATTTTCCAATGAGGGAAGAAGAAACAATGACGGGAACAAAGCTAGTGTTTTCTGAGCTAATTTAGTGTCAATGAGGTTTCGTTGGGGAGGCTTATCGAGCGGAATGGACCAGAAGATGATGATGATGTATCGGTGTTTGAAACATTATTCTCTCATCATTCCCGCTTTGCAATATTCTTCGATAATGCTCATCAACATGACTACAGGTGCTGGGATACAAGCGTTCGTCAGATTTTAGAATTCAAGCACTAGTGCGCCGAGAAATTATATTGTCCTCTCTCTCATACGATGCATCTTCCGACATCTAATGCGGAACGTAAGCACTCAATGACGGCATGTTATAACACACTTCAGCTGCCGGAATGCAAAATGACAACGTTGCAAGCGAGCACAAAAGGACTCTTCGCAGCTTCTGTAGCGTCGGTGTTGGAAACGATGCATTTCGAGCGACTAATTGAATGACATTGTGGATGTTTGTGCTTTCTTGTGATGGCTTGAAGTTCGTTGTTATCATTATTATAGTATACTCATCTACTCTCAGCTACGGGGTAAATTGAATGACTTATACACAGTACCCTGTTCCATGAAACGTACCATGGAACAGACTTTTGACGTAGGACTACGTCTAACCGGAAGATATAGGGGGTGAAATGAAAAACTAGGCACTAAAGAAGTAGGAAAAAATGCAAGATTTGGAACGCTTATAACTCGAGCATTTCTCAATAGATCGCAAAGGTGTTTGCATCAATTGATAGGAAATATATCTACGCATCTATCATAACGAATAACATTTCATTTTTCTTGAGATAAACAATTGAATAATTGTGAAATATCAAGCATTGTCCAAATGCACTATGTGCCCATTTTTGATTGGTCCATTTTGTGCTCCTCAAATCGTACCGACCAAAACGGGCAACCAGAGCAGCAGCGAAATACAACGAAGCACGATTGGAAAGGAAAAAGAAAAAATATGAACGAAACATTGGTCGCAGTCTCACACATGCGTAATTCTCGAGCCAGCCATTCAGCTTAAAAATCCCCGCTCCGCTGCCGTAACGATCATTCTCATCTAAACCGTACACCACATCGTTTCGCATCACATCACATCAACAAGCTAGAGGCGAATGAACTGCATAGTTTAAAGCCTCTTAAAAACAAAGAAAGAAGAAGATCACATCAACAAACCAACACAAGCAGCCATGTCTGGACATGGCAAAGGAGGAAAAGTGAAGGGAAAGGAAAAATCCCGCTTGAACAGTATTGGTCTCCAGTTCCCCGTAGGTGTATCCGCCAATTGCTCCGCAAGGGTAGCTAGGCCGAGCGCGTTAGTACCAGTGCACCAGTCCACCTAGCCGCCGTTATATAGTTTCGGCCGCCGAAGTTCGAGTTGGCTGGCAAAGCTGCTCACGACGATAAGAAAACTCGCATTCAGAACAGACCACATTCGGTTCGGTGGACATCAAGACAACAACAGGCAGTTGCAGCGAGTGGCGAGTGGCAAACGCAATCGCAAAACGGCAGCAGGTAGCAGAAGAAAAAAGTTTGTTCTTTGTACAAACTGCTTTGGTGGCAAATCCAGAACAAGGTGGCATCGAGGGCGTTCGAAATGGTTTTTTTCAAAACCACGAGTACTAAGTTTTCTAAATTGGAACCATTCTTCCATAAAACACGGCGCTTATCAGAGCTATTAAACCTTTCAAAAAAGAGTTTACGAAATACAGTTTAATGCATTCTAAAATATTATCCAAAATAATAATAAAACACAAATTGATTTTTTCATAATTTGTTGCCAGGATATGATGAGTATGAGAATTTGGCAGTTGTGCTGAGCTTATTGATGGTTGGGGACTTTCTCGATTATTCAATTTTCACCAATTAAATTGCTTCCAGATTGAAAGTACAGTAATTTACATTTAGTTCGACATTTAGCTAATTGGACGGACCTGTAATGTGACATATTTAGTTGGACATTTTTGTAAACATAGAGTTGGGGGCCAAATTATGACCCAACATGTCCCAAGCTGGATGGGAAGAAATTTTCCAACTGTGAAAGCTGTACCACTGTCATCGCAAATGTTCAATTACAGGTTAAAATCGCCTCCAATGCGACACTGAGTGGTGCTTCGGCATGTCGCATTAAATGTAATTTACAGTACAACATGTCCCAAGTTGGATGGGAAGAAATTTTCCAACTGTGAATCCTGTGGCGAGTAGCAAACGAAATCGCTAAACAGGTTTAGCCGGACAAGATGAGGATATCGAGTGATAACAAAACAATAAACTCTTTAGATTAAATATGATTTTGTGGTCCTGAAAAGGACCCTTTTTTGGGTTTGCTTCCGAATCTTTATTTGGTGCTAGTATACTTCTTCACCGCTTTGGTACCTTTGGAAACCGCATGCAAGTTCACTGGGCAGCAACAGACTGATTGCGATCTGAATTTCCCACGTCGTAATGGTTAACCACTTATTGTAGTGGGTCAGACGCGAAGCTTCCGCTACGATACGCTCAAAGACGCATTGACGAAGCTCATGACGCTCATCGCCTTCGATGAGAAACCGATGTCGGAATGATCCTAATTCAGCACCTTATGATGTAGATAGCATATGATTCCTTCTCCTTCTTCTTGTCGGTTTCCGAGATATTCTTCTTCGCCGTGCCGAACTTTTTGGCGGCTTTTCCACTATTCCACTAGTCTTCGGAGCCTTCGTGTTTGTTAGAAAAAACTGCATGTGAATCCAACGAGCGAACAAATCGTAATGAATATATTTTCTTCTTCTTCTTCTTTTTGGCTTTAAGAGGGTTTAAACTTTTCAGTTCGTTCGCCTCTAAGAATATATATATATATATATATATATATATATATATATATATATATATATATATATATATATATATATATATATATATATATATATATTTTTTTTTTTTTTTTTGCCATCGCTGCATTTTAACGCTCATTCGTTCGTCTCGTTGGACTCGCCCCTTTGGCTTTGTCTGCTGATTTGTCTCTATCCTGTGAGCGTGTACCGCTAAAGTACAAAACGCGCGGACCCGCTGAAAAATATATCATTTTCTTTCAAACCGTAAATCAGTGTGGTTGTACGGCATCGTTTCACATCGCAGCGCATAACATCAACAAAGCAACACAAGCATCAACGTGGACGTGTGGACGTGACAAAGGAGGACAAGTTAAGGGAAAGGCAAAGTCCCACTTGAATCATGCAGGTTTGCAGTTCCCTGTTGGTCGCATTCACAGACTGCTCCGCAAGGGTAACTAGGCCGAACGGATTGGTGCCGGAGCACCAGTATACCTAGCAGTGGTTATAGAGTTTCGGCCGCCGGAGTGCTCGAGTTGGCTTGCAAAGCTGCTCACGACAATAAGAAAACCCGCCTACAGAACATACCACATTCGGTTCAGTGGCAACAACTAGTTCCAGCGAGTGGCAAACACAATCGCAAAACGGCAGCAGGTAGAAGAAGGAAAAAGTTTGTTTATACAGACTGCTTTGGTGGTAAAACCAGCCACCGTAAATCACGGCGCTTTTCAGGACCATTGACCCTTTCAAAGAAGAGTTGTTAAAAGTTATTCACAATACCGATGCATTCTAAAGTTACATTATTATATGACATATAATATGAACTGAATTATTCTGTTTATGCTTGATTTTGAGCTTATTGGTGGTTAGGGTCTTTTAAATTGATCATTCAGTTTTCACAAACCCATATATGGTTTCCGAATTAAAAGTGGCTTCAAATTACAACACATTGTATGCAGGATGGCATTAACGAATTTTCTTAACAGCAAGAACTGCTTTCTTTGGTTGATAACTGATGTTGAAAATTGACTGACGTTATATCTGCATTGTATAGAAACATAACTAGGGAGCAACATAATGAGCTATGTATTTCCTGCTGCTCTGTTCTTATTTTAAAGGACTTTAATCCGAAGGTCATCCGTCCCTGTATTCACTGTTGGGTTTTCAGAACGCTTATAGCTCGTCTATTTCTCGACAGATCGTAGATTTCGTCTCCAAAACCTCAGTTCTTCTTCATTTTTATTTACTTTGTTTGCGGAGACTACAAATCATACAATTCATTCGTCTCCGAAACCACAGTTTAAGGTACGGTAATGTGCTCAATAGTGAAATATATGATAGTGAATGAGCTGATGACTACCTATGCATTCCCTATCACAGCCATCATTTTGATTGTACGATACGCCAAAAGATGCCCGGCGTTGAACATTTAATAAGGAAAAAGCCTTCAGAAAAAAATCAAGAATCAACTATAAGACAGTGAGAAAAAAATTAGAATGTTTGTGAAAAAACGCAAAAACACAACACCAAAGGTTCTTTTCAGAACTCCCAACATGTTCATAAAGAGTAAACAGTAAACTAATCCATATTTCAGGTAGATAGGTAGGTATTCATGTATAAGAAGAAAATAAAACAATATATTTAAAATATATATTTAGAAAAAACTGTCTCCTTTGTATAGTCCTACGTCACTCCGGTTATGTCCCCGACATTACCCACCCGTCTTTTTTCTATCGGTGTTGTACTGCCCTCGTTTACCTTCGAGATTTGCTTTCGGGAAGATCTCATAAACCTGTTGAGATAATTTTGATCGTTTTCACGGTCGACTCGGATCGCGTCATCTTGGCGGCTTGGGCCTCCTCGATTCCTTTTTCTTGTTAAATGGAGACTTTGTCCCCATTACATTGATCCCAGAATGAATCAGAAATATAAATAACGCTTTTGACGTTAGGCTGCGTCCATATGATTTCTATATAGGAGGGTCACTCTACGAAATTGAAAATAAGGTATGTATATGGTAATTTCGATATAACGTACATTTTACTTTAAAAATTGTACTTTGTATCGAATTGTGCGTTATATCGTAGCTTAATAAAGAACTCAGAAACGTAGCTTATATTACTTTATTGTGTTGCTGTTTGAGTAAGGTTAATAAATAAATTCAACTAGAAGGCGAAGCAAACATTTTTTATGACGTTTCCCTTCGTATTGTTGATTAAAGCTTGATTCATTTAGAATCCGGAATCCCAAAACAGTTGTACTCCGGGATTGGTTAATGGTACAAAACAATTAACCGGGTGGTTAATGGTCTCAAACTTTAACACGCAGCTGAAGCCAAGAGGTTTTGAACTTTCATCAAGTTGTAGTTTAATTCCCTTTTGCCTCAGAACCACACGCTCTGTTCATCTAAACATATCCTGAACAGCCAGTGTTTTATAAAAGATGAAATTCATATGTTCGTGGTGTGGTTTGTGGTTTAAAAAGATGTTCATCAGAGAACTTACTCATGCTCTTCAAGATCATGCAGTGAAGAAAAAAGTAACGTATTCTCACCACTTTGCCTAAAAGCTGGTCAGCCATTCTCAACATATGACAGAAAGGGCCAACATACCTCCTGTAGGGCATAAAGACAACACCGGCAAAAAGGCTAAGTAGTGCGTCTTTGGCAGAAGAAACTCTATCGCTCGTGCGTGATTTCTATACCAGTGACGAAATAAGTCGAGCTTGTCCAGGAAAACGAGACTATGTTATTTCAAAAAATGTTGATGGCAAGATTGGTGTTATGTAATTTACAAGAAGCTTACGCCATTTTCAAAGAACAATGTCCTGCAATTAAGATAGGGTTTTCAATGTTTGCAAGTAACCGCCCAAAGCATTGCATTCTGGTAGGAACGAGTGGTACACACACTGTTTGTGTATGTGTTTATCACCAAAATATCAAACTAATTTTCAAAACTCTTCATGATAGAAAGGCACTTCCAGCTGATGTAAAATCATACCAAGATATATTGGTAAAAACTCTTTGCACCAACCCCACAGAACAGTGTTGGTTAAAAACATGTAAACATTGCCCAGGTACTGAGCATTTGGGCTCAGAAATGGATACTATTCTGACCGATAGGAATGTGGAATCCGTACAATTTAAACAATGACGTCAAGGTGACCGTTGCATCATGGATTTAGTGAAATTGGAAACTCAAGAATTCATAGACTTGTTTCTGGATAAATTATCTGATTTATCACCACACCATTTAATAGCTGAACAACAAGGGCGATATTTGAATGGCAAGATTGTGAAAATTAACTCGAAAGTGACGAAATGTGTAATAATTTGTGATTTTCCTAAAAAAAATTCATTTGTTGTACAAGGCGCTGTACAAGGTTTTCATTGGGCAAACGCACAGTGCACTATTCACACATTTACTATTTATTATAAGGATGATCATACTTCAGATTTAAAGTTTACCAGTTTCACTGCAATCGCGGAGTCTTCCAAGCATAACCACGTTGCAGTTCGTTTATTCATTGTAGATTGTGTTAATTTTATCAAAAGGAAGTTGCCTGACCTTAGGAAAGTTCACTTTTTCTCAGATGGATCAGATGGATCTCTGATTTTTGTATATGTTATGTGAAAAAAACTCAATTTTCAAGAAAAAATAAAAAAAATATAGCGCTATTGGTCCCGATACCATGTTAGCTATAAACAATAAATACAATGAATAATTACGTAATAATTACTGTAAACTTTGAAAAATCATAACTTAAAAACAAAAATAAAACGCCTCTCTGATTTCGAGATATGTTTTGTAAAAAATTCTCAGCTTTCCAGAAAAAAATATAAAATAATATAGCGCCTTTGGTCCCGAGACTATGAAAAAATATAATCATTAATAACGAAACCAAAATTAAAATTATCTGCAACTCTGATATTTCTCAGCTAATTGACTTTAATTTGATATGTCGATCATTTAAATCGGCTCAGTAGTTCAAAAGTTATGAATTTTTGAAAAAAGTTGAGAAATTTGATTTTTTGGACCACCCTAAAATGGAAATAGTCACCAAAAAAAAAACGGGTCTAATGGTTTGCGACAAAGAACAAAATTTCCACTTCCCACGAAAATCTGAGAACCACTATATCGGTTTGACATGGAATGGCTGTATAGGGGTGTAATTCTACCAAAAATGTATTGATTCATTAGAAGATTTGAAACGCATGTTACTCAAAATCGTTATTGCGACATATGTTGTGTTATATTCCATTAGTCGGGAAATTTATCCAGCAATTTTTTGCTTGAAACACGAACAGATAATATAATAAAAAAGTTAAACAATTTGACAATTAGAATGGGAATGTATTTTCGATTGCACTAACCACTCGCTTTCCTCCCTGACGCAACGAGCAATCTTTTTGCCTACAATTCGGCATTATGGAATGCTTGAATGTTCATCTGATTCGAACGAAGCGATTGTAATAGCAGGATTCGCGTGATAACCTCATCCTTAGTGCAGCTCGAACGATTTTGGATTACACAAAGTGGGAGATGTTATGCTAGTTACATACAAAATGAATTGGATTCAATTTACGTTCTTCTTCAACACAAAGTACCAACTCGCTTCTACCCTCCGGTGCTGGTATGAACCTAAAAAAACACAGAAGAAAAGGTATTCTCTGTAAACAATTTGCCAAATGCATAAGCAAATCGGTTCCACTTCACAGGGAAAAGCCCGAAGGTATAAAAGAAACACGACTGAAACAATATTTCCACGAATCATCGTTTCCATATTTCACGGAAAAAAAAGCAATGGAATTGTTTCGATGCAGAGGATTGTTCCTCATGTATCGCTCTATCGTTAATCATATTTTATTTCACGCGAATGTTACACTCTCCGCACGATGACAAATATATGTCAGTGTAAAATATGGTGACCCAGTTTTACAATCGCACACGTCAGATGACGCTACAGCAATAGAGTAACAAATAGGGCAGCACAAATCAAATTTAGATGGGGAGAAAATTGAATTCAAGAATGAGTCAATAACTCAGCCAAGGTAAAAGATTGCGATCTGCAGCTGGGTGCATATCCTCCGGTGAGCTTGCAAATAGTGCATCCCGATCGATATCCAATATTCACGTTAGAGCAGCAAGAGAGAGGATGAAACATTGAAGAAATTTTATTGCCGCATTTTCCTCGGGTTACTATTTTCACCGGGAGAAAAAGTAAAATCCGAAGATCGATTTGCAGCTCAAATTCAATCTGATGCGCTTATTCAGGTGTGCAAATGATTTGATATATTCTTCTTCACCGGATGGGTTGGAGCGTAGAAAAAAAAATCAGAAACTTAATCAACTGATTTAATCTGGTTCACGTCCATTTCGTGCAATTTCTTCTATCTCTAGAATGTAAGTTAACGAGCAGCAAAAGTTGTATTGAAGCTTCAGAATTTGGAACGTTCTTCCTTCACAGGAAGGAGACGATTACACGGACCGAACGTCCGTCGCAAAGCTTCGATGTCTTACGTTTCGTTCAAATAACTCATTAATTTTTTCTCCTTCCGCTGAAATCCGAGTTGTAGCCAGTCTCTTCGTGGGGAAAGTTGCTCGGGATTGATAACTCTGAATCAACATGACAGAATTAGCTGAGATGAATGGGGGGACAGTTCCGAGGAGAGAAAATCACGGAAATCTAGTAACAAGTTAGGAACTAGTAACTAGTTAGTAACAAGCAGTAAAAGTAGCCAGCATCATTTCATATTCCCACGAATCTGTAAAGACATCATTTTATCACACTTCTTTCTGAAATACAATGCCGAACAGGGACCATGTTGAATGTTTCATATACTTTCATCTGACAACGCTCGGAGTAAAAAGTGTGTTCCGACAACCGATACTTCCCACCAACCAACATCGTTGACATTTTTTTCGGAATATCTACGGCGTCGTTATGATGGTTTGAAAATATTGAAGTCAAGGGTGGATGCTTCACTTGATGATGGCGATGCAATATCGGTATCGTATTCTCGACAACAATGAAAAGCTTTGACACCGATTGAAGCGATCTAGTGAAGGATGATGAATCTTTAGGTCAACCACTTGCATTCGTTGTATCCGAACAATGATGGATTAATTGAATACTTTATCACTACTAAACAGTGACACTTACCCCACGGGTTCTGTTGTAGAGAACATCTTGAATACATTCAATGTTTGAATATACCTCAACGATTCCATTGCTAATCATGGCAGCATTTCCAGGTTTCTACATCGTTAGCTTTTGGATTCTAATACAGATTGCATCGCTTTGCTGTTATTCCAGAAAAAAAATAATCGAAACCTGGATAATGGTGAAATATTTTGTTTCCACTAAATTTTAAATAATGGTACACCAACCTTTCCGCCTTTTGCAGCAATACAGAAATTAAAACTGATTATGATGGTAAACATCGTGCTCCGTTCTACATTTGAGCACATAAACTGAACGTTGCGATTTAGTGTACTTAATTCGCTTAATTCGTTCATCAGAACTGCATTAGAAAAAGATTTTGGAAAGTATGAGCTCTATACAGCAGCATGACCGGAATAAATCGCCACAGAATACAACTGCAACAGAAACAAGCGCTTAGAAAAACAGGAAGTGGGTTATATCTGTAGTATAACCGCAAGGGTGACGTAGGGCTATCGTTGATTTAGTGATCATTTGTTTTTAGTTGCATCTGAATCAATTCGGAATGAATGAATAAATGAATATTTGGGTGACTTCGAAAACGAGAGCGTTACGTTGAAGGCACAATGTCCGGCAAAAGAAGCAATCACACGAAGGTTGTATAATACATAATACATTGCCTGAATTGTGATATGATTTGTATTCCATTTCCAATAGACAAAATATATGTTGCATCAAATCAGTCTACATAATTTTTGCGTTCCCTCATCCTTTCTCACAACACCCATTTCTCGTTTGAGAAATTGTTGAGTAGTAAACATCGTTTGCCAGTGTGCGTAGAGCGGGAATTCCTTGAGATTCATTGCACCTCTAAAAAATTGCCGAAAGACGAGCTCTTACGTTGATCGCACTTGATTGAAAAATCACAAAGCAAAATGTATTTGGTCGCAGTATTATATGGACAGAAAACATAATAAACTCTTTCGCTTGAATGTAATTTTCAATTCCAAGGAAACTGGCAGATTATTTTTCAGCAACAATAACATCTTTCCAGATTCTCCTCGATACTCGAAGCCCACCAGTGGTTAATGCTAACGCGATAACAACCTGTTCATTGCACTCGATTGAACAATCACAAAACCAAATGTATTTGTTCGCAGTGTTATATGGATAGAAAACATTAAAATAAACTCTTTCGCTTAAATGTTTTTTTTTCAAATCCCAGACAAACTGGCAGATTATTTTTCAACAACAATAACATCTTTCCGGAATCTTCTCGACGCTGGATGCAACCAAACGAAAATAGTTCCGCGCGTGTATGTATGTGGCGGCTGCTCCGATGTCTCAAGCGAAACCGTTCTTGGCATCATTCTCCTCCTGATGTATTCCCTTCTGGCCTAAGGTGCACAAACAGGCTCTTGGTGACACCGTTCAACAGCGCTTTAATGATAAACGAAGTTAGCTTCACCACAACAGCAACAACATGCTCCAATCGCTGTGGGTTTCCGAGCGGCGCTCGCTTAAATACCGATTGGTGACTTCAATAGCCTGTTTTGAAAGCAATTTGCACTTTGAAAGCACTTTCGAATGAAGTGTTTATCATATCATTTCGTTCGGTTGTTTAGAAGCTATTAACGCTCAAAATCTCGGTCTCCAGCGAATCGCTTTCGTTTTCGAAACTTTGATTTTACACTCCGGTATAGAAATGAAAGACGTAGTCCTATGTCAAAAGAGTAGTAGGCTAGAAATATTGTGGCGCGGGAAAAACATCATGTGTATAAATGCCTCACATCTCTATTATGAATTTATTTTCTCGATTCCGTTGTTCGAAATTTATTCTGAGCTCAATGTGATGGGGACGAAGTCCCCATTTAGCGAGGATAAGGAATCTAGGCGGTCCAAGCCGCCAAGATGACGCGATCCGAGTTCACCGCTGACTCGCCGTCGGAAGCGGCGGTGTTTCGGACGCAAACCTGTGTTCCACTGATTGCCCGGTTAGTTTGAAACATAGGATGAGTTTCTTGAAAAACAAAAAATCACCGAAAATCGAGGTTTTCAAAAAAAAGTTTGATGCCAAATGTATTCAAATTACTCGTCGAGATTTGCTGTTATCTCGAAAAAAAATCCAACTTTTTCTCCGTTACTTCTCCAATTTGGTGCAATATGCAATAAAATTTCCGCTGCAATATTCAATATATGAGAACAACATAAAAATATTGCGGGAGACACCAAAATCATTCGGAACAACCGTTTCTAAATAATATTTTTTTGAATATCTTCAAGCAATTTTTTTTAGGCTTTTCCCAAAAATAAGGCGTGAAAAGGGAGTGAAAATGGGAAATCGATTATGCAATTCGTCTTTTTTGGTCACAAAGAATGCAGAAAGAAACAGACGAATTTGAGCCAAATAAAAAAATACAAGGAACAAATCGACTCTCGAATTCAAATGGAATGGAGTCATCCGAATCAGATAAGTGTTTAAGCATTCAAAAATGTCTCCAAAACATGCCACTTTATTCAGTGAAAAAAAGTGAACATACTTCTATTCTAAACTGCATAAAGCCTGTTTGCAACATCAGACGGATATAACTCTATCGCGAGGGATGATTTTCTTTTTTCGCTAATCCCGCTGCATGTAAAACCAAGCGTTTCCATAGTTTCCTTTCTCTGTTTTCAACGGAGAAGCATGGTGCTTCAAATTGCACGTTTGAAAACGAAATTTAAGCAATCCCCATCGTCGCTATTCTAATTGGATCACATTTCCTAGAAAATGTATTACTGTGAAAATTGCAGTGTAAATTATTATTCATGTTCCTTCGCATCAGCTTTGATAACGCAAATTCGTCTCCCTCTTGAGCTCACATAAATACACGAATTGTGGGCTTTTCATAACTTCGATTCAATGGTTTAACGGCATCACGATATCTCCAGAAGATTGTCAGTGGTTTTACAAAGAAGGTAGAATCGCCGTCATCATCTTCGTTATCGCCAGCACAATGCCACCTCTGAATTCTTCTGACTGATTTCTACACTTTTTTACAGATTTAACAGATTTACACATTTTTACAGCATTTCAGGTATCAGTTTACGTTTACGTTCACGCACCTAAGCAACACAAAAGCGTCCATTGAAAATAGTAAAAATGAAAATCGTACCTAAGAATTAAACGATTTAATTATTCAACGCATCCGTTTTCCTGTTTTCCGCGAATTTCACTGCTCCCAGCGCCACCAAGCGGATGTGGTAAATACATGGATGTGTGCAGCACTAGCCGAGTTTTGCACGCATCAATTATTCACAAACAGGTCAGCTATGGCGCGCAACACCCTCGTTTTCGGTTTTAATTCACGAAATTCGTTGGACGAACCGATTCCGAACCGGTTTTGAGAGATGCTCTAGGGGACAGTCTCAGCATAGCTCCAATCATTATCAGTGCACCCTTAACGTTTACGGAGTCACATCAGGAATTTATGACGCAAATACCAATGCTATTATATTTTCCACCATAATATCGGTTTCGTCTCGCGGTTCAAGAACTGGGGTAAAACTATATGCTGCTTAGCTCAAAGTCTCGGCTGTTGCCAAAAAGCTGTGTCCGGATGCTTTCGGGTGAAATTGCAATAAATTTTTGATCATTCAATATGTGTCTATGTGCACAAGGCAAGCGTCAGTTGGTAAACGTCAGTGTAAACCTAGTTTCCCATCGGCATAAACCATGGTTCGATGTTCGTTGAATTATGGAAGCTGAATTTACAATCGCGGTGCCTATACAGCGATTGAAACACACTAGTTCGCCACTGATTAGGCATGAAAAGAGCCACAAGGGTGACCGTAAATTTTCCAATCATAAAATAGTTATAATTTTGCAGGCCGGTACGGAACTAGAGCCGTGTAATCATGGAAGGTAGTTATAAATGTTTGATTAGGGCGATTCATTCCGTTGGGCGGTTTCGGTTGGATTAGAGTGGTAAGTTTTATCATTATTCTGGTTCCACATAACACGTGGTTGAAAATTGCGGAGTGGGTGTATCGATATGAATAACTTATGTTGTGGGATTAATAACAGACACATTAATTCAAATTAATGGGAATGATGAATTATTTGAAACGTAAATCTAACCGAATATTGTAAATGATTGATAGATTTGTCATTTTAACTGGATTGTAATCAAAAAAATATTATTTATTGATATTGGATCCTAATAACAAACCAAACTGTGCCATTACTAGATTTCACCTTCCACTTAGCTTTACTGAGAATGTTTGGAATATTGCGGCTGTGTGAATAAATCCTGAATGTATACCACATAATTCATTCTGAGTCATACTGCAAACTCTTACGATTCTCGGTACACTCTGAACTGTGCCAACCCGACATAGAATTGTAACTATTCACAAACGCACTAATTTTCTGCCACCCAAGCTCACATTAGAAGAGCACCACATTGAAGTCCGAATTAACATCCGATCGATACGAACACATTCAGCATAAACAACAATCGTCTTGCAGCATCCACTTCTCGTCGACATAGACGCAGGATTCAAAACACAAAAGAACTTCTAGAGCAGTGTACAGTAATCAGATTAGGGCGGAAATTGAAACATCATTCGTTCGAGTTTAGCGTACACAAGAGCGAGTCAAGGATTCTCAAACGTCGAGCAACTGAAGTGCACCATTTCCTATGCTCACACTTGAAATTTTCGAGCGTAATGCCAATATTTGCAATAGTGATTATGTGGTTAATTGATCCACATCGGCACAACAAGCGTTGGAATCATTTCGTACGGTAGTTGACTTTTGGTTGTGCGTAATTTGCTGGACAAGTCCTGCGAAGTGCGCTTCTGATGATTTCACTGATGATTTCACGTTACGTGATTACCTCGAAACTGCGACACATTTCATTAGAGCGGCAAATGACACTAACTGTTGATTTGTATTATTCGCTCGCTCTTTATTATTACCATGCATTCCAACAGAGGCTTTGAATAAAAAAAAAAAGCCAATTCGTGTACTTACCTAATTTAACCATCCATAACGGACAACTAATACATTTATTCCTGCTCATTTTCAACTTAGTTGGTATAAACAAACCATCCACGATTTTACATTAACAGTCTCAATCCAGCTAGCGAGCAGACAGAATTCATACGTAATAATGATATCATTTAATAATTTGTAAATCAGAAAATCACTACTCATCACATACTGAATACTTAGCAATGGAAATTTCGGTACAAAGTTGTCAATTTCTCCTTGTTTGTATTTATAACACTCCCGAAGTCGATTGCACTGATGAAATTGATAATATTCTACTGAACTTAGGACCTGAATACAGTCATACTCTTTTACTCGGTGACTTTAATACAAATCTTATTGACATTAGAGCTACAAGAACTATCAAGTTAACGTCTATCTTATCATCTTTCAACATGTACAGCTTAGGGAATCAACCCACTGGATCTTCTCAGCTAGATTTGATTCTCTTTAACGATGAATCGAAAGTGTTGAGATTCAATCAGATACATGTGCCGGTGTTTTCTAATCATGATCTCATATTTGCTTCGCTCGATTTCGATGTGGACCTGTGTTACGAATATATTTCTTTTCGTAACTACAACTCCATGGACGTGGAAGGTTTGTTCAATGCTTATAATCAACTTGAATGGGCCAGTTTTTATCAATCAACTGATTCGAACCATCTCTTAGAGTTTTTTAACTCTTCAATGACAGTTCTTCACAATGATTTTATCCCCACCCGTACAGTTAAATCGCGTAAGACAAACAAATCCTGGTTTAATTGTACAATAGTGAGAGCAATAATTGATCGCGACCTGGCTTACAATGTCTGGAAAAACTCGAAGCTCACCGATGATCGTAGATTATTCAAACGGCTACGCAATAAAGTTAACAAACTTATCCGTGATACGAAGAAACATTTTTTCACGTTGCATCTTGATCCTAAATTACCTGTACAGCAATTATGGAAAATACTAAAATCAAACTCCTGTCCTATCAATGGTTTCAGTCCTGATGAAATCAATGTTTGTTTCGCTAGAAATTTCAGCCTTCCCAATACATCGAATGAAAATTATATTGAAAGTCGAAATGAGCAACAGAACTCCGAGTACGCATTTTATTTTAATAGTGTCAGCGAGGTCGATGTAGTAAATGCAATGTATCATGTAACATCCAATGCAGTTGGACTTGACTTACTTCCAATGAAATTTTTGAAATTGATATGTCCACTAGTCGTGAGACCAGTCACCCACATTTTTAATTCAATCATATTATCAAACAATTTTCCTGATCAATGGAAACAGTCAAAAATTGTTTCCATTGAAAGGAAATCCTCCTGTAACACAGTCGACAACCTACGACCGATGAGTGTTCTGAGTGCTTTATCCAAAGTTTTCGAACGTTTGTTGAAGTTTCGAATATGTCAATATGTTCAGCGTTACATGCTTCTCAATAATCATTAATCGGGTTATCACCCAAAACACAGTGCAAAAACCGCAATGTTGAAAGTCTTCGATGACATTGGTGTTGCTTTAGATAATGGCAAACCTGTAGTTTTGATACTTCTGGACTATTCAAAAGCATTTGACAGTATTCCTCATGAAATTATGTGCAGAAAACTTCGTCTCAATTTTAACTTCTCAAATCGCGCTACATCCTTAATCCAATCCTTTTTAGAAGGTCGAACGCAAACAATGGACTATTCTCAACCTTCATTCCATTTCTTCTGAAGTTCCACAGGATTCTATTCTTGGTCCAATTCTTTTTTTCCCTGTACATAAATGATTTACCTAATGTACTGGAGCATTGCAAAATCCATCTTTTTGCTGATGATGTGCAACTATACCTTGATGGTACTGAAGCTACCGATATTTCGGAGAAAATGAATTCTGATTTAGCCAGAGTCTATGAACGGTCCTATAAAAACAGGTTAACAATTAATATGAAGAAAACGAATGCTGTTCATATTAATAACAACAGAGTTAACAATGGGATAAAACCAATTTTACTTTTCAACAATACAACTATTGTATTCAAAGAGCGAGCCACCAGTCTTGGAGTGACGATCCAAGAAAATTTTTCCTTCGATAAGTTTATTCTGAGGCAATGTGGCAAAATATTTGCTGTGTTGAAAATACTTAACCTTGCTTGGTTTTTACTTAGCGAGGATATCAAGATGAAATTGTTCAAAAGCTTACTGTTTTATCATTTCATTGCGTGTGACTTCCTTCTTTTCGGTGTTTCGTCCTTTGCTCTGTTTAGATTACGAGTTGCACTCAAGAGTTGTGTTCGCTACGTTTTCAACTTGAGTAGATTTTCAAGTGTTTCACATCTGCAATATCGACTAATTGGCTGTCCCTTCGCCAAGTTTGATCAAATGAGAAGCCGCTTATTTCTCTTCAATCTGGTCAACAATAAACAAACTGGTTACTTGTTCAACATATTGAAATCTTTTAGAAGCAGGAAAAAATACAAATTACCCCGATTCAACACTTCTAGATATGGAAAATATTTCTTCGCTAGACGCGTGATTGAATGGAATTTACTACCCAACGATTTAACATTGGAAAATTTTCTTGTAGCATTTACGAGAAGATGTATTGAGTACTTTAACTGAACAAATATGTCATGATTATGTATACGATGAAACAAAATTACTTTTAATCTAGAAATTTAGAGATCGTGAAACCAATTCTACCCAAAAACCATTTGTAACAATTATTAAAAGACGAATGTCTTATGTTACTTGTTAATGAATAAATAATAATTATAATAAAATTAATCAACGCCATATCGTCGGTGTTAAGTCAGAGACAGCAAGTCGCAAAATTTAAAAAATCGAGTTATTGATTACATTAAGTTAAGCATTTAGTATGCTACATACCACAGTTATCAGATTCGGAAAACCAGGAATAACGTATCGAAATTGTTTTGAATGCTCAACGAAAACCGCTGATAGAACCAGAGTTGTCTAGAAAGTTCGTGCCGATTATAGGGAAAACGAAAGCATCTTTTTTGAAGGCAGACTTACATTTATTCAGTTTTATATTCACAATTGTGTTCCACAATCACTGTCCACCCAGAACATTTTTGCTTTCTCATCGAAAACTGTCGAAGGTATTTTTTTTGCTGTCCTTAAAGTCGAAGGCTTTTTCCCTTGAGATAACTTTGCAGGGGGGATTAAGAGACGAACCAGCCTACTCTATAATTAAAACTAACAAAAAACAAACTTTGCAGGGACCTGAACCTGTGATAATCTGATGGTTCAATACCTGGTTAGTTTAGCTAGTAGGACAGTTCCTCTTATCCAGACTTCGAATTAATTTTTCACGTTGTCAAAAACACAAGAAGCTAAGCATTGCCCCTTTTGGGACACGATGTCCATCACATTGGCAAATCCTTTTTTTTTTGCAGATAACATAAAGGGTGTGTCACATCAAATTGCATCACGGAAAAAACGATGTAGAAATTCGCCCAGTAGACCGATCCTTTTGAAAATTTTAGACAGTAAAATAAAAACTATTAAACAACTTTTGGCATTTTATTTTTATTCATACTTCGATCCCAAGCCCGTATGCTCGCACCTTCCTCTTTACCCCGTCCATAAGGTTCTGTACAACGTCAGGTTGTAGTTTTTTTTGAACAGAAATCCATTTTCTCTTGAAGTCCGCCTCCGATTCGACAACTTTTGGGTTCTTCCGGTGGGCCTGCTTCATAATCGCCCAATATTTCTCTATTGGGCGAAGCTCGCGTTAGGCGGGTTCATTTCCTTTGGCACGAAGGACCCCGTTGGCTTCGTACCACTCCAACACGTCCTTTGAATAGTGGCACGAAGCGAGATCCGGCCAGAAGATGGTCGGGCCCTCGTGCTGCTTCAATAGTGGTAGTAAGCGCTTCTGTAGGCACTCCTTAAGGTAAACCTGCCCGTTTACCGTGCCGGTCATCACGAAGGGGGCGCTTCGCTTTCCGCAAGAGCAGATCGCTTGCCACACCATGTACTTTTTGGCAAACTTGGATAGTTTCTGCTTGTGAATCTCCTCCGGAACGCTGAATTTGTCCTCTGAGGAGAAGAACAACATGCCCGGCAGCTGACGAAAGTCCGCTTTGCCGTAGGCTTCGTCGTCCATTACCAGGCAATGCGGCTTCGTTAGCATTTCTGTGTACAGCTTCCGGGCTAGCGTCTTCCCCACCATGTTTTGCCTTTCGTCGCGGTTAGGAGCCTTCTGAACCTTGTATGTACGCAGGCCCTCCCGCTGCTTGGTCCGCTGGACGAATGAACTTGACAAATTCAGCTTATTGGCGACATCCCGGACCGAACTTCTCGTATCACGTCTAAACTGCTTAACTACGCGCTTGTGATCTTTTTCACTGACGGAGCATCCATTTTTGCCGTTCTTCACCTTCCGGTCGATGGTTAGGTTCTCGAAGTATCGTTTTAGTACTCTGTTGACCGTGGATTGGACTATTCCCAGCATCTTACCGATGTCCCGACGTGACAACTCCGGATTCTCGAAATGAGTGCGCAGGATTAATTCACGACGCTCTTTTTCGTTCGACGAAATTTTTCCAAATTTACGAAAAATTGACAGTGAAGCATGGCCAACGTGATCTATACACTCTTATCTGATTATAAGCGAAAGCTGAAGATATAATTCCTAAAAATTAAATTTCTACAGCGTTTTTTCCGTGATGCAATTTGATGTGACACACCCTTTATTACATAATCTCTTATGGTTTTTGAATCATGTCTATTGTACTTCGCATTGTCCTTGTATTGTGCTTCATGTTTTGTCATTGTGAAGCGAAAATCAGAATAGATTCTTCAGGTTTCTATGAACACATTTTTTTAAATAAAAAATATGCACAAAATTGCATTTTTCCCTTCCGAATATGTATTCTACGTAACATAGGAACTTGTTTTTATGAAAACTGTAAAAAATATTAAACATAAAACTATCTGTTGATTATAATATAAAATTATGAGTTTTTTTTGTGGAAATATCAGGAAATGTATAGACAAATGCAAGATAGCTACAAAAAACAGCAAGTAATTATTTTTATACAAAAATATGTGACTATGTGCTTTTGGGCGGGCAAATCTGATTTTTCTTCCACGCCATGTGTTCATGTTCATGTTTTTATAAATGTCAACAATGCACCTCCGATTACGCGAATTGCTTTGGAATAGATAAACAATAGACGAAATCAAAGTAAGCATTATACAAGTGCGAATCGGAGAGCTTTGCTATGTAGGCTATCCGTGTTCAACTGGAATGTTTGGGACCCAAATCCCAAGTCTGATTTATCAAATCACGAGGCACGAATTCAGTTTTGAAATATTAAAATCAGAATTAAAAAATTTTACATCATGTTATTCAATTACTTGAAACACGTATTCCTTTACTCTTATTTAAAAAATTGTCTATACATTTCCGAAATTGTTACTGAAACTCTTCATTATAATATAAAATTGTCTTCAGACACTATTTTCGTATGAGATTTTCTCACCACCTGCAAAAAAGTGTTTTGCATTTACATATAATACTAATTTGATGAGTAGAAGTTAATATTCATCTATAATTTTTACTTTAAAAGTGTGTTCATTCCGCCTGAAACCAATTATTATGTTTGCCGCTCCCCGAACTCGTGAAAAGGAACTCAATGCCGTCAACGCGAATTATGACAGCTCCCATTTCCAACCAAGAAAACTTTGCAGGGATAACATTATTATTATTGCGGATTTATACAAAAATCAGGATAAATCGAGATCATTTCAGTAAAATCAGGGAAAATAGAGTGTTTGTAGAATATCAGAGAACATGCCAAAAAGTCTGAGAATTCTGAAAAATCAGGAAGGAAGTCATCGCTGATTGTCAGTCTAATATGCCCTCATATGCCTCTTTTGATTTTTTTTTTTCAAAGACGATCCGGGATTTTGCTTGAATTTTCACCAGGTATTGTTTATATCGATACTGTAGCGAAATTAAGAAAGATAGAAGTTGGATGTCAAAGAACAAATTGTAGAGCGAATAAAGAACTTTAATTTGATTTATAGAAATAATCAAGTTTAATATGAATTTTTAGGATAAAATTATTAATAACTCATTAAAATATTCTAACTTTCATATTTTCACTTCCAAAATGTTATTTAAATCCATTAATTTAGATGTTTCACTATTACATACTGTACTAAATTTTCTCATCTACCAAATGGAAGCAACAGAATCGTCGTGCGTAGCATACTTTTGAATGTTCGAGGCAACAGAGTCCGAAACAAAAAAAAAAGTTCTATAACTCTGTCATTGTAGAAATTCGAACATATGCCTAGAAGGATTTTTTTCATCAAATATGATCGTCTAACACCTCCTGAGAGATTCTAGAAAAATATTTTTTTTTGTGTGAGAAAGGTACTTTCTGAATTTAAGGGGATGAATCAAAAATTGAATTCTTCTTCTATATTCCAATAACCATATATGTATGCATAAAAAACGAATAAAAAAATTGTTCTCTGACTCGATTATATATAGGATAGAATTATATACAGTGAGAATAAATTCGAAATTGTATATAATCGAGTCCGCCTTGTACTCATAATTACTCAGAAAGCTGTTTTTTTTTCATACAGCAACAATTGTTGATATATTCCAATAGAGAGCCTCTATGAATAACAAAAAATCGATATGTTTAAGAAGACAGCAAAATCAGCTTAAAATAAAACAATAAATCAAATCGTCAATTCAAATTTGCTGGTTAGAAGTAAAAATAGAGGATAATCTGATAGTCTACACTTTTTACTTGGACTGTAAAAACATATAGATTTCCACCAGCTAACACAGAATTAACGTCAATATCACTATTTGTTCATTCATTGTCGACTCATCTCAAGTTCGTTATCCGGGAAGTTACAATGAGTTACATTTTTAGGCAACGTATCAATGAAAGAATTCTGTGGCAGGATACAAATACAAATGTGTCAAATCGAACATGGTAGTGATGGTAATCCAGCTTGAGTCTATTGAACGCAAATAAAACTTATCTGTCTTGAAACCATGTTACGGCAATAAAAATGTACTCAAAATTAAGGTCATTTATTATACTTCAAAGGAAAGTTAGCGACACTCTCGAAACTTTTCTTCGAATACTACTCATCATCTTTTGGACACTTTGTTGGATAACCTGAGAAGCTATTTTGTTCCATTTTGTTGAAGAGATCTCTGGCGCATCCCGAATCACTTTTCCATTTTCCTTCAACTTCTGTTTAACATTTGCGCAATGAATCGTAATTGGGCGGAATCGAGGGCAGATGGGGGAATTTGTTATTTTCGAAGAAATGGGTGATGTCTCGATGTCTCGACCACTATATTTCTTTTCCGCTGTAGTGGTAGATTGCTAAATCAGTCCAAAACTTTACATGCCTTTGTTAGCTTCAATGTAAAATATAAAAATAGACATAACAATACGATAAATCACCTCCATCATACAATATTCTCAAATTCGATTCCGTTACAGGATACCGGATGTGATCATAGGAATAACCTTACACGAACAGTTTACGATCATTTCTATGTTTTTCCATCCAGTTTGGCTAACTAAAGCGTGTGATTTCTTGCTTGATTAGATCGTAGCAAAAAAAAAATTTTTTTTTTTCATCAATGTAACTAATTATCCTTGTACTGAATTTGTGCAGTCGTTATTTATTGAACAATTAATCATCAAAGACGAAATTTTCAAACAAAAATATCTCTGTATTGAAATGTCGTACAGAAACGTTATAAGAATCACATGAAAGCTGGTTGATAATTGAATTTGCTATTGAAATAGTTAGCAAAAAAAATGGTATAGTCCACAAAACTTTGAAAAAACAGAAAAAAAAACAATTCTTTATTTCTTCTCAATATTTTTGGTTACAACATCCACACACATCTGTGCGAGAAGTCAAACTTCATTGTTCTCATTTCAGTTTGGTAGATTTTATGATTGGAATGGGAGCCCACATTTGTCCACTCGGTGTGCGAGAAGATCCACACACATCAAGATAGAAAAATGTTCGTAAAATATTCGAAACTTGAGAATTCAAGCTTACAAAAGATGTACATCTCATCATTATACGTTCATTCTATGTACGAAAAAATGTATTTCATTTGTAATGAAAACAAACGGCAATTACTTTTCGGGGAACCCAAATCGTTTTAAAAGCTTCAAGTATTCTTCCAAGCCTTGTGACAATATGGACTCAGAACTTCAAAGTTAAATTGGGTACATAACTTGTTTCGGTAAAATTGACTCCTGGGGCAAAGCTCTGGTTATATTCTCAAAAACTGGTCAAAAGTTTACAAATTCGAACCTGTTGTAAGGATATAGTTGTGAAATGGGTTTTCAAATGCATGGTGAGTCATTGGGGTGACGAAGATAGAAAAATTAGATCAGAATTATTGCCAAAAAGATCGTTCATTCTACCATTTCGATAAGGTACACCACAGCAATTTGAAATTCAGGGTAAATTGAAATGGAAACCATAACTTTTACTAGGAATGAAGGATTGACGTGATAAAAATATGTATGCTTAACATTATCTTTCAACTCACCTTATGACAGAATATTGGAATGCCTTAACGCAATCCGCGCCTTTGTTTACTTTTCCTTGTTCCGTGAAATCAAAACGTTGCACGTCAAGTAATCAAATATGGATAATCAAGTGTAGTGGTTTTGAAAACTGAACTGAAAAATCTCTTTCCGTATAGCTCTGAGCATCTTAACTCACCCCACGTTTTTTTCAACCCTGGGGTTAGTTGAAACCAGTGAAAATCGACTATTTTTTGAACATTGCTGCAGATGCTGAACGTTATTTGTCGGTGATTGCGGTATGAATGAATGATGATAAATTTAGAAAATAAGAATCATTCATATTTCTTTCTTCAGTATATTCTGCATAATTTATCAATAGACATGATACAAGCCAAATTGTAAAATGTAAAAAATGGTTCAAATGGTCCAAACCAAATGGTCAAAATGTTTAGATTGTTTTGGATTTATTTCTGAACAAGTTTTCCCAAGGCATCTCCTCCTCCGTTCCTGGATGCGCTACGTATTATTTGAATATTTGAATATTTTTCCCATAAACCTCATTAGTGGGCGTTTTGAGTGGCTCTACTCTGACATGAAAACGTCTAAAATAGTATTCTTGATATTATTGTTTCGTATATTAGTTCCCAGTATGTAGTGTCCATTTTGCGTGTATCAGACTACTTCCCCACATCTCACCTTTTCCAAAACCCTTTTTTCCAAATGTTTATATGCAATTCTTTCAATTTAGCGTCTCATAAATCAGTTGTAGATAGGTCGAGAAGCAAAACTGCACATTTAACTCGCGATAGTTCCGCGTTCCAACTTACCCCGCTTTACGTGAAACAATGCATATGAAAACTAAACATTTCAAAATTGATATTTTTCGAAACATCCCTATTTCTCATCGAAAGTCATCTGTCATACCTTGTATATGCTTTAGTGATTTTTTAAGATAACTTTCAATAACTTTTTCTGAACTTTGAAAAAACCTTATATCCAAAGAATAATGAACAATTTAATGCCAAATCGGCCAGGAAACAGCAAACTTTGACCCCACCCTCTCCTCTCTTAGTACTTAACCCCCAAACTACCCAAAAAAACTACCCAAAATCACTATTGTAATATGACCAATTTAAATGATTTATTAAATAGCGTATTAAAAATCATTGATCTTTCTTTCAAAAAATCGTAACTCAAAATCAGGATGTCTGATTAATATATGATGTTTGACAAAGTTATTGGATAACTAATGAAGTATTTATAAAAAAATACATTTAAAATACACGGTCAAAAAATCTTATTCAAAAGTTGAATTTTAAACTTCAAATTCAAAACTGAATCATTCCAAATATCTACTTTATATTGAATATTTGTTCCTCTTTCACGTTGTGTTGAATTGAATTATTTTTTTTCATTAATAGGTATTTGCCACATTTTTTTTCTATTTTCTTAATTCGGATGGGATGGTTTTACTATTTTCTGTTCTGTTCGTATCGCTTGATGGTTTCCCGAATGGGTCGCAATGATTGGTGCACCTATAACTCTTAACTTCAATGTATGAAATTGATGTCGATTCTAAATATGCAATTTCATTTCCAAATTGTTTCTAAGCTATTAATGGGCGGAAATCTGCTAAAAAAAAAAAGAATATAAATGATAAACGCTCCAACACTTTATTTCGGCCCTCGAACAAGTTTCTGCCGATTTCTACAAACAATGAAGTGAACAATCCTCCCCGAATCTTTGTGTTTCTTCGCAGAAGAGCGCAGACGAATCGTTGCTGGACTGTTACCAACAAAAAAGCGATAGAAAGCTGCACTTCCTTCCTTCCGGCCCAAACTGTTTTCTCTTGTATCAGTCCAGTTAAGCATCTCTTGGAAGAAGTTTCCCATTTTGCTCTCACGAAAAGTTCCGCTAACTGATGTTTCATTTATGTTTCTTACGCTGACTGAACACGCTCGTGCGGGCAGTTCTAGTGCGAGCGAGCATACACCATTGCTAACTTCTTGTAAATTATGTTAAATTTAAAAGGATCTTTTACAAGTAGCGAAACAGCGTAGCGCTGATGCGTCACTAAAATTGATGCAATGTTGATGCAGTGGAAGGAATCATTAGTTAACTTGGTTTGAAAATTCTCCGAGAGCAGAGATTAATTTGCATTATGAGATTCATTTGGATGTAATATTTTCCATGTAGATACAAGACGGGAAGTGATGCACTGTCATCCGGCTTCTCGTGACTTATTCACAAATACTTGACTTGCTCGAGTGCTGTTGTGTTGCCGTGCGCTGAAACTATTAGATTTAATAACTTTCCTGAGTGCTGCAAGATTTTCTTCATCCGTCTTATTGAGGAAAATACACAACACAGTAGATTGAATTAACAATGTTCTTGGAACCACACGTTGAAAACCCCCTAAGCAACTCGAATATTCCATTCACGGAATCGCCGAAAACAAGATCCAAACAAGATGTGCGTGTGTATCCATTCTATTCAGTTGCAGCTCCTTGGAATCATATTCCATTTTGACAGAGTGAATCCGTGTGTTTCCTAGCTTCGTCTCCTGTTTGGTTCTCACAAAATCTCTATATGTACTAGGTGTTTTCGAGTTAGCTTTCTTTTGGAAAAAACCTAGACCCTTCTTGTTGTTTTTTTTTTTTTTTGAGATTTTTACCAAGTAAAGTTGATGATCGATGTTTTTACACCTATAAAGTTTCACTGAAATCTTACATTGTGCTGACAACTCGTAAGTCGAGTTAGCATGAAATTTGTTAATAAGTAATAGCATTTTTGTTTTGTCCTGCGCTGTCTACAGTTAATTGCAAAATTGAGTTCTCTATGTTATTTTTAAGGTTTGTGGGGTTGAAAAGTAAATAATTAAAAGCGGCAGTAATCATAACATCGAACCTGTTTACTCACATATAGTGTTAAGAATGAAATTAAAATGGTCACATTGCTCCATGTTCAAAAAACAATCACAAAATATTCAGTTCAGACGTGGCAGAATTGAGTGTACAATTCCAGTTTTTCTTAAAAAGAAAATTGACGTCAGTTCAGAAATGTTAACAGATAACAAAAACCAATCCCTCAATATTTGGAATGGCCCCTTTGGGGTCCAGCAAGCAGTGTTGGACGCCAAAATATATATTCCACAAAATACTTCATCTTATATAAATGTGTTTATTTTACATGAATTGTTGAAGATTTAAATAATTTTGCATTGTTTTGAAAATGTATATAATACTAGCTGGCCCGGAAATCGTTGTTCTGCCATATAAATTATTTCTAATGAATATGTTGGGTGTTAAATAAAACATAAGCAATGTATTAAGTAAGTGTGTTTGAATGTTTTAACAATCTATAAAATTAAACGAATGTGTTCGATGAAGAAGAACGAATGAAACGATTTGAGCGGATGTTTATATGTCCAATGTATTTCATTAACCCATTTTGTGCCAAGCGTTCGAAAAATCGAACAGTAATTTTGATAATTTTTCATGACTTTGAAGCAACCAAATGATAATGTTTTTGCACCAAAAGATAGTTTAATTTATTAGCTACCACTTACCCACAATTCCATTCAATTTTGTATAGCTTTATTGGGCCGTAAATTCGATTTATGTCTGGAAGGTGTTTTCAATTTCAACAAAAAACCAATATTATATAAAAATATGTGAACTTCTCTACAGTATAACTTTGATGGACGAACATACATTGTGATGTAGAGCAAAAACCATATGTTTGAGCTCCTACAGAAAAATAACAGCCGGGGAAATTGAGTGTTCGAAAAATCGAACGTTAACCATAATGAACTTTTTTTTCTGTTGAAACTGACTTCCGCAGCGCATTCTACTTCATTTACTTTGGAAGACGGAAGGTTTTTTCATTAATTTCAGCATTTTCAATTGTGAATAATTGTTAGTTTCAATTAACTCAGCAAATATTATCGAAAACTTGCAATTCATTGAATTTCGTGTTTAGAGGTGTTGGAGGAAATCAGTACGGGAAAAAATGATTCTAATGATATTGCTGGGTGAGTATTCCACCTGATTATGTGGGCGATCTCATCTTTCAACAGTATCGGGCAGTCATTCACATTTCGGAATCCGACGAATTTTCACGAATCGATTTTTGCATTCTTGAAACCGTTCGACTCAAATTCAATAGTTCTGAGCAAATGTGGCAACCTCGCCTTGTTGCAAGAAATCATCAAAGTGATTCATCCGAATTCGTGGAGCAATTTATTCTCTATCAGATTGGCAGACTCAGAAGCAATTTGAAATTTGAATGAAAATTATCACTCGAAAGTGTTTGCATACATAGAAGACAGCCCTGATGCTAACCTTACTTTTTTCTATAAATTTCCTCGCATTTGGTGCAAGGAAATTTAGGTGCAACTTTATCCATAATATAAAATAATCATCCGACACAATTTTCGTTCAAGTCTTTTCTCCACTTGCAGGGAAGGTGTTAATTTTTTTACATAGAAGACGTACTTGATATGTAAAGCTAATTTTATTTTGTATTTTTTGTTTTAAAAGCGTTTTTTCCACCCGAATATCCATTACATTTTTGCTTCACAGAAATGGAACATGGAGCTCAATGTTGTCAATGTTGAATTGCGTGGCAAGGCTGCCACATTTGCATAATTCGATTTGACTTGAGTCGAACGGATTGTAAAATACAAAATTGCAATTCGTTGGGGTAATTTTGACTCGATCGGTTTCCAGAATACGGGTGAGTAGTTGATCAGACGACAGATCTGGAATTGAACTATCGATTTCTTCGGGGCGTATTTTGTGGATACCCAAACTAAGAATGTGTTTATGGGGTAATCCTCACTTCTTCCACTCAACCGAATACATTCAGCAATAGATGGGACCGAATCCGATCAGATTGAACACACGCGCTCTTATGTGATGACAACAACGTGATTGTGATATTGTAATTCGACCAAGTGTGATTTACAGTATTTCAATAATTCATTGTGCTTACTCCAGGTCGGACGTAGCGCCATCTGCCATTTAGCAACGATAATATCGTTCTGTTTGAAAAACGAATGATGATTGAATTATTTGGATATTGTTCATACAAGAAATACTGAAATCGCGTTTTTTTACTCTAATCGGTATTTAATATACCGTTCTGAATCATATTTCGGACACTTTGTTTTAATATCTTGAAATGCTTAATGTACTGATGATATACCTATAAAAGTAATATCACAATTGCTTCTTTAGAGTAATCCCTTGGTTTCACTATCATTTCAAATGAGGACTACATTTTAATTATAAAATGATCGGCACTATCGTTTGTGTTTGACGTTTACTTAGCGTTAGCACGTAGAATTTACCCGTTCATAAACATTTAAATTTCTCCCGTGTTTCATCAGTTCTCATCATCGTTAATAGTTTGCTGTTATTGCTTGGTAAGTGTTTCGCACTTCACTATAAAATATAATCAAGTGTAATGTAAATTTCGTTCCAAAAATTACAAAATAAAGTGTCCGAAATTTGATTTCTTTATAAATAGTGTCCGAAGTTTGATTCTTATTCGCTTCATTTGAAAAGCATTTTATTCGATGATTTTTTTATGTTTTCAATCATATAGGTACCAAAGTAGAAAGCTTAACAGCATATTGAAGTATTTTATTAAAAATATCAACCAAATACTACATGTGCATGAAGTTTAGATCTGTTTTGTGCAGCCCGAAATATGATTCAGAACGGTATGGTAATCAAAAACTCGAAAAGTACGGAACCGATTGAGCTCAAAGTTAGACACAATATACAATCCACTTCAAAGAGTGTTGTTACGACATAAAAAATTGGAAAATTTTAAGAAAAAATGATTTTATATCTGACCAGAGTGCGTTTCTGAAATTGACCTTTTAATGAAAATTGACTATTCAGTAATGAATGTGTTCTATGTGATTGAAACATCTTTTTTCCACAAGTATGACAAAATCGTGAACTGAAATTGTGTTTCGAAGTGATTTCAAATTTATCGATTTCCCTCATCTATCTCTATCTCTATATGTATAAAACTGTTCTGTTCGTTTGTGTACGCGTCAAAAACAGCCATGCAACCCCAATGTGCCACAACAAAGCGTGGCAGGGTACAGCTAGGTTGAAATAAAAAAAATAACATGATTTACATCAACGATTTAAAGTGTGGATCTCGTTGATTTGTCAATTTTTGAATTTACTTTACTATTTGGCTCTTTGCATTTCTTCCCAATTCTCCCTTGCTTTTTTTCCGGCCAGTAATGTTGAAACCACGCCGTTAGCTGATTAATAAAATACTTGTTGCACCTATAATCACAAGGGGAATCGACAGATGAATTATAAGGAGAGGCACATTCGAAATGAAGCTCGATCTGTGGATCGAAGATGATTATTATCAATCCTGAAATTTTCTTCCATAATACAAAAACCTTCTTCAATGGATCACTCCACTGAATCAGTGCAGAGCCTAAAATCAGAGTTCGTGCATTGTAGCGTAAAAAACTCATGTGAACTGCATGAACCAAAAAAAAAATATATGCTCTATTCGTTGTTATTGTTGTTTATACCCTCAAGACATAAATAACACTCTCTCCCAGTTGAACGGCCGATGCAGCACTGCGTTTGGAACACATCCAAAATTATAGGATAAACTCTTGTTCGAATCCAAATGTACTGTTGTGGAAAAGAGGTCGTCCTCGACTAGTCAAGGAAGTAAGCCTTTTCGAAACGACTGTCTGCCACTTGCTTGTTGGATTGCCCCCAGCAGCATCCATTGTTGGAAGTTCACTGAATGGAGAGTTACAGAGTGCAGTATAAAACATCTTCCTTAATTGACTTGTCCAGTCAAAATGGCGCGCTCTGTTGCCATAGGCATGCATACAAATGTTTTTTTTTTCTCAGACCGTCGTCTTACTATTAATTGTTTATTTGCATTTTAAGTATTGCAGTAAAAATCGGTACAATTTGGTGGGTTATTCTGTACATTGTGTGCTATAGTTGTTCTCTTCAAATTCATCTTGACTATAACAAACATAACGGTAATAGTGAATTAGGCATGATAGGCAAACAGAGTCGTGGGACGGACTATTTGCATTAATACTATTTAAATTTTCAACAGCAACAGGAAACTGATGCCAGTGTCACTCAATGCGTTAATTAAATGATTCGTCTTTATTGTATTTACATTTGTTATCCGGGAAGTTACATCGATTCAATTTGTCTGTGCTTTCGAGATGAACCAGCGAAACATAATTCCATCTCCAAAGAAGATGACAATCTGTTTCCTTCACTTGAAGATGTTTAGATAGAATTCATCGTTTATCTTCATACCTCATGACGATTCGATTTTATATAAAGGGTGTGTCACATCAAATTGCATCACGGAAAAAACGCTGTAGAAATTTAATTTTTAGGAATTATATCTTCAGCTTTCGCTTATAATCAGATAAGAGTGTATAGCTCACGTTGGCCATGCTTCACTGTCAATTTTTCGTAAACTTGGAAAAATGTCGTCGAACGAAAAAGAGCGTCGTGAATTAATCCTGTACACTCATTTCGAGAATCCGGAGTTGTCACATCGGGACATCGGTAAGATGCTGGGAATCGTCCAATCCACGGTCAGCAGAGTACTAAAACGATACATCGAGAACCTAACCATCGACCGGAAGGTGAAGAACGGCAAAAATGGATGCTCCGTCAGTGAAAAAGATCACAAGCGCGTAGTTAATCAGTTTAGACGTGATCCGAGAAGTTCGGTCCGGGATGTCGCCAATAAGCTGAATTTGTCAAGTTCATTCGTCCAGCGGACCAAGCAGCGGGAGGGCCTGCGTACATACAAGGTTCAGAAGGCTCCTAACCGCGACGAAAGGCAAAACATGGTGGGGAAGACGCGAGCCCGGAAGCTGTACACCGAAATGCTGACGAAGCCGCATTACCTGGAAATGGACGACGAAACCTACGTCAAAGCGGACTTTCGTCAGCTGCCGGGCCTGTTGTTCTTCTCCGCAGAGGACAAATTCAGCTTCCGGACGAGATTCGCAAGCAGAAACTATCCAAGTTTGCCAAAAAGTACATGGTGTGGCAAGCGATCTGCTCTTGCGGAAAGCGGAGCGCCCCCTTCGTGATGACCGGCACGGTAAACGGGCAGGTTTACCTTAAGGAGTGCCTACAGAAGCGCTTACTACCACTATTGAAGCAGCACGAGGGCCCGACCATCTTCTGGCCGGATCTCGCTTCGTGCCACTATTCAAAGGACGTGTTGGAGTGGTACGAAGCCAACGGGGTCAGCTTCGTGCCAAAGGAAATGAACCCGCCCAACGCGCCGGAGCTTCGCCCAATAGAGAAATATTGGGCGATTATGAAGCAGGCCCTCCGGAAGAACCCAAAAGTTGTCAAATCGGAGGCGGACTTCAAGAGAAAATGGATTTATGCTCAAAAAAAACTACAACCTGACGTTGTACAGAACCTTATGGACGGGGTAAAGAGGAAGGTACGAGCATACGGGCTTGCGCTCGAAGTATGAATAAAAAGAAAATGCCAAAAGTTATTTAATAGTTTTTATTTTACTGTCTAAAATTTTCAAAAGGATCGGTCTACTGGGCGAATTTCTACAGCGTTTTTTTCCGTGATGCAATTTGATGTGACACACCCTTTAAACATAGCAATGTAGAGTGATAGTTTCCCCAGTGGACTTTCCTTTCAATTTGATTTGAACTATATTCGAAGAATGTTTAGAAGCATCCAAATTTCGATTCATCCTTTCTCTGAAGACTCCTTTTCAACAAGAGCAAACGAATCCAAGAGAGTATGAGTGATATATTAGAAATCCAATATCATTCACCAGACAATTTCAATCTCCACAATCCATCAGTATCAAAAATGTTATTCTTCTGGAGCGCACCATGACTCTCGGACGAATTCTACCCGTATCATCATGCCCTTCTCTATGATAACACGTCCAAAGCTCCAATAACCATCATGCAGTGGATACCACATCCCACAAGTGGAACTAGGACGGTTGGTCCGATGGTGCCCATGGTTCGGCAACACACAAAAATCTCGGTGCAGTCGTCTCGTGCCGTCGAGAATCGAAACATGACCCCAACACAACCGGTTTTGGCCACGATAGGGATGACTGCTGTGACAGGCCATGTCACACCAGATGAATTTTTTTTATGTCACGCGGGGAACTCGAGATTATGAAAAAGTTGGTATGAATGTTGATGAGATTGGGACAGTTTATTGGGTCATATTGTTTCGTGGTAATAAATCCAGAGGGGATCTGTATTCCGAATTCAGGTGAAAGACAGAATACTAAAATAGTAATTTTCAGTCTTTGTCCTACCCAGTGCTGAAACAAAATATTCAACTTTATCTTTGTCTTGGTCTTTATCTTTATTTTTCATTATATTCAAACGATAACGAGGATCTGATGCAGTTGACGTGAACCAGATAACTCCGGCAGATTAACTGTCTGATTTATAGACGCTGTAATCCATTCAACGATAAAAGAAGAATACAATTATTTGCATACCTGTGAAAGCGCATGAAATTGAATTTGAGCAGTGAATCGATCTTCGGATTTTATTTCTCCCCGATATAACGACATCCATGCACACCAAAAAAGAATTCATTCGTTTCATTCTACCTGTAATGTCAATCGCTACAACAGCATCTACAGCAGCCTCAATAAGGAGATATCGGCTTCATCGGCAATCCCCACCTGTGCATCCTGTTGCAGATCGTAATCATTCGCCTTGGTTAAATTATTGACTCGTTCGCTCGAATCCAATTTTCTCTCCATGTAAATTTGATTTTGTGCTGCTCTATTTATTGTCATATTACTAAAAGGTCGTCTGATGCTGGAAACCGAGTAACCTTTACGGGGCGTGACTTTTATTTACCTTCGCGCAAAAAGAATTGCATTTATAGCAATTATGATTTATAAAACGGAATTATTGCTCGCTATCTTTGCCGAATTTGGCCGGTAGAAATCGTTGACCATTAGCAAACAATTGTATGCCGGTGAAATATGGAAATCGAAGGTTGATGGAAATATTGTTCCAATCCCGTTGCCTTTCTATCGAGGCCACTCGCGGAGAATGATGAATCTGGATGGAATCAATTTGCTTATGCAATAAGCAAATCGTTTACAGAAAAACCTTTTTTGCTCTCTTTTTTCGGTTATACCAACGCCAGAGGACAGAGAAAAATTGGGACTGTGTTTGGAAGAGACACACAAATTGAACACAATTTGTTTGTTTGTAAATATTTAGCAATACGATATCATCGCTTTATTTTATCCATGTGTTTTCGAATCGCAGGAATATGTGCATATTTAACCCAAAAGGAGCAACGAGAGTAATGCTTTGGTGACACATAATAAATTGAAATCCACAAACGTAACGGAGCTTTGCAGAAATTTCCACGAAATCTGAGGTATCAAAAGGGGAAGACAATGCACAATGGTCCAGGAGATGCATTTAAGTGGAAATTAGCATTTAGAGCTTGACAGTTATTCTCTAGACAAAAACTGTCTTAGACAATATTGTTACATATGATAGAGCGCTTATTTTTATGTTATCAAAAATAGGGTGACTAAAATTGTCGATGAAAAAAAATATATAACTTTCTTATCTTTAGAGATGAAGGTAAACTTAGTTGGACAATGTTGTAGTCCCAGTTATTTGAGACATCTTTGTAAAATAAAGTTTTCTCTATCTATTAGAATAATCGATATAGCGCGTTTTTTCTATGTTACTTTAATCTATTTTTTCGCTCTAACATTTATATATCAAATTCTATATGCAAACTGTCTTAGGAAGTCTTCCGGAGCTTACTAATACAAAAATTTTTCGATGCAGAACTTGTCGATATCTCAACTTCACTCAAAGTTATTGATATTTCTTCCAAAAAAATACGCTCACTTCAATTGTTTGTCATTCTTTCTGGGGTAAACGTAGACAAAGTTTATTGGCGGCATTTGAAAGAGCATATTTCACTCTACATGATGTGTGATTTTCGAAACTATGTTATTTTTCGTGTTTGAGTAAATTGAAATTGAAATCATGAGTTTTTGGGTAAAAAAACATCAATAATTTTGAGTAGAATTAAGATATAGACAAGTTCTGCATCGCAAAATGTTGGTATTGGTAAGCTCTAAAAGTCGTACGAAGACAGTTTTGATGTAGAATTTGAAATATAAAGTTAAAGCAGAAAAAACACGTTTTTTCATGGTCACCCTAATGCAACTTAAAAAAAAGCGCTAAAACGATTATTTTAAAAGATAGAAAACTGTTTTGTTCTACAAAGTTGTTCAAAATCACTGGGGCTACAACATTGTTGAACCTATTTTTGATAACATAAAAATGAGCGCTCTATCATATGTAACAATTTTGTCTAAGACAGTTTTGGCCTAAACAATAAATATCTCCCACAAAGTTGTTTTTAGCGCTTTCTATCTGAGTTGCATTAGGCTAACTATGAAAAACGGGGTTTTTTACTCTAACTTTTATATTTAAAATTCTACATCAAAATGGTCTTCGTACGACTTTTAGAGATTATCAATACCAACATTTTGCGATGCAGAGCATGTCAATATCTTAATCCTGCTCAATGTTATTAATGGATTTTCATCAAAAAAACTCATGATTTCAATTTGAATTTACTCAAACACAAAAAATAACATAATTATATAGAGTGAACTGTGAACTGTTCTTTCAAATTCCGCCAACAAACTTTTTTTATGTTTACCCCAGAAAAAATGACATACAAATAAAAAGAGCGTGTTTTTTGGGAAGAAAAATCAATAACTTTGAGTAAAGTTGAGTTATTGACAAGTTCTGCATCGAAAAATGTTTGTATTAGTAAGCTCTAAAAGTCTTTCGAAGACAGTTTGCATGTAAAATTTGAAATATAAAAATTAGGGCAAAAAAAAAAACAGTTTTTTCATGGTGGCCCTAACGTAACTTAGAAAAGACGGGTGGGTAATGTCGGAGACATAACCGGAGTGACGTAGGACTATACAAAGAGGACAGCTTTTGTTGAATATATATTTTAAATATATTGTTTTATTTTCTTCTCCTACGTGAATACCTACCTAACTGAAAAATGGATTAGTTTACTGTTTACTCTTTATGAATATGTTGATGGTTCTGAAAAGAACCTTTGGTGTTGTGTTTTTGTTATCACTCGATATTCCCATCTTGTTCGGTTAAACCTTCCTGTTTAGCTATTGCGTTTGCCACTCGTCACAGCTTTAACAGTTAGAAAATTTCTTCCCATCCAGCTTGTGACATGTTGTTCAGTAAATTACATTTAATGCAACGTGCCGGAGAAACACTTTGCCACTCACTGAAACTAATTCTTGCCTTGATGAGCGCCGAACCGAAGCTGCTCTGTTCTTGATGCGGGTTTTCTGATTGTTTTCAGCTTTGCAAGCCAACTCGAGCACTCCGACGGCCGAAACTCTATAATCGCTGTTAGGTATACTGGTGCTCCGGCACCAATCCGTTCGGCCTAGTTACCTTTGCGGAGCAATCAGTGAATGCGACCAACAGGAAACTGGAGACCTGCACGGTTCGAGTGGGACTTTGCCTTTCCCTTAACTTGTCCTCCTTTGTTACGTCCACGATGCCGATGCCGTACAACCACACGGGTTTGAAAGAAAATAAGATATTTTTTTGGGGTCCGCGTGTTTTATACTCTAGCGGTACACACTCACAGGATAGAGACAAATCGGCAGACTCAGCCAGAGGGGCGAGTCCAACGAGACGAACGAATGAGCGTTAAAAGGGAGCCATGGCAAAAAAATACATTCATTACGATTTGTTCGCTCGTTGGATTCACATGCAGGCTAAAAAGGGTCCTTTTCAGGATCACAAAATTATCTTCAATCTAAAGAGTTTATTGTTTTGTTATCACTCGATATCCCCATCTTGTTCGGCTAAACCTTTCTGTCTAGCGATTGCATTTGCCACTCGCCACAGCTTTCACAGTTGGAAAATTTCTTCCCATCCAGCTTGTGACATATTTTACAGTAAATTACATTCAATGGCACGTCGCATTACCACCACTTAGTATCGGATTGGAGGTAATTTTAACCTGTAATTGAACATTTGCGATGACAGTGGTACAGTGTCGACTTTCAATGTGGGGTCATAATTTGGACCCCGAACTCTATGTTTACAAAAATGTCCAACTAAATATGTCGCATTACAGGTCCGTCCAATTAGCTAAATGTCGAGATAATTGTAAATTACTGTACTTTCAATCTAATGGCGGGTTTACATTAGGTAGATCTATAGCTATAGATGGATTTATTCACGTGAAAATAGGTGTAAACGGGTGAGAATAAATATGATACACTTATTCGAGGTATATATAACTTGAATAAATTCAGCATATGTAAACGCTTGTGAATTTCTCACTGGTGAAGTTGGATACAGTTCTACTTTAGGTGAATAAATTCACCGAAAATATGAATATATTCATTATAGAAGTTCACGCTAGTGTAAACGGTTGATGCGATTTCTATAAATCTCATCATATTTCTTCACATGAATATATCACTAGTCTAAACCCAGCCTAAAAGCAATTTAAGAATTGGGGAAAATCAATAAGCTCAGAACAACTGCCAAATTCACATACTCATCAGATCCTGGCAAACAAATTATGAAAAAATCAATTTGTGTTTTATTATTATTTTGGATAATGTTTTAGAAAGCATTGAACTGTATTTCCTAAACTCTTTTTTGGAAGGTTTAATGGCCCTAAAAAGTGCCTTGTTTTATGGAATGGTTCCAATTTAGAAAACTTACTAGAAAACGTACTCGTGGTTTTGAAAAAAAAACATTTCGAACGCCCTCGATGCCGCCTTGGATTTGCCACCAAAGCAGTTTGTAAAAGAACAAACTTTTTTCTTCTGCTACCTGATGCCGTTTTGCGATTGCGTTTGCCACTCGCCACTCGCTGCAACTGCCTGTTGTCTTGATGTCCACCGAACCGAATGTGTTCTGTTCCGAATGCGGGTTTTCGTATCGTCGCGAGCAACTTTGCCAGCTAACTCGATCACTTCGGCGGCCGAAACTATATAACGCCGGCTAGGTGGACTGGTGCACTGGTACTAACGCGCTCGACCTAGCTACCCTTGCGGGGAACTCCAGATCAACACGGTTCGAGCGGGATTTTGCCTTTCCCTTCACTTTTCCTCCTTTACCATGTCCAGACATGGCTGCTTTGGTTGGTTTGTAAATGTGTTGTGATGCGAACCGATGTGGTGTACGGTTTGAATGAGAATGATCGTTACGGAAGGAAGGAAGGTATTGTATTATAGAGACTTCAAACTTTTGCAGTTCATTCATCTCTAGCCTTGAGAAAGGCCCTTTGAAAACTCTACTCTATTCTACTCCAGCGCTACCACCTCCGCCCTCTTGCCTTGAGAAAGGCACTCGATCCCTCGTCGTCCAGCTCGTCCAGCAACGATGTTGTCCAGTCGGTGTCCACACAAAGAATGATCGTTACGGCAGCGGAGCGGGGATTTTTAAGCTGACTGGCTGGCTCGAGAATTACGCATGTGTGAGACTGCGACCAATGTTTCGTTCATTTTTTTCTTTTTCCTTTCCAATCGTGCTTCATTCTATTTCGCTGCTGCTCTGGTGGCCCGTTTTGGTCAGTACGATTTGAGGAGCACAAAATGGACCAATCAAAAATGGGCACATAGTGCATTTTGACAATGCTTGATATTTCACAATTATTCAATTATTTATCTCAAGAAAAATGAAATGTTATTCGTTTTGATAGATGCGTAGATATATTTCCTATCAATTGATGCAAAAACCTTTGCGATCTATTGAGAAATGCTCGAGTTATAAGCGTTCCAAATCTTGCATTTTTTCCTACTTGTTCAGTACCTAGATTTCCATTTCACCCCCTATATCTTCCGGTTAGACGTAGTCCTACGTCAAAAAAACGCTATATCGGTTATTTCAAGAGATAGAGGAAAACTTTGTTCTACAAAGATGTCTCAAATAATTGGAGCTATAACATTGTCGAACTATGTTTACCTCTATCTATAAAGATAAGAAAGTTATATTTTTTATTTCATCGACAATTTTGGTCACCCTATTTTTGACAATATAAAAACGAGCGCTCTATCAAAGGTAACAACTTTGTCTAAGACAGTTTTTGTCTGAAGAATTACTGTCAAGCTCTGAATGCTAATTTCCACCTAAATGCATCTCCTGGACCATTGTGCAATGGTGTGACATGTGCAATTCCAAATGAAATCGAACTAAAATGCAGATTTTAAAATCTTGTATTTTTGATTCGAACGAAAGTTTGAGTTTCGTTTGGGTTGGAGGAAATATGAGTTTTCCACAGCATTTGGGATTTTTTTGACTCAAGTGTATCTTTTGGAAAGAGCGTATCGATTTTAGTAAGAGAAAACTTTGATAATTTATATCTCAGAAACTATGAGTGCAAAAAATTATTTGCAATATCTAAAATACATATTTTTTATTTTTTCATATAAAATAGAAGTCATTTAGAAAATTTTAAAAAAATGAGTCCAAGATGGTAAAGCTATTTTTGACGAACTTTGTGATGCATCGAATTTTAATGAATTTTCGAAAATTAGAATTTTTGTATGTTAACAATCATTTATAGCAACTTTTCCAAACACATGATCACGGTAAAACTATATGTTTAGGAGTTTCATTGAAAAACATTATCGCTACGTTTTATATTAACCCACATGTCTTCAAATCTTTTTCAACATAACTCCTAAACATATATTTTACCATAATTATTTGTTTGGAAAAGTTGTTGAAAGCTATAAGCAAATTCATAAAATTTCATGAACATAGGAGCATAACACGACAAACATAATAAAAGAGCCTATTACTATAAAAAAGACAATAAATTACAAATATTTTTTAAATATCTTGAGAATGAATTTATAAGGAGATTGATAAAGAGATTTTCTGTTTTAAGTCACATCCGAATTCATAATTGTGGCTAAAAATAATAGTTAACATACACAAATTCTAAGTTTAGAAAATTCATAAAAATTCGTTGTTCCACAAAGTGTGTAAAAAATAGATTTACCATCTTGGACTGATTTTTTTGAATTTTTACATGACTTCTATTTTATATGAAAATAAAAAAAAATTAAAAATACACATTTAAATTAAAATACAATTAAAATTGAAAAAGACAATAAATTAGAACTGTTTTTTTTAAATATCTCGAGAATGGCTGCATATAGAAGGAGATTGATAAAGAGTTTTTTTGTTTGTTAAAATCACATCAGGATGGCTAAAAATGATTGTTAATATACAAAAATTCGAAGTTTCGAAAATCCATAAAAATTCGATGTTCTACATTGTTTGTAAATAATAGTTTAACCATGAAAGTCATCTCGTTGCGTTGCGTTCAACATTTTTGTAAATCAAGGTATCTATGTATGCACTGTAATAAAATTATATTTAAAATTTAATTTTGAAACAAATCTGTAAATTTTGTACCTTTGCTGAAAATTTGTAATACATATTCTGTATCTGAAATCTGGCGAAAAATCTGTAAAATACAGAATATTCTGTATTGAGGCAACCCTGATGGGAATGTTTCCAGTTTTTATTAATTTGAACCGTTTCCAGTGTGTCCAGAATGTTTCCAGTTTTTAATGAAACACAAATTTCTGCTTTACTCGAGAATTAAATCAAACAAATAAAATCAAATTTGGCCTGTAACGTAACGGAGAAACATGTTATTTGCAAGTGGTTGAAAAATCTTGAACGAGAATTGTGTCTGAAAATAATCTGATATTATGATGTCAAGTTTTGGTAGAAGTACTAGGAATTATATAGAAAAAGGTAATTGTGAAGGGTAGATTGGAAGATCAATGAATGAATAATTCTGTGATTGGACCCATGAACAGCGCTTAGTAAGAAAACGTGGATGTGATAACGAAAAATAAATTTTGGGCGGGACGAAGTTTGCCGGGTCAGCTAGTAGCATATATTTCTTCCGACTTGCACTGAGGTAACGCGTATTCTAGAGCTTGCCATTCCAGTATACATTAAAGGCGTGTTATTCGGCATAGAGATCTCAACTAAGTACTATTAATAAAAATGACGCAAGTAATACCTAAGTTGAGAAGGCTAAAGTTCCATTGGGAACGTTAGTGCCATCCACGAGATGTATAGCATATCAAACAAATCTTAGAGAATCTTCCGATTCGATTGGCATGCAAATCATCAGAGTTCGTTCGTAACGAAAATAGTAATTTACGCTAGGCTTAGGGACGCTTCTTATATACCTATCTCTACGAACACGCGTCAATTTGACGCAACACACATATACAGATATTCCATGTCAAACCGATATAGTGGTTCTCAGATTTCCGAGGAAAGCAGTAGTTTTGTTCCTTATTGAAAAATATTAGACCCATGTTTTTCAATTTTTTTGTCGATTCCCATTTCCATTTGAAGGTGGTCCAAAAAACGATTTTTCCCCCTTCATAACTTTTGAACCACTGGGTCTAATCAGATGATCAATATATGAATTTGAATATTTCGGTTTTTGTAGTTTTCCTAATAAAACTCGAAATGCCTCAAAATGACGCGTTCCATAAGCTTAGTATTAACGTTAACTTTTTTTCAAAAAACGAGACCAATTTCCTGAATTGGTACCCTTCCTGAAAGACGTAGTCCTACGCCAACAATAATTTTATGTGATGAATGACCATTGAAATTTAGAGGGCAAGAACCACCTTATGGAAAGCATGCCAGTTATGAAGTGACATGAGAAAGTGCAATAATCTGGAGCACGTTTCGCATGCTTTATATATCCCAAAACATTTCCCAAAACAAGAAGCCATCTGTCTTCGGAAACGAAGCCAACGCTTGTTGTGTCAATGTTGATCAATTAACCGCACAATCGTCACAGTATTGCGCTCGAAAATTGCAGTGTGAACATGGTCGACAGACACAGGAAGTGGCGCGTTCGTGCTGTTCGTCGTTTAGAGATTGGCATGACGCGCTGTCGTGTACACCAAACTCAAACGAATGATGTTTCGGATTGGGTCCTAATCCGATTACTGTGCACTGCTCTAGAAGTTCTTTTGTGTTTCAAATCCCAAGCTAATGTTGGCAGCGAGAAGGGATGAGAAATGGAAGCTAGAAGATGACTGTGGTTTGTGCCTCATCGATCGGATGTTAATTCGAGCTCGATACATTGCTTTTATTAATGGGAGTTTGGACGACAAATGATTGTGTTCGTGTAGAATGCATTATGCATTCGGGTAAATATGTAAAATTGTTACCGCTTACCGTATTTATGTTTAGAAGTTGGCAAGAGGATTCTTTAACAGTGTAATGAAAATCACAATTACAGCTACAGTAGTAGAATCGAGAAGACCTCGGCGTGAAAACTGATAGTATGACAAAGAGAAAAGTACTCAATTTTTTTACTTCCGAGTTCCGAGGCACAATATTTCACATTCGTCAATACATTATTTGGAATCTAATGACCCCGAATTAGCAACGGAGACATGAGGAAATAAAAATAATGGTGTTTTTACACTTTGTTACTAGATTACATAGATTCAATTTTTTTTTTATTAATCCGTTTATTTTTACAGGCTCAGTTACATAAGTTTAATGGAGCCAAACTCTTAACTATATTTCAACTAGCATATACAACATGTTGTTTCCTTAATTCTATGGTTAATGAGATAGGAAACCGATTACTCGCGGTCGACTCGAGTTTAGAAGGGTGACACATTTTCATTAGGAAAAGGATGGGATGTAAGGAGATGTGTGTTTCACTCGCACTCACATTCACATTCACATTCACATTCACATTCACATTCACACTGACACTTCACACTCAATTCTTAAAACTATCCTTACATCTAATATGTATTTACAATTTAACTTATTCTAATGTTAGTAGGAAGGGAACCGATAGCTCGCGAAGGACGAAAAGGAGGGGAAAAGGATGTATGAACAATCACACTCGAAGATCGATAGCTTTAAGGAAAACATATATTTGGGACATGTAATCAAGTTCTAACCGAGCCAACACATCTCTCACCGGCACATTGGACTGCTTTCCTTCAGCCCGAAGGGAGTTATCTAAATTCGATCTGGCGACAAGATACAACTCGCACGACCAAACAACGTGTTCGATGTCGTGGTAACCATGGCCACAACCGCAGAGATTGCTGTCGGCAAGATTAAAACGAAAAAGCAGCGCGTCTAACGAACAGTGATTGGACATGAGTCGGGAGAAGGTGCGAATTAAGTCCCGACTCAAGTCCAGACTTTTGAACCACGGATTGAGGCTAACCTTAGGGATAATCGAGAGGAGCCACCGGCCCAATTCATCTTCGTTCAATTTGCGTTGCCAGTTAACGATGGTATTTTTACGAACTAAAGAATAAAATTCATTGAAGGCGATTTGACGCTGATAAATTTCGCCTTCAATTGCACCTACCTTTGCTAATGAGTCAGCCCTCTCATTACCCGAAATGGAGCAATGTGAAGGGACCCAGACAAAGGTAATGACATAACAGCGTCTGGATAAAGCACTCAAATTTTCTCGTATTCTCTCAAGGAAGTACGGCGAGTGCTTTTCCGGCCTCACTGAACGGATAGCTTCGACAGAGCTCAGACTATCCGTTACAATGTAATAGTGTTCAACAGATCGTGAGGCGACGCTGTCCAGCGCCCAGTGTATTGCTGCCAATTCAGCAATATACACTGAGAAAGGATACTGAAGACTGTGTGAGGTGCTAAAAAATTTGTTGAACACTCCAAATCCTGTGGACTTATTCATAGAGGACCCATCAGTAAAGTACATATTATCTCAATTGACACGCCCATACTTTGCATTGAAGATCCTAGGAACGATCCCCGATCGATGATAATCTGGAATTCCATGGATTTTCTCCTTCATGAACAGACCAAAATGTACAGAGGAATTGATGTAGTCAGGAAAACAAACACGGTTGGGAGTATACGAAGAAGGATCAACCTGCATGGAGATGAATTCATGATATGAGCTCATGAATCCTGAATGAAAATTTAGCTCGATAAGCTGCTCAAAATTTCCGATCACCAATGGGTTCATAACCTTACACCGGATGAGGAACCGAAGAGATAATAAATTGAAGCGATCTTTTAGTGGGAGTAGGCCTGCCAAATCCTCGAGGCTCATGGTATGCGTTGAGGGCATACATCCCAACGCGATACGGAGACAAAGATACTGAATTCGCTCGAGTTTAATGAGGTGTGTTTTGGCAGCTGATTGAAAACAGAAACTGCCATACTCCATCACTGAGAGAATAGTTGTTCGATACAACATTATAAGATCTTCGGGATGGGCTCCCCACCAGGTGCCGGTAATTGTACGGAGAAAGTTTATTCTTTGTTGGCATTTTTTACTCAGATACCTAATATGGGCCCCCCAAGTACATTTGGAGTCGAACCAGATACTTGATTGACATAGCATGAGTGATCGGTTTACCCAAAAGTTGAAGCTTTGGTTTTGCTGGTCTATGCTTCCTAGAAAAAACCACCATCTCTGTTTTCTCCGTGGAGAATTCGATCCCTAGCCCAATGGCCCAGGTTGAAAAATTGTTCAAAGTATCTTGTAAGGGTCCTTGCAGGTCGGATTCGTTTGATCCTACGACAGACACCACTTCATCATCTGCAAATTGTCTTAGGCTGCAATTTTGTGTAAGGCAATTGTCGATGTCGCTTACATAGAAGTTGTACAAAAGGGGGGTTAAACATGAGCCCTGGGGGAGGCCCATGTAAGAGACCCGACTTACTGCCGAATCCCCGTGAGAAAAATTCAAATGTTTCTCACAAAGCAAGTTATATAACATATTATTCAATAGAGGCGGCAGACCCCGAGAGTGTAATTTGTCTGACAGACCTCTATTGAAACTGAATCAAAGGCCCCCTTTATGTCCAAGAATACTGAAGCCATTTGTTTCTTTCCGGCGTAAGCCATTTGAATTTCTGAAGAAAGCAACGCAAGACAATCATTCGTCCCCTTGCCCCTGCGGAACCCATATTGTGTATCTGAGAGTAGGCCATTCGTTTCAACCCATCGATCAAGGCGAAACAAGATCATTTTCTCCAACAATTTCCGTATACAAGACAGCATTGCTATTGGGCGGTACGAATTGAACGAAACCCGGACGCGGGTTTTCCGGGTTTTTGAATAGCTATAACTCGTACTTGTCTCCAATTATCTGGAACAATATTATGTTTCAGAAACCGATTGAATAAATTCAACAAGCGATGTTTCGCCACATCAGGGAGGTTTTTCAACAAGTTGAACTTAATTCGATCCGATCCCGGAGCAGAGATGTTGCATGAAAGGAGAGCAAGAGAGAATTCTACCATCTACCATCTCAAAACTCAGAATCAAGATTTTTTGCACGGGAGCGGAATCGGGACAAACCTTTCGTGCAAAATTGAAAATCCATTGATGTGAATATTCTTCGCTTTCATTCGTTGAAGAGCGATTTCTCATGTTTCGAGCCACTTTCCATAATTTTTTCATTGACGTTTCTCGTGACAAACCTCCCACGAAATCTCGCCAATAAGCACGTTTTTTCCCTTTGATCAAATTTTTGAACTGATTCTCAAGGGCTAAATACGTTTGAAAATTTACAAGAGTTCCACGTTTCCGAAAAGCTTTAAATGCTTTCGATTTTTCTATATAAAGCTTGGAACATTGGCTATCCCACCATAGATTGGGAGGTCTTCGACGAATAGTGGAACCTGGGATGGGTTTCGTTTGAGCGCGAACTGCGCTGTCATAGATCAAACGAGAAAGGAAGTAATACTCCTCCAATGGAGGTAAACCATCTCTGGAATTGATGGCTAGAGCAATCGCGTCCGCATATTTTTTCCAGTCAATGTGTCTTGTGAGGTCATATGCCATGTTCATAGATTTAGAAGAATTCGACCCAATGGTGATGGAAATTTTGATTGGCAAGTGATCACTACCGTTGGGGTCCTGGATTACATTCCACTTGCAATCTAACGATAATGAATTCGAGCAAAGCGAGAGGTCAAGCGCACTTGGATTAGCAGGAGGTTTAGGTACACGTGTTGTTTCCCCAGTGTTCAAAACGGTCATATTGAAGCTGTTACAAAGATCATATATCAACAGTGAACGATTGTTGTCGTACTGTTCCCCCCAGGCAGTTCCGTGAGAGTTGAAGTCTCCCAAGATCAATCGTGGCTCAGGAAGGAGTGAGCACATGTCAACAAGTTGCTTGCGGCTAACCGCAGCTCTCGGGAGTATCTTCGTCAAAGGGAGCTTTTTAAATCTGCCATCTCCCTCTTTTATTAATGCGCTCGTCAGACCCGTTTCTGTAATCACCCCCGAAATTTCTACGTCATGGCAGGGCACATACACGCGATATTCTAGTACGAACCAATTGTCGACAACAATCTCGTTAGCTTGCTTCCGGTCAGCCACGACAACACGCAGTTTGTTCGGTCGAACCTTTCTAATTTCGACCACGGAGGAATAATTTTTTGTCAGATCTTTCATGATCTGAATGACGTTGAGTGATTTCCCGTTGGATTTTGGCCGGAAGAAAACAACCCATGGGCCAGATCCAGATGCATCTTCTGGATAGACCTTGACACGTGGAGAGGGGACAACTGAGGGGGAGGACGAGGTCGATTGTTGAGCGGAAGCGGGAACAGTTGGGTTGGGAGGCAAGTTCGGGAGATAATCGGAAGCGGGAGCGGGAGATTGAGGGGGCGAAGTGGAAAAGTTTGCCAATTTTCTTGAAGGGGGCTTGTTGAGGTTGATTAACTCTTCCTCTGAAAAGACATCGTCTGAGGGGGGAACGCGTTTAAGCGACTTCCCAGTAGTTAGTGAGGAGGAAACATCTGACTCAATGTCCATATCAAGAGGATCGCACTCTGCCATTATGGCAGATATACAATTATGCATTTTCTTTTTTTTTTTTAAATCCTTAACCTACTATATATATACTTAAATACTTGAAGCGCACGGTGCGGATGATTTGTAACGGTGCTCCAATCGAACCACGTGATGATCGCTTGGCACAGCAGCAATGGTGTATCGCACCACAATACGATGACAATGGAACGGCACACGCTCACAGCGCCCGCAGTGGAGGACTTCTCCCTTCCGCTGGTTGTGATTACTTATCACTTCACCCACGCAATAAAGGAAACCCCGTTAGGGCGAAACAATCACTTCAGCGAAACCGATAACGGTATTGTTCCAACACAATAACGGACACGAACAACTTTGCGTTCGGCGGCTTCGGACTGCACGAGCAGAATCAATCTAGATTTAATTACATAAGCGATATTGTATCAGCTTTCAAACTTTAGTGTCATCAAACTTGAATTTTTTTATATTTTAAAAACATTACTCTATAATTTCATAGGCTATTATAGGCTACTCGGTTGTACAGAATAACCTTGAAGATTTTTATACCCCTTTGTCGTGGCTACGAGTTTACGGTAAGAAAACCCAGCTAGGGTTCGTTCAATACTGTATTTATAGAAAAGTTTTATTTGTAGCGTACATGTGAGTCGCATTTTACGCGGAGAATACACTCTGTCCAACTTCTATAAGACCAGGTGATGATCTTGCTACTTTGTGTCATTGTGAACAAACAATGCTTTAATTTATATTCTAGTGTGTGTGTATTTTTGACCACCACTGCATGATTTTCATATGTGTGTGTGCAAGCGCTGAGCGTAAACGAATGTTTTCCTATTTTCAACTGTTTAGATTCTATAAGATCAGTTACATTTTCCGTTGTTTTAGGTGTTTTGGTCAATTAAATCTGGAAAATGCCGAAGGGAAAAGTCCACACGGAGAGAGAAGAGGGACAAATCGATGCATTTCACCAAAAAAAATGTTGGTATCAGAGTAATTTCTCGTCGGATTGGACGATCCCATCAAGTAGTGATCAATTATTTGGCGAATCCTCAAGGATATGGTAAGAAGAAGAGAGTTCCACGTAAATCGAAGCTCTCTGACCGGGATAAGCGGGAAATAGCTAGACCAGGTTCGAATTCCTCACAATTGCATGTGCAAATAAAGCAATATTCAACTACCTAACTGCTCGGGTGGCAATTCATAAAATTTTGGTAAAAAAATCCTCACATAAAGAGGGCTTAAAAGGTTAAAACTCCTCATCTTACATCATCGTCACATCAGACGTCTGAGTTTTGCCGAAAACTCACATGAACCGACAGTGGGACAAGGTATGTTGTGACAAAAAATGTTTCCAAAAGAATGTATCTTCAATGTATAGGTTATCTTTACTGACGAAAACAAGTTTGTTTTGGATGGTCCTGATGGTTTCAACGGGTACTGGTGTGATTTACGGAAGAAGTAACAGTAGTTTTCAGCCAGGAATTTTGACGGAGGCTCGTGCATGGTTTGGGCGGGATTCTGCGCAACCGGAAAGCTCAAAATAGCTTTCACATCATTGAAGGATTACACTCATGTTCTGGAATCCTCTCTCCTACCGTATTTGCGTGGATATCGTCACAAAAAAATCACATTCCAGCAAAACAATGCTTCTATTCATACCAGTAAGTATACTAAGCAATGGATTAAAGACCGAAAACCTCTCCAACGTTGAATCCTGTTGAAAATCTTAGGGGGGATCCTTGTACGCAGAATCTACACTGAGGGAAAACGATACACCACGATTGAAGAACTCAAGGTCTCAAGGTTATATTTCGGAAAAATGGAAAAATATCGAGAAATTCGTTCAGCAGAATTTGGTAAATAGTATTCCAACACGAATTGTTCAAGGTTATTAGTCGAAATGGCAAGGTTACCAATTATTGACATGTAAATCAGCCTTTCGTTTAGAATCTTTCATTGATAATACTCATGAATTTTGAAATGACAAACTAGAAAACTAGACAGTTTAAATTATTATATTTCAGCACAATGAATAAACGAACAACTCTCTTGAACGGAATTGACGTTGAATATACTTTATTCTAAGCAGTCTGTTTGTGTTGCAACGAAATAGAATCAGGGTGGCCTTATAGAATTTGGACAGAGTGTACATGCCGCGTAGCAAACTTCATTTGTTCGGATTCCACGAATGAGATCGTTTCCATCGATGTGGATGAAGCGAAGGTGAGCCATCGGTAGGCCTTGTTAGATTCCAACGATTTAACCATCAAGTGTAGAAAACACGGGTTGTTTCGTGATCCATCCGTAACAGACGGAACGCGAAACACGAGAAAACTCGTGAGCGGTCCTTAATGCGTTATACCTCTTCCGCAGTGAAGCTTCCGCTATTTTAGACATTTGGGAATCAAAAGAGATAGCTCAGAGCGGTTTTGTAGGCATTTTACGCCTGTATATATCATTTATGTGTAATAAATAAGAAATTATCACCTGTAAATCACTACAAGTTGTTGATCCGCCCAAGGTGTAAGAACCGAATGGTAAGTAACAACCGCTCAGATCGGACAAAAATAGAAAACATTCTTTTCTCCAGAACAGTGAAAAACTTGAACCTCCGAAACTGTATTTTAATCTATACCAATTTTGTTCATTCATATAGAATTTGAAAGAAACAAGTCTTGATTACTACAGCACAAAACTTCACCACATTTGGTTAAGACCACTTCAAGTTACTGAATTTTTAAATTGGGCTCTCCAAAAGGAATTACATTGGGTAAAAGTGGTATCTCTCATTCGTTCAATAGATCATATTCAAAATTACACAAATTAATTTCGAATACTTGTCTAACCGTTGATCAAAATATCCGACAATTTTTTTGGCATATTGTAAAGTGACAGTCAAAAAATATACAATGCTATATACTTCTATCCGGTACTATGAGTAACTTTTAGAAAATAACGTCCACGCGTAATCTGGGAAAACAAATAGAGCAAAAAGAGAAAATGTAAAACTGGTTTTTTCCTAAAAAAATTAATAGATACACGTTTAACAATCATAATTCTTTTTTTTTAAACGCGTAAATTCCGAAAACCGTTCAGTAATAAACGCGTCCTCCTCCCAGTATACGCGTTTAGTAGCATTGTTTTTGAATTTCTCGTTTTTTCGCCAAATTGTTCGCTTCAATATCGGTAGAATTACTGTTATTGATTTTCTTTTAGGGGAAAAATATTCCGCGCAATCCCGTTCGCTGGAAAAATAGTCACATCTGCTACATCATGAAGATGTAGAAGCCAGAGTTTTCAAATTAAAAGCGATCTAACCCGGCGCTGATGCACATTTTCGCCGAAATATTTAGATGGCTTACGTTTACGGTACCTGAGAATAATCAATTGAGAAATAATCGGAATATAAATTAGAAACATTGAGTTGACAAACAGTCAAGAGAAGGACAATATTGTTGTACATTATATGAATGACACAAAACAAAATGATGTATATATTGGCATTATTTTTTACCATTTTAACATCATGAATCACTCACATAGATAAACTCATTTTATTATTATCGGCCATCTATGGAATATGATTAAAGTTAAAAGTTATCACTCAAAACCAACCGAAACCATTCTATGAAAATAATCTTCTCGATTAAACATTCATGTTTATTACCCGTGTTTGGAATGGAAAATTAATCCCCTCCTAAATTCTTCTCAATCCTTTTAACGCTGATGCCTCATACTCGATATATGGGCAGGTATTCCGCTCAATTTTGAATTCTGCCTCCATGGTTCATCATCTATCAAACCACCGATTCTGCCCTAACGTGAAACTAGATTTATTGGTACATCATGGTTTGCCACCCGATTCAGTGTTGTGCTCATGGGCACATATTAAACGATCACAATTTTATTGCAAATTTCGCCCTAAAGTAACCAAACACGGGTTTCGGGACTGATATGGGCAACATAGCGAGTAAGGCCAGGTCGTCCTTACCGCTCCGGGAGACGAATCTGTTGTTATAAAATAAAACCTAATATCATTGAAAATCCATCTAAAATCCATCACGCGATGCTGATCCACGAAAAATCAACGCACTGCAAACGAAGAGAACGGGTTTTCCCACGGAAAAAGAGTGCTTGATTCAACATCCAACTAATTCTGGAGATTTTGGAGTGCACGATATTCGAAGAATCGCACAATTGTCCGAGTTTTTCCCGCATCTGTTCCATTGAACAGAGAAATACTGAAGCATTGGATTGCTACTCTAATAATTAATTTTGCTCAACGAGATACCAGTTTCGAATTTTTGTACTCGGTATAAATCATAACCAAAATAAAAAAAAAATAAGTACGTTTTGTGAAGTCCATTTGATGAACTAAAACGAAACAATCGAAACGAAACTGATCGACCTGATCAGCATACATCACCTGCATCATACATCAGTACATGTATATGACATATTTCAAGGCGACCAACCGATGTGTACAACATAACGATGGAACACGTTTGCCTCTCCGAAACTTGTCTACTATATGAAACAGATTGCCACATTGAATAAGGGTCACTACTGGTACTAATGGCAGCACGAAAATGGAAATTGGAAAATCGCAAAAAACTCTATCCTACAGGCGACAGTCAAATAAAAACGTATTTCTATTTCAGAGATATTCTATGCGATATGGTATCAGTATAAACAGAACGAATGTTTCTGATATTGAAATAAACGACTAATCACTGCATCTGAACACAAATCTTCTTTTCAAATATCGATTCCGCAATAAATTCTCAATTTATCACCGTCTCAACTGTTATATAATAACTCATTGTGGTTAGTTCAATATAGGAATCTGAAACACAGAGAACACAAGAATTTATACTCCCTCCTCGTCTTGTAGAGATTGTTCATACCGATAAAAGTATCGCACAAAAGGTGGAGTAATTACTGCCTTTTGCTAAGATCGTTCAGAGCAATACAGCTCTATTGGAGCTGTGAGCTATACCTCCGAGGAAAACGGAGAGCACAGAGCAAATACACAGAGAACTGAAGGTACCTATGCCACTTTCACTACTGTGGTCTTTCCTTCCTTCTCCGGTGAGCTTATCAGTGTGCATTCCACGTGGTCAAAAGCAGGCGAGAAACGAGGGAAAAACATTCGCCAGTATGGTTTTCAGGCTAGCTCAAGTCGATAGTTATGTGCGATGATTTCTTGTAAGACTAACCCGTGGGTGATTTCAAACGAATCAAATCCGGATTAAAATTGTTTCTCTGTGTATGAAAGACACCATCCAACAGGGGAAATTATACTAAAATTTTATTCCACACTTATTCCAGTCAATGCAATGTGGAATACATTGAACTGAGCTCACTCAAAACGTTCACGCTCCGTTTAATCATGAAAAGATTGAGGAACAATAAAACAATACGACAAAAACATCTTCGATTACAATCAATGCTTTTGTCGGTGTAAACTTTGTTTCACCAAATCACTCAGCACATCTTTCCGCACTAAATCCCAATCGTGTCATCGATTCGTTTTTTATTGTCAAATTCGGTCATATTTCTTTATTTTCCTGGTAAATCCAAGGTGAATGTGTCATTCCTTGAAACACTGTCAACCCAACCATAATAACCATAAGCCCTAATGCGATTCACAATATATTTGCGATGATTGCGATATAATGCGATGAGAATATATTTTATGTTATCATTTACATTTGAATAAGAATGCGAGTTAGCGATATTCTTGCGAGGTTTCTCGTTTTCACATGATTCAAAGCACAACAATCGGGGTAAAAATTAGGTGTATAAATTGGGGCATACTCCAAATATAGACCTGATACTCCTCATCTTTAACAGAGCATACCCCAACGGATGGAGACAAACATAACCTCGTTTTCCATTCAACAACCGTGTCGAAACAACAACGTTTCGAACATATATGCAAATATCCCATGGCTGGGGCTGGAGTTGAATGGAATGCACAGAGTGATAAGAACAAAGAGGGTAAGAACCCACTCGAACCCACCCCCGTTTAGCATGGGGTGAGCAAGTGGGAGAATTACTGTTGTTGTTGAGCTGAGACTCTTCAATGTGCAACAATCTTCAGTCATTGTTTGAAAATCAATCGTTGTATCGGTATTATTTCATGGGAATGGAAAACGGTACTTACTCATGTAAACTCCAGAGTATCTGATGATGATGGCAACCCAATGAATGTGATTTAAATCCCTTTTACGGTGTTATCGAAGTCAACCAGAACAATCAATCGACAATGCTGTTTGAAAGTGTGCAAATTGAAACTAAATGTTGGGAAATGTATATGACATGTACAAGTATCACCCAAGCAAATCCACGCAGTTTATGATCTTGTTTGATATGAACAAAAGATGAGTTTGATGATTTCCTTTTGCTTTGCATGGTTGAGTTTTTATAATCGATACATTTATGTCATCAGTGATCAGTCTCAGGCCCTGCTTTATTTGTTTTAACATAGGGAAAGCTCGGGTAAAACGGACAGGGTGGGAAATTGATAAATTACATTATTATTTTGAATTTTGTGATGTACAAACTTGCAATACAGTGTATTAATACCCATACACATACTGTGTCAAATTGTCAATAAAAATATTCGTTACGTGACTGTTTTATAATAAATTTTCTTCCTCGTTTTTTGAATCAACGCATGAGTTCTCTCTCAGTTCACTCCAGAAATATTGATGGAAAAAAATACTTATCAGTCGGGTAAGACGAACAATCCATCGAAAAGAAAAACGAGAATTTTGTTCCAAAAACAAATTGATTATTTCCTCCTTCTTAATCTTAACAGATGGCCACTAACTGCTTTTGCAAGAGCAACCTGGAATTATGGACGCACAATCGAAAGGAAGTGATTGTAAAAGCTGTTAAGGAAGGATCCCCCGCCAACACAGCTGCGTTGAATTCCAACACTCCAAGAACAATACTCATACGGCACCTCAGAAATTCCTCCAAAAAAATTTTTCCACAGCAAGGACCACTTTCGACAGTTTTCAGTCATCGGTAGAAACAAGAACTAGTGCGAAATCTCCTCGACTTAGATTCTATGGGAAGCTCGTCATGGAAATCAGAAAATAGGCTTTCGAACTGGCGAAAAAAACGGACTGAATCATTCGTTCAATAAACCAACTCAGGTGGTTCAGATGGCTAAAATAAATCAACTCGGATGGGTGGCTTAGCGGGTTTTAAAACGTTATCCGAATCTGTCATTCCGGCATTCGGAATCTATTTGAGGCTTGAAAAAATGAGAAAAATCACAAGGTCCTTCTAGGTGATTTTAGTCAAGCCTTTTTGTTCAATCATCTTTAAGGCCTATTTGAAGTCCCCCACTTATTGAGTACAACAACTTGAATTTCAAAATACAGTAAAACCCCGATTATCCAAGGAATAGTCTGACGGATAACGCAAAAAAGTACTAAAAACGAAAATTATTTTTAATCTACTTGTCTTGTACGTTTTGTCCCTTATTTCGCCCGTATTTCGTTTCAGTTCTTTACAGAGTTACTGAAACGTTGCAATTGATAACACAAGTCGAAAGACTATAAAAATTCACGCACAAAATTTCTCGCCAAAAATAGATCTCTCATTGGAAATTCAGAAAATGAAGAACTACTGAATAGTCAATTTGATTTTTTTTTTCAATTGCTTCTCACATTCCAAATGCTCATGATTTTCTCTTCATTTCACTCCTAATATTTTGTACAACAGATTTTCCCATTTTGAAAATGAGGGACTTAGAATGCAAGGAGTGTAAGTGACTTGATCGATTTATCTTCGTCGATTTAAGTTTGCTTCCACATTGTCGCATACAACTGGGAATGAGTTTGCAGCTAAGTTATGACCAAAGGAGAGAGTCGATGTATAGAAATCGATCAAATCACTTACACCCCTTTCATTCTAAGCCCTTAAAATAGTATCCATTTAAATTTTTCATATTCAGTCTAAAATTAAGTTGAACTAACTTCTTCCTTAATATTCCTATTAAGGGAGTTCATGTTTGATGGAGTTTTGTTGTTGTTATACAAGTAATTGAATTCGTTCGCCACAACTTCTAAATCCTCATCGTAGAAATCTGGAAAATCTTCCAATACTTCATTGATGTTTGTTAGTTTATGGGGATTTCTGGATTTCAAAAGCAGGCTTGAGGGCCGGATAATTTCGAATCTCTAACTCAACTGTTTGATGTTGCACAAAAATGAAGTATCTGTTTTCCGCCGTAAATTGTTTTAATAAATTTTTCTACTACCCACGAAAATATCCTTGCCACCTTTGAAATAACCTACAAATTCAGTAGCATTTACATTCAACGTATGTTAGATTTCTCGTTAGAATTACTAGAATTACTAGAAAGTCTTTCGAATAGCCGGAAGACTCTTATGTAGTAATTCTTACGAAAAATACGAAAAAAGATTACGCAGAATAGCATTGTAAATTGTAAATATACACGAAAGAAGCAACACAGTTCAGAAATCTTTGAGGATTGTCAGTATTCTGTAATAATTCTTATTTTCGTCACAGTTATACTGAAACGTTCGATGCGAATTCTTCTGACCGATTCTTGCAAGGAATTTCGAACTCACTGAACTGGTTGATGGACGGTATTCGGAATTGTTTCCGATAATTCACAAGAAACACAATTTTACGAAAGGACACTTTATTTCAACGGACACTACATTTATTGGGGACAACTATTTTACGACTAACTAATTTAAAATCTGTGGTGGCGAACGAAAGCTCATCAGCTGTGTTATGCTGTTGTTTTGGTAAATTTCTTGTTGATGTAACTAAGCGAGATCGACGTATAACCTATTTCGAAATGCAATCACAGGGTTGAACAGCAATTGATTTCGGGCGAAATTCAATCGTCACTCACCCGTTGCTTATTAAATACACTAACTACTAACTCAACTCAACATCGCCGCCACCTTGAAATAATAATTTCAACATCTACCTACATCTAATCTTACTACATTGGTTCTGTTTACATAACACAAAAACGATCAATACAATTTTGATTTCATCACATTTCTACAAACATTTTAAACATTGTTCGCTGCTTCCATCTCTGGTGCATCATAAGGTAACAAACAAATCTTCGTTATCGGTCGTTTAAGTATTCCTCGAGCTGTTTGCAGTGTTACCACTCGGATGAGCTGATCTGGACCTGGATGCGCTGAAAGGATTCTGCCGAGTGACCATTTGAATGGGTGTTGAAATTCATCCACAACGACTACAAGACGGCCTACGTTGAATTCGTTGTTTGGTTTCCTTCTGGTGGTGCATCGTTGCATTTCTTGGAGATATTCCTTTCTCCAATGGTGCCAAAATTGTTGGTAGGTTTGTTGCATTTTTTGATAGTGATCGAGTCTGTTCAACGGGAGATTTCTGACGTCGATTTCAGCTACTGTCTGCATGGTGGTTCCAATCAGGAAGTGAGCCGGTGTTAGGCAGGCGAAGTCGTTGGGATCTTCAGACATCGGAACCAAAGGACGGGAGTTCATTGCAGCTTCGATTTGAGTGAGCACCGTAGACATATCCTCGAATGACAGACGAGTGTTTCCCAGCTGGCGATACAGATGTTTTTTGGCGATTTTCACGGCAGCTTCCCAGAGCCCGCCGAAGTGCGGTGCTCTAGGTGGATTCATGTGCCAAGTGATGCCTTCGTTCGTGCAGACGGTGGAAATGTGTTCGCATGATTGTTGTAATAAACGGTGAACTTCTGCTAGGTGGTTTTTCGCCCCCTCGAAGTTCTTTCCATTGTCCGAGAAAATCTCGGCAGGGCGTCCTCGACGAGCGACGAATCGGTGTAATGCGGCTATGAAAGCTGGAGTAGTAAGATCACTGACGAGTTCTATATGGACTGCTTTCGTGCAAAAGCAGACAAATATGCTTATGTATGCTTTCATGGCGGCTGCACGTCTGTGGGTGGGCTTCAAATATATTGGACCAGCATAGTCCACTCCAGTGCTCGAGAACGGACGGCTTTGAGTTATGCGATGAATGGGCAGCTGTCCCATTTTTTGGTTTTCAGGAACGGGATTAGCTCGGGCGCACCGATAGCATCCGCGAATCACGCTACGGACTAGTCGTCTTCCATTTATGGGCCAGTATTTTTCTCTCATTGTAGAGAGTGTGAGGCGGCCGCCACCGTGGATGAGTTTCAGGTGGTAGTGCGTTGCAAGTAGGCGAGAGAAGGGATGGAAACTGGGCAATAATATTGGGTGTTTTGTGATGTAGGACTGATCGGACAACCTCAACCTCCCTCCCACTCTTATGATTCCCTCAGGGTCAAGGAAAGGGCATAACAGTCGTGTTTTTGAATGATTGGATACCGCTTGGTTTGCTTTTAGGTCACGGATTTCTTCTTTGAAAGCATCTGCTTGGGTAAGTATGATGAGGGTCGATTGAGCTGCGTTTAGTTCTTCTACCGAAAGACACAAGTCAGTAGGAATGCTGATTGCTGTTGACTGAGGAACTATTCTGGATTGGAGGCATCTGATAAATCGGAGACAATATGCAGTAACTCGAAGGAGACGATTATAACTAGAAAATCTGGAGAAATATTCGTTGCATGTTGATTGTGTTGCGGATAATGCGACAACATTTTTTCTTCGTTCCTTTCCGTTTTCAGGGTAGTTTGTGATATTCGATCTTGGCCATTGATTTTCAGGTAACGCTAGCCAAGGTGAACCATGCTTCCATACGGCACTGTCTATGAATTCATCCGCTCTCATGCCGCGTGATACAAGGTATGCGGGATTTTCCTTTCCTGCGACGTGATTCCATTGCGACACGCGCGTCATATTCTGGATTTCCGACACTCTATTCGCAATAAATGTTTTCCAGGTATTTAGTGGAGCCTTTATCCATTGCAAGGTCACAGTAGAGTCTGACCAAAGGTAAGAGGAAGAGATTTCGATCTGCAGTGCTTGCTGAACTCTGGCATGGAGTTTTGCGCCGAGAGTTGCTGCGCATAATTCTAGTCGTGGGAGGCTTATTCGCTGTCAATGATGGTAGATGTTCGTAGAAGTTTTTCCACTTCACCACAATGCCTGAAGGTAATTCATCATCCCATCCACATGATTCCATCCAAATGAGTTGCATAAGAATTTTTCCTTGAATGATGACAGGAGCTATCAAACCCAAAGGATCAAACAACTGAGCGATAGCGGATAAAATTTTTCTTTTTGTGATCATCTCATCTTCCCGTTTGATGTTGGCATCGAATCGAAACAGATCATTTTGTGGTTCCCAGCTTATTCCCAGTGCTTTTACCGATCCACCTTTGTCGAATTTCATAGTGGATTGCATACCAATTTGGTCTTCTCGTAAGCCTCGTACGATTTCTAGTTTATTCGAAGCCCATTTTCGTAAATTGAAACCTCCTTTTCCCAACAATTCATTGAGTTCCTGTCGCAGCTTCATGGCATCTTCCACAGTCTGAGCTCCCCCAATAAAATCGTCCATGTAAAATGATTTTCGGAGAGCCGCACTACCGGCTGGATACGATATTGCTTCATCGTTGGCAAGCTGAAGTAGTGTTCGGGTAGCGAGAAAGGACGATGGACCAAGACCGTAGGTAACGGTTTGCAGCTCGTATGTACAAATGGGATCACACGCATTGAATCTCCATAAAATGCGTTGAAAAGGGGTTGTCATTTGGATGTAGGAGTATCTGGCGGTACATTTTCTCAATGTCCGCCACCAATGCCACAGGAACTGTGCGGAAGCGTAGGATGATGGATAGCAGATCATCCTGGATTACTGGTCCTACCAATAAGCCATCGTTCAGGGAATGGCCGGTGGAAGTTCTAGCGGATGCATCGAATACTACGCGGACCTTCGTGGTAGCGCTCGATTCTTTCATTACGGGATGGTGAGGGAGGAAACAACCTTTGTAATGTTGGGGTTCGGTAGGCAACACCGCCTTCATTTGGCCAAGCTCTATGTATTCTTCAATGAATTTTCGATATTCATCTTTCAACGCTGGATCACGCTCCAATCGTTTCTCCAGTAGCAAATATCTACGAAAGGCACAATTTTTGGACTCTCCTACTATTTTCTCAAAATTCGGGCGACGAGGGAGACGTACTACGTATCTTCCTGTCTCGTTTCTCATAACGGTAGCGGAGTATAACTCCTCGCATTGCTTCTCTTCCATTGAGTAATTTGGCTGGTCTGGCAGGTCTTCAATTTTCCAGAAACGTTCTAAACTGTCCTCAAGTGCTACTAACGAAACGGTGGTTACAGTGCATGATGAGGTTCCATTATCGGGTCGGGTTATATCCGCTGTGCCTGAGACCAGCCAGCCGAACACACTATCTACTAGCAATGGGAGCGGTTTAGGAAGTTGAATATTTGCTGAAGTCTTGAGACAGGAGAAGAAGTGCGCGTTTCCAATGATCATATCAATTCCAGACGACTTGTTGAAATTGGGGTCAGCGAGGAATAAATTTTTGGGAAGTTTCCAATGCTCAATAGGAATATCTTGAGCCGGCAACTGGGGCATAATGTTATTCAGCACTAGGAAATCTACATTGAGTGCGAAGTTCTCTTTTCTTGAACGGATTTCTGTGAACACAGATTCTGTAGCATACTGGGGTTTATTTCCGACACCATGGATCGACACGTTTACTCGTTTTCTTCTCAATCGAAGTAATTGAGCCATTCGCTCCGATATTATGTTGGGTTGGGAACCGCAATCGAGAAGTGCTCTGGCTAAGTGCTCATTTCCGTAGCAGTCTACGACAATCAGTAAAGCGGTTAACATAAAAGTATTATTACTGCGCTCATGCAACGGGAAACTATATTCTGCCTCACACGGATCAACGGCTGATGGAGTTGAACGAGCAGGATTTTCGCAGGGTGTAACATTCACTTGAACAGGCATACTGGGAACACGGGTGGATGGAGATGGATTCTGATCGGTTGCTGATCTGTTTACATTGGTGTTGAATGCTGAATGTAGCAGTGAATGATGACGTTTCTTACATATTTTGCAGGAATATTTTGATGAATAATTTCGTGAAAAATGATCCGAACGAAAACAATTCAGACACAGACGTTTCACGTTAACCACCTTTATTTTTTCAGCGATGGGCATTTTGCTGAACTTCCAGCATTTTATAAGCGGATGATGCTGATCACAAGCGTAACATTTGGCGGACTGGTTTTCAACTGCAGCATGAGAATAATAATTGGAATGAGCGGATTTCTTGTTTATGTGGCAATTGTGGGAAGTGGAAGATGACTCCGTTATGAGCTGATGGTTAACTGAGATGGACTCCAAGACTCTCATACGACGCTGGAGGAAATCTATTAAACATGTGTAGGTTGGTTTCGTCAATGTTGAAGCATGATCTTCCCAAACCTTAAGGGTGTCATCATGCAAACATGTACATAAGAGGTGCTCCAGCATCGAACTCCAAGCACTAATAAGCAAGTTGCTCCAGTATCTTTACGTGACGCTCAAATTCGTCCACAATCCCATGCAAAGAAGAAGCTGATTCAATTTGCATCTTTGGCGACTCAAACAAAGCTTGCAAATGACGTTTTGACGTAGGACTACGTCTTTCATTTCTATACCGGGGTGTAAAACCAAAGTTTCGAGAACGAAAGCGTTACGCCGGTGACCGAGATTTTGAGCGTTAATAGCTCTTAAACAACTGAACGAAATGGTATGATAAACACTTCATTTAAAAGATAAAATGTCTACGCGTCAGATACTTGTTACTTTTTCATCCAAAAACTTGTTTCAATAGTCTTAAAATTGCTTTCAAAACAGGCTATTGAAATCACCAATCGGTATATAAGCGAGCGCCGCTCGTAAACCCACTCAGTTATGATTGAACAGCGATTGGAGCATGTTGTCGCTGTTGTTGTGAAGCTAATTTCGTTTATCATGAAAGCGCTGATGAACGGTGTCACCAAGAGCCTGTTTGTGCACCTAAGGCCAAAAGGGAATCCATCAGGAGGAGAGTGATGCCACGGTTCCGCTTGAAACATCGGAGCAGCCGCCACACACACACACACACACATACACGCGCGGAATTCTCGTTGCTGAAAAATAATCTGCCAGTTCCCCTGGGAATTGAAAAATACATTCATGCGAAATAGTTTATTTTAATGTTTTCTATCCATATAACACTGCAACCAAATACATTTGGTTTTGTTATTTTTCAATCAATCGCAATTAACAGGAAAGCTTCTGAATATTTTTTTCCCCATCAGTGGAAATTTTCGTATCCAATGTTGGATGCATAACATGAAAAACGGAAAATGTTTTACATCGCGAAAATCAATTCATTTTCGAGCGATTATTTGCTTTCTACTCATATAATGCTTCGACCAAATACATTTCGTTTTGGATTTTTTCAATCAAGTGCGATCAACGAAGACCACGTCTTTCGGCAATTTATTAGAGGTGCAATGAATATTTAGGAATTCCCGCTCTACGCGCACTGGCAAACAATGTTTACTCAACAATTTCTCAAACTAGAAATGGGTGTTGTGAGAAAGGATTAGCGAACGCGAAAACGACAAACGGGAGAAAGATACGTTTGGAGGTTGAAGGAAATTGGCAGAAAACTTCTTCATTCTATCATTCAAATAATGTGATTCATACCACATCGTTTTGCCAGAAAGAGATTATTAATGCTCAAAGGAGGAATCGAGTCCTCCGAGGAAATTACCCAGCGCAAATTAGAGTCGACTATCGATTGCGGCATTCGTACACAAATAATTTTATAATGCAGTTTCACCAAAGTGATTTCTTCGGATATATTCACTACATCATGTCATGTATTTCATATTCTTCATTAAGAAATCCATATCCATGGCACCTATCGGTAACGAATTATTATCGAAACCACGATTTTCGCTAAATGCTCCTTTCAGTTCGGCCTGTAAAAAACTTTTCTGAACTCTAATCCATCAAATTTGGAGCCCTGAAAAGGGCTGTTGATTATATGCTAAGCTAATATAGCACGCTCTCCTCGGATACGATGGGCCAGCTGGATGTCCTTGGGCATGATGTGACGCGTTTTGCATAGATAGCACACAAATTGGTATCTTCGAATAAGCCTCCTGCAGCGTCATAACCGCGGAACTTTGGAAGCGCAAGTCGGTTTTGAAGTCCTGAGCAATTCCACGAACCAAATGCTGCAAAGGTAGCTTGCGGATCAGCAATTCGGTCGACTTCCGATAGCGATGAATTTCACGCAAAGTTCCCGGTCGATAGCGATGAGGCTTCTTCACCTATCCTGCGGCTGGTGCGCTTATTCGAGCTGCTTTCGTGTGCCTTACCACTGAAAGACTAACTAGCTATCTGCTTGGTCCCAAACAAACGAGTCGTCACGGTGCGAGAGTAGAGTAAGAAATGAACGAAAGCAAAGGAAGCGTCATTTTATAAACCGTAAAAGTATAGAATCTAAATCCCACCCTTATTATATTCGTGAGTATACAGTGAGCTTATACAATAAAGAGGGAGGGGTTTAAATTCGATTCTGTTATGTTTTATAAAACGACACTTCCCTTGCTTTCGTTCATTTCTTACTCTACTCTCGCACCGTGAGGACTCGTTTCATCGGGACTAAGCAGACAGCTCGTTAGTCTTTCGGTGGTAAGGCACCACGAAAGCAGCTCGGATAAGCGAATCAGCCGCAGGAAGCGTGAAGAAGCCACATCGCTATCGACCGGGAACTTCGCATGAAATTCGTCGCTATCAGAAGTCGACCGAATTGCTGATCCGCAAGCTACCTTTGCAGCATTTGGTTCGTGGAAATTCTCAGGACTTCAAAACCGACTTGCGCTTCCAAAGTTCCGCGGTTATGACGCTGCAGGAGGCTTATTCGAAGATACAAATTTGTGTGCTATCCACGCAAAACGCGTCACATCATGCCTAAGGACATTCAGCTGGCCCATCGAATCCAAGGAGAGGGTGCTATATTAGCTTAGCATATAATCATCGGCCCTTTTCAGGGCTCCAAATTTGATGGATTAGAGTTTAGAAAAGTTTTTTGCAGGCCAAACTGAAACGAGAATTTTCGTTTGGATGCCATACAGCATCGAGAAAATTCCGGAAAGATCTAATCGTTGCTGAAAAATAATCTGCCAGTTCCCTGGGAATTGAAGAATACATCCATGCGAAAGAGTTTATTTTAATGTTTTCTAATTATATGGCGAAAACAGCGACCAACTACATTTGATTTCGTAATTTTTCAATCAAGTGTAATTAGCTTGAAAGCTTCTGAAGATTATTCTTTCCCATCAGTAGGATATTTTCGTATCCAATATTGGATGCATAACATGAAAAACGGAAAATGTTTCGTATCGCGAAAATTATATAATTTTCAATCGATTATTGCTCAGTCGCCGAATATTTCATACTCAGAGAGTTCATTCTCCTCTAGTTTGCCTTCCAAATTGCCATCGTAAACCACACCTTCTCTCGATTCAATCACGCACGAAAAGCATACTGAAATGATATTCTGGTGGTGAAACCGATTCATTTTTCGTGAGGCGTCGTGCACAAATTACGTAACGCGATAAGGGGGGAAGGGGTAGATGTTGTGTTACTTTCTGTTTATTAGAGATAGGAAATTGCGTTACGAAAGGGGGGGGGGAGAGGTGGTTCAAAATTCGGATTTTTAGCGTTACGTAATTTGTGCACGACGCCTGAGGACATCGACAAGACAACATCGTTACTGAACGAGCTGAACGGCGAGGGATCGAGGGATTCATTACCTGGCCTGACCTGACCTGAAATGCAATCAGTTTGTTTTAACTGTGAGGGAGCGCAGAAAAGCCGATGCTGATACTCTCGTGACCAAGAGAGTATCAGCATCGAAATACGGTTCCTCGGGAAGACATAGAAGCAGCCGCCACACCCACACACATACACGCGCGCAACTCTTTTCATTTGCTGGTTATCGAGAGGAAACCTGGAAAGAAATGATCGTTGCTGAAAAATAATCTGCCAGTTCCCCTTGGAATTGAAAATTACATTCAAGCGAGTTTATTTTAATGTTTTCTATCCATATAATACTGCGACCACATACATTTGGTTTTGTGATTTGTCAATCAAGTGCAGTTAGCAGGAAAGCTTCTGAAGATTATTCTTCAGAACAAGGTTTTTTGTATCCAATATTGGATGCATAAAACCTTGAGTCTCCAACGTAACACTCTCGTTTTTGAAGTCACCCAAATATTCATTTATTCATTCATTCAGGATGGATTTAGATTCAACTTCAAACAAATGATCTCTAAATCAACGATAGTCCTACGTCACCCTTGCGGTTATACCATAGATATAACCCACTTCCTGTTTTTTCAGAAGATATTCATTCGCATATCTGTTGACGAGTGCTTCCCAAGCCAAGCGATAATTTGCCGAACTGATCCCAATTGATTCGATCAGTTGGGCTGCCTCTCCCTTCAAAGCAGCTTTTAGGTAGTGAAATTTCTGGACTTCAACGACCTCAGAATTGTTGTGAATCAGGGCCTCAAAGGTGTCATGAAACGCAAGCCAGTCTTTGTAATCTCCAGAGAACTCAGGTAAAGAAATCGTCGGAAGCTTCAAACCCTTTAGAGTGGAAGGTGCAGCGTTACGAGGGAGGTTGTCTAGTACATCAATAGGAGGAGGAAGTTTGGATTGCAGAAAGGCTTTTATTCGGAAGAATAGTGTTTCAAACTCAGAGCGAATTTCCATATTTCTCACCCGTTCTTGTTCGTTGTCTGCCATGTCTTCTAATGCCACTTGTATTTCCTCCATCCCATTGCAAATACCATCCAAATGCTGCAGCCTTACAGCGACCTCGAGCTTGTCCCGTTCCTCGTCGTACTGCGTCATGAACTGGTCCGCTCGGCCGAGCGACGCTACCATGGTTTCTCTCCGCGATCTCAGTTGCTGCTTCGTGCGACGATCCTCCATGGCGATGATAAAATCGAAACCAGAAGCACGATCTGTCAATAATAAGACCTGGTAGCACTGACAAAAAACGTAAACTTCTTGGAAAGGTCCTCACCTGACCAAGGCAAAGGTAATGCCTTGTATAATTGTTTTAAATATTCTGCCACAATCGTCCGCTTCCGTTCAATTTTCGCCGTTCTTGTACCTGTATTCAACAGGCCTTGTATTTTTTGGAAAATTACAGGAAATCCGGTATTTGCCGATGCTGACTATGGGTGAATGCTGTCCTTTGCTTGTCCAACAGGATACAATGTTGAATACCAGGGGGTCCTCAATAGGATCAATCGCTGGTATTGTCCCGGTCGAAAAGCTCCTTTGTGTCTTGAATGGAGGTCTGTGGTCCTTTGTTGAATTTGAATACCAATGGCTACAATGCCATTATCCTGGTCGCGGCACCAAAAACTATGATGGACGGTATTCGGAATTGTTTCCGATAATTCACAAGAAACACAATTTTACGAAAGGACACTTTATTTCAACGGACACTACATTTATTGGGGACAACTATTTTACGACTAACTAATTTAAAATCTGTGGTGGCGAACGAAAGCTCATCAGCTGTGTTATGCTGTTGTATTGGTGAATTTCTTGTTGATGTAACTAAGCGAGATCGACGTATAGCCTATTTCGAAATGCAATCACAGGGTTGAACAGCAATTGATTTCGGGCGAAATTCAATCGTCACTCACCCGTTGCTTATTAAATACACTAACTACTAACTCAACTCAACACTGGTTGTATCGCATTATCACATTGAAGATGCTATTCTAACAGATACATTTGTTTCTGTTGTCTTACATACAAATTTTAATAACAAGAAGACGTTATACATGTGAAACTAATGTAATTTTAATGTGCTTCGAATTGTCCGATTTGGGTCAAATATGCACCGTTTTGTTGCTAAATGTGTTGCTATTCTGAGGGTAGTTTAATAATGCATCTCTCATAGAAGTATTGGTCCTTATTGGAGAAAAACTCCAGCCATAGATTTTTAACAATCTTCCCTTGGTCCCAATTTTTTATTACTCAGGAAGTTTTACAATGAGAAAAAAGGTGGTAATCGCTTGGTACCAGGTCCGGACTATATGATGGATGCATTAAAACATCCCAATCAAGCTCTCGGAGTTGTGTGGCCCTGCATCTCGTCTGTTGACCCATTCTGGACGTTTCTGGTCAATCGCTAGTTTCAAACGATCCATTTTCAGCGGCCTGGCTTGCATTTTCGCATTTATAAAAGAAAAAGTGTAAACTGTACCGAATTTTCTTTTTGTTGACCTCTATTGTTAACACCCTGTAACTCACAACTGAATTGAACAAACAAAAAACAGCAAGTGTTAGTGTGAAATGACACCTTTACAACGAGCCTGAACTTAAAATTGTACGATCGATATCAAGCGGAATATTGATCACTAAAGCCAGCCACCGAGAAAATAATGGATGACTTTTTCCCCGGATATAAGCGTAGTTCTGTTTAACCTGTCCATATTCCCCCCGTTCCCCTAAGACGATTATATGAATGTCCGCCCAACGCATTTGATTCTCTTCCACACAGACTTGATCTTATAGAAAGAGTATTTCCCCGCAGCAATACTTGCCTCGTTACAATCGATTAGCTCGTTACAATTTGTTGAAGTTAAGCCATTGTGCCGCAAGAGAGGCATGGATGACTTTTTCCAATTGAATTCGAGCCGAAACAGTTCGAACGAATCGGCTGACTTTGGAAGTAAACCGAGAAAAGTTTATTCGTCAAAGTCAAATCAACCGGAATGGAAAATCAGCCAAGAAACTGTTTTGCCCCTTTCCGAATTGTGGGGTTTCACTTCGTTCATTTTAGTATCGATTTATGATTATCTTTTCCCTTTCGACAAACTGATGAATGGTGATTGTTTCACAATCTGATTATCAATCATTGTTAGTTTAGACAAAATAATACTAATAGAATAGTACTAGTTTTGTTTATTTCATTTACAAATTTTGTTGTTACAACCAATGAGTTCTTCCATACGTGTTTTTTACATTATTGTTTTTTTTTTTAAATAAAATAATAAAATAAAAATTAGAAAAGCGCAATTTTTTTATCCGTATCTCACTTCCATCTCATCAATACTACGAATTCTTCATAATTAATATGTCCATCACCATCATCATCGGCTTCTCGGATCATCTCTTCCGCCTCCTCCTCCGTTAGCTTCTCGCCGACCATGTCCATGACATAACGCAGCTCAGCTGCCGTAATGTAGCCATTGCCATCCTTGTCGAACACTCGGAATGCCTCCCGGATTTCTTCCTCGGTATAGTCATCTCGGATTGTTCTAGCCATCAAGGTGAGAAACTCGGAGAAATCAACCGTTCCGTTGCCATCCGCGTCGATTTCCAGTATGATGTCTTGAAGTTCTGCTTCCGTGGGTCGCTGACCTAGCGATCGCATCACGGCTCCCAGCTCCATTGTTGTGATAGTGCCGTCACCGTCCTTGTCGAACAGCTTAAACGCTTCCTTGAAGTCAGAAATCTGCCCCTCTGTGAGTTTATCGGCCATTTTTTGCGTTATTTTACTGATTTGCGTTTTAGAAAGTTAATTACCACTTCCTCCGGAAATTCAATTGTTGCTACTGGTTTCTCCGTAGCCCAAGTTATACCCTTGTAGTTTGGTGAGTTTTCTTCTAATAATATCGCAGGAAAAAAACTATTTTTATCATAGCAACGAAAGGATCTCTTATTTTTTCAGCTATTCACAGACGATGAGAATTCCGGGATTAGTCCACACCGGCTTCCAACGGATTTCCCTTATTCCGCTTTTCCAAACCTGTTTTTCTCAGCAGTTGCTTGCTGCCTACTTGGATTACTTGGACGACGTTTCACAATCTGATTATCGATCTTAATATGATCTTGGTAATTTTTTATAAAACACAAACCTTCATTTCACTCTTTTCCAAGGGCGATTATAATTTTCAAAATATTTGTCTAATTCTTCTTTGATGGCACTTACGTTCCGATTATTTCGAACTTAAACGAAAATCGAAGCCGAAGTACCCAGAACCCAGCAGCTGAATTCTGGCCTTGATAAACTGTTCCAGTTGAGCAACAAGCTTTTGGGTGTGTTTCCCTCGTTTTTGTATGGTTGGACCTCCCTTTTCCTTTACGTTTCTGTCAGTGAACGAATAATTTTGAACTATTAAAAGTTTTCCATACTAAGAGATTATCTGTGTTGGATGTGTGAAACAGTTTAACAGAGAAACAAGATCGGGATTCTTTTTTTTTTCTGAGATTACTAGTTAGGAACATATTTTATGATACCATCAAGAATTAAAACTTCAGTGCCACAAAAGTTCGGAGATGTAAAAGCTCGGTGAGTGTGTTAGATGTTTCGAAACATACATGTGGTGGGACAAACCAGAATTTAAATTAGAGAAGTTCACATTTCGATGTGGTTCGATGAAATGGTCATTTGAAGAATGAAACTTCACATATACTGAGTTTAAAGCTATCTGATAGCATAACAATCATAACAATCACAATCGAACACTGTCCCAATGAACTTCCCAGTGACTGACACCAGCTATCACGAGATGAGACAAATAAATTGCATAAATTGCACACCCCGACAGCAAGTGCTTAAAATATGCACATAAATAACAGATTGTTGAATGGGATAAAAGGATTGAACTGTGAGGGGGAAGCGTGTGGAAGATCCCAAAAGAAATCAAAAAGCCTCATAGTCAGTTCGTCTGCCTTCCAATAACATGTGACACCTGACTGCGGAAAGGGTAATATCGACTCAGCTCCATTACCTTCCATCCACAGTTTCATTTCCTATCGACATATAGGTAACTGTGAATCGATTCTACTTGAACACTTATTTGAATCGAGACGACTGCCTCTATTCTTTACTTCGTCATGGACTGCCTATTTACTTTACTTCGAAACTCAAACAGTTTCATTTTCTATTGGCTCGTTTGAATTTTTGACCAATCGTGACATTTAGCAGTGTGAACAGCGAACCCAAAAATGAATATTAACTAATGTTAAAGTTGCTAAAACTTACATTGTAGACCCATTAAACATAAAAATAATAATTGTATTGATATTAACACAATTTTATTCTATTGATTTTCATGACATGAAACGCTATGACTCAGGAATAACATTTTATTGAATGGTTTTTATAGCTGTTTCGATGATGTCTGGCATTAGTGTCGAAAAAATAACGATGCTTTCACCAATACAAACACAACCATTGCGGAAATTTGAAAAATGAAAATGAGTTCGAGTTTTCAGATGTTTTTAACTATACAGTGCGACGGCAGATGAAAATTTAATATCTTGTGCGTAATCGATTAGAGTTTGGTTGATATTACTTGATGGGAAGGTTGCGAAAACGATCATTTTCTTCACACTGTTTCGCAAGATTATTGATTTTCGGGCGAGGGGTGAGTGAGGGAGATCAATGAAATGAGCGCCATTGTGGCAGCCATTTGTGGCTAGCTTCCACCTTCACCTTAAGATAAAATGGCATAAGAATGAGCGCCTATGAAGCTTCCTATTGAGCCAATATTTGAATCAGGCACATCATTCGATGCTATAACCTATCTAATAGTACTCAATAGGACACTGTTTAGAAAACATACACAAAAATTTGGGTGATGTGCATTCTATCTACTACCTATTTGAACAATATTCACATGGTTTTTTTCAAATCATGTTCCGGAACTGGCAGTGAAAAGTGTTTTAGTGGCTGTTATTTTTATATTTGTTGATTTTATTATTCAAAGTAGATTCTTTCAACATCAACACTCTTTTTACTTCAACTTAATAGCGATTCGATACATGCTCTTGCTCTCATTGAGTTTTTTTTAATTTTTTTATCTGTATTTTAGTGACTTTCAACACATTTGGCTGGTTCGTCACTTTGCTTCCCTTTTTGGAAGAATGTCGGGAGTGAGAATTGAACTCGTGACCTTTAGCGTGAGAGGTATGGATGTTACCACTACGCCAGATCGCCTCCACTCATTGAGAAATGTCAGAAGAAGATAAATCGCATATGTGGTGTCTTGTATGGCAGATTAATGTAGAACAGAAGTGATTTCGAGTCGAAAAATAACCTTTGATTTGGTAAAGTATGTGTACAATAGTCCAACTTTCCGGAGTGTAATATTCGGGTCGAATTCAGCGGATTCATTCCGTCAGATACTTCAAAACCTTTTGATTATGGGCCGAAATGAACGGCATGTCATTCAGACAGAATCACTGTTCAAATAGAAATTATGAATGAAAATAATTTTCTCCGTATCAAAATAGTTCTTCTTCTTGAATGGCGTTAACGTTCCCTGTGGAACTTTTGCCGTCTCAACATATGCATTAACTAGCGTCATTCATTAATACTTAGTTGAGATCTCTTAAGCCAAATAACACGCCTTGAATGTATTCCGAGGGGCAAGCTCTAGAATACGCGTGACCACAGTGCAAGTCGGAGGAAATTTCTTTGACGAAAAATCCTCCGGCCAGAACGGGAATCGAACCCGAACACGCATATCGAACACGCAGACGCTAACCACTCGGCCATGGGTGCACCCGTATCAAAATAGTGTTGAATGTTAATCGTTTTTTTTTTTCATGTGGTAAAATGTAAAAATTGTATCTGAAGATAATTTTATATTCTAATAATTAGTTTGAGTGGAAAACTAATTTCGTATCCAGATGTTGTGGGAAAACTAATATTTTGAGTACTCAATGGCCTTAAAATTAAGAGGGGGTTACCATACTTCCCGTATATTCAATGGCCAGTCGGAATTGGAATAAATTTCAAATCACATCGATGTAAAATCGATTGTTACTTTTTATTTTACAAAGTTTTGAGGGTTTTTAGTGGATATTCCGGTCTCTTAAACACATTTTTATTCATGTGTAAAATGTGTCATCGAGTAATATGTATTATTATAATAATATAATAATAGAAATTCGAACTTCATAATAATTGAAGGATGAAGTGCTCCTTCTCCTAAAAATATGTCACCCTTCTAAACTCGAGTACACCGCGAGTAATCGGTTTTCCACCTTACTAACCATAGATGTAAGAAAATTGTTTATATATATAGTTTTAAAAATATATTTAAGAATTCGGCTCCTTTAAACTTAAGTAACTGAGCCTGTAAAAATAAACGAATTAATAAAAAAAAAAAAAAAAAAGGATGAAGTTGAATTTCTCCCCCACGAATGCACCGAAAAATGTATGTGTGATTAACAAATGATAACTTTTGCTGTTTCACAATATTTTGAGTTTCACCCACCGCAATTCGATTGCGGATTGCATGATAGGACAATTGATTAACAGAAACTGGGTATAAAAGAACCGTTCCAATGATCAACGCCACCGTTACGAATACATAAGCTATTCATCGAATCCGTGCTTATTGAATTGAACATGGATGATAAAAATAACGATGATAAATAAATAAAATGGGGCGAAATCGAAAATTATTACGGCCAGGAAACGATGTATGCATTGCGTTATTTTATATCGAATGCTCGTTATTCGGACAAAATAATTACCGAGTGAAAAGCTTAAATTTTTTGCTGCATGTCAAAAATGGTAGCTAACGGTGACAATTCATTTCGGGTTGCTTTCCATTTTTTTTTTAATTTTTTTGTTTTTTTGAGAATCAGCAAGAAAACACTGGTTCGAATGTTTATTTCAAATTCTGATTTATCCGCAGCGCCTGTGGGTGATCTGCCCTAGCCATTAGGAATGTTTTTCTTGTCCACATCCATTCGAGGTACAAAATAAGCTCTGTGCTCCAACCCACAAGGTAACTTTAACCATTTCAGAAAATCAAGCTAACGAAACTCGCGAACAGGACGATGCCCTGGATGACATATTTATTTATTGCTTCAGCCTGCCTCAGGTCCTCTGCTGTTGAAGCTCTTCAATTCATGTTTCCACCTGTTTTCCCACGAAAGCGAAACCTCTCTAGTTAAGGTGTGTGTTTGCTACATCTCAAATGTGTGGCTGTTATATCAGAAGTTGGACTCTACTTAATTTGTTATTAAAATGATCTGTGAGTGTTTCCAGCCGGACTGACCTGAAAGTTAATGTTCGACTATTCAAAAATTAATCGGATATTTATTTAGTCGGATGATACGTCGCACACCCATATTTATTCATCATTATGGTTCAGGAAAATATGTGTTTTCCAATTTTGATCTTATTTCCATTTCCATTTTTTTCCATGCCACAATTATAAGGTTCTAGTCATCATTTCAAATCATAAACCTCGTTATTATAAACTTTCTAAAAATATCCGTTTTCAAAATACACTCAACAAAAAAATAGAGGAACAGAGTGTGAAGACGGAAAGTTTAAGTGATTTTTGATATGCTGTAATTTAGTGAAAAATCAACGCATATCGATGGAATACATATATTTATCTTGGTGTGTGTAGGTGTGGTGGGCAAAAATATCGGAAAGAAATGAAAAATCGATTTTTCTCTGGTTTTTCAAAGATTTTTACAATACTTACACAATTTTTTGTTACACAACCGAACAGAAAATACAATTAACCTTATCAACTAGCTTTCAATTGGTTCCTAGAACGCTCCTGTAGTATCTTTCCATACAGAGATATTTCAGTTCGAATGAAAAATTACCCCCTGGTCTTTGATGGTTAATTAATCAATAAACAACCGTCGCACCGTAAATCGAAGGGCACTCCATTAAATGCTGTAATTTGTTACCATAAAATTTAATAAACCAGCTATAAAAAACGGCTAAACGTATCAATATGAAACTGAGGTGTCTTCGTAGCCACTTGGTTACACGTTCGCTTACCCAGCGATCGATCGTGAGTTCAAACTCAGGGCCCTCAATTGACCATCTTTGTGTTCTTATAGAATAACTACGTCCACGCAACCATCATCAGCGATGGAAATCGATCCACGGTAGAACAAAGATCGATTCATCCATACAACTGCTCTGCTCTGCAAGAAACATCGGGCTGCTGTTCTATAAATAACCCAACAATGATCAATATCAACTGTCTCCGCTGTCCAGTCTGCTGAACAATGGAAGAACAGAAAGAATACCCTTACGCCTAAATGGCTACTACTGCGTAATTTACCATAATTTGATGGAACAGAAAACCTAACGCCTAAATGGCTACACTACTACTGTGTAATTTACAATTTATAGATACATAAACATATGTACATGTACACGATTAAAACCCGGCTCTGTTACAGCTAAAATGCTAATGAGCCTAATAAATAATAAAAAAAAAAAAGCAGAATCGACTTTTCATTTCTTCCCGATGTTGTTGCTCAGAACACCTACACACACTTACACACACCAAGATCGTATTCTAATACCTGAAATGTACAGTTAAACCTGTTTTTGTGCGATTTTTTATTTGTGCGATCGCACAAAAAAAAAAGAATGACAAATTTTTGAAAAAAAATATGAAGTCATCGGTCATTATTTTCATTTTCTATCTTTGATATGTGTTTCATCGCTCTACATAAGAACTGTGTCAGCTAATTCCCATTCTCATGTTTAGTTTTGTTTGTTTTATGTTTTTAGTAGAAGCTTGTTGAAAGGAACAAACAGTTGATTTTATGGTATGTACAAGTGAGTTTATCAAAGTGAAAAAAGGAAATCGAATGTTGATCACGAATGGAATCATAGAGATTTGGGTTATTTTTTTGGGATTTTTTTAAGAGTTTGATAGGAATGCGGTTTTTTTTCAAGCAAGCAAGCAAGAGCTGCTGGTGAAGTTTAGCACGATTTTTTTAAGAGGATCCCCCATCGATATGCGTTGATTTTTCACGAAGTTACAACCAGTGCATCATTCAATCACCGTCAATGTCACAGAAAACCCGACCATAGTCACTCAATTCCTTTCGCGACACGTGAGATACGAATACCTAGTTTTGATACACATTCATTTGTTTCTGAAATCTGATCCAATGATGATATGCTTCAATGCCTCTCACTGCCGATCGCTCTGTTTACAACTTTACATAACGAGAGTGGTGGTTGTGGTGAATGAGTGAATGATTGTGAGTGACCAGACAAATCCAATCATTTATGACAATCGTGATGGTTATTTCGATTTGTTTATTGATAAGATAATTTATATATATTCGAAAAAAAAGGATATTGCCGGGCCAAGTGGGGTAAATAAACAAAAAAAGAAAGTTGTTTAATTCAACCGCTTGTCAGTAACTTAATAATTATTGAAAGAAATACTCAATATTTAATACTGAAACCTTACTATCATAGTTTTCAATTTCAGTTCAATAATTATTTTATACCACTTCTTATAGAAATATAATATTGATGTTCTAATAATTATTATATATATTCTAAACGGGAGAGGAAATAATTTTGTTATTGAAATGTGTTTGTCTCTCGCGGCAATCTACCACCATATAGGGGAAGACGGGGTAAGACCGCCCCCTAAGAAAACCAATTTTTAGTCAAACGTCCTCTTGGATTTTCGCTGTTTGTAGTGCTGCATATCATTAATTATATAAGAATATACTACTAAAAATGTGTAGCTGTTGATTTTATCATTTTTTTTTTGCTTTTTTTCATTATTTTTTGAAATGATGAAAATGTTAGGAGGTTGAAAAATTTAGTGACGGATGGCCTGTTGAAGGCTCGAGCTCTGGAAGTCGAAATAGCTTCCGGCTTCCGGAAAAATAGTGTCGGATTGCGTTTTAAAAATTTATTGCCCCGACATTCGCTTCGTCTTTTTTTTTTATCCAAAATATATATTTTTATTAAGGCTCATATGGCGTCAACCTGACGGGGCCGGGAGTTCAATATTTCGACAATGTTTGCCTTATAACTATGTTAGTAATATGTAACCGATTACTCGCGGTTTGCTCGAGGTTAGTATTACAAGTGTTTTCGTAATGGTGATGTTGCTGTCTTCAATGCTCTGTACCTGTGCCCGACACGGGATACTTCCTATTGGGATGCAGCTGACCATTAATCAGCAACGCCCCCCTAGTATGTACCCCATATCTAGCGTGGTGCGTCTTTCTCGACTCGAGGAATCCAGGATAGAATGGTCACTAGCCGGCGCAAACATCAGCTCGTGTAGAGTTGTCATGAGCGGTCGCTTCTTCTTGTTGAATGAATAAGGTATGTTGTGTCGAACTGGAGGTCTAGCTGGCTGAACGAAACAACACAAGTTAGAAGATGGTGTTTTATTTGATATGAAAATCATTCAACACAACGTAACTAGAAGTGGTCCGTCTTACCTCGCCGGGCGGTCTAACCCCATCTTCCACTATGCTTCACGCATGCAAACTGTCACCTAGCTTCGTAGTCACGAATAGGGATACCAGGTTTTTTTTCAAATATTTTCGCATAGCATGAAAATAATTCTTCACAAGTTTTCACGACCATTTTGATGGTTTGATATATGTACAGTAGGGTGGCAATGGATTCAAGGTTATGTAATCAAGGATTCTTTGTTAAGAGAATTTCATCCGAATTGCACTCACGAGAAATCGCAGCTCTGCAACCACGTCAATAAACACTTAAAATTTCCGACTTCGCACTCTGTTTCTCTTTTTTTTTTGTCGAATGTATTTCAAATTGAGGTTTAGATAAATATGCAATGCTACAAGTTGTTCCCATTCCTCCAGTAGCAACAATCGGTTTATTTAAAATTCTGATAAATTTGTCACAACTTTTTGAAGAAGCGTCATTTATAATTAACGAAGGCTTGCTAAAAATCAGACATAAATATCGCTTTTTTCAACTTTAATATTGTTTTCAATAAGTGTGTATTGGATTGTTGTAAATTTCACATTCGAATTAACGAAAAAATAGATCATTCCAACACATTTCTGTTATAATCTTACATAATCATGATGGCTCCTTCCGCGTGGTCATTCAACACCTGAGGATGATGAATAGTCGATATGCCTCACTTATTTATAGGATCATCTGAGCAACTAGTTTCAGTATCCAAGACAACAGTGACTTCCAAGTATCCCAGATCTTCGTGGCAATCTCTTTCTGAGCTCCTTTCCGGGAATTTTCCTTGAGCATGTGATAATCTGCTCTTCTTATGTATTGTTAGACATATCACAATATTGACTGTTAATAAGTTTAAATATAATTAAAAAAATATTTATTTTTAAATATATAATTATCACCTGTGGTTAATTGAGCATTACACTTTTTTTGCCAATCCTCAAAAAAAAGTCTGTTATTTTTCTGACGGCACAGATTGTACGTACTTTTTTATGAATTTATGGAAAATGTGGCTAGGGCGATGTCGGTTTTTAATTATGAAACTACTTTGAACCCAACACCTATAAACCACAAATTTTCAAATATTTTACTTCCATATTTTGCGTTTGACGTTCGAATAATGGACAAAAATATGGGAAAAGCAAAAGAAGACAAGACTTCTCTTCTTAAATGGCGTTAACGTTCCCTGTGGAACTTTTGCCGTCTCAACGTATGCATTAACTAACGTCATTTATTAATACTTAGTTGAGGTTTCTTAAGCCAAATAACACGCCCTGAATGTATTCCGAGGCGCAAGCTCTAGAATACGTGTGACCACAGTGCAAGTCGAAGGAAATTTCTTTGACGAAAAATCCCCCCGGCCAGAACGGGAATCGAGCCCGAACACCCGGCATGATAATGTGATACGCTAGCCACGCGGCCACGGGTGCACTCTATACTTAGAAAATATTTTTCCAATCAAAATTAATCAGTCATCGAATGAAATATGATTGATAAGGTTAAATGAAGATGTTATTATGTTATTAGCTTAGTCGACAAAACATTGCGTAAGTCCACTTTTTTTTTCTGGAAAAACGGAAATAAATCGATTTTTTATTTCTTCTTGATATTTTTGTCCACTACATCTACACAAAGAGAGATAACAATATGTTCGTAAAATATTTTAAAATCTGAAGTTCAAAGCTTTAAAATAATGTATGTATCATTATCTACACATAATGTTTCGAAAAAAGTAGTGAAAGACAGATCTGCATGGTGGTTTACGATTTAGTATATAGTTTGAGTCACTATATACTGAATTACCGTTAAGGTTTGGTTTTTAATTCGATAACCAAGGTGTTGCATTAATTATCGGCTTACCCTTTATTTTGAATGAACAAAAAAAATATTCTTTTGACTTTGACGAATAATATTTTATGAAAAAATTATCACACATCAATCTGTTGAAAAATTTAAAAAAAATTGAGCACTACTATCTCGACGAAAGCTCCGTTCTGATTGGTAATTTCACATGAGCAAGCTGGAGGACTCGACAGTGCCGTCAAAAAAGGCAGTAACATAGCGAGCAGATGCCAGCATCATTCACGATTCAGCCGTCATCCAGCTAGCGATCAGACGGCAGCGGCAGCGAGGCTTCCGAATCGCCTCTTTCACGCCCGAGAGAGTATAGTTTATGTTTTCCAAATTGGTCTTATTTCAAAGATGAAGGTGTATAATTCAAAGCACCCTCTTTAAGTAGCAGTAGCCTAAATTTGAATGTTTTCAAATAGTTTTTTTTAAAGGCTACGAAACGTTGCGACAAAACCACGTAAAATGTAGGTCTTTTTCGAGACCGAAAAAAATTTTTACCGTTCGCAAATTGTTCGAGTTTTCTACACTTTGTTCAGGCTCTGGTCGGCCCATAAATTGATCCTTCGAGCCAGATCTGGCCAAGATTTGTCATTACACCGCGATTGGCTTATCACCTCCCGAAGGAAAATTTTCGAACATTCTTGAAAAATAAAAATATAAATTTAGTATACTCACTTTGAACAAGATTTTAATCCTCCTATACTCGTGCATACGGTCTCAATAATCGAAAAATTTATAATTCTGTTCGGAGGAGCCTGAATTAAATTAATAGTCATTTGACTGAATGAAGAGAAAATATTTTCTGGAGTTTTTCCATTCAATTATAACCTTTTTTCAATAAAATACCAATAGCGCCTTAAAAGTACATAATAGCAATATTACAGAAACACGTGCCAAAATGCATATACGTTCGGAATGTAGTAATCGAATAGTTTATCCGTAGGATTTAAAAATTACGGATAATAATATTTTTTCGAATTCTATCCCACCTCAACGTACGAGCGGAAAACTGAGATTAATTTGAAAGGGTGTTTGTACAACTTCTAGATGATGATCCCAAACTTATTACAGCGATCTCAGAACAAACTTTTTCACAACTGGGAATAACTTCAATGCTGAAGTTCTCTTTTTCTAGGAAATCCAATTAAATATATTTTTTTAAAGTGACTGTGTGACTTCGCTTCGCAAATTTCCCTTTTTTGTGCTTTTCGAACTGAGCAACCATAAAAAGTAGTTTTCATTATCCTAAATCTATCCGATGTTGGGTCTTAGTTTTGTTTGTCTTCTTGTTGTTGTAATTTTTTTGTAGTTTTATCCGCATATTCAAAGACATTCGCGCAGTAGAACAAGATTCAAAGTATCACACCGAGATACGCTAGCAGCAGTATCTGCAAAGCAGCATTAAAGGGTATGTCACATCAAATTGCATCACGGAAAAAACGCTGTAGAAATTTAATTTTTAGGAATTATATCTTCAGCTTTCGCTTATAATCAGATAAGAGTGTATAGATCACGTTGGCCATGCTTCACTGTCAATTTTTCGTAAATTTGGAAAAATGTCGTCGAACGAAAAAGAGCGCCGTGAATTAATCCTGTGCACTCATTTCGAGAATCCAGAGTTGTCGCATCGGGACATCGGTAAGATGCTGGGAATCGTCCAATCCACGGTCAGCAGAGTACTAAAACGATACTTCGAGAACCTAACCATCGACCGGAAGGCAAACTTGGATAGTTTCTGCTTGCGAATCTCCTCCGGAACGCTGAATTTGTCCTCTGCGGAGAAGAACAACAGGCCCGGCAGCTGACGAAAGTCCGCTTTGACGTAGGTTTCGTCGTCCATTACCAGGCAATGCGGCTTCGTCAGCATTTCGGTGTACAGCTTCCGGGCTCGCGTCTTCCCCTCCATGTTTTGCCTTTCGTCGCGGTTAGGAGCCTTCTGAACCTTGTATGTACGCAGGCAGTGTTTGGATTTCGATCAAAATCAAATGATACACAATGTGTCATGCAAGTAAACTCTCACGAACATATAACCAAATATGAGAGGATCATTCAGATACTTGTATGAATGTCAGCAATCACTTTTGTAACATTTAGTGATTAAACTAAGCGAGGAACGAAGACTGTTGTTTGCATATTCGAGTTGTATCAAACATGGCACACTATTTTCGAAGCCTGCATACAAGTTTGAACCGCATATATCGTCTCATTTTACTATAGCGAAACCCACTGCACAGACAAGTGTAAAGCAATAAATGATACAAGAAAAATTACGTCATCATTACGTCACCATTTGCGGAGAGCAGCGAATGGGAAAAGAGATAAAACGCGAGAGTTTTTGCTTCTCACTGGAGCGGTGTTGCTAGTAAAACTATGCGGTCTATATGAATATACACATTTCAAGGGATAGCGGCGTTAAAAATGGAAAATATAATCTGACTACCCTTCCCTTAGCCTCTATCGAGCTAAATAATCATATAGTTTGCACTCTCTGAGACTTAAAAATCAGGATCTGCTACATTAGCTGAATATGAATCTTTCGCTTTGCGTTGTCCGTATGATCCTGCTGTTTCATGATGCATGGAGAGGTCGGTATGCATATGTTAGAGGCAAAGAAGAAAATAAGCTTTCTGCACTGAAAGCGTATATGATAGCTTTGCTTGCATGCTGGTGTGCAATGAAGTGCGAGCCGATGCAGAGTTGTCTCGTTCTCTTTTGTGTCGTGATTTGCAGCACATAACAATAATAGAATACCGCTGGGGGAAATGTTTCCTGAAAGATCATATTTGAACGAACGAAAGCGATTTTTTCAATGAGTGGATCATTTGGCAAACACTGCAAGTTTGCCAAAAAGTACATGGTGTGGCAAGCGATCTGCTCTTGTGGAAAGCGGAGCGCCCCCTTCGTGATGACCGGCACGGTAAACGGGCAGGTTTACCTTAAGGAGTGCCTACAGAAGCGCTTACTACCACTATTGAAGCAGCACGAGGGCCCGACCATCTTCTGGCCGGATCTCGCTTCGTGCCACTATTCAAAGGACGTGTTGGAGTGATACGAAGCCAACGGGGTCACTTTCGTGCCAAAGGAAATGAACCCGCCCAACGCGCCGGAGCTTCGCCCAATAGAGAAATATTGGGCGATTATGAAGCAGGCCCTCCGGAAGAACCCAAAAGTTGTCAAATCGGAGGCGGACTTCAAGAGAAAATGGATTTCTGTTCAAAAAAAACTACAACCTGACGTTGTACAGAACCTTATGGACGGGGTAAAGAGGAAGGTGCGAGCATACGGGCTTGGGCTCGAAGTATGAATAAAAAGAAAATGCCAAAAGTTGTTTAATAGTTTTTATTTTACTGTCTAAAATTTTCAAAAGGATCGGTCTACTGGGCGAATTTCTACTGCGTTTTTTCCGTGATGCAATTTGATATGACACACCCTTTATAATCAATTATACTGTTTGTTCTCACAATACACTCACACTCATTTTCCCAACAATATGTGTTACTGGAGGGAAATTTCGTATTCTAACGACGCATCGCAACAAAATAACACCGCACACAAACAGTAGAGCTGATGCCATATTTTCCCCTCGACCGGAAAACATTTTAAGGCTGATGTCACATTAGGCGGATTCACCGTCGCGGATATCGCGACGGTTTTTTTCTCGATTTGAATTCGCTTCCAAAACCGCCCCGCTCTGTGTGACATGGCTCATTCACAATACACTGTAGATCCTCCGCTGCGGTTTTACTCGCGGAATCCGCGGCGGCGAATCCGCCTAATGTGACATCAGCCTAATAAGCTACGATGCGGTCGAAAGAAAAAAAAACACTATTCCACTCGTTAGGAAACTTTGCTACACAAACAAAATGCTTCCTCGAGTGAAAAAAAGGCAACGCCCGCACTCGATAAGACGGCTTCTGGTCCATATGTGCGTACGTGCTTTTGTGTCAAGTTTGAAGCTGGATGTATCTTTGCACCTACTTCTGCACGGTAAATTTTCCGAGAAACAGATTACTGATGCACACCAGGCAGCAGAAAGTAGCAACGTGAAAGCAAGCGGCGTTCACTTGCCCCGTGTCTTGCTTGCTGGTTGAAGCCCGTAATTGATGAGGTTATTTATGTTTGTTCGAAGTGGCATCTGTTGCCCGAGGATGCACTCATAATAAACGAGAAAGGTGGAAAGTACAACAATTTTTCAATGAAATCACCTCGGAATTCGATGCACCTGGTCTTATAGTCATGTCCGCATCCAGATTTGGTTCATCTTTCGTTTCAAAAATGGTTTTCTCCAAGGTGAAATACTCGTCGAACTGTCGCTTGCTTGTGGACCATTCTTATCGTTTATCGCTCTTTAAAACAAGAGTAATCTTTTAGAGCTTTTCAGGTTTTGTAGTGAAGGATAGTGACATTACAATATAAACCAATAAGAATGAACATAGTTTGTTTGAATAATTATGCAATATCTTTATATATAAAAATGGAGTGATGTCTGTCTGTCTGATTCTTATAGACTCCGAAACTACTGAACCGATCGACATGAAAATTGGTATGTAGGGGTTTTTGGGGCCGGAAAAGGTTATCGTGACTGTTTGAGACCCCTCCCCCCTCTCTAGAGGGGGGGGGGCTGCCATACAAATGAAACACAAATTTCTGCATTACTCGGAAATTAATCAAGCAAACGAAACCAAAGTTGGCATGTGAAGGTTTTAAGGTACAATAAATGTTTCTATGATAGTATGATAGACACTCCTCCCCCCACTCGAAGGGGGGGGGGGGGGCTGCCATACAAATGAAACACAAATTTCTGCACTTCTCGAGAATTAATCAAGCAAATGAAACCAAATCAGACATATCGACGTTTTAGGGTGCAATAAATGTTTCTATGGTGGTTAGACACTCTACCCCCCTCTCTAAGGGGTAGCTGCCATACATACATAACACAAATGCATTACTCGAGAATTACATACAAATAAAACACAAATTTCTGCATTACGCGAGAATTAATCAAGCAAATTAAACGAAATTTGGCATGTGGTGGTTTTAGGATGCAATTAATGTTTCTATGGTGGTTAGACAATCCACCACCCTCTCTAAGAGGGGGCTGCCATACAAATGAAACACAAATTTCTGCATTACTCGAGAATTAATCAAGCAAATGAAACCAAGTCAGGCATATGGAGGTTTCAGGGTGCAATAATTGTTTTTCGGGTGGTTAGACACTATTTTCCCCTATCTAAAAAAAAGGGGGGGGGGGGTTCTGAACAACTCGAGAAGTAATCAAACAAATTTAGCATATAGAGGTTTTAGGGATCGATAAACGTTTATATGTTAGTTCGACTCTCCTCCCCCTCCCTAAACGGGGACTCCCATACAAATGAAACACAAATTTCTGCATAACTCGAGAGCAAATCAAGCAAATTGAGCCATATTTGGCATGTGGAGGTTTTACGGGGCACGAAACGTTTCTATGGTGAATCGACACTTCTCCTCCCTCTCTAAGGGGATGCTCCCATTCAAATGAAACACAAATTTCTGTATAACTCGAAAACTAATCAAGCAAATGGTGCCGAATTTGGCATGTGAAGGTTCTAGGGGGAGCGAAACATTTATATGGTAAATAGACACTCCTCCCCTATCTCTGATGGTGATGGCCCCTATCTAATTTTGGACGGGGCGAAGTTTGCCGGGTCAGCTAGTAATTATATAAATGTATGGAACTTTCTGCTAATTTAGCTTTGTGTGGAATGCCTTTTTTGGCTGGATTTTATTCAAAGGATTTAATTTTAGAGGTTGTTATACTTTCTTATATAAATTTTTTTTCTTTTTTTCTTTTTTTTTCAACTGGGTTAACGGTTTGTTATTCTTTTCGATTAGTTTATTATTCTATAACTAGGGATTTTAAAAATATAGTTTCAAATATATTAAATGATAAGAGACGAATTATAAATTTTAGAATTTTTTTTTATAATTATAGCTATTATTGGAGGGAGTTTTCTTAGATGATTAATATTTTTTAATCCAGAGATAATTAATTTACCTAAAATGATAAAATTTTTAACATTGATGGTTTGTGTTTTAGGAGGTTTAATAGGTTATTTATTAAATTATGAAAATTTATTTAGTAATAATAAATCTTTTATATTTTATAAATTTAGAAGAATTTTGGGATAATATGATTTATGCCATATATTTCGACTTTAATTATTATTAAATTGCCATTAAAAATAGGATTATTTTCCTATAAAAGATTTGATCAAGGTTGAAGAGAATATTTTGGTGGATATATACTATATTATCAAATAAAAAAGTATTCTTTATATATTCAAGAATTTCAAAATAATAATTTGAAAATTTATTTAATAAGATATTTTATTTGAATTGTAATTTTATTATTAATAATATTTTCAAATTAATTTAAATAGCTTATATTTAGAGTGTAACATTGAAGTTGTTAAGGAAATTATTTTAATTTTTAAATATTGGAAACAATTATTGAAAAACAATAGTTTAATTCCCCTATATTGTTTTTTCTCTAACAAAAAAAAGCAATCGAAATTCAATATTATTCAACTCCGGATATCAAGTTAATAAATGACTCTTCTGTTATTTTTATTTCCGCTCATTTCAGCGAAAAGCGCTAGTCGATGTGCGCCTCATTATCAATTATCAATTTGTTCGCATTTAAAATCCAATAACCTGAACAAACTGCCGGTTCCGGAGTTAGTACAAAACATGTATCGTGTAGACTTCAATTAAAATGGCAGATCAACGTGTGCCCAATTAACGCAGTTCAACTGAAACCGGGTATTATTCGAACCGATTTCGTTGATTCTCTGAAGGGTAATAAAATTTTAGCGTTTTCCGCTTTTATGTTGTTTATGTTTAAAAATAGCTCGCCATAATGAACTCGTTTCATAAATAACACTCGAATTCCACACCACTCCACACCGACAAAAGGAATTCCGTGCTCTTTGCAGATATTTTTTTTCCTGATAACATTATATCATACATATACGAGTATCATATGAGAGCATCAGAAGTACCCATCGTTCATCCTTAAAGCACGGTGGATTACACGAACAATGAACGAATGCAATATCCGGGGAGCAGCAAGAGAGAGATAATGGGATCGAACAATCTGCGGAAGGTTGTTTCATGTTTCATGTCTAACAAACACGACTTTTGCATTTCGGGATCGTAAAGGGTATTCTTCGGTCTGGTATCCGCACTGTTATCGATTGCACCGAAAACGGTTCAAAAATTCAATCATTCCTTTCGCTTGCATAGCCTCCGTTGCGCTTTTTATTTTCGGGAAATTGTACACAAAAACATATGTTGTACAAAGCCTCGTGAAAATATATATAATGTGTGATGTTTATATCACACATTATATCATTCTCACATCACAATTTTTATATCACACATTGTCAAGAAGAGAAACTTGGGAACAATTGTTGTCTAACTCACAAGTGGTTACGGAAGGTAATCCATCACTAAACCCGCTTTTTAAATGTTGTTTTTCTTCGGTTTGATAACCCGTTTCGTTTCAAAACACCAACAGCCAGATGAATTTTTTGCAATATATCCACACAGCGTTACATCATGGACAATTGAATTTTTGCATATTTGCAATAAAAGACAACATCAAACGCAAAAGCAAACACCGAAATACATATCCGATTGTTCGGAGACCGGGACAAAAAAAAAACAACAAATGCCAGTGAAAATCGTTCGGAAAACGATATTTGATTAGCCAACGGGGACCGAAAAAGGGATCGTTGAAAACAAATATTTAAGCGGGAGCTTCACATTTCATTTTTGGTCATGTTTACAATACGCCGTTGGCAGTTGCTGGAATCTGTTTCAATATGGTTATTGTTTTCTGTTGGAAAATGATCGCATGCTGATATATCTGTCTATTTTAGGACGCATCCTTCTACGAATAATTTCAAAATCTTTCTATTACGTTTTATTCAAGTTTCAGATTATGGTCCAAAATGTAAATGCTGTTTTACACACGTAACTCAGAGTGTGCAGTTTTATTCCATATCATTAAAGCAACAACGAACACAACGAACACAAATCTTACAACCTTGCTAACATGAATTTGTGAACGTTCGGAGAGTTTGCTCATCTAAAATAGCGAAGATGGACAAAACCAAACACAGAGGAAGCAAACATAAGTTTGCATCAGGGCGAGGTCATTATTCTAGCCGTTATGTTTAGGAGAAAGTTTGGAAAGGCGGACAGGGCGGGTAAAATGGATACTTATGTTTGATTGAAAATTACATTTTTATTTTATACTAGCTGACCCGGCGAACTTCGTCTCGCTCAAAATTATTTCTTTGATATGAATTCTTTCGAAAATGCACATTTTCTTACCGAGCTTACGTTCGTGGGCTCAATCGCAAAACTCTCCATTGATTGATTTCTACAGTTTCCATTTGGTTCTTTACAATTTCCATTTACTATGAATTTCCTATTACTTCTAACAAAACCCACCACTATAATATAAATTTATTTTCAGACATAATTTTCGCTCGAGATTCTTTCACTTGCTTGATCTATTTTACAAGTCCATACAATATGCGTTTGACGTGTTAAACAACTAGACGAATAGTAACCCTTCATCTTCAATCTTTCTCAAGATTCCCGGTCTTTTTTTTTTATCTGTATTATAGTGACTTTCAACTCATTTGGCTGGTTCGTCACTTTTACTTCCATTTTTTGGAAGAATGTCGGGAGTGAGAATTGAACTCGTGACCTTTAGCGTGAGAGGCATGGATGTTACCACTACGCCAGATCGCCTCCACTAAATTCCCGGTCTGGACATCGTTGAGGTCCACTTTTCTGGTACATCTAATGATACGAGATTTCAATTATTGATCTGTGGTGGCTTCCTCACCATTTTCGTATTCCGACTGCGACAGTATGGTTCAATACGACACGATTGGCCGTGCTTTGGGGATTTCTTCTTTACGTACAAGCGGTATGTTATGGGCGGTCAACCAATCCGGGAAGGCCTTTGCGTAATGACATGAAGTTAGGTTCGGCCAGAACAACATATCTTCATCCTTATGGTGCTTTTTTACAGAAACAACCATTTTTGGCAAAACGTTCTTCTAACTACACCTGTGAATGACGGATCTATATTGTAGCATGTCCGAAAAAGAACTTGAAGCAAAATCCACGTTGGACGAACAACAATGTAATTGTGAAATATATGTAATTTTTTTGGAGCTTTCTCTTAAAGCTTTAAAAAAAAATCTTTTTTTGCGCTTAGTTACACAATTAACCTTCCATTAACCTTCATATATATAGAAGATAGATATAAATATAGGAGTAAGTTGATTCGCCTGAAAATCAGATTTCACCTTCGAACAATGTAATTTTCGAACACATGAGAGTTCAATTTTCCAAATTTTCCGATCTTCCATCAAAGTTTTCCGAAAATGTTCCGATTTTCTCTCCGCTATATTGATATATGGACAGAGATAAATACAACAAAATAAAAAAGGCTCAAATCGAACCATTCCTTCTGCGGGTTTTGCGCTTAGCAACTCATTCTATTTTTATTTATATAGATTTGAATGATGTACACTGAAGTCGCTTTTTACGCGGTTTTAGGAATTCAAGAATTTACGCGGCAAGTATCAACTGCGTAAAATGTGACTTTTCACGAAATAAGTTTGTATTGTATCACTGATTAGTAGCTGAGAAATGAAAGGAGAAACAGATATCTTGATTGTAGCCTGCGAAAAAAAGCAGTTAATCAATTGTTAGAATATGGGTTGCATTTTAAACTAATAATTCACTGTTTATTTGATTTTTACAGGTATTTTCAAATTTACGCATTTTAACGCGGATTTTGGGATTTACGCGGATTTTGGAATTTACACGACTTTTTTCAACGCGGATTTAGGAATATACGCGGTTTTTTACGCGCCACGTATCCCCAGTGTAACAAGCGACTCCAGTGTATAAACTTTCAACACAGTGTATCAATACTTTTGACACAGTAACCCAGCAGGTCTTCTGTCAAAATTGTATACATAAAAGTGATCTGCACTGTAAATTATCGGCTACAGAATATATGGTTCTTATTGTTAACATTTTTTTTGGGTATTCTTCGTTACGTTAGTGTTTTACCATCACTTTCCTTCCATTTTATCTATCCAGCGGTAAGTATTCTCGTTTTTATTCCATAAATATTGATGTTAAAAATACTAATCAAGTCGGGTAAGATTGACACTGCGTCGAAGGGAAAGGCGAACATGTTGTTTTAAAAACAATTTAATTATCTTCTTCGAATTTTTTTGACAGATGCCCATTAACAAGCAAGAGAAACAGGAAGTCATGGGCGAAACGGAGAGAATGGAAAAAAACTATAAAAGCTGTCAAGTGAAGGTCCACCGTGAACACAGCTCCGTTGAATTCCAACATTCCAAGAACAACACTCATACGACACCTCAAATATTCCAATTTTTCACCACAGCTAGGACCTCTTCCGATAGTTTTCAGTTAACAGCAGGAACAAGAGCTATTGCGATATATCCTCCACCTTGAGAGGAGATTCTATAGGAAGTCCATGCCGAAAGTCAGTAAATTGGCTTTCGAACTGGAAGAAAAAACGGACTAAAACATTCGTTCAGAAAACCAACTAAGATGGCTGGAAAAGTCTGGCACAGCTCAGCACGATTTAAAACATAATCCGAATCTGCCATTTCGGATGCCGGAAACTGTTTTAGACATGAAAAAATGAGAAAAATTCAACCAACATCTCACGTGTACCAAAACCCTTTCTTCCAAATGTTTATATTTAATTCCTTCAACTACTACTACTATTACTACAACTACTTCAAACCTGATATTACCCCATTTCAACTTGTCCCGCTCTAAACATTTTCAAAATTGATATTTTTTGAAACACCCGGTGTGAATCTCTATTCTTTATCGAAAGTCATCTGTCATACTTTGTATATGGTGCAAATAGATTTCAATTTAGTGATTTAGTGACTTGTAAACTACCTTCAAGTTGAACTTCGAAGAAGTCGTTTCAACTTGTCCTGGTGTACCGTATATTCAAAATATTGTGTTCATTTAAAAAAAAACATGCGTCTCCATTGATTCAATATATCGGGACTGTCATTATGGGGACGCTTTTTTTCAATGGAAAAAACATTTTTTTTAACGTAAATATCCCACAATAACAACAAATAAGTGTTCCTTAAATTTTGATATTTCTTGTAAATATTCCGAACTTTCAGAAAAAAGTATAGAAAGATGGGATATTTTTGGGTTGGCTATCTCAAAAATCACGAAAAAAACATGCTTGAAGATCGCCTGAAAGTATGAAATAAAATAAAATTATAAAATTTTTATTAGGGAATCAGATTAATTTTGATTCGCATTGTAACTCTATAGCGAGAATATAATCACTCAGTTCAACAAACTTCGGTCTACGATTGTACAAAGATTATTGCGATTTTCGTCCAGAAAATCCAGTCTATTAGACGCGGAACGACCTGTGATTCTCACATGAAAAAATGTTTTTTCCAGAATCTCTCAGAAGATTATCATATTTGATGAAAAAAATTCTTCTACGCATTTTTTCGAATTTCAACAATGACAGAGTTATAAAACTTTTTTTGTTCGGACTCTGTTGCCTCAAAACTGGCTCTACACTAAAAACTACGCTGCGTAAGCCACTTCTGTAGCCTTCATTTGAAAGATGAGAAAATTTAGTACAGGAAATAGTAGTGGATCATCTAAGTTAGTGGATTAAAATAACTGTTTTGGAAGTGAAAATTTCAAAGATAGTAATTTTTAATGTGTGCTTATTAGTTTTATCCCAAAAAATCATTTTGAGCTTGATTATTTCTATCAATCAAATTGAAGTTCTCGAACTATTCTACAATTTGTTCTTCGACACCCAACGTCTATTTTTCTTAATTACGCTGCAATATCTATATAAACAATTCCTGGTGAAAATTCAAGCAAAATCTTGAAAAATCACGATTTTGACTCCACTGTACATATAACAGCCACTTAAATTCCACCTTAACGTTCAAAGGTTACATTTTCTCTTAAAACACGTCATATTTGAAATGCTAAAAAACATTTTTTTTAAACCGTATATAATCGAGTCCAAAATTATATATAATCGAATCACATATAATCGAGTCTGTATATAATCGAGTCTGAATGTAATCGAGTCCAATCTGTACAGCCATTCCATGCCAAACCGATATAGTGGTTCTCAGATTTTCGTCAAAAGTGGTCATTTTATTCTTCATCCTAAAATATTAGACCCGTATTTTTATTTTCTCGTTAGGGTGATCATTTCCATTTTAGGGTGGTCAAAAAAAAACAACTTTTTCCTCTTCTTCCAAAAATGACTTTTTTCAAAAATTCATAATTTTCGAACCGAGGTGATCGAGATATTAAATTGGAGGCAATGACCTGCCTTTTATTAAAACAAAATATTGGTAGTCGTTCTTTATTGTTTTCATGGTTTTGGGCTAGAGGGCACTATATTTTTTATATTTTTTCGGAAAGCTGAGGATTTTTACATAACCTATCTCGATATCAGAGATGCAATTTTTTCGTTTTTTAGATATGATTTTTCAAAGTTGACCGGTGGTCCAAAAATTATGTTTTCCCCTTTTATCCAAAATTGAATTTTTGCAAAAAAAGATAACATTTGCTCCACTTAACTGATTTATATGATCGACATATTAAATTGTATCCAATAAACCAACTTTCTTTGAAAAAATACCACACTTGCTGAAAGATTGGAATCTACTCGCATAGGTCTAGTCTAGTCACACAGGAATAATGAATTGTGTTAAATTTACAAAATAATAACTCAAAAACGAAAAATAACACATTTTTGGTTTTCTGATATATTATGTAAAAAAAAACTCAGCTTTCCAGAAAAAAATATAAAAAAATATAGCGCCCTCTATTTTTAGCCGAGAAAACTATGAAAAACTAACTCAATCAATAGTTACAAAAACGAAAATCGATATTTTCCGCAAAAGTAATATTTTTTCAAAGAACTCATAAGCTTCAATATCAATGACGATCATCTGAATCGGTCCAGCAGTTCAAAAGTTTGTAGCGGACCAGGTTTCCAAAGACAACCCGGAGGCTACGGCCAGCTCGAAGAAGGCTAAATGCTTATGTTATGTAAAAATCCTCAGATTTCAAGAAAAAATATGACGCTGTCTAGTCCAAAGCCATCAAAACAATAAAAAACGACAATAATCAATAATAACGAAAACGAAATCCATTTTTTTTTGCAATAAAAGGCTAGCTCATTGCCTTCAATTTGATACGTCGATTATCTAAATCGGTTCAGTTGAAAAGTTATGAATCTTTGGAAAAATAATTTTAGGAAAAAAGAGGAAAAAGTTGCTTTGACGAAAATCTGAGAACCACTATATCGGTTTGACATGGAATGGCTGTATATTTGTGTTCTTTTGTGTTAGGAAAACGCATTGCGGTCCCCACATTTATAGATATCTTTCGCACAGTCCAGAGGAGCAGATGATATTAACTCCATCCATTAAATGTTGACTTGAATTCATTCAGATTAATTCAGGAGCCAGAACAATCTTTTTCTCTTGAGCAATATATTCCCAGAATAAAACACAAATCTAAGGAAGCATTATTGGACATTGGAGATTTTGAACATAATCTAAAGAAGCCAAATAAATCTACATCAATGTTAAATTTTTATTTTTCAGGAAATTTGTTGAGTTTCCTGAGAAATAAAACCAGGATGAAATAATTTTTTTAGATCAAAAACACAGATTTTATTGTGGCAACCCTGGGAGGGATAACATTTATACATTTCAATTTTATTTTACAAAAAATGGGTAACACTGAAGTACATAGAAAAAAATTGGATAAAACTGGATGATATTTCAAAATCTAGAAGACTTTAGGATTGAACTGTTTAGCTGGATCGAGAGAAAAAAAACCTGAAATATATAGTTTAAACTGGAACACTGGCAACGCTGTCCGTCACTGTGCATACACGAGGCCGCATGAAAAGAGGTTTCTTTGAAATATTCAGAAGGAAGGCGGTAATCGTGGTCCTTTCTCACCCTACGAATTTAATCAATTAACTCATTCACTTATAAATTGATTGATCTACCTTTGTCAACGGGTTGAACTTTTCAACCGTCGAAGCCCTTCCGGCGGTGAAGGGTCTCATACTTTGCCAATACGCCTTTACCCAAGCCAACATAAATCGATAACGAAGAAGTTTTTGAGACTTGCTTAGATCAACAGATAGTATCAGCTCCTCTTCTTTTTCCGCCAGCTTTCGCTGAGAAACGATAAATAGTGGATAGGTTTGAGGTTACTTGGCGCCACATTGTCGGCTGGAAATCGTTTTTATATTATTATTCATTCCCTCTGTCGTTTATTTTCTCCTGCGTCCTGTGGGAATGAAATTATGATCAACACGTGTTTCCGTTCCGATTGTCAGCAATTTTTCGCTAGAATAATTGAAATGAAGGAATGTATTGCGTACTAGATTCAAGGCTTGAGATGTCTGGTAGGATAGTATCAACTAATTTGCACTCAAACACGTTTGTTAGATTCCTTCTATGGGATAAGTAATTAACGACATACTGATTGAGTATTACTTCGTGCAGTTAGGAGATGTACAAGATATATTTCTGACTAGAGAATGATGCTCTGCAGAAAACCAAGTTCCTTCCCGTAACCATCGAAACTGATCGAGATATTGGAATTTTCGATACGCGCGTCCTCTGTTCCAATCCACTTCACATTGCCTGAAGGTTCTTGAATAACAATTTTCCAGCCCGAGTACATTGCCGCAGCAAATCCATTCAAATAGCAGTTCCATACTCGCATATTACCGTCTGCATGCACGAGATGCACTAAAGCTCTATAAACCATCCGGTTGCCGCGCACATGATCCCATTCCAGTGCTCTTCTCTAGTGTCATCGCTTTCATCACCGCCTGTGGCGCTCAACGCTCCGCAAGAGATTACAAATTTACGATGCCTTGCACTCGATACCAGCGCGATACATGGATAATTATTCCGCAGCAGTGCTTTATATCATGTCGAATATCAATCTCCAGGAATGCCGGAAATTATAATGGATTGGATATTGGGAGCGCTCATTAAAACATCATTGCATCCTTCACTTCCTATTGTGGTAATGTAGGGCAGTCTTGATTGTTAACTGTAATTATGTAGGAAATAATGACGTTGAAGAGTATAGTGTTTCCGGTGAAACCTCGAACTAATGGAAAACCCTTTGATTTTAATTTTAAATGATAACGGTTTTTTCGCCAAATGAATGTTTGGTCGTTTTCAACGTGGTTAACTGGCTCTTCTACTGAATTTGACTCGTTTATTACATTTTCCATATTATTGACATCCAGTGCAACAAGCTTTGAATTATATTCCCTCAGAGCGCAGAACTAAAAGATAACGAAATTAATTTTTTACTACAAACATTGGCGACCAGTTGACCCACTTTCCGCTCGGTATCATCTCAAGCGCTGAGATAACCCTATCTATCAACAACGCAAACAGCATGAATTGTGCATCGCAAAGTCAGCAACGTAACAAAAGTGCGAGAGAACTCTTTCACACTGTGGTTGGGTTTCCACTTTTCCACTTTTAATTATAAACGCACCAAGGGTGAAATACCAGTAAGATGCATTTAGTAGCGATTTGAATATTTTACAGTGATCCGAGAGACGAGAAGAGGGAAGACCACAAAAGGATGGATAATAGATTTCGCAAAGGATTAGAAGAGTGTCACTTGGCTCTGGCAGCTCGTGCCTGGAGCGTTATCAGCAGAATTTTCTTAATTAAACCGTCGAGTCCAACCCACGAACCGTGATGAGCGGTCTCGGTTATTTTCATGCTATCCTCGATGAAACTGGTTTGCATGCCAATGGAAAATCCGCTTCGCGTTTAACATAAGTGTATTGTGATATATTGTATAATCTGATAATTGGTCGCGCATGGCTCACTCATCAGACATGGCTCTTTTCGAATATTAGATGATTTTCATTCAAAATACAAAAATTGAATCTTATTTTATATGTGTCAATGTCAATATTTTCAAATGTTTTTTTCCCTTGCATTCAGAATTAACATCATCACCGTCGATGAACTGGTGTTGATCTCTGCAGACATACGGCGAAATTGACGCATACGAAACCAATTGAATGAGTTGTTTCCACAACAAAAATTGAGAAGCGCTCTGCGTTACATGCATGGCACCATCGCAAAGACCCTTCCGGCGCTTTTAAAATGTATTCACACGGATGTGGAGGAAAATGTACATATAGCGTAGAAATAGTTCATCCCATCTCTGAGGCTGCCGGCAGACAGCGGAAGTGAAACTTTCGGTTTAACAGTGTTTGCTTACCCTGCCCTGGTAAAGCAGCAAGCACAAGCACGAGGATGGGCTATGAATAATGAAGCATTTCAGTGCGTGTGATACTGCTACTATCGCCGTATTTTGATGTAACTTAAATGTTGATAAGAATGAGTACCGCATTCATCTGCATTAATGATTTGGTATGTTTGTGTTTATATCTCAGAGCACTGCCGTGCTAGACGGGAACCAATTTGGGTTCCCGAGCTACTTTATCCTTCAAATATTCTGGTAGCGTTTCTTATTGTGTTCTGAACGAAGCTACGAAAAACTTTCAATGTATTTCCAAACCCTCTGATGCGTTGGGTTTATCCGAAAATTGCCGCAAGTGTTTGACGTGGTACAGCAAAAAAAACAAAGTAACAGATCCAAAGTTCTCTTAACACGATCTGGAGAAGGAATCCCTATAAAACTTTTACCCACTGCTGTAGGTTTTTTTTGTTTCATTTTGTTCTGTTCATTTGCTACACTTTGCTCTTTTTCCTGCTACTTATTCTCCCTTTTTTCTTATATAAAAAAAACTATCCAACTCATCCCTTATTTTAAGCATCGTTGATGCAAAGATGAATCGTCGATAGCTGGTAGAGAGCGAAACTTCCGCAATATCAGTCCGTGCACATCGTGTAGGCCCTTGTTTTTTTTTTTGTTCATTATGTGGGGACGACGCTTCCACCGCCTGTAGATAATTGATTCTACTCAGTTTTAGATTGAAGGGAACAAGTTTGAAACTGGGGCATGTAACTACTAACGGTAGCGAACTGATCCCTAAATCTGAAGAGAACTATCTAAGTATACATATAAAAATGGATTTCTGTCTGTCTGACAGACAGACAGACAGATTCTTATGGACTCGGAAACTACTGAACCGATCAACATGAAAATTGGTATGTGGGGGTTTTTTGGCCCGGGGAAGGTTTCGTGATAGTTTGAGACCCCACCCATCTCTCTTAGGGGGGGCTGCCATACAAATGATATACAAATTTCTGCTTTACACGAGAATTAATCAAGCACGTGAAAACAAATTAGGCATTTTGAGGTTTTAAGGTTCAATAAATGTTTCTATGGTGGTTAGACTCTCCACCCCCCTCTCTAAGGGGGGGCTGCCATACAAATGAAACACAAATTTCTGATTAACATGAGAATTAATCAAGCAAATGGAACCAAATTAGGAATATTGTGGTTTTAGGGTGCAATAAATGTTTCTATAATGGTTAGACTCTGCACCCCCCTTTATAAGGGGAGGCTGCCATACAAATGAAACACAAATTTCTGCATTACTCAAGAATTAGTCAAGTCAATGAAACCAAATTTGGCATGTGAATGTTGTAGGGGACACGAAACGTTTCCATGGTGAATGACACTGCTCCCCTCTCTCTTAGGGGGGACATGTGAGCATGTGGAGGTTTTAGGATGCAATAAATGTTTCTATGGTGGTTAGACACTCCTCCCGCTCTTTAAGGGTGGGCTGCCATACAAACGAAACACAAACTTCTGCATAACTCGAGAACTAATCAAACACAATTTGGGATGTGGGGATGTGTGTTTTTGGGTATGAGAAATGTTTCTATGATGGTATGAAACCCCTCCCTCCTCTGGAATGTTGAGGGGGTCCCATACAAATAATACAAATATTTCAACCAAAAATATTCCAACCAAACATGTCAATTGAAAATTTTCGGAAAACTCCGAAGGAAAAAAGGAGAATTCGGAAAACTAAATTCCCATATGTTCTACAATTACATACTGACAAGGGCTGTTAGTCCATTTGATGTTTGTGCTAGCGAAATTGATCTTTGTTCGAAACTGGAAATGGATTTTAATGTGATGAAACGCACTCCTATATCTTTTTTATTTACGCCAATAAAAAGTATCGCCGAATGTGTTTTTAAGAGCAGAACTCGAGGAGAGGAAGGAATTGTCCGATTTATTCTATCATATTTTCTGTATAAAACATTTATTCCATGTAACGGACAAACATGTTAAAGGGTGTGTCACATCAAATTGCATCACGGAAAACACGCTGTAGAAATTTAATTTTTGGGAATTATATCTTCAGCTTTCGTTTATAATCAGATAAGAGTGTATAGATCACGTTGGCCATGCTTCACTGTAAATTTTTCGTAAATTTGGAAAAATGTCGTCGAACGAAAAAGAGCGCCATGAATTAATCCTGCGCACTCATTTCGAGAATCCGGAGTTGTCACATCGGGACATCGGTAAGATGCTGGGAATCGTCCAATCCACGGTCAGCAGAGTACTAAAACGATACTTCGAGAACCTAACCATCGACCGGAAGGTGAAGAACGGCAAAAATGGATGCTCCGTCAGTGAAAAAGATCACAAGCGCGTAGTTAAGCAGTTTAGACGTGATCCGAGAAGTTCGGTCCGGGATGTCGCCAATAAGCTGAATTTGTCAAGTTCATTCGTCCAGCGGACCGAGCAGCGGGAGGGCCTGCGTACATACAAGGTTCAGAAGGCTCCTAACCGCGACGAAAGGCAAAACATGGTGGGGAAGACGCGAGCCCGGAAGCTGTACACCGAAATGCTGACGAAGCCGCATTGCCTGGCAATGGACGACGAAACCTACGTCAAAGCAGACTTTCGTCAGCTGCCGGGCCTGTTGTTCTTCTCCGCAGAGGACAAATTCAGCGTTCCGGAGGAGATTCGCAAGCAGAAACTATCCAAGTTTGCCAAAAAGTAGATGGTGTGGCAAGCGATCTGCTCTTGCGGAAAGCGGAGCGCCCCCTTCGTGATGACCGGCACGGTAAACGGGCAGGTTTACCTTAAGGAGTGCCTACAGAAGCGCTTACTACCACTATTGAAGCAGCACGAGGGCCCGACCATCTTCTGGCCGGATCTCGCTTCGTGCCACTATTTAAAGGACGTGTTGGAGTGGTACGAAGCTAACGGGGTCACCTTCGTGCCAAAGGAAATGAACCCACCCAACGCGCCGGAGCTTCGCCCAATAGAGAAATATTGGGCGATTATGAAGCAGGCCCTCCGGAAGAACCCAAAAGTTGTCAAATCGGAGGCGGACTTCAAGAGAAAATGGATTTCTGTTAAAAAAAAACTACAACCTGACGTTGTACAGAACCTTATGGACGGGGTAAAGAGGAAGGTGCGAGCATACGGGCTTGGGCTCGAAGTATGAATAAAAAGATAATGCCAAAAGTTGTTTAATAGTTTTTATTTTACTGTCTAAAATTTTCAAAAGGATCGGTCTACTGGGCGAATTTCTACATCGTTTTTTCCGTGATGCAATTTGATGTGACACATCCTTTATTTGCAGGTGGTTGAAAAATCTTAAACGAGAATTGTGTCTGAAAATAATCTGATATTATAATGATCAGTTTTGTTAGAAATACTAGGAATTTTATAGTAAAAGGTAAATCCAACGGGGTTGATTAGAAGATCAATCAATGAACAGTTCTGCGATTGGACCCATGAACATGCTCATAGTAAGAAAACGTGAATATTTGAAGGTATTGATAACAAAAAACGAATTTTGGGCGGGACGAAGTTTGCCGGGTCAGCTAGTAATCAACAGATTAGTTAGAACAAAATTGTTCTTCCGGGAGTATGAAAAAGAGTACCGCATTGAAGGGTTGAACTTTTGAATTATACACGTCTTGGCCTGTAAACAGTGGAAGTGGTGAAAGCCTAACCCCTAACCCTAAACCTAAATCAGGCAAACCAACATCATTTACCCTAGTATACAGGGTAGCTCATAAGTTTTTTTTTTCCTTCATTTTCGCTCGAAAATCGCACAGCGGGGTTCTAACGCGGTAAGGATGCTTACTGGTGGAATATGAAACGTTCGTAAAGCTGGTCGCTTTAACAAAATGAGACTTCGAGAAGATGTCCCCTGCAAGAGAAGTTTTCAACACAATTCATATTGTGAGATCGAAGATATTTAACCACTTAGCATATGATTTGTTTCCTAAAGAGCGGACCAAATGCAAACTGTTGCCGAGTGTCCTAGCGCCCTATAATATGCAAATGCACCACGAGAGAGACTCAAAGTTGTAGGTGAAAGTGTTAATGGAAAAAATACGCGCGACCATGCATAAATGCTCACAAGAATCCATAAATAAGCATTCTTGATACTTCCATCGTTCGATGTTATATAAATGGTGTGTCACATCAAATTGCATGTTGTAGTTTTTTTTGAACAGAAATCCATTTTCTCTTGTCCGCCTCCGATTTGACAACTTTTGGGTTCTTCCGGAGGGCCTGCTTCATATTCGCCCAATATTTCTCTATTGGGCGAAGCTCCGGCGCGTTGGGCGGGTTCATTTCCTTTGGCACTTAGGTGACCCCGTTGGCTTCGTACCACTCCAACACGTCCTTTGAATAGTGGCACGAAGCGAGATCCGGCCAGAAGATGGTCGGGCCCTCGTGCTGCTTCAATAGTGGTAGTAAGCGCTTCTGTAGGCACTCCTTAAGGTAAACCTGCCCGTTTACCGTGCCGGTCATCACGAAGGGGGCGCTCCGCCTTCCTCAAGAGCAGATCGCTTGCCACACCATGTACTTTTTGGCAAACTTGGATAGTTTCTGCTTGCGAATCTCCTCCGGAACGCTGAATTTGTCCTCTGCGGAGAAGAACAACAGGCCCGGCAGCTGACGAAAGTCCGCTTTGACGTAGGTTTCGTCGTCCATTACCAGGCAATGCGGCTTCGTCAGCATTTCGGTGTACAGCTTCCGGGCTCGTGTCTTCCCCACCATGTTTTGCCTTTCGTCGCGGTTAGGAGCCTTCTGAACCTTGTATGTACGCAGGCCCTCCCGCTGCTTGGTCCGCTGGACGAATGAACTTGACAAATTCAGCTTATTGGCGACATCCCGGACCGAACTTCTCGGATTACGTCTAAACTGTTAACTACGCGCTTGTGATCTTTTTCACTGACGGAGCATCCATTTTTGCCGTTCTTCACCTTCCGGTCGATGGTTAGGTTCTCGAAGTATCGTTTTAGTACTCTGCTGACCGTGGATTGGACGATTCCCAGCATCTTACCGATGTCCCGATGTGACAACTCCGGATTCTCGAAATGAGTGCACAGGATTAATTCACGACGCTCTTTTTCGTTCGACGACATTTTTCCAAATTTACGAAAAATTGACAGTGAAGCATGGCCAACGTGATCTATACACTCTTATCTGATTATAAGCGAAAGCTGAAAATATAATTCCTAAAAATTATATTTCTACAGCGTTTTTTCCGTGATGCAATTTGATGTGACACACCCTTTATATTGTTTTCCAAATTAATCCATCGAATGTTGCACAAAAGTTATTTCCAAGGTCGGAAAGTTGTGCATTTTTCGTGGTGCAGGTGAAACAGGCATTGCAATATACGAATCGATGAAGTTTATTGGTCGCGAGATGAATAATTTTGTTCAACTAGGATATGAAATCATTTCGAATATTTGTTAAATGTTGAAAAACTGAATGGATTGAATGAACAATTAATGAATCAATTAATAAATTAATCTGCCTTAAAATGACATCATGTATTTTTCATACCACAGAAATTTGATTTTCGCCTATAGATGTGAGGAATTTTTTAAGAATAAAATGAACAAATATATCAATAACAAGTAACTGTCAGTCTTACTTCCACTGGCAGCTCTCCATCTCACCCATACCAGTACAATTATTTCAATCATTTAAATTGTTCACTCAAAAATGAATTTACCTGTTTGGTACCTAGGAATCGCGACAGAAAATCATGATTTTCTGTTTTGGTTTCAGAGTGAATCAATAATCATAGAATAACATCTATAAAGTTCGAAATGTAACTATTCAAATTAACCTCACGTCCATTCTACCCCTTCTGATCGTCTTACCAGCACTTCCCCTATATGGAAATATCAAAAAACATGAATAATATCTGAGGTACAGTTTGATATTTCCCCATGAAAGCTCACTCAAACATCTTCCATTTTAGGTAGGAGATCGAAACTCGGTTCAGCGAAGGAAATTTCGCTTACGGCTCTGTTATCAACTGTGAAAAGATTATAGTTGCTGGTATGTTTACCGATCCTGACTACTTTAGATTTTCGATGAAAAACTGTGCTACTTTTACTAGTGATGCAACTGTTACGATTTAGGATCTGACTTAAAGATAGTTTCTATCGTAGTTTTATATTATTCATACCCACTTTTTGTATATACAGCACTTCTCATAGGAATCATAGACAATGGGGTTGAAACTATGATGATGTTGGGAATTTTCCTTCAATTTTAGTCGAAGTAAAAGACAGATAAATTCTGTTAAGTGTTTAATGATGGCAGGACTGAAACACTGTACATAACTCTTACATACAGTGACTCAAATTCGAAATCCATGCACATCTCTTTTCACTACTTTTGAAAGTCGAAAATAGGCTATTTGGGTAGTAATACACTAAAGTCGCTTTTTACGCGGTTTTTTACGCGGCTTTTTTTCGCGGTTTTGCTGACTTACGCGGATTTAGGAATTGAACGGTTTTCTTTTAAGCGGTTTTTGTTTACGCGGCACGTATCCCTTGCGTAAAAAGTGACTCTAGTGTATATACATCATTTTAAAGCCTAAACCTTCAGATTTGGAATATTTTACGAACATACTTTTATATTGATATATTTAGATGCAATAAACAAAAATATCAGGTAGAAAAAAATGTCTTTCTGTTTTTTTTAATTTTTTTCAGATTTCATGGACTAGCACAATTTTTTCCAAACAATTCGATAGCAAATTCAATTAACGTTCAGGTGAGACCTGTCCATACAGAGACATTTTTGTTTGAATGAAAAATTACCCCTTTATCTACGATGATGAGTACTACAATAAACAATGATTGCACCGCACACCGAAAGGTTGTTTCAAACTCAAATAAGTTCCGTACAAGTTCAATTCGTTGCTTTGACGGAAACAATTTTTTTGCATCAATTTTAAATCGGGGAGAATACAAAACAGGGGTTTAGGAAATAATCTGTAATCTAATGTTAGCAGGAAAATTTTTAGCCCAAAGTTTCTCCAAAACACATGTAACGTTTCTTATTCAGTTGTTCAGCCGTTTTTTTAGCCGGTCGATCAAAGTTTGGTGTAAATTAATGGAGCACTTCAACGCACATTGCATCAAAAGTTCAAAATAGTATGCGTACTGTCAGAATAAACGATTCATAACTTTCGTTTTCATGCGTTTTCATGTAGGTTCGTGGATTGCAAAAAGTGATGCCACTCACTCGTATACATACGCATTACCACATATACATGCACTTCTTACCCAAAACTCAAGGGGAAACTTGTCATGCAAATGAAAATATCTCTCTGTTGAAAAATCCTACAGAAACGTTATAGAGTTCAAATGAAAGCTGGTTGATAAGGTTAAATGGATTTGCTATTAACTTAGCCGGCAAAAATTTGTGTTAGCCCACAAAATATAAGAAAAATACAAAAAGAAATCGACTTTTTATTCTTCCCGATATTTCTGTTCACTACATCTACAAACATCAAATATGTTCATACAATATTGCTAAAACTGAAGGTATAAACTTTAAAATGATGTATATAGCATTATCTAAATATTATATTTCGAAAGCTTGTTTTTGACTAACAAAAGTAGTGAAAGAAGAAAAGCATATTGGGGTGGGGAAATCTTGTTTGAGTCATTGTATATATCAACTAAAGAAACACAATTCAATTCAACATTTATTAACCTTCTGCAGTCGGAATTAATTTCTCTTCAAAGAGATCCTCTTATTTTTCTACGCTAATAATAATTTGTTTATACCGAGTACCGTTATCTACTGTTAATAGAAACTCCGTATACATTTGTGAGAAAGATCATCAGACATTTAATTTCGTTTAGAAAAAAAAACTATTACACTATTGAATAAAGTATTTAGTATGATTCATTACTGTGGTTGCTGAGGGCAGACAAACGATCGCAAAGGGTTAAAACTGAAATAGACCGAGGTTTAAAATTATGGGCAGTTCGATAAACTTTCTCAGAATTGTTTGTTTATGTTTATGATTATTTTTATATATCTCGAATAATTTCTCTGCGGTGCGTCTCACAGATACACGTTTTTCTCTGTTAATTACTTCAAATTGACTTTGAGTCCAGTTTGCATGTTTGCAACATTTCTTTTCTATTTTTCCCCCTTTTTGTTTATTTTAGACTCATTAGCATTTTAGCTGTAACAGAGCCGAATTTTAATCGTGTACATGTCACATGTTTATCATATCTATAATTAACACATTACACAGTTGCCATTTTTCGGCGTAAGAGTGTTCCCTTCTATACCACGTTAGAGTATTCTGTTCTTCCATTATCCAGTTAGACCACCGGACATCGGAGACAGTTGATTGATCATTGTTGAGTTATTTATAGAACAGCAGCCCGATGTGTCTTGCAGAGCAGAGCAGTTGTATGGATGAATCAATCATATTTCGACCGTGAATCGATCTCCATCGCTGATGATGGTTGCATGGACGTAGTTATTCTGTAACAACACGAAGATGGTCAATGAGGGCCCTGAGTTTTGAACTCACGATCGATCACTTACTAAGCGAACGCGCAACCAATGTAGCCACGGAGACCCCCTTCTTTTCTCTTAACAATTTCTGTAGAATTTGTTCGTGTTTTGAGAAGATGAGCATTCACCAACTGATTTACAACCCCTCTCGAATCATCTCTAAGAAACTGGGAGTAGCACACAGCAACAAATAAGCAAGACATAGAAATGATGCCTGTTCCAGTTCTCCTTCGATCAATTTAAATTTACAGTTACTGCCCCATGCTTCGAAAATCGCCTTGTGTGAATTGAAAATCTATTATACGAGGGTCACTATTTATATTTCGGGAATAGGAACAAAAACAAATAGTTAAGCTGCGAATATATTTTTATTGTTTTTCAAAGTACTCGCCACGACTCGCATGCGCTTAAACCAATTTTCAAAGCATTTATTCCAATCGACACGAGCCTTTTTTTTTGAGCGATTGTCAAATTATGTGGGATCCAACGTGAACATAATTTTCGCACAACTAAGTGTTCATGTTAAATCGCATATATGCTGGTGGAACTAATGCTTAGGGATGCCTCAATCTCACAATAGGTTACATGACGATCTTGCTTAATCATTTAGTGCACAGCATCGATGTTTTCTGGCACTACAGTCGATTTTGGACGACCTTCACGAAACTCGTCGGACAGCGAACTACGACCACGATTGAATTCACAATACCGGTGATACACAGTGGTTTTTGATGGAGCTTCATCGCCAAAAGTCAAATTAAGTTGATTGACGCACTCTTGTTGTGATAATCCACGTCGAAAGTCGTAAAAAATCATCGCACGAAAATGTTCACGATTCAGTTCCATTTTTTTTGCCGAGACCAAACTTTCAACTAAATATAAAATAAACAAATAGCGTCCGTATGACAAAATGTTCTGAGTACGTATATCGTCAAAAATGTCAAACTTTACGATGGAACCGTCAGATGGACTCACATGACATCAGTGTTGCCAATTCCCGAAATATAAATAGTGACCCTCGTATATGAGGGGCTTAAAAGGAAAGGGGTGTAAGTGATTTGATCGATTTCTCTTCACCAACTTTTTCTTTAATTCATAACTCGTTTTCTATCTGCATAGGTGTACTATAGTCACATAGGTATATTAAAAGAAAACTGAAAACATGTTAACTTTGAAAAATCATAACTCAAACACGAAATAAGACACATCTCTGAAATTCGGATATATTGCGTGAATATTTGTAATATTTTTCTAAACAAGAATAGCTCATTGGCTTCAAATTGAAATATTGACCATCTGAATCGGCCTAGTATCTCAATTGTTATGAATTCGTGAAAAAGTGATTTTGAAAAAAAAAAAAAAAAAAAGAGAGGAAAAATGATTTTTCGTACCATTGGTTAACTTTGAAAAATCATAACTTAAGAACAAAAAATAACGCCTTCCTGAGTTTTGAATAATTAGCTAATTAGCTTTAATTTTTTATTTGATATGTCTCAGTAGTTCACAAGCTATGATGTTTTTAAAAAAGTCATTTATGGAAAAAAGGAAGAAAGTCGATATTTCGGACCACCCTAAAATGAATATTGAAAAAATAAAAAAATACGGGTCTAATATTTTGCGAAAAGGAACAAAAGTACAACTTTGGCTTTGGCAACTTTGGTTTGGCATTGAATGGCTTATATATTGTATATTCACATACACTTTTGCTCTAGTGAATAATGCGACTGTCGCAAAAACTGCCTCACAAGTGCGAATTCTACTTTTTTCATTCCACATTAATTACGACAGTAATAATTACTTAAATTTACAGTAAGTTTTAGAACAAAATGTTTACGACAGTTTTGAGAGAAACTCTCTAAATAAAAACATTTGAACAAATGAATGCTGCAGAAGCCGAAACCCTATAATTATTATTTGAAATTACATTGAAAAACAACTTGAAGAGACAGTACAACTGCCCACTTCCTGTATTCGGATGATATATTTGACAGCAACAGAATGAACTCACAGCGTGAGTTCCAAGCGGGTCTCAAATTTTCCTCCTTTCCACAGAAATCATTTCCACGCATGCTGATCTCTCCCCCAATTCATTCGCTTGCCTGAACTCACGACCATCTGACAGCCAAACATTCGCAAGGGACGTCGTGTTGTGATGTCCTCAGTCACAGTTTAATGTTTATTCAGTCCAGACGCCCTACGGCAATTGTTTTTCCTTAGGGTAGGTACGATTGTACTTACGATGATTATTACGGTTTAAAGGATTATTAGGTGACATCACGTGATTTGGAACATTACGCGAGAAAGATGGAGATCTTTGGAGCGTTTTAAAATTGAACTATTCTCCAATCGGGTGATTGCGGATTTCAATGGCAGGGGACAGTTGTTTCGTAAATGTATATAATAAATCGAAAATTCTCATTAAATGAAGCAATTTCAGAATTATATGTGGGACCCCGGGGAGCCAAACATTCAACCGAAAGGATGAGGGCTCTTGTGAAGGATGAGAAATCCTCAGTCCGAGGATTGAAATACCCCCACATTAGTTTATATTTCATCATGCTCATAACCAGTGAGTTACATGAGGGATACTTGAGTGCGTATGGCACGAGTGACCGAAAAGCCGCCACCTCTGAACTGGATACTTTTTTCCCCTGAACCTTTATGTGCTATCGTTTACTAATTGGATTTGTGCGTATCGCAAACAACAAATAAGCGGATGACAGACACCCCAACGTTATTTGCGTTTTGTAAGAAAGTGTTGTGTATGAAATAATCTTGGACAACATTTGTGCAAAGAAAGACATTCCAAAGCACGGTGAAACGACAAACACTTAATCTGTTGGCTGGCTGACTGAGAACGTGAGTCGTTCTATTCTTAGTTGACGGTGCGTCAGAGAAGGCAAGATTTATGCGTTGACACAGAAAGATAGATGGCGCGCAACGACGAAGAAGGGACAGTTTTCAATTACACATGTCTGGTGGTGTCCTTGTGTTTTTTTTTGCTTCACCATTGGTACACTTTTTTGATGGATTGTGTTCTGATGGCGAAGAAAATTTTTAAGGCTGTTACGTTTGCATGAGATTTAATAACTTTTGAATAATAGATTTAATAAAAAAAATGCGGCAAGTGGGCTAATCGAATTGAAGATAAAATTCGTTCATTTATTTGTTTTGAAAATCTGGAAATCCTGTATATCTTATTCTTCAATAAATTAAAAATTAGCACAAATTCTGAATGAACGATTATTTCACGTTTAGTTGTGAAATTTAAGTGGCTTTTATATGTACAGTGGGGTCCAATCCGTGATTTTTGAAGATTTTGCTTGAATTTTCACCAGGAATTGTATAATGCAGCGAAATTGAGAAAGATAGAAGTTGGGTGTCAGAGAACAAATTGTGGAGGAAAATTTAGTTTCATTGATAGAAACAATCAAGTTCAATATGAATTTTTAGGTTAAAATAAATTATAATACATTAAAAATTAATAATTTTTAAGTTTTTCACTTCCTAAATGTTATTCAAATCCACTAATTTAGATGTTTCACAACTGTATCCTATACTGAATTTACTCATCTTTCTAAAGGAGCCAAAAAATCGTCTTCTGTAGCGTACTTTTTAATGTAACGCCAGTTTGAGGCAATTGAGTCAAAAAGTTCTATAACTCTGTAATTGTTGAAATTCGAACATATGCGTAGAAGCATTTTTTTCATCAAATATCATCCTCTATCTCCTTCCGAATGAATTCGGATTTTTTATATGAGAAAGATATTTTATGACTTTAAGGGTATGAATCAAAAATTTAATTCTACTTTAAAACATTAGCACAAATTCTGAAGGAAATATTATTTCACGTTTAATTCTCATGGCATCCGGTGATGTAAACGCCCTATCTAGAGATTGTGCCGTTTGAATATAAAATAGAGTAGTCATGTTTTCTGACTAGACTATCCAATTACTGGAGGATCAATTCGCACCAAATACAACGTATGATACATTGTTTCGTTCTTGAATTTCTTCAACCATCCAAAAACATACCTTTCAAAAACCAACGATAACTTTAAACAATGCTTGAACAAAAAAAAACCCCGACTAACATTCAGTCCACAAACGAACACAACACTCATTTGGACGTTGTTTTTTTTCCTTCACAACACAGAAACACTCGCTGTCACTGTTCACAGCATCAGCCATTTTTCATCACGCTAACGTTGCGGAAAACATTTTTTGGCGAGTTTTTTGTTTCATTTTTCCGGAGAAAATCCTCAACGATAAGAGTCGTCTCCAAATCGGTGCCAATTAAAATGCACTGGCCTGAAAGGGGCAAATATAGTGAAAACATGATGTGGCGTCGCTGTGTCTATGAATTTGTGTTTTTCTGTTTTTTTTTTCTCTTCTCAAATTGCTTTCCACGATGGTTTATCGTCTGCAATGGACTCTCCTGGAATAAAGCCATTCATCTTTCAGAGAATCTTTTAGAAAAAAAAAACAACCATTTCGGGCAAACACTGCCAAAAATAGATTAGGGCGCGTAATCACCCCAGAGAGAGGAAAATAACGACCGGGAGATACGTAGGGGAGAATCATAGTGTTTGGTACACTTTAGGAACAGTATATTCTATACCATACATGACTATTATGATTTTCCGATTTAATTCATCAGAAACAATTTAACCGACGAGCAAAACTAGAATACACTGGATTCTTTTTGATGAGAACTACGTCTTACATTAAGGGTGCCAAATCAGATCACAGGTCATGTTTTTATGAAATGAAGTTAACGTTAATAACTATTTTTGCTGTCATCGGATTTTAAAGATTTGCATACCAATCGAATCGGAAATTTTCTAAGATTTGTTTGATATGCTTCACATTACAATCCCATAGTCTGTATATGGTTTAAATTGATGAAAATTGGAAGCATTCCCATTGCCCCATACATTTGTTCCTGTCCATTTGTGTGCTTTCCCGAACAGAGTTGTCAACAACGGGCAACTTATGCAGCCGCTAGAATAGGAACAACGAAGGGAGATAACGAAAAGAGAATACAGGTCGGACTCGATTCTATACAGCCTCGATTATATACAGACTCGATTATATGTGATTCAATTGTATACAATTTTGGACTCGATTATATACAGTTTGAGGGAAAAACATTATGTTTCAAATATGGCTTTTTTCGCGAAAAAATATTACCTTTCACCGTTAAGGTGAAATTCAAGTGGCTTTTATATGTACAGTGGGGTCAAAACCGTGATTTTTTTAGATTTTGCTTAAATTTTCACCAGGAATTACATATGTCGATATTGCAGCGAAATTAAGAAAGATAGAAGTTGAGTGTCAGAAATCAAATTGTGGAGCGGATAGAGAGCTTTAGTTTCATTGATAGAAACAATCAAGTTTAATATGAATTTTTAGGTTGGAATTAATTATAACACATTAAAAATTAATAATTTTTAAGTTTTTCACTTCCTAAATGTTATTCAAATCCACTAATTCAGATGTTTCACAACTATATCCTATACTAAATTTACTCATCTTTCTAATGGAGCCAAAGAATCGACTTCTGTAGCGTACTTTTTAATGTAACGCCAGTTTGAGGCAACTGAGTCAAAAAGTTCTATAACTCTGTAATTGTTGAAATTCGAACATATGCGTAGAAGCATTTTTTTCATCAAATATTATCCTCTATCTCCTTCCGAATGAATTCGGATTTTTTATATGAGAAAGATATTTTATGACTTTAAGGGTATGAATCAAAAATTTAATTCTACTTTTATATTCAAAAAACAAAAAATATATGCATAAAAACGATTAACATTTTTTTGGTTTGACTCGGTTATATACAGTGAAAATAAATCACAGACTGTATATAATTGAGTCCGCGCTGTATTTGCGAAGTGAACTCCACCCTTGCATAGTAAGTACACCAAATTTCAAGGCATTTTCATTCATTTTTCTTTTTAATGCCACCTAGAATTTCTGAGGGACCACTGTGCCGCGGTGACACTGGATGCAGAAAAGTGGTCGTACGAATTGTATGCAGATGTGAAAGTAAACAACCACATTGAATAGTGAATGAACTTCCAAGTTTCAAGCAAATTCGCGGTTCAAGAAGTACGTACACTTGAGAAATGCAATCTTCAGAGGAAAATGTAAAATAAAATAATCGTTCGATAATTCTTCCGTTCACATATTTTGTCTTAGGTATCATACCAAACGTAAAAGAACTGTCATTAAATCTACTTGTAACGAAGAACATATGCATATGCAGAATGTATGAATTGACTTTACGTGGCATATGCTCAATCTTTTTACTCTCAAAGCAAATATATTGAATTTAATTGAATTCGGAAATTGTTTCATTCAATCAAGAATTCAATCAATACAAACAAATGATTGCTGAGCTAAGGTAGTTCCACGTCAACCTTGCGGTTATGTCATAGATATAACCAATAAAAAAAGAATTCAGTGTATATTGAGGTGTGAATACTTCATGCGAACAACAAAAGAAAGATGTTTTAATCGGCGGATAATACATAACATATCTTTTATTTTACCATTTCATCAATATAGTTTTTTTTGTTCATGAAAATTCAACTAATCAATCAATAAATTCTACTATTTTACTACTAATAAGAATCAATTGATATACTGTCATTCGATTTTATTTGCATAGTCCATGTGTCAATATTATCGATATACATTATAATGGAAATAATAGTTGCCAAAATTGTGTTTGGTTGTAAATGAAAGTAAATGGAAGTTCCAAGTTCAATGCTGAATACTAGAAGGGATAATCTAATTCAATCAAACGAAACTTGCGAATATTTTTTGAAAACTAGACATATTTTTCTTTCTATTTTTTGCTGATTCAGTGCTTATTACTATATAACAATAAAACTTAAGCAATCATTTTGTGCACTTAGATGTGTTCAAACAGTATACATAAACATAAGCAAAACAAGAGAAAAATTCTATCGCATATTACGCGAATAGCGAATTTTGGAATGACGGAAAACTTGAATATTTTCAATTACATAATTGTAAAATGACTTGCAAAAAGAGCTTGTCCCTTTGAAATCACTTAAATCACTTCTCTTCTTATTAACAAGTTATCTCTTCATCCCAGTATTCTCCTTCCTAAACACCAACAGAACGATGAACAGCGAAAGTGTTAACAGTCACAGTCCGAGACACACTATACCTCACATTAATCCTAATAATAGTACACTTTATAAACCAATCTGGGTCTTGGACGGAATGATAAAATAACACAAACCGAAAAACTAATCGCGTTCGTTTCGAGGAATGAATACATCACCCAGACTAATATAGCCGAATTGGACCCAAGCGGTAATGGCATCGCGAGACAAATGTTTGCGAAAAAAGCTGCTCATGATAAGTGAGTGAGTGGCAGCGGAAGTCTACCAGTCTTCCAACCGAAACCACTTGCAAGTGGCTTCATTACTCATCCAAGTCTTGCAGAGGCAATTCCAATCCGCGACAAATGGTGGTTCGAACGAAGGTGGAGATAGAGGCGCCACCATCCGGCACGATGTGAGAAGACATCCGCAGGCAATGAAGTCGGCTGAAACTTCAATGGGGACAGCCTCTGTCACGTAAGTACAGTAATCGTTCGCTAACTGGTCCTGGTTTAACTGGTCTGCGTTTTAACTGGGCGAATGTTAACTGGTCCTTGGACCAGTTAGAAGGCAGAATTTTGTAAACAATCGACGCCATATTCAAATGGAAGATTTGCTGTGAGGGGCATTCGAATGTAATTTTAAATGTTATGAAAATTGATATTATTTTCGCATGACAAAAACATTGATTAAATTAAAGAAAAATAATTTCCTCAAATTATATTTCTTATCTGTTGTCACACTCAATGCGAAACTTCCATTGGAATCTTTTTGTTTATCCAATTTCATGATATACGCGAATCAAACAGTTCATTGAAGTTCCTTTCGATTTTATTTGACGTATAACCTGCCGGACCAGTTAGAACGCAAATGTCGATAACTGGTCCTCTCTTTTCGCCCAGTTAGTGAATGTTTACTGTATAGCTCTCAATATGCGAAAACGAAAATAAACGAAATGGAACGACGGAGTTGTGTTTTATTTCCGCTCCTTTGATGACCTTTTACCTTTGGCTTTGTAGTTTTGAAGGAATGGAACTCACTTTCACGACGGAATAGCTTTCTCGTTGGAAGAAAAAGGATTCAAGTTAAGTACCGTAATTTGTTACATGTGCTCTTATGTCAGTGAATATTTTTTTTAACATGAGGAAATAAGTCAAAATCAAATATTTATAATCCTGAGAAATTGTTGGAAAACTTATAAGCAAGAGAGAATTGTTATGAAAACACAAAGTACACTGAAAGATTCGACATTTGATATTGAATATGTGTAATTTAAAACTGAAACTAATGTGTTGGTTCCATATATTTATTGGACATCATACATGTTATTAGGATTTTCACACTGTTGCTCGTCACAAACGTGAACATCAAATTTTCCTATTCCATTCATCCCTTCCCATTCTGGAATCGAATAAGTCAAATTCATACATAAAAAACAGAAATGTACAATCAGTTTCCATTTCAACCTTATCGACTTGAGCTCCGGATATTGGTCGGATTCTAATCCTTCAAAATTACCATTGCCATTGTCTTGATATTTGCGACAGTTAGATATTTCGGGTTATAAGAAACAATCAACTCCATGCTGCTACAAAAATAGCAGCCATAGTTTCTGAAGGCATTTCATCAGATGATTTTTCTGGTTCCTGGTTTCAGAAGTTACGAAAGTAGTATTTTTCTGTTCACAGCTATATATTTTATGCCAAACGAGCTTATTGTGAATTTTCGTCTGGAAACGGGTTTGTAGTGTTTTGTTATCCATAAAGACCTAATCGTATCCCGTCAACAAATTCTCGTAGAGCTTCCTTGAGTTTTCCGTTGTCTCCAGATTTGGCCTAGAGTTACGGTCCGGTATAGTTTGTGCCACATTGAAACATGCCATAGTTGTGCCATAGTGAAAATAATCCAGCAGTCTTATATGCCTTCTGGACATTGGTTTGCGAAACTCCTGTCGATTTCGCCACTAATCTCGTTGACAATATACATTCTCAGATAAATTTTATGATTAGCTGCCATTACTTTCCTGCAATTTTCGGATTTCCTTATGATTATCAAACATTATCCAAATCGTTTCAGAACATTACGCACTATTCAAATCTAATAATTCAACAGTTCAACCAATCCATCAGTAGACAGTCCGGCATTTTCATGTAAGTTCACGAGTCGCGTTGGTTCCGAAACGACAGTATGAAATATATACAAGGTCTTACCCTTCTTTCGCCCCTCGGCCTCGGTTCCTCGTTATAGCACAGCATAACGTCATAACATGCTTGTCTTATTGCTACTCGCCAAAACCTTCCTTCAATATGCCATTTTGGATGTTCAGTTGTATATATCAAGCAATGTTAGTGTTACGTCACTAAGAGTTTGATGGTTTGACGGTATGGTAATTCGTAGAAATTAAATACGAACGACTACGATTCCCACGACACTGAAAAGGAGCGGGTAAAGGAAGAATACATTCACTTGCGCGACGCTATCATGAGCGATGCCGACACAGACTTTGCTATTTCCAGATTAGAACGCAATGCACATTAAATTGTAGCACGTGTGTTCAAACAAACAATGAATTCCTGCTGGATATATTCGATTGAATGGAAAACGCCAGGATATGACGCCACCTCATACACACATTTTTAGTTTGGTTAGTGGAAGAAATACGTTAAAAATTGATAGTGTAATTTCTTCGGAATTTCCAGATCCGTCTGCTGATCAACTGCTCACCAGTATGCTGATATCAGATCGAGTCTGAGGCCTTGAACGGATTTTGCATCCTGTAATTCGTTGGACTCAGGTCAAATCGAATCGTGCTAATGTAACATTTCCACGCTTCTAAAACCAAAATTATAAATGAAAATTAGCTGTCCCGTATCAAATATGTCTTCTATGGTTTTGTAAATTGTGTTTGATAATAATTTCATATTATGGCTAAAGTTTTGGCGAAAACACAAGAAAATTTATACAAAAATAGTTGCATTAAGGTCAGTACTATGTATTCCAAGTATTTAAATATTTTGAATAATATTTTGCACAATTCGATTGGACTTGACACGAACCGATTACAGAATGCAAAATTGCGTCATCGTCTGCAGCACTGTATTCCTCGGTATGCCATAGATTCCATCCCCAATACCCATCCACAGCCCCCGTTTGATCTTCATCAATGAATGGAATGTAACCGCTTCTATATATTTACTTTGTTAATTTTTTTTTAGACACCGTAAACATATTACCTTCGACCTGGGTTAGTTAAATTCGAATTTTTCTTTGCCATAATTACAAGCCGCATACGTATTGGAAGGGCCTCGCAGTTCCAAAAAAATTGATTTCTGTCTGTCTGTCTGATTCTTATGAACTCGGAAACTACTGAACCGATCGACATGAAAATTAGTATGTAGGTGTTTTTGGGGTTGGGAAAGGTTCTTATGATAGTTCGAGACCCCTCCTCCATCTCTTAGGGGGGCCGCCATACAAATGAAATACAAATATTCGCATTACTCGAGAATTAATCAAACAAATGGAACCAAATCATGCATATGAAGGTTTTAGGGTGCAAAGAATGTTTCTATGGTGGTTAGACACTCCACGCCCCTCTCTAAGAGGGGGCTGCCATACAAATGAAACACAAATTTCTGCTTAACTCGAGATCTAATCAAGCAAACGGAACCAAATTTGGCATGTGGAGGTTTTAGGGGGCAAGAAACATTTCTAAGATGGTTCAACACTCCTCCCACCTCTCTAAGAGGTGGGCTGCCATGGAAATGAAACACACATTTCTGCATAACTCGAGAACTAATCAAGCAACTTAAATTGGCAAATGGAGGGTTTAGGGAGCAATAAATGTTTAAATATAAATGATTTTTCTTTGCCATAATTACAAGCCGCATACGTATTGGAAGGGCCTCGCAGCTGAAATGCACGGCATCCAGTGGTATTTCGTCCCATATTTTTACTAAGCGTTGCTTCATTTATATACATTACTTTCCATTATAAGTCCCTTGATACTCCGTAGCTTAGACAACATATCAGCCATTCTATGCCAAACCGATATAGTGGCTCTCAGATTTTCGTCAAAAGTGGTAATTTTATTCTTTGTCGCAAAAAATTAGACCAGTGTTTTTATTTTTTTTTTTATTAGAGTTCCCATTTCCATTTTAGGGTGGTCCAAAAAATCATGTTTTCCACTTTTTCCCAAAAATGACTATTTTTAGAAATTTATAATATGAACCACTGAACCGATTTAGATGATCAATATATCTAATTCAAGTCAATGAGCTAGGCTTTTATTAAAAAATATTATTGAATATATTATATCATATATATCATTATAACATCGTAGAAAATTTTTCCAACTGATGCGATACTACCAGCCGAACACAAAGTATAATTTGCAACTGGTACGGAGTATATGTTCCACCTTTTTATCTCATTAATTATAATTCGTATAATCTACATGAACAGCATGTTTTTTTTATACTAATGCCTCTTTTAATCTCTGCCAATTCCGGAATGGACTTTAATATAATACTGTTATGTTTGTCCTAGACTAGCTTTCCATTTTTCTATGTAATTAAAAGCATTTTTATGATACTTCCACAGTTTTATGATTTTCCACAGTTTTTTTAATAAATTTAGCTTTCTGTATTTCATCTGAATCAACCAGTCCTACCAAAACTCAGGGCCCCCATTGACCATCTTTGTGTTGTTACAGAATAACTACGTCCACGCAACAATCATCAGCGATGGAGATCGATCCACGGTCGAAATAAGATCGATTCATCCATACAACTGCTCTGCTCTGCAGAAATATCGGGCTGCTGTTCTATAAATAACTCAACAATGGATCAACGACTGTCTCCGCTGTCCAGTCTTAACTGTGGATAATGGAAGAACAGATAGAAAACTCTTTCGCCTAAATGGCTACTGTGTAAATATGTACCATTTGCAATGGTATAGAAGGGAATACTCTAACGCCGAAAAATGGCAACCGTGTAATGTGCTAATTATAGATATGATAAATATGTGACATGTACACGATTAAAATTCGGCTCTGTTACAGCTAAAATACTAATGAGCCTAAAATAAACAAAAAGGGATAAAAAAACCAGTCCTACGTCAAATGTACGTCTCTAAAAACTTGTCACGTTTTAACATTGATTGATAAAAACGGATGTTAATAATTTGCATACCAATGAAATAGGAATTAAGATTTGTTTGATATCTATGTCTAAAAAAATGGATTTCTGTCTGTCTGATTCTTACGAACTCGGAAACTACTGAACCGATCGACATGAAAATTGGTATGTAGGTGTTTTTGGGGTTGGGAAAGGTTCTTATGATAGTTCGAGACCCCTCCCCCATCTCTAAGGGGGGCCGCCATACAAATGAAACACAAATATTTGCATTACTCGAGAATTAATCAAACAAATGGAACCCAATCATGCATATGAAGATTTTAGGGTGCAAAGAATGTTTCTATGGTGGTTAGACACTCCACGCCCCTCTCTAAGAGGGGGCTGCCATACAAATGAAACACAAATTTCTGCATAACTCGAGATCTAATCAAGCAAACGGAACCAAATTTGGCATGTGGAGGTTTTAGGGGGCAAGAAACATTTCTAAGATGGTTCAACACTCCTCCCACCTCTCTAAGAGGTGGGCTGCCATGGAAATGAAACACACATTTCTGCATAACTCGAGAACTAATCAAGCAACTTAAATTGGCAAATGGAGGTTTTAGGGAGCAATAAATGTTTTTATGGTGGCTTGACATTCCTTTCTCCTCTCTAAAGAGGTGGAGGGGAGGGTGCTGAACAACTCGAGAACTAATCGAACAAGTGGAATTAAACTTAGTAATAGAGGTTTTAGGGATCGGTAAACGTTTCTATGGTGGTTCGACACTCCTCCCTCCTCTCTAAGGGAGGGAGGAAATTAACACGAAATTCTGCATAACTCAAAAACTAATCAATCAAATGGAGCCAAATTTGGCATGTGAAGGTTTTTGAATGCGAGAAATGTTTCTATGATGGTATGACACCCCTACCTCCTCTGAAATGGAGAGAGGGTCCCTTAAAAATAATACACATATTTCAATCAAACATTTTCCAACCAACCATGACAATTGAAAATTTTCGGAAAACTCTGATGAAAAATGATAAAATTCGGAAAATTCAATTCGCATATGTTCAACAATTACATAGTGACAAGCATTGTTGGTGCATTTGATGTTTGCCCTAACGAAATTGATTTTTGTTCGGAAGTGGAAATGGATTTTGATGTGATAAAACGTACTCCTATATCTTTTTCTATATATATATATATATATATATATATATATATATATATATATATATATATATATATATATATATATATATATATATATATATATATATATATATATATATATATATATATATATATATATATATATATATATATATATATATATATATATATATATATATATATATATATATATATATATATATATATATATATATATATATATAAATAAAAATAGATCACCGAATGTGTGTTGATAAGAGCAAAACACGAGAAAGGAATTGTCCGATTTAGAGCTGTTTTTATTCTATCATATTTTATGTACCAAACATTTATTCCATGTAACGGAGAAACATGTTATTTGCAACTGGTTGAAAAATCTTGAACGAGAATTGTGTCTTTTTTTTCTATATTATAGTGACTTTCAACACTTTTGGCTGGTTCGCCACTTTAACTGTGAGAGTGAGTGAGTCAGAATTGAACTCGTTACCTTGAGCGTGAGAGGTACGGATGTTACCGCTACGCCAAATCGCCTCCAGCATCGAGAATTGTGTCTGAAAATAATCTGATATTATAATGACGAGTTTTGGTAGAAGTACTAGGAATTTTATAGTAAAAGGTAGATTGGAAAATCAATCAATGAACAGCTCTGCGATTGGACCCTTAAAAGTGCACTTAGTAAGAAAACGTGAATGTGATCGGGACGAAGTTTGCCGGGTCAGCTAGTTAAAAAATAAAAATGTAATTCATAAACTGTTATAATTTCATAATTTCAAACATTTGAAAACACTTTTTTTGTGAAACATTCGGCCGATTAATTCGACAGTATATTGAATTGGAAGTAACTGCATTTAAGTTTTGGGAAACGTGAGTTTCCAAAGATATAGTTGGAGTTCTTTTTACCATGTCTGTATTCCCCACCCCACACGAGCAGAACACATCGAAATGGCTTAGTTTATGATACAAACTTAACTTTATGAGCTCCTCTTTGTACGTATGAATGATATATTTCGAGGCGATCAACATACTTTCCCGCTCGTTGCTTATCTATCCGGAAGGTTCAATCATGTTCAGCCTTGTTTCGATTGATTCGTAGTGAATCACCTCGGGACGAGATGCAATTGAACGCCATTCATTCGAAACCAAGCGAACAATCAAAAGATGATAGCTTTGATTATAGGGCGGCATATATACGGAGTAAGCATAAGCCACAAATTACTACACCTCAACAATAGTCCATGTAATCATCGCCTATGCTCATCGTAGGAAGTATAGGAATCCAAAACACAAAGCGCACATAAATTTATAGTATCCCTTTCCCGCCTCCTTGCTGAGATTGTATCACAAAGATATCATATGAAACGGTGGTGAAATAACTGTATTTTGCTGAGATTGTTAGCTGCAACACAATATACTGAGACTGTGAGCTAGATCTATGATGAAAAAGATAGCAAAGAGTTACACTATTTTCTGTACTGCGGTTTATCCTTCTTCTTCCGGTGGCCCCATCTAGTCCACATGGTCAACAGCATGTGCGCAACCTTTGTGATAGTTTCGTTCCATTTTATTCAATCCATGAATAATTGTAACTAGTTCGAAGCAGCTAAAGATGTAATAAAAATATTTTAAATTCAAGGTTTTAAAAGTTATATTCGCATTCGAAATTTATCACTGTGCATCTTCTGACTATTTCAATAGTTGGGGATTGAATAAATTAGTTTGGATATGATTTTTGACTTTCACAAAGCTTTGACCATAATTTTGAAGGGCCTGTCGATTTGGATCGTTCTATTAAGCTTCATTCATTCGTGTCGTTTTTGAAAAAACTCAACGTTCAAACACAATCTCATTGGTTTATATTTAGCCCAGAAATTGTGCCTCGCTTCGAATTGCAAACACAGTCGGCGTTGTTTCACTATCTACCCGGAGGACATCCGCCCTCACAGCCTTCGAAACACGGTTGCCACCTCCTATCCACTGTCCTATTCGGCTCTATTCCGTGTTTACTCTCGAAGCGCGTTATGTTTTGTACACACTATGTCCCCCGGAGCCACGGCGTATCCCAGTTTAGTTCAGTTTTCCACAACTTCCGCACTCTGTCGCACAGTTGTTCGCAGTTGCTGCAAAGTTGGTTCAAAGGACAACTGCACGTAACAGGTTTTGTTCTCCTCTTGCCTGTCGGGGGCAAGAGGTTAACAGCCGATAAATTCAGCGCAACAATTCATTCAGCGGTGAGCATCGTTGTCAACGGGGTTTTGGAGCACAGCGAACACGTACTCAAAACATTAAATTAAAATCTGATTCACGATTCCGTTGAATTGCTGATTACACCAGATGCAAGTGGGTCGCCTCCTTTCAGCAACAAAAACACGAAAAGGAAACATGAAAAACTGATTACTTTTGCTGAAACGATTCCACCCACATTAAACTGCAACATGCCCAAAAATTAATGGATCGCAAGCCATGATACGATTCTCCCTGGAAATTGATTTCACATTTCACTTATGAGATTTTACTGCATTCGTGGAATAGAATGAACACAAACAGAAAAAAAAGTATTCCATTCAAAAAACTAGTGGAATCAAGTGGAATTCGGCAAAGAAATTTTCTTCCGGATTCAAATTGTTCAACGGAAGTGTGAGTAAACCAAAAGAAGCTCACTTGAATTATGAATAGCGTTTATGCATTCGATGTCTGGATTAAATCCGATAGTAAACAAAATTAGGTGTAGCTCTATGAAGCAAAACAGGTGTAAGTGGAATAATCATCCATCATTGTAGCGCTATTGCGGATTTATTTAAATTTACTCGCATATAACAATGCACTTTGAAGGTCTTACAACTAGATTACAAATTTAACCATGAACAGGGCAAACAGAGCAGTAATTATAAACTTTTCCTATAAAATACCGTTTTGCGGCTCGTTAGCACTCTTTTCTGCGCTCAAAGTGGCGGAAATAAACTCCAACGACCCAACGGTTTCAGACTGAGGGGAAGGGTACATAACTCTAGAAAGCGGGATTGTTTAGCATGTATTTTTTTCGAAGAGAAAAAGAGAAGATCATAATTGCTTCCGTATATCCAATTAAATTATGTTGATTATGAAACGAGAGTTTTGATGTACCGGCAGGTTGAAATACGCTGCATCCAATTATTCAAACGTTGTATGCGTGAAACCATTCGATCAGCAACTTAACACATGACGGAAATATAACTAGCGGCAACAGGTTAATGTTCTGGGTTTGTAGAAAAAATGTCAATCATCTTTTGGACATTATACCTGTAATTGACACAATGGGCATCCGTTGCTGAAGCGTAAACTTATAAATGTTTACATTTGAGAAAATTTAATTTCTAACGCCGTGTGCACTTCAGATCAAAAAATTATTTCTTTATACGTTTATCAGATAAATTCCACAAAGGGCCTGGCCGGGTAAGGGAGTAAAAAGTGCCCTCAAACCAAATCACTAGCTGTATGGCAAATATTGTAAAGGATATTAAATAAAAAATTTTGGTGGTTTATTTGAACCCCTATGTGGTTTGACGTAGGATCTATAGTGAAAAACGTACTTTTTCGATTATTTCACGCCATCCTCAAAAGATCTGAGATAAAAATTTGAAAAAAATACTGAATGTGCATCTTACTACGGTGTATCAAAAAAAAATATAAAAAAAATTTCATCAAAAATTTTAGTACTAAAAAAAATATTGAAATTTTGAATTTTTTTTTTTTGGATCTAGAGATTCAGTACTACTCTAATTCATATTTTAATGTGTTTCTACGGCTTTTTAGATATGTGTGATTTTTTTCAGATTTTTTTCAGTGTTGCGCGGTATCAAAAAAAATTTTTTTTTATATTTCCAAAGAGTGGTTAGGTAAGGGAGTAAAAAGTGCCCCCAAACCAAATCACTAGCTGTATGGCAAATATTGTAAAGGATATAAAATAAGAAATTTTGGCGGTTTATTTGAACCTCTATGTGGTTTGACGTAGGATCTATAGTAAAAAACGTACTTTTTCGTTTATTTCACGCCATCCTCAATAGATCCGAGATAAAAATTTGAAAAAAATACTGAATGTGCATCTTACCACGGTGTATCAAGAAAAATTATCAAAAAAAAATTCATCAAAAATTTTAGTACCAAAAAAAATATTGAAATCTTTGAAAAATGATTCAGTACTACTCTAATTTATATTTAAATGTGTTTCTACGTTTTTTCTAGATATGTGTGATTTTTTTCAGATTTTTTTCAGTGTTGCGCGGTATTTTATATTGGTGTGGTTAGGTAAAGGAGTAAAAAGTGCCCCCAAACCAAATCACTAGCTGTATGGAAAATATTGTAATGGATATTAAATAAGAAATTTTGGTGGTTTATTTGAACCCCTATGTGGTTTGACGTAGGATTTATAGTGAAAAACGTACTTTTTCGTTTATTTCACGCCATCCTCAATAGATCCGAGATAAAAATTTGAATAAAATACTGAATGTGCATCTTACCACGGTGTATCAAGAAAAATTATCAAAAAAATATTTCATCAAAAATTTTAGTACTAAAAAATATTAGATTTTCTGGCATTTCGAAATTTTGAAAAAAAATATAACTTTGAGACCACAAATCCGATTTTTTTTTATTTTAATCTTTCAATTGAAAACCACGAATACAATAAAATAATCGATTTCAAAAAAAATCTATAACATTGTAACATTGTGTATTTTTTTTAATTTTATTTTTATTATTAGATATTTGAAAAAAAACAGTTTGAAGATATTTATCAATCTAGAAAAGCCGTAAGAGCACATTTAAATATGAATTAGAGTAGTACTGAATCTGTAAATCCCAAAAAAAAAAATTCAGAATTTAAATATTTTTTTTAGTACTAAAATTTTTGATGAATTTTTTTTTTAAATTTTTCTTGATACACCGTGGTAAGATGCACATTCAGTATTTTTTTCAAATTTTTATCTCGGATCTATTGAGGATGGCGTGAAATAAACGAAAAAGTACGTTTTTCACTATAAATCCTACGTCAAACCACATAGGGGTTCAAATAAACCACCAAAATTTCTTATTTAATATCCATTACAATATTTGCCATACAGCTAGTGATTTGGTTTGGGGGCACTTTTTACTCCCTTACCTAACCACACCAATATAAAATACCGCGCAACACTGAAAAAAATCTGAAAAAAAATCACACATATCTAGAAAAAACGTAGAAACACATTTAAATATAAATTAGAGTAGTACTGAATCATTTTTCAAAGATTTCAATATTTTTTTTGGTACTAAAATTTTTGATGAAATTTTTTTTGATAATTTTTCTTGATACACCGTAGTAAGATGCACATTCAGTATTTTTTTCAAATTTTTATCTCGGATCTTTTGAGGATGGCGTGAAATAAACGAAAAAGTACGTTTTTCACTATAGATCCTACGTCAAACCACATAGGGGTTCAAATAAACCGCCAAAGTTTCTTATTTAATATCCTTTACAATATTTGCCATACAGCTAGTGATTTGGTTTGGGGGCACTTTTTACCCCCATACCCGGCCAGGCCCTTTAACATCTCACGGTCGGAATTAATTTGCCTTGAAAGATGTACTCTTATCTTTCTGAGCTAATAATATTTTGTTTATATCGAGTACCGTTATCTATTATACATAGAAACTGAACAAGGTCACTAGACATTAAAATTGGTTTAGAAAAAACTAGAAGTGGGTTATATCTTTGATATAACCGCAAGAAGGACGTAGGACTAACGTTGACTTAGCATTCAATAAGTAACAAGCATATAAATCTTAGACGTTCCATCTTTCTAATAATGTGATTATCATACCACTTCGTTTAGCCGGAAAAGAATCATTAACGTTCAAAGGGGGAATTGATTCCTCCTCGGAAATATCCAGCGCAAATAGTACCCACTCCCCAAGCCTCGACAATTGGATTCCTCCTCGGAATTACACAGCGAAAATAAGACTCCCTTCCCAACAATTCCAACTTCCCAATAACGACGATCGATTGCAGCGTTCGTAAACAAATAATTCTATAACGCTGCTTTTATAAATGTGATTTCTTCGATATGTAATATAATATCCACATTGAGCATATCCACTACACTACTCATACCATATCAAATCCATAGTCAATCCGAGAACAAAAGTACCCGCCGCTCATATCTATTTTTCAATTCCGATTTCCCCAGGCTTCCTGATTTTGAAATCTGTGTAAGGGAAACATTCCAATTTTCAGAAACGCAAACGAGTACAAAAGTACCCACTGCTTGCCTCTAATTTTCTATGCCAATTTCCCCTGGCTCCATAGTTTTGAAATCTGGGAAACATTCCGATTTCCAGAAATGCAAGTGAGTAGAAAAGTACCCGCAGCTTGAATCTGTTTTGCAATGTTGATTTCCCCTAGGCTCCATGGTTTCGAAGTATGTATTAGGGAAACATTTCAATTTCCAGAAACGCAAGCGAGTACAAAAGTACCCATTGCTTACATCTATTTTGCAATGCCGATTTCTCCTGGCTCCATGGTTTTGAAGTCTGTGTTAGGGAAACATCCATCCATTCCAGCGATCGTACCTCAATCGTTGCGCAATTATAACTGAGTGGATTCCCAAGCGGCACTCGCTTATATACCGATTAGTGTGATTTAAATAGCCTGTTTTGAAAGTAATTTTAGAACTATTGAAACGAATTTTTGGATCAAAAAGTAACAAACATATGACGCGTAGACATTTTATCTTTCGAATGAATTGTTTATCATACTATTTCGTTCAGTTGTTTAGGAGCCTTTAAACGCTCAAAATCTCGTTCTACGGCGTAACGCTTTCGTTCTCGAAAGTTTGAACTTACACCCCAGTATAGAAATGAAAGACGTAGTCCTACGTCACATAGTCGGGTAAAGTATTTAGTATAGTTCCTTGCTGTGGTAGCTGAGAGCAGACAAATAACCGCAAAGAGTGCTTGAAAAACGAAAATAAATCTCCGTAATTTCCTGTCACTAGAGTCACTAGAGGTGGCCTCGCAATGGAAAAAAATTGTTTTAAACTCGAAATTTCTCAAAAAATTCTTCATGTCATGAATTGACTCATCAGAAGTAAATAAGTCAAAAATTCAGTAGTAGCTGGAGATAAAACATGGATATTTGAGTATGGCGTAAAGGGTTGTGTGACATTTACCCAGTTATAACAAACACCCGAATGACTTTCACCCGAATTTAACAAATACTCGAATGCAACATTTACCCAAATTTTTGTAACGTTTACCCAAATGGAGAATGAAATAATCCGAAAAAATATCCGAATGAAATAATCCGAAAACACTAGTTTAGATACCAAGAATATATCCCCTCCTTTTCTTTCCGTTCCTTATCCGTCTTGAAATTGTGGAAAGTATGAGCAAGAATACAAAATATAACATGATTATATACAGACTAGATTATGTGTGATTCAATTTTGTACTTGATTACCGTTCCGAATCATATTTCGGAAACTTTGTTCTAATATCTTGAAATGTTTAATGCACTGATGATATAACTTTAAAATTAATATCACAATTGCTTCTTTAGAGTCATCCCTTGGTTTCGTTATCATTTCACATGAGAATTACATTTGAATTATTACATAGTCGGAATAAATCCAACAGCACTACCCATTATCGTTTGTGTTTGACGTTTGCTTAGCTTGAGCACGTAGAATTTACCCGTTCATCAATATTAAAATTTTTCTCGTATTTCATCAGTTCTCATCATCATTATAAGTTTACTATGATTGCATGGTAAGTGTTTCGCAGTTGACTATAAAATATAATCAAGTGTAATGTAATTTTCGTTCAAAAAATTACGAAATAAAGTGTCCGAAATTTGAATTGAATCTGTCCGAAATTTGATTTTTTTTAAAATAGTGTCCGAAGTTTGATTCATATTCGCTTCATTTGAAAAGAATTTTATTCGATGATTTTTTTTATGTTTGCAATCAAACAGGTACCAAAGTAGAAAGCTTAATAGCATATTGAACTATTTTATTAAAAATATCAATCAAATAAAACCTGTGCATAAAGTTTAGATAATTTTTCTGCATCATATGCCTTAAGCGTCCGAAATATGATTCAGAACGGTATATACAGTTTGAAAAAAATATTTTTTTTATATTTCAAATATGACTTATTTCAGGAAGAAATGTAACCATTCAATGTTAAGGTGAAATTTGAGTGTCTATTACTTGTACAGTGGGGTCAAAATCGCGAATTTTGAAGATTTTGCTTGAATTTTCACCAAAAACTGTTTATATCGATGTTGCAGCCAAATTAAGAAAGATAGATATTGGGTGTTAAAGAACAAATTTTAGAGTGATTAAAGAGCTTCAACTTAATTGATAAAAACAATCTAGTTTAATATAAATTTTTAGGATAAAACTAATAACAACACATTAAAAAATATTAACGTTTAGATTTTTCACTTCCAAAATGTTATTAAAATCCACTAATTTAGTTGTTCCACTACTATATTATGTACTAAATTTTCTCATCTTTCAAATGAAAGTATCATATTCCTCTTCCGTAAAAATAATTTTTTTTCATGTAGAGCCAATTTGAGGCAACAGAGTCCGAAAGAAAAAAAAAGTTCTATAACTTTGTCACTATTGAAGTTCGAACATATGCGTAGAAGGATTTTTTTCATCAAATCTATGATCGTCTATCACCGAAAAAAAAACGAATGAAAAAATATGTTTTTTGACTCGATTATATACAGTGAAAAAAAATTTCAGAAACTGTATATAATCGAGTCCGTCCTGTATAAATATCAAAATTCAATAACTCCAGAAAATTATTCCTTTTTCGACAGAACCATAAACCGTTACAGCCGCACCTATTCCGTAGCACCAAAGTTGCTACTACGTTCGCATTTACTCTATTTCCTGTCACGGTCGTCTTTTTACGTTCGCATTTGGTTCGGTCAAATTTCGGAATCAGAGATGTACTCTGTTTGAGATTTGAAACATAATTGTTTTTATTTTGCCTTCTTTGCTTACAGGAAAAGTTCTTAACCTAGTGTACATAATGAGCGGTTCAATATTTACCAAGAAAGAGTGTCATGCTAATTAGAGAGAGATAGATATATTTACGCTATGCTATGTGCCGTTCCTTAATAGTAAACATATGTGCGTCAGTGAGGCTGTGTGAACTGGTATATTATAATATTAGTATACTTCTTTGCTGTGGTGGCTGAAAGCAGACAAACGACTGCAATGAAAATACAGATTTCGATACAGATTTTCTGAGAAAAAAACGCAGATTAAAAGTTTTTTTGAGACCAAAAACACAGATTTTATTATGGCAACCCTGCTTTGGATAGGATGTATGAATGTTTTGATTCGGGGAAAAGTGGTTTGTCACTTCAAGTGGTTATAACATGAGAGTGGATGAAGTAAATGTGTTTCGTTATTCATTGGTGTTTTATGGGAAACATATGTTCTAGCGTTGGAGAATGGATATCGGCACATTACGAAGCTGTGTAAATTGATTATACCTTTTACACGGCATACCGTTATTAGGAAAAAGTTAGGATGGTCCTGAACCGACCCCGATTTGTGTTTCGTACTTAATTCAACACGTTCACTCCGGCACATACCATCAATGGCTTGCACAAGCCTAGCTCATCAGGCGGTGCTCACTACCGGTTGAACGCATTTCATAGCGCTATTACACAATTTTGATCAATTCTCCTGTATTTGCGTCTGTGTTTGCGAATGTAGATATGAACTTTGTTGTACAAAATTGGTTGTATCATGAGAACGATTATTCCTAGGATAAAATATTACAAATAGTTTTACCATGTACACCCAAACTAGGATTGGTTGAAAACATTTCATCTTCGACAAAAAAAAATGCTTTTTCGTGTGCTGAAGGTTGAAATTAACAAATAAAAGCACCTTTTCCAAAAGCTTCAAAATGTAATTGTATGTATGGGAGCAGACATCTCTTTCTCTCAGACTGGACGTCAGTTTATAAAATGAAGTTGGAAAGTGTTTTCTAAGAGTAAAAAGCAGAGCATAAACGTGAATCTATATCCTTTTCGGTCTGGTATGACACGGTCTGGTGTATGTGACATAGTAGGCGAAAAGCTTTACTGCGTGCTTATTTGCCATGTGTCTCTTGTTTCGCTCGCTCGTATTGCTATAACATATATTATACAAATGATATACCAGTATGGGGGAGTAGTACATTTTCTGTTATTTCTAAGATCATTTAATGTAATAAATCGAGATGCCATGTGCTAAAATTATTTTTGGTATAGATTCTATTATTGACATTACTTTTCATAACAGCACCACTATTTATGGATCTTTGTTGAATTAAAAAGGTTTTCTAAAAAAATATCAAAAATATATCGAAGGGGGAGAGATATAGAGATATAAAACAATTAATATTGGATTCAATTTTATAGTAATATTTTAAACGGTTTATTCAAAATGTTGGTTTTCCTAAACAGTTAATTGATTTCCCAATTGACTTCTAGATTTCAAGTAACAACTTTTCGAAGATAATAATTTCAATAATTTCAAAAATCAGTTAAGTTATATTGTGTTACGAACGAAGTTGAAAAAAAACAGCAATTTTTGAGTTGAGGAATCACTCTGTGTTCATTTGTATATTTTCAATATTTTCTGCTCATTATGAAACTTTTTTTTCTTTTTTGGTGCTCCTTCGTGCTGACCCTAGATATATGCTAGCACTATCATTCACGATCTTATTGTGGGATTTCATGCTATTTCCCGCCATTCAGAGCCGTTTTTTTTAACGAACAAGAAGTCACCATCTTCGATTCAGAAATGACTTCAGAATACTTTCGCTGGTAAGACTCTTTTGAGTTCTGATTCGTTTTTTGTTATATTTGTGAAACGAGATCCATTGTTATAACTCTGAATGGTGACTAGGGTTGCTTTCTAGTGAAATAACTTCATCTGTGGCGATCAACAAACGAGCACTACTCTTTAGAGCAATTTTATTTGTAATTGCTTAAAGCTAAAATTATTTGAAACATAAATATTGGTTGCGGTAAATTCACTTGATTCACTTACATTTTATAGTGCAATTAGACAGCTTTTTTATCCGTCGATTAATCGATCGATCAATCCTGTATGCTTTAGCATCTAGTTTTAATTAGAATCCTGTTCTGTAGAAATTCAGTTATTTTAATTTAGGTTATCCAATTGTAGGAATTATTTCAATGGTTTTCTAACCTATCCGAAGTTCAAATTCCTTATTCGGAGCTCAATTCACTGTTTTAGCTAGATATAATTTAATTTAAGCTGTAGTTTAAGAATAGGATATAAGTAGTTACTTAATTTAATTCACATAGTCACATAAGCTACTTACAAGTATAGATTTAAGGTAAATTAAGGCACAATTTCAAATTTGCATAATATCTCTATAAAAACAATATATTTTTTCCGTGGGCAGATGATCAATTGATGTATTGCTCTATTGTTGTTGCATTGGTTCGCTTCATCAACGATAGCGAACCTACCGTTGATGGAGCGAACCAATCTTCGATAAGTCGGTTACAGTGAAGGCGCTGTGGGCCGGGTTGCCGGTGCTGTGATCGTGCAAACATTCCCCTCCCCGTGAGAATGAATTGAACCATCAATCTCACCAAGTCTATCTACATCCAGCACTGCCAGCTTTGAGACAGGTCTCCGAAACAGTCCACTAGATGTTTGAACCAACGCCTGCCGGATTCGTCCATCGCTGCCCGGAGTCACTTCTACAATTCGTCCACGTATCCATCCATTTCGTCTACTGTCGTCGATCACAATGACCAAGTCTCCGGGTTGGACAGGCTTCGTCTCTTCAACCCATTTAGTGCGTTTGGTGAGTGTGGGTAAGTATTCCCGAACCCATCGCCTCCAGAAATGGTCGATACGTTTCTGGACCAGGTTCCAGGATGCATTAAGCTCATTAGCAGAGTCTTCTAACTTTGTTATAGGCTGCACTACTCCAGATGAGCTTCCCAAGATGAAGTGGTTTGGAGTGAGTGCTTCTCGCTCTGCTGAGTCCAGTGGTAGGTACGTGAGCGGGCGCGAGTTGACAATTCCTTCAGCCTCTACCAATACAGTTTGTAATCCTTCGTCGTCGAGTTTGTCATCTTGGGGAATGCTTTTCATGGCGTTCTTGATGGAACGTACCATGCGCTCCCACGATCCCCATATGGGGACAGGAAGGCGGAATGAAGAACCATTTTGTCTCGGTGTTGGTGAACATCGTAGCTGCATCCTGCTCGATCCGCTCGATTTGGTCTTGCAGAATTCGTTCCGCTCCGGTAAAGTTCCGACCATTGTCGGAGTATATTTCTTTCGGTGACCCTCTGCGACAGATGAAGCGACGTATACAGGCGATACAGCTCTTCGTCGATAAATCATATGCAACCTCAACGTGTACTGCACGAATTGTGAGACACGTAATCAGACACACCCACCGTTTTGCTGCGGATCTGTTTACTTTCACCAGGATTGGCCCAAAGTAGTCGATGCCGATATAAGTAAATGGGCGAACTCCAGGCGACAAGCGTGCTTCCGGAAGAGGACCCATCCTTGGAGTTGAAGGCTTAGCTTTCATCACCTTGCACCGTTGACACCGCTTCTCGATGTCTCGAACTACTGTGCGCAGATGTGCAATGTAGAATTGCTGGCGGATTTCGTTGACCACCGTTTCGGAGTTTCCATGGAGAAGCTTCCTATGGAAATTATCGACGATAAGGTTGGTGACGTGGTGTTTTCTCGGTAGTATCACTGGGAACTTCACATCTTCCGCTACCCCTTGTGCCGCAGAAATGCGACTGTCGACTCGGAGAACTCCCTCATCATCAAGCATCGGTGTAAGCATCCGAAGAGGGCTTGACTTCTCTAAGATCAGTCGTTCACAGATCGGTACTGTCTTATTTTTAGTAAGAATAGTCAACTCATCTGGGTAAACCTCAGACTGAATCAGTTTCCAAAGCAATATCTCGGCTGCCTTCAATCCCTCGAGTGAGTCAACGATATGCTACATTTTGTGCCTTTCTGATTGCGAATAGTTCCAAACCTTATTACATATGCCGTTGCGTGCAGCAATCGGTTCCAATTGGAGAAGCGTTCGTATACTATCGGAGTACGCAGGATGAGCACTTCTTGATGCAGATGACATGTTCGCAATTCTTCATCAGTGGTTGCGAGCGATCTCTTCGGCATAGGCCACTCCTCCTCTGGCAGTTGCAGAAATGTCGGGCCATTGAACCAGCGGCCTGATGCGCTGAGGCACGGTCCACTACCCCACTTGGTAGCCTCATCTGAGACGTTAAGTTTGCTCGGAACGTATCTCCAATCGTTCACGTTTGACGATGAAAGAATTTCTCCAACGCGACAGGCTACGAAAGGGCGATATCTTCGATGTTCTGCCGGATCCAAGCCAGAGTCACTTCGGAGTCCGACCAGTAGATGACGCGGTTGATTCGGATGGAATGATTAGAACGCACAAATACCAGCAACCGGGTTCCCAATACCGCGGCCATCAGCTCCAACCGAGGAATGGAGACATATCGAAGAGGAGCCACCTTCGTTTTGGCTGACACTAGAGCGCATTTCGCTGTTCCATAACGATTGGTAGTTCGGAAGTACACCACCGCTGCATACGCCGCTTCACTTGCGTCGACGAACACATGGGCCTCCAACGAACGGTACAGCTCAGTGCTCGCGTTCTCGAAGTAACACCTTGGAATCCGAACTTCGTTGACTTCATCCAACAGGCTAATCCATTTCGTCCACGATTCGTGGACGCTTTCGTCGACAAATTCATCCCATTTGATGCCGCTACGCCAAATATTCTGCATCATTATTTTCCCGTGTACCAGCACACACGCCAGCAGGCCCAACGGGTCAAAAAGGCTCATTATACATTTCAGCACCTGACGTTTCGTCGGTCTCGTTCCCGTTCCGATCAGTGCCGCAATTTCCTCCCTGAAGATCGCAGAAAAAAGTACATTGTCCTCTTCGGTATGCCACAGCATCCCTAACACGCGCTCCGATTGCGACCTCAATGACAAGTCTTTCGTTGCTTGGTTCGGAGATTGCCCCAAGTGGTCCAGAACTGCCTTTCGGTTTGATGACCAATTCCGGATTTCAAATCCTCCTTGCGGATGGACCCATTTCACCTCGCTGGATACCTTCTTCGCCTCCTCGTTCGTCTCGAAGCTGTCAAGGTAATCATCGACGTAGTGCCTGCTACGAATGGCAGAGGCTGCCCTCGGGAACTTGCCTGCAAACTCTTCCGCATTCCGATTCTTAACGAATTGGGCTGATGCAGGAGAGCTGCTCGCTCCGAACGTTAGTACGTCCATTATATAAATACTAGGTTCGACGTTGGTGTTGTTGCGGAATAAAAATCTCTGAGAGGATCGGTCTTGCTTGATAACTCTCGTCTGGTGGAACATCTCTTTGATGTCTCCACTCACTGCCACCGGGTACTGACGGAAATGAAATTGAACCGAAATCAGTGATACGAGAAGGTCAGGACCGGACAATAGTAAGGAGTTCAAAGAAATTCCATCGACCTTCGCTGCGGCGTCCCATATTAGCCGCACCTTCTCCGGTTTCTTCAGATTGCAAACCACCCCTAACGGAAGATACCAGGTTCGTCTCGGGTCTGCGTCGGCTAGCTCGTCCGCCGTTGCTAGATGTGCAAACCCCTTATCCTGGTATTCCTGTACTTGTCGGTGGATGTTTTCTTTGAGAACGAGGTCTTTATCCATGCGTCTCTCGAGACACTGTAGACGGCGTAGGGCCATCGGAAAGCTATCGGGGAGCTCTACATAATCCGTCCTCCAAAGCAGGCCCGTTTCAAAACGGTTACCTATTCTTCGCGTCGTCCCCTCCATGATTTGTCGTGCTCTTACATCTGTGGTGGATTCCACAATTTCCACATTGCTCACCCCACAGTCCTCCACATTGAAGTAATCTTTGACCAGTCGTTCCAGCTTTTCTTCGGCTTGGCATTCACATACGTGGTAGTTAAATTCTTCGTAGTCTTGCTTCGTTGTCTTGGCATTCAGACTACCATAGACACACCATCCTAGGCTAGTTTTGGTCGCTATGATTCCGCTTTCACCTTTTTTGATTTTCAACGGCACCGCCAATTGCAGGTTTCGGAGTTCGATTAGTAGTTTTGGTGTTGCATTCTCGTAGCTACGAACCGGAAGTCCTTTCAGGTACGGATGATCCTCTAGAACCTTCTCGAAGCACAGCGTTTGCGATGGTAAATTCAAACTTTCCACTGTGCGTACGTTCACCAGGTGGAATCGATTGTTTCGATCTATTTCGGACACCTCAAGCGAAACTATCTGCGACTCATCTTCGGTTCTCGTCATGTTAGCGGTCCATTTAAGGCAAAGCGGGACGTTGGGACCTTCCACCCCAAGTTCTTCAACCAAGCTACGCTCGGCAAGCGTTGCAGAGGAACCTTCATCCAAGAAGGCAAACGCTGTGACAGACTTTGAATTTCCATGAATCGTTATGGGAATAATGCGAAAGAGAATGGATTGTTCGTGATGGTGATGTGCGTGATCTTCTACACGAGAGGTTCCCGGAGTCTTCTTGGCCACTGTTTCCACTTTGTTGTGTAGCAATCGATGATGCCGATATTGACAACCGTCGATCCCACATTGACTCGAATTGCGACATGTTCGCCGTCCGTGCGGATTGAGACAAGTTCGACAAACCTTCAGCGACTGGATACTTTTCCATCGATCGTCCACCGGTAGATGTTGGAATTTCGTACAATCTTTCAATCGATGACCAACTTTCCCACAGAACAAGCAAACTTTACCCTGACCCGCTCTTTCTTTCGCGGCACTACCTGATGCTGAGTTTTCGACGTGGGCATGGACAAAACTTTTGTCTTTGATTCGAGATTTCTCATGCTTCGCTGAGTATTCCCCGCCAGTAATAACGATGACTTTGCTGACCGATTCGACGATCGCTGACATGAAGTTGCTGAAGTTTTGCAAACTCGCATGAGGAATGAATGAAAGATGCTGCGCCCACTGTAGCTTTACGTTGGCTGGTAATTTTTCAACCAGTTCTTGGAGCAGCGCTGGGTTCACCAGATGCGCTTGCTGTCCTGCTGCAATAAGATGTTGTGTCAAGTTTCTGACGGACATCCCGAAATCTATCAACGAGTCAAGCCTCTCAGATTTGGGAGCAGGTGTTTCACGCACGGTTTGAATTAATTTATTTATAATAATCTCGGGCCGACCATACAAGGTTCGGAGTGTATTTATCACTTCCGGAACAGAATCAGGCGACAGAAGGTAATATCGCACTGATTTTAGAGCGCTACCTTTCAGGCAACGTTGCAAACGAGCCAGGTTTTCTACGTTGCTAAACCCGCAAGCGGCTGTGGAGTTACTAAAACTACTGAAGAATATCGGCCACTCCTCTGGATCGCCCATGAACTCGGGTAGATCACGTGGCATAACCTGTCTTGCAGCTAATTGTTCCGGGGATGGTCGATGAAGTGCTTCGTTTGCTGGCGCAGCAGCTCGATTCGAGTGCGCAGGATAGTTGGGCGGCTGCTCGAATGGTAGCGGTGCACTCGCAGAAGTATCACGAATATTCACGGGCGTCTCGTGCGCTAACGGCTGCTCACGTGAAACCGTTACATGTGGGAAGAAACTTGATGACACGTTATGAGAACGTGATTGTTCGTTAGAAAATGACGCGAGTTGGATAGACGAGCGCGCTTGATGAGTACGCTGCTGCTCGATTGGGACCGGCACAGGTGGAGGATTCGAGCGCGCATGACTGATACGCGGCTGCTCGGTTGGGACCGGTTTACTGATAGGATATTGTTCCGATGGTACCATCATTGGTACGGTTGTAGTGGGAGGGACCCTGTCGCAGGTATTTCGATCAACGAAGTGATTTGTCTTCGGAATAGCACCCTTAGATGTAGTCAGAGTAGGGTGTGAGAGTGGAGTGGATTGTTTTCGCTCTTGTAACTGTATTCGAAAGCTTTGCAGTTGCGTCTCAAGCATCTTGATCTGCTCAAGTGTCGGTTCTGACTGCTGCTGACACTGTTCCGGCTGTTGTTGTAGCAATTGAAGCCCTGACATCATGCCAGGATCAAATGACACTGCGTTGTCTGTTTGCTGGAAATTTGCGGGATTGTTTTTTTTTTTATTGATTCGTTTATTTTTACAGACTCAGTTACTTAAGTTTAAAGGAGCCGAATTCTTAAATATATTTTTGAAAACTATATATATATATAAACAATTTTCTTACATCTATGGTTAGTAAGGTGAAAAACCGATTACTCGCGGTGTGCTCGAGTTTAGAAGGGTGACATATTTTTAGGAGAAGGATGGGATATAAGGAAATCGTAACAATGTTGATGAGCACTCAATTCTTAAATCTATTCGTAAAATCTTTAAGTTTGTTGCGATCAACAAACGAGCACTACTCTTTAGATCAATTTTATTTGTAATTGCTTAAAGCTAAAATTATTTGAAACATAAATATTGGTTGCGGTAAATTCACTTGATTCACTTACATTTTATAGTGCAATTAGACAGCTTTTTTATCCGTCGATTAATCGATCGATCAATCCTGTATGCTTTAGCATCTAGTTTTGATTAGAATCCTGTTCTGTAGAAATTCAGTTATTTTAATTTAGGTTATCCAATTGTAGGAATTATTTCAATGGTTTTCTAACCTATCCGAAGTTCAAATTCCTTATTCGGATATCAATTCACTGTTTTAGCTAGATATAATTTAATTTAAGCTGTAGTTTAAGAATAGGATATAAGTAGTTACTTAATTTAATTCACATAGTCACATAAGCTACTTACAAGTATAGATTTAAGGTAAATTAAGGCACAATTTCAAATTTGCATAATATCTCTATAAAAACAATATATTTTTTCCATGGGCAGATGATCAATTGATGTATTGCTCTATTGTTGTTGCATTGGTTCGCTTCATCAACGATAGCGAACCTACCGTTGATGGAGCGAACCAATCTTCGATAAGTCGGTTACAGTGAAGGCGCTGTGGGCCGGGTTGCCGGTGCTGTGATCGTGCGAACAATCTAAAAGCAAAACAAAAGCACTCAATTCCACAAACATTTATGTTTCATGAAGCTTACATCGTGTCATTTAAACATTACAAGTCAAGTTCAAAACTTTCTTTCCTTTTACACGTCACATACATCACAGGGGACAAGCAAGACAATACATCACAGGGGACAAGCAAGACATCCGAATCACTGATCAAAAGTTGTTTAAATGATTCTTAAGTGTCACTTGTGTATACACGATCATTCCTCTTATTGTGACTATCTTCTAACAAAACCAAATTTTCATCGGAAAAAAAAGTATTTCGAAGGGGCTCACTCTGGTTCTTCATCAATTAGTAGATGAGCTCGAGCAGAAGTTGAAAATAATGATCAATTCGGAGAACGGGCAGATAATTTAGGAACACTGGATTTGCACAATGAGCGAATGGTTGTGTGACAAATTAAAACTCAATCAACAACCAATACTCCAATTTGTGGTGTAGTACAGACAGAATAATCGTAAACTTTTTGAACCCGGCAACAAAATGCGCAGCAAAAGCTTCTTAATTGTGCAGAGTTGCAGAACACAATTGTTCACTTTTCAATTTGCTGCTCGTCAACGTATCTCACATTGAAAAATCCAACACAGTTGATGTTGAGGACATTTATAGTTTAAATTTTTAACGGCGGCTACTACGGAGAGCAATCACGATTCAATTTAACTAACGAAGCTTTCCCGATTCATTCAACCGTGCTACTGCAGCTGGGTGCTGCAACATATGGAGGAAAATGAAAAAAAAAAAACGTACGAAATTTTATTCAGGTGCAGCATCCCTTCCCCAGAGTCTGCCGTGATTTGGCATAATTCAAGGAGCGAATCGTTTTGTCGAATAATATTCATTTTTCAGTGCACTTTTCACTTCTGCTTCGGATCCAATAATACCAAACGCAGGTTTGAACACAATCTGTAGTACTATCTGAAAGTTCAAATCCTGTTTTTTTTGCACTTACTTTGGGGCGGAAGTGTGCGTCTCACATTACGTGGGGGTGAAAATATAGCACCGCCAATACTCACCGCAAAACGGCTTCGGTACACAAAATTGGATAAATTGATAAAACGGCAGCGGTCGTGTTCGCTAGCACATTTTCTTCTCCGACACGATTTCGAACTCTTACATCGAGTCCGGAAAAAAATGCGAAAAAATTGAATGAAAATGAATAATTTTTTTCCTCGCTCCTATGTATTCTTGAATATTTATTTGAGCATATCATGATAAAGGTCACCCTGGCGGGTTAATAGAGGCGAGAGAAATATGGGAATAAATCTCAGTAAATGATATTTATTAAAGGAAAGTGCTTGAAAAGCTAATCACTCGATATTGTGCCTCCGTTTAGTTGTGAAATGTATTCACAACATTCCATTCAAAACATTCATTCCCAGTCACTGAAATTCCATCCGATGCTGTCAACGCGAATTCCCCCATTTAACCATGACGAGGGAGAGTTCTACTCTACAGTGAATTTCATTTGCGAATTCCTACGACCTACCTCTCGTCTGGTATGCTTTCATTTTGTTAACGTAAATTAGTTTCGACGACGTTTACCTCACTTGCAACGAGCTTAACCGCAGAACGCCGTTTATTCTGGTAGAGCAAACATTGCACGTATTTATTCTGGGTGCATGTGTGGTTTGAAGCTCACACAAACCACCATATTACCTCAGACCACATCATTAAGGTTAAACGGAACCAAGTCACGGCTGCTTGTGACGTATTTGTGTTGGGTAAATTTTCTTAGAACCCAGAGGCGATATTTATGTAAGGGCCCACATAAAACATGTAAACTGTTCTTGAACAAAATACAATTAATTTTAATTAAAGAACATCTATCATTTGGTGAAAAAATGCTCGACAAAATGAAAGTTTAAACCTAAAGCAGTAACATCAGTCCTCCATTGAGTCGATGAATTTATGGTCATGGAATTGAATCAATTGGAATTAGTTCCAATGTAACCATTGTTATAGGAATAACAATGTTAACATATATCTTCGATTACAATCATCCTTTTGTTGTTTCTGTAACTACAAGAAGAACTAATTTGTTTCATGTTGAATACTTTGGATCTTTCAGAAGATGAAATTATTACGAATTGTACTATGTTGATACGATTTCATAGACAATGTCACATTTTTCCTATTATTAAAATGGCAAATTTGTTTCGCAACCTGTTTCCAAGTGAAGTCGAAAACTCGGTCTCCAAAAAGACGTCCCCTCATATCAAACCGGACAAGCATTTGCAAATCTACCGAAAGCGCATTGTCCCAGCTACTATACCTCATCAAATAATCTCTCTCCGAACTTAGAAGCTCCGTCAGATTGCCACATTGATAAGTGATTTCACCGTAAACATCACACAACAGAACGAGACCAGAGGGAGTTCGACGCTCAGCGAGTCCGACTTCTGTTGCTCCAGCAACGAGACACAAATTAGTGAAATGATGTTCGAAAATCTCCAGCTTCAACAAACAACAAACGAACCAAAGACCAGCTAAATCCGGACTGAATGATGCTTCAAGTACGGAAATAATCCGATTATTCTGCTCTTCCCATCTTGCTGAAAAGCATTTCAAAGCTGTATCACATACCGTATGTTATCTATTCACTTTGGATAAGATCTGAGATTGGAGAAGGTTGATACAATTAACAATTTGCATTTTTAGATGGTTGCTCAGCATGGAACAGATAAAAAAGCACCAAAAGTTCCAAGCTACTCGTTAAAGCTTCGGCACTAATCAGCCTTATTTGGTATTCACGGAACGTTTCAGCAAAATTGCGTGTCCGTGTTTTCCACAAGTGCCTCGCCCGTTTCATTCAACTCACAACCCGCGAGAGCACTTTCGCTCGTTGTAATCAAGCCCTTCCGATGGGTAACCATCAATCAACGCCGCCGGAGCTTGAATTGCTGCGATACGATACGATTTGTCCTGTTGGGACAACAACCCGCGCCACTGTTTACTCGGGGTAAACGTTAATCCATTAGCAATCGGTGGGTATTGTCCAAATTTGCCCGAGAACACCGTTTAACACTAGATATATTCAAACGCCCCAATGATTGAAAATTAACAACGATTCGATATACAATCGGAAATTGCTTTTGATACGAAGTTAACTGGTTCAACCTGACCGTAATCGTCGCGTATGTCAACAGGGCGTAAAAAATAGATCGTTACAAACGTGACTCGATTTAAAAAATGGATATCGCAAACAAAGTGACCAAACCGCCCTCGGAATAGTACTAAATTCATCCGATGAGAGAAGATTTTGTTATGCTGTTCTCAACTATTTGTACTCGCAGAGCAGTGAGGGTGCCTTGCTTAAAAGTTCTGTTGTGTCGTTCAATGCACTACAGCAAAACCTATTTTTGTGCGTTTTTTTTTTCGTGCGATTTTCTGTTCTTGTGCGTTTTTTTTTCGTGCGATTTTTTTGTGCGGTGTATGAACAGAAGCAGATTTGACGAAGTTATTGTCCATTTTGTATTTTCGATGGTTTATATGCATTTCAGTGCGAAAAAGCATATTTGCGTCTCAATTATCCACTTCTGAAATCATTATCCTCCTCTCATCAAATGCTCTAAGTTTCCCTAAGTTTTTGCATGACATGATTTCTAACAGCAACACGTTTCGACATGCGACATGCAACGACATGCGACATGCAAAAGCACAAAACAGCCACGCGCAACCGAAGAGGCAAACTGTCCCGTCGCAAAGCAGGGAAACAAAAGGAAATTGAACGGTGAACGGCATGGATTTGAGTTATTTCGTTGGGGGAAACTTTTTTTATGCGGTCCCTATCTACCGCACAAAAAAAAGACGGGTGGGTAATGTCGGGGACATAACCGGAGTGACGTAGGACTATACAAAGGGGACAGCTTTTGTTAAATATATATTTTAAATATATTGTTTTATTTTCTTCTCCTACGTGAATACCTACCTATCTACCTGAAAAATGGATTAGTTTACTGTTTACTCTTTATGAATATGTTGATGGTTCTGAAAAAAACCTTTGGTGTTGTGTTTTTGTTATCACTCGATATTCCCATCTTGTTCGGTTAAACCTTCCTGTTTAGCTATTGCGTTTGCCACTCGCACAGCTTTCACAGTTGGAAAATTTCTTCCCATCCAGCTTGTGACATGTTGTTCAGTAAATTACATTTAATGCGACGTGCCGGAGAAACACTTTGCCACTCACTGAAACTAATTGTTGCCTTGATGAGCGCCGAACCGAAGCTGCTCTGTTCTTGATGCGGGTTTTCTGATTGTCGTGAGCAGCTTTGCAAGCCAACTCGAGCACTCTGACGGCCGAAACTCTATAATCGCTGTTAGGTATACTGGTGCCCGGCACCAATCCATTCGGCCTAGTTACCCTTGCGAAGCAATCAGTGAGACTTTGCCTTTCCCTTAACTTGTCCTCCTTTGTTACGTCCACGATGCCGATGCCGTACAACCACACGGGTTTACGATTTGAAAGAAAATAAGATATTTTTTTGGGGTCCGCGTGTTTTATACTCTAGCGGTACACACTCACAGGATAGAGAGAAATCGGCAGACTCAGCCAAAGAGGCGAGTCCAACGAGACGAACGAATGAGCGTTAAAAGGGAGCGATGGCAAAAAAATACATTCATTATAATTTGTTCGTTAGTTGGATTCACATGCAGGCTAAAAAGGGTCCTTTTCAGGATCACAAAATTATCTTCAATCTAAAGAGTTTATTGTTTTGTTATCACTCGATATCCCCATCTTGTTCGGCTAAACCTTCCTGTTTAGCGATTTGTTGCCACTCGCCACAGCTTTCACAGTTGGAAAATTTCTTCCCATCCAGCTTTGTGATATGTTGTACAGTAAATTACATTCAATGCGACGTGCCGAAGCGCCACTCAGTGTCGCATTGGAGGCGATTTTAACCTGTAATTGAACATTTGCGATGACAGTGGTACAGTGTCGACTTTCAATGTGAGGTCATGATTTGGATTTCTATGTTTACAAAAATGTCCAACTAAATAAGTCGCATTACATGTCCGTCCAATTAGCTAAATGTCGAGCTAATTGTAAATTACTGTACTTTCAATCTGGAAACAATTTAAGAATTGATGAAAATTGTATAATCAGGAAAGTCCCCAACTATCAATAAGCTCAGAACAACTGCCAAATTCACATACTCATCATATCCTGGCAAACAAATTATGAAAAAATCAATTTGTGTTTTATTATTATTTTGGATAATGTTTTAGAAAGCATTGAACTGTATTTCCTAAACTCTTTCTTGAAAGGTTTAATGGCCCTGAAAAGCGCCTTGCTTTATGGAATGGTTCCAATTTAGAAAACTTAGTACTCGTGGTTTTGAAAAAAGCCATTTCGAACGCCCTCGATGCCGCCTTGTTCTGGATTTGCCACCAAAGCAGTTTGTATAAAGAACAAACTTTTTTCTTCTGCTACCAGCTGCCGTTTTGCGATTGCGTTTGCCACTCGCCACTCGCTGCAACTGCCTGTTGTCTTGATGTCCACCGAACCGAATGTGTTCTGTTCCGAATGCGGGTTTTTTTATCGTCGCGAGCAGCTTTGCCAGCTAACTCGATCACTTCGGCGGCCGAAACTATATAACGCCGGCTAGGTGGACTGGTGCACTGGTACTAACGCGCTCGGCCTAGCTACCCTTGCGGGGAACTCTAGATCAACACGGTTCGAGCGGGATTTTGCCTTTCCCTTCACTTTTCCTCCTTTACCATGTCCAGACATGGCTGCTTGGGTTGGTTTGTTGATGTGTTGTGATGCGAACCGATGTGGTGTACGGTTTGGATGAGGATGATCGTTACGGCAGCGGAGCGGGGATTTTTAAGCTAACTGGCTGGCTCGAGAATTACGCATGTGTGAGACTGCGACCAATGTTTCGTTCATTTTTTTCTTTTTCCTTTCCAATCGTGCTTCATTCTATTTCGCTGCTGCTCTGGTTGCCCGTTTTGGTCGGTACGATTTGAGGAGTACAAAATGGACCAATAAAAAATGGGCACATAGTGCATTTTGACAATGCTTGATATTTCACAATTATTCAACTATTTATCTCAAGAAAAATGAAATGTTATTCGTTATGATAGATGCGTAGATATATTTCCTATCAATTGGTGCAAAAACTTTTGCGATCTATTGAGAAATGCTCGAGTTATAAGCGTTCCAAATCTTGCATTTTTTCCAACTTGTTCAGTGCCTAGATTTCCATTTCACCCCCTATATCTTCCGGTTAGACGTAGTCCTACGTCAAAAAATTCAAAATGTGTACCGAACACGATTTTTTAAAGCTGCTGGTGAAGTTTTGCACGATTTTTTTATGCGACTTTTTTGTGCGGTCCCTATTATTGAGCTCTGCGTCGTGTGTATGTCCCATATTCCATGGAAATGATTTTCGGTTCTGTGTACTTTAGGTTGATCGTTTGATTTTGAGGAGGGGTTACCCGATTTTATAATAAAATTCATAAGCTATGCTATTGTTCACTAATTTGTTTGAACCATAAAAATGTATTCAATGCAACTTCGAACAGATTATCTCTCTGTCTCGAAGACTCGTTAACGTTTTCCTTCGTAGCCACATTGGTTGCGCGTTCGCTTAGTAAGCGATCGATCGTGAGTTCAAAACTCAGGACCCTAAAATAACCATCTTTGTGTTGTTATAGAATAACTACTTCCACGCAACAACCATCAGCGATGGAGATCGATCCACGGTCAAATGAAGATCGATTCATCCATACAACTGGTCTGCCTTGCAAGAAATATCGGGCTGTTGTGTCCGCTGTCCGATCTAACTAAACAATGGAAGAACAGAAAAAAAAACTCTTAAACCAATAGACTGTGTAATTCACAATTTATAGAAACCATAACAATGTAACATGTACACGATCAAAACTCGGCCCTGTTACAGTTAAAGTGCAAATGAGCCTAAATAAATAAACAAATGGGATAAAAAAGAGTCTTCGGAAGATCTTGGAAATCTGAACCCAGCCATCGATTCGATTTGAACTCCGTCTAATCGCCCGCGAATGATTGAAAACGACACAAATTCAAGCATAGAGGAACTTCGGAGTTTTTTCATCGTGATTCATTACGTACAGTGATGGGCGCAAAAAAAATCCATCCCCATTTGAAATGAAGGTGTTCCGATATTAAAAGTTCCATTTTATGAGTGGCAGAGTGAGGGACGATAGAGATTTCAGACACACAAACTAGTGTCTCCCCCTCATTAGCTCAACAAGGGCCTAGTTAATTCCCAAAACGTACCTCACGAGATAATCCCTCCGAGGATGAGTCAGCTCATCCTTTTAAGCCTCCTCCTCAAAAACTCGCAATCATTTCCTTTCATCCTCCTGAACTCACCAACCAAACCCAACCCTCTCAGCCCCATCTCTCGCTGAAACCTCGACCTCATCTACCCATCTGTTGTCCCCGCTTCCCGTGTCAGCGTTTATCCGGACAATGCACCTGGCGCTGGTCCTTGGGCAGTGTCTTAGAATATAAACATATATTCACGAGTAACGAATATGATGTTACTTCAGTGTAAATGACTTTTTTCAGCTTGCAACACACTGCCCTCATTATATTGATGACAATAACAAACGGGTTCATTTTGTTCTTATCGCTGATGCATGAACAAAGTTGCTATAATGATTGAATGCGAATACACTCAACAGTGGGATTCATAACTTCGCTGTTTTTTATACCTTGAATATCAAAAGCAACAAATTGATATTCATCACATTCGAAACTAAATTCGTTCTGGCATTGATTTTGAGTCAAAATTCAAAAATAAAAAATAAAAATAGTTAGGCTGGATTTAGAGAATAAAAACGCCAGATTTCGATGATACGAACTTTGCAAAAAATCAGGATTTTGTTCGGAGAGACGGTAACAACGGCATTAATAAAAACCAACCACACACAGCTGCCTCAGGTTAAAAGTAAACAACAGCTGATATTCATTTTTTTTCCCCCAAAATATATTTTTTATTAAGGCACATGTGGCGTTTAGCCTGACGGGACCGGGAGTCCAATATTTTGACAATTTTTGTCTTACAACTATGTTAGTAATATGTAACCGATTACTCGCGCTTGGCTCGAGGTTAGTATTACAAGTGTTCTCATAATTGGTATGTTGCAGTCTTCGATGCTCTGTACGTGTGCCCGACACGGGCTACTTCCTATCGGGATGCAGCTGACCATTAATCAGCAACGCTCCCTAGTCTGTACCCCATATCTAGCGTGGTGCGTCTTTCTCGACTCGAGGAATCCAGGATAGAATGGTCACTAGCTAGCGCAATCATCAGCTCGTGTAGAGTTGTCATGAGCGGTACAACCTTTGGCTCTTGTTGAATGATCAGTGGACTGCACAACCTTCGGCCCGTGCATCTGTAAAGAGTGTGTGTATGTATTGCCGCGACTAAGTAAAAGTTTATCGATCGGATAGGAGGGATATGAAACGGGGACACAACGAAGGAAACATCATTAAACGTTGACATCGGCGTTTCTGAGGAACAGGTATAGATGAAGCAGAAGATCAGGATCCCGGCTACCTAAGATATCCATATATTTGGTTGAAATGAAATTCAATTCTGGCCTGTTGAATAATCAAGATGAAAATTACACTGGGTAGAAAAATAAACTTCAAAACATATTAAAGAACAAAAGTTCATTTTGTGCCAAAAAACTTTCTTATGAGAAGTTTTTAAATATCGCAGAGTCATTTATTGTTAAACTCGACCCTTAAATTAAAATCCCAATTTACGGGGACTTCAATCAAAATACAATTGATTTCATTGTAGACGATGAGAACGAATCAATCTTACTCCCGGTTGTGGGCGAAAATGTGACATTGCAACTTATTTTCGATATAACAAGCCAACTAGGTCTATGTCGAATCAATCCTATTCCAAATGAACTAAATTGTTTCCTAGGCTTGTTGCTTACTAATTGCACAAAAGATTTCCATGTATCGAAAGCTGAATGTCCTCTTTGGAAAAATGAAAAATTCCACACTGTTATAGAATACTCTTTATTCATCGATAGCACAAGTACACGCCCCGCCGATTGTGATTTTGAGATAAATTTTGATTTCAAAAAGGCAGACTACGAGCAAATTAATTGTAAGCTTAATGATATAAATTGGTCATTTCTACTTAAAGATGAAAGGAACATAGACAAAGCTGTTGAAATTTTTGATGATAATCTGTAAGCGAACATGTTCCAACCAGAAAGAACAAACTTAATACAAACTCAAAAACACCACTAGTGATATTAAAAAACTCAAAGAAATAAGGTAAATTTGAACCCTTCCCAACTTAACCCAACACTATAATAAAACGAGCGTTTCCGTTGAACAGATTGCCAGGCAGAACAAACAGAACAGGCAGCATATCCGGGATTCTGGATCTGCCAATTATCCGGAATAATTTCCTGAGGATTCCTTATCCGCAACGAACGGACGAAAGTCGTAAGAGGATCGTCCGACCGGCACTCGGCGTGTTTCGCAGTGCCACGCAGCGTCCGTCATCATACGCTGTGCCATTTTTTGAGTTTCCTGACCGCGGAATCCTGGTCGGTACCCACGAGCAGAAACAGTAGCTCGCGGACAGCAAATCGAGCTGCGGCTGTATCCAGCTTTTCATCCCACCTCGTCAGAATGGTAAAAACCCTGCGCGCAGGTAGGTGACAAAATAAACGCATGGCCATAGCGTAGAAACATTACGCTACGCTTAATATACGTTACATTGAAAGTGTTGGGAAGAGAGAAGCTTTTATGAGAGTAGATTGAGGATAGGGAAAATAGAGAAACATGAAAAATGAGGAAGAGTAGAAAATAAACTGTAAATAGGGTTATAAAAGAGTTTCTTCTTTCTAGAAATTATATTTCGTTTAGTTGATTTTTATTCGGGACTTTCTCTCTCTGGTCCCCTCTCCTAAAGTTCGAATACCGAAATGGAAAGTTTCCCAAAAAAATAGGTTTACGTGGAAATCGTATTGAATTGAATAATAACGTTTCTGCAGGGAAGTTCACATGGGTTCGTGACCTTTCCCTATATCGTGCGTGGTCGTTCGAGGCTAGCTTGACCCCGAGAGGATATTTAGTTAGTCGGGCAAATAACACGACAGGGTCTCCCTTTGGGAGTGGCGCTAAAGCCACCTGATTTAGCTAAACTCGCGTGGTGGGACTTCGAACAGTTACAAAGGTTAGACCGAAAAAAAACTGCGAGTTGTCTTGTCTAACAGGAAGGACGCGAACGAGATTATTGCTGATAAACATTTTAACCCTGAATATCGAGTATTCATTCCATCCCATAACGTAAAAATTTTAGGGGTGGGGGTGATATCTGAAACGGGTCTGACGTGCACAAAAATACAAAGTGAGGGAGTGGGCAAGTTCAAGAGGCTTCCCTCGATGGAAGTCAATATCTTGGGACATAGCCAACTTGGAAAATTCGCCCAGGGAGGGGGAAAATAAATTTTACGCCGTCCAACTTGTTCCGAGTCACTTTTGCTGGCTCCGCCCTCCCTGCCTACGTTATGGTGGGTAAATTAAGACTACCGATACGACTCTTCGTGCCAAAGCCCATGACTCGTAACAAATGCAATACAGCATTCATACAGCAGCATATTGCGCCAACAAGGAGTGCTGTGCCACTTGCGGAGAGCAACATGTGGGCAATACCTGCAGAGCAACTGAGCATAAGTGTCCATATTGCGGGGGAACCCCACACGTGCTCTCAGCATGTGAAACTTACAAGAGTCGCTAGGCTACACAGAAGCGCTTTTCGTAGGAACGCTCAAAACACACTTTTGCGGACATTTTCAAGGGCGCTTCTCCACTGGCTCAACAAACACAACCATTACCAACAAACAATGTCTTCGCTTCGCTGTTAGTTGACGAATTGGAAACGGCCACGGCCTCGTTAGCACGAGGGCACACTGTTTCAAAGGGAATCCCAGGCGCAAAAATGTGACCACTCCCAAAGTTCAACGACAAGTCCCTTCGGTGATAGCCCCTGTTAGTTTGCCTAAAAAATCGAGTGCCATGGACAAGAAAAATCAGCTTCCTCCTGGCTTCCGTGGGAATAGTTCACGCAGCACTCGAGGGGAGATCAAAAACCCCAACTGTCCCTATTTTTTCGTCAAGTACAACTTTCCACTCGGAATTTATAAAGTTGACTGATATTGTGGATCATATCTTCACGTGTTTTAATGTTTCCTACTCCATCAGAACCATTGTAACCTCAATGCTTCCAGTATTAAAGACAATTTTACAGCAATTGATGCAAACATGGACTCTCCTTGCAATGATTATCTCCCTTGATGTCTAATTTAAATAGAGAGGTCGGAGATATCACTGTTTTACAGTGGAATTGTCGTAGTCTTATCCCTAAATTGGATACATTCAAATTTTTAATTCATAACTTCAATTGTGATGTTTTTGCTCTGTCTGAAACTTGGCTTTTTTCGCGAGATTATCTCTCTTTCCACGATTTTAATATTATACGGTCGATGCAGAACCTGCGAAAATGTATTTTCACGCTTGCTTCCGGTGTCATGAAATTTCATCCGAAAGACTGAAGTGTGATATAACATACCAGCTCGCGTTTCAGATTAGAGACCAAAAGATGTGGCGAAAGACACGTTGCTTCATACGGTAGAAGACATTATAATTATCTGATGCAGTAGTGCTCGAAATCTGGAAACTAGAAAATGACCCAGTTCGGTGCACCTGAAATCGTGATGATGAACTTTGTTCAAGAATTTTGCAAGGACCAAGTGAGAGCACATTATCATGTTTCGTTCCGTTCAGCTCGAGGAGACTTTCCTTCTAATTATACCTCTTTGGCGTTAATTCAGCTTTGGGAACGCAGCAGCTTCCACCATCTCTGCCATCGGGACAACGCAAAAAAATGGAGTCCCAATTTGTGGAAGCTGAATTCGCTTTATCATACGCACCTCTGAAGACAATGCTTTGCACACATTTCTCCGAGCTCTCAGAGGAATTAAAATGCTATTTCCGCAGTCGTTACGATGTTCCAATATTTCGACAATTGTTCCCCATTTCATGGGCGAGCTGAGATTCATATTCGATCTACGTTCAATTTTACCCTACTTTTTAACTACTTTGCTATTTTGACTGAGAACTAATGGATGAATGATTCATCTTGACTTGCGATGAAAAACCACTGTATACTAATATGTGACTTTGCGAAAAACTGAAATCGGCGCACACTTCCGCACGAGTATTCTTCCTGTGAATGTACGGTGCGAACGAGATAAATTCATTGAATATTAATGAGATTCAATGCCAGTCACGGAATCAATTACGTGATGTGAGTTCGTTCCGCGTTCGATTGGGAAGGTGAGACATTTATTATTACTCAGACTGAATGAGCGAAATCAATATTCGAGGTGGAGTATTTATATTTCGAAAGAAAGCAGTTGAAGGAAAGAGGTTTAATTGTTGATTATATGACTCAGCGACCGTTCGGATTAGACAGCACTTTTTACCTCGATGTTATTTCCCTTTGAACACGAAAAGTCACTTTTCCTGTCCCAACACTCGCATGCATAATCCATAACCCTGATGATGCGTTGGACTACTCTTTGGACGCTACTATCATCTGCCAATATTTATATAACAACCAAATGAATTCACCAAATAGGTTACTAGAAGAATCCATCCATGCAAACAGGCTACTAGAATAATTTTAACTTTCCTTGGTTCTAATTGAAAACGAACCCTCTAGTAGAACAAATTTGTATCTCAAATCTATAATGAAATAACAACAAACAAGATCAACTTTTACACTTCATCGTGGCATTGAGTTGACACCCTTCGATTGACTTCCATCGAAACAGACGCTGCTCCTCCTAATCATTATTCTGTAGTTTTTGGGTTGGACTCGATGAGTTTCACGATTGCACAAATGCAGCTTTTAGTCCATCTCGACGTTCATTCAATCTTTTGTTCACCTCCAGTAGACGAAGTTCATTCCAAGTGCAACGAAACAATGCCACACGAAATTAAGTTTGTGAAACTGAGTGAGCGATAAACAAGGCAAGACTCACTCCAAGAGAAGAACAAGTTTTGTGCATCTTCTCAGCCCTCATTTATGTACATCATACGCAACAGCTCTAATCCATTTCCGTCTGCCAGATGCAATAGAATCGCATGGGAAAATACAAGTTTTTGGAACGAAGTTTTCGAATTATTGTGGAGATGTTGAGAGGAAGATTTAATTTATCTCGAGTGTTATCTCTGAAGCAATGCAGATTCAGAACGCAGAAGTTGGATGTAGTCATCTCACGCGGAAGAGTTCCTTCATTTTGAAATTTTACGTGTTTGAGAAACAAATCATGAGTGAACCGAATCGAAACATAACTTACGACAGCGTTGGGAATTATCTTGTGCGAGTTCGGGAAGTATGAAGTTATATTCCGTATCCAGAATAACATAAGAATTCTTGGAGCGCGTATTGCGGAAACCTATCGATGCGTACTTTCCCATCCTACGTTTGATTTGATTACTTGTGGTTATGCTGAATTATGTGGTGCAGTCAAATTACCCTCTTCGATTGCAACCTAATCATGTGACAAGTTCTTAAAGCAGTGCATAAAATAGGATGATGAAATGTTTCAGACAATTACATAGGGTTGTTTCGATTCAGACAACTGCTTAGAGTTGACGATAATTAAATATTATATGTAACTAGGTAGGATCATATGGATTCGTAATTCTTGAGTGCACACTTCTGAATTTTCAAACCAATCGTTAAATCTGGGGTATTATTTTGGAAAGTGATTCGAAAAGTCAAAATATTAAAATATTAAAGCTTATTATAAAACAATGGTTCAAAAAGGGAAACCTGTCCTTGAAAATTTGTTATGTTACATTTCAAGAGGAACATATCATCAGAGACATCAAAATATAGAATGATACTTTATGTGGAAGTATACCATCGCATACGAAAGTATACGAAGCAAAAGGAAGTTAGATCGGATGTGAAAAATAGTATATCGAAGAATTTTGCTGTCGCTCAGTCAGTCTTTGTGTCTCCGCCCAGATAGTATCTGAGCAGAGTTCCGAAGAGTTGAGTAGAGATTAGAGTATTCTGTCTACATCACCAAAAAATGTCTCTGCCCAGAGGTATCTGAGCAGAGTTCCAAACTGATGAGGATAGATTGGCTACCCGATGAGTAGAGAAATGAAGATCGAATATAGTCAAAGCTTATCTATACTGATCGAAGGTTTATTTGCAACTGACCCTGTACTTAACATTTCGTGCCCTATTTATGCGATTGGCCAACAGTCATTTGGAGAGCGTTTGGTTGGATTGCGTCTGGAATATTCGCTATAACACAATTACGCGTTGTATAGCGGGTTCTTTTCCATCCATTCCTGGTCCTTTGACAATTCGCTCGTTATTGTTTGTTATGGTTATGATTGTCTAGATGTTGTTTTGTTGTGCTGTTGTGTTTCAAGAGGTGCAAATAATGTGTATCAGGTTTAGTTCCGTGTTGAAAAGGTAAGTAACAATTAATATTCAGATATATAGCATCACTAATTACTCTTTCTTTGCAGGTGCGGATTCAGGTTCTACTACTGCGGATATTGTTCAAAGTGTTGTGTTGAGTGTTAAGTATTTAGTGTAATGTAAAGTGTTTAAATAAAGTTGTTTGTATGAAAAACGAGATGTATTTGTTTTTATAGCTTTCCATCTGGGCCGTAACACTTTGTATTTATCAATTTATACTGTTTTATAATTAACACATATCTCAAACAAAACATTAAACTTTTGAATATAGCAGACTAACAATGGGGATTTTGAAGGCATGGGAAAAGTATCTGTTCTCGTTGAACAAATTGGGAAACAGTATGCTCTACTGAATTTTTATAATATTGCTGGCCATTATAAGGTAACTGTTTAAAGAATTCTGAGAATATGTGACTTTTGCTTGCAAATGTAAATTTCAAATTGATTTTATGGTAACTGGACTAGAATAACTAAACATATCCTGGTCCCAAGAGTAACTGTAGGAATCCTTCGAATTTAAATGATTTTAAAGGCTACTTGAAATATTAGAAATGTATAAGGACATTAAATCAAAACTCATATCATATGCATTAGTAAGAAAGTTCTAATTACGTGCGATATTGAAAGTGGTGTTGGGCAGATTTTTAATTGTCATTGTCTTCGTTTGACGGTGCGTGTTTCCCCCAAATCAGAGCTCAATTAAAAGCAATTATCTCACTTTATTTTACAATGTTCTGTTCGTCTGGAGAGCAATTACTGGTGATAACTTTATACCACATACGATAGATATATGCTCAATGAATCAATAGCTTTAATGACTTCAGGGTTCCATGCTCGATTTTTCAGAAATGGAAATATATAGTAAATCCCATCGCTCCAGCGTAACACAAACCATAACATCCAATGCAATTATTGGTGAACATGTTGTGCCACCGCAAAATTGTGTCACCATATGAACTTCATTTTATATATATATATATAGGATGAATCCCTGCCATAGCGACACAGTGAAGCAATAACATAGAACAACTCTCTCCCACTCCTTTTTTCCTGAATGGTACTGATTCTCACCTCTTCAACTTCCGTTCCCAAAATAAATTTCGACTTTCATCCTTCCGTCCTGTATATTGTATTTTACAGTAAACAGTGAACTCATCATTTGTATATTTGAACTTTAGCTTCAGATTTGTTTATATTTTGAGGAGATTTAAATCCCAACACATAGCACATAAATGCAGCAGCCTCATGTGTTTCGTTCATGCATTTGTGTGTGGGAACACCAAATGATAACGGAAAAGCACTCATTCGACAAACAAGCCTTACAAAGTATAGTTAGCATCACATTAGTATTGAAAGATGATTGAATCCAATTCCGATTCTGATTTTATTGTATTTTGAAATAATTATTGCCAGAAAATTAAAGCACAAGAATAAGCGTGTCGGAAACTTTGTTTTCGACATAGTAAATATTCGTTCCGAAGAAGTGATAATAATTTCTATCTGTTTTGAGTTGGGTGCAGTTTTAGTTTTTAGTTCCAACATTCTCGAACAAAAGAATACATTCCAAACAATTTTGAAAACCATATGAAATTTCTATTATATCCTCTGATATGGATGTTACGGCAAAGGCTTGCTTTTCTAAAATAAGGATTCCGACGTCACGTCTGGCTTCAGAACGTCCTCATCTAGACTTTAAGCTTGATTTGTTAAAAAGTTTTCTAAATTTTATTGTAATGTTTGTGCAAACAAAGATTGGAAATTATTTAACCTTTCGGAATCGTCGTTTTTCAAACGCTTGAACCATATCTTGGACTTCTTTTCCGACCTTTCCAAATCGTTCATTATTTTCTCTGATAAATTTGCTGGAAAAGAAAGGATCGCCACAGATTTTAAAAGTGTATGTTCGAATAAGGACAGTTTTATTGTAGTCCATAATATCATGTACAATCTTTACAGATTGCTGGTTTTACAATACAGCGTGTTGATGGATGTTACATCTATAATAGAACTCATGCAATGAAAATACGATCAACCTACATAAATCGCCATGATTTGCTTTCGCTAAGTCTCCAAAGGGTATGCGATGCACAAAATAAGTTTCTTGATGTCTGTGTCATTTGAATACATATCTCGAGAGTGTTCTCTCTGTCATCTGATAGTTACAGTGGAAATTACTGCTAGATGTTGCTTCCTATTTCTTAAAAGAATATTTAGAATTCTTACTGACGCCGTTCAAATGTCAAATGGCGATCTAACGCAGAGGGGGCGAAATTATAATCTGAAACATCAAATTCGAGTGAGAATTGAGAAATGTTTCGGAATTTCGAAGCAAAGGTCAAGGACTTTTTTTACCCTGAGTGTGTAATTTAGTTGCCCATTTCCTAACATTTGGATTAACCAAAATAACACTTGAAACCCCTATCTATGCAATGTATAAAAACACAGAAACCTACTACAGGGTTTTTCAGATAAAACGCATACGCAACTAATTTCAATAACTTCTACAAAAGTGAACCGATTTTTCAAAAACGAAAATAAAGCTTATTTTGGGAGATTTTCGATGTGACCACCAGTGTTGCCACACGTACAGATTCATCTGGAAAGGTACAGATTTTTTCGTTATTTTTGGTACAGATTCTGTACGGTACAGAACATAGATTTTCGTCAAAATGTACAGATTGGTACAGATTTTTTCCACGTGTGAAATTTCTATCGAAAATTTTATTGAATGATAGTATGCAATCTAAATTTAGAAAGACTATGAATAAGCATCATCAAACACACGAGTGATTTGAGGCTAGCAAATGTTAATAGACAGCGTTAATACGTACCATTATTTGTAGTAAGTAAATTTAGATATAAAGTTAGTAAGTAAATATGATATTTTGTAGTGAATAAATGAGTATTTTTTCATATTCTACAAAATTAAGCAACGTGACGAAATCATCACTGACGATACAAATAAACTACTGAGGCTTTTATTCCCGAGTGCGAGAATATATGAAACTAGCTGACCCGGCAAACTTCGTCCCACCCAAAATTTGTGTTTTATTATCAATACATTCAAGCATTCACATTTTCTTACTATGAGTAACTTACTTACTTACTTACTTACTTACTCATCATTATAATATCGGATTGTTTTCAGACACAATTCTCGTTCAAGATTTTTCAATCACCTGCAAATAACATGTTTCTCCGTTACATGGAATAAAGTTTTATACAGAAGATATGATAGAATAAAGACAGCCCTAAATCGGACAATTCCTTCCTCGAGTTCTGCTCTTATCAACACATTCGGCGATACTTTTTTATTGGTATAGATAGAAGAAGATATAGGAGTGCGTTTCATCACATTAAAATCCATTTCCAGTTTCGAACAAAGATCAATTTCGCTAGCGCAAACATCAAATGGACTAACAGCACTATGTAATTGTAAAACATATGGGAATTTAATTTTCCGAATTTTCCCTTTTCCTTCAGAGTTTTCCGAAAATTTTCAATTGTCATGTTTGGTTGAAATATGTGTAATATTTTTATGGGACCCACTCTCCATTCCAGAGGAGGGAGGAGTGTCATACCATCATAGAAACATTACTCATACCCAAAAACCCTCACATCCCAAATTGTGCATGATTATGTCTCGAGTTATGCGGGAGTTTGTGTTTGTGTGCCCCCTGTAATTTGTGTGTGTCATTTGTATGGCTAACTATATTGCGCTTCTGATTATGAAAAAATGTAACCCTTTGCGGTCGGAATTCCCCTCGATGGAGATCCTCTTATCTTTCCACGCTGATAATATTTTGTTCATACCGAGTACCGTCACCTATTGTTCATAGAAAATTCATATACATTTGTGAAAAAGTTCACCAGACATTTAAATTCGTTTAGAAAAAATGTAAACTATTACATCGTTGAATAAAGTATTTAGCATGTTCCCTTGCTGTGGTGGCTGAGAGCTTACAAACGACCGCAAAAGGGTTAAACAATAAGACTTACAAAGAAAAAAATGAAAAATTTGATTTTTCCATCAAATAGACCATTTATTTTATTGAAAAAACTACATAATCGTACACAGTAGATCCTAAGTAGAACACTTACAGTGAGGAACTTATCAACTCGTTGCATTTTCAACGAACTCGAACAGAATATTCTGCCGGCGCTTTAAAATCGTGGTTTTGTTACATAAAAATGACTCTCATATGAATATCGTACATTTTCGGCAGCTCAAAAAAAATTGTGTATTGCCAGATACCTTCAAAAGTTTTTGGTGGAGTAAAATTTCGAAAAAATATTCCAAGTGCAAAGTGGGTGGCAATATAGTTGCCACGGCCTTATAAAGGGTTGCCGATGGCCCAGTATCCCTTTTGGGGCGGTGATTTGGGGTTGTGATCTTTGACACCATCATCACGTTATTCCCGGTATACCATTCCATCGCCTTCTTTCCATAATGTAATGATACCAAGTTCGGCCAAAACATAACGGGTACACCATGTCTTGTTAAGGAAATGGGGCAAACGTTTCTCCAGGCATTCCTTGGCGTATATGTCCTGACTGATGATCCTGGTGGTGATTGAGATATCGCTTTTTCAGCCACATGTGTAGATTGCCTGCCAAATCAGGTATTTTTTGTGTAACTTTGACTTTCATGGTCTTGAAGATGTCTGTCACGTTGTTCCTTCCCATGTAAATCACATGTCTCGGAATCTGAAATTTGATTTTGCCAAATTTGCGTTTGAATAGTTTTATTTTAACTTATCAATGTTTCTGTAAGTTCAGTTCTTTCGCAATGTAGGATTGCGAAATGAATAAACCATATTCACATGAAGTGAATCAATATTCAATAACCAATCAAGCTCATCCTGCATCACACTACCTTTAATGACACTCGCTAGTGGCATGATGCTTCGTTCTCTGTCGGGAAATTAATCAAAAGCAAGTGATTCTATTTGGAATATTTGAAAGCCTCTTGTCCACTTTGTTAGTCTCACCGACAAATTGGTCCCACAACATTTAGATTTCCCACAGCTTCCACGAAAATTGAAGCCAATGTCACTCGATTTGTCAATTAATTGTCAACCTGTCCCAACCGTATTTGCATTCAATTTCCGGGAAGTTACTTCGTTCCAGCTCCTGTGTACACAGTACCAATAAAAGTAATCTGTCGCAGGCCGGTATGTAAATGTGTCTAGTCGAGCAGAATACCGACAGTAGGGTAACACGGGGTGAGTTGGACATATGGGGTGATTTGGACCACCCCATTATCTCAAAAAGTATGGCTCAACTTGGATTTTTTATAATGTCATCTTCTTTTATTGTTGAACCGTATATAACTAACGTAAAAAAACTTTGGTAAAATTCGACAGGTTGAAGGAAACGGTAGCATTAACACAGCAAGCACTTTTATTGTCAAAAAATGTGAGTTTTCCGATCGTGGTTTTAAGGTTTTTCCCGCTGATTAAACAAACTTTTCGTGTATTGTGCAGTAAAGTTCTGTTCTCCTACAGAAGAGGAGCAATTTGATGCAGCGAAACAGTAAGTTAGATAACAATAAATGAAATTAATTGCATTTTAATTTTTGGATGTTGTGTGGGGTGACATGGACATGTTTTTGTGGGGTGAATTGGTCCTACAGATTTGAGGCTTTTCTTTGGTCTAATTGATTCCAGATGCCACTAAATTACAAAAAGAGGATGGGCAGACAACGTTGGAAGAAGGAGGAGCTTGAAAGACCAACGCAGGTCATCAAGAACGGATTTTCTTTGACCAATCATCGACAGTGTTTGAAAATGCTCGAACAACAGTGAAAAGATCCATGCATAATTCGAGATGGTCCCAATCCTATTTTTCTGGTCTGAAATCTGGCCAAGACACCTGGTATCGATCCCAGAACACTGTTACAGATTGTAACATTATTTCTAAATACTTTAAATAAACATAAGAATGTTTTTTTCGATGAAACACACACTGGACCAAATCACCCCACAGATGGTCCAAATCACCCTACATCAAATTTTAATGTCCAAAAATCGTCTCTTTTATTTTATGATATATTTGGTAGTTTGAAGCTTGATATAATGATTAAACATTATTGATTGAGAGAAAACAAGTGTAGCTCAGTATACAATGTGACATTTTTTATTTAGACCGTATTGGTTTGGAAATATTAGGCGATTTGCTTAGGTGGTCCAAATTCCCCCCTTTTCCCCTAATCTGTTTCCATCCGTTGAGAGGGGCGTTCGCATGGAATCGACCGTGAAGATTCAGATAAACCTGACAACAGCACACACACATCATCCATATTTCATGATGGTCCTATTCGATGCTCATACATGCATAGATTGTGGCACAATTTCTCAATCTGTTTAGTCGAGCGTATTATCGTTGGCTCTCTATCCCGTCACAATACATGCTGTGAGGATCCATAGTTTTTTTTTCCTTTTCACCAAGGGGTATCTTTGCGTTCTCTCCTTGCACTTGGGTGTATCAGTTGGGTTCATTTTCTTCGGAAAACATAAGATAGGGGAGCCAGACGTGAGCTTATGAACTATAAAGCATTTTGCTTGCAGATGACCGGACTGCAGTCAACATTCCAAGAGGAGATCCAGAAGAGTTTGAATCGGTCTAGAATAGCTTCGTTTCAGTGGCTACAAGTGGCTACTCAGCTTCTAACTTTTTGGGAAGTTTAGGAAACTCCAAAAATGCTCTGTGATCATCTGCTAAATCAAAATCAAGACCATTTGCCATTCATATGAAAAAATTCGTAGTAGTGATGGAAATAACAATATCTTTAGAAAGCTCTCCATCTAATCTATGACTGAAAAGCAATGCTATAAATTACTATCCAGACATCGACTTCGACCAAATGATTATTGCGTTGGCAGACGCAAACATCGTGTTCCTTATTTCATCCCAACGCAAACTATAATCCCCTGTCAGCCACATGGCGCCACCGCATTCAGTCTTGTTTGTCTTGCACGTGGGAAGGGCTAATGTTATTATCTGTTGATCCCCAACACCCTTCGCTTCCGCAGCTTTGTTGAAATTTTCTATCCAGTCAAAAGCAGCGAGGGCGTTTTATGTTCAATCTACTATTTCCAAGGCGGGGGAGCTTTTCCATGGGTAACTTTGAATCTCCTATAATCCGCATCCTAAGGACACTGTTCTGTGTTCGATTGCATTGACGTAAACCAAATGAAATGAACAAAACGTTCAATGAATGTTTCACTATGATCTAATAAACAGGCCACATTGATTGATTGGATGATATGAATTAGTTGTAGCATAATTTCAACGGTCGAATTTAAATAAAATCGAGTTAACGATTGAGATATTGGATCAAAATACGCACAGGGATGAAATATTCCCTAATCCCATTTCGAAACGCACCCTTATTGTTTACAACCTTTGGAAAAGCGAGTTCCCGCAGTTTTTAGTATTCGTTGAGTCGATACGTGGTACTCAATTCATTTTTCACAAGAGATCAAATTTAAATTGAGCTCGATTCATGTTAAGTTTTCTAACGCAACAAAATTCATCGTAATATAACGCTGCCCATGAAGATAAACATCAGCGGGCAATGTATAAATTGTCATCGTTGCGCCGATGTTTTTGGATAGTGCTACGAGCACATGTGGAAATGGACCAGCCTTAAGCTTCTTATTCATATTCTATGAACCACAATCAGAGCCGTTTTGGTTGCTGTCCGCTTGGGATGAAGAACTTTTTCATGACTAGTTTTTAGCGATGTTTCCATCAACATGTTTTTCTCCCGAAGGACAACAATGTTTTATATATGTTACAGAAGAAGTATGACTCACAGTTTTTGAGGAAAACCCCTCGGTCTGTTTTTAAAACTTTAGCGGCCGGTAGGAGGGAGAATGAATAGTCCGGCTCATATGAATGGAGCGATATTTCATCATCTTGCGTCATAGTGCGAAATTCAGTATGAAAACTGGGTATCACCTTGAATATATCATAGGAAGTATGTCATGCAATTGAATAACCAAAATTTTTTTTTATATGATTTCGATATGTGCTCTATATTGCGACGAGTTTCATTTGTCTCAACTAGTTTTTTGCAGCTCTTACATTTATTTATAACGGCTCAAAACTAAAAGATTATCCATTTACAATAACTTGAACAATAATTTACAACGGCCATAATGATGTATTTGGAAAAGTTGTTGGAAATGATAACCAAATTCATAAAGTTTCATGAACATGACGGTATAACACGACAAACATATTAAAAGAGCTCATTTGCTATGAAAAAGACAATAAGTTAGAAATCTTTTTTTAAATATCTGAGAATGTCTGCAGTTAGAAGGAGATTGATGAAGAGCTTTTTTGTTTTAAATTACATCAGGATTCTTAATTTTTGACCAAAAATGATTGTTAACATACAAAAATTCGAAGTTTCCAAAATTCATAAAAAAATCGATGTTCCACAAAGTTCGTCAAAAATGGTTTTAGCATCATGGACTCATTTTAAAATGTTCTACATGACTTCCATTTTATAGGAATAAAAATTTTAAAAAATTGAAAATATATATGAAAATAAAAAAAAATATTGAATTGAAAAAGACAATAAATTAGAAATGTTTTTTCAAATATCTCGAGAATGGCTGCATTTAGAAGGAGATTGGTAAAGAGCTTTTTTATTTTTTAATCACATCAAGATTCATAATTTGTGGCTAAAAATGATTATTAACGTACAAAAATTCGAAGTTTAAAACATAAAGTTTGTTAAAAATAGTTTAACCATCTTGTACCCATTTTTTAAATTTTCTACATACCTCCTTTTTTATGGAAAAATAAAAAAAATTAAAAAATATGCATTCTAGATATTGCAAATTAAAGTTTTTTTTTTTAAATAACAAAGGGTACATTTTTTTTCTCAGTGCATATTTTTTCACGTTTGGACATCAATACTCTATAACTCTTTCTAAGACACTATTTCGGTAGGACTCATAGTTTTTGAGATATAAATTATCAACGATTTCTCTTACTGAAATCGAAACGCCCTTCAATGTCAAAAAATTCCCAAATGCTGTGGAAAACTCATATTTTCTCCAACCCAACGAAATACAAACTTTCTTTCGCATCAAAAATACTTATGTTTTGTCATTTGTCGATTTCATTTGGAATAGCTCATCCTTAACCGAGAAAACTGTGAAAAACTAACTCAATAAAAAATTACCAAAACGCGAATTCGCGAATTTTTCGCAAAAGTTATTTTTTTTCATAGAAAACTCATAAGCTTTAATTTTATATGTCGATCATGTCGATGTGTCGAAAAAGCGCCCTCTAGTCCTAAGCTATGAAACCAATAAAAAAACGACTACAATCAATAATTACGAAAATAAAATTTATTGTTTTTGCAAGTTCAATATCTTTTAGAAAAATGTGGGAGTCTCGATCGGGCAGTAGTCGGGTGCGGATGTGTTTCCACTTGCTCCGTGTTCGATTTATTTCGTCGTTCGACATGTTTCAACTTGTCACAGGTCAATCCAATTTACAATGTGTAAAAGTGTTGATGAAAAAACTACCTTAGCGTTCGATAGTGATTTTAAGTGGTGTAAAGTGAATCTGTTGCGTGTTGTGTTTAAAAAAAAGCATTTATGCATTGATTGAATGATTTTTCGTTCTCGAATAATCGAAATGTGTCGATGTGTACAGTTGGTGATTTTCAAAGGCCACTGCGTATGAATGTATTCTCTCGTTTCTCGTGCCTCGGAGCTCGGATACGCTCATTCTCAGTAGCGCTCGGTTTCTTGCTGTGACGGTTGATATTGCGGCGAATAAATGTGTTTCTTTTGGCGAATTCGATGTTTGTTCTCCATAGTGAATTTATCACCGATGAAGGAATCGCCGATATGGTTTGACTGAGCGATGTTCTAAGCTAAGTTCTTTCTTTTTGTTATCTTCTTTCATAAATATTTCATAAATATTCATTCACATTTTCATTGCATTTCATTACATTTTCACATACAGTAAAAATGACTATTTTAAGAAAAATACTCTAGTGTGGAACCAAGAATGACAGAAGTAATCATTGCCTCTGTTGTATTTTGTATTTTTCATAATCATAAATTATTTCTTTAAATTTGTAATGTCTATTTGTCAACAAATAAGACCAGACAAAACATCTTCCGTGGATCGTTTTCCTATTATGTATGCTTATATTTTATATATGTTATAGAATTATCTATTAATAATTAGCAAATTTCCAAGGAATTCAATTTTTTTTTTTGACAATCATATAATTGTCGAGAGATTTTGTACCAACGAGAGAAGTGATAGCCAACTTTCACTACCGCTGTTTTTTTTCTCAATCAATAAAAAATCAGATCAAACATTTCTTTTACGCAGTTATTGACGTGACATCAATCGAAGGGTCGGATTGCATTAGACAATTTAACTGTTTAATTTCGCATAACTTTACTAACCGTTATTTTTTATTTAATGTTTATACTTTTAATTTAATATAATTGATTAATTAACAATGGGAATTGGTAACCAAATTGTTTTATTGGTCCACGGAGATTTTGAGGGTGCTGAAGGAAATTGTTTTTTTGTTCTTCTCAAAATGTTTGTCCACTGCACACTTCGGAATAGGGGTATGTTGGTGAAATGTTTAGGGACTTGAGGCTCGAAGCGATGTGTATCCCATTTTCATGCAATGGTTTTTTATATAATTGCAGCGTTTCTGAAGGCACCTGAAGGTTTTGATTTCGTCATTTGTTTTTCTGTTTTTGTCGAGTTTATAATTATATTACGACATATTACGTCAGATTCCGGAGGTAAATTGCAGTCCCGCATATCATAAAATTCACAGATTCATCATTTCAGATGCTGCATTTAAAATTTTGAACATTATGTTCAGGTTCCTGAACTTGGATATTCTCGAATATCAGTATTCAACTTCTTTACAGGCCGCGGATATTATACAGGTGCTTTTACTACATACTTGGATAATACATTGTGTTTGTAGTTAGTAATTGCCATATATTTGTGTTGAATTTAGGTTACGTTTGAAAATTTCAACAGGAACACGCAGAACATCTCGGGTTCAGCCTTTTCTTTCATATTCATTATTTGTTATCAATTTTCTAAATGAATATTGTGTTTTGTATACTAAATTTTTTTTAAATGTTTGTCAATAAAAATGAAATCATAGTTTATCAAAACAATCCTTTCCTTACAGTTACTAATGTGACAACGAAGGCCAGAGCGCATTTACACCATTTGATTTGGTATCATATAATTTTACTAATCAATTTTCTTCCTCACCAGATACCATTTGCACTAGGTAATAGCAATATTAATAGTGGTAGTAATAATAATAGTAATAGTAATAGTAATATTAATAGTAATAGTAATAGTAATAGTAATAGTAATAGTAATAGTAATAGTAATAGTAATAGTAATAGTAATAGTAATAGTAATAGTAATAGTAATAGTAATAGTAATAGTAATAGTAATAGTAATAGTAATAGTAATAGTAATAGTAATAGTAATAGTAATAGTAATAGTAATAGTAATAGTAATAGTAATAGTAATAGTAATAGTAATAGTAATAGTAATAGTAATAGTAATAGTAATAGTAATAGTAATAGTAATAGTAATAGTAATAGTAATAGTAATAGTAATAGTAATAGTAATAGTAATAGTAATAGTAATAGTAATAGTAATAGTAATAGTAATAGTAATAGTAATAGTAATAGTAATAGTAATAGTAATAGTAATAGTAATAGTAATAGTAATAGTAATAGTAATAGTAATAGTAATAGTAATAGTAATAGTAATAGTAATAGTAATAGTAATAGTAATAGTAATAGTAATAGTAATAGTAATAGTAATAGTAATAGTAATAGTAATAGTAATAGTAATAGTAATAGTAATAGTAATAGTAATAGTAATAGTAATAGTAATAGTAATAGTAATAGTAATAGTAATAGTAATAGTAATAGTAATAGTAATAGTAATAGTAATAGTAATAGTAATAGTAATAGTAATAGTAATAGTAATAGTAATAGTAATAGTAATAGTAATAGTAATAGTAATAGTAATAGTAATAGTAATAGTAATAGTAATAGTAATAGTAATAGTAATAGTAATAGTAATAGTAATAGTAATAGTAATAGTAATAGTAATAGTAATAGTAATAGTAATAGTAATAGTAATAGTAATAGTAATAGTAATAGTAATAGTAATAGTAATAGTAATAGTAATAGTAATAGTAATAGTAATAGTAATAGTAATAGTAATAGTGATAGTAATAGTAATAGTAATAGTAATAGTAATAGTAATAGTAATAGTAATAGTAATAGTAATAGTAATAGTAATAGTAATAGTAATAGTAATAGTAAGTAATTATTAGCAATAACAAGCCCTGCCAGTAACACCGGCTATGGCTTACCTTCCCTACTAACACACTCCTAAATTCCCGAGACATTTATGAGAGGTCGTAGAATTCTCTGCATCTCTCTTAAGTAAATGTTGAACTAACATTCCTTCCCTTTCCTTAGCAGTTGCAAGAACGTGGCCAGGACAATTCTCAACTGTTGGAGAAAACATGCCTTCATCTAAGAGATATTACCAATCATCAGCAATGGATGGAGGCTAGTTTTCAACTTAACAGTTCTGAATTCGTACCACCTACGATATTGTGCAACTTGCTCAATGCTAATGCTAATGCTAATGCTTCAATATCTTTTAGAAGAAGGCTAGTTCTAAAAATTCTAGATAGAATTTGATTTTAAATATTAATAAAGATTTAAAGATTTAGATTGGATTCAATTTGATATGTTGATCATCTAAATCAAGTTCAGTGGTTCAAAACTTTTGAAAATAGTCGTTTTTGAGAAAAAGTGGAAAAAACTGATTTTTCGAACCACCCTAAAATGGAAATGGGAACCCTAATGAAAAAATAAAAAAATACGTTCCGAAAATTTAGTGATAAAAACAAAACTTCCACTTTTCATGGAACGCTGAGAACCACTATATCGGTTTGGCATGGGATGTCTAAAGTTAAGAAAAAAAGATAAAATTCAAAAGACCATAAATTAGAAATGGTTTGTTTTTTCAAATATCTCGAGAATCGCTGCATTTAGAAGGAGATTGATGAAGAGCTTTTTTTAAAATCACATCAGGATTCATAATTTGTGGCCAAAAATGATTGTTAACATACAAAAATTCGAAGTTTCGAAAATTCATAAAAATTCGATGTTCAACATAGTTCGTCAAAATAAGTTTCACCATTTTGGAATCATTTTTTAAATTTTCTACATGACTTCTATTTCATATGAAAAAATTAAACAAAAATATAAAAAAATACATATTTTAGATATTCCAAATTAAAGTTTTTTTTTTGTAAATAAAAAAGAGCACTATTTTTTTCTCAGTGTATATTTTTTTCACATTTCAACATCAATACTCTATAGTTTTTTCTGAGACACTATGTTGGTACGACTCATAGTTTTTGAGATACAAATTATCAAAGATTTCTCTTACTGAAATCGATACGCTCTTTTCGAAAGTTACGCTAGAGTCAAAAAAATTCAAATTGCTGTGGAAACTCACATTTCCTTCAACCCACACGGAATAAAAACTTTTATTCGAATCAAAAATACATATTTCAAAATCTGCATTTGGAATTTTGGAATTACTTCTATAGTAAATTCAATACGATTCCTATAAATACGTTGGTAAGGGGTGGTTTCAACCAAGCTGCGCAATGTTTTAGTGTGTATCTCGTTCGCTTCTCTAGGATTCTTATACCTTGACAAAATCATATCTTTCTTCGAACGCTAGCAATTGGAACATCATTTAATAAATACGATTTGCTAGAGTAAATTAATCATATTTCACATTTGTCCCGAGCCCTGGGCTCGAATTTATCAGTTTCCCGAGGATTGGGGATACGAATCACCAGAAGCGTTTCAATAATTAATTATCACTTTTCGGTTCGGCATAAACTTTTGCCCTGTAATGGGTGAAGTTGGGAAAGTTCTGGTTCCATGGGTCCCGAAAGTTTCTATCAGCTCGATGAATACCGTATGAGCAGAGAACACTTAGCAGTTGCTAACTCTACCCAAACCGGACCCGAAATAACAAAGTTAACAAATCGATTCTGGAACTTTGACTTTCACCGCCTCTTCTACGCATCCGTTTACTTAGGAGAAGTATCGTTTAAGAATGTTTCTGGATTGGGGTGTGTCAATGTGAGTTGAAGATAATGCGAGCTTCCCGAAAGATGAAAATCTTAACGTTTATTACATATCGAGAAACATCGATCCTCCTCATTTTCATTTGCGACACGGATAATTACATCAGCCATAGAATCCGGTTTAATATTCTATACCAGCAATAAGCCGGACCGTGTAATCCATTAAATTGAATCTCAGTTTCACTCGGCAAGCCGACATCCATCCCAAGGAAACGCCCCAACAGAACAAGACCCCATAGCTTAACATATTCCACGATTTGAGAACTACTACTGCTGCACACAGCATCCAAGAACTGGATCAGCAGTGAACAACTTTCCGTACTTTGCCAACCGGTCCAGCGTTCCGAATTACACGTTGTGCCCATGCTCTACTTTCGCTGACAACATTGGCGGAGTAAATTTCCACAAACACTCACTTCACTGTCTCGGCATGGACACTGCCAACAGCGGGATTCGCTTGTGTTTACACATACGCAATGTCCTTTCCGTCATTGGCGATCCATCTTCCACGGAAGGAGGTTCCGAGTGAGTAACGACGGGCGCTGTGTTGTGGTAAATAAACACGATTCAACTGTGCTGTTCGCCGACAGGCGAAGGCAGAATTTAATTTATACTTTTCGGTGAACAGAGGAGGTATCTGTCACACAAGTTGGACAACGCTCTGCTGGGGAACGATAAAATAGTTATGGAAGGTACGATTCCGCCGCCAATTTAACACTTCTATTTGGTGAAACTTTCGACGGAACGCTGCATTTTGTGGAGGAGAGAAACGTCTCGTTCCGACGTTGAATGACAGTTTTCCCTTGTCAAATTTTACTTATAACTTGATGCAAAGTTTTGCACACCTTTCAAAATGAAGCCGGTGAAGGAATTTTTAATTCAGATTAGTTCTTAACACCGAGTTATTTGGAAATCGTTCGATTACATTTTTCAGCAAGACGTAGCAAGAGGGAAAAACATTTCTGAGAAGAGTCTCCCATTAATGTGACATCACACGACCCCAAGGAATACATAACATCTCATTTTTTTCTTACAGAGAATCAAAATATGAGGCAACAATGAATGGACGAGAAAATCATTAAAAAAGAACATCAAGAAGGAAATGGTATCGATCCCACGAAAAACATTTAAGCGTTTGGTTCGATAGTTAAAATAACGTCGTCCTCCCCGAAAGCATCAGTTTCATGATTCGATTTTATGACAATAAATGATAGCGACGGACAAAACATAAGACCATTACTTACTAAAATCCGTCCAATTGTCAGGCTAACTGGAATAAATCTCATGTTATATGTTTTTAGTTTATTAGTTATTTAGTTTATTACCACACTCATATAAAATTAATTTCTATGTTATAAAAGTGTTTGAGGGAAAAACTGTCTTTCCAACATTCCTAAGTACAAAAATTGAGTGTCAAAAATCTTCAACCGTGGTAATTCATTCCCTTAGGCCGTCCGCACACAGGTCAACTGGAACTCAATCCCAAACTTGTCTTCATCTCAGCTGTCAAGCTTGAGCCCAACTTCGTTCCGCACACGAACCAACTCGAACCTGACAGGTATCGCTAAGTTTTGTCTGTCATCTTTAAATCATAGAACCTGACTCTGGAACTTTTGTGGAGCGACAAAGACAATGGATTTTCATATGGAATGAACAAACTTTCAAAATAAATATTATGAATAAAAAATTACTTTTTCATATCAAATATGCAGAATGTAATGAAAAATCAGATTTTTCACTACCGGTGAAACCATCTTGATCGTAATCTAAAGATATTTTTATATAATAATGATGAGTTTTCAGAAAAAATATAGAAAAAGGATTACATTAAGGTCAACACTACGAGTTTCAAATTATTAAATAATACCAAATTTATTTATTCATTCAAATTTCAACAATTTGAAACTGCCTTCAGGCCTGCCAATCTGATAGAGCTTGTAATTTGTCTTATAAACACTAATGTTGCCACTGATTTCGACACCGTAAATTTTCCTTGGCGAATCAGTTGAACGAACCAGGGATGTCAGATTTGGAGATTAATCTGTTTACCTGGTTTTTCAATTTGTGGCACAGATTTTTAGAACCGAAAATCTCGACAATATCACATTTTTTGTCACATGAAATATATGAGTAAACTTCTTTTAGTGAATTGAAAATATTCATTCTGCTCGAAACAAATATTTTTGTTCAGCAACAGAATCTATTTCATGTTCATGTTCTATTATGGTTTTATGTTCATGTTGTTGAATATACGAATTCATGTTGAAATTCATATTCATAGAATTCATTCATCTGTTATTAAACTTAAGCCCAAACGAAAAGCATTTTAATCGCAAAATACTTGTATAGATTACTTAATATAGATATTGATTATTGGAGCAGAAACAGACCAAACATTTATCAAAAAAACCTGTTCTTAAGAAAAATGTTTAAAATATTTTAACAATTAAAAGCTGAATCCATTCACCATTTGCGAACGTATTTCTGCTCTCAGACGCCACAGCAAGGAGCCGTATCAATATTATATTTTATGCAACCATATCTTAGTTTACACTTTTCATGAACTAATCTTAATGTCTCGTAAACCTGTTAACGTATCAATACGGAGCTCTTATGAATAGAAGATAACGACTCACTCGGTACAAAACAAAAGATTATTAACCTGGAAACATAAGAGAATAGTCATGATGCTGGAATTTGTCTTCGTGAATGATACTATTATATTAAACATCAGATTGAAACACACTGTTCACTAAATACTTATCTGAAGTTTACAAAAAAAAGTTCTTTAGCTTTCATTATATTACATGTTATGATTCACTGCTCGTTCAAGTTAAATTATTGCCGACCAGTACGACACCCATTTAAAAATTTGTTACGACCGCAAAGGGTTAATATGTGTACACAAATAAAATATGTAAAAAAAAAAAGATTTTTAAGTTAAACGGTTTCATCGTGATTAAACGTAATAATAATACAGACTTGCCATTTTCTAGCGGCGACCTTTTTGGATTTATGTTGTTCATAATGTAGTGTGTTCTCCAAGTCAAGTATATTCATTATTTATAGAGATGAAACGGATATCCGGCCTATCCGGCTATTTGAGAAAAAAAAAAACTTATTAACAAAAGATAAATTACAACACAATAGCATGTAAACACATGTAAATGGTCTGACCTGAACCTCGGGTCTAAAATGGATGCAATCAGATAATTCTGATCTTCTTCTAAGTAGTTAAAACGACGTGAAAGGAAACCAATTCAAAAACCAAAACCATTATCAGAAAGAAAAAAAAACTGTTCCTGATTCCTTGTAGAAAACATTGTACACTGTTAAACAGGATATTTATTCTAAACGAAAAATGTAATATTCGTTCAGAAATTTTATTTAAAAATGTGTTTATTTCTTTATAACATTTAACGCTTTATTTGCTCCATGTCACATGCCATTTCTTTTAATTTTGTATTTGATAATATTATTGATAATATTCTTATCATAAGAAACGGCTGAATATCCGATCGCCGGATACTCGGTTATCTGGTCTTGAAGCTTACCGGATATCCAGTATCTGGTATCCGGAAAAACCACTATCCGTTTCTTCACTAATTTTTATTTAGTTAAAATTCATCGATGTGTTGATTGGGATCGCGGTATTCTCAAATTCTCACGAATTGTATCAATGTATCAGTCTGCTGTCATAATACCATAATTTCTTACCAAAGCACCAACACCGACCCAAGATAACCACCCCCACACCATCACTTTTCCTTCGCCATGTTTCACTGGGTATTGGATATGTCGATCATGAAGAGCCTCTCCAGTTCTACACTATACGCGAGCTCGTTTTTTATTTGTGTTGAACAACTCGAATTTGGACACATTACTGTCTAAAATTTTCAAAAGGATCGGTCTACTGGGCGAATTTCTACAGCGTTTTTTCCGTGATGCAATTTGATGTGACACACCCTTTAGTATTTATTTATTTTTGAACATATTTATTAAGATGAAAAGATATAGAGGGTTTGGACCTCTGGGAGAAGAGGTAGTAAAGTCACTCTCACTCCCGCGGGTTCACCCCTATTCCCATTAACAGTTAAATAACAATTCATAAAAATAATTCTTTCATACAGCTACTGATGTGACAATAATCGGAAGGCCGGGGTGCACTTATAATATTCCACATATAATATCACTTATTACTAATTTTACTAACCAATTACTTTTTCAGATACAATTTTTATTAAGTACTAGCTAACCCGGCAAACTTCGTCCCGCCCATTTACTTGATTAATTCTCGAGTAATGCAGAAATTTGTGTTTCATTTGTATGGCAGCCCCCCCTTTGAGTGGGGAAAGGACTGTCTAACCATCATAGAAACATTTATTGCACCCTAAAACTTTCACATGCCAACTTTGGTTTCGTTTGATTGATTAATTCTCGAGTAATGCAGAAATTTGTGTTTCATTTGTATGGCAGCCCCCCCTTAGAGAGGGGGGAGGAGTCTCAAAATATCACGAAAATCTTCCCCCTACATACCAATTTTCATGTCGATCGGTTCAGTAGTTTCCGAGTCTATAAGAATCAGACAGACAGACAGACATCACTCCATTTTTATATATATATATATATATATTAATAGTATAAACTAATCATAGTAATAGTAATAGTAATAGTAATAGTAATAGTAATAGTAATAGTAATAGTAATAGTAATAGTAATAGTAATAGTAATAGTAATAGAATGCCGATTTTCCGGAATCTGTATTGGGAAACACATTCCGATTTGCAGAATCTTAAGCGAGTACAAAAGTAATGCCGATTTCCTCAGGCTCTATGGTTTTGAAATCTGTGGAAACATTCCGATTTGCACAAACGCAAGCGAGTACAAAAGTACCCGCTGCTTGCATCTAATTTGCTATGCCAATTTCCCCTGGCTTCATGGTTTTGAAGTCTGTGTTAGGGAATCATTCCGACTTCCAGAAACGCAAACGAGTACAAAAGTACCCGCAGCTCGCATCTATTTTGCAATGCCAATTTCTCCAGGCTTCATGATTTTCAAGTCTGTGTTAGGGAAACATCCATCCATTCTAGCGATCGTACTTCAATCGCTGCACAATCATAACTGAGTGCATTTCCGAGCGGGACTCGCTTATATACCGATTGGTGTGATTTCCATTGCCTGTTTTGAAAGCAATTTTAGGCTATTCGGTCCAAAAGGTAACAAGCATATAACGCGTAGAAATTTTATCATTCGAATGAAGTGTTTATCAAACTATTTCGTTCAATCGTTTAGGAGCTATTAACGCTCAAAATCTCGTTCTCCGGCGTAACGTTTTCGTTTTCGAAACTTTGAACTTACACCCCAGTATAGAAATGGAAGACGTAGTCCTACGTCAAAAAAACCTCGGCATAATGTTTAACAATCGTAGAATCGTGAATTTGTTAAGAATATGGACATCTCCTAGCTTTATCTGAAAGGACTTTGACATAACTGTTCATGAACCTGGATTAACGGTACACAAGATACTACACAACATTCTAAAGAGTAGAGCGTAAGAGACTTTGTCGAATAACACTAAGCTGATCAAGCCAAGTCATAGTTAACGCACGTCGATTATTTTGATAAGCGCTATGATCGTATCAACCGGAAATTGTCTAGAAATAAAATCATATTTATATCAAAAATAAACTTGTGTCTGTACCATTCCAAAGCCCATGAGATAAAGTACGACACGAACGTCTATTTCGTATTAGAACAATCGTTTTTCTAGAGCAATTTTGAAAAAAGAAAAACTTTGGAAGAATTGTATAGAACTGAAAGGGGAATTTTGACATAAAAATGTCTTACCGTCAAGGCCCGAGAGACATACTTCGTAACCTCATACCTTCTTCAAATTTGAACATCAGTTGGTATCACATCGAAGATAATAAAAGTCGATTTCTTGAAATACATAAAGACGCCACTATTTATCGAATATTCGTTTCGCAATTCCCCACCTATCCTTTTTTCGTTCAATGTTAATTTTCAAGCACAAAATAAACATCATTTCCTGTTAGCATCATATTACGTTCGACTAGCCCAACCTTGCTGATGACAACTATCAAAACTGTGAGCTCTCCACCTGAGGACAAAAGCGAAAACTGTGGTCGACACTGGTTTGCCCATCCCCCTCTCTTACGTAATGATGTTCGTGTGTACGTGACCATCCCCTCCCAGAGCCTAAAATGTGCCACCTTCAGTGGTTTTTTGATTGACTCCATTTTACCTCCACCTCACCTGACATCCGAAAGCCGCGCTTCTACTTATGATGATTAAAATTTTAATTTCACCCCCACCGTCGAGAGCACCAGCACCATTAGCATCAACGCCATCATCGTTGCGGCGGGGGATCGAAAGCTATCGCCGTGTCCCGAGTTGGCACCCGAGTTGAACCCATGCGGTTGCAGCGCGTGGGTGGAGAATTCTTTCACCTCGGTCCAGTCACTCAGCCCGGCGGCGTTCCTCGATGCCACCCGGATGAGGTATTTCGTGTCCGGTATCAGATGCACCAGCAAATACGTGACGCCATCGGCAACGTCGAAGTCACGCCGGTTGGCGCGATCCCAGTTGCGATGTTTCGCGAATTCCGCGGTCGGAATAAGCTCGAAGCGGTAGCCTATTACGGTGGTGGGATCCGGGGCGACATCATGCGATTTCGTGGCACCCACGTCGATGTCCAGCGTGTCCGAGTTGACGCCGCGCAGTTGAAACTGGAAAGCGCATTGTTCGTTATTCGTGTTACTATGGAAGTACCTGATCGGAGGTGGCTTACCCTGCTAGGTGGATCCGGTTTGGTACCTTCCTTGAGTTGAATTTCTCGTGAAATCGTCCCGAGTTCATTCTTCGCCTCGCACTTGTACTTCCCGAACGCGGTGCTGTTTTTAATTGTTATCTAACGATAGAAAATAAACACTATAATCACCGGAACGGGGATAATAACACAATTGAGCGGGAATGGGGGCGCCTTTATTGGATCCACCGTTCCAATTAGAGACGACAAGGCAAAGAAAGATGACTCACCTGCAGCATCGAAACATGCTGGCCTCCGTAGATGAGGTGGTTTTTATGGGAAAACTTTTTATTGTTGGAAGACCACGTGAAGTTGGCCGGCGGCTCGGCAACGGCATCGCAGCTCAAATTAACCGCACCGCCCACATAACCGTACGTCACGTTTCCTCTGCTGTAGTCCGGAATGTAGGGCTTGTCTGTGTTGATTTTGGGTTGTTTGCATTCGCAGCGGGGGATAATATTTTTCCGGCTTAATTGATTGATAATTACTTAAATGGAAAAACAGAATGGATAACCTACGTCTAATGTTGAGCCGTATCGTTTTCTCCTCGAAGCTGGATCCGGCCGTGGAAACCTGAAACGCTTTGCACGTGTACTCGCCGCCGTCCTTTTTCAAAACCTTTTTGATAAGCAAACCGTCCGCCAGCATTGTATATTTTGAAGTTGGGGCTGAAAAATGGGACATTGATTAATGCTAATGCATCGTTGGCGTTATTTTATTTGCGATATCGATATCAATTTTTTTTTCTCGTAGCTTTCTCATCCAAATGGATTGCGAGCAATCAATCATTTCTTTGTTCGAGTCAAGCGGTATGTAGGGGAAAAGGGGGGTTTAATTAGCGGGAAAAACCTTAAAACCACTATCTTCCGAACTCACACCGTTTCCCTCTACTTGTGAAGTTTTACCAAAGTTTTTTTAATTTAGGTACATACGGTTCAACTATAGAAGGAAATGACATTATAAAAAATCCAAGTTGAGCCGTAATTTTTGAGATAAACGGGTGGTCCAAATCACCCCATATGACCAAATCACCCCGTGTTACCCTACTTAACAGTTTTCAATGTTTGGGAAATTGGGACTTGAAGTGTGTGTTTTATTAAAAAAAAAGTTGACAAGTCCTTAATGACAGACCTGTTATATGCCATATCAATATAAGAGCAAAATAATGACCTTTTGAAATAAGCATGCATTTGAAGTTTTTCATTGTTTACGCTCTCCATTTTACTCTCAGAAACCACTTTCCATGTGTACTTATAAGATCCAATTTCGCTGTGCATTAAATATAAAATAAGAGAATTTGAAAAAAAAAATAGTATGTGATATGAAAACGGTATTCCAGAACTCGATTCGTTTGTGATGTGAAATCTGAAAACGGAAATATGAGCTTTGAAATTGAAGTCTACTAAAATAAATGTAGGCTATGTATGAGTGTCTATTTGGAGTCTGAAATTCTTGTAAAGAATCTAAATTATGGATACTAGATACTCTAAAATCAGGAATCCGGGTAGTAAAATTCGGAATTTGATGCTAGTACCTTACATTTAAAATTTGAATCTGGAATATTAAATTTGGAACAGATAATAAAAAGTAAGTACGTGAAACTTGTATCTGGAATCCGTATTAAAATCTGGAGTACAGAAATGATACTTAAATCCGGTATCTAAATTCAGATTCTTATATATAGAGATTAAAATATGAAATCTGGATCCGAGATTACGGAATACGAATATGAATTTTCTCCGGTATTTATGTATAAAAGAATTAGAAGTCTGAATCTGAGTCGGGAATTAAATGAAGATAAACAAATCACAATATACAACACAGTACAAAAAAAACAAAAATAGTAGAAAGGCCTGAGCCTACAGGCACGGACGAAAACTTGACGTAGGACTTTGAGGACAATTGGTTTCGAATTGAGTCTCTGTAACTGTTCAGAAATCCGTAAATTTATTTCATTCAATATTCCGAATGGTGGCTCTAGGAAACCCGTTTGATCTCTGGACTTCAAACGGGTTGTACGAGTAGTGGTAGTGGTAGAAATAAACCGGAATCATTAATTATTAATAATTTCTATTTCCAATAGTGTCTTCTTGAACTTAAGTTTAACCCTCTGCGGTAGGAATTGATTTCCCTTGAAAGACATCATCTTGTCTTGCCACGCTGATAATATTTAGGCCAAACCAAATGGATTGAAAGTAACAAAAAAAATTCTCCCACTGCGCAAGCAGCGAATAAATCTATAAAACATACCTACATTATGGTATATACAGGGTTTTCCAACTTTAAATTCCGAAAGTAAATTGAAATAAAACACACTTAGAATTTGAATTTCGATGAATCTTTTATTTCAAATTAAAGTTTGGTTTATGCCATTATGTGTGAAATACAACATCATTCGAATGTCCACCTAGGGCTTCCTCGCACACCTTCTCCGGAACAGGTATTTTTGGATTACTTTTCGGCACATATGGGGCGGTATCTCGGTCATAACTTCACGAATGTTGTCTTTCAAATGTTCAAGAGTTTGCGGAGAGTTGGCATAGACACGGTCTTTCGCATAACCCCACAAAAAAAAATCTAGCGGGTTCAAATCGCATGATCTGGACGGCCAATTGGCATCACCAAAACGCGAAATTATGCGTCTCTCAAATTTCGTTCGCAATATGGCCATGTTCGGTCGTGTTGTGTGGCACGTGGCGCCGTCCTGCTGAAACCACATGTCATCCGTATCCATATCTTCAATTTGTGGCAAAATAAATCAGTTAACATGCGGCCATAGCGCTCACCATTCACAGTTACCGTCTCGCCGTCCTCATTTTCAAAGAAATACGGCCCGATGACTCCACCAGACCATAATGCGCACCAAACAGTGACTTTTGGCGGATGCAATGGCCTCTCAACAATCACGTGTGGATTTTCTGAGCCCCATATACGGAAATTTTAGGTGTTCACATAGCCACCGAGCTCGAAATGTTCCTCATCGCTGAAGAAAATTTGATGCGAAAATTCAGCATTTTGCTGCTGTTGTTCGTTCACCCAATCGACGTATGCCCGACGCATTCCATGGTCACCACGCTCTAATTTTTGTACCAGTTGGACTTCATATGGATGTAGGTGCAAGTCCAAATGCAAAATTCGCCACAATGATGTGTTTGACAAGCCCAATTGCTGAGCACGTCGTGGAATCGAAACATTCGGGTCATCCTCCACACTGGTAGCAACAGCAGCAATATTTTCGGCCGAACGCACATTACGATGATGCACAGGTTTCACAATATCCGCTACGGATCCAGTTTGTTCGAATTTACGCACTACATTAGCGATTGTGTGCTCTGTAGGCCGTCCATGACGACCAAAATCAGTCCGTAATGCTGGAAAAACATTTGCCGGTTTTTCATCATTTTTATAGTATAATTTAACAAAATTAACACGTTGTGCGATGCTAAAACGATCCATATTTTAGAATGGCAGACATTCAACTAACGATATGACGCTTTGGTTGACAGCTTTGTCAAACGGTTGTCAGCGCAGGGCTGTATACTTTCGGAAGCCCGAAATGGAAAACCCTGTAGTATAACACATAATCGAGTCCGAATTCTTTCAGAATCATGATCATATTTTATGAAAAAAATCCTTCTACGCATATTTTCGAATTTCATCGATGACAGCAATGAGCTATTGAAGTTTTTATCTGTTTCGGGCTCTGTTTGCCTCTAACTGGCTCTTCCTAAAAAGTACACTACGTAGAATGATTATGTCACTTTGGTTTGAAAGATGAGAAAATTTTAGTAAAAGATACAGTTGTGAGACAATTGGCACTACGAATAACTTCACAAAGAAAAGATAAAAAGTTATTTGTATCGCTTTATGAGTTATTTTCAAGATACCAATTTCAGATACCAAAATGTTCAACCATATCATGTAGCTCAACCTTTTTATTGAAAAAACGTGTAATACTCAGCGGAAAATTAAAAAAAAATAAATGTAAAAAACATTTTATTTATTTTTGAATATAGTTGAGATTGTATTGGTGAAAAATATTTTTGACGTATCCACGTGGATTTCATGTATACTCTTTGTCATCTAACCGTAGAGCGTGGACACTTTAGTAACAATTATGTCTTTTTGAACAATACATCCCAGAAATCTTGAAGACCTACCTGAAAAAGCCCGATATTCTTAAATTTAGAAAATTGTAGTCAGTTAAAGGTTTTTTTCCTGTAAAGTTTCACTAAATCCTCAACACTCGTTCTGAGAAATCCAAAATTGGGGTAGCGTTTCGAAAATTATAAAATTATAAAAATTCAGCGAAATCGCCAAATAAGCGAAATAACAAAAAGTTACAGGAGGGTTGTGTCCGTAACATGTTGTCATGACAGCCTAGTACTTGTAGGCAACACAGCATCATTGAAACACTGAAATCGCGGAAAACGGGTTTCATACTTGCTGTACGCGCACAATTATTTTTTTTTTGCGGAAACTTTAAATCTTTAGATTCATTTGTCCGCACAACCCACACAAATTAGGAAAGCGTAAATTAGATCAAGCAAAACTACGTTTGATTTTTTAAACCGAACCCATATTTCATTGCACAGTCTCGTCTTGAATGTGCAAATGGAAAGAAACAGATTATTTGTGCCAATTGACCAATCAGAATGCGGGATTTTGGTATGATAATGCTTGACATTTTTCAATTGTTCGATAATAAATTTAATAAAATATATAACTTTATGCTCCCGTGGCCGAGTGGTTAGCGTCAAACCTAACATGCCGGGGGTTCGGGTTCGATTCCCGTTCTGGTCGGGGAAATTTTTCTTCAAATAAATTTCCTCTGACTTGCACTGTGGTCACGCGTATTCTAGAGCTTGCCACAAATCTCAACTAAGTACTAATGAAAATGACGCAAGTAATACTACGTTGAGACGGCGGAGTTCCTCTAGGAACGTTAGTGCCATATAAGAAGAAGAAGAAGAACTTTATGCATTTTGAGAAATCGTTAGAGAGCACCCAATTCAATTGTTCAAAAATTTCGTAAACTCGTAAAATCTCAGGAAATGACTGAGTAATGCACATTCGACTGGACGACTGGATTCGATTGGACAATTTAGTTGCACCCCCAATATACTCCCGGAAGACGTAATCCTACGTCAAAAAATGGTCTAAAATTTATGGAACAAGATTTCAATGTAGTCATGTTTCATGTTTACTTAGGCCGCAATTCAAATTAAAGGCAATGAACCAATCTTTTTTGAATAAATATTACACTCGCAAAAAATGGATTTTGTTGTCATAATTCTTAATCGAATTTGTTTTTTATAGTTTTCATGGTCTCGGGCGCTACATTTTTTTATATTTTTTCTTTAAACCTGAGGATTTTTTTACATAACACATCCAACAATCAGAGAGGTGTGTTTTTCGCTTTGAAGTTATGATTTTTTAAAGTTAACCAATTGTCCTAAAAATCACATTTTCCCCCTTTTAAAAAATGTCTTTATTCAAGAATTCATTATTTTTTAACTACTCGACCGATTCAGATGATCGATATATCAAATTAAAGCCAATTAGCTTGTAGTTTTTGGAAAAATATTTGAATTTTGTTTTCGTAATCATTGATTGTATTTGTTTTTTGTTGATTACATGGCTTTGTACTAGAGGGCACTATATTTTTTATATCTCTGATGGTTAAAAAATCATTTTTTCCTGTTTCTCCAAAAATTACTTTGAAAAAATAAAAAAAAAACATGCTGAATCACTGAACTGATTCAGATGATCGACATGTCAAATTCAAGCTAATGAGCTTGTCTTTGTAGAAAAATATATCTCAAACAAAATCGGGTTTGTTTTTGTAATGATTGATTGAATTTTTTTATAGGTTACATGGTCAAAGATGGGGAGCGCTATTTTTGTTTATATTTTTTTCTTGAAAGCTGTTGATTTTTTACATAATGTATCCAAAAATCAGAGATGTGTTTCTCTCCGTTGTTGAATCATGATTTCTCAAAATTATCTTGTTTTCAGTCTTCGTTTAATATTCCTAAGCGAATAGACTGGATCTCTGCGACTAGGATCCTACTTTTCACCAGTGTATTTTTTTTGAAGAAATAGCTATTAGTTTCATTTTGATATGTCGATTATCTTAATCGGTCCAATATTTAAAAAATTATGAATTTTTGCAATACTCATTTTTGGGAAAAAGAGGATAACATGATTTTTCGGACCATTTGTTAACTTTGAAAAATCATATCTCAAAATCGGAAATCACATCTCTGATTTTCGGATATATTTTGTAAAAAAAAAATCATCTTTCAGGAAAAAAAATATAAAAAATATAGCGCAATATAATAGCAATCAAAAATTACGGAAAAAATCAATTTTTTTGCAAGTATAATATTTTTCCAGTCATTTTTGGAAAACTTTCCAACTTCATATTATGATGAGGTGTAATATTATCACGCTTCTATATAACAGCACTGGCAGCTATATGGATAGCGTGGTCGTGTGAAATAGCTTTGCATTCCAGCCGGCTTCGGTTCGATCCCCATTGACGTCGTATGGACTCTTTTTTTTGGCACAATCCCAAATGAAATGAGAAAAGAAAACAGAAAGAGATGTCTGCTCGCATACATACAAACCATTTCTAAGCTTTTAAAACAGCTCATTATTTGCGCATTTGACCCTCCAGCACACAAAATGGTATCATTTCTGCAAAAATGAAATGTTTTGGGCCAACGCTAGTTTGGGTGTAGGAATATCGTTTTCTTTGACATTCTTTCAATATGTACCTAAAACAAAAACTTGACACTGAGACTTTTGGAAAAATGATAACACCCAATTCCAGAAGATTTACACAAAGGATACATGATCAATCCCGGATCAAACATTTCCCGTCGAACGAAGATAAACCGTTCGGCGCCACTGGAACAATACTACCAAGCCAATGGTAAAAGAGCATCAAAGCGAAGAGCAGCTCAATTTCACCATCCCATTTCGTTTTTAGTGCTTTTTTTGCATATTGAAAGTTATACTTACGTGACAGAGGCTGTCCGTTGAAGTACCACGACACTGTTGGTTCCGGATGTCCTCTCACCTCGCACCGAATGGTGGCATCCTTATCCTCCATCGCCGTTTGCATTGTCCGCGTGTCGCGGAAAGAAATTGGTTCTGCAAGACATGAATGAATAATGGGCATATTCCAAACTTGTGACCTTCCGCCCGCCACTCACTCACTAACTCACTCACCATTAACTATCATTTTGAATGACTTTTTTCGGATGGTCCCCCTGTCGTCCGCCTCGCACGTCCAGTTGCCCTGATCCGCCCGGACGATGGACTCGAAGATGAGGGTGAGCGAGCCGCCCAGTTCCTCGATGTGGACGCGACCCTTAGTTTCGGTAACGACACCGTTCTTTGGGTTGCGCCATTTCAACTTCACATCCGGGTCGGAGAAGCGACAGCTCACCATTCGGGATTGGTTCACAAAGTGGGCTATCTCTTCGTCCGGAATGAGGGCCAAAGTAGCCGCGGTGGGATCTGCGTTCGGCTGGTTCTCGGATGTGCTTGCGGCAGAACTGCGACCGCCACTTCCCTTCTCGCTGTCTAACGTGTGGTTACCGTAGATGGAGGACACTGGGGGAGAACAGAAACAGATGTTAATTACACAGCGCAAAAATTGCAGGTGGAGCAAAGTTAAACATTGCTAATTAACACGGTAGGGAGCGTTGTAATTGTTTGAACTTCCAGACGGTGCAATTTGTGGCTTTGGCCCGCTGGAACTGTTTGTCGATTGTTCTTGGCCGGAGAGAAGGTGTGTTGATTCCGGTGCCGGCAATCGATACGAAACCCTACAAACTTATGACTTGTGACGGGAACTAGGTTCAGTGAAAGTACAATCATTAGATAGACGATACTAGTTTCTTCCAATCATAAAGTTTCATTCTTTTTGGGAAGTTGCTCCTATGGCGTAATTCCTCGACAAGTCAGTTAGAGGAAAGATCCGGAGGGAGAAGTTTGCAAATTGATGTCGAAACTTTAGCAACGGCAGCTGGATGTGATTGTTTGGAAATGTTTCGTAATAAGCATCACACTTTCTTTTGGTACAGCGAATTATTTTTAATATGAAAGTTATTAATTGCGCAGACATTTTGTGGCGAATAATTGAAATGTATTTCAGTACAAATTACAAAAATAGGTGTCAGCTTAGAGGCGGATGAACTGCAAAGTTTAAAGACTCTTAAAAACAAAGAAAGAAAGAAAAGGTGTCAGCTACCTTTACTTATCATCCGATCGTCTTCCAAGAGGCGAAACAATCACGGGACAGAGCGTAGGATCAGACTGAGTGGAAAGAAATTCTGTTCTGTTAAAACCTACTCGTGTAAGCCTTTTGGGGGATTATCTGCTCCAAAGCTCAAAAGTGTGAAGCTCTTTCATATTCAATCTGAACAGCAAAAGAAATAATGCGTTCTCCGAAACGGATGCAGATTTACATCATTGTAGATTTGCAGTTTAACAGCATGAAAATTTGTAAACATAACAGAGGGTGTGCTGTTAGATTGGTTTAGACTTCATTAGGCAAATGAGTTTGGATTATTCTTGTACTTTGATATTTTATTCTTTTCTCGGCTTGGATCATATTTCGGAGAATATAACTGTAATAGATGAAAGGGCATTCAATGTTGTCTTAGAGGATTTGATTTAATAATATCTTTGGTCATGTCAATATGTTTTTGATGATGCTGCTGGAAATGGATCCGTTGGAAAAATTACACGACCCATCAATTACAAGATTGTTCGATAAGTGCTACCGTTCGTTGATCTTTATGACATTAGAAAGTGGACATTCTGTTTATTGAAACGTGCTTCAAGGTTCCCAAATAGAGAAGTAATTTGTTTAATCATCACATTAAAGCGGAATTAACTCGCACAAAATGTTACATGTGAAGGGTTCATTCATTTGAAGCACTCGACCCAAACAAAAATAAAAAGATAACACAAAAAATGTACATTTTACCCAGTGAATACACAAACAAAGCATTCGCTTAGACGCTATTACACGGCACAAACACACTCACTGTCACTGTTCACAGAATCTGCCATTTTTCAGCACGCTAACGTTGTGGAAAACCGTTTTTGTCGAGGTTATTTTCGTTTTCATGGAGAATGTTCTCAGCGATAAGAGTTGCCTCCCCCCAAACGGGTGGCAATTAAAATGCACTGACCGGAAGAGGGCAAATACAGCTCTCTAACATAATGTGGCGTCGCGGTGCCAATGACTTCATGGTGTTTTTTTTTCATAATTTGCTTTTTGTGGTTTGGCATGATGGTCGCCCGGAATAGACTCCATTGGATGAACTGCTCTCATTCACAAGCATTTATTTTTTGTAAATTAGTACGAAAACAAACAGGCAGAAGCAATAACTACCATAGTCTCTCGTTGCAAAGGATTTTTTGGCATTATAACGGTGGGATGTAGAAATAGGAATTTGAAATCAAACTCACATATGAACTCGCAGAACTCATAACTCTGGAAGTTGAAGCTTCATGTATTTTTATAGTATTTTGAGTTTCTAGTTTCAGCAATTCAAATAATACATTCAAATTCATTCAAATAATACAGTGTATTCACATTCATACATTTGTAGCATTTTTCTTTTGTATTCACTCATTTAGAATATGTATTCGTCCGATACATTTTCGGAATTCTCACATTTACATTCTGAGGACTATTGAGTGCAGAGGGAAATTACCCATCCGAGATTATGCAACTGGTCATCATTTGAGAACTGAACAAGTGCATTTGGAGGTACCAAACACAATCCAGGAGCTGAGGGTGAAGTCGTGCTAGAGCTAGAGCGATCGTGAGCGGAGGTAATCGAATTCAAAGCGGCAAAAACGTTCAAAATTTTCATTCATCCTGATTTTGTGAGTTTCACCTAAAATATTCGATATACAAACGAGATTGAACTTTTTAGTTTCAGTATGTTGGAATGAAGATTATTTGCGAATTGTATGGATGGCTGCTTTTCATATCTGTCAGTTTGTTATGATGGTACCACAGGTTCGTAAATATGTTTCCAAAAAAAGGGTCGCAAAGTTACCGTGAATAGCGATGGCCACCGCTATCAAATAATGTTAGTCCGCACTCAACTTGCTAGATTTAGTATAGTACACGAAATTTACACACACAGATAAAGTTGTAGAATAGCGATGTTTTGTTCAGAAACTCCAACAAATTTGTGAATTTTGGTGATTTAAACCAATTTTCCGTCTGTTAGAGATGTCTGCTTGAAAATTTAAATTCGGACGATCTAGAAAGTGATCAATTGAATTGATTACGAAACGTGCATGAACATGGCCCATCAAAAATTTCGAGTAAATAGATGCTCCTCCAGGCAATCAGTTCACATAAAATTGCATCAACGATTCAAGTTTATCAATCGCTCTTCTCTATGATATAGAAGTGTGGACTAAGGATATAAAAGAATATTCTTATCAACAACATTTCATTGATTAAGTTCGCGAAAAGTTATCCTCGAATTTTAACAAAAACATGTTGCATGTTTGAAAGACAAATTGCTTATAGGGGTAGCGGGGGCAAATTGGTCACTGGGGGCAAAGTGGTCATCTGCTTGTTTGATAGTATAACTATTGACTATAGCCGTATTGACCGTATTGATAGTCACCTTATGTTGTGTTATACAATCACGATGTAAAAATTGGAGGTCGGTTTAGGACCACCCCGAATTTTCTCAAACAACGGCATACCGTGTATTACAGGTAACATGTAGATTCAATTTATATACTCTATTTTGATTAACATACCATAAACAATTACAATTGCCTTGTTTCGCAATGTTTCATAATCTATAAGAACATTGAACTCATTTTGCATACAGGTCAAAAAATTTCCTCTCTGTTTTTCAAGCAATGAAAACGCAAAATGGCGCTAAAACGCTAGAATGAAGAGAACCAGAAAAAAGTCACCATGTTATCAAATTGTCTGCGTTATGACACCTTTCATTTGACACTACTGAAAATTCGGTAGTAAGTACCGTTCATGATATACAAAGAGGGGTGGGTTCAGGATTACCGGTCGCGTTAGGACCACATTCCCCTATAGAATGGACCTTTGGAAGGGGAAGGGGAGATCTTAGACGAAAGTGAGAAGTCTTTGAGTAAAAAAACGCATAAAAATAGTGTATAGCTTGCTACAATACGGTGAAATTCTTATTTAATACAACTTTTTGATTGTGTGACGTGACAACGCTTTGTGCAGACTGTTTTTTCGCACAGAGCGTGTTGTCACGTCACAAAATGAATGCCGATTTTCGCAATGTTCTTGTGATTTTTTTGAAAAACTGGCTATACAGGAATAACCGTTCGTCTTTTGTTGACAAATCATAGAACAAAGTTTATTTGTATGTTTTGGTACGGAACTGAAAATACAACATTAATGTTCAATAGTCGAAAATCGCAAAAAGACAGGTGTTGTCACGTCACAAAAGTATTGGGCTGGCAACAAGCGAATTGAACTGTAAAATATTCTCCAACTGAAGATTCTTGTAGGAAATTTTATCTATTTTACTTTAATATCGTTTACCATTTGGAAATGGTGTGATTTATACATGAAAATGAGAAAAAAAAACCTGTTTTTAGTGAGTCAAAACGTTGTCACGTCACGCCGGAATGGGTGATTTGCTGTTAGGTGTTAAACAGCGAATAAATTGAAACACGAAGGAGTTGTAAAGTGTACGAATACGATCGAAAGCACGATAATGCGTTGGATCCTCGTCGTGATAATTCATTATTTTCGTTCGCATTAATCAGTGTTGCAAATTGAAGAATGTTCATACATTTTGCAATTTTTATTGGTCATGGTACATAGAGACCTTTTAAAAGATTGGAAGCAACCGTTTCATGAATCCATTAATATTTCAACAACTGTTGTTTATAGATGCCGTCATCGAGGCGTCCTGCTTTCATTTTTCATTACTTCATACTTTTCTAGTTTCGTACTTTTTAACTGTTATATTATACTACTTCGATGTGCTGCGTCCTGGACCAGAATGAACAATTATACTTTATACTGAGATATAATATAAAATCAAAATTAGAAGGGTCTGAACCTAGGGGCACGGACGTAAGTTTTACGTAGGACTGTCATTGTTCGGAGCAATTGTTTTTGACGTAGAACTACGTCTTTCGTTAAGGGTGCCAAATCAGAAAACAGGTCACGTTTTTATGAAATAAAGTTAACGTTAATAACTATTTTTGCCGCAAACGGATTGTAGCGATTTACATACTAAACGAATCGGAAATTCCCTAAGATTTGTTTAATATGCTATACATTAGAATCTCCTGGTTTGTAAATGGTTAAAATTTATGAAAACTTTAGGCGTTTCCATTTTTCCATACATTTGTTCTGTCCATTTGTGTGCTTTCCCGAACAGAGCTGTCTATAACGAGCAACTTATCGACGACCAACGAAGGGGAAATCGTAGGATTTGAAGTCGCCGTGAACAAAGGAAAAGTAGAAGAATGAAGGGGAATATTTGCCTTGAGTATAAACAGTGGATCTCGCTGAGGCAAACTTTAGAGGCGAATGAACTGCAAAGTTTAAAGCCTCTTAAAAACAAAGAAAGAGAGTAAAGGCAAACTTTCATTCGGCATCGGACTGTTGAGCAATCCAGTTCACTTTGCTTTCGCTGCGCTTCGATCTAAGATTGGACCCCACCAGTGGTAATCCAACTTGGATATCGTCGTTTGCTTTTTCTGTTCGTTATTCGTATCGGGTGTTTTTCTTCCCGCGTCATAAAGTAGACGTTTCGCGTGTTGTGTGATGAGCAAGAAGAAGAGGGAGGCTCTAGCCCTGCAAAAAACGAACGCATTGCCAGGGGCAATGAAATTTCGAGGCAAGCGTCATCTAATGATGCACGCGATGTTGGTGTAGTGAAAAGCGCTCGCACTGAACCGAGCTTTCGCGAGTGTGACACCGCATCGAACAACAGCAAAATAGGCGATTTCGGCGCGTCGGTCGAAAATGTGTGTGTGTGCTTCTTTGGTGCCTTTGAGAATGCATTAATGCATTAAACTGACGTTATGGCGAAGCAGGCGTTAAGGTTATGCCCAAAAAAAAAAATTTGGGGAATACTAAGCATCTTGAATGTCTTACTGGAATGTTATAAGTTATTTAGGTTCGCGTGCCAGTCGCAAAACTGCCTTCAACTAGGATTACATTTGCGCTAATATTGATAATGAAGCATTGCTACTGTTTTCGAGGTTGTTGATATTAACAAAAAGAGTTTATTTCGCTTGTTTAGTCACCAAGAAAGTAAATGTCGTTCTGGAATTTTGTATGTGATTAGGTTTCGCTTACCAGTAGCAAAAATTCCTCCACTAAGGGTGACGGCATTCTCGAAAGTAATGCAACTTTTTTCGTCAACATCGTCAACTGATTTTACAATGTAAAACCATTTCAAAGATTATTCTACTAAGCAGTTGTTTCGAAAATTTCACAGCATTATAGAATAATATCCGAAGGTATAAACAAGCGACTTATATAAAATAACAGCGTAGTTCTACGTCAACAATGCGGTCGTATCTTGGACACAACCTCCTATATATTTTTTTAATGTTATTATTTTCATTGTTCAAAAATCTATTATTTTAACTATTTTGGAACTCCAAATGATGGCCCTGAAAAGAGTTTGATATATGTACTGATATCCGTCAAACGGGTTGTATCGATTGAAGTGGAAAGATGTATCATCCGCAACTTCATTGTCCAGAATGTTCAAATTTCCCGCCCGAACATCCAGTGTAGCACGGTGAGTGATGGGCCAACAACTTCAGACTTCAATGAAACCGTTTCTTCTAGCTTTTCTGTACCCGCCTAACACGTGCTGCAACAGTTAGTGCAGGCTTTTCGGCATCTCTTCCGCACGTGCGCTTATAACAATAATAAATCCGATCGTAAATAGCAGTCAAATATTGCGACATTTCGACTAGTTTGAATCGAATAAAAAACAACATTTTATTATGACAGGAGGTTCAACTGACTAACTGAAAATGATTAATTGTGGAATGGTAGACGAAGTATATGTGGATCGGTAAACCAAAAGAATTATGTCGTAATTGTTACATTGAATATGAAATTTATGGAGAAGAAACAAAGAAACGTAGAAAATACTTACGATTTAATGATAGGCAAACTACACACTAAATCTTAATGCTGCTTGATTTTTAATGGATAGCTATGGTATTGTGATTTCCTTCCATTGTATTTTACTTTGTATTATTCTAAGTCATCGAGTGTAGCACCCTTTGCGGTGAAATAATGTTCGTTTGCAGACTATATTTCACATCATACACACTGACACCGTGAGCCATGACAACATCACCTTGATATCGCTTAAATAATGATGTTTTTTTCTATAAAATTGCAGACATCCCCCTAACTCACTCCACCGGCCGAGGTGACATTGGATCGGGGTACGCACGAAAATTTGATTGTACAATAACTGACGAAGAGAAACAAACAATTTTGTTCACTAGAAGCTGGCGACTGCATGCGTTTCGTGCAGCCACATTTTCGTAAGAAGCTGTAAGCAGTGTCACCGCGGCCTTATTCCTACACATTGACTGAATGTCTGATTTATTTGATAGAACGAATTACTGCACACAATTTTGTATTGCATACAACATTCACGGGAACGAAACTGAAAGGAAGAATGCAATACATGCAATAGTTTCGCATTTGTTCGCAAAGTATACCTCTTCCATTCGTGAAAATGTTCACTTGTTTTACAATTTGCACTGTTGATGTTTCACACAAAACAAATGCTGGATAAATTTGCTGCTAATGGTATATATTATAACATATATCGTAAAACCCATTCTGCATAATATGCATTGGAAATCTCTTAAATTTTCGTAGCATTTTTCGTAGAGTGACCACCTATATAGAAATCAAAGACGTAGTCCTACGTGAAAATTATTATTTGTGATTTTCCATTTGTTCGATTATATTGCATATTCAAATCTGTAATAAGCTCTTGTTACATTCCTATAAATCATGATTTAAGAATTCATTCATAGGGGTGAGCTTTCTTCATAGGCTAACGGTGATAAATCTGGGAAGGTTTTGGAAGTTCCCATTTCACGCGAACACACGAACTAGAGGCGACTCTTTTCCATCGAAAACAACCCGTAGAGTTTAATTCATACAACGACTTTGATGTTCAATTTTAGGGAAAAATCTGTTTCCGTTCTGACGTTGAACTCGAATGCTGCCAGAATGACGAGAAGACATGATCAGGAGATAGGAGAAGGTGGTCCTCAACCGGTGGTCCTGGTAGGTGGTAGTTTGACATAATCTCTTAGTAAAATAATATTTGCAATGCTCCCAAGAACAACGTCCGAATAACACGGCAACAGGAAATCCTAATTGAATCGGGCGTGTAGCCGTGGTGAGGTGGACAGCAATCGTTGCGAACTAATGTTTATCTTCAGTTTTCCACCGAAGAACGCAGCTCTTACTAAAAAATGCCTTCTTCTCGCCCTCTTGAAATGTGCCGCACTTTGAAGCCACTTTTAACCCGGAAACAGTGCTCGAATTCACGAAAATTCATTGATCGATCGCGAAAAAGTCATTCACGATTTATCTGACGTCTTGCTAGCGACCAGATGGCAGCGGCAACGAGGCTTTCCAAATGGCCTTTCTCAAGGCCGAGTTTAAATTTTCCAAATTAAAACCCTAAATTTTTAAATTTAGGGCTAGAAGCCCTGAAGTCTGAGAGTCTGAGAAAGCCTCTATAACTCAAAATATCTTCATCATAACACTAATAAATCCGAATACGCTCCAAAATTCACAAAAGTGCTCTTCCAGCAGCGAAAAGCTCCCTTCTTACACAAATCAATTCACTTTTGATGGCATTGAATATTTTTTATCCGAATGCATTGAATTTTCAAAATACCTCTTTAGTCGAAAGTTTTGGTGGCCCTGAAAAGGACCGATGGGTTTGCGTAGTTTTACAAAACAGTTGAAGATGGATGATCCATCACTTGAAACTTTTGAACTTATGACAGGAAAGCGCTGACCGACTGGACTGGGACAGTTACAAAATAAGAAAATAAAAATATTTACGGTTTGTTTTCGGAAGTTTTACAAAATCTGACGTCGAATTTCAGACTTTTTTGACGTAGGACTACGTCTTTCATTTCTATACCGGGGTGTAAAATCAAAGTTTCGAAAACGAAAGCGTTACGCCGAAGACCGAGATTTTGAGTGTTAATAGCTCCTAAACAACTGAACGAAATGGTATGATAAACACTTCATTCGAAATATAAAATGTCTACGCGTTCTATATTTGTTACTTTCTGATCCAAAAACTTGTTTCAATAGTCTTAAATTTGCTTTCAAAATAGGCTATTGAAATCACCAATCGGTATATAAGCGAGCGCCGCTCGGAAATCCACTCAGTTCTAATTGAACAGCGATTGGAGCATGTTGTCGCTGTTGTGGTGAAGCTCTTCATTTATCATGAAAGCGCGGATGAACGGTGTCACCAAGAGCCTGTTTGTGCACCTTAGGCCAGAAGGGAATCCATCAGGAGGAGAGTGATGCTACAAACGGTTCCCCGGGAAGATCTCGAAGCAGCCGCTACACACACACACATACACGCATGGAATTCTTTCCGTTTGGATCGAGAAAGATCCGGAAAATAATCTGCCAGTTCTTCTAGGAATTTAAAAATACATTCATGTGAAAGAGTTTATTTGAATGTTTTCTATCCATGTAACACTGTGACCAAATATGTTTCAATCAAGTGCTATTAACAGATGGTTATCGAGTTAGCATTAACCACTGGTGGGCTTCCAGTATCGAGGAAAATGTGGAAATATCTAATCGTTACTGAAAATAATCTGCCAGTTCCTCTGGGAATTTAAAATTACATTCATATGAAAGAGTTTATTTTAATGTTTTCTATCCATGTAACACTGTGACCAAATACATTAGGTTTTGTGATTTTTCAATCAATCGCAATCAACAGGATAGCTTCTGAAGATTATTCTTCCCCATCAGTAGGATATTTCCGTATCCAATATTGGATGCATAAAACCTTGTGCCTCCAACGTAACGCTCTCGTTTTCGAAGTTCTCCAAATATTCGTTCATTCAGAATGAATTCAGATTCAACTTCATACAAATGATCTCTAAATCAACGATAATCCTACGTCACCCTTGCGGTTATACCATAGATATAACCCACTTCCTGTTTTTCATTTATGCTATAGGTATCTTCGGGAGCTGGTACTGGAACACTGATATTGTGCAAACGTTCTTGATGAGTGTTGACTGGAAAGCGCAGAAATAAAAATTCGGGGCTGAACGTGTTAATAGATTTTTGGGGTTCATCAATATTTTTAGACTTTTGTCATTTCAATAGCTTTTCAAAACTAGATTGAAAATTTTTTTGACCTATGGAGAACAGTTTTCGCTCATTAAGTAACAAACAAACATGCACCTTTTCACTTTCAAAAGTGGTTGTCATACCACTTCGTTGAGCCGAAATAGAGATAATAGCGCTCTAATCTTAGAAATGATGTAGTGCAAAAATGCAGAAGCAATCTCCACTAAACGGTATGAAAATCGACGCGGTGCCTCCGCCGAACTAAATAGCACCACTGTTTGTGGTATCTATCTTCAGTTGTTGTTTTGTATTGAACAAAACAGCTGTGTCAGGCATCAGTATTGAAAAATACTGCAGTGAAAGTTGTGGGTGCAAACACATGGGTCTTTAAAGCAACTTTGCATACCGTCGATGGGGGTGAAATTGAGTTGAAAATGGAGAAAGTTACTATTAGAAATATCTCGACAAATATTGCGAATATTTTTGAAAGTTGTGAGCCGTTTAATAGGAGATATATTTCCACAACTTCCAATGCATAATAAATCACTGTAGTACAAATACTTATTTGATCACATCACATCACATCAAACTTTGATGAATTATTAAATAATAACACCTCAGAAAAAATCTCGTGCCCAGTATTATACAGAACTACTAAAATTGTAAATATTGGATAGAATTATTCTTTAAAGTCTTGTCAGATGAGTCATTACTGATATTGAACATCATTTTTTTCTTTCCATTCGAATCTCCATATTTTCGAAATAATCTCTTATTTATACTGAGTGGGGGTGAGAATAGGTTAAGAGCAAACTTGAATTCCTTGCCAAACTGATATAGTGATTGTCAGATATTCATGAAAATTGGTAGTTTTATTCCTCATCGTATAATATTAGACCCGTATATTTTTTTTTCATTAGGGTGGCTATTTCCATTTTATGGTTTGAAAAATCAACTTTTCCCCCTTTTTTCCAAAAATAACCTTTATCAATAATTCATAACTTTGGAACCACTGGACCGATTTAGATGATCGATATATCAAATTAAAGCCAGTGCTAAAAACTTAATTTTGCTTTAAAAAACAACACACTTGAAAAAACTAGATTTTGTATTCGTAACTATTGTTTGTAATTGTTTTTCATAGCTTACATGGTTTCGGAACTAAGGTCACTATATTTTTTTTATTTTTTCTTGAAAGCTGAGGTTTTTTACATAACATATCCGGATATCAGAGAGGTGTTTTTTTCGTTTTCGAATGATTTTGCAAAGTTAACATGTTTTCAGTTTTCGTTCAGTATTCTTATGCGACTGGACAACATCTATGCGACTAGATTCCAATTTTTATGCATATGTGGTATTTTATGTTACTTCAAATTGGTATATCGATCATCTGAATCGCCCCGCTAGTTTAGAAAATATGAATTTAAAAAAAGTCTTTTTGAGCTTGCGTAGACTATACAATTCGTAGTTGCTTTCCGTGATTGACCTGAATCAACCAAATTACACAAAGAACACACAGAATGACGCTTGGGACTAGGAAATAATTCCCGGTGATTCGAGCTTCAAATGGTCAATAACGACGCCGGCCACATTCTTACAGTCACCAGGGGAAGGGAAGGAAGGAAGGAAGGCTTCTCATTCACTTCTGCAATTTAATGTTTTTATCCTGACGAATACAATACTTCCCTCTACCATAAACACGCTGCGCACAAACTTCACACAATACATATACATCGGAGAGAAGAGAAGGCTCTCTACTCATACATTACTTTTGGAAGAGAGAAAATCTTAGACGATAAATAAATTACGCACTTGGGCCTCGTAAACAGGCAAAGCATACAAACACTCGAAGTAACATTTTTGTTCGGCGTCTTTTTAAAACTTTTCATCCTAGCCATTCGCCCTTTTCTACTTAAAAACCAATAAATATTTTCGACAACATTGCCCACATCACAAACATCATACGAAGACACAGCTATAGAATGATGCATCACTTGGTCCCTTCCGCTCACTCTCACACCTGAATTTAGAAAAAAGTTTTTTTTAAAAAAAGGAAAAACTGATTCTTCGGACCATCGGTTAATTTTGAGAAATCATAACTCAATAACACAAAATAACACATCTTTGAATTTTGGATATTTTATCTTAGCTTTCAAGAAAAAATATAAAAAATAGAGACAATGTAAACTATAAAAATTACAATCAATAATTACAAGACCACATTCCAAAATTTCTTCAAGTATAATATTTTTGTTCTTCTAGGTGGATTGACACTATTTTCGTAACTCAGATAATCATTCAAAACACTCACATGTCGTTAAATTATCTTGAAATTATTGAGAAATTGATTTCTAAACACAATTCTTAATAGAAAGTAATATTCACTACTTCGACCCATTGTCTCCCCTTCTAAGGGGTGAGATTGGGTCAACTTTCATTTAATCGTAGTTCAGTGAAAAATTAATATTATTCAACAATTCCTTGACATTCTTCGGCATAAGCTTCGAGTAACCGGTCATGTGCTGTGAGCGTCTCCGTTAAAGCATTGTTTTCGGTTACCGTTGGCTGTTATTTTTTTTTCCCGGGTGTGCTTTTTTCGCGCGTTTTCGAACTGTTCGAGATATTGTAAAACGCAGTGTGAACTCGAAATTAGTGAGAAAAGCAGAATCATCAAAGCTTGGCAAGGCCAGCCGGCTTTCAGTTTTCGCCGATTTGTCGCCATCGCAATCGAAGTCGGACATCGGTGGTCAGTTGCACGCACACAATACCAGCGCGATTCGCTGCTCACTTACAGCAGTGTGAAGGAGAGCATCACTTCTTAGTGGTGTGTGATAGTGCCGAGCGCTCAAGCGCTCCGATTGAGAAGCAAGCAGCGGTTGCCAGTTCATCAGCACTGGGGTGCATTGTGGTGAATAGAAATAAATAAGATATAAGATTTATTTTATTTATTTTATTTTTTATTGTTTTTAATTATTATTATTATTAAAACAAAATACTAGATTATAAGTACCAATTACAGAATGGCAGAATGGCAGGCTGAGAATCTCCAGATATGGAGATCTCTGATGATGACTCCCCTCTGGTTGAAAAAACTAATAAAGGAACAGCGAAGACACTTAAACGCGTTCCTACATCAGAGGATGTTTCGTCCGGGGACGAGTCTGCTAACTCTAGCAAGCCCCCCTCTAAAAAACCTGCAAATATCTCCTCTCCAATCCCCCTCGCTCCTACCCCAGCTCAGATTTCGCCTCCCCATCCTGTTGTCCCCGATCCCCTTCAATCCTCGTCATCTCCTTCTCCTCCTGTTGTCTTCTCTCCACGTGTCAAGGTCTATCCTGAAGATGCACCTGGAACTGGTCCGTGGGTTGTTTTCTTCAGGCCTAAGCCAAACGGAAAAGCACTTAATGTTATTCAGATCATGAAAGATCTGGCAAGATACTCCTCCGTGACAGAAATTACGAAGGTTAGACCGACCAAACTGCGTGTTGTCGTGGCTGATCGGAAAGACGCAAACGGTATTGTGGTCGACCAGAGGTTTACCCTGGAATATCGTGTCTACGTGCCTTCCCATGACGTAGAAATCTCGGGGGTGATAACCGAAACGGGTCTGACGTGCAAATCAATTATGGAAGGAGATGGCAGATTTAAAAAGCTGCCTTTGATTAAGGTTAAAATCTTAGAATGCCGACAACTCGGCAAAGTCTCCCAGGAAGGGAAAGAATCGAAATTTACGCCGTCCGACTCGTTTAGAGTCACTTTTGCTGGCTCCACCCTCCCTGACCACGGTATGGTGGACAAATTGAGGCTACCGCTGCGACTCTTCGTGCCAAAGCCCATGACTTGCCTGAAATGCAAGTCAGTTGGTCACACAGCAGCTTACTGCGCCAACAAGGAGCGCTGTGCCACTTGCGGAGAGCAACATGTGGACAAATACTGCAGTGCGATTGAGCAAGTGTCCATATTGCGGAGGAACTCCGCACGTGCTCTCGGCTTGTGAAACTTACAAGAGTCGCTGGGAGAAGCAGAAGCGCTCTTTAAAGGAACGCTCGAAGCGCACTTTTGCGGAAATTTTGAAGGGCGCTTCTCCATTGGCCCAACAGCAACAACCTTTAACCGCAAACAATGTCTTCGCTTCGCTGCCAGTTGACGAAATGGAAGCGGATACAGCTAACGAGGGCACACCGTACATCTTCCAAGGGAATCCCCGGCGCAAAAATGTGACCACTCCCAAAGTTCAAGAACAAGTCCCCACGGTTATATCCTCTGTTAGCTTGCCTAAAAAATCGAGTGCAGCGGACAAGCAAAATCAGGTTCCTCCTGGCTTCCGTGGGAATATTTCATCTTCGAACGACCCAGCACTCGAGGGGACATCAAAAACCCCAACTGTCCCTATTTTTCCGTCCAGTTCAACTTCCCAATCGGGATTTATAAAGTTGTCTGACCTTTTGGATCAAATCTTCAAGTGTTTTAATGTTTCCGACTCCATCAGAACCATTGTCATCTCAATGCTTCCAGTATTAAAGACAATTTTGCAACAATTGATGCAAATATGGCCCCTCCTTGCAATGATTATCTCTCTTGATGTCTAATTCAAATAGAGAGGTCGGAGATATCACTGTTTTACAGTGGAATTGTCGTAGTCTTATCCCTAAATTGGATACGTTCAAATTTTTAATTCATAAGTTCAATTGTGATGTTTTTGCTCTGTCCGAAACTTGGCTTTCTTCGCGAGATGATCTCTCTTTCCACGATTTTAATATTATACGCTTGGACCGTGATGACAGATACGGAGGGGTGCTATTGGGGATCAATAAGTACCACTCTTTTTTTCGAATTGACCTTCCACCTATTGGAGGGATCGAAGCTGTTGCTTGTCATGCAAACATCAGAGGCAGAGACCTCTATATTGTCAGCTTGTATTGGCCTCCGAGAGCTGCGGTTAGCCGCAAGCAACTTGTTGACATGTGCTCACTCCTTCCTGAGCCACGATTGATCTTGGGAGACTTGAACTCTCACGGAACTGCCTGGGGGGAACAGTACGACGACAATCGTTCATCGTTGATATATGACCTTTGTAACAGCTTCAATATGACACTTTTGAACACTGGGGAAACAACACGTGTACCTAAACCTCCTGCTAACCCAAGTGCTCTTGACCTCTCGCTTTGCTCGAATTCACTATCGTTAGATTGCAAGTGGAATGTAAACCAGGACCCCAACGGTAGTGATCACTTGCCAATTAAAATTTCCATCACTATTGGGTCGAATTCTTCTGAATCTATAAACATGGCATATGACCTCACAAGACACATTGACTGGAAAAAGTATGCGGACGCGATTGCTCTAGCCATCAATTCCAGAGATGGTTTACCTCCATTGGAGGAGTATAACTTCCTTTCTCGTTTGATCTATGACAGCGCGGTTCGCGCTCAAACGAAACCCATCCCAGGCTCCACTATTCGACGAAGGCCTCCCAATCCATGGTGGGATAGCCAATGTTCCAAGCTTTATCAGGATAAATCGAACGCATTCAAAGCTTTTCGGAAACATGGAACCATTGAAAATTTCCAATCGTATTTGGACCTTGAAAATCAATTTAAAAACTTGATCAAAGGGAAAAAACGTGCTTATTGGCGAAATTTCGTGGGAGGTTTGTCACGAGAAACGTCAATGAAAAAATTATGGAAAGTGGCTCGAAACATGAGAAATCGCTCTTCAACAAATGAAAGCGAAGAATATTCACATAGATGGATTTTAATTTTGCACGGAAGGTTTGTCCTGATTTCGCTCCTGTGCAAAAAATTGTTCGAGATATACCACAAGATAGGTGCGATCTAGATTCCGAGTTTTCGATGGTAGAATTCTATCTTGCTCTCCTTTCATGTAACAATTCTGCTCCGGGATCAGATAGAATTAAGTTCAACTTGCTGAAAAACCTCCCTGATGTGGCGAAACATCGCTTGTTGAATTAATCAATCGGTTTCTGGAGCATAATATTGTTCCAGATGATTGGAGACAAGTACGAGTTATAGCTATTCAAAAACCTGGAAAACCCGCGTCCGACTTCAATTCGTACCGCCCAATAGCAATGCTGTCTTGTATACGGAAATTGTTGGAGAAAATCATCTTGTTTCGCCTTGATCGATGGGTTGAAACGAATGGCTTACTCTCAGATACACAATATGGGTTCCGCAGGGGCAAGGGGACGAATGATTGTCTTGCGTTGCTTTCTTCAGAAATTCAAATGGCTTACGCCGGAAAAAATCAAATGGCTTCAGTATTCTTGGACATAAAGGGGGCCTTTGATTCTGTTTCAATAGAGGTTTTGACAGACAAATTACACTCTCGGGGTCTGCCGCCTCTATTGAATAATATGTTATATAACTTGCTTTGTGAGAAGCATTTGAACTTTTCTCACGGAGATTCGGCAGTAAGTCGGGTCTCTTACATGGGCCTCCCCCAGGGCTCATGTTTAAGCCCCCTTTTGTACAACTTCTATGTAAGCGACATCGACAATTGCCTTACACAAAATTGCAGCCTAAGACAACTTGCAGATGATGGAGTGGTCTCTGTCGTAGGATCAAACGAATCCGACCTGCAAGGACCCTTACAAGATACTTTGAACAATTTTTCAACCTGGGCCATTGGGCTAGGGATCGAATTCTCCACGGAGAAAACAGAGATGGTGGTTTTTTCTAGGAAGCATAGACCAGCAAAACCAAAGCTTCAACTTTTGGGTAAACCGATCACTCATGCTATGTCATTCAAGTATCTTGGGGTCTGGTTCGACTCCAAATGTACTTGGGGGGTCCATATTAGGTATCTTAGTAAAAAATGTCAACAAAGAATAAACTTTCTCCGTACAATTACCGGCACCTGGTGGGGAGCCCATCCCGAAGATCTTATAATGTTGTATAGAACAACTATTCTCTCAGTGATAGAGTATGGTAGTTTCTGTTTTCAATCAGCTGCCAAAACACACTTAATTAAACTCGAGCGAATTCAGTATCTTTTTCTCCGTATTGCGTTGGGATGTATGCCCTCAACGCATACCATGAGCCTCGAGGTTTTGGCAGGCGTACTCCCACTAAAAGATCGCTTCAATTTATTATCTCTTCGGTTCCTCATCCGGTGTAAGGTTATGAACCCATTGGTGATCAGAAATTTTGAGCAGCTGATCGAGCTAAATTCTCACTCTGGATTCCTGAGCCCATATCATGAATTCATCTCCATGCAGGTTGATCCTTCTTCGTATATTCCCAACCGTGTTTGTTTTCCTGACTACATCAATTCCTCTGTACATTTTGATCTGTCCATGAAGCAAGATATCCATGAATATTCAGATTATCAACGATCGAGGATCGCTCCAACGATCTTCGATGCAAAGTATGGGGGTATCAATTGTGATAATATGTACTTTACTGATGGGTCCACTATAAACGAGTTCACAGGATTTGGAGTGTTCAACAAAATTTTCAGCACCTCCCATAGTCTTCAGTTTCCTTGCTCAGTGTATATTGCTGAATTGGCAGCGATACACTGGGCGCTGGACAGCGTCGCCTCACGACCTGTTGAACACTATTACATTGCAACGGATAGTCTTAGCTCTGTCGAAGCTATCCGTTCAGTGAGGCCGGAAAAGCACTCGCCGTACTTCCTTGAGAGAATACGAGAAATTTTGAGTGCTTTATCCAGACGCTGTTATGTCATTACCTTTGTGTGGGTCCCTTCTCATTGCTCAATTCCGGGTAATGAGAGGGCTGACTCATTAGCAAAGGTAGGTGCGATTGAAGGCGATATTTATCAGCGTCAAATCGCCTTCAATGAATTTTACTCTTTAGTCCGTAAACTACCATCGCTAACTGGCAACGCAAATGGAACGAAGATGAATTGGGCCGGTGGTTTCACTCGATTATCCCTAAGGTTAGCCTCAAACCATGGTTCAAAAGTCTGGACTTGAGTCGGGACTTTATTCGCATCTTCTCCCGACTCATGTCCAATCACTGTTCGTTAGACGCGCTACTCTTTCGTTTCAATCTGGCCGGCAGCAATATCTGCGTTTGTGGCCGAGGTTACCACGACATCGAACACGTTGTTTGGTCGTGTGAGGTGTATCTTGTTGCCAGATCGAATTTAGAGAACTCCCTTCGGGCTAGAGGAAGGCAGCCCAATGTGCCGGTGAGAGATGTGTTGGCTCGGTTAGACCTTGATTACATGTCCCAAATATATGTTTTCCTTAAATCTATCGATGTTCGTGTGTGATTATCCTTTTATCCTTATACCCTCCATTTCTTCCTTTGTGAGTAATTGGTCCGCTTGCTTATAGCAACAGGAGAATGAAATGTAAATTCACAACAGATGTACGAATAGATTTAAGAATTGAGTGTGTGTGATTATCAACATTGTAATAATTTTCTTATACCCCATCCTTTTCCTGAGAAAAATATGTCACCCTTCTAATCTCGAGTCCACCGCGAGTAATCGGTTTCCCACATTACTAACCATAGATTGAGGAAAATTGTTCATATATATAGTTTTAAAAATATATTTAAGATTTCGGCTCCTTAAAACTTATGTAACTGAGCCTGTAAAAATAAACGAATTTATAAAAAAAAAATTCCTTGAACACTTACAATTTTTTTCTCTATTATGTGATTTTCAACACATTTCGGCTGGTTCGTCACTTTTACTTCCATTTTTGGAAGAATGTCGGGAGTGAGAATTGAACTCGTGATCTCTGCGTGAGAGGTATGGATCATTAGAGAACATTTCTACGTAATCAGAATTGTTTTAACTCTAATTTACGATAGTTATTCAACAAAAAAACCTTTGTTGACCCATTTTCACCTCCATTGACGGTTCTTCTTCTTCTTCTTCTTATATGGCACTAACGTTCCTAGAGGAACTTCGCCGTCTCAACGTAGTATTACTTGCGTCATTTTCATTAGTACTTAGTTGAGATTTCTATGCCAAATAACACGCCTTGAATGCATTCTGAGTGGCAAGCCCTAGAATACGCGTGATCACAGTGCAAGTCGGAGGAAATTTCTTTGACGAAAAATTCCCCCGACCAGAACGGGAATCGAACCCGAACACCCGGCATGTTAGTTATGACGCTAACCACTCGGCCACGGGAGCACACGGTTCTTGAAATATTCAAAAAAGAATTACACTACTTTTTCGAAAGGGCCAAACATGTTTTCTTGAATTTTTACAAAAAATTATCGCTCAAAAACTAGAATACCAAAATCTGGTCAAAGGATGAAATATAGGAAATTGTTCAGATTTTTTTCATAAAAAATACCAATGTTTTTGAAAACAAATCGCTGGAAAAGAATATGTTATATTTAAAATTAATTTGATTTTGAATTTTAAAATTTTTCTCAAAAACGAATTTTTTAAAAAATTCTCTAAAAAATCATATGACTATCCCTTACAATTTCCAACAAGTCTTCCATATATTGTAAGATGAGCACTCTTACAGGGAAACAACTTGTTCGGAATAACTGAATGCTGGAAACTCTTTATAGCAGCCCTTTTTTAGCGGCAGCTTAAAGCTGTAAATAAATTTTATTTTCAGTAATTCTGTAATTTAGTTCTTTTATAAATTCATACAAACTGTAGTTTCCCTAAACAATTTCTATGGCAGACAAATTATTCAACTGATTTGCTGGTAGTTTTGCATTAAATCCTGGCGAAATTCAAATTTTAGTTGTAAATCACATTTTACATCTTACAGACCTTACTTTTCTTTATAATTTCTCGTCTTTTCACCTCTATAATTTCTGGTTTTATTCTCACTTTCAATATATAATTTTCTCTTTGAACTTCTAATACCTTTTTTCTATTCATTGGTTTAAATCTCCTGCTTTATCGACCATCAATCGACCAATCGAAATTAGGACGAGGACTAGGATAGGATTCTAACGAGGCATTATCACTACCCTGCGGTTTTGCGTCCAACACAACTTTTTCATGTTTTCTTTGAAAAAATTACAACTACACCCAGGTTTTTTTACGCGGTTTTTTACGAGATTTTTTTACGCGGATTTTCCAATTAACGCGTTTTTTTAAGCGGATTTTCCAATCAACGCGGTTTTTTAAAAAGGTTTTAAAAAAAGACCGGTGCAATATCACATCTCCCCCCCAGCTCACATTTTTATCTCATGTTCCCACAGGGTAAATTATGGTAAGCGTATTGCGTATTGCGTATAGCGTATTGGACAAAGTTTTAGCTCTTATTAAAATATAAAACTTTCGTCGAAGACGTCAACTTTCTATCTTTTATAGTTTTTGGAATACATGGCATTTTTGTATGGAGACTCTTGAAAAAGGTAATTTTCAACTGGTATAATTTTTGTGTGCAAATTCTCGCGTTTGACATGTTTTTGACATGCTTCTAAATATTGTAGAAAAAATTTCATTCTATTCTGAAAGATGCTAAAAAATGTGCTAGATGGAAAATGAGGGACGATAATTGATCATGTACACTAGAGTGGCCGCAAAAATGGTCAGGTTAAATTTCAACATCTGACCATGTACATTTTGTTTATTGGTCGAAAAAATGACCTGTGTAAAATTTTAGCTTTTTTCGACCGAAAATCGACCTTCTGTGACATAGGCAAAACTCAAAAACTTTGAGTGTTTTGAGGCACCCTTAAATCACGTCCGATTGAGCTGAAAGTTTGCAATAGTCAATTTTTTTGGGCCAATAAACCAAATGTAAATGGTCGGTTCTTAAATTCGATGATGATTTTTTTTTCTACACATTCATGGCTACCCTATTAAACAATGACGAGCGACGAATGGAAAGCTAGCGAGAATCCCAAAGTTGTAGTGTTGATGTTTTCTGAGGAATCAACGAATTATTTAATTCTCGGTCTGTGAACTAATGCGCGAGTATAGGAGGGTAAACCCTTTCGCTACGGTAGTGTCGGAGTGATACCGCTGAACGGAGCACAGCGCCGAAAAGTGTGCATCCGGCGCTGAAGTGATCGATGTGCAGTATCACTCTGATGTCGTCTATAGACGAGACTCGTACACTCAGGTCGGTCGATGGCCTAGGCCTATGGGCGATGCTCGTAGCGAAAGGGTTAAATACTTTTTTCACATCCCTTTCGATATTTTTTGTACATTTTTTATTGGAAAACCATTTTAATTTGAAAAGTTCTAAGGGGTGCCATGGCAAACTCATCAAAATCGATATATGATTTTTTTTTAATTTATGAATATTACATATGTTGTGAAATCGTAAGCCTTTAAGGAAAGTTACATTAATGGAATCTACAGGCGATTCAACATGAAATACTATATACAGGTCGGACTCGATTGTATGTGATTCGTTTATATATAATTTTGGACTCGATTATATACAGTTTGAAAAAAAAAATTGTTCAAGTATGACTTATTTCAAGATAAAATGTAACCTTTTAACGTTAAGGTGAAATTGAAGTGGCTAATGTAAGTAGAGTGGGGTAAAAATCGCGATTTTTGAAGATTTTGCTTGATTTTTCAACATGAATTGTTTATATTGATATTGCATCGAAATTAAGAAACGAAAAAGTTGGGCGTCAAAGTACAAATTGTTGAATGGTTTGAGGTAATATTAATAATTACGCATAAAAAAATACCTACTTTTCAATTTTTCGCTTCCAAAATATTTTTTAAATACAATACACTTATTCAGATGGTCTACTACGTTATCCTGTACCAATTTTTTCATCTTTCAAATGAAAGCAACAGAATTAGCTTACGCAGCGAACTCTTTAGTGTAGAGCCAGTTTGAGGCTACAGTGTTCGAAACAAAAAAAAAATGACAATATCTCTGTCATTCTTGAAATTCGAATATATGCGTAGAAGGATTTTTTCCATCAAATATGATTATCTATCATCTCCTGAGAGATTCTGGGAAAATATTTTTTTCATGTGAGAAAGGTGTTTTGTGACTCAGATTGTGTGACAACCCTATGATCAGCGGAAAACGACAGCATATCCACACTCGAAATTCATCGCAGCTATAATAATCACCATCACATTTTGGTATAATATATTGGAGAGAATAGTCTTCTACTCTTCTACTCCACCATTCTCTTGAATTCAACACAATTGTGAAATTTCATGAAATACAGTCTAGTTCAAACCACGAACCGTTGTAGAAGTCTTTTATCATATTCACCCAAAGTCCCGCTTTAGTACTCGATTTTTCAGACCCGTGTTAAAATCGTTTCGCACTACTTCAGTGACTTTAAGGGGATGAATCAAAAATTAAATTCTTCTTTTTCTTTGAATTTACGAAAAATATATGCATAAAACAAATAAAAAATATATTTTTTTACTTGATTATATACAGGATTCGATTATATATAGTGAAAAAAAATCGGAGACTGTATATAATCGATTCCGCGCTGTATAACGTTTTATCCTGGGACTAACCGTCCTCGACTTAAACTATTTTAAATTGGTTAAATCACGGAACGGTAAGTAATAGGATTAAATGTTTTATATAGATTTTTATGTTGAATTAAATTATTAAGTTAAATTCTCGAATAACATTTTTAACGGTGCATTTAAAACGTTATTTTTTCTAAATAGTTCATTAATTTTGCAACAACTTTTTCAAACATCATATTTTGATCAGACATCTGGATTTTGAGTTACGATTTTTTGAAGGAATGATCAATGGTTCTGAATACGCCCTTTTCAATAATCAGTCGTATTTGAAGTTGGTCATATGATAACGATTTCAAGTAGCTTCCATCATATTTACCAAATTAGAATAAAATTGCAGAGAGTCGCTGGTGACAACGTTCCATGAAGATAGAATAAAATGCTAAACAGTTATATCACAGCACCCAGCATATAAAACTCGCTAGCAAATGAAAAAAAAGCTTGAGCTAGTAGTGTATGCTAGAATCATGATTATTTTCGTGAGTATTTTACCATTCCAATCATGTACATGTTAGTATTTCCATAAAAACGAGCCTTAAATTAATCATTTTGAGTTTTTTTTCGAGCAATCCGCCATTTATTCAACCACAAAATAAACCGTCTACAAAACATTTTCAACATGAGTGAAAAATCCCAACCTCCATCAAAAAGCGATCAATCATCGCCTTGCGTGTGAACCACATCAGAAGCGTGTAATTAAACACCATTTCCTTCCTTCGGCATCCAGATGCAGCTCTTTGTGTGAAAGTCGTGCGTCTTAACACTGCATCCATGCAGTCACAGCATAAGTCTCACCCGCTTTGTCGCACCGGCAGCTAAGAATAGAATGGCTTATTTGAACCGTCAGCCAACCAACGGATTAACGTGTCACGTGTTCACACAAAGACCCACAACAGCACTGTCGTACTTAATATTTATTGCCACTTTTAACATTTCCCTTCCTCTCGGCACAATTTTCAGCGGTTATTTTCCAGCTAGTGACCTTGAGACGAAATGCACGGAATTTTCCGCTCGTCTGTCTTCTTCCGTTTTTTTTCTTTTTCGATGCGTTCTAATCCAATTATAAAGCGAATAACACATGGAGGTTCCTCAGAAAGCCATTCGGTTCGGGTTTGATTACGCTCCCTAGCGTTCGTATTTCACGTAACTACACAGCACTCGCACTACTCACCGATGATGAGAATGATAAAATTTAATCCAAAATGCATCCGAGTCATGGTAATCCTCAGGCTGGCCATTTTTAATCCTTTACGGGCACAAGAACACGCGGATAATTGGCTTAGAGCTACGGAACAGGTGAACTCACTCTACTCGGACACTTATTATTTTTCACTATGGGTAACTTTCCTAGCATTTGTTTTGTCTGCCACTGTCTTCACTTCTATTTTTCAATGCGTTTCATGGCGTGTGGCATCCCTTCCTTATTTTCTGGTTGTTACAAAAACGACTGACGCTGTTATCTTTTCGCGTTGGAACTCACTTGAGTGGATTATGATTTGATTACCGAAAAGCTCACTTACTATCCAGACAAGCGATGTATAATCTCAAAGCACATCTCACTGAGGTGACCAAAGCACCCAATGATGTCGCAGATAATCCTTTAGCGGCTAATAGTATTAACGGGCAGCATAAATTACTCGCTCATTTATCACCATAATCATCGTCGTCGGCATCATCCGCAGCAAAGCAAGCAAACAGTTTGAGTCACACCTCCACCTCATTCACCATCACCACCTCTTTTTGTCGTCGTACCGCCGGAAACCGCAGTCAAACGGGCGTCTGAATTTTCCGCTAGCCCAAACCACACCGAACGAACAGTCAACCGAGACTGAGGACACCACAGCGCGGCTGAGTGTGCCATGGATTTGATCCTTGCCAACGGTCGGCTGTCAGTCGAACATGCGAGTGCAGACAAGCGCGAATGAACACAGCCACCCAGCATGCGTGGAAATGAACGACGATGCTGAGTGGGAAATTTTGGGAACTGCTCGACACTCGCCCGGTGAGTTCATAATGTTGCATTTGTTATGTATCAGAGGGGTATTGAGTGAGTTCTCAGACCATTATTTCGTATCTATCTAAAAATAATATGTTGTGGGATATAAGTTATGCTTAAATCTAAAATGTTTAACTTGAATGTTTTGTTCATAAATGTTAAATGTTCAGTGTTAAATTGTCTTGACAGTTTCTTGTATGTAGGTAGTATGTGCTTAAAGCTGACACGAGATCAAAACATTGTAGCAAAAATGTAGAGAAATACTTCGGATGCAAATGAATAGAAACACCTCCAACATATACTGTCTAGACATAATAATTTATCTCACAGCATCTGATAAATTAGATAAATGGCGAGACCACAATTTTCCCAAAAACGCCAGGATAACAAACGACATTGCGTTCTAATCTCTTCCTTCCGTCTTTCCCGAAACCGTAATACATCTCATCGTTCACGAGGCGGTCAAGGTGAACATTACTTACGATTTCCTCTGCGTATTATACGCATACTTCGCGCAGACAGCTAGTTGCCATTTTTATTGATTTTATTTTTAAATAATCTTAGCGTTATTTTTGAGATATGACAAGAGAGATTCCGGGAGTCATTCCATAAATAAAAAAACACAGATTTATTTATCGTTATTATTGAACCCGAAATCCCCGGGATGACATTTGTGACGCTAACCACTTGCTCACGGAAGCCATAAATTGATATACAGCGCGGACTCGATTATATACAGTTTCTGATTTCTTTTCACTGTGTATAATCGAATCCTGTATATAATCGAGTCAAAAAAAAATTTATTCGTTTTTTTTGCATGTATTTTTCGTTTTTTGAATATAAAGAGGAATTTGATTTTAAATTCATCTCCTTAAAGTCAGAAAACACCTTTCTCACATGAAAAAAAAAAAATTTATCCAGATTCTCTCAGGAGGTGATAGACGTTAATGTTTGATGAAAAAATCCTTCTACGCAGATGGTCGAATTTCAACAATGACAGAGTTATTTTTTTTAATTTTTTAATTTTTTTTTTGTTTCGGACTCTGTTGCCTCAAACTGGCTCTACGTTGAAAAGTACGCTGCGGAAGACGATTGCTATCATTTACAAGATGAGAAAATTTAGTACAGGATATAGTAGTGGAACTACTAATTTAGTGGATTTTGATAACATTTTGGAAGTAAAAAACTTAAAAGTTAATAATTTTAATGTGTTATTATTAATTTCATCCAAAAAAATATATCAAACTAGATTGTTTATATCAATTTAATTCAAGGTCTCTAACCACTCTATAATTTGTTCTTTTACTCCCAACTTCCATCTTTTCTGATTTCGAAAGAATTCCTGGTGAAAATTCAAGCAAAATCTTCAAAAATCAGGATTTTTACCCCACTGTACATGCAATAGCCACTTAAATTTCAGCTTAACGTTGATAGGTTACACTTCTTCTTGGAATAAGTCATATTTGAAATATAAAAAAAAATATTTTTTTCCAAACTGTATATAACGAGTCCAAAATTGTATATAATCGAATCACACATAATCGAGTCTGTATATAATCGAGTCCGACCTAAATATGAAATATTGAATTTTTTAGGGGATTTCTAGATTCAGTACTGCTTTAATATGTTGTTTAAATGAGTTTCTATGCCTTTTATAGACATGTATGAATTTTGAGACCCAGTACAGGTTTCATTTATATTTAAACGGTTTCATTTCGTGAACTGCGCGGTACGAAAATATCTAATAACATTTTCATATTTTTTATGTCTATTTCATTGTTTCTCTAAAATCTATGTATTCGTGTGTTCGTAAAAAGAGCCCCAAACCATGCGCTATGGAAAATATTGTATAGGGTCCAACGTTAAAAATTGGGTAATTTTTCTGAATGCCTATATGATTCACTATAAAAGCTATGTTTTTCTTTCTTGTTTCACGCCATTATCAATAGCTTGGAAATGAAAATATGGGAAGGATGTTCAAAGTGCATCTTACTATGATGAACCGCGACGTATCGTTAAATAGAATTACCAACGAAAAATCATTTTTTCATATTTAGAAATATTGATTTTTTTTATGCGAAACTGGATAATTTTCAAATAGGTCAGATGTTGATATTTCTAGTCTTATAAATTTACAACCACAAACACAATTAAACAAAAAAAATGGTGACGGTGAGATTACGAAAAAAACACGTATGAACGCATACGTACGTACTGTGTATCAAAACTAAAAAATCCAAAGTTTCGAATTACTAAAAAATTGTGCCGCACAACGCGCTAAAATTCTGTAACAAAATCACATATCAAAAACGCGTTCATGCAAATGGATCTAAAAAATCTAAAATTTAGAAATCCCCAAAAAATTATTTCAATTTAAAAAAAAATATTTTCGATAGAATTTATTTATTAATTTGTCGCGGTACACCATATACAGAGTGGACTCGATTATCTACAATTTCTGATTTCTATCCACTGTATATAATCGAATCCTGTATATAACCGAGTCAAAAAAATATTTTTTTATTCGTTTAATTTTTCATGTATTTTTGGGTTTTTAAATATAAAAGAGGAATTTTATTTTTGATTCATCCTCTTGAAGTCAGTTAAACACCTTTCTTATATGAACAAAAATATTTTATCAATATTTTCTTAGAAGGTAATAGACAATATTTGATGAAAAAAAATATCCTTCTATGCATATGTTCGAATTTCAACAATAACAGAGTCATAGAACTTTTTTTTGTTTCGGACTCTGTTGCTTCAAACTGGCTCTACATTAAAAAGTACGCTACGGAAGACGATTCTGTTGCTTCCATTTGAAAGATGAGAAAATTTAGTACAGGGTACAGTAGTGGAACATCTGAAGTAGTGGATTTTTATAACATTTTGGAATTGAAAAACTTGAAAGTGAATAATTTTTAATGTGTTATTATTAGTTTCATCCTAGAAAATTATATTAAACTAGATTGTTTCTATCAATTAAATTGAAGCTCTCTAACCGCTCTACCATTTGTTCTTTGACACCCAACTTCCATCTTTTCTAATTTAGCTTCAAGCAAAATCTTCAAAAATCACAATTTTTACCCCACTGTACATTCAATAGTCACTTGAATTTCACCTTAGCGTTGAAAGGTTACATTTCTTCTTGAAATAAGTCATATTTGAAATAAGTCATATTTTTTTCCAAACTGTATATAATCGAGTCCAAAATTGTGTATAAACGAATCACATATAATCGAGTCTGTATATAATCGAGTCCAACCTGTACCGGTATACGCACTTTAAGTATTTTCTCAAATTTCCATTTTCAAGCCTATTGAGAATGAAAAAAAGAAAAACTACGTTTTCACAGATTTTAAGGTTTTAAGGTTAAGGATTCTGGTTTGTCCAGTCGAAAATATGATCATAGTTTGTCCAAGTGTTTGATGATTTTTTTTCTGACGTGGGACTACGTCTAAACGGAGAATATGGGGGGTAAAATGAAAACCTAAACACAGAACATGCAGGAAAAAATGAAAGATTCCGAATGCTTATAACTCGAACATTTCTTACTGGATCGGAAAGATGTTTGCATCAATTGATAGGGAATATTTCTACGCATCTATCGCAATTAATAAAATGTTATTTTTCATTAGATAAACAATTAATAACTGTTAAATGTTAAGCGTTATCCAAACGCCCTAACTGCCGCGTTTTGATTGGCCCGATTTACGGTTTCCCCAACACAGCCACCATAATCAAGCAGCCTTGGGGAAATCGGCATTGCAAATACATGGAGGTATGGATACTTTTGTTCTAACTGAAATGTGTTCCCTAATCAAGCAGTGTTGGAGAAATCGGCATTGCAAATACATGAAAGTCGGGGGTATTTTTGATCCGACTGAAATGAGTTTCCCTAACACAGACTTCTAATCCATGGAGCGCGGGGGGAATTGGCATTGCAAATACATGCAAGTCGGGGCATTTTTGTTCCGACTGAAATGTGTTTCCCCAACACAGACTTCAAAACCAAGGTGTCTGGGAAAATGGGCTTTGCAAATAAATGAAAATTGCGAGTACTTTTGTACTCGCTTGTCTATGTTCAGACTAGAATATTGTTGATTCATGCATGATACTTCTGCACCCGTTTGTTTTTTTTGCACTCCGAAAAGTGTTTTCCTAACACAGACTACAGAAGCGGGTACGAACACTTTGGTTCGGTTAGTCAAGATTGTATTGAAGGATATGCTTTCATATCTTCGACTCACTGAACTTCTACGCATATCATTTGTTGATTAGGCAAAATGCTGATAACCATTTGCTGCGATAATGTCTATTGATCAAACAATATGCGTTCGACGTACATGTCAAAATCGAAACTGAGTGCCTGAAGTTCATCAAATCAAGCTAATTCGCGGTTCGAGAAGTACGTACACTTGAGAAATGCAAACTTCAGAGGGAAATGTAAAATGAAATAATCGTTTGATAATTCTTCTGTTCACATATTTTGTCCAAATATACACCAAACGGAAGAGGACAAAGAAAATAATCATTTTACTTTGTTTCATTCACAACATATAGAGAACGGCTTGGTATAAGTATTGTAATTTACATTTTTGTACTAGATAAACAATTAGTGGCATGTGTTGCGCTTGTGATATTGATTTCATCGTTATTATCCACAGAACGAGTTTCTGAAAAATGTCCGGAAGTAAGTACTCATGACGATAATATTCGGCTACTCGTTCAGTCTGATCGGATGGTTTTTAGTGTCAAGATGTACAATTTACAAGAACGTGTATTTTTAGTGAAATCGTATTACTCGCATAACCGAAGCCTTAATCTCAAAAACCCGCCTAAAGAGAAGAAAACATAATTCTCAAGATCTTTACTTAGTTGTTTATTTACCTACTTATCAATAATTAATAACAAATAGTGGCATGGCGATTATTCGTTCACTACATTACATCAGAAATGCAGTGAAGAACAGTCAATGTCACAAATAAAAAAAATGTGATTCGCGTTTCTTACATAAAATCGCACACAAAAAGGATTTGAAACTAAAGTCTTGAGGTGAAGAGTGAAGTGGCAATATTTGCTCGGTTTCCATTGAAAGTTCATCCGCACTTACCCGTAAGCTTCTGGTTAGCGGTAAACGTTACGACAGGGATAAAAACTAATTGAGAATTTCAAGACCACTTGGTGGAAAAAGTTTCAAAGAGACTCTGCGAGTATGTGTCGTGACATATGTGTCTGCCGGTTGGTCTGTTCCTATGATGTGATGAGAAATGAGTATGCGGAACCCCAACAGAAAACGAATGGTGCTTTCACTATCTCCGGAAAGCCTTCATTTAATTCCGAAAGGCGCACTTCCATTTATGTTGAATTTAGCATTCTCATAACAATTTTACTGCAGCTTTCATTAGTTATCAACGGGAAAGAAACTCCACGCTGATGTGAGTGCGATATGTCCCACAGTTGCTGTGTGTGCGAAAATACTATTTTTTCACGTCATTATTCATCATAGGGCAAAGGCTGCAGCCGACTTTATGTGGTCAAAAAGTTTCATGCTGGGGAAAATAGGAGCCTTTTTTCATCTGCTGAGCCTCGAACAATAATATTTTATATTTCTTAGCCGCACATGAGGAACGATGCAAACATAAGTCTTGACGAAGCGATTCCATTTTTAGCAAGATATTGCATTGTACACAAGGCCTTCAGACAACGTGAACGGAAATACTAGTTCAAATGGGGAAGACATTACTGAAACAACAAAATTCTAAATAGAATATTCATCAAATTAAATTTTGTTATGATTTTCAAATATATTTAAATATTCTTCTTAAGATGTTGTAATCAATCGTTGGGGATACAACCCATGTGGCAACGAAGACAAAATCGTGATGTTGATAGTAGGTTAAATTTCGCCCTACTCGATCAAACTCCTTTTCCTCATCTCCTTTGAAGACCTTTGCTCACAACAATTGCCATTTGTGAAATGGCCCTCCTCAGAGGAAGCCCGAAAATGGCAACTATATTGGGGTGAAAGGTTCTCATGGTGAAAATGCGACAAATGTTAAGTGAAGTTAACACATGCTAGCAATCTCGGTTTAAGTTTGTCGTAATATTTGACATTCTGTTTTCAAGATCTGGGCGTTCAGTGACAGCACAAAAGGGGAACCAGTTGATTGGTGCTTTTGAAGAAGCAAACCGGAAAAGGCGAGTGCGAAGAACGAGGATAATCACCAAGGAGTTTGCCGTTATCGTAATTCCGCCAAGTACTCATAGTTTTACCACCAAACGTGGTGTTTTTTACCGAAGAGCGACGGAAAGATGACCAGTCAGCATGGTGCTACATGAAAATGGCACTTTTATTCTAACCTTGTGGTATAAAAACAACTTCATTTCATTGTCGTTCATTACATCTGCGGTTACAGCATTTATGGTGAATTCAGTGGCTGAATCGTTTACTCCACTAAGCTAGATTGAAATCTGTTCTAATTGGCAATGAAAACATCATAACAAATTAAATGTTAAACGTTTCTTAGAATGATGTTAAATCAAAACGAAAGATAGTATTTTTTTAGTTCATAAAATAAATTGTGTATATCGACATGTTTATCCTTTTAGATTAATTAGAAATAATTTTTTAAGTGAATTCTATTTTGGGTTCAATATTAAAAAAAACCTTCATGCGATAAACTTTTTGACATATACCATATTGTTTTATCAACGCATTATCATTGATTCCTGAGCGTAAAACTTCCCGTCACCAGGTGGATTCACTTCTCAAGGGAAACGTATATTCCACAGCATTCAAACAGCACTCGAAACAGTACGAATGTGGTTCTTTCCAAGGCGGTCCCCAGAGGCCTTCGATCACATAACAATTTCAAATGGCTATCGCATTCGAGTCCTGGCACAGAGTGCAGTCCACAACAACTAGGTTATTACGAACAACGAGCGAATGTCACTTCCGTGCCGTCATGATGACCCCGAGGGGTAACTACACTCTGATGCTGCAGCTGCTACAATGTCGTGAAAAATTGAACTAAAATCGATACTGAAATCAACCGTGGGGAATTTCGTGAACTGGACACAGAGGCGGAATGTTTTTGCCAGCGTGTTTCTGTGGTTCGTCTTTTTTGTTGGGAAGGGCCTGCGGGTATTCTTCACCTGCTTTGTGGGTTAACCCATTTCAATGAGTGGTTTTATTTTGAACTCAATTGCAGATGTTCGTCACTGTCAGTGGAATGGCTCAATTTTAGCGAACTGTAGTGAACTAATAGCTGGCAATATAACACTGTCGCGTTTCTTACGAATTGACGGCGCGCACCTGCAATTCAACTTAAAAATGGTTTGGGAAGCTTCGCTAATTTATTACCATTCTAGAGGGAATTATCTCGATATGTAAATCTTTCACCTTGGGTTACTTTTCGTTTTACTCACTTCATTTTTTTTTCTAAGTAATTAAATTTAAGATTAGTTTAGTTCAGTGATAAATATAGTTGATCTAGTAAACAAGCACCCTATGGTTTATTATTGTACTCGTTGAAATGAATGAAAAAACGAAACTAATTATTTTAGACTAGTGTTTTTCTCTACACAAATTTTTAATTTTTTTTATTGGAATGAAAACAGTTGTAAAGAGTTTTGCGAATTTTCAAATTCATAGAAATTGCATAGAAATTCAAAAACCAATTCAAGTGTTCCATCAAAAAGAACCTTTTATAGTTCCCTAAGCCAATAGGGTCGACAGTCATTGGTCAGTCCATATAACGCTGTAATATGAACAAACAAAATATACTGTCAAACAAACAGTATCTCTCGGTTTTATCATTCGTGAAATTCCCACCCATCGTCGCGCTTTTAATTCTTTGCAATCGTATTAAATTGTGATATGGGTGTCGTTACGGTCGGAATTAATTTCCCTGGAAAGAGCAGTGATGCTAACATGTATGATTATGAAAGATAAACAAGATCTATTTATTTTGTGTTTGTATGTATTTACTGTTTTAATGTGATGTGCTATATCTGGGTCATGCGGACTCAATCGAATCTATTTTTTAAATGCATCTGGCTTGAAAAAAAAAATTCTTAAACTTTTTTCCCATGCTGTCTGTTTTTTCATGCCGTCAAACGTTTCTCCTATAAACGGAGCGAACGTTTTCGTGACTCGGGCTTAGCTTTTGTGACTGAGCTAGAATTGGAATAAATGTTGTACGTTAGAAATGAACACAAGCCCCCAAATCATAGCACAATGTAATTTCATAAACGTTTTCTATCGTTTTTTACTCAACTCTATTTTCATTCGGTATATGCCAACATTGTTATTTTTTTCTAGTAACCGCTTCTCAAAGCCAAGATTTTTTAGATCCAAACCAATTTTATGTTACATTATATATTTTCCACTGAATTTCAATTTAAACTTTGGAGTGCGTAAAGGGTGAGTCGATAATTTTTGCGACACTTTAGATTGATTGGTAAATCGGCTAGTTATCGAAATAAAACCATTTTTTTAAAAGCAGTTCTGTGTGAGTTTGGATAAAATTCTTGACATTTGTGATTAATGCACTTTACAGAATGTATAGCCGTTTCCGGAAAGTTTTTCTCAGGTTTTATTTTCACTTCCATATCGTTTCATTGTTGTTTTTCTTTTTTTTTTGGTCGTGGTTCTCCGAACGGAGTTCGGGACAGTTTGGTGGGTACCACTCCTACACGGTTTTGGAGTAGAGGCATGAAGCCAAATAGGTGGTTTTTGATTGTGCTGTCTCAACATTGGAAAACCCCACTCTGTTTTGTAGATATCACTGTTTATGGTGTCCCTGGTCACGAAAGGTACACTCTATTTGCCATAGGTGCGTATGGCCTACTAAATCAGGTACTCGAAGCGAAGTGAATTTGGAAATATTCCAGTATCGGCCACTGCTTAAAATCCACTTTTATGTAGGTATCAGCTGGCGTTCGTCCCAATTCGGCATGTTCTGCACCTTGTACGTTTTCAACCCGCATCGGTTCTTGGCTCTCTGGGCGAAACTTTCCGTAACATCAAGAGGTCCCACGTTGAAATGTTTGAATTCCGTTTGAAATGAGTAATCGCCGTTTTCGTCCAGCTCCTGGCGCCCAGCGAATGGTTTGCGGATTTTCTTCCATCTCGTCCGAATTTCGAAGCGATAAATAATAGTCCACAGACACGTTGAAGCTTGCTTGAGCTTGAGCTTGAGCTTGGGTAGACTGTACAATTCGTAGTTGCTCTCCGTGATTGACCTGAATGAACCAAATTGCACAAAGAACACACAGAATGACGCTTGGGACTAGCAAATCATTCTCGTTGTGCAATTTTCGGTAATTCGAGCTTTGAATGGTCAATAACGACGCCGGCCACGTCCTTACAGTCACCAGGGGAAGGGAAGGAATGTTAGTATGATATTCGCCGCCCGAAGGCCAGAAGGGTCGCCTCTATAGCGTGGTTCCCTAGCGAATATCATGGAAGGGATAATTGTTAATGGGAAGAGGTAAAAATAAGGATTCACTGTGGTAAGTGATGTGATTATGTAAACGCGAACTATCGACCACTCAACAACACAAAGCACGCAGTACGAACCTTCAGGTATCCTGAGAAGGAAAACCTGTAACATTAATGAGATTTTCCATTTCTCGCACGTATTTGTTGTCGGAATCCAGTCGCGTTTGCGAAGCTTTAACTGTGGGAAACCTGAGAAGGTTACCGAGAAAACACCTCTCGAACCAATCTAGATATATTCAATTATTCAATGCGCGATTTTTCAATGCGTTAACCCAATCGCGGCGACGGATGGTTATTTTTGGGAAACCTGAGAAGGTAACCAAGAGAACTCATTTAAAAGCAATCGTCCTTTATAATATAAATTCATACACTAAAGCAACTATGTTCATACAAGTTCCTTTTTGGTAAGATTTGTTGAGCGAAAATGCTACCAAGCGGATCGATTGCAATCGCGAGAATTAAACAGCTACACAGAATTGCATCGGTGTGGCTGCCAGTGACACTGCGCCCCACCCGAAATCGGGCACACCAAGCGAACAAAATAGCCTGCCTCCCCTCGTCAGCCATCATACAACCGAACTATCGTATGTACTCCGATCCAATATAACTGCACTCAAAGCTACGTTGACTATCGATCCGAGCTCACACGAAAACCTGACTGCACAACTGACGAAAAGAAACAAACCTCTCTACCCGCCCGAAGCAGCGAGTCCGAACCCATTGCACCCACACCAATACCATTCCGTGCAGCTGAAATCTCACAACCGTACACGATCCATAGACACTCTCGCACAGCCGCGGAGCTTCTGTCTTCTATCGGATTTTCATTACATTCCACTTTTCATCGGACAGCAAAATGCTATATGAAGTTTTAGTGAATTTTAGAGACAGAGAAATTATTATCAACGAAGATATTATTAATACAACCTAAGGGGACTTAGCTTGTCGTATTCATGCATTCGCTATCATGAATGTGATGTATTCTCGATATAGACGGATCTCATTAACTGTACTGCACAACACATATAGCTACTCGTGCCTACTCTCGAAATAGGAATGAGCGTTTCCGAGAACTTAATTTATTAAATTGCAAAACTTAGGCTCATCAATTAATGCTTTTCAGTTTACTTTTTTTCACAATAATCATGCTAATATAAATATCTCTTCTCTTTTTTCGAAATAGGTTTTCGGATCGTTTTAGAAACAGCACTCTTTTCCGTCACACCACCGATGCTCCAAGTAGAAAAAAAACCGGCATGAAACTACACACAGAGCGAATGAAAAACACGTCTGTTCACGACGACGGCCCGCGCACTCTCTCCACAGACACGTTGAAGCTTGCGTAACTTTTCTCAGATTTTCTCTCTTTAGATTTTTTATTTACATTCACACGGATCTGCAGTTGTCAATGGAAATTTGTTCAAATTCAGTCAAATGTGAGAAAAATTACGCAAGCTTGAACGTGTCAGTGAATTGTCATTTGTCGCGTTTAGCATTTGTTTTTCCAAATGCATATATTTCCTCTAATCAAAAAGTCTCTAACAGTTACACAATATAATGTTTTTAATACATTTAGTGCAATAAGCTTCATAAAACCATGTTTGAGGAGAATCACTAAATCATGTTATTTACCAATCAATGTGAATATTTTTATAATTTTGTGAAAATAATTTTTTGAGCATTTAAATTCGTTTGAGTTGTTTTACGAATACAGTAGAATCCGTTTGTTTTGACTCCGCTTATATTTATCAACTTATGACGTTGTTACACAACGAAGTTTGGGTCTCATTTTTTTTTTTGTAAAAAAACGGATATAATGGCTTCTTTACATGCATAAATACATATTTACATAAAAAACTTTTTTTTCACAAAACGCTTTCATTGACGTCCACTTATTATGACCTCCCTTTGATGATGATGAACAGATTCCACTGTAGCTATATTTTACATCGAATTTTACAAATTCTAGAAAAAAAAACGCGATAGCTTATCTCATTGAATTCGGTTTTGTAATACCAAAATAAACGCTCAAATCGAAATACAGTGTGGGACCAAAGTTAAGCTACTGTACAATAGAATTGTTATTCGTTGCGATATAATTGGTATCATGGGTATTGATATCATCTAAATACTAACATTTATAACATTTTATATCGAAAATTTTATATTTTTTTATATTTAAAAAAAATATTGCGTGGCAGCCCTGCACTGTAAGTATAAATGGTTTTGAAAAACTCGCAACAAAGATTTGACCTTCGGGTTAAAACCCCTTTAAAAAGATATCGGAGACTGTATATAATCAAGTCCGCCCTGTACTGATTATGATTGCCCTGTGCAAAAAAAAAATTCTGAATAATTTTATTTGTCTAAAATTTGGCTTCAAATCATACATATAACCTCGAAATTTAAACCCCCATCTCCTATTATGATTCGCGATTTTAGTATGTTTGTATAAACTATGTTCAAATAATTTTACCTGATAGCGTTACGTCCGCTCCATCGAATTTTGCGCAGGTAACCTCTTCTTCTTGAGTGGCGTTAGCGTTCCCTGTGGAACTTTTGCCGTCTCAACGTATGCATTAACTAGCGTCGTTTATTAATACTTAGTTGATATTTCTTAAGCCAAATAACACGCCTTGAATGTATTCCGAGGAGCAAGCTCTAGAATACGCGTGATCACAGTGCAAGTCGAAAGAAATTTCTTTGACGAAAAATCCTCCGACCAGAACGGGAATCGAACCCGAACACCCGGCATGATAATGTGAGACGCTAACCACTCGACCACAGGTGCACGATATGACCTCAACCTCAATTTCCTCCTCAATTCGTCTAAAACCGGTCGCATCGCTGGGGAGCTGGAAGCCCTATTCAATGAGCACAATAAATTAATTAAATTCTTCATATCACATAGCTAGAATTAAAAAAAAATGACAATCACGCTATTGTCATCAATCCTGATAAAACTCCTGCTGGAGAACACGTGTGTAGATTCAATGCGCAAGCGTTGTTGGAATCATGGTAAGCGACTGCACAGTGACGCGAGAAATTGTGATTCGAAGAAAAAACTATAATCTGGAATTCATCGCTGACACATACCGTTCATACGACTCTTTCCGTGATCTTCTTCAATGCCGCCAACGTTCCCAACGTTCACCTTCTCAACGTAGTATTACTTGAGTCATTTTTATTAGTGCTTATTAGAATTTTATGCCAATACGCCTTGAATATATTCTGAATGACAAACTCTAAAATATGTGTGACTATAGTGCAAGCCAGAAGGGTTTCATTGACGAAAATTACACAGAAAGACCCTGCCACAGGTTCTTCATTCATTATGGACATCATATCTCATATTGAATTAATATTTATGCGGTTAGAGGTTAAAGGAAAAGAAACAAACAAGATTGTGGAGAGAGCTCGAAGCAGAGCATCATATGTCTATCGAATGATGATTCGATGCGGCCAGGACAACATCATTCCACGATGTTGTGAGCAGTACCAGGGTAGAGGTAGAGAGCGAACGGCTGCGATTCTTACGACACAATCAACAGGAGCGGCGTGAGGAAGAATACATTTACTTGCGAGACGCTATTATGAACAATGCCGACATAGCCTTTGCTATTGCCAGCCCAAAACGCAATGCACATGTCATTACAGCACGTGCGTTCTAACAAAAAATTAAGTCTTTAATGAGCTTTATAACAACATTATGCGTATTCAACCCCACACGATGCTGAAAGTATTTGGTGAAATGGTAAAAGCGAAAACCACTTCAAACCCACATTTTTTAGTTGGGTTAGTGGAAAAAAATCGCCCTGAGAAAATCGACAGTGCAATTTTCTTGGAAATTCCAAATCCGTTTATTGACATTAAATTAACTCACCTGTATTCTGAAATCCTATCTAGTCAGAATCACCCGAACGGATCGAAATTTCGCATACTGTAATCCGTTGAACCAAAATATTCACTAGAACTAATTTATATAGCAGAACAACGTTTGCCGAGTCAGCTAGTAGTTTTATATTACACCCATACCTCGCATTACGGCCTAGATACGTTCCTGGGCCGCTAAGAAAAAAGCCGTATAAGGAATGAATTATTCCAATACAAATTCATACAAACTCTATCGGATCGGTTCCAAGCTTGTTCAACGAAAAGCCGTATAAAGAGCGGTCTTATAGCGAGGTATGGGTGTATTCAAACACAAAAATCGTGAGTGCAGATGAACTCGTGATTTTGCAACACGTTTCCATGTCTCTCAGTCTAGTTGCTCAACTTGGGTCAAACACTGTATAATCTTCAACACGTGATGAGGAAAGCTTGAATGGAATAGAGTTAAAGAACGAAGAAAAACATAGAACATTTTTCATCCAGTTCAATTCGACTACAACGCAATAAAGCGAAAATTCCGAAGATTAGTTTATGGTAAATCACCACCAATCCTACAGATTCACAGATAGATTGCTCTGAATTATGAATTCAAGCTAAAAATTCTATCATGATAATCCCATAACAAGCATAATTTGACTCTGCCTTGATCAATTTCCGAGTTATCTAGAGCTGGTGTCACAAAATGTAACTCCTAAACAGAAGCCACTCAATTTATGCGCATAATTAAGTAGTTGTTATTCCAAAAGGAACGCCCAAGCAACTCACTCTTTCACAAATTGTCTATCATTCACCGACATATGACTAAAGCTGTCGGTAAGATGAAGCCGAATGGTTCGATTTCTTATCTTATAATGTTCCCGTCAGTATTTGTTTCGCTCCAGTTACTTTTCGACTAGCACCTAGAAACGTGTTCGAAGCATCTCGAAAACAATTTCTCCCCCATCAAGATTGATTATGGAAATGAGACACGTGAAAGAGTGAATCTTATTAGTTTTGATTACAGGATACATCCTTCGAGATTGGTGAATGCCATGAAATCCGGCGAATGGTTTAGACTTGTAAAAGAATTAGATACTGTAGAATGATTTAATGTTGTGTTATTTGACAAAAACAATAAATCCGATTTATTTCAATAATTTAATGAATTTCAATATTGGAAATTCCTAGATTAAACAGTGTGACATATGACTCATTATTGATACGTTTCTCCCCGTTATAACCCTACGAACATCCTTTCGTTGCAACCCAATTATCGCTTGCAAACAATGCGTGGAACTACTGATTAACTGGAACTTGGAATAAGAGGAATCGAGTCAATTACCGATGCAAACGTAACGCACATGTAAAACTGGGAGGCACCAATATTTATCGATTCCGCTGTGTTTGTTGAAGCGAATATTAATTTTTCGTATGAATAACAAAGAGAAATAAAAAACTGATGAGCGTGAAAATTCGAAAATGATAATGGCCAGGAAACGATCCCTGGATGGCGCTGCTGTATGTCAGATGTCCGTGACTCTGACCGAGTGGAACGCTTCAATTTCCGGCCGAAAATGTTGGCAACAGAAGCAATAGACTCTGATTCGTTTCCCAGTCTTGTTTAGTTTATTTAAACATTCGGTTATAAAGCAGGGAACAAACAAATTAGAGTAAAGCTGTTATTGAAAGTTTGTTTTTAATTTTGATTTATCTGTAGCGCCTGCGAATGATTGTGGGGAAAAGAATGATTCCTATCAACCATTAGGAAAGTTTCTCGTGTGTCACATCCTCTCGAGGTGCGGCAGAGGAAAAAAAACTCCACGCTACGAAAAACCCAACACTCGGCACCAACTTTAACCATTTCGGGAACTCGATCCAACGAAACACGCGAACGCGAACGATCGCAGTGGATGACATATTTATTTATTGCTTTTGCTTGTCTTAGCTCCTCTGTTGTTGAAACTTCTCATTTTCTGTTGCCGCCCACATTCAACGCCCGGAAGTTCCCCCCGGGAAAGCTGTGTTGAATTTCGTGCGCTTACCTAACGCTCTGTGACCACACTTCGTTTAAATTCCGTGGTGAAGTTTCCTAGTTGGTACAATCTCGGGATGATGCTTTCAATTTAATTCCAACAAGCCTCACACTGGGAATAAAAGAAACTTTATATTTTAAGGGAATCCAATTAAAAACATTCCGAAAAGGCGAAAATGTCACTTCATGTTCGTAGTTTCAGTTTTGTTGCGCTTCTCGAGCCGGAGAGAAAAACTAGGGGGAAAGTTTTTTCATTAACCCAAATCTGTATGATTGTGTGTGTGTTACAACATTATTATCAAGACTTTTGAGCGGCATGGTTTTACGAGTTGGTTCACTATTTACGTTGGTGAAATGGGAAGATGCATAATTTTCATTTCCCATCTTGGCGTTTGACAATTTCCACTGTGAACTGTTCCACCGCAAATGACGATTTTTCGAAACATTTGATTTTTTAATTTTTTTTTCTCAAATTTTGCACACGCGTTGTTTATGAATAAAAAGGATAATTTTTTCATTTTGACTCTAGTCTCATATTTGAGAAGGGCCTGAACAAGAATTGCTAAAAAGTTAAAAAAAAAACTCCGAAACGGTTAGTCCGATTTATTTGGTGTCTTTATTGGGGCTATATGGAAAAAATATGCACTTTTTATTTTTTTATCTTATTCCGAAAATAACACTTAAAACTCAATTTTCTCAAAAAAAGGTGTTTTTATTTTTTTTTTGTATATATCAAATATTGGAGCAGACAGCTAATGAATGTTATTGAACAGTGCGCCAAAATAGAGACAAAAAAACAAGAAAGTCATAATTAAAAAAAAGGGATTTTTGAAAATTATTGGAATGTTTTTAGTAATTGTTTTTAGACCCAATTTTATGAAAGTACGCATAATATGCAGTCAAAAGGTGCAGGATAAAATTTTGCTAAATGCTATCGTTTCTGAGATACAGTGAATTTAAGAGAAACTTTGCTGAACATTCTGAACTTTTGGTAATTTTCGAATGTTTTTCTAGTCTCTTTAACCTAGAACTAAATTTCCCTAAAAGAGTAGATAATGTTTTGTTCCTTATCGTATAATATTAGATCTGTATTTTGTATTTTCAATTAGGGTGCCCATCTCCATTTTTGGTTATTCCGAAAAATCAATTTGCCCCTTTTTCCCAAAACTGACATTTTTCAAAAATTGATTACTTGAGCTGGTTTTTTTGAAAACATAATATACTTATGAAAAAAATTGATTTTGTTTTCATAATTGTATTTGTATTTGTTTTTTATGGTTTACATAGTTTCGGAACCAAAGGCGCTATATATTTTCATATTTTTTTCTTGAAAACTGATTTTTTTTTTACATAACATTTCCAATAATCAGAGATGTGTTTATTTGTTTTTGAGTTATGATTTTTCAAAGTTCACCGATAGTCTGATTTGAAAAAAAATCCAAAAAAATTTTTAAAAATTAATAATTTTAAAAAGTTTATTAAACTTTTTTTCAAACTGGACCGATTCAGATACTCAACATGTTAAATTAAATTTATAATGTTTTCTTTGCAAAAAATATATCCTTGGTGAGTAGAGGCCATATATTAGGCTGTCAAAAAAGTCCTGCGGTATTTCCGCGAGGTGTCGTTGAAAGCGCGTAGTTCTAGTTGTATTCATTGTATCGAGTCATACTATAGCTTGTTGGAAAGGTATTTTTGCGCGCTATAATATAGTCCTTGACAGTGTTTTGTTTTGTTAAGTCGTTCGTGAGTTATAGTGTCGCAAATATGGAGCAAAATAAAGAGAAAATCCGAAATATTTTACAGTACTGTTATGACAAAGGCAAAAATGCATCTCAAGCTGCCAATAAAATTTGTGCAGTTTATGGACCCGATACAGTTTCCATTTCCACCGCACAACGATGGTTTCAACGTTTTCGTTCTGGTGTAGAGGTCGTCGAAGATGCGCCACGCTCCGGAAGGCCTATCGTCGAAAATTGCGACAAAATCGCTGAATTAGCCGAGAAAGACCGGCATAGTAGCAGCCGTAGCATCGGCCAAGAGCTGGGGATAAGTCATCAAACCGTTATTAACCATTTGAAGAAGCTTGGAATCACAAAGAAGCTCGATGTATGGGTGCCACACACGTTGACGCAAAAAAACATCTTTGATCGTATCGACGCATGTGAATCACTGCTGAATCGCAACAAAATCGACCCGTTTCTGAAGCGGATGGTGACTGGCGATGAAAAGTGGGTCACTTACGACAACGTGAAGCGCAAACGGTCGTGGTCGAAGCCCGCTGAAGCGGCTCAGACGGTGGCCAAGCCCTCATTAACGGCCAGGAAGGTTCTGCTGTGTGTTTGGTTGTGGGATTGTCACGGAATAATCTATTATGAGCTGCTTCCCTAAGGCCAAACGCTCAATTCGGACCTGTACTGCCAACAACTGGAACGCTTGAGGGTAGTTTTCTATTACTATTAATTAAGTTATACTTTTATTCAAAAAACTTTATTTATCTCTCGTCGCTCCACGCGGCCGTCCGCGTCGAGTGTCATACAAGAACTCTCTTAAAGCTAGTTACAAAAGTCTTAAGCTAACTTAGCCAACAGTTTGTGGAGAGTTTCATTGGGAGGAGCCAAGTCGATTTCAAAGGGGAATAGCATATCAATCGAATGCAGTGTTCGATGTGAATGGTGTCAAGAAATAGAATTGCTTACTGCGCTCATAAGCGCGCATATCGATTTCATGAGAAATCGTAAAGTGTCACGACGACTTTGTGTACGGTCGCGTATTTAATCAGAATAGAACTGGGTTTGTTTTGGTTTTTGGTTTATTGCCTTTAGCTGCGCGCGACATGATGTAAGGGTGCATTCATATCGCCCGCGCATGTTGGCTTGTTTACATGGACGAATGTGGGAGAAAAACAATTAACGAAATAATGCAGTTGCGCTCGAGGAATGTTTCGTGGGAATCGTAAATTGAAGTGACCACGCATGAGTCATTTATTTTGAAACAATCAATTGCTTATGAGGAGAAGATAATGAGATAATTTGTATATTGGGAGTTTTAAGATGGACTTTGGAACGGGGTTTGAAATCATACTACAGTAGCACTCATGAAGAAGAGGCCATCTTTGATAAACAGAGGCCGCATTGTCTTCCATCAGGACAACGCCAGGCCACACACTTCTTTGGTGACGCGCCAGAAGCTCCGAGAGCTCGGATGGGAGGTTCTTTTGCATCCGCCGTATAATCCGGACCTTGCACCAAGTGACTACCACCTGTTTTTGTCCATGGCGAACGAGCTAGGTAGTAAGAAGTTAGCCACAAAAGAGGCCTGTTAAAATTGGCTATCCGAGTTTTTCGCGAGCTTCTATAACAGGGGTATTATGAAGTTGGCACCTCGTTGGGAACAAGTCATCGAACAAAACGGCGCATATTTGACTTAAAACAGATGATTGTAACTAATTTTATGAACAAATGAAAATTCAAAAAAAATACCGCAGGACTTTTATATTAAACACTAGCGGCCCAATTCTATGTTTTTATTAGTTTACGCAAAGTCATTGGAATAGGTTTGCTATTGCACTCAAACAGACTCTCGCAACTTTTTTTTCTTTTCTTTTATTCACTGTTTTTTTTTAGTCTAAATGTCTCTATGTCTCAAACTTCTACTCTTTCTCTGCGATCAATTGCTGCTATTTCAATTTTGACTTTGATTTCCAACTCTCTACACTTCAATTCCTACTATCTACTCTATACTTTGTTCTCTCTTCTCTCTGCTCTTTATTTTGAACTCTCAACTCTTCACTCTCTGCTTTCTACTCTCTACTCTCTACTCTCCACTTTCTCTACTCTCTACTCTCTCTACTCTCTACTCTCTACACTCTACTCTCTCTACTTTCTACTCCCTCTACTATCTACTCTCTCTACTCTCTACTTTCTCTAGTCTCTCTACTCTCTACTCTCTACTCTCTATCTACTCTCTACTCTCTACTCTCCCTACTCTCTACTCTCCCTACTTTCTACTCTCTCTACTCTCAACTCTGTACTCTCTCTACTCTCTACTATCTCTCTACTCTCTCTACTCTCTCTACTCTCTACTCTCTCTACTCTCTACACTCTACTCTCTCTACTTTCTACTCCCTCTACTATCTACTCTCTCTACTCTCTACTTTCTCTAGTCTCTCTACTCTCTACTCTCTACTCTCTCTATTATCTACTCTCTACTCTCTCTACTCTCTACTCTCTACTCTCTACTCTCTACTCTCTACTCTCTCTACTCTCTACTTTCTCTACTCTCTACTTTCTCTAGTCTCTCTACTCTCTACTCTCTACTCTCTATCTACTCTCTACTCTCTCTATTCTTCCTACTCTCTACTCTCTACTCTCTCTACTCTCTATGATCTCTACTCTCCCTACTTTCTACTCTCTCTACTCTCAACTCTGTACTCTCTCTACTCTCTACTATCTCTTTACTCTCTCTACTCTCTCTACTCTCTCTACTCTCTCTACTCTCTCTACTCTCTACTCTCCCTACTCTTCCTACTCTCTACTTTCTCTACTTTCTCTACTCTCTCTACGCTCTACTTTCTCTACTCTCCACTCCCTCTACTTTCCCTACTCTCTACTCTCTCTACTATCTCTACTCTCTACTCTCTCTACTCTTTACTCTTTCTACTCTCTACTCTATTTCTACTCTCTCTACTCTCTACTCTCTCAGAGACTCTCTACTCTTTACTCTTTCTACTCTCTACTCTATTTCTACTCTCTCTACTCTCTACTCTCTCAGAGACTCTCTACTCTCTACTCTACTCTCTCTACTCTTTCTACTCTCTACTCTCTACTCTCTCTACTCTCTATTATCTACTCTCTACACTCTCTACTTTCTACTCTCTCTACTCTCTACTCTCTTCTCTCTACTCTAAAAAAAAGCATATACAAACACATACACGCACATGCATGTACGCAAACGAACACACGCAGACGCGCACACTCTCTCCTCACACAAAAAAACACATCGCAGCTGCTCACTGCTCATTCTCTCACTCTGTTTGTGTTTACGTCAGAAATACGACCATTTACGACTGTTTACGACTGTTCACGACGACCGCGCTTTATTTTTTAGCGATTTTATTTATAGTAAGATATATGGCCTAATATATTAATCATATATGGATGCTTCAATTGCCAAATCGATTAACTCCATTTTTTTAATATTATTAAATTTTAGTATCAAAACACTTGATCAGCCCCTAACTGTATATATTCAAAACAAATTTCTTTTATAATAAATATTAACACCATTAAATGACAAAATCTTTTTAGCCATTGAATAATGAATAATAATAAAATATGTAATATTTTATCATTTTTCTCAACATCTTGTTTTATGGAGTTAATCGATTTGGCAATTGAAGCATCCTTATATATCATATACTCATCAAGTTTTTTCTTTCGATCTAAACATATTTCATTGTCTCAAATCAATTTAAATATTTTTAGGTTATTATTGGAGCTACATGGGGTAAAAATGCACTGTTAAAAAAAATTTTGTAAATTCAAAAAACAACAGTTGAAAGTCAATTTGCTCAAGAAAGTTGTTTTTAAATTTTGTATATAGTATATGACGGATTTCAAGCCAACTTGTATTAGGAATTGGCAACTCTTTCCCTGTAAAAGTGGCCATCTTCCGATGTATGACCAAGTTAGGCATATGGAAGTTTTAGGGTACAATGAATGTTTCTATGGTAGTTCGACACTCCTTCCCCCTCTCTAAAGGAGAGCTGCCATACAAATGATACACATACTTCTGCATAACTCGAGAACTAATCAAGCAAAAAAAGCAAATTTGGGATGTGAGGGTTTTTGGGTACGAGAAATGATTCTATGATGGTATGACGATTGTGTTCACCCGAATTCCACTCACCCGAATGTAACAAATACCCGAATGCAACAGTTTCCCGAATGTAGTATCCACCCGAGCTGACGCTTACCCGAATGCGACGTTTACCCGAATGCCACGATTACCCGAATGCAACAGTGACCTGAATGTAACATCTACCCGAATGCGACACTTACCCGAAAGAAAGACGTTTTCGAATAATACGCAAATATTATTATTAGGAAGTCTTTGTATATTAATTTCTAATCAGAGTTATATAAAGATCATATTTGTCTCGTACGTTCCTTTCCATTCAAAAAGTATTTGCAATTTGAGAAATAGTGGCGTTGAATAAAATCCTTTTCAAAATAATGAAAAGTGAAAGAATGCAGTTCTATAACGTATTATGAAGTTTTTTCCATTCATATGTATGATGCAGTCCGTTATGGCACTGAAGTGCAATTTGGATTATGAATTTATTTTTTCGCAATAAAATATATAAATTCTTGGACTTAAATACATGACATGCATAATTAACCGGGCAAATGTAATACACCAGGTAAACATATGCCATCCGACGCTGACTAAAAGATCATCACCTATGTTTCCAACAAACCGGGCAATCGGTGGAACACATGTTTGCTTGCAAGAGGCCGCCGCTTCCGACGGCGGGTCGGCGGCCGACTCGGATTGCGTCTCCTCGGCGGCTTGGTGCTGACTCGGGTCCTTATCCTCGTTGAATGGGGACTTCGCCCCCAATACATTGATCTCAGAATAAACACAGTGATCTCTTCAACATCTTTTTCGAATTCTCTTATTACAATTTCTCATCTTGATTCTTAACTTCGTAACAGGAGATTCGACAAAGCTCATAATCTGATTTGTCGAATTTTTTCTTTCTTCGTTCGGGTAAACATTCAATTCGGGTAAATATTACATTCGGGAAAATGTCACATCAGAGTATTTCTTACATTCGGGTGTTTGTCGCATTCGGGTTTATTCGGGTTTATGTTGCATTCGGATATTTGTTACATTTGGGTGCATGTCATTCGGGTAAGTGTTACATTCGGGTAAATGTGCTTCGGGTAAACGTGTTTCGGGTGAATGGGACACAACCGGTATTACACCCCTTACTCCTCTGGAAAGGAGAGAGGGTCCAATAAAAATAATGCACATATTTCAACCAAACATATTCCAACCAAACATGACAATTGAAAATTTTTGGAAAACTCTGAAAGCAAATGGGAAAATTCGAAAAATTCAATTCGCTTGTGTTCTACAATTACATATTGACAAGCGTTGTTAGTCCATTGGATGTTTGCGGTAACGAAATTGATCTCGAAATTGAGCAAAACTCGAGAAAGCAATTGTCCGATTTAGGGCTGTTTTCATTCTACATACTTTCTGTATAACACATTTATTCCATGTAACAGAGAAACATGTTGTTTGCAGGTGGATGAAAAATCTTGCACGAGAATTGTATCTGAAAATAATTTGATATTATAATGTCAAGTTTGGTAGAAGTACTGAATTTTATAGAAAAAAAAATAATTTTAAAGGGTAGATTAGAAGATCAATCAATGAACAGTTCTGCGATTGGACCCATGAACGAGCTCATAGTAAGAAAACGTGAATGCTTGAAGGTATTGATAACAAAACACAAATTTTGGGCGTGACGAAGTTTGCCGGGTCAGCTAGTAAATAATAGAATCACGAATTAAAAGCAATCAATTTGTGAAATATATTTCAAACCGTTTCTGAGTTTTTTTTATTTTTCAAGCAATTTTTTAGACCCTTCTTAAAAGTAAAGCTAGAATCAATATGGAAAACCGATGATACTAATTGTCATTTTTGGTCATTAAGAATGCGTCTGCAAAATTTGATCGAAATAAAAAAAATACAAAAAATACGTTTGAATTCAAATTCAAATGGCTTTTGTTTTATGATAAAATAGAATGAGTTCATTTTTTTTCGAACATGTAGATGTATACAGATTTTTCATCAAAAGTTTAAATAAATTCCATTGAAATTTTCCCAAAATTGTAGTCAATTTTCGACAACATTTTTACGAAAACAACCAGAATTTTTCATGAATGTTCATTCTTCGGAAGATAATATGAAGAAACTTATGGAAGTAATCAAACATGTGATTAGTTGAATTTCAGATTCACAATTTTATCTCAAGAACCGAACAGCGTTTGAGGATTGTTTAAGTATTTTTCTACCAAAATATGAGTCTGATGGTGCATGTGAAGAAGCACATTTCTATAAGTGAAGTAAAAAAAGAATGCGATGCCCGTAATCGCTAGCCATTGCTAACAGTTGTGCCCACATAGCAATTCATAAATCGCTCAACCAAATTCATTATTGAATATACTACATTACGGAGAACCGATGGTGCACCATCCGACTATTATTCCAACCCAACAGTCATTTTAATCGACATTAATGCACATAAAGAATTCACACAATATATTTATTTGAAACCAATCATCGTGATAATGAATTCACTTTTCACACTTTCGTATTTTTGCCAAGCCGCAAAAAGCCAAACATGAATGCAGTGAGGAGTTAATCAAATTATCTGTTCGTTACAACTCAATAAATTCCGCATCCTCTACCACAATTCCGTAAACCATTTCATCGAATGTGCGAAAGTTAACAAGTTGTTTGCATTCAACACGCAATCAATCGGTTCCGGAGCTGGGATAAACATTAAAGTGTAAATAATTATTGATATGGCACACCAATGCTCGCATCATCCAAACATTCCCATTGCAGTCGAATAACTGGAAGGTCTTCTCAGGGTCTCTAGAGGCTAATTAAGTTAAACCCTATTTCGAGTTCACGTTGTCGTTTCAGAAAAATTACAGCACCATAATAAGCTCTTTTCATAAATAATACCTGAACTCGTTCCCACTTCACTTCGCGAGCAACAAGAGCCCAGTGCTCTCTGCAGTGCCCTTTTTGATAGCATTAATGCATCATTTGGGAAGGTACACATCCCGTCACCCCTGCAACACACGGTGAGTTGAACGAACGCCGTATGAATGGCAATATCTGGAGGGCTCAGCCCTCCGCGAAACGTTGTTTCATATCCAGCCCCAGACATGGCTTTTGCATTCCGGATTCGGGTCACAAAAGTGGCTTTTCGGGATGGAATCCGGCTTCGCCGTTATCGCTGTGGCACCGGAAAAGGCTGGGAAATCCGTTCACTTTGTTCGTTTCCAGTCTTCATTACCTCGCCCCCCCCCTCCGCTGGCACTGGCACTTTGTTATCGACATGTCACATGCAAAAAACAGGTGTTCTGACAAAGGTATTGTTAAACTCTCAGTTGGTGACTGTGTGCGACACGGACGCTTTGAAACAATTGTCATATTTTCGCTTCGCAAATGAACTCTGTCATCAGGGTGTTATTTTAATCAGTTTGCGTGGCCACGATTTTCATCAGTTGAAAAAAAACATCTTTTCGTCTAACGTTGTCATTCAATTTTCTATCTGCTCCTCGTTAGTGAATAACATAATTCTTTCAGCTTGGTGCTTTTCTCGCCATGATTACCACTTCTGGTTTCGCGGTTCGCAGTGTGTGTTCAATCAACTTCGCAGTCTCGAGTCAACTAACTTTGTGGCAAACTCATTAAAACATTATTTATCCTACATTGAGATGTATGGCGTGTGATCTTTCTTCGTACTCCTGACTCGCATCATGTGGTATTCGAAAGATAAGGCCACTGTTGTCAGAGCTGTGTGCAATGTGTGTGTGCGTAACTTGACTTACTTGCTCTGGATGTCGGGAAAACTTTGAACCTAATTTTAATTACATCTGGGAAAATAGCGGCAGCGCTCATGCCGCATGTCATGCGAGGAACGGAATGAATAATAATTCGGGCACGAACGCATTCTTATCCTGGGAAAGTATGGCTCCTGGTTCCTGATGGAGTATAAAAACTATACGTTCCATAATTAAACTAGTATGTGAGAATAATAAGAACTGCTGTTTTCAACCAACTATGAGCCCACTGTTAACATCGGTTAACATGACAGTTTAAGAGCATTATGGATAAGCTACCCCAGGTGAGATTTCCACTGTAGAACCTGTGTTCTGGAAATTTATGAAACAATGTAAAAAGGAGATTCCATCATCATCAACTTGAACATAACAGCTTACAGTATCTGTAAATAAGTTCAACGAAGTCTAAAACGCAGTTTTCTCGAAAGCAGAATTATCTTTATCTGCATGAAATTAAAATTGTTTCGACACGACAATATGAAATCAATTTTCGGTTCCTGGTTCCCTGAATTAGAAGTTGAAGGATGCAGTTTGCTGGAGATATTTCTTTCGAACTGATTTGTTCATTCCGCAGTGTTTCATAGTCCGACCGGTGTCTATCAGCACAACTGGTTAGAAATACAATATAAAAAGGGACTTTTTTATCGAGATAATTGAGCTTCAACAAATTTCTTCGCTTTATTGGATGCTGTGCCAAAAGCATCTTCGAGTTGTTCACAGCTGTTGATTGAAGTTATCATTTTTGCTATTGGAATGTCTGATTGATTTATGACCCCTTTTTGTTCAATTTGGTATACGATACGGATTGAAGCTTATTTTGTCTGTTTCAACAGGTTAGACAAGAAAGATGATCAGCATTCAATTAGTCGTGAGATTAGTAGTTTTCTGACATTCTGACATTGATTGTTATTATTAATTTCACTCTTTATCGAAATCTTTTTGATGATTTTCAATGTGTAACTCGAATATTCATTACTCAAATACATAAACATTATTTTATTACTGTGCGTTTTTATCACGTTTCGTTTATATCACTTTCGAATTTATCTCGCTTTTATCACGTTTATCACGAAGCTTGAGAAATAATATGAAATGTTCAATTCATAGTTAAATTATTGAACAAAACCTGAAGAAAACAATATGTTTCCCCCGGTGTGAACCGTAAAAGAGGCAATGATGGAGTATTTTATTTCGATAGTTGGTCAAGTTTCATAAAGTAATAATTTTTAGTGAAAGCTTTTGAGAGTTCATTCCTATTTATACTGGTATAGCAACAACTAGGTGAAATAAGATAATAAAAAAACCCCCCAGAGTGTAAGTATGATTTATCGGTAGTATAGTATTCAACTTTCCGACAGCCAAATGATCAGTATAGTGAATGGTCAATCAAAAATGGATTAACCTGAAATAACAGCTTTGCTCTATGCGAACTAATAACATCAACATCAAAAATCAACAAATCAACATTCGAAATATGAGTGGTACGATTGAATGGGCAGAACAAAACAACTTAGACTTAGTTTTTAGTTTATATACCATACTGTTTTTGAGGAACAATACGAGGAATTGACATGATAATAGCACTTCAACGATAGTTTTTTTTATATTGCGTCGTTTTACGTGATCATATAATAAATAATGAAATAAATGTTTTTTTCTATAAATTATTTTGCATTTTTTACGAAGTGTAATTCATACATACAAAAAATATTTTAAATTAAAAAAAATGTTTTTTTTTGGAATATATCACGTTTTCATTATATCACGCGATTTTTTTTTGGAGTGTTATAATCGAGACGTGGCTGTATTCATATTCAAACATTAATTACAATTCAAACATGAGAAAATATATAAAAACAAAAAACTTCATAGCATTTGATTTTCTCAACAAATTTTAATTGTTTTGCCATCAATTTCCAAAAGTACATTAAATTTGAAATTATCTGAAGAAAGGATGTGCGAAAATATATAGCTTCCGCGGCTCACCTCGAACATCTTGAACATATTGAAATTTCATTGTGCCGTTCTGTGTCTAAATACTTTACGTTTAGCGACATTGTCGGTTTCAATAATAACATTTTTCTTATACAATAACGATACTAAATTTTTCGAATTTGTTAGATTATCTAATACCTCCTCCATTGCTTTTTGCCATTGGCAATTTATCATTTTTGAGGGTAGATTTTCATATTCGAAGTTAAGTGTATCCATCAGTGTTTTCCGATTGAAGGTTTAACTTCGTTTGTTCATTTAAATATATACCATGTGGAAACCTGACATATAACATAGCTCGACTATCTTGTTCGTGCTTCGTCGGAGAAAAATTAACAAGCGAAGCAAGAAACAAGTTTGCAAGTTTCCTCTCAGGTTATATACTACAAATCATGACACAAACGAGAACAAGATATTTCTGCTTCGTTTTGCACTTTATGATACATAAGCATGCGAACTAAAACGTCATGATCGCTTTCGGCTCTGCATGTTTATACCCTTCTTTCTTTCTCATTCGTTATATATCGAACATCCCTGTGTAACTTGAAGCAGTAGTTTCATACGGACTACACGGGGCGTATGATTCATATTCTATTGCCAGAAATGAACCCGACTATAGTGTGTCAGTGAGTGTTACAGCAAGATTGATAGGAACTGCTAGACTGTTCGCTGTCGACACAACATTGTTTTATTCGTGACTCTAGAACAGTTGTATCAAATATTGAAAAAAAAAATAACCTACTGTTTTTTGTAAGTATTTCCAAGAAAATCTTCGTTTGTCCCGACCCATATTTTGATGGTGTTTCGATTGACAAGGTGAACAGTTTTAAATATCTTGTACACAGGTTTATCATGGACACAACAAATAAATTCTTTAGAAAGAAAAATTTTAGTTCACATGTTTACATGATGTCTGAAGATAATATACAGGCTACCAACTTATATTCCGACGATTCTTTCTCATAATATACTGTCTCCTCTTGGGCTACGAGAATTTTAGAGTATTAAATTTATCTATAGCGTTATAAATGACAATTATATTCACCATAATTTGACAATACCTATAGTAAATCACCAACACACCACACGGCTAGCACGAAATTTAATGCGAAGTCGAGCAACAACTAATTGTGGTCAGCAGCGCATGTTATTCTATGGACCATCTCGTTTTAATGTATTGCCTCCTGAAATCCGAATGATCTGATAATTTCAAAATGAAATGAAGAATATTTATCAAATCAATGACAAATATTTTCTTAATATAGATCGATCAACCACAATAATCCATTGATTTAAGATTTTTTATATGTTTGCCAGTACTCTATCTATTTTGTGATCTTAATGTTTCCAGTTATTTTTTTTTATATTTATATTTTTTCTCTCTTATTTTATGGATTCCTTGAAAAAAATATTATTTTTCACTAGGGTCCATACATTTTTGTTTTTCATGTTTTTGTCCATTCACCTCGTTCCTCAATGTTTGTTTGTGTTCTGTTTTTTTAAAATAATTTGAGAACAACTCTAGGATCCTCAAATACGAGTTTGGATGGCAAAAAAAGAAGAAATCTGTGTTTCAGTACTGTCAGTCTACGTAGCTAAAACAAAAATTGGGCAGTGACATTAATTTGAAAGCATCAATCGACGTCTCAAACTCTTAATTTTTTTTTTAGGTAAAACATGCAAGTATAACAATTGATTATCTTGCTTCTGAAATCGAAGTTTATAGTCATGTTTATGAATATGATCAACATGTGGAATGGTTCCTGTACTTCAAAGACTCAATGAGATGGAATTGGTGAGATCGAAAGATAGCGAAGTGGATCTGAACAATATGGCCAAAGATTCTAAAAAAGCAATTTTTGAATTACGAATTTCTCCTCAAATGATACCGACCAAGGGTGCAACCAAAGTAACAGCGGAATACGGTTTCCCCAATACAGTCATCAAAACAAAGGAGAAATCGACATTGCTAATATATGCAAGCCGGTGGCACTTCTATTTCTTATGCATCTCTGCAAAACGGAACGAAAGTGTTTCCCTAACACGGACTTCAAAACCAAGGATTTATGTATGTTGCAAATACATGCAAGTTTAAAGCCTCTTAAAAACAAAGAAACATGAAACATACATGCAACCTGTGGGTACTTTCGTACTTTCGTACCGCACGGACTACAAAACCGGATTGTTTCGCACGACTTGTTCCTACGCTACGGGAGACCCGCGATTGTCCGTGTTTCGAAATTTAAACTATAGGTTTCCAAAGAATTACGTGGATGATTCTACTTTATCGCCTTCCCACTGTAAGCGATGACCTGCGTAGGCGACGGCTCATTGGCGTTGTCTCGTTGAGTCTACACACGACGTGAGCGGGTGTCGTTTCTGCTCTTTCGCTGAATACGCGAATGATGATAGGCGACCTGCGCGGCCACGTGGATTGACGGAAGTCGTGGCCCACTCCAAACTCCATAACGATGGTGGGCTCTTCTCACACACAAACTGGAAAAAAATACTACACACACGCCACAATTAAAAATAATATTGGGTTGGGGAAAAAGAAATGGCGTATATTGTCAATAAATGGCAACACCTCAACATATCTTGTGTTGTACTTATCACATCGGATCATACTATACGGCTATTTAAAGACGGCAATCTGTGCTACAAGTGTCGTTTTGGCAGTGTTGTGATTGTCCTTTTCAGTCTCAAGTTATAGCGCGTCAAAGATGGAGTCCACCAAGCAAGAAATTCGCCATATTTTACGTTTTTACTACCTGCGAGGTAAAACTGCAACGAAGGGCCGAAAAAATTCGTGTAGTTTATGGACCCGATACTGTAACGATTCGCACAGCACAGCGTTGGTTTGATCGATTTCGTTCTGGTGTAGTGGCTGTCGAAGATACACCCCGTACTGGTAGGCCAGTCGTGGAAACCGATAAAATCGTTGAAATCATCCAAGTAGCCCGGCATGTGAGCACTCGCTCGATTGGCCAGGAACTGGGTATAGACCATAAAACCGTTTGGAACCATTTGCAGAAGATTGAATTCCAAAACAATGCTGGATGTATGAGTGCCACACGAGTTGACGCAAAAAAAATCTTTTAGACCGAATCAACGCTTTCGATGCACTGCTGAAACGGGATGAACTCGACTTATTTTTGAAGAAGATGGTGACTGGTGATGAAAAGTGGATCACGTACGACAACCTAAAGCGAAAAAAGTCGTGGTCGAAGCGCGGTGAACCGACCCAAACCATCGTCAAGCCCGGATTTACGACCAGGAAGGTTTTGCTGTGGGGTTGGAAGGGAATCATCCACTATAAGCTGCTCAGATATGAATACCTCGACTCGGTTCTCTACTGTGAGCAGGTTGACTGTTTGAAGCAGGCGATTGACCAGAAGCGGCCAGAAATGATCAATAGGAATGGTGTTGTTTTCCACCCGCCAGAAGCTACGGGAGCTCGGATGGGATGTCCTATTGCACCCATCGTATAGTCCGGACCTGGCCCCAACTGATTATCATCTCTTCCGGTCCATGCAAAACGCTCTTGGTGTTGGCCTCAAAAGAGGCTTGCGAAAACTAGCTGTCTGAGTTTTTTTTTGCAAATAAGGAAGGGGGGTTTTATGAGAGGGGGATAATGAAGTTGCCTTCTAAATGGCAACAAGTTTGCGAACAAAACGGCGCATATTTGACTTAAATTGGATAATTTGAAGTATGTTACATAAAGCGTCAAATTTCGATCAGAAATACGACATTTCTTTTTCCCCAACCCTATATTAGCCACATGCCTGTTATTCCGAAGTTTACCTCCAATTTCGCTCATCGGATGCACAAGAGGGAAATTTAACTTCTAAGATTTCTCGGGAACTAAGCATCTATTGAACTAATTTACTAACGAAAAATGAAACAAAAAACCATAACAAAGGAAACTTTAACACCCGTAAGTATACCTCTTGAAATTTAACTCGCGAAACAAGGAAACTGGATCCGCTCCTGCCTCTTCCACGGTCAAAGTTGGAAGGGTCGAGCTTATCTTAAGATCCACAGATCAGCGAGACATTCATTGGAATCGAAGCTACGTAACAGTTAACGATGTTAGCTATTCCGTATTCATACCGAAATGCCTCTGCGCTTTCATTGGTGACGTCCGTCCGGAAGATCTTTCGCCTGGTTTGCTCATTTTATCTAATCTAGCTATCTAAAAATGTAAATGTGAATTTTTAATCAGTGGATTTAATAAAACCTTTTTATTGCCCATTTCGTCTAGACTGTTTCTTTCAACAGCGGGAAGAATTACCAGCGCATTGAATCTGTTCTCAACGTTACTCAGACATCGTTTGGTTTGCAAATATTCTGCGCTAGATCTTCTCCATGCGATACAACGCATCAGAATTACAGATAACACAGAAGAATTAAATCATGAACTTCTGGTATGAGAGACCGTGTACTTTATCCAGTAATTGAGTTGCGAAATACTCCAATCACTCCATAAATTGGTTTCACAGCAGTATAATGAGCACTCCATCGAGTTTGCGACAATCTTTTAACAACACACCTGTGTGGCTCAGAAACTTTTCTCAGCGATAAGTTGAAGCTGCGAAAAACGAGTAAACAGATTAAACAGCTCTAATAATGTCATACACTGTAGATTCTTAGCGAAACCGTGTTGTTCTCATAAGCCCAAATTGTTGTCTACAAACCCTATGGACACGGCTTTTTTGTTTTGCTTTCTCAACAAAAACTGAACTCCTTGATTTGATCCCGACATGATTGGTGAGGTCGATAACCTGCGAACGGGACTTCATGAAAACTAAACCCGAAGCTTCCAGCTGTTGAAGGAAGTCGTTATTGTAATCTGCAGCCTTTTCTACCAAAAAGGAAAAAAATAGAAGTGGGTTATATCTGTAATATAACCGCAAGGTTAACATAGGACTACCATTTGAAGTTGCATCTAAATCAATTCTCAATTAATGGATAAATGGATGTTTTGTTTTTCCTTGGAACTGTCGCGCGTTCTGTTCAAATATATACGATTCTTTCGTTTGAGGTCTTCACTTACAGTCATGTTCGACACTCAAATCATCAAGACAACCTTATTCAACTCTCCGTACATCCGAAATGTCCTTTCGGTGATATAAAAAATCATCACGGGAACACCTAGTTAACTACCCAAATGTGTGCGAAATTATATTCTATCTCTTGGGTGCATCCGATTTTGGGTGCAAACGATTTTGCATGTCCGTTCATCACGGCAGTAAAAAAGAAACTGACAGAGGTTGGCCAGCCGACGCGACGTATCATGCATCAGACCAATCGAGACTGAAATTAAATTTCAAGAAGCTGCGCTATTTATAATGATTTGAATAGCTTGCTTTTGAAGCAGTTTTGAGCTATTGAAACAAGTTTTTATGGGCAATAATTAAAAAAAACATCTCTCGTAGATCTTTTATCTTTCGAATAATGTAATTTTCATACCACTTCGTTCATCCGGTAGAGAGATTGCTTTGTCTCAACACAACACAAAGTCGCTGACGATCGCACACTCAGATCGCAGCTTGCTCTGACTCGTCGGACCACGGCGCACATTCGCCGTAAAACAACACAAAATAAAGTCAATTTTCACCCTAACTTTTAGCGGCACACAGCAGAACCAGCAGAGAAATTTCAGCGGCTAAAACACGCCATTAACCGCTGCACAACACGATGCTGGCAAAAGGACGACAGGATCGAACACGTTCGTTGCTTGTTTGTCGCCCGGTGACTCACAAGACAACGGAGGATGGAAATTACGTTGGTCGCCCTGTTGACCAGATTGGATTTCACTGCTGCTGCTTCACTGGGACACTTCTTCAAAATAAGGCAATTTCAATTTAAGATCCTACTCCTGTAATTGTCACAAACAGAATGAGGAAAAACTTAAATCTACACATCCTTACGCACTAACAGAATAAGAAAAAGAAAAACTTAAAACTACACTTCTCGCTATGTATGTGTGTACGACTGCATCGACGAGTGCAGCCGATTACATCTTCGTTTCTTCCGATTGCATCATCGTTCTCCCCCTGTTCGTCTGCAGCTGGCTCGGGTCGCGTTCGTCGCGAACATACTCCCGTCGGTTGGAATATCATTCCAAATCGGAAACCTTCGTCTCTTCGTTATCGTTATCAGATATAGGAAGAGGTGCTAACTTCCGGATAGATCGTCGGAAAACTCCTGTCGTTGTCTTTACATCAACGACTCGGACCACATTATCTCCTCCCGGGTAAAGTGCAACAATCTTACCCAATCTCCATGATTGAACGGGTTGATTATCTTCTATAATTAACACAACAGTATCCATTTTCATATTCGGCTCACCTTCGGTCCATTTAGCTCTTGACTGTAGCGTCGACAAATAATCACGGGACCACTTTGTCCAAAATCTATCACGTAAATGATTTAAATACTGATGTCGGGATAAACGGTTCACTGCTATATCAGAATACGATGGTTTCAAAACTGGCTCCAACGGTTCACCAAACATCAGATGAGCTGGAGTTATCGGAAGTGTTTCGTTGGGATCATCAGATAACGCATAAAGTGGTCTGGAATTCACTATAGCTTCGATATGCGTTAAAACGGTACCGAACTCTTCGAACGTCAAAATTGCGCTGCCTAACGTACGATGTAGATGACGTTTGACCACTTTAACACTTGCCTCCCACAATCCGCCAAAGTTAGGGGTTCTAGGCGGAATGAATTTCCATTCTATCTCACGTTTAAGTAGAAAATCGTCAATTCTAGTCTTTGAAGTTTCTTCACGGAACATCACGAATAATTGGTGTAACTCCTTAGCAGCGCCAACAAAATTGGTTGCATTGTCCGACAGAATTTTACGAACCATTCCACGTCGGTTGATAAATCGATCCAAAGCGGCAAGAAAAGCTTCGGTCGTTAGATCCGAAACCAACTCGAGATGAATAGCTTTCGTCGTGAGGCACACAAACAATGCGATGTACGCCTTAATATGTTTCGGCTTGTATCTTCCCTCTTTCACTATAACAGGACCAGCATAGTCCACACCGGTGAGCTCGAAAGCTGCAGCTAACGTCACACGTTCCTCTGGTAAATTTCCCATTAATGGCTGCACTGCTCTCGGATTGGCCCTAAAACACTTCACGCAGCTGCGTGTCACTTTTCGAATAACAGAACGAGCTTTTACAAACCAGAATTTTTGTCTTATCGCTGCCAGCAAACCGGATGGTCCCTCGTGAAGTCTCTCCTCATGATATTGTCGAATCAGCATCTCCGTCACCCGATGATTATGTGGAAGAAGCAATTGATGTTTGGCATCGTACGGTAATTTAGAATTTTGTAGACGTCCGCCGACGCGTAGAAATCCTTTCTCGTCCACAAAAGGTTGAAGATTTGCAAGTCGCTTGGGTAACTTATTTCTCTGAATACACTGGATCTCTTCATTTAGCGCAGTATTCTGAAGTACTCGTACTATATATCCCATCGCATCCCGCATATCTTGTACAGAAATGTATTGGGATTTGTTTCGCTCTTCCTTCGCCATACATAGTAGTCGAGTGAATCTCACCACCTGTGCCAAAACACGTTGCAATTTTGAAAACGTGCCGCACCGCTCAAATATTGGTTCATCTTCAAAATTTACCACTGGATTACTAACAGTCGGTCTTCTCATTTCTGGTAATTCGTCATCTTGTAATATTGGTGTCTCCAGAATTTCGTAGTTGGTAGCTTGCAAAAACGGCGGACCATTCCACCACATTTCAGAACGTCGTAAACTTTCTGGATGACAGCCTCTGGAAACCAGATCTGCTGGATTATTTTCAGATCTTACATACTTCCACTCATAATCGTTAGTAAGTCCATATATCTCTATAACTCGATTTCTCACGTAGGTTTGAAGTTGATTGGGATCCTTTTTTATCCACGCAAGCACTATCTGACTATCCGACCACAACTTGACATCATGCACTTTTATTTTCAAAATAGGTATCACTAGGTTGATCAATCTTGCCAATAACAATGCGCCACACAGCTCAAGTCTAGGCATAGTAAGACGACGCAAAGGACCAACTCTGGACTTGCTACACACTAGTATAACTAACACTGTTCCCTCCGTTTGAACACAACGTAAAAACACACAAGCGCCATAAGCAGTGCACGACGCATCGGAAAAGCCATGAATTTCAATGCGATGAGCATCAGAGATTACGACACATCTTGGAATTTGTATCTCGTTCAACTGCGGTAGTGACTGATGGAACACGATCCATCTTTTCAACATCTCACCTTCGAGGGCCTCATCCCATCCTAACCCAGCAGCCCACAATTGCTGCATAATGGACTTGGCTGACACTATTACTGGTGATATGAGCCCGAGCGGGTCAAACAGTTTGGCAATTTGGGATAGAACATGTCTTTTTGTCACTTTCGCATCGGATTGCATCGTTTCCGGACTTCTACAAAACAGGAACTGGTCAGTTTTCGGATTCCAAAGAACACCTAAAGTTCGAATCGTTTCACTCTCTCCAGAATCTTTTATGTGCACCAATTTCTCACGATCTTGATCAGGAACACCATCGAGCACCTCGTTGTTGTTAGAACACCACTTCCGAATAGGAAACTTTCCGTTCATCATAAGTTGCTCAATTTCACATCGCAATTGCTTCGCAGATGATAGCGTTGAAGCACCACTCAGAATATCGTCCATATAACAGTCTTCCAATATCACTTCGGCAGCTGCAGGAAAGTTTCTACTCTCATCTCGTGCCAGCTGAACCATTGATCTCACTGCTAAGAACGACGAAGGAGATGTCCCATAGGTTACCGTTGACAACTCTAACACTTTTATTTTTTCTGCGGGCTGGTCACGCCAGAAAATTCTTTGGTATCTCGTTTGTTTTGGATCGATCTTCACCTGCCTATACATTTTCTCAACATCTGCTGAAAATGCATAAATGTGTTTTCGGAAACGCAGTAGTATGGCAAATAAATCGTTTTGGATTTTGGGACCGATCATTAGCACTTCATTCAAGGATAATCCATTTGACTTCGCCTTACCATCAAATACCACACGTAGCTTTGTGCTGGTACTTGAAGGTTTGAGTACAGCATGATGTGGAAAATAATAATTCTGCTGTCCTGGTGGATCGTTCTCCTCGTGAATCTCATGGCAATGGCCAAGGTCCTGGTATTCCTTGATGAAAATTTGGTACATCTCTTTCATAATTGTATCATTGGATAGGCGCTTTTCACTTGACAGGAATCTCTTCATCGCTAAAGATCTGGAATTACCTAGTTGGTTAATGGATTCGCGGAAAGGTAATTGGACCACAAATCGACCATCTTCATCACGACGATACGTTCTGCAAAAATGGTCTTCTATCTGTTGTTCTTCACTAGTTGGCATTTTCTCCTCAAAAAGCTCTTCTTGCACGAAAAACCTTTGAATCTCTTTCAACAACGGATCCTCATTGGTGGCACACAACACGTTAACAGCTTCGGTCTCGTACTTGAGAGCACCAGCAAAAACCCATCCAAATTGTGTCTCGTACAAGCTTGGAAGACCTTCGGCCAATTTCAGTTGATTTTGTTTCAAAATTTGGAAAAATAGTTCGGCCCCGATCAACAGATCCACATCTCTTGGCTCATTAAACATTGGATCGGCTAACACAATACCTGGCGGAATATTCCATTCAGAAATGTCAACTGGAGCAGAAGGAACTTTTCCTGTCACTTTTCTTGTCACTAAACAGTCCACGTCACTTTGGAACCCAGTATAGTCGGAAAATAGGCGCATAATCACATGATGTAGGATTCTAGACTTGGCACCACCTACACCAATAACTGGAACGTTCGCAGGATACTTTGGAAGCGCCAGTAAGTGAATAGCAGACTCAGATACCAGGTTAACTTGAGACCCGGAATCGAGAAGGGCACGTAGCTTAAATATTTTCCCACTTTTTGATGCTACACTCACCAACGCAGTCATCAAAAGAACTTGTTTTGTTGGTCGTTGAATGCTGGAACATGCTGTAGACACTGGACTTTCGGGAATAGCTGACACTGATGCTGTCTTTTCCGAAGTATTTGAACTTTGCGACTTAGATTCGGTACAAAATTCTCGCTCAAAGTGCAACATTGTATGGTGCTTTTTACCACACTTCGAACATGACTTATCTGAAGGACAGTCTCGAATTTGATGGCCTTTACGAAGACAGTTGAAACACATCCCAATTTGCTTCACCTTGCTGACACGCTGACCAACATTCATTTTCAGGAAAGAAGGACACTTGTAATTAAGGTGCGACCCTGTGCACACGTCACACACACTATCTGATGGAACGGATGTCGCTGGATGAGATGTTCTCGGTGACCAGCTGGGCTTTCCCGACATAGGAAGTTTTTTGGCTACGTTTGAAGAGGACGTCTTATCTATCTCACACCTTTCGAGGACCTGACAATAATTCCTGAGAAACTTTAAGGATTCATCGAAATTTGGAAGTTCCCCATGTTCCAAAGTTTGCTCCCACTGCTTTCTCGTTTCTCCATCGAGGCAAGATGTCAGCAGTTTCACAACGATAAGACCAGCTGTCCCATCGACGCTTTGCTCCATAAATCGCAGCCCCTCTACATGACGATTGCAATTGTCGATCAAGTTTCTCAGTTCTTTCCAGCACTGCTTAGATATTGGTTTCATCGACAATAAACCGGAAATGTGGGTGTCGATGATCACTCGCGGGTTCTCAAACCGCTCCTCTAACAACTGCCACGCTTGTTGATAGTTGTTGTCGTTAATGATTCTGGCATCCAGGATGCCGGAAGCTTCACCAATTAACGCTTTGTCAAGGTATTGCAGTTTTGTTGCATCGGAATCACCACACTTACCTACCAAATCATTAAACAGCGCCTTGAACTTTGGCCACGCTTCATACTTTCCGTCGAATGTCGGAATCGGCGTCTTCAGAGGCTGTTGGGTCACAATAACTTGAGGGGATCCACGGTTGTTATGTGTTGGATCGGCACGAAAGAAATCCAACAGATGATTGAGCTTTTCCAAAGCATCAGTATGAATGCTGTCAAACTCATCCAACTTTTCGTCCTGGTCTTCTGTTTTCCCAAAACTGGGACACTGAGCCATGATCAAATCATGTTTCGCCATATACTCCGCATAATGCAACTCTAGCTTCTTCTCATACGCTTTTAACTGCGATAAGTTGGTATTATCGTTTTGCTCTATCGCATCACTTAGCTTGTTGATAATCACCGATACTCGCGCTTGCACTCGGCCTCTCTGATAAACTAATTGTTTAAATTGCTCCATGGTTTCTCTCAATTGCTCTCAAATGGTAACACTTTCGCTAACACAACTCAAATGTTCAAAACTTCAAAATAACACTGTTCGGAAGTTCACACTGCGTATGAAGGCTCACACTTTATTAATCGCGGAAGGATGTATCACACTCAAATCCTTTAATAATCGCGAATACACGTATCACACTGGTAATTATCCGGTTCGCATGGGACCAAATGCTTTGTCTCAACACAACACAAAGTCGCTGACGATCGCACACTCAGATCGCAGCTTGCTCTGACTCGTCGGACCACGGCGCACATTCGCCGTAAAACAACACAAAATAAAGTCAATTTTCACCCTAACTTTTAGCGGCACACAGCAGAACCAGCAGAGAAATTTCAGCGGCTAAAACACGCCATTAACCGCTGCACAACACGATGCTGGCAAAAGGACGACAGGATCGAACACGTTCGTTGCTTGTTTGTCGCCCGGTGACTCACAAGACAACGGAGGATGGAAATTACGTTGGTCGCCCTGTTGACCAGATTGGATTTCACTGCTGCTGCTTCACTGGGACACTTCTTCAAAATAAGGCAATTTCAATTTAAGATCCTACTCCTGTAATTGTCACAAACAGAATGAGGAAAAACTTAAATCTACACATCCTTACGCACTAACAGAATAAGAAAAAGAAAAACTTAAAACTACACTTCTCGCTATGTATGTGTGTACGACTGCATCGACGAGTGCAGCCGATTACATCTTCGTTTCTTCCGATTGCATCATCGTTCTCCCCCTGTTCGTCTGCAGCTGGCTCGGGTCGCGTTCGTCGCGAACAGAGATATTAACGCTCGAAACTTTGTACACCGAACCTAACCCCCTCGTTCTCGAGACTTTGAATTCACACCCCGGTACAGAAATGAAAGATGTAGTATGACGAAATAATGAACATAAAAAATCAAGAAATATTTTATGACATGAACTTTTCCATTGTTGTGGATCCTGGTGAAAGGATTATAATCATACTTACCTAGTTCACACATTCCCTGTTATACTAACCTTATTCAACCTCACCTACCTACATTACATAACCTGAAAACAATCGTCAAATGAAAAGAAAGAATAGAGTCCAGTTACAATAAAGAATTGGAGCCATAAACTTCGCTTTTCTCCATGAAGCGTTTTTATCGTGAAGTAGAAATTAAAAATATAAAATTCTCAACTTTTAACATGGTGCCGAAACCCGGGACTTGCAGTCTCATAATCGTAGCAGTGTAGTCAACCTTGCAGTCGTTCAGACGCGAATATTGTGAAAATAAATTCGGTACATTCATCCAGTACCAGCAACAGTAATCATTCCAGCGGCAGCATCAGCATCTGATTCAGCTGCATCTACCAAAATCACGGATACAAAAGCGTTGTAATGGAGCAGTCGTCGTTCCGCGGAAGAAAGGTGACGCAATTCATTGGAAGGAACCCTCGGGACTCGAATTGTTCGCAGCAAAGAAAAATGTTTGAGGTTAGGTGCAGCCAATTGGTGGATTCACTTGTTCTATTTTGGACCAATACTACAAATCGCATTATGTACCAATTCTGTTTTGCCTTAAAATAGTGAAGTTCAATGAAAATTCACAAATCATATAAGATTGGCATTAGTTCCTTAAGATGACGCGACCCGATGACATTTAGTTAATGATTTTTCTGAAACCGCATAACCTGCGAGCTTCCCTGGAAACAAAAGCTTCTACTTTAACTGACTATGCCGACGAGAGCACTGACTGTTCCGAACATAAATATCTTGCGATCGAGTCGTACACAGTAGCGCTCTTTTATATCGTTCATCTTCGAAGGGTTAATCAACGCTATCAGCTCATGTCAACCAATAACTACCTTTCAAGCCAATCATCGCTATCGATAATCATCGCAACCGTGGCTATTGTTCACGTCAATCATCGCTACGGTTAATCATCGCAATCGTCAGTAATCGCAATTGGTTCCAGATAACCATCAAGTTCAAGTCAACAATCGCAATCGATGATCATCGCAATCGGTTCCAGCTAACCATCAAGTTCAAGTCAATCATCGCAATCGGTTCCAGCTAACCATCAAGTTCAAGTCAATCATCGCTAACGGTTCCAGTCAACCGTAACTATCGGTTCCAGATCATCAAATCACAGGATCCAGTCAATCAATCTACCAGTTACAGTTCACCATCATGACGTTTTCATTGAAGTCAACACTTCAAAGGGGGCCGGTATGTTGTGGATCCTGGTGAAAGGATTATAATCATACTTACCTAGTTCACACATTACCTTTTATACTCACCTTATTCAACCTCACCTACCTACATTACATATCCTGAAAACAATCCTCAAATGAAAAGAAAGAATAGAGTCCTGTTACAATGAAGAATTGGAGCCATAAACTTCGCTTTTCTCCATGAAGGGTTTTTATCGTGAAGTAGAAATTAAAAATATAAAATTCTCAACTTTTAACATCCATAGTGACTTGTTTTGTTAGATAATAACATAATTAATAACCGGTTACCTTCATTCAAGATCATGATTTTTTTTTTCAATATAATATACTTGTCATGGTCATGGGTGTCACCCCTCTGAGGATGATACCCGGGGCGGACCGCCCCCCTACACTACGTCACTGGTACGACATGTACTATGGAGCTACATCTTGATCCAGGTACAATATTACGGGTATAACAATCCGTTCAGGGAGTTCAGGGTAAATAAAAACGTGTTTCGTTGTTTAATATGAAGATATTAAATAATGATATAAATATAGGAACATGGTGGGGTGCCCATCCAGGAGACCTCATTCAGTTGTACAAAACAACGATATTATCAGTGTTGGAATATGGCAGTTTTTGCTTCCGATCAGCTTCCAGGATTCATATTCTCAAGCTGGAGAGAATACAATATCGTTGCTTGCGTATAGCAATGGGGTGTTTGCATTCGACACATACGATGAGTCTCAAAGTTTTGGCAGGAGTACCCCCGCTTACTCTTCGGTTCACAGAATTATCCTACAGATTTCTCATCCGTTGCAAGATCATGAATCCATTGGTGATTGATAACTTCGAAAATCTACTCCAACTGACTCCTCAGTCAAGTTTTATGTCTTTGTACCATGATTTCCTTACCCATGAAGTGCACCCTTCACCGGGCATCTCCAACCAATTTTGCTTCCCATACTTTTGCAATTCCTCTGTCAATTTTGATCTGTCCATGCGACAAAAAATCCATGGAATCCCAGATCATCTACGCTCCGATTCAATTCCGTCGATATTTTCGGCAGAATATGGGAAAGTTAGATCTGATAAAATGTTCTTTACTGACGGTTCATTCATAAACGGGTCCACTGGCTTCGGCATCTTCAATGAAAATTCCAGTGCCTCCTTCAAACTCAAAGATCCTTGTTCCGTGTATGTCGCTGAACTGGGTGCGATATACTACGCATTAGGGATCATTGAAACATTGCCCATCGACCATTATTTTATTTTTTCAGATAGTCTCAGCTCAATAGAGGCAATTCGTTCAATGAAAGTTGATAAACGCTCATCTTATTTCCTAACAAGAATAAGACATCTATTGAGTGTTTTGGTCGAAAAATTATTCAAGATTACCTTAGCATGGGTTCCCTCTCATTGCTCGATTCCGGGGAATGAGAAGGCGGACTCGCTAGCTAAGGTGGGCGCTTCAGAAGGCACACTTTTTGAAAGGCAAATTGCTTATAACGATTTTTTTCACATTCCTCGTCAGGACACACTCGTTAGTTGGCAGCGCATGTGGAGTGAAGATGAGTTCGGTCGCTGGTTACACACGATTATTCCTAAGGTTTCGACGAAAGCTCGGTTTAAGGGATTGAATGTAGGTCGTGATTTCATTCGCGTGATATCTCGGCTTATGTCCAATCACTACAACCTAAACGCGCATCTCTATCGCATTGGGCTCGCAGCAAACAATCTTTGTGATTGTGGCGATGGCTACCACGACATCGAGCATATTGTCTGGTCGTGTATCCGGTTCCATGCTGCTCGCTCTCAGCTCTCTAGAGCACTGAGAGCAAAAGGCAGACAATCGGATATCCCCGTCCGGGATATCTTAGGTAGCCGTGATCCTGGTCTTCTGCTTCATCTATACCTGTTCCTCAGAAACGCCGATGTCAACGTTTAATGATGTTTCCTTCGTTGTGTCCCTGTTTCATATCCCTCCTATCCGACCTATAAACTTTTACTTAGTCGCGGCAATACATACACACACTCTTTACAGATACACGGGCCAAAGGTTGTGCAGTCCACTGATCATTCAACAAGAGCCAAAGGTTGTACCGCTCATGACAACTCTATACGAGCTGATGTTTGCGCCGGCTAGTGACCATTCTATCCTGGATTCCTCGAGTCGAGAAGACGCACCACGCTAGATATGGGGTACAGCCTAGGGGGCGTTGCTGATTAATGGTCAGCTGCATCCCAAAAGGAAGTATCCCGTGTCGGGCACAGGTACAGAGCATTGGAGACAGCAACATCACAATTACGAAAACACTTGTAATACTAACCTCGAGCCAACCGCGAGTAATCGGTTACATATTACTAACATAGTTATAAGGCAAACATTGTCGAAATATTGAACTCCCGGCCCCGTCAGGTTGACGCCATATGAGCCTTAATAAAAATATATATTTTGGATAAAAAAAATAAATTAAATAATGAAATACGTTTCTATGGGGTCTTCAATCACAGTCATTTGACTATGCAGATCCTGCAGTTTCCTGTGTTTGAATTGGAGGAATCTGTATCAAGTCATGGATAAACTTAGATACTATTATAACTCTAAAGCATAGAAGAAGCCACTCTTTTCGGATGCATTATCTGGGGCGCAAAATGCGAATGACACACAGCCGATATTCGGTTCCTTTCCTTCTTGCCGCTAAACCAACTTCAAATAACGCTGTAGTTTCAGTTTCAAAGTCTGCTAGCACAAATTTGTGGAAATTCGAAGCGTCATTTTGCGAGTATGTATCCAAGAAGGTGATGACCGACAAACACAAACAAGAAGAAGAGCAAATTTATTCCAACATTAGGGTGAGTTCAGCGTTTCTGCAATTATTTACATTGCCCAACATATCGTGGGGCTGTTGGATGGTTCGACGAAACGATGGTTGGTTCTGTTACTCGTCGTGGCGCTGGTTCTTGGCATGTGCAGAATTTTGCATTCATTTGCGTTTGATGGGGAATTAATGGACGAACAACTGCGGAATGGCCAAAGGATGAATAATATGCGCTCGGTGCAGTACATTCACCTCTGGGAATAGCGTTGGCGTCCTCTCTGGAACTGTCTTTGCACAGCTACTCGTTCTTCGATGAATATTTATGGGATACTGTTAAATGGATCAGAGAATTACCATCGTATCCAGCACTAGACGAAATGACAGTTTTTTATTACCTACGAAGGATTTTTTTTTTCTTTATTTTTGAGACTTTCAGCCTCCTGGGCTGGTTCGTCTCAGACCTACGAAGGAAAGGACGACTAATCAATTAACCTATTTACTCACAGTAAATTACTTTGTATCTCGAACTCGGCTGATAATATAATTTCCATCGAAGGATCCCTTGCGGCTGTGATGTTTTTCTTGCCGCCTTAACGCGCCCTCCATCCAAGCAGAAATAATCGAAGGGAAAACCAAAGCGCGTTGAGATCAACAGACAATATCGCCAATGCTTCTTGTCTTGTTCACCAGCTGTCGCTATGGTATGAGAAGTGAGTGGGTTGGACGCTGATTGGCGCCACATTGCCGAGTGGAAATCGTTTCTTTTGTTTTTTCGGTCCTCCGTTCGTTCGTTTGATCCCTCATCCTGCGGGGGGCGGAATTATGAGCAACACGTGCTTCCGTTTCGATTGTCAGCAGATTTTTTGCGAGATTAATTGAAATGGAGGAGTATATTGCTTGCTAGATTTATAGCTTGAGATGTCTAGAAGACAAATGCCAAGTCATTTGCAGCACTTGAACATATTCGATGAGCTCCTTTTATGGGATAAGTAATTAAGGGAATCCTTTGCGTTTCGAGCGTGAGAGAATTCTACTAGTTGCACTTCCCTCGAGCGAAATTATTCTCAAGAAATAGAAATGGTAAAATTTCCAGAAACTAACCATTGATTAACGGGCATTGTGAAATGGTTTCTGTAACCATCGCAACACATCGTGATATTGGAATCTACGATATGCGTCTTCCGTTTCGATCCGTTCCACCATATAGGAAAATATTAAATATCAATTTTCCGAGTGGAGTGCATTATTGCACAGAACCCATTCAAACAGCAGTTTTGTGCAGTTCAGCAGTTTCCGTGTATTCCGGTGAACGTGAGTATCACGGAAGCCCCATATAACATTGGTTGCCGCATATGAGCACATTCCAGCGCCCGAGTGTCCTCATTTTCTTCGCCACCTGCGGCGTTTTATGCCTTATAAAAGATAGAAGAAAATTTATGAACCGCGTCCCGACGCCACCACACATGCACACACGTATATATTCTGACTGTGTGCAATGCAGTTTTTCAAATGTCGAACACCATTCTCCACGGAGGCTGGAATTTATAATGGTAAAAATTCAAATTGCTCTTATCAAAAAATCATTAGAATTGAAACTCCCGCCCACGCATTGGCATTGTAGGGCACACTCCATGATTAAACATCAATTACATTTGTAAATACGATGCTCGGAGGTGTAAGGTTTTTTATGAACCGTGAAACTTTCTTAACGAGAAAACTTCCTGTCAGTAACGTTGCTCGTGGAAAGTACATCAATGCTCAAGGCGGTTTGGCGAAATATCATTAATCAAAGTGAGAGTGTGTATTAATGTGATGGAAGGAAATAGAAAATTTGAAAAGTTATACTAATTACGTTCTTCATATTTGAGAAAGTTGATGAAGATGAACCACACACAGAGAGACCAACAAGGACAGCAGCTTTTTGCTGCAAAGAAATGTGGATTCAGCAGAGAATGTTCACTTACGTTATTCGTAGGTATTAACTGTTAGTGCGGAGAAAATTTTATGACCATACTAGCTGACCCGGCAAATGTTGTTCTGCCGTTTATATTATTTCTAGAGAATATTTTGGGTGTTAAATAAAACATAACTAATGTATTTTAAGAGTGTTTGAATGTTTTAACGATCTACAGAATTATTCGAATGGGATGGATAAAAAGAACGAATGAAACGATTCTAACGGAAGTTGGTATGATGTTTCAAGATGCAATGTATTTCATTAATGTAACTGATATGTTTGATCTCTCAAAAATTTAAATGTAAAGAAAAAAAAGTTATAAAGTTCAAAAAGGAAATAATGTCGTTAATGTCGTTTAAATACATAGAAGACATAGTCCTTACCCTAACTTAACTTTTTTGTCCATAAATTTTCTTGCATTTCCATTAAAACTTTATACATAATATGAAATCATCGTCAGTCATAATTTTCGCTCAAGATTTATCCACCAATTGCAGAGAATGTGTTGCTTTTTCACATCGAACATATTTTTGATATGTAGGATTAATTTTCATGTCGAATTGCATCGCATTGTGGACACATTTGCACAACTCGATTGGACTTCAGTCGAACGGATTTCGAAATATGAAACGGCGTTACGGCGTTGCTCACGGTAGCGTTTCCCAAGTCAATGTATTCTTCCTCAAGCCATTTATGTTGGTTATGGTCGTAGGAATCGCATTCGTTCGCTCCCTATCTACGCGTGCATGTCGACCATGAATTGTTGGTACAGCTTATAACATCATATAATGACATCATACGATACGCATGAAACCCATCGAGCGCACTCCTTTATTTTATTCGTCTGATATAGCTATTCATAAATATTATTTCAAAATAAGTAATGATGTTCAAAATGAATGGAGTACCTGTGGCAGGATCACGTTGTGTAATGTTTGTTCTTTCATAACGGTCGGTCATTTTTCGTCAAAGATATTTCCTCAGATTTGCATTGTGGCCACACACATTCTAGAGCTTGCCACTCAGAATGCATTCAAGGCGTGTTGTTTAGTATAGGAATCTCAACCAAGTACTACTAAAAATGATGCAAGTAATATAACGATGAAAAGGCAAACGTTGGGAACGTCTGTGCTATTGAAGAAGAGCATGGAGAGAATAGTATGAACGATGTGCGTTAACGATGAATTCCAGATTATAGTTTTTTCTAAGAATCACAATTTCTCGCATCGTTATGCAGACACCGTCTATGATTTTAGTAACGCTAGCGCACTGAATCTAGACACGCACTCTCCAGCAGATATTTTATCAGAATCGATGACAATAACGTGATTGTCATTTTGTAAACTGAGCGAGTGTGATTTGAAGTTTTTCAATAACTCGTTGTGCTCATTCAAAAATACTTCCAGCTCGCCGGTGATACGTCTGGCTTTAGAAGAAGTGAGGTTATTTGCGAATGTGTGGATGAATGTTCGATCTAGCGCCATCTGTCATTTAACAACATAAATACATTCGTTCTGTTTCAAAAACGACCGATGGTTAAATTATTGAAATATTTTTTGAGCAAAACTACTAAAATCACGGTTAAAAATAGGGTATGGGAATTTAAATTTGTGGTTTTATGTATTGTTTAAAGCAAAATTTATGAAAAAAAATTCCGATTTTTTTCTTCATAGGGGCACTCTAATCGGTATTAAATATTTAGTAATCGGTATCCTAGCGGTATCGTGTATAGGTTGTTTACCATGTTTTTTGTGCATAATTTCATCAAAATCGGTCGAACCGTTTCGGAGGAGTTCGGTAACAAACACCGTGACAGGAGTTTCATATATACAGCCATTCCATGCCAAACCGATATAGTGGTTCTCAGATTTTCGTGAAAACTGGGAGTTTTGTTCTTTATCGCAAAACCTTAGACTCGTATTTTTTAATTTTTTCAGTAGGGTGACCATTTCCATTTCAGGGTTGTCCGAAAAATTATCTTTTTCCTCTGTTTTCCAAAAATGACTTTTTTCAAAAAATCACAACTTTTGAACATCTAGACCGATTCAGATGATCGACATATCAAATTAAAGTCAATCACCTGGTCTTTTTTGAAAAAATACTATACCTCCATCGGGTTTCTTAGAAAATCTTAACTCAAAAACGAAAAAGAAACGCCTCCCTGTTTTCGAGATATTTTATGTAAAAAATCCTCAGCTTTCCAGAAAAAATATAAAAAACTATAGCGCCTTTGGTATAGCGAATACAATCAATAATAACGAGAGCAGAATTCAAATTTTCTGCAGGTATAATATTTTTTCAAAAAAGACCAGATGATTGGCTTTAGTTTGATATGTCGATCACCTGAATCGGTCTAGTAGTTCAAAAGTTATGAATTTTTGAAAAAAGTCGTTTTTGGCAAAAATGCGAAAAAATTGTTTTTTGGACCACCCTAAAATGGAAATGGTCACCCTAACAAAAAAATAAAAATATACGGGTATCATAATTTGCGATAAAGAACACTTTTGACGAAAATCTGAGAACCACTTTATCGGTTTGGCATGGAATGACTGTATATATATATACTAGCTGACCCGGCAAACGTTGTTCTGCCATATAAAGTATTGCTAGTGTATATGTTGTTTGTTTAATAAAAAAAATCAAAATATTGATAGAGTGTTCAAATGTTTTAACAACATATCGAGGAATGGAGCACCAAGACGATGACCACCTACGAAAAAATAAATAAATAAAAAAAAACAAACAGAACAAAAAAAAATAAAGGAAATGAATATTAATATCTTTCAACTGCTGTCTCGTTGGTGCAAAATAATCTCTATCAGATTATTAGACCCGAAAGAATTTTAAATTGTTGGAATTGGAATGAAAATTATTACTCTTAATTGTTTAATTACTTAAAAGACGTACTGCTGACCTAACTTAACTATCTTTCTATAAATCTCGTTGCAATTCCGCCAAAACTTTATCCATTATATAAAATTATTATCAGATACAATTATTGTTCAAGATTTTTCCCCACTTGCAGAGAATGTGTTACTCTGTGATACAGAACACATATTTGAGTCTATTTTCATTTATAATTTTTGTTCAAAAGCGTGCTTATTCCACCCGTAAACGTAAATTCATTATCATTTTCTCTTCACAGAAAAGAGCTTCATATCTGTGAAGTCTATGTCGAATTGTGTTGCAAGGTTGCACAATTTGCACAACCTAATTTGATTTGAGCCGAGCGAAATAAAGAATGCAATATTGTGATTCGTTTGGGTAATTCTGACTCGATCGGATTTCAGAACATAGGAGAGTAGGTGATCAGTGGACGGAGCTAGAATTTCGAGGAAATAACGCTACCGATTTCCTCAGCGCGAATTTTGTCGAATAACCAAAGTAAAAATGTGCCTATGAGGTAATCCTCGTTTTTGCCATTCAATCTCATACATCCAGCTGGGAACGAATATGTGTAATGTGGTAATGGAGCTCCTTGAAGACTTCATTCTTTGTTTGAATACACGTGCTGTAATATCATGACAATGCATGGGTTTTGGCCTGGCAATGGCAAAGGCTGTGTCGGTTTTGCTCATGATAGCGTCTCGCAAGTGAATGTATTCTTTTTCACGCCGCTTCTGTCGGATGAATCGCAGTCGTTCGCTCTCTACCTTTGCGTATATGTCGACCATAAATTGTTGACATAGCTAGCGACATCGCAGAATGACATTGTCCTGATCACGTCGAATCATCATACGATACATGTAAAAACACACATTGTTAGTTTCATATCCTTTAACCATAAGTTCATAAATAATAATTCAAAATGAGTAATTATGTTCATAATGAATGAAGTATCTGGCGCAGGATCCCGTTTTTTAGAGTTTGTGCAATATTCGTGTGGTCTATTCAGAACGGTCAGTTTTCGTCAAAGAGATTCCTTGTGACTTGCCCTGTGGCCACACGTATTGTAGAGTTTGTCACTGCGTTGAGACGGCAAACGTTAGGAACGTTAGTACAATCGAAGAAAAAGATAGAAAACATCGTATGAACGATGTTTGTCGATGATGAACTCTATATTATTGTTTCATCTTCGAATCACAATTTCTTGCGTCGCTGTGCAGTCGCTAGTAATGTCTTCAACAACATTCGCATTGGATATATACACGTGTTCTTCAGCTGGTGTTTTTCTATATTTTATTGTGCACATTCAAAAAGCTCGCCATGTGTGCTCGCGATGTGTCTGGCTTTAGAAGAATTGAGGTTAATTGTGCAAGTTCGATGAAGCGAACGCTGCGGCATCTGACATTTTTCGTTTCCCAACGCGACGTTTCTAAGTGGAGCCCAATTTGCGGATAAATTATTAAATGAAGGTCAAACTTAGTTTGCAGACAACTTTTTCATGATCTAGCAATATTTTTTTTCTCAATTTGAGGACGAATTGACAACAATTACACATGCCAAAGTCATGTTATATGGGTTTCGCAAAAAACTGCAGTACAGACAATCCGAACTATAGATAAATAAAAAGTATAGTATAAACATTATAATGATATGGTTATCATTTTATTATTTTTCTACATATGCTATAGTTACATTTAGGTGCCTATCAAATCCCATTTAAAAATCCTATTCAATTTGAACGATGAAAGTGTCATCCATATCTGGGTGACGGGGCGATGAACGTGTTAACAACGTAAATAGATTGGCTCTATGTGAAAAACGAACGACGATTTAGTTATTTGGATATTGTTTATACATAAATACTAAAGTCGCTATGAAAAAAACATATATATGGGCTTTTTTGTATTTCAGAAGCCGAATTAAGAAAAACGCGAAAAAGCACTCCTCAATTTTAATTGGTTGAATGATGATGAATAGTTAAATTTTGGAGTAGTTGCCATCTTATAAAAAAGCTTGAAAAAATTTCAGAGGGTTGAAGCAGCGACCTGTTAATTTGGCGTGGAATTTCTCATTTGAAAATTTAGTCCCGGTTGAGATGATTCATTTATTCATTCCGTAGGATTTTTGAAAATCGTGCCATCAATTGACGTGTACAGAAACTGTCTCGTCGATGAATAATTTATCTGGCGCCCATTCTTCGCTCTCTAAGCCATACCCACAGTATAATTTTGAAGCCTACCGAGAAGGTTCCAAGAGTGTTACTAATTTTAACCATTCTAATTAGGCACCTAATTGCGCTACACAAGTGTCAACAGTTTGCCAAATGGATCTGCATTATTGATGTGAGATTCCCCGCGGGTGTAAACAGCGTAAATAATTCAGCAAATCGGTCTACCGATTATCGGTTTCAAATGCTATCCACATGCCCACAGCGGGTACATTCTGCATCCCGATATTGTTGGAGGAGATTCACTTGTACGCGGACATGGACATTTTGGACTGCCCGTTGATATCGGTAAACGCTCGCGTTTGGCGGTTTTGGTCGTTCGTGCTGAAGCATGATTACATGCGCTACATTAGCATCATCCCGGTCAGCGTGATGAATGTGTTCATGTTCGCGGATCTGTACCAGGCCTGGGGCAACATGGATGTGCTGATTATAAACGCGTATTTCGCGGTGTTGTACTTTAACGCGGTGGTGAGCAGTTTTTGTGGTGCTTTCGAATCGTTGCCCATATCTATTTCGACTCTTTGCAGCTGCGAACGCTGATTTTGGTTCATAATCATGAGACGTACGAAGGATTCTTGAGTCGAATCGCTTCAGTGTATTTGGAAATTTCAGTAAGTGATTCAATCTGGTAAAAACTCTAACCTCTACTCATAATCTTCTACGTTTCAATATCCACTCATAAAGCTGATAGATGATGACGTCGTTCAGAAGCTGGTCCGGGATTACACAAAGCGAGCGAGGCTGCTTTCAATCTCCAATCTTGCCTTGGGAGCCATCATAAGTACGTGTTTTGTGGTGTATCCTTTGTTCACCGGTCAGCGAGGACTACCGTACGGCATGTTTATCCCGGGGATAAACAACTACGAGTCGCCACAGTACGAGATCTTTTACGTCATGCAAGCCGTGCTCACATTTCCTGGATGTTGTATGTACATCCCCTTCACCAGTTTTTTCGCAACATCTACCTTATTTGGGCTGGTGCAGATTAAAACTCTGCAGCGTCAGTTGCGGACCTTCAAGGAAGAATCGATGACAGATGGCAACGCGGAAAAATTGAAAGCGAAGATGGTCAAATTCGTACAGCACCATAGAAGAATAATTACCTATGTTTCTGAAATGAACGATTTGGTGACCTACATTTGTCTGCTCGAGTTCCTCTCCTTCGGAATGATGCTCTGCGCGCTACTGTTTCTGCTAAATATTGTGGGTTTAAACTATCCCCTTAGGATTTAATGAATATTTTCATCAGATCCACATTTCAGATTGATAATCAAGCTCAAATCATCATCGTGGCGGCTTACATTTTCATGATAATCTCCCAGATTTTCGCCTTCTACTGGCATGCAAACGAGGTTCGCGAGGAGAGCATGGGAATCGCCGAGGCCGCTTATTGTGGCCCTTGGGTTGAGCTCGAAGATTCAATTAAGAAAATGCTGCTGCTGATAACGCTGCGGGCACAGCAGCCGCTGGAGGCAAGTGGCACTCATCCAGTCCTCGGTGGAATTTATTATCCGTTATCCTAGTTACCATTCCATCCCTCGTTTTCGTTTCAGATCACCGTGGGGAATGTGTATGCGATGACTTTGGAGATGTTCCAATCGCTGCTGAATGCATCTTACTCGTATTTCACCCTGCTTCGACGCGTTTATAATTAAAAAAGCAAAAAAAGTTGAAGTCTGCACAGTTTCCTCGCACTTTGGTTGTGTTGTTGTTGATTTGGCGAAGCACAATTCATCTCGGGGCCTAAACTGGGTCAACCGTACCTCCCTGTTAACTTTCAATATTGCACTCTATAGAGACATACTCTGTAACAGTAATCGTTGCACTCAACTGCTCTTATGCTTGAAACTTTAAATAAAAATGTTTCAATTGATTCATTCCATTTGAAGAGTCTGTTGAAAGAATGTAATTGAAGAATGAAACATAGAATAATGATTATTTCGCTTTGAATAAGAATGCATTTGGTGATCTGTGAGGAAATTTATAAGGTAACATAAAATTTAACTGAATAGTGGTTCCATAATTATTGATTTTGAAGGAAAATATTTGCAAGTTCTCAACTAACATAACAATCAAAACGTCAGCTTCTTAATTTATTAGTTTAGCTGATTCCAGCGCAATTTGATGAGTTGTTCTTTTTTCCTACAAACGCGAATACGTTTGCAAAAAATCGGTCCAAAAAGAAATGCGCTCGCTTTCTTTTTCATTTTTAACAATTTAATTTTGAAACAATACCGACTACTTCGAGTTTGATACATCCGTTTCTTGTTTTATGGTGTAGAATTATAATCTGGAAGAGTTTTGTAGTTCATTTGACTTACATTTTATTTCAATGACTCCGGATTTATTTGCACAGATAGGATTTCAGAATAATTGGGCATATATCCCGTCGTATTTCGACAGCGCTTACTGAAATTTTCTTTCTATCATGGTACAAGAAAGCTATCCAATTCTTCTCAACTTTAAAGTCAATAACTATAAGAGGTGAAATTATTGCTATTTCAAACTATCATTGAAGTGGACAGAAATTTGGAACGTGTTCTAAATGGTTGGTTTTAATCGAACTCGATGAATTTAATCCAAAGTGGATCCCTCTGGATGGAAGCCAACTTCAAAGTATAAAATAAAAGAAGGTTGACTCTGCTCAAACATGTCGTATTCCGAAGATGAACATTATTAAACTGGATGCTGAAACGGATACAAAGAATTATCTCCCTTGAGGTTTATAAATTTTCTTGCTTAATTTTGCGATTTATCTCGGGAGAGCAAATGTGTAGTGAGAGTAACTACTGTTGTAAAATTTCACTTTTGAAATATTTCTCTCGCAGTTTAATGGTACTAGATGTGATTTAAATTGGGAATAGGGTTTACAATATGCGGATAACTTATTTTCTAATGAACTGCCGCAACACAAACTATGGACTTGGCAAAAGTTTAACTCTTTTTCAAATTATTCATCATGTGCCTGTTCCATTCTATATTATTATTCATCATATTCCATTTAATTGACGGAAAGAATTTTGGTTTGGAAACTTGGTGCTCTGAATGAGTTAGAAATCAGGACATATTCTCCTAAACGTTGTTGTGAAATAATCGTAGTATATCAAAGAGAACTTGGCAACAAATTAGATTCCAGTGAACCGAATCCTGCATCAAAAGAACACTACGATCAAGAGATAGGCTAAACAGATTTGTCATTCAGAGAAATAAAAATCTGATTGTTGGCTTGGAACAGCCGTTGAAAATAATTCTCTGAGATTGAAGTTCACTCACCTTCACCGGTGATTGTGTTGTGTGAATTCTTTCTTCAAACTTTACTACCATTCCAGCGTTGATAAATCTCATTTTCTGAACTCGAGTTGGAATAATAGGTTACGGACTTTTTTTTATCCCAAGTGCTGTTACGAAGTTTATCTTTTTGCGGTCGTTTGTCTATTCTCAGCCACCATAGCAAGAAGTATACTAATTTTTTACTTTTTGCAACAATACTCTTTTTCAAGAAGTATTTTAATGCCTAGAGATACTGTTCAAGAATCCAAACGATGCTCCTATGAATAATACATAACGGTAATCAGTATAAACAAAAGTTGTCACCCATGCTTGAGGTGCGGCAAAGAGCATTGTATGTTCAAAAAAAAAAACAACTGAACTGCCGTTTAGGGACTGTTTCGAAAAATATCATACGAATTATAGCAACTATTTTGATATCAAAACAAAACATTAGAACACATGTTTAGTAAATACTTACCTGACGTTTACATAAAAATGAATAAATCTTGTTCATCTTTCATAATCTCCCAAATTATACATATTCTGCATACAAGTGCATAGTTTGACATCACTGCTTTTTCAATTAAAAATAATTCCGACCGCAAAGGCGCTACTTGCTACATACGGTCCAATTGAGAGTCAGGTTTGGTAAGCATTTAATCTCTTATTTGGAACCTGTGAAATGGTTGCCTAGATCATGTTATTTAGACAAATTTTTGAGGGGATGAACATAACCGACAGAGAAAAAGAATTCGAACAGCAACATGAGGCTGAGCGTTGTCATGACGCACTAGTATCGACTCGTGTCTGTTCGCTTGATCCGGATGTTTTTCGGCAATAGCTCGCTTGAGCGGATCAATTGTTACCTGTAGAAGTCTCCTATGATCGTTTGACCGGGTTTTAGTAGCTCATAGCTGATCACCCTCTTGATCCCACCAAATACAGAGCATTACTTTGGCATCGTGGTCATTCGGTTAATGTTCCTTGTTACACGAGCTTTGTATACGATCTTTTGCTTTTGGGATTGTCTTAGTGAATCTATTTTTCGACCTTGTTAACGTTTTTCCACTGCCTAAACAATACTCTAGTGCAGCGGCACTCAACCTTTTTTTTCCGAAGGGGCCACAAACAAGTGTTAGTCATGGTATCACGGGCCGCAAAAAAAAATTAAGAAGAGTGATGTCCAAGAAACGACAGCATTGTTAACATAGAACTAAGAAATCATTAGAACAAATATTAAAGAAATCCAATCAGAAAACTCTTCGATATCAATTTTTAATCGCAATAATAATGGCCGATAAATGAGTGCTTTCACTGAGTGATTAGCGCGAACGTTTCGTGAAGCAATTTTAGTAGATTCTCAAATTAATTCTAAGCATTAATATGCACTGTACTGTCTGTCTCTCAGCAAAATTACATCTCCAACGTAGAACAAAACATCTCAAAAGCCGCAGAACGGCAGAAAATCTCTTTTAACCCGGAAAAAATAACTGATATCACGAAAATAGAATCCTAAATATAGGACATTGCTCCGTCCGATTATTATCTTTTTCGATCGATGCATCATGGCCTGGTTGACCGGAACTTCTCCAATTTTGATGAGCTAAGGTTGCAATATTTTCTCTAGCCACATTTTCCGTAGAACGAATACTGCATCTGTATTTCGTGCAACCGATTTACACTCGTAACGGGAACACGAAAAAAAATGTGTATTCTTCCCGTGTTTCTTATTTTGAATAATTCGTGGATATGGGAACCGTATTGTAACGTAGCGAAATAATTTTTTCCGAATTTCCGATTTGATTGGAATGCAAACCATCAAAATCAGTTCAGAACTAAAATAAGCACTAACGTTAAAACTATTGAAAAATAGATGATTTTTATTTTCATATCCATATTTTTATTTTTATTCACTAACGTCAACAGGATTAGCCCTAATGATCGGATTAAATATATTTAATAGATATTTCATCTACTAATACTACTTAACTAGACAACTGACTAATTTGTAAATGTCCAATGTGTAATGTGTCAAACTCCATTCTTCTCATCTCATGTGTTCTAGATGATTTCTAAAGTTTTCGTGATTGTTACACATACAGAAATGGTTACGGGCCAGGCGGGCCAACCAAAAGAGTCCGGTGGGCCGCAGGTTTAGTATAGTTGCTCTAATGTAACAAAAATTTATTTTTACAAAAAATCACAACTTTTAAACTGGCTTATCTATTTTGAAAAAAATATTACACTTGGGAAAAAATAAGATTCTTGTCGCATAGATCTAATCAAGTCGAGTCGTGGAGAAATATTGAACGAAGACTGAAAACATGTTAAATTGGAAATATAATAACTCAAAAACGAAAAAAAAAACACATTTCTGATTTTTGGATATGTTTTTTTGGAAATCTTCAGCTCCCAAGAAAAAATATTTCAAAAAATATAGCGCCCTGTAGTCCAAAGCCATGTAAACAACTAAAAATGAATGCAATCGATCATTATGTAAACCAAATCCAATAAAAAGACTAGCTAAAAGGTTTGATATGATCGATCATCTGAATCGGCCCAGTAGTTCAAAATTTATGATTTTTTTTAAATTCGTTTATTTTTACAGGCTTAGTTATATAAGTTTAAAGGAGCCGAATTCTTAAATATATTTTTAAAACTATATGTATATATATAAACAATTTTGTGTTTATATATAAATATGTATATATATATAAACAATGTGGGAAACCGATTACTCGCGGGGGACTCGAGTTTAGAAAGGTGACATATTTTTTCAGGAAAAGGATGGGATATAAGGAAATTATTACAATGTTGATAATCACACACACACACACACACACACACACACACACCGGGCGGCTGTGACGGGTTGCGCGTCAAGTTGGAGGGCAATTCCTAATCGGTTCACGTCTCGACGGGTAAATGGATGCCTGCGAAGAGGACATCAGCGCAGTGGAATTAATAACGAATAGAAAGGAAAAAATATTGAGAAAAAGGGAAGGACAACGCTAGTTAGCGTTGAAAACTCGACAAGTGCATGAGCACAGCCGCCCCCTGAAGTAGTCGCCTAGATGTGGTCCCAGGGGGAATAAGGCAACGAGTAGAGGGCTTGGTTTTTGTGGGTGCGATCCCCACTCGACGTCTGGGTTAACCCTTCCCAGGTAAGGCTGGTAGAGCGTTCCTCACCTCTTTAAAAAAAAAAAAAAACACACACACACACACACTCAATTCTTAAATCTAAAAAGTTATGATTTTAAAAAAAGTCATTTTTTGAAAAAAAATAAAGTGGAAAAAATGATTTTCGGACCATCCTAAAAAGAAGATGAGCACCCTTATAAAAATTTAAAAATGCGCGTCTATATATAAACTATGTCGGTTTGGCATGGAATGGCTGTATATGTAGATAACAAGGGAAGTACAAATATGATCGAAGATTTGAAAGACATGGTTATTATAACAAATTGTGTGACCCCAACTACACAGAGTTTGATTTAGGTTGGCCACCTGCATCTGCAATCTGTACATGTACATTGAGTATACTGCAGCATACTCAATCAAAACTCCGTTCTGAAAAGAAGCCTTTTTCAATCCGCGAATCGTCATCCTTTCGGAAGCTTGTAGGTACGCACAGCCTTTTTCAATACATTGTTATGTGGGTCAGCATGACGAGAGACGGATAAAAACCATGCGAAGCCTTGCAAATAGTAAAAATCTGAAGTGTGTAATACAACCGCAAGGTAGATGTAGGACTACCGCTGGCTCTGTGATCATTTGTTTGAAAGTTTTACTTATTAGTGTATGAGTGGACGATTGTTATCAACATGAAATTCAAATACAGCAAAAAGGAACTTTTGGATACGATTGCATCACGGGAACCAAATGCGCAAATCTTCCTTTGCCCGAGCGCTTTTTCAAGTGAGTAAAAGAAATCACAGCCTGATTGTTACTAGATTGTTATGATTTCAATAGCCTGTTTCCAAAGATTTTTTTAATCTATTGAAACGATTTTTTGGGCCAATAAGTGACAGTCATATAACTCTTTGGCATTTTATCTTTCGAATGAAGTGATTATTATACCACTCCGTTCAGCCGGTAAAGAGGTATTAACGTTCAAAACCTTGCATTCCAGCGTCACTCTATCGTTTTCGAATCTTTCAAGTTACACTCCGGTACAGAAATGAAAGACGCAGTCCTACGTCAAAATTGTGTGCACATAGAAGTTGGACAGTGACCGCATTTTCTAGGAATGGTTACATAGGGTTGGTACAAATTGAGTCGACGGCGACTAGTTTCGATAGTATACGAAATATGTTCCAAGAACATAACAAGCAAAAGGTTATTAAACCTCAAAAAATCATTTTTGAATCTAAATGAATAAAAATACCAAAAAATTCCCAATTACATTATCGTAACGCCTGTTATAATACTTAAATGCTGTTGACATTTTAGTTTCGCTAGGATAGTGTATTTAGACGAAGGTATCACAGAAAATGGCGACCTAGGGTTGTATTCTCCAGATAGAAAGTAGAACACACAGAGCATTGAAAATATACAACCTTTTCTCCTGTAGTTTATCTTGTTGTGCCGTGGACTTATTAGTATGTATTGCAGGTGGTCAACTGTTCTTCGGTGTGGAACGAGGGAAGAATACTTGTCATGATGGTCACCAGAATGGACGATTTCAAGGGCTGTTGCAGGCTGTGTGTACATGGTTTGTAGATTTGTGAGCTGTAGACATCAACATCAAAATAAACCAAAATGAAGGATATCTGCACGGAGCTCATTACGTATTCTTCCCAATCAGTTCGTTACGAGAGCATTGATTTAATCTCCAGCTCACGCCAAATGTCCCAAAATAGGAAAAATCAGTATCCGTCGGTGCAGGCTGTACATCTACGGCTAACCAATTCCCCAAATCTCAAACGGAAATCACTCCACATCACTTCTCTTCGCATCAAACACCAATCAATCATCGGACCGGTGGAACTCTCGGAAGTCCCAAATGAACGAACGAGGCGTCAGCTCTGGCGTCAACTGTTATTAATCTTCATTTTCATCTACGTTTCCATTCTGTTTCCCCGGAAATTCTCCCTAACGGATGTCTTGCAATCAAAACGCCATTGGACGGGATGTGACAAACCGAGGAAAAGAACTCCTGGACAGGGCATATTTATATTCTAGCTGTTGTGTGTTGGCTAGCGATAACTTTACCCATGTTTCGAGAATTGAAATCAGATTATCGGAGATCTCTCCTCGCATCGTAACCTTGAACAAAAGATTATGTTTTCATGCACGTAGCTTAGAAATTGTCGATGTTATCGGTAGCTCCAGGGATTCAAGGTAAGATAACTTGTTTCTAGAGTGGATCTAGATTAGAAGATGCATTTGGAATATTGATTACGTGTTTCGTTACATGTACAGAACCTGAGTGACATAATCAATCCTGTGTCGACAAATTTGTTTTCCATTTTCCAGAAGTCTCTTGAAGTAGCTAACGAACAAGCATCGAATATTGATTGGATTCAATGCAGATGTCAACGTCAACCACAATAATCTACAACTGAGCCGATGCAGTTTAATTGCTGGTGGTTTGCAATTGTGTTAATGCAAATATCAACCCGCAAGTGGCTTCCGCGCTGTCATAGGAATGATTGATGAAACAAGCAACATAACAACTTCAGCATGACATAGCAGGAGTTTCGAGCCGTTGGAGGAGTCCATTAAACTGAACTGTTGGATTTGTTTGTTTCCACTTCGGGAGATAGTGTATTTCGACTGAAAGTTGGAGAAGCATTCTGCTCCAGTGCTGTTGTGTTGAAACTTGTTTGGAGCTGTTAATTCTTATTGAAAATTGGAGTGGAATAGGATAAAGTTTGTTTTCTCCTTGAGCGAATCGTGCTTGGAATTTGAATGGAGCATCGCCACGAGAGCTAGTGTGAAGTAAGTTTTGTTTTAGTTCAGTCGATGTGACGCACTGCCAACATTGTATTGTATCGCAGTAGGAATAAATATACGTTGAGATTGAACAGTAGCTGCTTATCGCTAACTCCAGTTCTTATTTTGGTAGATTCTATCACGAACATAATTAAATTATTTTAGAGCAAACCTACTGCAAAGGGTTTAGGATAGCAAATTGAAGGCGAAAGTTCCGAAGAACAGTAGTTTTTTTGCGTCACGCGTTCCCAATAATAGGCAAGAAGTTTGGAACCACATAAAAAAAATGGTCAATGAATATCGCTACTCGTAGTTTACTAACGTCGACATGTCAGCAGAAATTCCATTGAGTCTCGCGCAAAAAATTGTAAAGGGTGTGTCACATCAAATTGCATCACGGAAAAAACGCTGTAGAAATTTAATTTTTAGGAATTATATCTTCAGCTTTCGCTTATAATCAGATAAAAGTGTATAGATCACGTTGGCCATGCTTCACTGTCAATTTTTCGTAAATTTGGAAGAATGTCGTCGAATGAAAAAGAGCGTCGTTAATTAATCCTGCGCACTCATTTCGAGAATCCGGAGTTGTCACATCGGGACATCGGTAAGATGCTGGGAATCGTCCAATCCACGGTCAGCAGAGTACTAAAACGATATTCCGAGAACCTAACCATCGACCGGAAGGTGAAGAACGGCAAAAATGGATGCTCCGTCAGTGAAAAAGATCACAAGCGCGTAGTTAAGCAGTTTAGACGTGATCCGAGAAGTTCGGTCCGGGATGTCGCCAATAAGCTGAATTTGTCAAGTTCATTCGTCCAGCGGACCAAGCAGCGGAAGGGCCTGCGTACATACAAGGTTCAGAAGGCTCTTAACCGCGACGAAAGGCAAAACATGGTGGGGAATACGCGAGCCCGGAAGCTGTACACCAAAATGCTGACGAAGCCGCATTGCCTGGTAATGGACGACGAAACCTACGTCAAAGCGGACCTTCGTCAGCTGCCGGGCCTGTTGTTCTTCTCCGCAGAGGACAAACTCAGCGTTCCGGAGGAGATTCGCAAGCAGAAACTATCCAAGTTTGCCAAAAAGTACATGGTGTGGCAAGCGATCTGCTCTTGCGGAGAGCGAAGCGCCCCCTTCGTGATGACCGGCACGGTAAACGGGCAGGTTTACCTTAAGGAGTGCCTACAGAAGCGCTTACTACCACTATTGAAGCAGCACGAGGGCCCGACCATCTTCTGGCCGGATCTCGCTTCGTGCCACTATTCAAAGGACGTGTTGGAGTGGTACGAAGTCAACGGGGTCACCTTCGTGCCAAAGGAAATGAACCCGCCCAACGCGCCGGAGCTTCGCCCAATAGAGAAATAGTTTTTTTTTATCTCATTTATTTATTTGTTAGGCTCATTAGCATTTTAGCTGTAACAGAGCCGGGTTTCAATCGTGTACATGTACATATGTTTATGTTTCTATAAATTGTAAATTACACAGAAGTTAGTAGTAGCCATTTAGGCGTTAAGTTTTCTGTTCCATTACATTATGGTAAATTACACAGTAGTAGCCATTTAGGCGTAAGGGTATTCTTTCTGTTCATCCATTGTTCAGCAGACCGGACAGCGGAGACAGTTGATATTGATCATTGTTGAGTTATTTATAGAACAGCAGCCCGATGTGTCTTGCAGAGCAGAGCAGTTGTATGGATGAATCGATCTTATTTCGACCGTGGATCGATTTCCATCGCTAATGATGGTTGCGTGGACGTAGTTATTCTATAACAACACAAAGATGGTCAATTGAGGGCCCTGAGTTTGAACTAGAGAAATATTGGGCGATTATGAAGCAGGCCCTCCGGAAGAACCCAAAAGTTGTCAAATCGGAGGCGGACTTCAAGAGAAAATGGATTTCTGTTAAAAAAAAACTACAACCTGACGTTGTACAGAACCTTATGGACGGTGTAAAGAGGAAGGTGCGAGCATACGGGCTTGGGCTCGAAGTATGAATAAAAAGAAAATGCCAAAAGTTGTTTAATAGTTTTTATTTTACTGTCTAAAATTTTCAAAAGGATCGGTCTACTGGGCGAATTTCTACAGCGTTTTTTCCGTGATGCAATTTGATGTGACACACCCTTTATTCAGGGATACATTTATATCTGAATGTATGTATGTATGTGACAACATGACTTTCGAGTGTGTGTCTTAACATCACTAGCATTTGGCGGAAAATAAATAAAAGAGCAAATAATAGGAAAGATTAAACGTTTAGTCGTTTCGTTTCTCGTTTCTTGAACAATTCACTGCTGATGGCTAGAAAACGCTAAATGCACAATTTGTCCCAAAGGTTTGTATTTCTTCTCTGAAGAGCGCGGACGAATTGCTTCTGGTTGGTGGAGCAAAAAAGGCAATGAAAAGTTTCTCTTCCTTCCTGTATTTTCTTTCTTCACTTTATTTTTTTTCAATTCAGTATGAGGCTTCTTCTGAAGATTGTTTTTAACTCGAGATGAGAAGTTTTACTATCTGATGTTTCATTCGTGTTCTATTGCAATGACTGAGCAAGCTCATGTGGGTGGGCTTATGGTAAAGGGGCACACGAGAGTGTTCCTTTTTTCGATATCATATTACGTTCGAAAGGATTTTGTTCAAAGAGTGCATCGAAGAGCAGCTTGGAAGTTGATATGATTATGGTGCAGTGACATTATTGAATATGTTGTTTGTTTGTCGCACATTGTTACACATTAATGCAAAATGGTGGGCAAACTACTACTCATGGAAAACACATTGCCGTGCTGCGTGCGCTTGAGTTAACAAGTTTAAAATCTGTGTTGGGATCTTCCACATCCGGTTCATTTGAGAAAATATCTAGCTCTGAGAATTAAATTAACAAAGTTATTAAACCCCATGTTGAGAACCTCTTCATAAATTCGAGTATTCCTTCCACGGAATCACCGAGAATAGGATCTACTGAGTTGGAGCACCCTGGAATATTAATGCCATTCGACGTGACAAATCCCCGTGTTTTCTAGTCTCTCCTTGTATTACGATCTCATTTAATTTAGTTTTCGACAGAATTTACACCGACTACTGAAAGTGTTCATCTAAGTTTATTCTAAAATTTTGCAATAAACCTTCTGGGTCGATTATTGATTGCATGTTTCAATACTATTGGCCATTCATTTGTTTGTAAAGACAGAAACTGTGGATTAATACTTTCTCCTGCCAGTGTTGTTTCTGTTCCCGACGACGTTGACTGAATAACAACTTTTAGCTCACCGGCAGTGAAGCAGGAATTGACAGATGAATGATGAGAAGTTGCTTCGGAGATGTAAAAATGACAGAAAGGTGCTTGCTTGACATCGCCTCATTTTAGTTTATTCAACGTGATCATTTTAACAAGAAAGTAGAGATGCGTCTACATATCTGGAAATTTGTGACTTATTAAAAAAATGTTCTCCCTTTTTTAAAGTGTTTTAGGGAAAGATTCGAAACCTCGAACAGCAAGCAAATGAACACATACAGATCGGACTCGATTATATATGATTCGTTTATATACAATTTTGGAATCGATTATATACAGTATGAGAAGATTTTTTTTAATATTTGAAATACAGGGCGGACTCGACTTTATACTGTTTTCAATTTCTTTTCACTGTATATAATTAAATCCTGTACATAATTGAGTCGATCTCACATAAAAAATTACATACCCTGTGATCAGAAATTACAGTTTTTTTTTATTTATACGTACCATGCATGCGGGACATGCGGAGGACATGTGTCATCCATCCATCATATTTTTAAGGAGATAAAATAAATTTGCCTGAAATTTAACTCTATTTTTATTTATTTAATAATTCCCGGTACTTTCTGATCATAGGGATCCGCAGATTTTCAAAATGTGATAGAGAATTATATTTGAAAAAAAAATCCTTCTACGCATATGTTCGAACTTTGTTATTGAACTTCTTTTTTGTTTCAAGCTCTATTGGCTAAAACTGGCTCTACATCAAGAAGTACAATATGTAGGAGGATTCTGTTGCTACTATTCGAAAGATAGTAATTTCAGTACAGGATATAGTTGTGAAATATCTGAATTAATTGATTTAAATAACATTTTGGGAGTGAAAAACACAGAAGGTAGTGGTTATTACTAAATTTACCACAAAAATGCATGACAAATATGATTGTTTCTTGGGAGGCGATCTGGCGTAGTGGTAACATCCATGTCTCTCACGCTAAAGGTCACGAGTTCAATTCTCACTCCCGACATTCTTCCAAAAATGGAAGTAAAAAGTGACGAACCAACCAAATGAGTTGAAAATCACTATAATACAGATGAAAAAAAAAATGATTGTTTCTATCAATCAAATTAAAGCTCACTAACTGTTCTGCAATTTGTTCTTTGACACCCAATTTCTATCTTTCCTAATGCAATTTCATTTCATAAAGTTCCTGACGATTCTTCGATTAAAATCGTCAAAAATTCTTACTGGAAGCTGAAAAGGGCGTATCGATTTTAGTAAGAGAAATCTTTGATAATTTAAATTTAAAAAACTATGAGTCGTATCGAAATAGTGTCTTATAGAAAGTTATAGAGTTTTGATGTTAGAACGTGAAAAAAAAAAAAAAAAAAAAAATATATATATATATATATATATATATATATATATATATATATAGAGGTTTTTCTCGGTGACCTCCTCAGGTTTCTCATGGATCCTTCGTCTTTAAATATAAAAATATTTGAAGAATAAGAGCTTTAATATCATACTAAGATTCCCTGCTTAAATCGCCGAAAATTGCACAACGATAATGATTTGCTAGTCCCATGCGTCATTCTGTGTGTTCTTTGTGCAATTTGCTTGGTTCAGGTCAATCACGAGAGCAACTACGAATTGTACAGTCTACCCAAGATCAAGCCCAAGCTCAAGCAATGTGGGGTTATATGGTCATGTTTCGGTGGAGTGAATTGGTCATACATGTATGAGACTTTTCTTTGACCTAATCGGTTCCAGATGCCGCGGGATTACAAAAAAAAAAAGAATGGACAGACAACGTTAGAAGAAGGAAGAGCGTGAACACACACCTTTAAGGACGGATTTTATTTGTACAAAGCATCGGAACAGTTTGTAAATACACGAACAACAGTTAATAGATTCATGCAGAATTCGAAATGATATCAGTGCAATTTTGATGGTTTGGCTTCTGACCAGGTGTCTTGGTGGTATCGGTCCCAGAACACGGTTAATGATTGTGATATTATGCTGAATTACTTAACATGAACATAAGTATGTTTTTTTCGATCCAAATCACCTCACATCAAATTTTAATGTCAAAAAATCATCTCTTTTATTTCATTACATATTTGATAGTTTGAAGCTTGATATAATGATTAAGCATGATTGATTGAGAGAAAACAAGTGTACCTCAGTGCACAATGTGACTTTTTTCATTTAGACCGTATTGGTTCGGGAATATTAGGCGATTCGCTTTGGGGCCACAAATTGCCCCCACTTACCCTACCGACACCTCGATCTGCTATCTCCGTTATCCGATATCCTTATCTCAAATGAACAAACGATAAACAACTGTTGCCGAAAGGCAAAAAGAAAGAAAGAATGAAACGCAAAATGTCAATTGATGTCAGAGTGCGAAAAGATTTTGAAAGTTTCAGTGGCTTGGTTCGAGTATTGAAAAAAGAAATACAACAATTTTTTTTGAATTAATATTATTGTAAACCTCAATTTTACATATTTTCGTTTTTAACTTATAGTATATGATTAAATTTCTTCCTAAGTTATATGTGTGTTGCGTGTTCGTAGAGATAAGTATATAAGAAATGTTCGTAAACCTAGTGTTCAAGAATGCTCTTTTATTTGTGCATTTGATACCTTTCATGAAGGAACTAATAACAAAAACACACCTATGTGGAAAGTCCTACGTCGAATCCCATCGATTGAGGAATCGTTGATTCTTTGGAGGATTGCTTGAAGTCTGAGTTGAGAGCTCACAATGATCCGGGAAAAGTAGCAAAGTTCACGAAGAAAATGAACGAGTCGGAGCTATGACCTGTGCAAAGTAGCGGTCATGGTACCGTGAAGCGTAAAGCGAGCACTGATGATGACTTTTGAAACAATCAGTAGTGGACTTTGTGAAGAAACGAAGAGTAGAGCGCCTCAGCACTAGAGAGCAGTCCGAAGAAGAAGAGACTTGATAAACCTCTCGATTGGTTGATTCCGTAGAATCAAGTTGTTTTGAAAGCTATGTATCCGAAGTGACGACTAACGGGAATCCCAACGAAAAGACCAGACAAGAGTTCCACCTTCGGAACCGAGTCAAGTGGAAAACGCGACTCGGGTTGTAAATACTTGTATAAATTAGTAGTAGATTAGTTTATTAGTTTTTTCCTAGTTCCCTAACCCTTATTTTCTAGTATTAGTCTTATATCTAGTTAGGTTAGTTAGTTAATTTATTTAAAAATATAGTCACTCACGGTTTTTTCTTTGTTTGTGTTCCATATTTTTTTCGCTTGTTTTTGTTCTCTCGTTATTTTTCCGTTCCAGTTTATTTTTGTTTTTGTTCGAAGAAATTCTCTCGGTTTAGTTTATTATGTTTTCGTCACTTTAGTTCCTAAAATAATATGTAAAAATTAATAAATATTTAGATTTAATAAGTTACTTGTTATTATTATCGTTGTGGTTCCGGTTCGTCACTGTCCTCCAGCTCGCATCCTTTGTCCCATCCTGTAGAATAGTCCCGAATCAGTGTCCTGTCCCAGATGCTCCCGTTTATGTGATGTATTTTTCAGTTGTTGTCCATAGCTGCTGCCATCCTTTCCCGTTTTCTATTTGTTTTTCTTGGATTAATTTCTCGAATATCCTTGTTAAGTCCTCTGTTTCCTCCAGTTGTTGTCGAGAATTGTCCTGTCCTAGCCCTTTCCAGTGTTTTGGTCCCCATCCTAGTCGTCCTCGTCCTTCGTTCGGTCGTTTCCCCAGCAACATTCCAGTCCAATCGATGATGCTGCTCCCCTTGTCGAACCTAATCTGAAAAAAAGAGAAGAGAAAAAAGCTTAACATCGTAAAATTGGAACGACTCCCCACTCTACATTGTTGTGCCGAATCGGTCCCAGAAAATGCTGTCGACAACGATGCCGACTTCGAGCCATATTGCAATAATTCTGTCGACCCAACCTTCGCATTCGACCACCAATTACGAGCCAAAACTGTGCCAATCTGGCACAACGTCGACCGATGGAAGTACTACTCGACCCTTATTATGGCTTAATCTGTTCTCTTGCAATAAGAAACAAAAAAAAAGAAGACCACCGTTGTTTATAAAAAATTATTTTGTTCTTGTTATAATAGTTATTATAGTGAAATCTATAAATTATAAGATTACAAAGATGAAAATATAAAAAATACAATAATCTGAAGGCTCTAGTGTTTGTGCGTTTTAGTCGCTATTGCCCGGCGTTTCTCTAGCTCATCGATCATAAGCAAAACATGCTCAGCATCCATATGCAAAAATCAAGACATAACGACCTCTTAGAATAGTAGTTAATCTTCACTGTTACGATATCCTATACCATTCGTAGCGTTTGTATCGTCATAAACGAAATTCCAACAGGTGCTTTCATTCATCAGAAATTTCCTCGTTCGATTGTGTTCGTCACATTCGTGCTCCATATCGACAGCAGGAGCATTTAGCATAAATCATTGATACGGGATACGTTGGATACGTTGAATCATGGATATGAATTCAGTTTGCTGTTAAACAGACTTGCAATAAACCACCTGAAATACAAAGTATGTCAAGAAGAAAAGCATAAATGCAATATATAATCATTCATTTACCTATTCTACATTTTCATATATTTCTATATAGGGATTATAGGAAACATAGAGATTGCGTTGATTTCTTGAAGTAAAGTGGCACATCCTCATAATCATAAATAATATATGGATTTGTGCTTGTCAATTATTCAAGTGCCACTTGTTCTTCTAAACGTACAGTATTGTATTGAGCACCGATGATCTCCCAAATACCTTACGCAGCATCCAGCATTCTGTTTTTTCGCTTCCTAGAGCTTCGCCATTCCCGATTGTTCGTCAAGTGCAAATTGTCAAATTTAATGCTTAAATTTTCTTCAATGTTTACACTCCTGAGACGAACCAGCCCAGGAGGCTGAAAGTCTCAAAAATAAAGATTAAAAAAAAATGTTTTGACTCGCTATATTTTCTAGGATGTTCGCCGTTTGTTGAATTTTGGATAAAACTACACATAAGCTTCTTTCAATCATCCAAATCAGTTGCATGTTTTCGCTGTTCCTGCTACTCTCAATAATAATGGAACATTATTTTGCCATTGTGCCATCGTGGAATTCAATTCTGAAATTATGTTGAGATAGAGGTAAGATGATATATAATATAAACAAACATTACATAAAGCATTTTTGTTACCTGTCCATAATTCGATTTGGGAATTCCTTATGCTGTTTTTTTATTTGCTTGCTTCCGAGGCAGAGAAACTTTAGCAATATTTTCCGCATCGATAAGTATTCTAACTGCAAAATAAGTACACAAAAACCAGTTGATATTTGAGACTGTTTCTTCAATATTATAATGTTCGCATCCGTGTTTTGACAGTTCAGCGAGAAAGAGAAAATCAATCGCTGCAGTGATGCCGTTTCACTCAATACAGGTAATTGAGCCTGCGGGAAGGAAATCGGGATTAGATTCCAGTAGTTTCCGTCGCTCGGTCCACATTGTACCTATAACCGCTCGAAAATATAGGAAACTGGGTCACCATTTCTACTTTCCTTTTTCATTGTCGTCCATATCGCTCACAAGGTTTTTCTTCATAAACACGGAATCGTCCGTGTGAAACACATAAATTAAAAAATTACTTCACTGACCAAACCATCGCTCCGGTTTGTTTACTTCTCAAACACTGTTTTGTTGGCAATAGCTTGAGTGAATTGTGTGAGTGTATTGGGAGGATGAGTGTACGTCGCTTGTAAGCGAGGGGTGCATGAATGTATGATTGGTTGAATATTTAGTTTTGTTTTGTGATATTTTTTAGGAAAAAGGTCATCTCATCGTTGGAGCATGCCAACGATTGAGGTTGACGAACTTTAAGATTTTTCTTCGGAGGAAGCACGCAATCTTTGGAGTTTTCCAAAGTAGTTTCCATATCCGAAGAAATTTCGGGCAAATTTAAGATGGATATTGTTTTCATTCCTTTTTACTCGGATAGAGTTCTGAGGGCGGAATGAACAATATCCATCGAGTTATTTTTTTCGACGTAGGTCGATAGTACGTTTTTTACATCTCCAGAAATACTTCTATAGTCCAGCACATCGTCTTTTTTCTTTTTTTTTTTTTTTTTTTATATTTGCACAAGGTAAGTATCAACAGATTACATTCAAACCAACAGATACAACTTACTTAAACTATCTTATACATAACACTAACATTATTACATTATTACAAACAAGTTATACATTCAATAGTCATGGTGATAAAATATTGTAAAACATAAACTTAAGACTAGCACGAGAATGATTAAAGTCAAATATATGATAACATTTGTTGAATATTTTACACATGCTGGTCAGAGGTTCATTTGCACCATAGTTTGTACGAGATGCCGGAATATTCAGAAACGGGTGGGAACGTAAATTTATTCGTCTTATGTGTATATTTAACTGTTGGAGAAGTGCAACGCAGTCTATATCTGACCGTAATAGATCAGCAATAAACATTGCCTTAGACAGGTCTCGACGCACATTTAGAAGTTGCAGGCTCAACAAATTACATCGACTTTCGTAACTTGGCAGGTTAACGGGATCCCTCCAGGGTAGTTTTCGAAGAGCAAAGCGTACAAATCTTCTCTGTATGGACTCAATACGATTGACTGCATTATTGTAGAACGGCGCCCAAATTACTGAACAGTATTCTAAAGTTGAGCGGACTATTGAACAGTACAAGGTTTTCAAACATGCAATGTCTCTGAAATCCTTTGCATAGCGAAAGATAAATCCAAGCAGAAAAGATGCTTTGCTGGCGACATATGACACATGCTGTTTAAAGGTGAGATGAGAGTCAAGCATTACTCCCAAATCCTTCACAATAGACTCTCGGTTTAGTGACTGCCCACGAAGAGAGTATGTGAAGCAGATGGGTGATTTCTTCCTACAGAAACTGATGACAGAGCATTTCGAAGCATTCAGTATCATCATATTGTTTTGACACCACTCAGCAAATATGTCCAACTGTTGTTGAAGGAAAACTGCGTCAGTACGATCGTTTATGACAAAGTACAGCTTGAAATCATCCGCATAAGACAGCTTCTGGCATTTGATTGAGAAGTGAATGTCATTCAAATACAGCAGAAATACGAATGGACCGAGATGGCTGCCTTGTGGTACACCAGATGACACAGGAAAAGATTGAGAAACATGATCACCTATTTTGACGGACATTTGACGACCCGTGAGATAAGATCGAAGCCAGTTGAGGAGTGCACCATGGAAGCCAAGCCGCTCTAGTTTGGCAACAGCAATCTTATGGTTGATTTTGTCAAACGCAGCCGAGAAGTCAGTATAGACAGCATCAACCTGTTTCCCGTTATCAAGCTCGCGGATTATAAATGATGTGTATTGCACTAGATTTGTTGATGTTGATCTTTTCTTCATGAATCCATGTTGTTCAGCAGCTATATAACTGGAACAACTGTGTTTAACGTAGTCTAGGACGATTAACTCGAAAAGTTTGGACACAGCACACAATGCGGCAATGCCTCGATAGTTCGTAACAGAATGCTTGTCGCCTTTCTTAAAAACAGGAAAAATGAAAGAATCCTTCCAACCGTTAGGAAAAATTCCAGATTTTAATGAGAGGTTGAATATGGCTGCAAGTGGTGTACTCAGGACGTCTATACAGTATTTAATCACCAAGGCGGGGATTCCATCAGGACCAATGCAGGTGGAGTTTTTCAAACGAAGACCAGCTTTACGGACGTCATCTATCGATAAATGTGGAAGGGGTTCAATGGCTAAGTGCATGGGAACTTCTCTTGCAGCATTTGAAACGAGTTCATCAGAAACCACTTCGCTAACGAAAACACTGCGAAAATGTGCCATGAACAAATCGGCGATTCCATCAACGGTAGACATTTCCCGATCTCCATTGGACATCGTGGAAGGAAGGCCGGATTCCTTACGTTGATCTTTCACGTGATTCCAGAAACTTTTGGGATTAGATCTAAGCTTATGTTGAAGACGATACTGATGATTGCGATAGAGATGTTTGTTGAGCGCCTTATACTGTTTGTTGATTCGTATGTATTTCTTTCTCGATTCTTCTGTTCGCAGTTTGCAAAACTTCTTCAGAGCAGCCCGCTTAGAGGTTTTTAGGCGCTTCAAACGATGACTGGACCATGGAGGGTGAATTAGTGAGAGCGAAATTTTCTTTGGTACGAACTGGTCGATTGCGTAACCAACTATACTTGTAAATATATTCGATGCAACATTCACGTCACAACCTCGCATTTCTTCATCCCATTTAATGTTGTCGAGAAAAGCGATCATTCTAACGAAGTCAGCTTTCCAAAAGTCGTATGAGATGCTTCCTGTGGCGTTTCGGTAAGGAAAAGCCTGGCACAATTTTAGCGATACTTGTAGAGGTGGGTGGTGGATGCAATGTTTCACTAGTGGCTCAGGTGCCTCAAAAATTGAGCAGTTGGAAATTAGCTCCTGACTGAGAAAACATAGATCGAGCAGTCTATGATTCGCATTGGATACACTATTCAGTTGACGGAGACCTGCAGTACTATAACTATCCAGAAGGGCAGCCGCTAAGGGTCCAATGTTTGAGCAACTGGATTGAGTATAGAGGTATCCGGCATCGTTTACACACCATTTGAGTGAAGATAGATTGAAATCACCAATAACAAGAATGTCGTCGTTTGTACTCATCTTCGATACAATCCAGAAGAGAGAATTTATGTGTTGATTTATCAATTCAGAATCTCTTACTCGGTCGGGAGGCAGATATACTACACAGATGAATACATATTTTGATTGTAGAGTGAAGGACATCCACAGTTGTTCAACACCAGTGCAATTCGGTGGATGGAGCTGTCGAGATTGAAAAGTTGACCGAATGGCAAGTAAAACTCCACCACCATTACTTTTGGGGCTCGTGTCTCGTGACCGATCAGTGCGATATACTGTGAACTCCGTGCTGAATATTTGCCTAGAGAGTGTGCTGCTTTTTAACCATGTCTCCGTGAATGCATAGATGTCGTAACAGGCGTCTGAACAAGCCAATCTGTATTGAGCCACTGACGTGTTGATGCCTCCAACATTCTGGTAATAGATGAGTACGTTATCTTCCAGTAGTGTGTTATAGTTACACGGGACACGGTCGCTGTAACGCGAAGATCCATTATGTGGAGAACAAGATGAAAACAATGGATACTTTCCTGATATTACAGGCTGGACGACTCTTCCACCAGACCCAAGCACAGGCCTGGGACGACTGTTGAACGCAGGCAGGAAATGCTCGACTGTGCTGGGGGGCTCAGAGTCTCCCATAATACTGAACGGTTTGCGTCCCAGGTGATGAAGACTATCAGAGTTGGAGAAGCTGCGATGTGAAGGATTTTCAACGTATGAAATGTTCGTATTTAGAGTGTACTTGCCAGAGGGGGTAGCACGGAAGACCCCGTCTCCAGAACTGAACACAGAGCCAGGACGACTAGGACACTGCTGGTTAGACTCAGGATGCAGCACGACTGTGTCAGACGGAGAGGAGTCTTCCATAGTGCTCATTTCTGTGCGTCCTGTGATGCGATGATCTAAGTTGCAGTTAGGTGACGGATGGATGATCCGTTTTTTTGGTTAGGCTCAAACATACGTACGGTTACCCCATCAGGCCAGTACCATGAGTCACCAACAATTTCAGATACGGCTTTTGATATGACAACTTTGAAGGATACGAAAGAGAGATCTTCTAGACTCTTCCCTCGCGGTACTAGCTTGGTGATTTTTAATAAAGATGAGTCAATGTTAACAATATCATGAATATGCTTCTTCAAGTCGTTTTCGTTCTGTTCCGGTGCGAAGGGGGTAACATAGAAAGACACCATATCGCTGTCAGCTTGATCCTTTTTTGCCACTTTCAGGAATGCGGTGTTGGGCCTTGTAGTGCATCCCGTCTTAACACGCGATGCAGCATCAGAGTCGATGCGAGACCGATTACCTGCATCTTGGGTGGTAATATTATCGACAATAGTCGAACGATTCAGAGTTTGTGTTGGAGTGGATTGGCACGAAAGGTTATTACGTGGTGGAATGCTGCTCGTGGGACGGGATATATTGGTGGTTTGAAATGGTAATATCCGCACCCGCTTGTTGGGACCAACTACAAACTTTTCTGTTGGTCGTGCAATTGTGCCGTTGATTTCATCAATAACCTCGAAGAACGATGTATCGCAACAGGACCTTGTATTATTTGTGCGATCATCTAAAGTCTCATCTAGAGTAAGGCGATTCAGGTCATGCAAAAACGTTGATTGATGTGTTGGTTTATTTTGTTGATTTTGTTGCTGTTTTCCATAAATTATTGAGTTAATTTTTCGAAGATTTTCTCCGTAGACTCCTAGACGAGTATCCATTGAATCAGTCCGAATCATTAGCTCACGTAGAGCTTTCATGATGGTTTTTTCTCGGTCGTAGACGGCTGGCTCAAAATTCAAGCGACAAGCATTGCAGAACCAGAACAGCCCAACACTGGCAGTCCAAGATGAATATTGGACCTTAGTAAGTCCTACGCAAGTATGATGAAATGCCGTACCGCATGTTCCGCTGCAGGTTATTGCCCTACCTGAGTTCAGCGGTCTCGTGCAAACATTGCAGGTGTCCATTTTGTTGTGGTAATGAAGACAATTTGTAGCAATTCGGTTCAATTCACCACTATACGACGGTAGTTGATAACGCCCAGATGTAGGCAGTATGTTCAACGAGTTTGCGATTGATTCTGTTGAGTGATGCTGATGTACATAAACAATGCGAACGCAAATGAATAGCGCAGACAGAAACAATTACAGAGGACTTTTAAAATCCACAAAATGTTCCATACAAGTCACTTTAATGTCCACTAACACTGGTAATGGGAACATTAACCACAGGATATACGGCAAAACATATATGAACAATTTACGGTGCGGAAAACACACAGTAGACGGTTATAAATAAAACGTAAACAAAACAAAACACAGCAGTTCTACTTCGACGACTATTAATGAGAAGTGGAGTATGTAAAGACTTTAGTTATAGTTTTGGGTAATTTCGAGTATATTTTTTCTTCATTTTGTGTAAATAGGATTGTCAACTAATAGTAGCTCTTGAAGGTCAGATCGATTGATGTTTTTTTTTCTCGAGTTTTTTTTCTTGTTTCTCAGTTCAGTAGTTTTCTGTTAGTTAGTTCTCTGTAATATGATGGGCGTTTAGAGTTAACCTTTGCAGTGGTTCACATGACATTTCGCTGGAGACCGGAGCTGTAAAGCGTTGATGGTCAGTCAATTCAGTTTTGACGATGACCACATATGACCCCGAAAATGTTATTAAACAATTCTGCAAAGGGAGACTCTATTTTCGCCTTCGAAAATTTGATTGGTTCAGGCCAAAAAAATTAAGCAGGGAATGATGTAGCACGGTACTGATTTCGACATACGGAAGCCCCTCGTTTCTTAAATTTGAAGTCAGATCCCACACAATCTCGTATGTGTGGATCTGAGTTCCTCCCTTCTGTTTGTTGGGTGAATGGCAGAGCGAGAGCCTCTCCGCTTTGAATATTTGAGCGACTAGCCATAATGGGTGCTGAATGGGATCCGGCGGCTGAGTTTAGCGAAGACACTCACTGACCAATACGTATTTAGAAGACTCATGCTTTCCTTTTTTTGTTAACACATTTTCCCCCAAAAAAGCAGAGTCTTTCGGCGGGTTTCTTGTTCTTGAAACTCCAAACCCGGCGAACTCGATTTGGACTGTATTCGGGAGCGTAAAAACCGCGAATGTGGAAAAAACGAGACGGGTACAACCATAAAGAACTTCGGTTAAAACTATGGAATTATTAACATCGTTAATAATTACGTAGTTCCGGTTCTAAAGAATGCCGGGCTGATCTGAGGATCAAATCAGATACTCGCCCATTTCAACTTTGGCCGTGGCGAAAGCGGTGTAGTTTGTGTCTAAATCGCGAGTTTGAAACCGGAAGGTATTGTTGGTGCTAGGTGCACGTTAGTTAGTGTGTTAAGAGTTCTTTTTTTCTATTTGTAGAGTGAATTAGGTTGTTCAAATAATTGTAACAAGAAATACCCTCCAGTGCATCCGTCAAACGATAAATAGGTTAACTCTATATTCAAATGTGGCACGTGGCGTGTGTAAACTAAATGTGGCTCTTGTGTGGAATTTTTCTGTTGTGTAAAATAGGAGGAAGAGCCGTTTTCGACTCCACGTCCATCGTTGGAATCCAGCCCCGAACGCTATTGAAGGTGACCGCGCATCCCATTCGTAAGCGCTACAACACTCGCGGAAAAGGAAAACCAGCCGCGGCTCGAATACCAGAGTTCATCGGCGGATTCATCGCCCACGTCTCCCATGCACGCAAGAGCCGCCGGCTATTCACGTAATGCCTAGGTTGTGAGTACTCTTTTCGTTTCTTTCTAACACATGCGCATGTAGAGAAATAAATTTGAAAAGCCACACACGTATTAACAAAGCCACAATGCCACACACAAAATAGAGCATGCTAAATATAGAGCAATAACCGACGACGATAGAATATCGTCGGTAAAGGAGGGCATGAACGCAGATGAAATGATAGGTTAGTTAGAAAAGCAACAGATTAGAAATCCCATGGGTAGAGGTTCAAAACCAACGTATATATGTGATTTATAAAAAAAAATATAATTGCTGTTGAATTGATGTTTGAATGTTCATAATGATGGTTGTTATGTTTGATATGATTATTGAGTTCTATGTGTAAGAGAGTTAAAAAAACGAATGAATAAATGTTGTTGAGAAAGTTATAGAGGTCTAGAAAAAGAACTCGGACGCATCTTTACTGGCTGGCGTGTAGCCGAAACACCGACAAATCGAAACTTTTTCAGGAAATAAGTCTTGAGTCCAGGGTTGGGGCTCCTTTTCTGTTGCAGTAATATTCCAACCCCCGCTTCACGTTCTCTGAAGCTAGTTTCAAGGTGGGTGGGATTAACGATATTTGAAATTGGTCCTATGATGAGATTCTCGGCCTAGGCGGTGTTCTCGGAACCAGCCGTGGTTCTCAGTTTTGTGGTTGTATCACGGACCGCGGACCAACTGTGTCGCGGGTCCTTCAGAGAGCGCAGAAGAGTCGCGGAAATAACCAGGTTTGTGAGAAAAAGGACAAACCCGCCCTCAGTGGGTGTCTCATTGCCGGGCAAGGATAAAACACGGCGGTCGGTCTCCCTCGCGGGAGTGGCGCTTAAGCCTACCGCTTATCTGCGCAAAATCTCCGGTCGCGACGAACTCGCGCGCTTCCCCGGCGTCGCGGGTTACACTTTAACAGACTAAATCAAAATTTGTTAACCAGTTTCCAGTTAATCAGAAATACTTTTAAGAGTTGCCAACAGATCTTGAGGGTGAAACATCAAGTAAGTCGATAATCGTGTACGACAATGCTCACTTGTCCGTAGCATTATTCCTAGTGGCTATGCAATCAATATTTATGAGTTATACTAACCAATCTAGAAATCCTGTTGTACGAAGATAACTTCATACTTATAACAAATTGAACGAATCTTGGAACTGTTCGTAGGACACTTAAATATCGAATGACAAAAAGATCAAACATGTTCAAGAAACATCCGAATGGAGTTTTCCGAAAGGTTGCAGGACTTTGCAGGGTTTCAGATAGAGAATGGAATGAGTAATTCTCAAAAACTAACAACAGCTCTTGGAGAAATATCAGAATAAATATAATATTATTCATAAAACAAGTAAGTAAATGCATTTTACGTGTATCCGGATTTTTTTGCATTCAACTTTTTTAAGTGCGATTGAGATAAATGCAAAATCAAATGGTGCATATTTCTCTATCTTTCTACAAAATTGATGAAGTGTTCATTTTCATACAAGATTTCTTTTCCTCTAGCCTAATAAAAAATATGCGTATAGAAAGAAATTTGTCCTGTGATTAACCCATGCAATGAAAGACATTAAAGCTACTCATTTTTCGATGATGGGGTACTAATTTGTATATGAAGAATTTTGGGATTCGAGCCATTAGTTTACATATATTTGAATAACAACTCGAATGAATAATTCATTCAAAAGGATCCTCACACTCAAGACGTAATTTGAAAGAGGAAATAAATCCGTTTCAATAGGACAAAGAAGGCGTTTAAGGTATAACGGAAGATTTCAATGGCAATGTTTTCCCTGTCACCTTCGGAAGCTATAATTTTCTAGTGAATCAATAACATACTTACAACCGTAATAACACACCTCGAGGGACACTTTTTCCAGTGTGATACGCCCCGATATAGGACGAAGCAGATTGATGCATTGAACTGAGTTAATGTCTCAATTCAGTCCATCCAGCGCAATGATACCGACAAGTGAGCAACTGCTAAATTGTCCGATAATATCGGTCAACTTGCGCGTTTGGCACTTTTGGTCCTTTATCCTGAAGCATGACTACATGCGCTACATTAGCATCATCCCGGTGAGCGTGATGAATGTGTTCATGTTTGCTGACCTCTATCGGGCGTGGGGCAACATCGATGTGCTGATTATCAACGCCTATTTCGCAGTGCTGTATTTCAACGCGGTGGTAAGTAACTCCTGTGCGGGACATCCGGTTCCCATTTGTTCTAATTGCGCTCTCATTAGCTGCGAACGGTAATTTTGGTGTACAGACGGCAGACTTACGAGAAGTTTCTGGGAAAAATCGCTTCCATTTATCGTGAAATTGAGGTATGAGACCAACATTAGAAACAGTCGATAATGTAACCGCGTTTCCTCCGCCAGGCAATGGAAGATGATGAAATTCAGCATCTGTTGCGGACTCTCACCAAACGAGCCAGAATTATCTCCTACGCAAACCTCGGCTTGGGGGCATTCATCAGCACGTGTTTCGTCGTGTATCCGTTGTTTACGGCGGAAAGGGGGCTTCCGTACGGGATGTGGATTCCTGGAGTGAACAATTTGCAATCGCCCCAGTATGAGGTGCTGTTCGTCATTCAGGCAGTTCTAACATTTCCCGGCTGCTGTATGTACATTCCGTTTACGAGTTTCTTCGCCTCGTGTACTCTGTTTGGGCTGATCATGATCAAAAAGGTGCAGCATCAGTTAAGGAATCTGAGAGGCAACGAATGTCTGAACGGCAAGCTGAATTCAATTATCGAAGAACACACCACGATAATCGCCTATGTGCATGAATTGAATGATTTGGTGACCTACATCTGTATGGAAGAGTTCTTATCGTTCGGATTGATGCTGTGCGCTTTACTGTTTCTGTCGAATATTGTAACGTTTCAGTGGTTTCATGTGGCAAATGTGGAGTTTTAAAATTATGGCTTTTTTTTTAGATCGAACAATTTGCCCAAATCGTGATTGTGGTCTCGTACATTTTTATGATACTATCCCAAATATTCGCTTTCTATTGGCACGGGAATGAGATTCGGGAGGAAAGTATAGCCATCGCACAGGCCGTGTATAGCGGTCACTGGCGCGAGATGGACACAAGTATCCGCAAGAAGCTTTTGTTGGTTATTATGCGTGCCCAACGGCCTCTGGAAGTCAGTAGCGGTCGATTATGGTTGAAATAACAATAAATACTCATCACTATCATTTCAGATAAAAGTGGGAAATGTTTACCCGATGACATTGGAGATGTTCCAGTCGCTACTCAACACGTCCTATTCCGTTTTTACACTCCTCAGGCGAATTTACAAATGAAACGGTTGTTTTTTTTTTTTTTTTTTTAATTCGTTTATTTTTACAGGCTCAGTTACTTAAGTTTAAAGGAGCCGAATTCTTAAATATAATTTTAAAACTATATATATATAAACAATTTTCTTACATCTATGGTTAGTAAGGTGGAAAACCGATTACTCGCGGTGTACTCGAGTTTAGGAGGGTGACATATTTTTAGGAGAAGGATGGGATATAAGGAAATTGTAACAATGTTGATGAACACTCAATTTATAAATCTATTCGTATATCTATAGTGTATTTACATTTCAACTTATTCTACTATTTATAGCAAGGGGACGAATTACCCGCAAAGGAAGGAAAGGAGGGTATAAGGATGTAGGGGCAATCACACACGAAGATCTATAGCTTTAAGGAAAACATATATATGGGACATGTAATCAAGGTCTAACCGAGCCAACACATCTCTCACCGGCACATTGGGCTGTCTTCCTCGGGCCCGAAGGGAGTTTTTTAAATTCGATCTGGCGACCAGATACACCTCGCACGACCAAACAATGTGCTCGATGTCGTGATAACCTTGGCCACAAACGCAGAGATTGCTGCTGGCAAGATTGAAACGGAAGAGTAGTGCATCTAACGAACAGTGATTGGACATGAGTCGGGAGAAGGTGCGAATAAAGTCCCGACTCAAGTCCAGACTTTTGAACCATGGTTTGAGGCTAACCTTAGGGATAATCGAGTGAAACCACCGGCCCAATTCATCTTCGTTCCATTTGCGTTGCCAGTTAGCGATGGTATTTTTACGGACTAAAGAGTAAAATTCATTGAAGGCGATTTGACGCTGATAAATATCGCCTTCAATCGCACCTACCTTTGCTAATGAGTCAGCCCTCTCATTACCCGGAATTGAGCAATGAGAAGGGACCCACACAAAGGTAATGACATAACAGAGTCTGGATAAAGCACTCAAAATTTCTCGTATTCTCTCAAGGAAGTACGGCGAGTGCTTTTCCGGCCTCACTGAACGGATAGCTTCGACAGAGCTAAGACTATCCGTTACAATGTAATAGTGTTCAACAGGTCGTGAGGTGACGCTGTCCAGCGCCCAATGAATTGCTGCCAATTCAGCAATATACACTGAGCAAGGATTCTGAAGACTGTGTGAGGTGCTAAAAAATTCGTTGAACACTCCAAATCCTGTGGACTCGTTTATAGTGGACCCATCAGTAAAGTACATATTATCACAATTGATACCCCCATACTTTTCATCGAAGATCGTTGGAGCGATCCTCGATCGTTGGTAATCTGAATATCCATGGATATCTTGCTTCATAGACAGATCAAAATGCACAGAGGAATTGATGTAGTCAGGGAAACAAACACGGTTGGGAATATACGAAGAAGGATCAACCTGCATGGAGATGAATTCATGATATGAACTCATGAATCCGGTGTGAAAATTTAGCTCGATCAGCTGCTCAAAATTTCCGATCACCAATGGGTTCATGACCTTACACCGGATGAAGAACCGAAGAGATAATAAATTGAAGCGATCTTTTAGTGGAAGTAGGCCTGCCAAAACCTCGAGACTCATGGTATGCGTTGAGGGCATACATCCCAACGCAATACGGAGACAAAGATACTGAATTCGCTCGAGTTTAATGAGGTGTGTTTTGGCAGCTGATTGAAAACAGAAACTGCCATACTCCATCACTGAGAGAATAGTTGTTCGATACAACATTATAAGATCTTCTGGGTGGGCTCCCCACCAGGTGCCGGTAATTGTACGGAGAAAGTTTATTCTTTGTTGGCATTTTTTACTCAGATACCTAATATGGGCCCCCCAAGTACATTTGGAGTCGAACCAGACCCCAAGATACTTGAATGACATAGCATGAGTGATCGGTTTACCCAAAAGTTGAAGCTTTGGTTTTGCTGGTCTATGCTTCCTAGAAAAAACCATCATCTCTGTTTTCTCCGTGGAGAATTCGATCCCTAGACCAATGGCCCAGGCTGAAAAATTGTTCAAAGTATCTTGTAAGGGTCCTTGCAGGTCGGATTCGTTTGATCCTACGACAGACACCACTCCATCATCTGCAAGTTGTCTTAGGCTGCAATTTTGTGTAAGGCAATTGTCGATGTCGCTTACATAGAAGTTGTACAAAAGGGGGCTTAAACATGAGCCCTGGGGGAGGCCCATGTAAGAGACCCGACTTACTGCCGAATCTCCGTGAGAAAAGTTCAAATGTTTCTCACAAAGCAAGTTATATAACATATTATTCAATAGAGGCGGCAGACCCCGAGAGTGTAATTTGTCCGACAAAACCTCTATTGAAACAGAATCGAAGGCCCCCTTTATGTCCAAGAATACTGAAGCCATTTGTTTTTTTTCGGCGTAAGCCATTTGAATTTCTGAAGAAAGCAACGCAAGACAATCATTCGTCCCCTTGCCCCTGCGGAACCCATATTGTGTATCTGAGAGTAGGCCATTCGTTTCAACCCATCGATCAAGGCGAAACAAGATCATTTTCTCCAACAATTTCCGTATACAAGACAGCATTGCTATTGGGCGGTACGAATTGAAGTCGGACGCGGGTTTTCCGGGTTTTTGAATAGCTATAACTCGTACTTGTCTCCAATCATCTGGAACAATATTATTCTCCAGAAACCGATTGAATAAATTCAACAAGCGATGTTTCGCCACATCATGGAGGTTTTTCAGCAAGTTGAACTTAATTCTATCCGATCCCGGAGCAGAATTGTTACATAAGAGCAGAGCAAGAGAGAATTCTACCATCGAAAACTCGGAATCAAGATCGCACCTATCTTGTGGTATATCTCGAACAATTTTTTGCACAGGAGCGGAATCAGGACAAACCTTCCGTGCAAAATTAAAAATCCATCGATGTGAATATTCTTCGCTTTCATTCGTTGAAGAGCGATTTCTCATGTTTCGAGCCACTTTCCATAATTTTTTCATTGACGTTTCTCGTGACAAACCTCCCACGAAATTTCGCCAATAAGCACGTTTTTTCCCTTTGATTAGCGAAAAAAGCGACTCTTGTAATTTTCACAAACTGAGAGCTCGTGTGGGGATCCCCCGCAATATGGACATTTATGCTCAGTCGCACTGCAGGATTTCCCCTCATGTTGCTCTCCGCAAGTGGCACAGCGCTCCTTGTTGGCACAATAATCCGAAGTGTGACCAACTGACTTGCATTTGTTGCAAGTCATGGGCTTTGGCACGAAGAGTCGCACAGGTAGTCTCAATTTGTCCACCATAATGTAGTCAGGGAGGGCGGCACCAGCAAAGGTGACTCGAAACGAGTCGGACGGCGTAAATTTAGTTTGGTCCCCATCATGGGAAAGTTTCCCGAGTTGGCGACAGTCCAAGATTTTCACTTCCATTGAGGGGAGCTTCTTGAACTTGCCTTTTCCTTCTGCTTTTATTTGTTCGCTCGTCAGACCCGTTTCAGTTATCACCCCCTCAATTTCTACGTTATGGGAGGGTATAAATGTTCGATATTCGAGAGTGAAATGTTGATCAGCAACAATCTAGTTTGCGTGTTTCCGTTCATTCACGACAACTCGCAATTTGTTCGGTCTAACCCTGCGAATTTCAGATACAGAAGTGTATCTGGCCAGATCTTTCATGATCTGAATCACGTTAAGGTTTTTTCCTTTCGGTTTTGGCCGGAGGAAAACAACCCAAGGGCCAGTTCCAGGTGCATCTTCTGGATAAACTCTGACACGTGGAGCGGAGACAACAGAGGGGGAAGACGAGGACGAGGACGAGGATGAGGATGAGGACGAGGACGAGGATTGGGTTGGATCGGAAGCATCAGAAGGGGGAAGTGAAATCGATGATGGGAGAGGGGGAGTGGAAGTAACAGTGGGTTGAGAAGGGAGGCTTGCAATTTTCTTAGAGGGGGGCTTGGTAGGATGAGCGGATTCGTCCCCAGAAGAATTATCTTCCTTATGAGGGACTCGTTTATGTTTTTTCCCAGATCTTATATGAGATTCATTATCGGAGATCTCCTTCTCTGGAGATCCTCCACTATTCTCCATTTTACAAAAATTTCTGTCTTATTTCTAAATTATTTTTGATTTTAACAATAATCTTAAAAAAAATAGCAAAAAAAAAATTATGATAATAATAATCAATAAAATTATGATAATAATAATCAATAATAATATCAAACAATGAACAAATGAATTGAATAATAATATTAATAATAAATATGTGTACCTTAATATATAAGTTGTTCCAATAATGCGCTCTACTGCCCTAATCAGGGAGAGACAGAGGCTACGCGCTACGGAGACAACACAATAGCGCAAGAATAGCTTACGCAGCCACGTGATGATGAATCCCGTTTGCGACAGTCACGCGATGGCGATCCCGTTATGCCGAATCAGTTCAACAGCCGCAATCCGGCTCGCTGCAAGAGCGCTGCTTCCTTTGTTCCTTCGTTCCACTTCACAAAAGGTCAGGTCGAAAGCGGACAGCAATGACCTTCACTCGTACACGATCCACTCGTACCAATAGCACAATAGCAAAAGTGGCAACGCACAATACCGACACTGAACTTTACTCGTCAAGAGTTGGATAGCGAATAAAAACGGTTGTTTGTTTGATTTATTTTTCATTTGATGAATATAAATGAAAATAAATTATGAACAAAGTTGTTCCCGGTGGCTGATATTCATTTGGTGTAACCAAAGCCGAACGAATACATCCCGTAAATCATCCCGGAAAATATTTCTCTCATAGTTTGTAAACTAGCCGAACCAGAAGGTAAATAAGAGTAAGTTCTATACGATGATGCACTTGGTTTTCAATTTGTATGCAACAGGACGGCATCTACATTATTACAAGTTGCAATTGTCTTTGACATCTGTTTGTTGAAAACGCTTGCGGCTCGGAAATTATAATACAATGTTCTTGTTATAACATTGAGTTTCCCTCTGGAGGAAGATGGTTTGCAATTTGTTATTCGAATCGATGCTTTATGCGACAATTCCATTCGTTTCAATCTATATGATCAATGATAAAAATGAAGCTGGTTCAAATGTTACGATTTGAAATGCCTCTTGCATTTTGATCCATATCAGAATGATTTGGTCGTATCGCATAAAAGAAAATGTATTCCGCAGAATCTCATCCAACCAAACCTCATGAGTGCAATCAATGTGATTGGGCTGCATTGTTTTGGTTGCATCCTTCCTAGTACCGTTCAACCGAGGCTCATCAGGGGGTTCTATTGTTGTATGATTACTTGGCTGCAAAAACGCTGCAGTTCTGGGACAGATGAGAGTATTTTTTTCAGCGTTGCAGCTCAGTCGATAATCATGAACGGCTATAGCAGGGTCTGTCGCATGAAAATTGATGCTGTCGACCGTTTATGTGGTGAATGGATGGGCGATGTTGACGAAGCTCCACATACTAAAAGAGATGTTTGCAGAGATAATCTGTTGCCAGAAGCACGGCTGAGTGTTTTTTGATTTGAACATTATTACATTTTAGGCAGTTTTTAAATGCTAAATCGCCAAATCGACCAAAAGACAGCAGATTTTGACCCGACCCTTTCCGAATTTTTTAAATACTCCTATAGAGCAGTGCGGGGCAAAAGTGCGCATTGGTCTTTTCAAAACAAACGAGTATGAAAATTCGGCAACAATGTATCCGCTTGACACATTATTACACCAGCTACTCACACATATAAACAGAGCACTGCAGAGCACTGGATAAAGCTTTCTATGGTATGACTCTAAAAGATTTACGGCGCCTGGCGTTTAATTCTACGGAAGCCAACAGCCTCCAGCACGAATTCAACCAAGTTGCAAAACTGGCAGGAAGGAATTGGGCTTCTAGCTTCATGAGGAAACATCGTCTGTCTATTCGAACCTCACAACAGCGCAACGAAGCAACAGCGCTCCAAGGTAAAGCGTCGGAATCCTCAGAACCGAAATCTAAGATGAGATAAAAAAAACAATTGCTTATAAAATAATTCAAAATGAAATTCAAATGAAAAATATTTTTTTTGTTTTATTCAACAACGGTTATGTTTCGTTTATGTTTTCTCATACTTCAAATGAGTTTGAGAAATAAAATGAGTTTCAAATAAATCAGGTGAAGGTAACTATGTATTTATAAATATGTTTTGTTCATATAACAAGAATTCTGGTTCAAATGTTGGACATTGTTAGATATTTTATATTGTCAGTTTCCTCCCTCCCGAAAATTTCCACGTGGTATGTGGATAGCCCGTTATCATATTTCTAGGTGCCAAGAATCAATCAACACATAACAAAATCATCCGCCCAGTGACCATTCTACCCTCGAGTCAAGAGAGATGCACCACGATTGATATGAGGTACAGACTAGGGGGCCGTCGCTGATTAATGGTCAGTTGCACCCCAATAGGAAGTATCCCGTGTCGGCCACACATACGGAGCACTGGAGACTGCAACATCCTAATTATGAGAATCTTTGTAATACTAACCTCGAGCCAACCGCGAGTAATCGGTTACATATTACTAACATAGTCGTAAGACAAAAATTGTCAAAATATTGAATTCCCGGCCCCGTTAGGCTAACGCCCTATGTGCCTTAATAAAATATATATTTTGGAAAAAAAATAACAAAATCATGTTCGACCATAACACACACCCTTCTCTACCCATAAAACATCATACAACATCGCCCTCCTTCCTATTGGATGGTACTTACACACTTTAGTAATGATGCTTCTCCTGCTGGCAATGATAAAGCATTTATTAAGATATCGCAGAAGTTCAATTCAATAAGGCCGCTATATTTTTTTATATTTTGTTTGTTTGTGAAAAATCCTCAGCTTTTCAGAAAAAATATAAAAAATGTGCCCTTTGTCCCGAGACTATGAAAGCAATAAAAAACGAATACAATCAATAATAACGATAGCAGAATTCGAGTTTTCTGCAGGTATAGTATTTTTTTCAAAAAATCAGGTGAAAATCAGGCTTTAGTTTGATATGTCGATCATCTGAATCGGTCTAGTAGTTCAAAAGTTATGAATTTTAGAAAAAAATCATTTTTGGAAAAACAAAAAAAAAGGAAAAAGTTGATTTTTCGGACAACCCTAAAATGGAAATGGTCACCCTAATGAAATAATAAAAAAAACGGGTCAAATGATTTTGCGATAAAGAACAAAACTACCAATTTTCACGAAAATCTTAGAACCACTATATCGGTTCGGCCTGGAATGGTTGTATATATAGTTACAATTGGGTAAGCAAACTTTACGTCAAATTTTGTTAAATTAGAAGTGTAAATAAAAATATACAAAGAAAATATCGAAGGGAGGGGGATGTTTGGAGATGTAAAAGTTTTAAATATTAAATACAATTTCTGTGTAAGATTTTTTAACAGGGCATTTGGAATGTTATTTTCTCTCAATAGTTAATTGACTTCGTCAAATATCGTATTTTAATCAGACATCTGGGTTTTGAGATAAGATTTTTTGAAAAAAAGATCAATGGTTTTTAATACGCCCTTTTAAAAATCAGTCGTCAATAAAAATTATGGGCAGTTCCCATCGTAAAGAACCAAGTTCCGAAAAATCGGAGAGGGTCAGGTTAACCGCCAACAATTCGAGTTTTACTATCAACATGATCTGTTATGTTAGCCACGAATTATTTCCATAGTTTTTATTTCATTTTAAAAATCTATTAATTGCCGTTGAGCTATATGCATTTGTGAACAGGGTACCTACAGTGTTGTAAATAAAAAAGTGAACAGCATCACGCAAAATACTTTTTCTTGATATTTTGGAAAATTTTGCATAATTTGCAGTGAAATTTGCAGTGAAAGTATGTTTTTACAATGAAAAGGATGTAAACAAACCATTGTGTGTATTCATTTTCAAATTTATATTACTCCAATTCATTTTTGTTTCAAATATCAGTGATTTAGCTAAGGGAATACATCTCAATACTTGGTATGTCCTCCATTACTGCCATGAGTCGTTTGGGCATACTTTGGACCAAAATATGCATCATTTGCTGAGGAATCCCATCCCACGCTATTTGCATATCCTTCTAAAAACCGTTAAGAATTCTCCGCGAATTCAATGAATTTTTTTCACCCAGCGTTGCCCATAGATGCTCAATGGAGTTGAAGTCTGGGGACTGGGGTGGCCACTCAAGATTTTAAACTTTTTGGACTGGAAACAGCACTTAACAACCTTCGAGGTGTGCTTGGGGTCATTGTCTCGTTGGAAAATATGGCCTTTCATATTTATTTTCCTGAGTGTCGGCTTTAAGCTTTACTCCAAGACTTTGACGTAGGATTCTCCAGTATTGCCGCTGAACAATTCCAGGAAAAACAGCCCCACACATCCTCCTCCGTGTTTAACTGTTACTTGTTACTTACTCACATCGGTCCAAACAAACTTCTTCCAAAAGTCAGTAGGGCGAGAAGCATATTTCTTTGCAAAATCAAGGCGCTTTTTAATATTGGAATTCCGTAGTAATGGCCTTCTCTTTATGAAAAAGCTCTGTAGAAATCGAAAATCGCTCCGAAATACCATATTTTCTGCGATTTCACGGTAACTCACACTCGTTTTCACTTGGGAAACGAGCAGTTTCCGAATCTCACCGACTCTAGGCCTATCGTCTAAGTATCAAATAAATATGCTTAATATCATTTAATATTAACGCAGTTCAGATATGTCTTACATCTTTTCTTTTCTGACGATACCGAAAACGAAGCTTGACAAACAAACAACGCAATGCTTTGGCAAATATTTCGACGAGATCGTATGAACCATTAATCATCACTAGCAGCAAAAATTACCAATTTTCCACTGTTTCGATTTCCAATACAATCAATGTGGTTGGGCTGAAATGTTCGTGAAGGCAAATCACCGTTCGCCCATCAACTTTCCACAATATAATGACACAGGATATAGTTCAACAGTTCTTGAGTTCAATAGAACCTTTTTTTTTACAGTAAAGTAATTCAAATATAGAAATCTGGTGTTTTATAGTTTATATAGAAGAATTTAACGCCAAATCAGCCGAAAAAAACGGATTTTGACACGACCGCCTCCGATTTTTTTTATACTTTGTACATAAGGTGGCAGCTACCCAAAATCACAACTTTCATTGACCAATTTTAATTACGACGACTGATTTTTTATAAGCAGCCATTCCATGCCAAACCGAAACAGTGGTTCGCAATTTTCTTAAAATTGGTAGTGTTGTTCCTTATCACAAAATATTAGATCTGTATTTTTTGTATTAGGGTGCCCATTTCCAAAAATTCATAACATTTGAACTGCTCAATCGATTCGGATGACCGACATATTAAATCGAGGCCAATTAGTCTTCTTTGAAAAAGTATTGCACTGGCGAAAAAACTACATTTCGTTTTCATAATTATTGATTGTATTGGTTTTTTATGGTTTACATGATCTCGGGACCAAAGGTACTATAATTTTTATATTTTTTTCTGGAAGTTTTCCTGTCAATCGTTCCTTGCTTGGTGTTTTCGTGGTGCGGATTGCAAGGCCTGCGACCAACCACACTGTTTCACAGGTGGATCATTGTGATACTGCTGTTTTACGGCTCAAGAACCACCAGGACTGGACAAAAACACTTCTAACGGCGTCAATTCGCGTAGAGGAGCTGTTTCCGGTTTCTTGTGGCTTTTGTTGGGGACTAACAATGCCCATTGCTCATCCCGGCACACCCTAGACAGTTCCTCTGAACCAGTGCAAGCTAGAGAAATGATCTGAGACGAATAAAATATACTACAAAATACAACCCGAAGTTTTGAAGGGGATTATGTTTCTCAAGCATTGGAACTGGTAATAAAAATTATTTTAGATGCATCAAAATCGATTTTTTTTAAATGAGGCGGATTTAAAGAATCCCGTTTCCAGTTTTTCTAAAAGCACTCCTTCCGGTTTATTGAAAAATTGCAATCCTATCTGGGTCAACGCGTAAGGGAAGTAGTAGGGGGCCAATGAAAATGGTCTTCTCGAATTTCAAAGAGTTACCCCAGAAAAAATGTTCATCACACCCTATGCAATATATCAGCACAATCGGAATAAAGGGAGAGTGGCGCGAACCGGTCAGAGCTTGAGTTTTTTGAAAATCGAAAAAATCAAATGAAGTCGAGCAAAGGATATCGGGGTTTTCAAAAAAAAATTATACCAAATGTCTCATAATTGCATGAAACGTCGAGATCTACTGTCATTTCGATTTTTTTTGGTCAAAAATCGACACTCTGGGGCTTTTTTTTCGAAATACGAGGCAAAACTTATTATTTTAATAATTTAGCTTTATACATTCTATTGTATCTCAATTCATCTTGTTAAATTATTATTCGTTTATTTTAAAGTATGTTTCCATATTCAGGTTGAAATTTAAAAAAAAGAGAATTCTGAGATCACATTTTCCCTAAATATGTTCACATTGTACGGAAATTCTGCCGACATTGTTAACCTTGGTCGTTTTTGTTATCCTGCACAAAAGTGAATAAAACATTCTCGCCTTTCAACCCACATAAGCACACCATCCGCCTACCATCGTTTTATTCCATCCCGATAAATTGATTGAATGACTTCATGGCAGCATCATGGCGCCTCCAGTGGATTGTCTGTACAGCGAAATCGCCGTCTCAATCGTCAGTTTTTGCCCGCATATTCAAGGTGACGACGGCACAATAAAGGGTGTGTCACATCAAATTGCATCATGGAAAAAACGCAGTAGAAATTCGCCCAGTGGACCGATTCTTTTGAAAATTTTAGACAGTAAAATAAAAACTATTAAACAACTTTTGGCATTTTCTTTTTATTCATACTTCGAGCCCAAGCCCGTATGCTCGCACCTTCATCTTTACCCCGTCCATAAGGTTCTGTACAACGTCAGGTTGTAGTTTTTTTTTTATCAGAAATCTATTTTATCTTGAAGTCCGCCTCCGATTTGACAACTTTTGGGTTCTTCCGGAGGGCCTGCTTCATAATCGCCCAATATTTCTCTATTGGGCGAAGCTCCGGCGCGTTGGGCGGGTTCATTTCCTTTGGCACGAAGGTGACCCCGTTGGCTTCGTACCACTCCAACATGTCCTTTGAATAGTGGCACGAAGCGAGATCCGGCCAGAAGATGGTCGGGCCCTCGTGCTGCTTCAATAGTGGTAGTAAGCGCTTCTGTAGGCACTCCTTAAGGTAAACCTGCCCGTTTACCGCACCGGTCATCACGAAGGGGGGCGCTCCGCTTTCCGCAAGAGCAGATCGCTTGCCACACCATGTACTTTTTGGCAAACTTGGATAGTTTCTGCTTGCGAATCTCCTCCGGAACGCTGAATTTGTCCTCTGCGGAGAAGAACAACAGGCCCGGCAGCTGACGAAAGTCCGCTTTGACGTAGGTTTCGTCGTCCATTACCAGGCAATGCGGCTTCGTCAGCATTTCGGTGTACAGCTTCCGGGCTCGCGTCTTCCCCACCATGTTTTGCCTTTCGTCGCGGTTAGGAGCCTTCTGAACCTTGTATGTACGCAGGCCCTCCCGCTGCTTGGTCCGCTGGACGAATGAACTTGACAAATTCAGCTTTTTGCCGTTCTTCACCTTCTGGTCGATGGTTAGGTTCTCGAAGTATCGTTTTAGTACTCTGCTGACCGTGGATTGGACGATTCCCAGCATCTTACCGATGTCCCGATGTGACAACTCCGGATTCTCGAAATGAGTGCGCAGGATTAATTCACGACGCTCTTTTTTGTTCGACGACATTTTTCCAAATTTACAAAAAATTGACAGTGAAGCATGGCTAACGTGATCTATACACTCTTATCTGATTATAAGCGAAAGCTGAATATATAATTCCTAAGAATTAAATTTCTACAGCGTTTTTTCCGTGATGCAATTTGATGTGACACACCCCGACAAGGGGGAGAATCTGAGTCAGCAATGTGTTGCCCTTAAGCTTCCCTAGTTGGATTCCGTTGGTCATGGTGGCGGAAAGAGGGCGGAAAGAGTTTTGAAAACCAGCACAAACATTCTGAAATGAATGAAAGATAAGCTGCGATTGCCACAGAAATTTCATTTAAATTCTGTGCTAACAACATAATCACTGCTTAATTTTTTGTGGATTACCAGTGTCAAAATTGTTTCATTTAGAAAGCGTGATACATCTGTGGTCCGGCGCTAAATCCTGGTAAACATGACTAAAAACAACGAAACGTGCAATTAAAATGAGTTACAATGAAACGACCGGAACGACCTCGGAATTAAACTAATGATTTATTCAACACGCTCGGGATGAACCCCTCCGTTAGCACATCTAGCAAATGTGAGGAATACGTGACGTTGCTTCCTCTGTGGTGTGTGTACACAAATTATTGAAAAACAGTTCCACTGATGTACCTAATCCCTTTTTTGGGGTTAAATCACAGTTTTCTAGATTTTCAATTCTTCAATTCTCCAAAAGATTAGCATCTGTGAGAAACTTTCGCGACTTCAGATCGCTCCGGGATTTTCATAATGAAAATGCAAACGCTCTTAAATTTTCCACAACGGAAGAAGAATCGTGGAATAACCGAAAGCTGTTTAGCTCCTGCGGGGAATTTTTCATCGTTTAATATGTATCGTTCAAAATGTATGCATGTGTATAATGCGAGTGATGGATTGAATCGTGTATTTAATATTGATGGGCAAACCTGGTTGCCCATCGGTACCAGCTAGGATGATGAATGCTGAATTTACAATGGGAACATTCAGACTCGGGTCGAACTAAACTGGAGTAACACATGTAGCTACACTGATCGAAACAAATCCACTAATCCAGATGGAAAGGTGGGAATCGGTAGGGCGACCGTAAATTTTTCAACCATAAAATGGTTATAATTCTGCGGAGCTGTACCAAACCCGTGTCGTGTAATCATGAAAGTAGTTATGAATGTTTGAACAGGGATATACATCTCGCAGGGAGGTTTTGGTTTGGTTAGAGTGCCAAGTTTTAACGTTATTCGGGATCCCCAAATGACTGGAAATGACAGAGTGTGTTTACCGATGTGAATTATGTATGAGGTAGGCTTCAGAAGAGTCACAATAAATCTAAATGATGGAAAACTATATATTATTTCTAGTGTGGCTGTGATGAGAACTATTTGAATGATCAAATGAAAAAAAAACTTTGCACTCGAAAGCTTAAACCTTGTATTGTATCATCTTCTATAGTATCAAATCTGAGAAAATATGACCTGATAAGGAGCAATTCCAAATGAAATCGTTCTAAACATGCAGATTTTAAAAACATGTATTTTTGATTCGAATGAAAGTTTGTACCCCGTTTGGGTTGGGGAAATTATGAGTTTGACTCAAGTGTAACCTATCAATAGGGCGTATCGATTTTAGTTTGATAATTTATATCTCAAAAACTATCAGTCGTACCGAAATAGTGGCTTTGAAAGAGTTATAGAGAATTGATGTTTAAACGTGAAAAAACGAACACCGAGAAAAAAATTAGTACTCTTCTGTTATTTAAAAAAAAACAAACTTCAATCTGCAATATCTAAAATATGTTTTTTAATTTGTTTTTAATTTTTTTCATCTAAAATAGAAGTTTTGTAGTAAATTCAAAAAATGAGACCAAGATGGTAAAATGAAATAACGAAACTTAGAATGTTTGTATGTTAACAATCAATTTTTTTTGTATGTTAACAATCAATTTTACAAACTAAGAGTTCTGATTCATTGATATGATTTAAAACGGAAAAAAACTCATCTATTTAAAAAAATATTTCTAATTTATTGTCTTTTTAAAGTAAATAGGCCCTTTTAATACGTTTGTCGTGTTATACTGTCATGTGCATTAAATTTTATGAATTTGCTTATAATTTTCAATAACTATTCCAAATACATCATATTGGGAAAAATATATTTTTAAGAGTTACCTTAAAAACATTTGAATAAATGTGGCTTAGTACAAACGTAGTGCTATTAAAATATCTTTCTTAATCTTAATACAAATTTTTAACATATTATTCGTGTTGCACAATCAAAACATGAACAATTTTCAAAGTAGAAATCTAAACAACACAAAGCTCAACCGGACGTTATGGGTACAAAAACAATTGACTTGTTTACGTTATGCCTGGATTGTACCTGAAGTCAGGTATCCTTAAGGTACCTCTGTATACAGCCATTGCATGTCAAACCGATAGAGTAGTTCTCAGATTTTCGTAAAAAGTGGTACTTTCGTTCCTTATCGCATACATTTATTAGACCCGTATTTTACATTTTCTTTGTTAGGGTGCCCATTTTTATTTTAGGGTGATTCGAAATACCGACTTTTTCCCCTTTTTTTTCAAAAATTCATAACTTGTGAACTACTGAACCGATTTAGACGGTCGATATATCAAATTAGATAGTAATTCTCGGAAAAATACTACGCTTGCTAAAAATTCAGGTTTTGGTTTTGTCATTATTGATTGTATTTGTTTTTTATAGTGTTCATGCTCTCGGGACCAAGGGTGCTATATTTCTTAATATTTTTTATGGAAAACTGAAAATTTTTCACATAACATATCACGAAACCAGGGAGGCGTTTTTTTCGTTTTTGAGTTATGGTTTTTCAAAGTTATCCAAAAAAACATTTTTCCCTTTTTTTTGCCCAAAAATGACTTTTTTCAAAAATTTATTACTTTTGAACTACTAGATGGATTCAGGAAGTCTTTCAGGAAGTTTGCCAAATCAGAAAACAGGTCACGTTTTTATGAAATAAAGTTACCGTTAATAACTTTTTTCATTGTGAACGAATTCTCGTGATTTGCATACCAATCGAATCGGAAATGCTCTAAGATTCGTTTGATATGCTATAAATTACAATTTACTAATCTCTAAACGGTTTAAATTCATGACAACTGGAAGAATTTCCTTTTTTCCCACACAATTGTTCTTCAGATTTGTGTGCTAACCCTACAATTGATAGGAAATATTTCTACGTGTCTATCACAATTAATAAAAAGTTATTTTCCATGAGATGAACAATTGGATAACTGTAAAATGTCAAGCGTTATCTAAACGCTATAACTGCCAAGTTTTGATTGGCCCGATCTACGATTTCCCCAAAACAGACTTCAAAATCGATGTACCTGTGGAAATCCGTTCTGCAAATATACATGCAAGTCGGGAGTACTTTTGTTCCCACCGAGCTGTGTTTCCCTAAAACAGACTTCAAAATCAATTTTTGGCATAATGCGAAAAAATGGATTTTTCGGACCACCCTAAAATGGGAATAGTTACCCTAACAAAAAAATAAAAAATACGGGTCTAATAATTTGCGATAAAGAGCAAAACTACCACTTTTGACGAAAATCTGAGAACCGCTATATCGGTTCGACATGGAATGGCTGTATATGTATATAAAGTTATTCAGATTCAAACATCGTTCATCAGTCAAACTATCTTTCTTATACAGTGTATACCACAATGGACTGCAACAAAATTTTCTCGTGTTTTAGACCGTTTCCGAATGTTGATCCAATGTTGATCCGAAAAATGTTTTTTAACCGTGTCAATGAATGAGAAACTTAAGTTAATGGGATGCAATATCCTTCTAGATTAGGCTGACCAAATAGTCCAGCAATAAAAACGGGACACGGACGCAACAAGAAAAATACTTTTTTTAAATATGTTATTGAGTAAATAAAACATGGAATAAAACCGAACAATCGAACATTTGCATCTGTTGTTCATTGCAACGAATGTTTAGATGAACTACAATGAATGTTTGGAAATTTTGCGAAGAAGATCATGATATTTGGAAATTTTGTCATAAAATTCGTCACAATCCAGATCAAATTTCTGTATTCCAATGGCCATAGTTTTCATGGTTTCAACATTGAGTCCTTACATTGAGTTTTCGTTGAAAACATATTGTTCAATGTTAAATGACCTTTTGAACTGGTGCGCTACTACCAGACAAAATGTAATCAATAAGCTTCAAGAAAACCTTATCTTCTGGAAATTCGTTTTCATTTTCGAAAATATTTGCACATAACGGTCAACGGGTTGCAGCTGTAGCAGTTTCATTGTATCTCATTGATAATAATTCATTTTATCACGGTTCATTCATCAAACAAAATGGGTTCATTAATCTGAACAGGAAGTTTTTTTTAACATTAGTTTGCTCAAGCAAGTTATTTTGACTGCTTTTCAATTTCAATTAGAAAAATAATTATGACACAATTTCTCAAAAAGGTTGCGACTTTTTGTATAACTTATTAATACGTTTAACAATAAGATGTACAAAAAGTCACAACATTTTGAGAAATTGTGCCATAATGTGTCATAATTTTTTTTTTCTAATTGATATTGAAAAGCAGTCAAAATGACTTGCTTGGGCAATCCAGTGTTCATTCAGCATACCTTAGATCTCTGCTTATTCAGGAACGGACTTTAATACAATCCATTTATATTGTTGTTTCTCCTTGTCTAAAGTGACCAGATGGTTAAAGGTCTAACGCGGGACACTAAACACAAAAAAACTACGTTATGGAAAGCTGAAGTAGTACGCAAAAATATTTTTACAAGTCCCATTTTTGGTGGATTTCATAACATGACAAATATTTACATTGCAACAAGTTCCAAAAAACCTTCAAATCAAACATATAGTATAGATATATCTTCACTGAATGTTTCGCACGTGACCTGAAAATTAAACCTTATCTGTAATATTTCATTCAACTTATCTACACTCATTTGTGTTTTTTCGGGCGACCACATTTTGTTTACCCATGAAAAAAATCGTTCAGTCATAGCATTTGTACCTGACAAGCACAATGCTAAGTCTACAATTTTCTTCAAAATCACTGAACGAAATATGTTTATTTTGGAAGTGCTTCAAATTCCGTTCTTCTGGGTTATTTTTTTTTTATTTTATGACAATTCAAATTTTTGAAAAATGATTAAAAAAAACAATTTAATTTTGTTGTTGGATTATGCGACATATAAGATATTAGATAAAAATGTATTCATATCATATTTGAAATAAATCAGTTCAGTAGAACTTGAGAACGTCAGCTTGAAAAAATTGTTTCGAGAAAAAGTTTTTTGAAATTTTGAGCTAATTTTTTCAAAATTTCTTGACTAGACCTTTGATTAATATGATCAAATTGTGCAACTCGAGCTTCAAAATAATCAATACATTTCTGATAAAATTTATTTACACTGGCTTTCAACCAACTAATCAAATTTCAGTTGAGTTCGTACAATTAGTGGCATAAAGTGATTACTTGCTTGCTAAACAAGTGATCTTCAATCTCAGGTACAGTTTACAACTGTTTCTGATATTTTCACTCTCGATATTCTCCACAGCACAGTGAAATACTATAGCCTGATTATGCCTGAAATGAAACCACATTTCAGAACATTAATCTCCGAAAAAGTCGTGATGAACTATTGTCGATTGACGAAATAAGAGATTTCAATGATCTGAACATGAACAAAATTCGGTTCATTGCTGGCATCGAACATAGCCGTCTCATCTCACTGTGGCCCATAATTTTCACATACTCCAACTCCGCCTTTTCACTAAAATATTTCTGTTTATCAAATCTAACGACTGAAAAGTGACGAAAAGTCTTGATAATGTTGAATCGTTGTTTGTATCTTTCCTAAGAAGACCGCCATTCGCATTATCTGCACAAATCACTGCATCCTTGTTCTGCATATTATATTTGTTCGGAATTTTGTGATTGATGTCGCGAAGTATCGGAAAAAATGAGAAAATTCTTGTACTCCATGGTGTTTATGATCAGTTTAACAGAACACAGAGCTAAAACATTCGTTGGAATCGGTTCCGTTTTTATGAGATCACAAAAAACCTGGCTCAGAGAGCGGGAGAGAGAACGAACTACAACTAGCAGTTAAGTTTATTTGTCAAAAGACTTGATTAATGCAGGACGTTTCGCGGGACATAATCTAGCGCGGTTTTCTAAAACGCGGGACTGTTTATCCTAGGCCAGCCTTCTATTTATCTATAAACTCCAACACGGTATCATGAAATTTCTCCCGAAGAGTCAAGATATCTAGCCTCCAAACGGAATACAAACTTTCATTCGAATCAAAATTAGTCATGTTTTGTCATTTGTCGATTCCATTTGGAATTGCTCTACAGATGATTGTGTTTAAAAAAATTAATTATTCTTCCTGTCCACGTGGACTCAGTTTATACCCTTTCCTAAAGTTGTCCATGTGGTATGTGGACAGACAGCCCCTAAGCTTGAAGTGTTGATAATTGTTTTGGAGCCTATTGGGACTATATTGTCACATGCACTCTTCGTATTTCTTCCCTATGTTCCGTAAGCTGAGTCGTGAGTCCACTTGTCGTTAGGTCATATGAAAAATTCAATTCAGTATGCGCGAACGTTTCCTCCGCCGAAAGAGCGAACGAGAAACAAGCAAGTGCAAGTGGTTGTCTTCAAAATTCAATACCTGCCAACATTCAGTTGCAATCACGTCAATGTGTCAGCTGCACCGCATTCCATTGTTGCCGGATGCAGTCTCTTGGTAGAATGATGCCCGGTATCATCAAGTGCAGTCGCTGCAATCCGCGTCAAAACTTCCGAAACTAACGATTCACGAAACAATGCAGCGGATGAAACGTTCCACAAATTTGACGGCAAACATGGTCGGTCGGTGGGATGCATCGTTTTTAAGACACACACAGAAACCGTATCATCTGTCCTCGTGTCCCCCGTCGGATGCAAGTATGTGCCAGGCAAAATGTTGCCTTCGCTCAACGGGTATGGCCACGACAGAATAAAGTGGGATGATGTGACAGGATATGTCACGACGGATGAGGTTTTTTTTCCTCCTGTCATAAGCAACATGAAACGACTAACCGAAAGTTAGACTGGGCAGATTGGCTTATTTCGTCTCATTGCTTTCAGCTTGCAAACAATTTTCTGAGCTTCCCTCTGCTCGGAACTGGTCCTTTTGCAGCTTCTTAAGTAACTTCGTCGTGTAAACTGAGGGTTATCAATCCCGAGAAAACTTTCGCCACGAAATGACTAGCTGAGTCGGTTTCCTGGGGTCGAGGAGGGAAATCTCTCAAATGATTTAATTCCCTCCAACAACTATACTGCTGGTTGCTTATTTAAACAAAACGACGAACGGTCGTCTTCTTCATCAGATAGCAGAAGTGGTTCTTCGGACTTGTGTTAACTTTTCCTCAAAGGGAGGAAATTCCAGTGCGGGTATAATAGATACAACTTTATCTTCTCGTTAACGTTAACAGGCGGAGGGAAAGATTACTTTGCTCGAGACGGACGTCATCCTGATTTATTCTGTTGATTGAGTTTCTGATTCACAAACGGCTGCAATCGGGTTCAGTGATGGAGGAGAAATATATTAAATTATTTGCATACCTGAGCAAGTGAATCGGATTGAATTTGTGCAGAAAATCGATAACTACGAAGGTAACCTTTTTCACCAAGAGAACGAATTTTAGCAACCCGAGGGAAGCTTTGATTCTTTCACTCGATCATCGATTCACTTTGACATCGATTGACATCAGATGTTTCAATGTGGATGCTGTTGCTTACTTGGGATTCACTATTTGCAGCTTCTACCGTTTAATGTGATCAGATCACCGTCGTCTTCAGCCAAGGTTGTGTTATTGACTTCTTATTCCATTTGCCAAATATTTTTGAAACTGATAAGTGTTGTAAAATTGGTGTTTCATAATAAAGTACCCACATAAAAATATTTCTTGTTCATGTAATTTTCTCAATGAATCCCCCCTCGTTTTTTATTGTTTTGACATTTCCAAGTGTTGGTTGATCTCGTTGCTGGTTTCATTTGTTGGTCAGAAAGATTCAGTACGAATTATCTAAATAGCCATGGATGGACGCAAAACTCCGAAAACGCAGATCCGAAAACTTGTTATTCGTGACACCGAGAAAAGTGAATCACATCGTAAGATTGGTGGAAAGTTTTCAAAGTCAAAGAATTTTGAAAGACTGTTTTGTGGACTGATGTGTCCAAATTCGAGTTGTAAGCATAAGCATTAGCATTAGCATTGAGCAAATTGCACAATATCGTAGGTGGTACGAATTCAGAACTGTTACGTCAAAAACTCGCCTTCATCCGTTACTGACGATTGGTAATATCTCTTAGATGAAGGCAGGATTTCTCCGGACAGTTAAGCATTGTCCTGGCCACGTCCTTGCAACTGCTAAGGAAAGGGAAGGAAAGTTAGTTCGATATTTACTTAAGAGAGATGCAGAGAACTCTACGACCTCTCATAAATACCTCGGGAATTTAGGATATGATTTAGTAGGGAAGGTAAGCCATAGGATACACTCAGTCAGTGCTATTGGCGTAGCTTGTTATTATTAATAACTTAGTAGTACTTAGTAAAGAAATTACTTCATTATTATCACTATTATTGTTACTATTACTATTACTATTATTATTATTGTTACTATTAATAGTACTATAACTATAACTATTACTATTACTATTACTATTACTATTACTATTACTATTACTATTACTATTACTATTACTATTACTATTACTATTACTATTACTATTACTATTACTATTACTATTACTATTACTATTACTATTACTATTACTATTACTATTACTATTACTATTACTATTACTATTACTATTACTATTACTATTACTATTACTATTACTATTACTATTACTATTACTATTACTATTACTATTACTATGATTAGTTTATACTATTAACCGGAATGTATCTGCAAGTCGGTAATACTTTTATACCCATGTATTTTTACACTCCGAAATTCATTTTGCTAACACGGTCATCAAAAGCGGGTACAAATGCAACGCTTTGGCGCGATTGTTCAAGACTGCATTGGAAGACATCGCCATATCACTGAACTTCTACGCATACCGTTTGATGATTAGGCAAAATGTTGATAACTATTTGCTGCGATAACTACTACCATAATGCATAAATTGACTTAAATTGGGATTTTAGGCAATTGAATTCATAAATAGTTTCATTCATTCACTATTTTAATCAATAATTTAATCAATACAAACAAAAGATAGCTCTGCGCAGCGGCGATATCGTACCCAATGAGAAACATCCGAGGTGGGATTATTGTTAATTGAAGAAATACAATTGATTACTAAATCAACGGCAATCCTACGTTAACCTTGCGGTTATATCATAGGTATAGGTTTTTTGACGTGGGACTACGTCTAACCAGAGTATATGGGGGCGAAATGAAAAACTAACCGCAGAATATGCAAGAAAAAAATGAATGATTTCGAATGCTTATAACTCGAACATTTCTCAATAGATCGGAACGATGTTTGCATCAATTGATATGAAATATCTCTACGCATCTATCACAATGAATAAAATTTTATTTGTCATGAGATAAACAATTCAATAACTGTGAAATGTCATGCGTTATCTGAACGCCCCAACTGCCACGTTTTGATTGGCCCGATTTACGGTTTCCCCGACAAGCAAGTAGGAGGTATTTTTGTTCCCACCGAGCTGTGTTTCCCTAACACGGGATTCAAAATCAAAATTCAAATTCAATTCCTCTCATTTGCTTGATTATCACTTATCTGAGTAGAGACTCAATAGGTATTCTGTTCAAATGCCTGATACCAAAACTGAACCACACAGCGACTTGACTGTCTAGATATGAATATCATATTCACGAGAAGTATTACTTTTTAAATACTAACAGCTGGCCCAGGCTATGAAACATTTGTTGCCGTTCTTGTATTATTAGTTTAATGAATTATGGTAACTTAAAAAAAAACTTTTCCATGCAAAATTAGTTCAATGAATCATGGTAACAGTATTCCAGATGGCAGCGCCTGCAAGGCTTTCCAAATGGCTTTTATTAAGGCCGAATGTTAAGGAAGTTTCCCAAATTGGCCTTTTTTAAGGCGAGAGGCGAAATAACTGAGGAAGTCTGAGAGTCTGAGAAAGCTTCTATGATTTCTGAACATCATCATCATTACATCAATAAATGCTGAGCAGGGCCCGAAATCTTCGAAAATGATAAATGAAAATCGGCTCTCCTCTCAGTAGATTCGCTTCGACTAGGACTACTTCGACATTCGCCGTCAACATAACTTAAATTGACTAGAAAATGAATTGACGATCGTTGAAAGCGAGGATGACTATTGAACTATTCTAGCCAATGACTATTCTAATTGAGGTGAATAATGATGACAAATCTGCCTCTCCATTCAACCTGACTTCAATCCACACTTCTACTGCCCCTGGCATGAATCTTGCTACGCTATAAGAGAGAGATAAACGAATTAATTTTAAGTCATTTCAAAATGCACTGGAGTCTATTTGACGGGGAAGAATAAAATGAGATAGTCGAGTCGTAGAGTGAAATAGCGACTAAACGCCCGACTGACTATTGAGGCATGTTGACGAAGGAACTGCAAGAGGAAGCCAAAAGTCATTTCCGATTGAATACGAAGAGGAATTTTTTCATAGTCCTCTGACTATCCTCAGTTGAATATAACTATACCGAGCCCTGATTCAGACAATGCATTCTGAGGCGAAAAATTTTTCACGTTCGTTCAACACACAAAATAGGAACTGTGGTTAGCCAGGATGAGCAATCCATCAATGTTTTAAGTTTTTGGAGATTTCAATAGTTTGCTTTCAATGCAATTTTTGAGCTGTGGAAAATTTGCATCAATAAATCGCAAACATCACTCATATACTATTCACCATCCTTAACCCTTCATTACGGTAGTGTGCTCCGCCAAAGTACGGAGCACTGCGCCGAAAAAGAAGGAACATCGCGCTGGTGTGATCGAGGAGCAGTATGAATTTGATGTCGTCTAAAGACGACGCTCGTACACACAACTCGTCGCGCTGATGTCGTCTATAGACGACACTCGTAATGAAAGGGTTAAGTGATTGTTATTCCACTTCTCTTAGCCGACAAAGAGGAATTAACCTGTCTCCCATGTTTCTTTTATATCGGGCAAAATATCTGCGTCTGACATCAACAATGAGAAAGGCTGCAGCTTGCTAGCTGGAGCGAGATTGTAACGAGATTCAGTGTTGACGATCATAGTTTGAAAAACAATTTGGAAAACTAAACTAAACTCTCGGCCTTAAGAAAGGCCATCTAGGAGTGTTCTCATGGATCGGAGAGATGTTTTAATTTTTGATAGGTTGTGTAGACTGAAACCTTCCAGAACTGTACAGCTGGGAGCCGGAATGTTCGAAAGTAGAACTTCAATGGTAGTATGATTATTAGCAGAGACGTTCCATGTCAATAGCTGCAGTTTTGCAGAACTATTGCAGGAGTTCTGTACGTCAATGAACTATCAGAAAATGGAAAATTATCAAAGTTACATACTTGCCAGTTTGAGAGACTTAGGACCTCGACACCTTCGCCGACCATAGTATCAGGGCATGTACGAACTGCAAGCTCGACTGGGTCGGGATGATTAGGGGCTTCCTTAATGCTACAGGATTTACGTTCTGAAATGATAACTGAGCTTAAGCTTGGGTAAACTGCACACTTTGTAGTTGCTCTCCGTGATTGACCTGAACCAGTGAAATTGCACAAAGAACATTCTAAATGACGCTTGGGAATGACAAATCATTCTCATTGTGCATTGTGTTTCGATGATTCGAGCGTTAAATGGTCAATAACGACGCCGGCCACGTCCTTAAGGTCACCAGAGGAAGGGAAGGAATGTTAGTATGATATTCGCGGCCAAAAGGGTCGCCTCTATAGCGTGGTTCCCTTGCGATCATCATGGAAAGAAAAATTGTTAATGGGAATGGGTAAGCAGAATCAGGATTCACTGTGGTAAGTGATGTGATTCTGAAAACGGGAACTCTAGAATCTATTTGGCGAAACGAGATTTTGAAAATAATATCCATTCTAATCGGACCGGTCATACATTTCGTTATTCATCGTCCGTAGTGCGTATGTATTTTTCCTGACCTAAGACAAAACTCCTTTGAATATTCTCGAACTATATATTTTTATTCATCACTTTTTCAATCGTGGTCACCGAGATTATTGTGACGACCTGAGAAGGTCGCCGAGAAACTCACAATTTCACAACCTGAGAAGGCCACAGAGGAAATTCCTAGCTTAGAGAATAACATGCTATTACAATCATCCTCTTTAGGAGCTTAGGAATCCTCTGCTCTGGTTCTCAATGGTTTCAAATTCTTCTTCGGACATGCTACTGGGTCTTTCAGATTAAACGCCCACGCACCAATTTCAATAACTTATACAAAAGTGAACCGATTTTAATTTTTAACAAACGAAAATAAAACTTATTTTAGGACATTTTTGATGTGGCCACCTCTTTTTTCGATAACGCGTTCTAAACAGTAAACAGAATTCTTCATGCACAACTCTAACATTACGACTTCGATGCTGTTGAAAATCCGAGTTATTTCTTCTTTAAGTTCCTCCAAATTTTGTTGTGTTTATTTTTTTTTGTTTTCGTTTTGCATATTTTTCTCTCAATGTCCATTCCAGTTAAAGAATTTTGAAAAAATAAATCAACGAGTATATTTAGGACATTTAAAAGGGTTGAAGTCAAGTAACTGGTCGACTTCTGTTCACATTCAGTGATTAGATTTTTTTTAGTTTTTGCCGAATAACACTTGGAATAAGTATTCCCATGGTGACAAAAAAACGAGATACGGGTAAACTTGTTTTTGTGCGACCCTTTTTGTGCGATTTTATTATTAAATCGGGAGTTGAATCACACAAACCAATAGCACAAATAATAAAATGGCACAAAAAGGGCCAATGAGGAATCACTCAAAAAACGATCGCACAAAAACAGTTTTGCCTGTACTGACAAGACCAATGTAATATAGTTTCTAGACAAACTGGGAATTCAAAACGTGCCTCGAATGATTAAAGCTCAGGACCTCTAACGTAGAGATCACGAGTTCAATTCTCACTCCCAACATTCTTCCAAAAATTGAAGTTAAAGTGACGAACCAGCCGGGATGTGTTGAAAGTCACTATAATAGAGAAAAAAAACCATTAAAGCTCAACATAAAATATGTACCGAATTCAGTTGACTGCTCCTCAAAAAAAAAACGAGGGGTTGTATCCGAGACACGGCCGCTTATGACGTAGAACTACGCTTTTTTTTTAATTTGTTGGTTTATCATTTCGGATATTATTTGCGAATACGTCAAAATTTAATAAATAACTCTTTAGTAAAAAGTTCCGCGGACCATGAAAAGGTTTAATCGCTTGCGTGGTTTTGTAGAATCATTTCGAGAAGCAACGATTCTTTCTTGCCTTTGCGAATACAACACCCTAATTGGTCAGATGTCACAATTTGTTTCTTTATATCAATGCACGCATTGCACTGAGTATTTAACCAGAAGCATTTTCCGTGCATCGTCATTCAACAAGCATCAAACACGCGTCTAAGAGATGCACACAGTTGCAGCGATAAAAAATAAATATCGAACCACACTTCATGTCAAATATTCGCTAGCGTTCACACCTCGAGGAGAAACATAAAACACAAAACGAGCAGAACAAGCGACCTTTGTTGTTTCGGTCACATAAATATTCTGAGAATTTTCCTCAGAGGAGATGCAATACTTATACGCTAGCGACAGCTTACTTACTATGCAAGGGTGGAGTTTACTTCGCAAATATTCTCTTTTCGCTGTCACCCTTCGTTGTTTCTATTCTAGCGGCTGCATAAGTTGACCGTTATTGACAGCTCTGTTCGGGAAAGTACACAAATGGACAGAACAAATGTATGGGTAAATGGGAATGCTGCCAATTTTCATCAATTTAAATCATATACAGACTATGGGATTGTAATGTATAGTATATAAAACAAATCTTAGAAAATTTACGATTAAAATCCGTTCGCAGCAAAACATAGTTATTAACGCTAACTTTATTTCATAAAACCGTGACATATTATCTGATTTGGCACCCTTAATGAAAGACCTACGTCAAAATTAATTCACTATCTTATTATGTTAATCGAATCAAGCCACATCAATCCTCAATTGCTTCGAACAAGGCTTCAGACACCGCTAGAATACGGTCACTCTACTCTTTCTTTTGTCGTCACTATCAAACAATTCATCTTTGCATATGAAATCAACCCTTCCGCTATAAGCGAAGTAGCACGAGCCACAGCATCATCTCATCAGCGCCAGCCTTTCGTGTCACTGTGTATGGCTATAATCTGCAAATGACACTCCATCCAAGAAGATGAGAAAGCGTATCATCCTCCTCCATTCCTGGTCCTACAGCGAGATGTTGTGCACAATGAAGCGCCTCCATCGCGCTCATATGCTCTAACGCGCCTACCGTGCATCATCCCTGCGGATATGTGTGTTGCTGCCGAATATTTGCAGCATTTGTTTGGCGCAGCATGTCATGACGCAAATTTGTGATGCGGAAAACTGCACAAAAACATCGAGCGATGATAAATTGCATTTTTTTACTTGTTGTTGTTGCTGTTGCGTCCTTTATCAAAAACGGCGCGTGCGGTGAATAACAGCGGAACAGGTCGAAAGTATGCGATGCGTTGGAATATAAACTAAATTGGATGATGATGATGAACGTGTGGAAGATAAAAAAAAATATTGAACGTATTTTTGTATGCTAACGATGGAGGCGAGTTGAAATTTCCGACCAATTCAACCAATCGAAAATAATTTGCCCTTGGGCAAAATACGAATGGAAAGTTTGCAATAAAAAGCAATCCACATGGAAGCACACGAGATATTGTTTTTATTTGGTTGTTATTTGGACAATTTCGGCGTTTTTTTTTATTTTGAAATAAAACAATAAATTCATTGGCCGTGTGTGCGGTACAAAACGAATCAATGAGCACATATCCTGGCTAGGAACGCAGATAAATAAGTTCCAGTCATTTAATTTTCTCCTCCTATTGAGATGAAACGAATAAAAATCCTGCTTTCGGAAAATGATTTATTTATGAAACGCAGCTTTATTACCCCACACTATCGCCAAACGTGAAATTATGTTATTCCATGTTGTGTACTTGTTCACAACATCAACCACAAAAAATATTTGTTTTCGATTTTGAACATCATTGGTATCGCCCCGAACCAGTAAATAACTGTGTATATTATTGTGCCATTTCACACTGCTAGGTGCTAAAAACAAAACAAGTATTGTTATTTTGAAGGGAAACGATTATGATTCCATTTTTCTTATTTTATCTATTACACTTTAAGGATGAATTCAGAATAATAGTAACATCATCACAACTAGTCAATGCTGAGGTAACTCTTTGTTAATACCTAGATAATGAAATTGTTCCACATATAAATCAAACAAAACAGACCACGGGACTAAGCCCGATAATTAAAATTTAATTATGATAAAATCAAAGCGAGAGTCGGGCAGTAACGATGTCGTGTTAATTAATTTCAAATATATAAATACATTTAACTATCATCGAAGCGAAGGATCGTGCCATCACACTTGCCAAACAATGATTCGAGATATGCTACATTATTATGATAAGCCTTTATTAAGTGACTGATTTTTAATAAGGTGTCAAACACAACGGTAGCAGCACCGGCGGATGTATTTTGATTAATGGCTCGATTGATGTGCTTTGTGGTTAATTACTAACAATTAGCGAATCATGTTGTCGACAGAGAGAGATTTAAAAAATACAATCCAATCGAGGGAAATTTCCATTTAGCTATCGTAAGATTAATGAATATAGTAAGATAGGAATAACAATCGAGGATAATCCAACAGATACTAGAGTAAGCAAAGACTAGTATAATGACTGTGTAAAATGTTTATATCGTATTGTAGTAGATTTTAAAATAATGATAATATTTAAAACAGCAGCGAATATCTTCACAGTCGCACTCACACATTTAACATACATAGTCAAATGTCGAAAATAAAAGAATTTACATTATCCAGTGAAGAAATTGTTTATTATTCTACTCCCGCTCCCTGCACTTCCCCTTATCCTTATCTGGTCACCGTTTCATAGACAACTGTCGTGGCGCGCGAAAATGCTAATTAAAGTCTGATGATACTGTAATGATACAGCGACAGTTACGAGCAAAAGATGATTCAAGGTATGGTAAACAGCGCTATGTTGTTCTGGAGGAAAGAAAGAAATATTTGACACTCTGTGACATACTCAGACCGAAAATACTTCGAATAGCACAACCCATCTTCAAAAGATACTTCGAAGCAGGACAATCAAAATGATTATCAGGTTTAACGGGTTACATGGAATGAAAAAGTCATTAGCCACATAAAGGGCTTTGTTTGCATAGCACATGGTAGCTGAATTTGAAAATAGTTAAGACTTAAGGTCCTGTGCTAAATGGAAACATGTTAGAAGTTTGAGCTCTAGACTAGAACTAGTTTATTTCACATAGTTTCACATTTTTATATCCGGCAAGAAACTATTTACTATTTACCCGTTTTGCTACAGGCGAAATTCCTATATCTCTATCAATCAACTGCTAATCCTTCATTTACCTTGCATCTAATCATTGTACTTGTTCTATGTCTACCCACCTGGCAAAGCACCCTCAGTCTTGCTTCTATATATATATATTTGCTACCTGCCGATGGGTCTGATTGTAGGGATCTTAACTTATATACTGAGCTGAAGACATATCTTCCAATGCAGTCTTGAATAACCGAGCCAAAGCGTTGTATTCATAGCGCTTTTGAAGTCCGCACACATTCCGGTGTGCAAAAAACATGCTGGTACACTAAGAAGAAAATCTAGTATATATGACCAATTTTTTGGTAAATATTACCAATTCGCTAGTCATTTTCGACCCTACTAATTATTAGTACATTCTACCAAAACAAATTGGTAGACATAAATTTCAAACATAACCACGGTTTGTAAATCCAATGTTGGCTCAATTTCAGGGCAATATCAATGAACATGTTGGCCCTCATTTGTAAAGGGATAATAACAGTAATAACGATATTTATCGAATAATAAATTTTCGAATCGAAAGCTGTGTTCAAATAATTTTATTCTTATTAATATTCACACAAACCTTTGCAGTTTTTCGTTTTCGTTGAAGCTTGTTGTGAGCGGCAGTTGGGCCATCAGCGTAGTCGGACGAGACATCGAAACATCATTCCTCGACAATGCATGTCGTACGCTCTCCGCTCTCCTTGATGTGGCTTACGTTGTAACAACCGCCAGCAACACGTGGAATAGTGGTATTTCTACAAAATAAAATAAATATTTAGGTACAATGAATCAACAGAAACAAAATGTATACCTCCGAATCGCTCCACTTCCACTAAAGAAATGGCGAATGCACACACACAGTTGCTAAGCAGGAAAATACTCAAGGTTACTAATGCTATGAAGTAAAATTTACGAAACGTTGGTAGGGTTGTACATTGAATTTGACATCAGTTTTACAAGACATTGGTAATATGTACAAAAAATGTGTACATTTTACCAATGTTTCGATTACTAAAGATTTGGTAGCTGCATTTACTAATGTTTTCCTCCAGTGTATATAAATACCCGCCCCATACATCTATTTTGCATTGCCGATTTCCCCAGGCTCATTAGCTTCTAAATCGGCGTTAGGGAAACACATTCCGGTTTGTAGAAATTCATACCCATACTTTGCATCTATTTTCTCCAAGCTAATTGGATTTGAAACCTGTGTTAAGGAAAAACAGAGATTTCAGCGATCGTACATCAACCGCTGCGCAATCATAACTGAGTGGATTTCCGAGCGAGCATTCGTTTATATACAGATTTGTGTGATTTCAACGGCAAAGGCAAAGAGGTATGTGTGGCTCCTAAAACCGAGGAATCACCCACCACGCTCTGTGGTACTGTATGGTTTTCGTTTACACCAAGGCGCCTAGAAGTATATCCTAAGATGAGGCCGTTTCGTCACTAAGTTGGTTAGGGGAGTGGTATATGAAAACAGTACGGAAGAAAGCAGAAAGGGAATTTTTTGCCTGTAGTGTGAAAGAGACAGACTGATCACGAGCGAGCTTCTGCTTTAGCGTATTGTGTTTTGTTTACAAACAAAACAAAGTAGACTTCCAAGATGGCTGAAGAAGATTGGTTTTAGCAAGTTGGCCCACCTTAGGATATACTTCTAGGCGCCTTTTTTTACACTACTGCCCTTATGAGAAAGGAGCTCTGCTAGATACAGCCCAATCCGCGTTCACGACATTGAGCTGCGTATTACGAAATGGGGGAGTAGGCATGACAATGTGGGTTTGCAGAAGAAAAGAACACACTTTTAAAATAACAATTATGAATGAAAATTATTTTTCCCAAACCTAAAATCAATCACTTTTCCTTGCAAGTAGTGAAAACATATGATACAAACTTGTTTTTGACTTAGGACTACGTCTTACATTAAGGATGCCAAATCAGAAAACAGGTCACGTTTTTATGAAATAAAGTTAACGTTAGTAACTATATTTGCTGCGAACGGATTTTTAGGATTTGCATATCAATCGAATCGGAAATTTTCTAGGATTTGTATGATATGCTATACTTTACAATCCCATAGTCTGTATATGCAGCAATTCCAAATGAAATCGTCCTAAAAATGCAGATTTTAAAAACTTGTATTTTTGATTCCAATGAACACACCAATGAACACACTTTTCCATTTGGGTTGGAGGAAATATGAGTTTCCACAGCAATTGGGAATTTTTTGACTCAAGCGTAACTTTTGAAAAGGGCGTATCGATTTGAGTAAGAGAAATCTTTGATAATTTATATCTCAAAAACTATGAGTCGTACCGAAATAGTGTCTTAGGAAGAGTTATAGAGTATTGATGGCTGAATATGAAAAAAATGTACACTGAGAAAAAAAAATAGTACTCTTGTTTTTATTTACAAAATAAAAATTCAATTTGCAATATCCAAAATACATATTTTTTAATTTTTGTTTTAATTTTTTCATACCAAATAGAAATCATGCATAAAATTTAAAAAATGGGCCCAAGATGGTAAAACTATTTTTGACGAACATTGTGGAACATCGAATTTTTAGGAATTTTCGAAACATCGAATTTTTGTATGTTAACAATCATTTTTAGCCACAAATTATAAATCCTGATGTGATTTAAAACAAAAAAGGTTATTACCAATCTCCTTTTAAATGTAGCCATTCTCGAGATATTTAAAAAAAATATTTGTAATTTATTGTCTTTATAGTTTATAGTAAATAGGCCCTTTTAATATGTTTGTCGTGTTATACCATCATGTTCATGAAATTTTATGAATTTTTTTCATATTCAACCATCAATACTCTATAACTCTTTCTAAGACACTATTTCGGTACGACTCATAGTTTATGAGATAAAATTATCAAAGATTTCTCTTACTCAAATCGATACGCCCTTTTCAAAAGTTACGCTTGAGTCAAAAAATTCCCAATTGCTGTGGAAAACTCATATTTCCTCTAACCCAAACGAAATACACACTTTCATTCGAATCAAAAATACTCATGTTTTGTCATTTGTCGATTTCATTTGGAATTGCTGTATGGTTTAAATTGATGAAAATTGGAAGTATTCCCATTTCTCCATACATTTGTTCTGTCCATTTGTGTGCTTCCCCGAACAGAGCTGTCAATAATGGGCAACTTATGCAGCCGCTAGAATAGAAACAACGAAGAGGGATAGCAAAAAGAGAATATTGGCGAAGCAAACTCCACCTTGCATAGTAAGTAAGCTGTCGCGTTGAAGTATTGCATCTACTCTGAGGAAAATTCTCAGAATCTTTCTGTGCCCGAAACAACAAAAGTCGCTTATTCTGCTCGTTTTGTATTTTATGTTTCCCCTCGAGCTGTGGGCGCTAGCGAATATTTCACTTGAAATGCATCTGGCATTGTAATTAACAAAACCAGGCGAAGAAGAGAAGAGTGCAATGGCAAGCTCCTAGTTTTGTTGTCAATTTTGACCTAGAATCGAGAAACGATTTTTCATAAACGTTCATTCTCCCGATGTTTCACTTTAATCGATGCAACTGTGTGCATCTGTCAGACGCGTGTTTGATGCTTATTGAATGGCGATGCACAGAAGATGCCTCTCGTTAAATACTCAGTGCAATGCGTGCATTGATATAAAGAAACACATTGCGACACATGACTAATTAGTCTATTACTCTCGCAAAGGCAAGAATCGTTGCTTCTCGAAATGATTCTACAAAACCCGGCAAGCCATTAAACATTTTCAGGAACTTTTTACTAAAGACTTATTTGTGAAATTTCGAAGTAATTAATATCCAAAATGTTAAACCAACAAATTTCAAAAAAAAAAGAATTGCGTAGTCCCACGTCATAAGCGGTCGTATCTCGGATACAACCCCACGAATTGTTTTATATTATAATGGTATACATGGTATACAAGAAGCTAGAAAAGCTTGCCAACCATCCACCGGTGAACGAGATGATAGTGAGCATAAAAGACGGCCGCCTCTCTCTCTCTCTCTCACACACACACACAATCTCGGGCATTGTTCTCACGAAAACAAAATGAATCAGGTATCAACCTGAGGGATAGGAGCCCAAAGTATATTCCACGTACTTTGAAAGGAGTCAGCTGAATGACAGATTTTTTTTTCGCTGTAGGTTTTTTTCATAAAGAATTTCATTATTTCATCAAATCAAATCGGACAGTTTCAATCAGGCAAGTTGTTGTCATTCATTTTTGGGAAAGGTGTTCAAACTTCTAGTAATGCTTTGTTTGTGAGTCCATTTGTTCGTTTTTATTCCCGATTTAATTTTTGACGTAGAAAAATTGAATTCCCACATGTTCGAAAATTACATCATAATAAGCATTGTTAGTCCATTCGATGTTTGCGCTATCGAAATTGATGTTTGGTCGTAAGTGGAAATGGATTTTCAGGCGAAATAATGCATTTCCATATCTTATATCTACAAATAAAAATGGAAGGCCAAATGTGTTGGTAAGTGCAAAACCCGGAGAAGGAATGGTCCGATTTGAGCTGTCTTTATTTTGTAATATTCTCTGTATCAAACATGTATTCCATGCAACGGAAACGTGTTATTTCCAAATGCTTGAAGAATCTTGAATTAGAATTGTGTCTGAAAATAATTTTATATTAAAAGAACGAATTTTTGTGGAAGTACTAGACAATTTATAGTAAAAGGAAATTGTAAAGGGTCAAAGGGTAATCAATCACGTAATCAATCGTTCTTAACGTTCACTTAGTAAGAAAACGTGGTTGTTTGAAAGTACTCAAATCAAAAAATCTATTTTGGGCGGGACGAAGTTCGTCGGGTCAGCTTCCGATGTGTACCAAAATTAATAAAGTTATTCGAATAGTGAAATTGATTAACAAAATTGTTTTATGAAACGGAAAAAGAAAAAAGACGGGTGGGTAATGTCGGGGAAATAACCGGAGTGACGTAGGACTATACAAAGGGGACAGTTTTTTCTAAATATATATTTTAAATATATTGTTTTATTTTCTTCTTATACATGAATACCTACCTATCTACCTGAAATATGGATTAGTTTACTTTTTACTCTTTATGAACATGTTGGGAGTTCTGAAAAGAACCTTTGGTGTTGTGTTTTTGCGTTTTTTCACAAACTTTCTAATTTTTTTCTCACTGTCACAATTACAGTTTAATAAGGAAAAAGCCTTCAGAAAAAAAATCTAGAATCAACCATAAGATTCTTGATTTTTTTCTGAAGGCTTTTTCCTTATTAAATTTCAACGCCGGGCATCTTTTGGCGTATCGTACAATCAAAATGATGGCTGTGATAGGGAATGCATAGGTAGTCATCAGCTCATTCACTATCATATATTTCACTATTGAGCACATTACCGTACCTTAAACTGTGGTTTCGGAGACGAATGAATTGTATGATTTGTAGTCTCCGCAAACAAAGTAAATAAAAATGAAGAATAACTGAGGTTTTGGAGACGAAATCTACGATCTGTCGAGAAATAAACGAGCTATAAGCGTTCTGAAAAACCAACAGTAAATACAGGGACGGATGACCTTCGGATTAAAGTCCTTTAAAATAAGAACAGAGCAGCAGGAAATACATAGCTCATTATGTTGCTCCCTAGTTATGTTTCTATACAATGCAGATATAACGTCAGTCAATTTTCAACATCAGTTATCAACCAAAGAAAGCAGTTCTTGCTGTTAAGAAAATTCGTTAATGCCATCCTGCATACAATGTGTAGTAATTTGAAGCCACTTCTAATTCGGAAACCATATATGGGTTTGTGAAAACTGAATGATCAATTTAAAAGACCCTAACCACCAATAAGCTCAAAATCAAGCATAAACAGAATAATTCAGTTCATATTATATGTCATATAATAATGTAACTTTAGAATGCATCGGTATTGTGAATAACTTTTAACAACTCTTCTTTGAAAGGGTCAATGGTCCTGAAAAGCGCCGTGATTTACGGTGGCTGGTTTTACCACCAAAGCAGTCTGTATAAACAAACTTTTTCCTTCTTCTACCTGCTGCCGTTTTGCGATTGCGTTTGCCACTCGCTGGAACTAGTTGTTGCCACTGAACCGAATGTGGTATGTTCTGTAGGCGGGTTTTCTTATTGTCGTGAGCAGCTTTGCAAGCCAACTCGAGCACTCCGGCTGCCGAAACTCTATAACCACTGCTAGGTATACTGGTGCTCCGGCACCAATCCGTTCGGCCTAGTTACCCTTGCGGAGCAGTCAGTGACTAACAGGGAACTGCAAACCTGCACGATTCAAGTGGGACTTTGCCTTTCCCTTAACTTGTCCTCCTTTGTCACGTCCACACATCCACGTTGCTGCTTGTGTTGCTTTGTTGATGTTATGCGCTGCGATGTGAAACGATGCCGTACAACCACACTGATTTACGGTTTGAAAGAAAATGATATATTTTTCAGCGGGTCCGCGCGTTTTGTACTTTAGCGGTACACGCTCACAGGATAGAGACAAATCAGCAGACTAAGCCAAAGGGGCGAGTCCAACGAGACGAACGAATGAGCGTTAAAATGCAGCGATGGCAAAAAAAAAATATATATATATATATATATTCTTAGAGGCGAACGAACTGAAAAGTTTAAACCCTCTTAAAGCCAAAAAGAAGAAGAAGAAGAAAATATATTCATTACGATTTGTTCGCTCGTTGGATTCACATGCAGTTGTTTCTAACAAACACGAAGGCACCGAAGACTAGTGGAATAGTGGAAAAGCCGCCAAAAAGTTCGGCACGGCGAAGAAGAATATCTCGGAAACCGACAAGAAGAAGGAGAAGGAATCATATGCTATCTACATCATAAGGTGCTGAATTAGGATCATTCCGACATCGGTTTCTCATCGAAGGCGATGAGCGTCATGAGCTTCGTCAATGCGTCTTTGAGCGTATCGTAGCGGAAGCCCCGGGTCTGACCCACTACAATAAGTGGTTAACCATTACGGCGTGGGAAATTCAGATCGCAATCAGTCTGTTGCTGCCCGGTGAACTTGCATGCGGTTTCCAAAGGTACCAAAGCGGTGAAGAAGTATACTAGCACCAAATAAAGATTCGGAAGCAAACTCAAAAAAGGGTCCTTTTCAGGACCACAAAATCATATTTAATCTAAAGAGTTTATTGTTTTGTTATCACTCGATATCCTCATCTTGTCCGGCTAAACCTGTTTAGCGATTTCGTTTGCTACTCGCCACAGGATTCACAGTTGGAAAATTTCTTCCCATCCAACTTGGGACATGTTGTACTGTAAATTACATTTAATGCGACATGCCGAAGCACCACTCAGTGTCGCATTGGAGGCGATTTTAACCTGTAATTGAACATTTGCGATGACAGTGGTACAGCTTTCACAGTTGGAAAATTTCTTCCCATCCACCTTGGGACATGTTGGGTCATAATTTGGCCCCCAACTCTATGTTTACAAAAATGTCCAACTAAATATGTCACATTACAGGTCCGTCCAATTAGCTAAATGTCGAACTAAATGTAAATTACTGTACTTTCAATCTGGAAGCAATTTAATTGGTGAAAATTGAATAATCGAGAAAGTCCCCAACCATCAATAAGCTCAGCACAACTGCCAAATTCTCATACTCATCATATCCTGGCAACAAATTATGAAAAAATCAATTTGTGTTTTATTATTATTTTGGATAATATTTTAGAATGCATTAAACTGTATTTCGTAAACTCTTTTTTGAAAGGTTTAATAGCTCTGATAAGCGCCGTGTTTTATGGAAGAATGGTTCCAATTTAGAAAACAGTACTCGTGGTTTTGAAAAAAACCATTTCGAACGCCCTCGATGCCACCTTGTTCTGGATTTGCCACCAAAGCAGTTTGTACAAAGAACAAACTTTTTTCTTCTGCTACCTGCTGCCGTTTTGCGATTGCGTTTGCCACTCGCCACTCGCTGCAACTGCCTGTTGTTGTCTTGATGTCCACCGAACCGAATGTGGTCTGTTCTGAATGCGAGTTTTCTTATCGTCGTGAGCAGCTTTGCCAGCCAACTCGATCACTTCGGCGGCCGAAACTATATAAAGGCGGCTAGGTGGACTGGTGCACTGGTACTAACGCGCTCGGCCTAGCTACCCTTGCGGAGCAATTGGCGGATACACCTACGGGGAACTGGAGACCAATACTGTTCAAGCGGGATTTTTCCTTTCCCTTCACTTTTCCTCCTTTGCCATGTCCAGACATGGCTGCTTGTGTTGGTTTGTTGGTGATGTGATGCGAAACGATGTGGTGTACGATTTGGATGAGAATGATCGTTACGGCAGCGGAGCGGGGATTTTTAAGCTGAATGGCTGGCTCGAGAATTACGCATGTGTGAGACTGCGACCAATGTTTCGTTCATATTTTTTCTTTTTCCTTTCCAATCGTGCTTCGTTGTATTTCGCAGCTGCTCTGGTTGCCCGTTTTGGTCGGTACGATTTGAGGAGCACAAAATGGACCAATAAAAAATGGGCACATAGTGCATTTGGACAATGCTTGATATTCCACAATTATTCAATTGTTTATCTCAAGAAAAATGAAATGTTATTCGTTATGATAGATGCGTAGATATATTTCCTATCAATTGATGCAAACACCTTTGCGATCTATTGAGAAATGCTCGAGTTATAAGCGTTCCAAATCTTGCATTTTTTCCTACTTGTTCAGTGCCTAGTTTTTCATTTCACTCGCTATATCTTCCGGTTAGACGTAGTCCTACGTCAAAAAATCCAATATTTCTTAAACCTGAAAATCCGTTATTTTCATTTTCGCTTTCCAAAATCGGAACACGAAGCTCAATGCCGTCAAAGCGAATAGGAGCTGTTTTGGAACAGAGTACGTGTTTTATGTGCTCAAATGACATTGAGTAGAAAATTTTCATTTATATTTTACCAATATGAAACTGCTTTTAGGCATTCTAATATCATAGAGAGTAATTTGCCTCCAAAACACGAATGTTGCCAGCAGACATCGCCACTGTACATTTGTAATCACCATTCTTTAGAAAACATGCGCTGCGTTGCACTCGAGCTCAATTTTCACCAGCGCGCGCTCAAAGAAAACTTGTATACTCTCTTGATACGAAGCGCACCGAAATCAGGAACAAGTGACCCCAAATTCAGCACGGCGCATAATGCAGATACCAAACACCCTTTCTCACTTGTGTGGTGCAAGCCTCATTCTATACACACGCACATATAAAATTCTAGCGCCCGTTTTGTCTTCGCTCGTTCTAAGCTAAGCATAAAAACAACAGCGCGTCCCCATACGCACAGCCTCAGCAGAGAAAGCAAAGCAGACAAACAAGATTTGTAAAAGTTGCCCAATGCGCAAATTCGGTTGAGCGAAGGAATCAACCGTAATGAGTCTGGATTGACACTTTACAGATTTGAAGTAGAAGCGTCGCAAGAATCAGCCTAACCTCGAACAAACTGAATTCACTGCCTTCGCACTAATTCCCTACGGAACCGGCCACGAACGGAAGCTAATCAGAATGATTTCTTTCAATAAATTGAACTGACTGCCTTCGAATCAACAAGGAATGCCAGATGTGCTGATTTTTCTGCAAAGGTGCAAATTTTATTTTAAATGTCTTCTCTTGTTGAATGGCGTTAACGTTCCCTTGTGGAACTTTTGCCGTCTCAACGTATGCATTAACTAGCGTCATTTATTAATACTTGGTCGAGATTTCTTAAGCCAAATAACACGCCTTGAATGTATTCCGAGGGGCAAGCTCTTGAATACGCATGACCACAGTGCAAGTCGAAGGAAATTTCTCTGACGAAAAATCCCCCGGCCAGAACGGGAATCGAACCCGAACACCCGGCATGATAATGTGAGACGCTAACCACTCGGCCACGGGTGCACTTTATTTTAAATGTACGCATTTTGATTTTATTGTAGAGTTTTCAATAGTCGTGCATACTTTTTAATGAAACTTGCTGTTAATCTAGGGAATGTCAAAATTCCCTAGATGCTAGTAATTTGACTAGCTGGTTCGGATTCTACTCACAAAGAAAACGCTTCTTCCGTGGACGAATCGAGAGTAATTTATTTCTGTGATTTCTACAGTTTTTATACTAAAACTATCTCCCCAGTTCTTAATTCTACCCTCACCACACATAGCGATAAGCTACCTGAACATCTTATCACAATAATAACTGCCTGTTGGTGCGCAAGGGTATTCATTACTTCTCTTTTGCCTTGGTGCCAAACTCTTTTTGCCTGCGTCATTTCAGTTATTCCTGCCATGTGTTCTACCTGCTTATCCGGCAATCTCTTTTTGCCTGCGTCATTCTAAGTACCTATTTTCTAGTTGTTTTCTCCCTTTCTCGCTCCTATACGAGATACGGGGAAAACATGTGTTTCATAATTCAGTTTCTCCTATTCTCGCCGTTGCTCGAGATAGGGAAACACATATTTCTTTTATTATCCCTAGATCGTAAACAAATTTTACCACCGGCCCTGATTTGACATTTCCGTCCGTAACACTTGCAAAATTAGTTAGTTATGTTTTTTTTCTTTTTGCTAGAGCTAAGAAAAATCTCACTTGAAGTAGATTTTTTTTCTAATACATTTCCCGTAGATCGCCTTTCATAAGATTTTCTTTGTCAATTAATGAAATGCCATCTCTGCCAGCGATTATGCAGGTTATGATAACAGATGAAAACTTAACGATTACATCACGTTTGAGTTGCCCCAATGTGCAGAGCTGAGTTGGCGATGCGATTGACATCGCCAACATAGATCGGGTTGTGGTTGCCTAATGTGTAGAAGGCCTAACACAAACAATTAAAAATCTTCCCAGCTTATAATTTCCGTCTCCCCGTTCCCGGTTCGCCAAACCTGTTTATTGAACTATCTTGACTTCGTTTCGATTTTTTTAAATTCAAATCTTACAGCACTGCTCGTCTAATGTTTTTGTTTTTGTTGATATCGAAGATAAACACAACATTACCCCAGTCAAATTATAACGTAATATGAATATTTATCTTAAAAATGGGTAAGTAATTAGCAGTAATCCACATCGATGCCATTTACGTTGAGCATTCGTATATTTCAGTACATTTCGCAATCCATGTGCCACCACAATTTACCGCATGATCAGCTCTTCGGACGTAGCGACGGCGTTACGTCCGTTTTATTTCGCTGTGCATCCTGACTTGTTCGGGCGCTATCCCGAGCAGCGCCAGGTGAATGAAGATTCCCTGAAACATCTCAGCGCCCACCTAGAATCGCTACTAAACCAAAGACGAATACTTGCTTCCACACCAAAAGCGTTACCTTTTTATGTGAGGGCTTCAAATGCACCCGAGCACAGAGGAACATTTACCCTCATCAAAGTGCCATTAGAAAAAACGACAAATACAGCGTTGGTTTTGAGAAAAATTCTTCAATCCTGTAAGCTATCCACTGAATATGTCGATAAAATGACACCAAGCAGTCCCACTGGAACCAACGGAAAAGGTCAACGTTCAAGGTCAAACGCTGTAAACGACCAAGATTACTCGTTTCGTAGGAAAACAGATGACAGCACAGACCAGAATGAATCCCCATTCGAGAGTGAATTTGATATTTTTCAGTTTCGAATTAAGAAGGCGAGAGAAAATGAATCGTTGAAATATTGGCTCCAGAAACACATTGTCACCGCCAGCGTGAGAACAAAAGGCTTGCAGGAGATGAAAGATGAGGTTGAGAAGCTGAAGGAGTCAATGATTAAGCAGCTGAAGGTGAAGGAAATTGCATATGATTGTGGCTGGAACGCAGAGCATTTCCGGGGATGTTTGAAGAGTTTGGAACGATTAGCGGCATTACATCCTGAAGTGATGGAGTCACTTAATGATAGGGTGGTTGTTTTTGGCAATTTCACTGGAGTTAGTTTAGATGGACACATAATGTTATTTACTGGAGATGTACAAAAGAATTGGTTGGATGTATGTAATGCGATATAATGTTACGGATGTCATTGGTAATGTAAATTGTCCTTTCAGCTTATACAAAACATCAAGAAACATGATTCATATTTAGGGAAGCTTCCGGCATATGAATATGCTCTGTCTAAGGTGTTACGTAACATACGGATAGGGCGTCGTAAATTTATGCCCAAGGCACAAGCAATGGCTTACGCTTCTCATCTGCGTAGAATTACTACTAGTTTACTTGATTATTTAGGTAAAGCTAAATATCCCAAAAGCTGGCCCGCGGATTTATCTAAATTCGAAATTGTTGTTGAATCGGAAGCAGGCCCACTAATGGTGAGCCCTACGGGGCAGCTGATCGTCCCTGCCACTTGCCCAGGAACGTTACTAGTCGATTTTCTCACAAACCATTTGGAGGAATCCCTCGCAAAGCAACAATCGTACCATCGTCATAAATACGTTGAACGGGATCTGCACACGCGTTGTGTTAAGAAATTTCAATTACAGTCACTCAGCAAAGATGATTCCGTGACGCCGGATCGAATGATTGAATGTTTAGAAAAGCTTATCACTAATAACGAATTGGAGTTGAATAATGTTCATTTGAATATTACAACATATTATTCGGTGTTAACAGATGGTACCATGTGTATACCTTGGGATTGGAAATGAGTGATGGCAAGGATATCTTTTCCAAAGCAGCCACTTGGGTAGAACTGCTTTGAGATACTATGCCTTTTCCGAAATATTTAGATAAGAACATTTTATGACGTACTATAGCGACAATAATTTCAATAAATTGGTTAAGTTGAAAAAAACTAGTTTTCTATTTCTATCGATTCAACAAAATAATCCATTATTAGTTTTTTACGACTACAGGGGTGACATTGCGCATTCCGAAACGAGTGATTTTTGTTCGTTTCGACCATTTTGACATGCCTTTGACCAGCTTTGTTTACGAACTCAAAAATTTTACATTTCTCTACGAGACAAATTTTGCTCTAAATCTAGTACACCGAAAATATGAAAAATATACAAATCAGTTAAATGCGTTCAGATAGTTTTATGTCAAAATATAATAACATGTACTAAAGATAAGTTTATATCTTCTCTCAAGATATAATTCAAATATATTTTCGACTACAAATTATTTCATATTCAAAATTACGAAAAAGAGTCCTCAGTGTATATCAATCATTCTAATTTTGACGTATGAATTTGATCCACGGCGGGGATGCCAAATATGAATATTTTATTTTGGAGACATTTGACACGACAGTCTCCATGGTAAATAGAATACTGGTGGACCAAGATGAAGAATACAAGGTGGGAAGATTCACGGGTTTTAGTTGTGTTAAAGTTTGATTGTATTAGTAGGCAGGAAGATAGGAAGTTCGCATACCAGTCAGTTACTCAAATGGTACAAAATTGAATGTATCAATGAATAACGTTGAAAGCAATTACATATTTCCAAATAATATTCATCATTTAAAAAAACAAACATGTCACGAACTAAAATGTTTCATTTTTTCTTTGATTTACTCTTATATCAGAATGAGTATTTTAATGTCTACTATGTTTGGATTTTATAGCAACTTCATGGAAGTTTATCGCTTGTCTGCAATTGTAAACACTTATTTTTTACTATTAGAGTGTTGAACACTTCATTCGTCTGGAACTAGGACGCAAGCGGAAAGCTTTTCGTTCCAATCTAGGTCATATGGAGTCAATCAAATTTATTTACCAAATCCATCTTACATGAAAAAAACTTGCAACTTTTTTTCCCATGTACTATCAAAATTTTCTCCGTCAAAGGAACAAACGATTCTGTGACTTTGACTTTGTCTATTTACTTTTTTGGCAAAAAGTAACGAGAAGAAAGTTGAATTGAAATTAAGTTTAGAACACGTCAATAATAATAATATTTCAGTTTCTATTAAAATGTCAGTTGGGCCCTTATGACGCTAGCATTGATTTAAGGAAAAAAATAGTTCGTTCATTTCATCTGATTATTGAACATAGACATCTGTAGTGAATCTTCTAATTCATGTGTCGTGTACCGAGAATTTATATTGATAAGTGTCTCGATTTGATTGCCATTAGCACGGACTTCCTAGACAACCGTATAAGCGCACTCCAAAAATTACCAGATATCAATAAAGAAAAAAATCATTGCAAGAATTTTTGGAAAACCTTGGGAGTTCTTGAAAGATAAAAACGAAGCAATTTTGTGTTCAAGAGCTGAAGCTGAAACCCACACATAAGTCGTGGATTCCAATACTACAAAATTCCAACCTTCTTTGTGTCTTTGGATGTCTCTATCCTGACGGAATTCATGGTCCTAAAGGGTGTATCACATCAAATTGCATCACGGAAAAAACGCTGTAGAAACTCGCCCAGTAGACCGATCCTTTTGAAAATTTTAGACAGTAAAATAAAATAAAATAAAATAAAAATTAAACAACTTTTGGCATTTTCTTTTTATTCATACTTCGAGCCCAAGCCCGTATGCTCGCACCTTCCTCTTTACCCCGTCCATAAGGTTCTGTACAACGTCAGGTTGTAGTTTTTTTTGACGTAGGACTACGTCTAACCGGAAGATATAGGGGGTGAAATGGGAATCTAGGCACTGAACAAGGAGGAAAAAATGCAAGATTTGGAACGCTTATAACTCGAGCATTTCTCAATAGATCGCAAAAGTTTTTGCATCAATTGATAGGAAATATATCTACGCATCTATCATAACGAATAACATTTCATTTTTCTTGAGATAAATAATTTAATAATTGTGAAATATCAAGCATTGCCAAAATGCACTATGTGCCCATTTTTGATTGGTCCATTTTGTGCTCCTCAAATCGTACCGACCAAAACGGGCAACCAGAGCAGCAGCGAAACAGAATGAAGCACGATTGGAAAGGAAAAAGAAAAAAATGAACGAAACATTGGTCGCAGTCTCACACATGCGTAACTCTCGAGCCAGCCAGTCAGCTTAAAAATCCCCGCTCCGCTGCCGTAACGATCATTCTCATTCAAATCGTACTCCACATCGGTTCGCATCACAACACATCAACAAACCAACCCAAGCAGCCATGTCTGGACATGGTGAAGGAGGAAAAGTGAAGGGAAAGGCAAAATCCCGCTCGAACCGTGTTGATCTGGAGTTCCCCGCAAGGGTAGCTAGGCCGAGCGCGTTAGTACCAGGGCACCAGTCCACCTAGCCGGCGTTATATAGTTTCGGCCGCCGAAGTGATCGAGTTAGCTGGCAAAGCTGCTCGCGACGATAAACCCGCATTCGGAACAGAACACATTCGGTTCGGTGGACCTCAAGACAACAGGCAGCAAACGCAATCGCAAAACGGCATCAGGTAGCAGAAGAAAAAAGTTTGTTCTTTATACAAACTGCTTTGGTGGCAAATCCAGAACAAGGCGGCATCGAGAGCGTTCGAAATGGTTTTTTTCAAAACCACGAGTACAAAGTTTACTAAATTGGAACCTTTCCATAAAACAAGGCGCTTTTCAGGGCCATTAAACCTTCCAAAAAAGAGTTTAGGAAATACAGTTCAATTCTGTTCTAAAACATTATCCAAAATAATAATAAAACACAAATTGATTTTTTCATAATTTGTTTGCCAGGATCTGATGAGTTGTGAATTTGGCAGTTGTTCTGAGCTTATTGATAGTTGGGGACTTTCCTGATTATTCAATTTAGTTCGACATTTAGCTAATTGGACGGACATGTAATGCGACTTATTTAGTTGGACATTTTTGTAAACATAGAGATCCAAATTATGACCCCACATTGAAAGTCGACACTGTACCACTGTCATCGCAAATGTTCAATTACAGGTTAAAATTACCTCCAATCCGATACTGAGTGGTGGTAATGCGACGTGCCATTGAATGTAATTTACTGTAAAATATGTCACAAGCTGGATGGGAAGAAATTTTCCAACTGTGAAAGCTGTGGCGAGTGGCAAACGCAATCGCTAAACAGAAAGGTTTAGCCGAACAAAATGGGGATATCGAGTGATAACAAAACAATAAACTCTTTAGATTGAAGATAATTTTGTGATCCTGAAAAGGACCCTTTTTAGCCTGCATGTAAATCCAACGAGCGAACAAATCGTAATGAATGTATTTTTTTGCCATCGCTGCCTTTTAACGCTCATTCGATCGTCTCGTTGGACTCGCCCCTTTGACTGAGTCTGCCGATTTGTCTCTATCCTGTGAGCGTGTACCGCTAAAGTACAAAACGCGCGGATCCGCTGAAAAATATCTCATTCTATTTCAAACCGTAAATCAGTGTGGTTGTATGGCATCGTTTCACATCACATTGCATTAACGGATTGGTGCCGGAGCACCAGTATACCTAATAGCAGTTATAGAATTTCGGCCGCCGGAGTGCTCGAGTTGGCTTGCAAAGCTGCTCACGACAATAAGAAAACCCGCCTACAGAACAGAGCACATTCGGTTCGGAGGCAACAACTAGTTTCAGCGAGTGGCAAACGTAATCGCAAAACGGCAGCAGGTAGATGAAGGAAAAAGTTTGTTTATACAGACTGCTTTGGTGGCAAAACCAGCCACCGTAAAACACCGCGCTTTTCAGGGCCATTTTTTATTCACAATACCAATGCATTCTAAAGTGACATAATATGATATATAAAATGAACTGATTTATTTTGTTTATGCTTGTTTTTGAACTAATTGGTGGTTGAGGTCTTTTAAATTGATCATTCAGTTTTCACAAACCCATGCATGGTTCCCGAATTAAAAGTGGCTTCAAATTACAACACATTGTATGCATGATGGCATTCACGAATTTTCATGGTAGCAAGAACTGCTTTCTTTGGTTAATAACTGATGTTGAAAATTGACTGAGGTTACATCTGCATTGTATAGAAGTTATGTTTCTGCTGTCAAGAAGTTATGGAGCAACATGATGAGCTATGTATTTCCTGCTGCTCTGTTCTTATTTTAAAGGACTTTAATCCGAAGGTCATCCGTCCCTGTATTCACTGTTGGTTTTTCAGAACGCTTATAGCTCGTCTATTTCTCGATAGATCGTAGAGTTCGTCTCCAAAACTTCAGTTCTTTTTCATTTTTATTTATTTTGTATGCGGAGACTACAAATCTTACAATTCATTCGTCTCCGAAGCCACAGTTTAAGGTACGGTAATGTGCTCAATAGTGAAATATATGATAGTGAATAAGCTGAGGACCACTATGCATTCCCTATCATAGCCATCATTTTGATTGTACGATATGTGCATACGCCAAAAGATGACCGGCGTTGAACATTTAAAAAGTACAAAGCCTTCAGAAAAATATCAAGAAGCAACTATAAGATAGTGAGAAAAAATTGAGAAAGTTTGTAAAAAAAACGCAAAAACACAACATCAAAAGTTCTTTTCAGAATCTTCAACATGTTCATAAAGAACATTAAACTAATCCATTTTTCAGTTATATAGGTAGGTATTCACGTAGGAGAAGAAAATAAAGCAATATATTTAAAATATATATTTAGCAAAAGCTGTCTCCCCTTTGTATAGTCCTACGTCACTCCGGTTATGTCCCCGACATTACCCACTCGTCTTTTTGAACAGAAATCCATTTTCTCTTGAAGTCCGCCTCCGATTTGACAACTTTTGGGTTCTTCCGGAGGGCTTGCTTCATGATCGCCCAATATTTCTCTATTGGGCGAAGCTCCGGCGCGTTGGGCGGGTTCATTTCCTTTGTCACGAAGCTGACCCCGTTGGCTTCTACCATTCCAACACGTCCTTTGAATAGTGGCACGAAGCGAGATCCGGCCAGAAGATGGTCGGGCCCTCGTGCTGCTTCAATAGTGGTAGTTAGCGCTTCTGTAGGCACTCCGTAAGGTAAACCTGCCCGTTTACCGTGCCGGTCATCACGAAGGGGGCGCTCCGCTTTCCGCAAGAGCAGATCGCTTGCCACACCATGTACTTTTTGGCAAACTTGGATAGTTTCTGCTTGCGAATCTCCTCCGGAACGCTGAATTTGTCCTCTGCGGAGAAGAACAACAGGCCCGGCAGCTGACGAAAGTCCGCTTTGACGTAGGTTTCGTCGTCCATTACCAGGCAATGCGGCTTCGTCAGCATTTCGGTGTACAGCTTCCGGGCTCGCGTCTTCCCCACCATGTTTTGCCTTTCGTCGCGGTTAGGAACCTTCTGAACCTTGTATGTACGCAGGCCCTCCCGCTGCTTGGTCCGCTGGACGAATGAACTTGACAAATTCAGCTTATTGGCGACATCCCGGACCGAACTTCTCGGATCACGTCTAAACTGCTTAACTACGCGCTTGTGATCTTTTTCACTGACGGAGCATCCATTTTTGTCGTTCTTCACCTTCCAGTCGATGGTTAGGTTCTCGAAGTATTGTTTTAGTACTCTGCTGACCGTGGATTGGACGATTCCCAGCATCTTACCGATGTCCCGATGTGACAACTCCGGATTCTCGAAATGAGTGCACAGGATTAATTCACGATGCTCTTTTTCGTTCGACGACATTTTTCCAAATTTACGAAAAGTTGACAGTGAAGCATGGCCAACGTGATCTATACACTCTTATCTGATTATAAGCGAAAGCTGAAGATATATAAGATATAATTCCTAAAAATTAAATTTCTACAGCGTTTTTTCCGTGATGCAATTTGATGTGACACACCCTTTATATTACCGATTGGAATAAATTGATCGATCCCAGTTCATGTGCGTTTCATTCAGAATATACATTTCAGGGAAGAAGTTCAGCCATGTGAAACATATGGATGTTTGACGGGGCAGTACTCTCAAGCAACTCAGTCTTTTTATTGATGAATACAGGGTTCAGAGTTGTCAGGGTGCGCGTATAGTTTAAAAAATCTCGTAAATACAGAGCAGATCTCATTTAATTTTGGCCATGAGGCCTTGTTCTCACTGCAGCGGGGCGTATTTACTTCCCGCCACGATATTTCAATTCACTCACATTGCACAGTGGTATCGGCGTTTCTTCGGCTTGTTTTATGAAAATTGTCAATGTATGTGTGTAAGAAAGAGTGACATTTGGTTTTGTTTCGAAATATTTCAGTACTGTTGAACGTGTCTGGTAAAAACCTCGACAGTGAAAAAAACGTATTTTCAATTGGTGTCTGAGTTAAGCAATAAGGGTTTCACGATACACGTACATCCAAAAGATATCGATCACTTGCTTCTAGCCAAAATGCGCGCAGTTATAAATTAGGTCACTACTACATACAAACATATGCAAGAAAAAAGTGGAGAAGTACAAATATCGCCGGCGTTAAGTGTTTTCGTTTGCACGTCAGCAACACACCAAAACCTTGCTCACGGCACGACAGCCTAGTGTGAACAAATCGGTAAGAGTACATACGATTAATCGTAAGGCCTTGTTCTCACTGCAGCGGGGCATCAGCGTGGCTTGGGCGGGGCATGTGACGCTTACGATTAATCGTGTGTGTTCTTACCAATGTGTTCACACCAGTCTGACGTGTCGTGAGCGTGGTTTTGGCGTGTGACTGGCGTGCAAACGAAAACACTTCACGCCGGCGATATTTGTACTTCTCCGCTTCTCTCTTGCATATGTTTGTCTAAAAATAAACCAATTTTCACTCTTTCATTCAAAAACACACATTGACAATTTTCATAAAACACGCCGAAGACACGCCGCTGGTACGGTGCAATGTGAGTGAATTCAAATATCGTGACGAGAAGTGAACACGCCCCGCTCACGCCACGTTGACACCCCGCTGCATTGAGAACATGGCCTAAGTTTCACATGCCCCGCCAAAGCCACGCTGACGTCCCGCTACAATGAGAACATCGTCTAAACATGAATATTTTATGTAAAAAGACATTTAACGTGTCCACGTGAACATTGTCTAAATACCTTCCCTTCTCACCGTGGACAAGCCTGGACATTTTCGTAACTCCTACCGGTCCCCTAAAGTTGTCCACGTGGTATGTGGATAGCCCTTTCGAGATTCGATCGAATTTACCTTTACTTTTTTTCTCACATTAACTTTCTTTATTTTTGATGAATTGTTTCTCTATGGAAACGGTTTGACATTCGTTTACCAATATTATCGTGTAATATGTGCGAATAATTTGTATTGCAAAAATTGACTAATCATTAGTAATATTTACCAAAAAAAACCGTCACATATACCGATTTTTCCTGTGAGTGTGGTATTCAATTCAAGTTTTCTTTAAATCTTATCATGCCATTATTCCCACCTATTTTTAGTGAGATTGCGTCAACATGACACCATTGGATGCCACCCTGTAATCGTGAAACGGCGTTACTGAGCTCCCCTTAACGGAATCGCGTTACCGTAAAGCCGGACTCATCAGAAAGCAGAGCCAAAGAGGCAGCAACCGTTCATTACACGAATGTTGGCATCGAGTTAAGAAGCGAAAACGCAAGAGAGAAGACGTGATTTTTTTTGCAAGTTGAATTGAAATAAGAAAAATCCAGCCAGGTAGCTGAATAGTGGCAGTATCAAACGGAAATAAGGTAAATTCGATGCCGTAAAGTATTCTCTTCATTTTGGCGAATGTTTCCGCGTGGAATTCCGGTGATTTTCCGCAAAAATTGCGATTGAAAAACGCGTTCGAGAAAATGGAACACGTTTCGATAATGGCTATACATGGCAGCCGAAAAAAAATGAGTTCCACTGCCGAGTGGAAGGCCATATTTAATTTCGTCGACGTAAAATTTCCAAATGTTTTTGTGCGTGGTAATGGCTATTTCGGATGGAATAATGGTTTTATCGCTAGGCAGAACGGATTTGTATCTGTATTTCTTCAACATTGGTCCCATCTCCGGATAATGGAGAAGTGTGGCATTGGGATTTACATTTTCTTTTGTCTTGGGAGGAACACGAAGAAAAAGAAACTCGTTCAAAGAAAGTTCGATACAAAAGAAAATCGGTAAAGGTTTGGAAACTTACCATTTAACCTGTATCTAGTGATCGCGGAACATTATCAGTGAGTAAGGGAGATGAAAGCGATAGAACGAACGATTATTACGTTTTAAATAACATCACGATTAGCGTTGAAAACATCGCGCGGGTTAAACACTATCCCCTACGGAGTTGATTTTTTTTGTACAATTACATGAAAAAGACGGAAAATTGATTTAACTTTTAATTTTGAATCAATGTACCCAATATAGGAGGGGGTTTCTTATTATTTTTCCCAAAGTCATCTGCAACACAGCTTCTGTTGTACTCCATTTTCGACGCTGAAACATAACCTCTCAATTTTTACAGTGGTAGTGGCAGTTTTGTGCATAACACAATAATTTCTTGTTGATTATGTGTAATAGTTTTGTAATGAGGTACTATTGGTATATTTGTAATAAATCTGTCGATGAATGGTACAGCATTAGCGATGTAATTCAGTTCTAGAAAGATTCTCAAATTTAGGTTTTTGTGACACAATCTTGTTTGAGGTCAATCACTAATTCAAATTGTTCTCCATAGTAGAGAGATTGTGGATAGTTTATTTAGGATAGTAATTATTGCATAATTTACGGTTACGTCAGCTTGAATCCGTTTTATTGTATGGTGTTAAATGAAGCAAGACTGGCACTAACGATCAAAAGAAGCCGAGTTGGGACACTGAGGTAACGAACAATTCCGAGGACAACAAATGTAATTTCATTCACTTATCCCGAAAAATCTGTGCCGTGAACTTGATCAATAATCGAACGGTTATCACACTTGTTTTCTTTTTCTTAGGCTTAGTTCTTTTTTTTTTTATTTTGTAACTGTTGTTGACTGTTATCACTTTTAGCCTTGCGGACTGCATGGCTAGAACGAAGTTGTAGCAAACGTGATAGGTTTAAGATAAAGCCGTCCGGACAGAAGATACCAAGTTTCAACTTTTTCTGTAATGTTTTCTTTCTCTCTTACCAAAGGTTATTTGTTCATCGAGCAAACAGAAGAGAAGGGCCCATCGGAGGAAGCAGCTACGCGTAGAAAATTGTGTGCCAGAGAAAAACTCTGTTCCGAGCTGCGTTCGGTCGGAGCATTACGCGAAAACAAGTTTCATGTGCCACTCCGAATGAGCCGTGGTAAATCTGCTGTGATCCTGTGAAGCAAAGTTCTGTCGAATCAAACACAAATATATAAAAAGACACTCGGGCGAAAGCCATTCGACGGTTTGTGTGTCGTATTGGACCGAATACGATACAATCCAGGCGACTTTGCTTGCTTGCCGGAAGAAAACAATAAATAACATAAAACTAGCGCATTCAACTGTACAGAAAAGACTTAGCATTACTCAAAGTGCATGGTGTTGAAGAAAAAATTATTCAAGTGATAAGAAGAGACACATCCCGGAAACAGCAAAATAAGAAGAGAACAAGACTTTTTAATTTATTATTTATATATTAGCTGTAAAATAACAAAGTTGGAAGAGGGGATTACCGTATCCGGAAGAAGAAAACGAATGCGAAGCAAATGAAACTAAGAAGCAAAAAGGACATACACAAGTTCACACAAAAGCAAGCAAAAACCTTTAAGTAGTGAGTGAGTAAATCAATATAAAGTGTAAGAAAATCCATAAAGAATAAGAGATAGTTTTTAACGCAAAACAAAAAAAACGAAACAAGAATCTGGCGATCAGTTTTTTACGGGAGGGAGCTGATCACAACTAGTTATTTTTATACTTTCGAGGAAGAAAGCAGTAAAGTTGTAGAATAAGTGTAAAAAATTGTGAAACAAAACCAGTCGAAGAGGATAAGGCAAGCCAGACGCAATCTACTACAATCATCATGATGACTGAAACGATGAATTCTAATAACCACCTCAGCCAGAAAGGGTAAGCAACACTTTCGCTCTCGATAATCAGATTAAAAAAATTTATTTACACTTTTCCCTTGTTTGCTCTACAGCGAGAACAAAGTGGATGACATGGGATGGAAAGCCAAACTCAAAATACCGCCCAAAGATACTAGGATTAAGACTAGTGTAAGTAAATTATTGTGCATTATCTGTCGGATTTAATCCATAGAAAAAAAACACATGTTATTCGTCGCGCAGGATGTAACGGACACTCGAGGAAACGAGTTCGAAGAGTTCTGTCTGAAGCGCGAGTTGCTGATGGGCATTTTCGAAAAAGGGTGGGAGAAACCATCGCCGATCCAGGAGGCAGCCATCCCAATCGCATTAGTCGGTAAGGACATCTTGGCGAGGGCCAAGAACGGTACCGGCAAAACGGGCGCGTACAGTATCCCTGTACTCGAGCAAGTGGATCCGTCGAAGGATTATATTCAGGCACTGATCATCGTGCCAACGCGTGAGCTGGCACTACAAACGTCACAAATTTGCATCGAACTCGCAAAACATATGCACATTCGTGTCATGGTCACCACAGGTGGCACAAACCTTAAGGATGATATTATGAGAATATATCAGAAAGGTAGGAATTAAACTCAACAGAGTTTCCTCAAAAATAAACTGACATTCATTCGTGTTTCTTCAGTTCAAGTGATCATCGCCACGCCCGGCCGTATACTGGATCTGATGGATAAGGAGGTGGCGAATATGGCCAATTGCCGTATGCTAGTATTAGACGAAGCGGACAAGCTGCTATCGCAAGACTTTAAGGGCATGCTGGATCATGTCATTATGAAATTGCCAAAAGAGCGCCAGATTCTGCTGTTCTCGGCGACATTCCCACTGAGCGTGAAAAACTTCATGGAGAAACATCTGCGCGAGCCATACGAGATCAACCTGATGGAGGAGCTCACCCTAAAGGGTGTCACCCAGTACTACGCGTTCGTGCAGGAGCGACAGAAGGTACACTGCCTCAACACGCTCTTCTCCAAACTGCAGATCAATCAGTCGATCATCTTCTGCAATTCGACACAGCGTGTCGAACTGCTGGCAAAAAAGATTACCGAGCTTGGCTACTGCTGCTACTATATCCACGCCAAGATGCAGCAGGCGCATCGAAATCGCGTTTTCCATGACTTCCGGTCCGGCTTGTGCCGGAACCTGGTCTGCTCCGATCTCTTCACGCGAGGTATCGACGTACAGGCTGTGAACGTTGTTATTAACTTTGATTTTCCTAAGATGGCGGAGACCTATCTCCACAGAATTGGCAGATCCGGACGTTTCGGACATCTTGGTAAGTTTGGCTGCTTAACGTTGAAAATTATACTAAGGGCCTGATCATGAAAGACACTTTACGGCGAAAACGAAATGATTTGTATGCAAAGTTATACAATGGAGAGTTTACAGCTATTCGTATGATTATATGTTGGCGAACTTTACTTGAAATTTATTCACGATAATACTTATTAGGGCTCCAGAAAATAGCTTTCCTAACTACTGGCGACAAATCATCTCCGCATACCATATTGCCAGCTTTTTCAACCATGCCAGTGAAACAGCCAAAGGCAAAAAATCTCCAGTTTTTTTCAATTTTCACAGTTTTATCCAGTTTTTTTTATTTTTGCAACATTTTAAAATTTTTTACTGGCACGCAGAAGTATGGTATGTCGGGTTTTCATTAACTTGGCTCCCTTCAATTGACATTCAGTTCGACCAGGAAAAGTGGGTCAGTTTGGATAATATTTGGTGCCGCTATTGAAATGATGATCAATAAATATTTGTCTGCAATGAGCTATTTAACACATCGTCGTCGCTGATTTTAAGGCCAATTCGATAAAGCTTTACATTACACCCTGTAATCAAGTTTCAAACCGTTTTGTTTCCAATGATCAATTATTCATCAACATGACGATAATTAATCCAACTATCGCCATAGAATGGAAGCACATGTAAATTGTTCCCCTTCTGCAAAATCTTCCACATATTTGCGATCGAAATTATATTCCGGAAATCGATAATGAATCTAGGGAGGTCTAGGGAAACCTGGATTCTACTGACTTCACTGTTGGTGAACGCCAGGATGACTTGGGGTAGTATTTTATCCCAAAAAAAAAGGTATGGCATTAATTTTTCTTATCACAAATTAACAAAAAAAATTCAATATTCGTCCTACGGAGCTAATAATATGATCGGTCTCGGAAGGTCATTAGGAGCGTATCTATGGGAAGACTGCCCAGATTTGCTCACACCAAAATGTGTATGATCATGTTTGCATCATATGCATGTAAACACGAACACAATCGAGCAGCTGTATAAGTACATCTACTCCTATCTGATCTGTAGTCCTTTATAAAACAGTAAGTTTGCTGTGATTCAAACTCTCTTAGAGTTGAAACCCCTGAAAATGATGCATCCGTCAGCCACGCGTTGGCTTTCATTAGAAAGTGTCGTCAAACGTATATTTTAGCGTTACGAACCGCTCCGATGTTTTTTTTGGATTTATTTTGAATGGTGATCATGTAGAGAAGATTCGAGTAAGATCGATCTATGACGGTTTAAACTACTCTTCGACGATTTTTATTTGACCTTCTTGTTTTATGCTCTAAGCATGGTGAACAATATGAACAGATTATTTCAAAGCAAATGTCCAGAAGTATTCACTTTGTATCCGAGCATTCCAAGATTACTCAGGAGTATTTTTGAGGACAGACTCTATGAAAAATATAACCAATCTGAACAAGGTACAATTCGATCAGAAAAATTATGTCAGTTTGGATAATGTTTCTGTAGGTGCCGCCACAGGAATTGATCAATGAATATTTATCCGTATGTAAAATTTCAGACAACGCAGTAGCTGAATTCATGACCGATTCGATAAGTTTTTATATCGCACTCTGCAATCAAGTTCTGAAACGATTTAATTTATATGATCCTTTAATCATCAACATGACGATAATTGATCCAACTGATGTCATAAAAAGGAATCATATGTCAACTACTCCCATTCTACAAAGTCTTCCGAATCTTTGCGATCGAAATTATTCAGAATTTCGATAATAAATTCAGGGAGATATTGATTATTCCACGGAAACCCGGGTTTTACTAGCTTCACTGTAATCGAACGCAAGGATGCTTGTTTCTTTTGGGATAACATTTTGTCATTAAAAAGGAATGACAATCATTAAGCTTATTCCAAATTGGATAAATAAAATTCATTTCGAAAAACTATCATCCCTATTCTGTATTTCGATCGATTCGAAATATTTCGAACGACTTCTGTATTCCGTTCGATCTGTTTCTCTTTGAATATTAAATGGTCAAAACGTTCGAAATAGGGAATGCGAAATTATAACTCGAACTTACCCTTCATTGTTGCCGACCCGCCGTCGGTAGCGACCGTCTCTCGGAAGCAAACCAATGTGTGAATGTGCAAATAAATGAAATTATATTCAAAGTAAAATTTTCTGTAAGAGGTATTTTTCGCATGACAATACATCAATTAAATTATAGGAAAAATATTATATTTCATGCCTGTTCTTGCACTCAATGCAAAACTGTTTAGTGAAAATATTTTGTTTGTCCAATTTTACGATGCAGTCTACAGTGAAATTGCTAAAATTTGAATTAAAATTCTTACTTGGCCTTATTCAATTGCTTAAAGCTCGTGGTTTTAATCCTAACTTATTTTTTTAAAATGTTCTGTTATTCCCATTACAACTTTTATAATTATAATATGAAATCATCTCAAGACAAATTTTTTTAGAGCATTTTTTCGCCACTTGCAGAAAGAAGTAATTTTCATTTACGTTCTATTTTCAAAAAACAAAAAATATGTTCATAAAAAACAAATAAAAATATTTTTTTTTGACTCGATTATATACAGTATTTGATTATATACAGTGTAATATATAATATATAATATATAATCGAGTCCGCTCTGTATAAACTATAGGCTATACAGTCCTATATATATATCTGTAAATGATAAAAAGCCTAGACCAAAAGAATGTTGGGGTTTTCATTATTCTATCGATTATAACATTAAAGTTAAGTAAATATACATTTATAAATGAAGTGTTCGGAATTCGAGACAAAACTGCAAAAAAAAAGTCGCTTAAGAATTTCTCGACAAATTTTCTCAATAATTTCGCGCTTTTACTGATTTCCTTCATCCTTTCTAACCCACACAGGTATCGCGATCAATCTAATCACCTACGAAGATCGATTCGATCTTCATCGCATCGAAAAGGAGCTTGGTACCGAGATAAAGCCCATACCCAAGGTGATTGATCCTGCACTTTATGTGCCCCGGCCGGACGATCCGCACAACGCAAATGAGGAGCAAGACATTAGCAAATAAGTCACTACCGTCATACATACGTACATATACACACACACACACTATTCCAACAGCAACGCCAACAAGAACAACTATTTAGACCTACGGGACAACCCATCGTATACCGACCAGAGAAAGAGAGAGAGAGAGAGTGAGACTACAAAGGGAAAAGCAAATTTTAATATACGAAAACGGAATATACAACAGTATCATCTTCCAAGTGTGTGAAGCATGCGACCTCTCCTACATCAAGACTTTCATGGAAAATAAAACAAAAGATGGGAATTCAAGCTTGCTATGTGTGTGTGTATCGTACACAACTACAACATCAGAATGGAGTCTTCAAATTATTACAGTTTTTGTTCAAGAGAAACTTTTTTTTTAAATCGTTCTATTGGAAAACAGAAAAGGATTGATGAATTCGACAAGTACACATCCCCAAACAACTTACAACACAACTAAATCTATAAACTATCGTGAGAAAAATGCAGTTATCAGAATTTCTAAGAGGATTCAAGAATGAACGCGAATTGTATGGATGGCGGCAGCGCGGTGGAAGGACGAACGAGAAAGAGAGAGAAGGGTGCATCGTGTGGATCCAACACAGATATTTGTAAGCATTGAGGCAATATGATGTTGCGAACATTGAAAAGCTAGGAAAAACTGCAACATTTTTATATATCGGGCAAACGAAAACAACTGCAGCGGCGGCAAAGGTGAGTTTAGAAATAAGCTACTACGTGTAGGGGGGAAATGAAACGAGAGTGGTAGGATGCAGATGCAGAGGAATGTTATTGGAAATGAACGAAAAACGTTTTGTATATAGAAGTTTTCAAAATGCGACGTGATAAATCTGAATGGGCAGAAGGACGACAAAAATGTCGCCAAGATATCGGTTCTTTCCCCCCAATCCTCGCCATAGCAGAATCGTGTAAGGGTTAGACTTTTTTTTAGTCGGTAAGAAGAGGACTGCCTTTTGCGCTGCAGCAATCTGAGAGACACCCACTCACTTACAAGAATGAATAGAAGATATCTGCAACACAACATTGTAAAGAAATGAGAACGATTTTTATAGCAGAATTACAAATCAAGGAGGAAATAAAAACAAACAGTCTTCAAAGATCGGAACAGATTGATCAACTCTGTAAACAAGTGCAAAGAAAATTGGTTTGAGCGATAAAGAGTCAATCAGAGACTGTCTTCAGAGGCGAGGTATGAAACAAATCTTGCTGAAAGCTGCAATATCTTAGACACTCTTCTGTCAGAAGGTACCTCTCGCGGTCCTCAGAAAGTTAGATTAATATTTCTCACCAATCAGCCATTGACCTTTATTTTCAATGATTTTTTTTCACTCCACCGTTATCAGTTTTGTTACAAAATAGTTGGCACGATGGAAGAAGTGCTTTTTTGGATTGAAGAAAACAGCAACCATAATAACAATCCATTAGCACTGTTTAAATGGCAATTGAATAGATATTTTTTCAGTTTAATTGCATTTACTACAATCATAAAACGTGTGTTACATCTTCCATCTTCCATCGTTGTCTCCCTAATTTTGTACTGAAAAGACAAGATTGATTATATTATACTCATCGTTTTGTTTGTATTACTTTTTCAAACTTTTCTCCATTAAACCGTCAAACAGAAAAAAAGACCATGTGGTTCTATTTGTTTATCTGCTGATTAGACAAAACATGAAGATCAATGAGTACCATTGGTAGCGGCAGAATCAAGTGGAAACAGTGGTGTAACTTTCATCAATTCTCAGATCAATCTTAGCTTAATGAGCGTTGCGGAACCGACCTATGAAATGAACTGAGCGTAGATTATTCCCATCACTATTCGACTCGTTGAAGAAGGTAATATTCGGTTTTCTGTTTGTAAGTACAACACAAATTACATTTTTAGCATATTAGAGCTCTTAATTACGTAAATAGACATTTTCTCATCCTCTGCACAGTTCATTACACACACATACCGTACTGTCGTGTTTCCGTAACAAATACAAGTAGTAGGATAAGATATGGGGAAACGATCCTTCGTTTAAGAAGGATTTGTTCTCTAGAGTAAAACGGTTAGGGGCACACGAGAATGCCACGAACAGCAGCAGCAGTAAATAATGCGCGAATCCGCCCAGCGCTTTTTCGCTATTGAGCTCAACCAAACCGAAATCAGCGGATTCGCCTGTTAGCAGAACCGACCTTCCATAGAATTCTCGTGTGCCTCGTACAAAACCAAAACATGGGTGCTGCTATCAAAAATAAGCCTTCGAAAACCAACTTCAAGCCCAATAAAACGATAATAACGTATCACACACACGATTAGAACAACATTCTCTAATTCTCGATGATGTTAAATGAAAGAGTTCCTTTTCAAACAAATATGATCCCTCACCTTCCCGCTCATCAATCGGATAAGAAATGAAAACAGTTTTCGGAAACCTCAATCCTCTAAACGTATGAAAGTGAGATCGAGATGCTGTCGATCTGCGTAACAATTGAAAGCAAAGAAAATGAATAAGGATGTGACGCAAAAAAAACATGTGATAAAAATTAAAATCGCTCTTGACAGAATTGGAAAAAGGAACATAGAGAGCCCACAGAGGGAGAGATCTACTATTGCTGCTTCGAAGAATATCCTTTCGTAATTCAAGTTTATGTATATATTACGACCATTATGAACAGAATCTCCGGTATGTGAATTTGAATTTGCAATCAATAAGGTTTCATCCTCTTTGGATATTTTTTGTCAAGAGCGGTCAGTAAAAAGAGGGGAGCTAATCAAGCGTATGTAACTTTTTTTACGCAGTTGCTTCTAGTTAATGAAGCAATTCAAACTATTCGAAAAGAGAGAACAATTCATGCAAAAATCAATATGATCTCTATCGAGGGAAATGAAATCTGAATATAAAAAAAAAACGATAGAAAAAAGAAGATTTGCTGTGCTCTTCCCCTTCGCGTAAAATTTCCCTTAAACCGATTCAAATAGTACTCCTTTAAATTGTGCAATTTTAGATTCGTATTTTCAGTATTCGGACATTGACTGCCATGCTCCGTACTAAGCAGATTATACAAGTACAGGATTCTATTTAGTCCTAAACATGCCTTTATGTTCAGCATCAAAACGTATCATAGCATTGTGTGTAAACATTCTATCGGTTCTAACCATCAATTGGATTCGCAAATAGAGATAGTTCGGGAAGAGAACAATTACTTCAAAGTACCTGTTATTTACACGAACATAAAGATGAAACAGCAATTACAACCATTCGGAAGACGTAAAACACCAACACAAAACGTCCAAAACAATCAAAAAACAAAAACAAAAACGGAGATTCGTCACAAATCAAAGCCAAGTTTCGCCGCGTCGAATGACTTACACATATCACAACATCTGCTCAACACTTTCGTGAACACTTTATTCCCCAGTATTGGTCAAATTTATTCGACCAAAAACCTTCTGAGCAAGCAACCAATTAAAAAACGACAATAGTTAAACAAACCAATCAAAGCTTGCCTGCAAGCACACTTCAGTCAATGGTCATCTGTGGTCATTCTATCCCGGGATAGCAGTTTTTATTGGCTTTGATTTGTGAAAAGAGAAAAAAAAACAAAAATCAAGTGTTTTGAGGAAAAAGGTTCTAAATTTATTTCCTATAATTTCAAATAGAAGTAAGCAAAATAAGACAAGGAAACGAAGAAAAAGCTAATGATGTGAAAACGACCGAAATCATCGTACCTGATATTTGTTATTGTGAGAAATATGTTTAGAAAAAATTTTAGATCAACACGAAAGCAAAAAAAAAAAAAGAAATAAAAAAAACTGCTATCAACAAATATATTTTCCTAGAGAAATGGATTGAAAGAAAGTCTTTTTTATCGTGTAGTGTAGTGATATGTGTATCACTTTGACAGCTGTCACTTTTTCCGCGTTTGGTTTCATCATAGATGGACTGACACCTGAACAATTCTTGCAAATTCGAAAAAGGTCATCGTACTCTTCGTCCATTTTACGAAATGGTCCGGGGGATTACCAGCACGCTTTCAAACGAAAACTATTGCTGATTTTTTTCAAATGTTGCCGGTGGAGAAATGCAATTTTTAATAATTAATTCTTTTAAATTATGTTTTTAGTCGAGCTCGGCTTCTGGAATATGAAAACAAACGAGACGAGCGCTCGTCTGCTCGTCTCGTTTTCTAGAATAGGGCCCTACGAGTGAGCTTGCTTTCATTGTTGAAAAGAGAAAAAACTGATAGTCCTGTTCTCCGATGGAAAGCAAATCAGCATCGATGCTGTGCTCAAACGCCGCAAAGATCGGTTCATTTCATGGAAGCATTTTGAGGTTGTTCCAAAAAAGTGAAGTTAAAGCTTCAAATCATCTATCCTGTTAGTGTCATGATATTTGGTTTGATGGCGTCCAACGGTTGAACATGCCATGTTAATTGATGCTGGTGCTAACACCTTGCCGTACGATTTGATTTCCAAAAGCACGACCCAAACATGAGGGCATCGAGTCGTTCCGCTGCTCTGCTGAGCTTGTGGGCCTATTCCAGAAAACGAGACGAGCAATTCGCCTCGTCTCGTGTCGGCTTCAGTCACTGTCGAGACGAGCATAACTCGAGAATTAATCAGGTTTTAAAGAGCAATAACTGTTTCTATGGCGGTTTAACAATCATTCCCCCTCTCTAAAGAGGAGGGGGCTGAATAACTCGAGAACTAATCAAGCAAATGGAATGAAATCTGGCATATAGAAGTTTTAGGGATCGATAAACGTTTCTATGGTGGTTCAACACTCGTCCCACCTCTCTAAGCGGGGGCTGCTATACGAATGGAACACAAATTTCGGCATAGCTCGATAAAACGCACTCCTATATCTTCTTCTATCTATATGAATAAAAATGGATCGCTGAATGTGTTGATAAGAGCAAAACTCGAGGAAGGAATCGTCCGATTTAGGCCTTTTTTTTATTTATGTATTTTTTTTTGTATTTGTACTTTTTGTATCCAACATTTGTTCCATGTAACGGAGAAACATGTAAGTGGTTGAAAAATCTTGAACTAGAATTGTGTCTGAAAATAATCTGATATTATAATGACGAGTTTTGGTAGAAGTACTAGGAATTTTATAGTAGAGAGTAATTTTAAAAGGTCGATTATAAGATCAATCAATGAACAGTTCTGCGATTGGACCCATGAACGTGCGCATAGTAAGAAAATGTGAATTTTTGAGGGTATAGATGACAAAAAATAATTTTTTGGCGGAACGAAGTTTGCCGGGTCAACTAGTGTTAACATAAAACAATAGAAGCGCTATCGCGCTCCCGCGCTTTTGGCATAAAACGATTCTCAACAACTTGAATAAAAATAATATCATTTCGTCTTGAAAATTGATTAACACTCTAAGAATAGATGGGCTATTAGTAAATGTTATAACAAAACGATGAAGACAAACTGTGATAAGTGATAATTTCTGTAATTATTCATATATACTGAAAGCTAAGAGCTTATATTTTTGAATTACAATAACAACTGAAATAAATAGCTACAAAATACCATTCATGTTCACCATCATCCCATCGCAAAACTTTATCTATACTTTCGCCCTCCTAAGTTGGTAATTCAAAGCTCAAATGAATCCTAAACATAAGCTTTTTGGCGAAAAAGCACCCAGTGGCTTAGGATCTTCTCTTGTCAGCGGCACAAATGTATCATGACGCAGTTGGCGGTTGGTGAAAAGGCTATACCTTATAAGACTACCCAGGTTTTGACGTAGGATTACGTCTTTCGGGAACATATTGGGGCACAAATTGAAAATCGAAAATCGAAAACGTCGTGAAAATTGTCCAATTTCAAACGCTTATTGCTCAGTCATTTCATGATGGATTGATGAAATTTTTGCGTCAATCGATTTCGGCACTCCATAACAATTTTTTATATTGAAGAAAATAATATATGTGATGAAAAAAACTATCGAACAATTAGAAAATCTCAACCCCTATCCTAACGGAAATACCCACTTCTGATTGGTCGATATTGACGACACATACGGCGGGTCCCTAACAGAGACATCAAAACCAAGCTGCCTGGAGGAAATCGGCATTGCAATTACATGAAAGTAGGGGAAGCTTTTGTTCCTACCGAAATGTATTCCCTAACAGAGACATCAAAACCAAGGTGCCCATGGGAAATCGACATTGCAAATATATGCAAGTCGGGGGCATTTATATATTGCAAGTAAGGTGAGTGATACGACTAATTCTAGTAAATAAAATTTAAATTTGGAACTTTAGAGTTTGCTGTTTCATTAAATTTCATATCAATGACCGATCGTGTATTGCGAAAAATTTAGCACAATGTTAGAAAAAGTGATTTCCCATATGCTCTACATGTAGTATAAGGTTTTGTTAGTTCAATCAAAATTCGCATTGGGTTGAATAAACACTCAGAAAGTAAAAGTCATAAAAGAAAATTACCTTTTCCAAATCAATTATGTTTTCTCTATATTAAAGTAACATGTTTTTACTGGTGAGAAAAATTGATAATTGTGTTCGGTATTGGTAATTATTTTATATTGCATTGGTGAGTTTTTTTTCTTTATTTCATCCATACATAACAACAACCAAACAAAACGGCCCTTTTCAGGGTCACCAAATCATTATCAAAAGGTTTAACGATGTAATTCTCCAAACATATCTGAAATCAACAGATAGCCTAACGGAATCCTACGTCAACTATGCGGTCGTGTCCCGGACACAACCCCCCTGTGACTTTTTTTACAGGATACGTACCTCGTAAAAAAATCCGCGTTTATTGTAAAAAAAAACCGCGTTAATTAGAAAATCCGTGTAAAGGCATTGGTCATTAAAGCAACTTCGCATACTTGAAATCTTCGAAAAAGAATTATACAACTTTTTGAAAAGAGCAATATTCTTTTTTTTTCAAAAATTTATACCTCAAAAACTATAATATCTACAAAATTCTGGTCAAAAGATGTAATGTAGGAAATTAAGGACCCTATTATAGAAACCAAGGCGATAAGAATTTTGCCTAGTCCTATTTTGTGAGCAATTCGATAGCATCGAGCTAGTGATAGCTATCGGTGCAGTTTTCAGAATTTTTTCAGTTGTTTGGTTTGCTTGTTGCATACCTTCAGAAAATTAATTTTGTTTTGGTTTACGTTCCTGATATATTCTCTCGAGAATCATTTCGGAAACGCCCAAATATATGCAATCGCAACATATGAAATTCGATTTATATAATAAGGCCCTAAATTTTCATAAAAAACCAAAAAATTTTTAAACAAAAATTACACGAGAAAAAGTATTTTGAATAATTGAAAAATTGTAGTATTTTTTAAAATTCTCAAAAAAAAAAATGTGAATAACCCTTACAATTTTCAACAAGTCACCCATACATTGGAAGATCGGCACTTTTACAGAAAAAATGTTTTTCTAACAACAATTTTTTCATGTTTTCTTTGAAAAAACAGGAAGTGGGTTCTATCTATGATATAACCGCAAGGGTGACGTAGGACTATCGTTGATTTAGAGATCATTTGTTTGAAGTTGAATCTGAATTCATTCTGAATGAATGAATATTTGGAGACCTTCGAAAACGAGAGCGTTACGTTGGAGACACAAGGTTTTATGCATCCAATATTGGATACGGAAATATCCTACTGATGGGGAAGAATAATCTTCAGAAGCTATCCTGTTAATTGCGATTGATTGAAAAATCACAAAACCAAATGTATTTGGTCACAGTGTTACATGGATAGAAAACATTAAAATAAACTCTTTCACATGAATGTATTTTTAAATTCCCAGAGGAACTGGCAGATTATTTTCAGTAACGATTTGATATCTCCACATTTTCCTCGATACTGGAAGCCCACCAGTGGTTTATGCTAACTCGATAACCATCTGTTAATAGCACTTGATGCAAACATATTTGGTCACAGTGTTACATGGATAGAAAACATTCAAATAAACTCTTTCACATGAATGTATTTTTAAATTCCTAGAGGAACTGGCAGATTATTTTCCGGATCTTTCTGGATGCTGAATGGCATCCAAACGGAAGGGAAGGAAGGAAGGTCTTGTATTAGAGAGACTTTAAACATTTGCAGTTCATTCGTCTCTAGCCTTGAGAAAGGCCCTTTGAAAACTCTACTCTATTTAATCCAGCGCTACCACCTCCACCCTCTTGCCTTAAGAAAGGCACTCGATCCCTCGCCGTCCAGCTCGTCCAGCAACGATGTTGTCCAGTCGGTGTCCACACAAAGAATGCCAAACGGAAAGAATTCCGCGCGTGTATGTGTGTGTGTGTGTGTGTGTGTGTGTGTGTGTGTGTGTGTGTGTGTGTGTAGCGGCTGCTTCGAGATCTTCCCGGGGAACTGTTTGTGGCATCACTCTCCTCCTAATGGATTCCCTTCTGGCCTAAGGTGCACAAACAGGCTCTTGGTGACACCGTTCATCCGCGCTTTCATGATAAGCTTCACCATAACAGCGACAACATGCTCCAATCGCTGTTCAATTAGAACTGAGTGGATTTCCGAGCGGCGCTCGCTTATATACCGATTGGTGATTTCAATAGCCTGTTTTGAAAGCAAATTTAAGACTATTGAAACAAGTTTTTGAATCAGAAAGTAACAAGTATAGAACGCGTAGACATTTTATCTTTCGAATGAAGTGTTTATCATACCATTTCGTTCAGTTGTTTAGGAGCTATTAACACTCAAAATCTCGGTCTCCGGCGTAACGCTTTCGTTTTCGAAACTTTGATTTTACACCCCGGTATAGAAATGAAAGACGTAGTCCTACGTCAAAAATTATAGGAGGTTGTGTCCAAGATACGACCGCATTGTTGACGTAGAACTACGCTGTTATTCTATATAAGTCGCTTATTTATACCTTCGGATATTGTTCTATAATGCTGTGAAATTTTAGAAACAACTGCTTGGGAGAATAATCTTTGAAATGGTTTTTTCATTGTAGAATCAGTTGACGATAATTGACGAATTCTTGCCCTCGCAAAACAATACACTTGCTGATCGTTTGTCGCAATTTATTTCAGGCCAATGCATTGAAAATTTACCTCGAACGCTATTCCGGTGGCCTTTTTCGCAATTGACATAGACTCGGCTACAGTCGATTATATACATGTTGCACCAGCACCATTATTCCACATCTCATAACTACATCAATATATCTTTGGCACCGCATAGAAACAACAATGAAAACACTTGCAAGTATCAAATATCATGCTACATGTTATTTAGTATTGCCTCAAAGGAATCGCACCTCTAGGCATCGTTCGTACAACGTAAACCAAGCGCCAAACAAGAGTTCGCCATAGGAATATAAACACTTCTCATCATTTTGTGCTATTCTCAAAAGAAACGCTTCTGTTAATATTACTGGCCTCGAAAAAAGTTGCATTACTTTCTCATGCTCGAGAGGAGCGCAGCTGTCGCCCTTAGTGGAGGAAGTTTTGCTACTGGCAAGCGAAACCTAATCACATATAAAATTCCAGAACGACATTTGCTTTCTTGGTGACTAAACAAGCGAAATAAACTCTTTTTGTTAATAACAACCTCGATAACAGTAGCAATGCTTCATTATAATCAATATTAGCGCAAATGCAATCCTAGTTGAAAGCAGTTTTGCGATTGGCACGCGAACCCAAATAACTTATAACATTCCAGTAAGACATTCAAGATGCTTGGTATTCCCCAAATAATTTTTTGGCCTTAACGCCTGCTTCGCCATAACGTCAATTTAATGCATTGATGTATTGTCAAAGGCACCAACGAAGCCCTTATGATGACAGAAAACAAACAATGTTAATGCGAATTCGCTGATGAGTTTGTCAAGAGCGACCGCCTTCATCACCAGCGGGGGGAGCTTGATTTTAGTTGCTGCCTGGGTAACGGCGTTTACATTTTCGACAAACGCGCCGAAATCGCCTATTTCGCTGTTGTTCGATGCGGTGTCACACTCGCAAAGGCTCGGTTCAGTGCGAGTGCTTATCACTACACCCACATCGCGTGCATCATTAGATGACGCTTGCCTCGAAATGCGTTCGTTTTTTGCAGGGCTCGAGTCTGCCTTCCTCTTCTTGCTCATCACACATTACGCGAAGCGTCCAATTTATGACGCGGAAAGAAAAGCACACGATACGAATAACGCGACAAACGAACTGGAAAAACCAAATGACGATATCCAAGTTGGATTACTACTGGTGAGGTCCAATCTTAGATCGAATCGCAGCGAAAGCAAAGTGAACTGGATTACTAAACAGTCCGATGCCGAATGAAAGTTTGCCTCAGCGAGATTCACTGTTTATACTCTAGGCAAGTATTCCCCTTCATTCTACTACTTTTCCTCTGTTCACGGAGACTTTAAATCCTAGGATTTCCCCTCCGTTGGTCGTCGATAAGTTGCTCGTTATTGACAGCTCTGTTCGGGAAAGCACACAAATGGACAGAACAAATGTATGGGAAAATGGAAACGCTTAAAGTTTTCATGAATTTTAACTATTTACAAACCAGGGGATTCTAATGTATAGCGTATTAAACAAATCTTACGGAATTTCCGATTCGTTTAGTATGTAAATCGCCGAAATCCGTTCGCGGCAAAAATAGTTATTGACGTTAACTTTATTTCATAAAAACGTGATCTGATTTGGCACCCTTAATGAAATACGTAGCTCTACGTCAAAAATACTACTGATCCTAATCTTGTTTGAGATAGCAATATAGCGTATTTGACAAAATTTTAGATTTTATTTAAATACGAATTTTCATCGAAGACATCAACTTTCTATGTTTTATACTTTGTGGAATACAAAGCGTTTTTGTATGGAGACTCCTAAAAATAATGTTGACATGTTCTTTACATGTTTATAAATAGAAAAATGTAAACTTAAAAACTATAAGATCTACAAACTGTTGGTTAGAAAATGATATGTAATGATATCAAATATTTCGTAAAAAAATCAATTCTGAAAAAAATAGATATGAATATAGCCCTTGCAATTTCCAACAAGTCACCTATACATCTAAAAATGGGCACTTTTAAAGGGAGACAGTTTTTCCAACAACTTAATTACTATTAATGTTTAACTCGTCACATTTTTATGTATAAATTATGTTCTGCTAACTTTTTTCTATTTAGAAACATATCAAAAACATGTCAAATCCATTAAATTTACGCCCACAAATGTTATGAGCAAGACGGGTCTATGGTACTCGGTGAGGCCGTTTCGTCACTAAGTTGGTTAGGGGAGCGGTATATGAAAACAGTACACTGAGAGAAATAATTAGTAAATATAACGAATTTTTTGGTAAATACTACCAATCTATAGTCATTTTCGACCGTACTAATGAACACATATGTCAAGCAGAACCATGATTCGGAAGCCCAATATCGGCTACATTTTCTCGCCGAAAATGCACGTATCAGAATTATATCCTTATTATACCTCCGTATTGCCTTATGGGAACAATGAAAATGGTTAATACGCGCTTTTCTTACCAATTTTCAGATATGACAATATCCAAGCTTACTAATGTTATCGAGTAAAATATACTAATCTCTGGTAGGGATGCGGGTTTGTTGACAATTTGTACAAAAAATTTGTACATTCTACTAATTTTGCATTACCAAATGTATTTAGTAGTTTTCGACCGAGGATTTTTCTAAGGGTACGGAAGAAAGCAGAAGGGGAATTATTTGCTTGAAGCGTGAAAGAGACAGACTGATCAGGAACGAGCTTCGGCACTAGCGTATTGTGTTTTGTTTACAAACAAAACACAGTAGACTTCCAAGATGGCTGAAGAGTGGTTTATTAAGTTGGCCCACCTTAGGATATAATTGGTTATGAGTACACCCAAACTGACGTTGGCAGAAAACATTTCATCTTTGGCAGAAATGATGCCATTTTGTGTGCTGAAGAGTCAAATGCGCAAATAATGAGCTGTTTTAAAAGCTTAAAAATGGTTTGATGTATGCGTGCAGACATCTCTTTCTGTTTTCTTTTCTCATTTCATTTGGGATTGTGCCAAAAAAAAAAACTAGAAGATTTTGAAAGGAAATAAAAAAATTGGCGAAACGTTCGGGAAGACGTAGATATTTCTGGGCATAATGTTTTTGTCGCTGCTGCACTATGAGCTTTCCTGAGCTAGTTTAACACTCCCATACTCGCGCGAAAAATGGTAACTCGTGTGCTACAGACTGTGCGGGTCTCTGTAATATTGCTATTGTGTATTTTTTCAAAGAAAGAGAAAATATTTCTTCTTTAACTCCATCCAGTTTTAATAGTCATTTAATTCAGCCACCTTATTCATTCTCGGTCTGTCAGACCTATGCGCGAGTATAGGAAGGCTAAGTTCATTTTTGCCAATGACTTCTCTAGAAACCATCCGATGATGTATGTCATTTGATCGCATAATATTGAGTAATTTTAATAGTAAAATCCCAGTTGAACTGGATTGGCCTTTCAATCCTCCAAGACGCACATCTGGAATCAAGTCGCTGATGATGAGAGGAGATTTTTTTCTTTTTCTTCGCCCGAAAGAAAAACAGCTGTTAAAACTTGTCTTCTGCGTGTGGCGATATTCACATTTCTTTCATTCCGATGGCGTTGTTATTACGACCGTAACGCCACTTGGGAGAAACGTAAAAAAGTTTCTTAATAATGCGTTTTCCTTGAAATAATGTTTTAACTGACACGGAAATAGGCAAAGATTTAAAAGACTGTGATGTATAGGTGAACAACGAAAACGAATGAATTGATGAATGGAGAGAAAATAGAAGTAATCAACTGTCGGAAGATGAAAGACTGGGGTAGAAGACGATAAATGTTTTAATTGAATTTTTGTTGACATTTATTTACCAAAGTTGTATTTATGCTTTATTGCAAAATACATTATTGGTGATAAAAATGCAACATCAATTATGTATTATGTAAACTTTCGAAATCGAACATGCACAACCTCTAAAATGGTCTACTCGTTAGGGTGAGATTTGACTTTCACAAATTGCGCCATTAAATTCGTTATTTGGATGGTCGTGAATGTTGCACGAATCCGGAGTCGTTTTATCATCACGGTGTGGAGATTTAGGTATCGAGATATGCATCATTGAACGAACAGCAGGACAACTTTGTTCTTTACTTGAAACATAAGTACCGTTATGGAAAACTGATGGCAGGGTTGAGTCTTGATGAACGTGAATTGTCTCAGCTGGGTTTCGAATGATATCGATGCGGTCGGCACGGGTTTAATGATGATGTCGGTCACACGGTATTCGATGGGAGTATAAGGTGGAATTTGATGCTTGTTTGTGCTGCTGGTTAAATTTTAAAATTAGGGTAAAATTTGAACCGACGCTGTTGAAATTGTTAAATCTTTGGTCGCATCTTTCTTTAGAAAATAATGGGTTCCACAATAAGAGTAATGGAATTTTGAATGTAAAATTCGAAGGGGTTGTATCCGAGACACGACCACTTAGGCCGTAGGACTACACAATCTTTTTTTTTAATTTGTTGGTTTATAATTTCGGATATTATTTGCAAATACGTCGAAATTTCATGAATAACTCTTTAGTAAAATGATCCGGGAACCCTGAAAAGGTTTAACCCTTTCTCTACGGCTGTGTGCTCCGTTGGATTACTACCGCTGAAGTATGCACATCGCGCTGGTGTGATCGATGTGCAGTATCATCCTGATGTCGTCTAAAGACGATGCTCGTAGAGAAAGGGTTAATGGCTTGCGTGGTTTTGTAGAATCATTTCGAGAAGCAATGATTCTTTCTTGCTATTGCGAGAACAATACACTAAAGGGTGTGTCACATCAAATTGCATCACGGAAAAAATGCTGTAGAAATTCGCCCAGTAGACCGATCCTTTTGAAAATTTTAGACAGTAAAATAAAAACTATTAAACAACTTTTGGCATTTTCTTTTTATTCATACTTCGAGCCCAAGCCCGTATGCTCGCACCTTCCTCTTTACCCCGTCCATAAGGTTCTGTACAACGTCAGGCTGTAGTTTTTTTGGAACAGAAATCCATTTTCTCTTGAAGTCCGCCTCCGATTTGACAACTTTTGGGTTATTCCGGAGGGCCTGCTTCATAATCGCCCAATATTTCTCTATTGGGCGAAGCTCCGGCGCGTTGGGCGGGTTCATTTCCTTTGGCACGAAGGTGACCCCGTTGGCTTCGTACCACTCCAACATGTCCTTTGAATAGTGGCACGAAGCGAGATCCGGCCAGAAGATGGTCGGGCCCTCGTACTGCTTCAATAGTGGTAGTAAGCGCTTCTGTAGGCACTCCTTAAGGTAAACCTGCCCGTTTACCGTTACCGTGCGCTCCGCTTTCCGCAAGAGCAGATCGCTTGCCACACCATGTACTTTTTGGCAAACTTGGATAGTTTCTGCTTGCGAATCTCCTCCGGAACGCTGAATTTGTCCTCTGCGGAGAAGAACAACAGGCCCGGCAGCTGACGAAAGTCCGCTTTGACGTAGGTTTCGTCGTCCATTACCAGGCAATGCGGCTTCGTCAGCATTTTGGTGTACAGCTTCCGGGCTCGCGTCTTCCTCACCATGTTTTGCCCATGTTTTGCCTTTCGTCGCGGTTAGGAGCCTTCTGAACCTTGTATGTACGCAGGCCCTCCCGCTGCTTGGTCCGCTGAACGAATGAACTTGACAAATTCAGCTTATTGGCGACATCTCGGACCGAACTTCTCGGATCACGTCTAAACTGCTTAACTACGCGCTTGTGATCTTTTTCACTGACGGAGCATCCATTTTTGCCGTTCTTCACCTTCCGGTCGATGGTTAGGTTCTCGAAGTATCGTTTTAGTACTCTGCTGACCGTGGATTGGACGATTCCCAGCATCTTACCGATGTCCCGATGTGACAACTCCGGATTCTCGAAATGAGTGCACAGGATAAGTTCACGACGCTCTTTTTCGTTCGACGACATTTTTCCAAATTTACGAAAAATTGACAGTGAAGCATGGCCAACGTGATCTATACACTCTTATCTGATTATAAGCGAAAGCTGAAGATATAATTCCAACAAAATAAATTTCTACAGCGTTTTTTCCGTGATGCAATTTGATGTGACACACCCTTTAATTGGTCATATGTCGCAATTTGTTTCTTTATATCAATGCACGCATTGCACGAGTATTTAACGAGAGGCATCTTCCGTGCATCGCCATGCAACAAGCATCAAACACGCGCCTAACAGATGCACACAGTTGCAGCGATAAAAATGAAACTTCGCGAGAATGACCGTTTATGAAAAATCGTTTCTCGACTCTCGGTCAAAACCGTCAAAGCTAGGAGCTTGTTGCAACAGAACAGAGCCGATACGCACGAGAGCAAATTCGAATGGCAACTAAAAGTATTAAAGTTGTGCTATTCACATGTACAAGAAATGAAACCTAGAACATGTTTCGTGCAACGAAAACAATCAGCACATACAAAACTAAACACTGATGGCTAGAAGCGACCTATAATCATTTGCACTCTTCTCTTTTTTTCTCTTTGCCATGGCTCGGATGGTTGTGTTAATTGCCAGATGCACTTCAAGTGAAATATTCACTAGCGTTCACAGAGAGCGCACAAACTCTACAGTGTAGCGGATAAATTCACTGGAGAGTATACTTTGATGAGCTCCTACATGTGCGCTCTGGCTGGTGTTTTGATAGATGCGCACAGGTAAAAGAACAGAGGTGGCTTTCAATTAACTTAACGCTGTTGTTCGTTGAAAAAAATAAACCGAGTTGAAACATACGTGTGGATTATATGTCGAATGAGTTTACACTAGAGGTGGGCAAAAAGGTTCACTTTAATGAACCGTTCAGTGACCAACCATTCACTTAAGTGAACTAGTTCTTTTGAGCAGTTCACTCACTCTTTTGTACAGTGGAGGGATATGTAAAAGCAAGTATAAAAAGTTAACAATTTAAAACTGCCTTAGGGCCGACTAATCTGATAGAGAATGTTTGGCTTCACACAAACTAATGTCGTATCCAGATGTCGGCACCATTCCGCCGTCAACGCGAATGCTCAAATTGATGTGGAAGAATGCTTGAAGAAGAGATTGCTTCCACTTTATAGAAAGCACGAGGTTCCTCCTCTATTCTGGGCGGATTTGGCATCGGCATATTATGCCAAATCCACTCTACAATGGTTTTCGGAAAACAATATCATATTCGTCGAAAAAAACCTCGACCCACTTAACTGTCCCCAGCTGCGGTCAATCGCACGTTACTGGACAATTGTCAAGACCAAGTTCAAGAAGGAAAGTATTGGTCTGCAGCATCCAGAAAGTGCACAAAGACTACTGTTCAGTCGCAAGGGCATTGAAGAGAGTACAGATGCATGCGATATGTTCCCCCGACACCACACCCTAAAGCGCAATCCTCTGCTCTCCCGCAAACAGGATCGAACATGCTCCTCCAACGAATTGGAGGATAGTTTTGTGCTGTACAAGGACGGCACACAGTTCGATTTAAGACAGCGAAGCGTAAGCAACAGCAAACGAATTGAAGTCAGAAACTGAACGAAAACGGCAGAAGACATTTAAGTGGTTTAAGTTGTATTATTTCATGTATATTTTGTAGTATAAAGTTAAGACAATTACAATGTACATAGTTTAAGTTTAAGTGTGTGTTGTGTTTAGTCTCCAAAACAACGAGTCCCTCAATCCGCCACAAGGAAGTGTAAAGTTTCCATGCGAATGGAAAATCCCCGCTGCATCACTGCAATGAAGGCAATTTGCATCGCGCCCACGGGAGGAATTTGGTTCTCTCGCTGGGCAAGCTGCGTTGAGACAGCTTTGGAATCGCGCAGCGGGATAATTTCAGCAGTTTTTACAGTCCACTGCATTTCAGTCGCGACAACTACTGTGCAGAATTTGATGAATGGAGCTAAATCTAAGGTTCGAACACTTTTTTTGAAATCAACAATAAGCTTGATTTTTTCATTTCATTGCAATGTAAACTTAATATTCTTTATTAAAATTCACTTTCGTAAACACTTTCTTTTCTGAATGTTTTCAGTTTTATTTTGATGTTTCAACATTTAAGACTACTTTTACTTTTTCTACTACTCCTTATTCGCTGGTGAAAGGAGTAGTAGAAAAAGCTGGTCTTTAGTGAGTATTGACTGTGTCCACCAGCCGGGTGCTATGATTGATGCTAGGATCGTTAGCAAAATCTCAAGCAGAACTGTCAGTGGGATACCCAATTCATAAGAAAACAAAGGTAAAATGTCAGTGGGATACCCGATATGTTGGCTCCTGTCAGTTCAATGGGGGTTCTCTAAAGACGTCACCCGGCTGGTGTCCACAGTATAGGCATGAAACTCGGGTGCGGGTGTATCATTTCAGTGAAAATACCATTACTGACCACCGCAATTTTTACTTGCACACGTGTACACGTATGTTGGTCTAATGTTCATGAAGAGTTGCACATTTATTGGAGTAAAACTATAACTACCAAACCAACGATATTGGTGGTCAGTGGTAGGAGCAATTTCGCGAATACAAATGAATATTGACCTAAAAGGACAAAATGGTTTAATACATAAGTAAGCAAATTGGGTAATGCACAACCTGCAGCTGTTAGAAGCGATTTTGTATGTCTGAAATGCAGCTCGAACGACATAAAATGAAGCATTTTTCGAACGTAACAATCCATTAGGAACAGTCAAAGCCAGAACGTCTCGATCTTTCTCTATGATAACGCACGACCTCATATTGCTACAGCGGTTAACAACTATTTCAATCGTTTTTCCTCTCCCTCAATCCGGGCCTGGCCTTGGCAGGCAGTCCATAATTTGTAAAAAAGGTGAAAAAATGTAATGGAACGCGATGGACAACATTTCAAATGACACGTCTTTTCAATGAAAGAAGACCAGGTTTTACGTTGTACTCCCAATATTCACCACTATTCTCAATAAGTACGCATATAAAAAGACAATTAAAGCTACTTAATCTCCAATATTTCTTCCGGCATAGGAGAGAGGCCACCGCATCGTATCAATCGGGTGGGGGGTGACCGGAAGTAGCAAGCAAGCTAAATAAATCGGCATCGCTTTTCAAAACCCTCTTTATTTCGGTTCAACCGCACAATAAAGACTCAACCACTAGGGGTCGATACAATACGTCTACACTATGAACTCGGCGTGGCTACCGACGGAAACCCGGCGTGGATTTGTGGTGGAAATGGTTGCAAAAGCGAAAGAGTATTTGGCGGTGGGTGTGCTGCTATGCTGTGCGAGCCATTAATCAAAGCAATTTTCCTTCTCGAACCTAATCCAATAACAAATGTTTTGCTGTCGTCAATTCATTAGGTATAATTCGATTGGATTTTGCTCATTTTGTACCACCTTCAACACAGCCATCGGCGGAGGCCAGGCGGTGGAGACTCGCCGCGAGAGGTTGGCCATTGTTGCGCCACTTTTGTGGAATTCATTTCATGGAGAGTTGCCATTTGTAATTGGAGTAGGATTATTTCATGTACCGTCACAAATTGATACAATCCGTAGAACTTCGTAGAAGCTTAACTGAATAACCTCTCATTGATTCGCAATAAAAATGGCAACACCATAATTTTGACGCTTGTTTCAAACAAGTAGCTTTTTGTGAGATTCATAAACAATTTAAAATGCTTCACGTTGAAATAAGTTTATCAAATTATTATTTCACACTCGCAAACATGATTCATTTGTTCTCAAAGTCCTTTCCACGAGAAAGAAGAGATTATTGTCATGTCGCGATTCATCTCCTCTGGCTTTCGTTTCTGCCAGACGACTGTTTCCGGCTGTTGGCTGTTGGCTGTTGGGTGTGCATCATCCGTCTGGATTCTCGGCTCCGAAACCGATGTAATGCTTAAGTAGACTGTTTCCCTCTTGCAGCTGTGATGATCCTTTACATATGAAGCCAAATTTGTCGTAGATAACGCAACAGGAAAAGGCGTCTGCAGAAATTTCTGCGGAGAAGAGTGGTGAGCAGAGCGTGAAAGTGTTTTGTGTCCTGGAATTCCGGACGGAGTGGAGAAAACACGATAAAGACGGGTAATACCAACTAAGTGGAGCGTTGACATAGGTGCTGAAAAAACGAGCCCGAGAGAAGCCGGGAAAGTAATAGCGGATGAAGGATTGACTAATTAGCGGAGTTTGGATTCTAAATGAACATCACAGTGGTGCCCACGATTGAATATTGTGATTCGGTTTCGGCAGTTTTCACTTGTGATGTAAAAATATTCATCACCATGCAGATAGTTGAAAAATATATCGAAATTTGTTTTCATTCATCTTGGCTGTAAGCCTCCCACGCTCTGTGCTTTTTCCGCGTACTGCTCACCCACTCGAATGAATTTCTTTTAATATTTTACATCCGACGAATTATTTATGGTTTTCTCGTTCTGTTGACGCAGTAATTTTTCAGTGGCAACCAACTTTGGTGTGTGGCAGATAAGAAGAAAGAGAGAGAAAAAAACAGGAGGAAGCGTAAGTTTCAAGAAGACGAAATGCGTTACCGGGCTTTGGTTGGCACCTGCACAAATCCTGGAAGAGTTTCCGGATGCGCACCGCCAGAGTTGGCGCATGCAAAACCGACGGATTAGAGAAAATAGCACATAAAACACTCCGCGTGATATCAAAATCTTCCCCCGGCGAAATGCTGAGGCTGCAGCAGGGGAAGATTGTGTGGAGATAGTTTGAAATTTTGTATGCTGAAGAAGAAGAAAGTTATGAAATACAAACCGCGGGCTGCAGAACTCGGCTGGGATATTTTTTTTTTGTTCAAGCGATGCCACGTCGTGGCATGAACAGACACTTGAGGATTTTTCTCGAACATTGTGTGAAATGCAGCTTTTCAGATGAGCTGACAAGTTTGGTAATAGAACGAATGCTGAATGCACCTGAATGCTATTCGTTTGTATTTTTTCCCAATGAGAAAGCAGAATGAATGAAGAATGGCTCGTTTTCACATTTTGGAACTCAAGTGTAATGTTGTTCGAGTTATGTCGTCCTGTAGACGACGATCGTGATTAACACGAAAGGACAAAATAGGAAATCCAATCGCAAACGATATCAGATGGATTTACCCATATTATTGGTTTAGTTTATCTTTCTCCCGTCAAAGAAATTCTCGACTTGTTTTTCTTTGATTTCCCGTCAAAGAAATTCTCGACTTGCACTATGGTCGTCAGGGTTGCCAACCATAGCTTTTAAAAATCCGGAAGAGTGGAAATGAAAATCAGGATAGCTCATATGTGGTCGGGAAAGCTCGTACCGATTTGTTGGAAAAATAAAAACACCGTTTTATAGACAAATATGCATTTACCAAACTTCATATCCACCGTTTTGTTCCAAAATCACTCGCCATTTTCATGCAGCTTCAAATATCTCCTCGTCAAAAACTGTTAAAGGTATTTTGATGCTGTCCATAGAGCCGAGGTTTTGGCCCTTTAGAGCATTTGGCAGGGACCTGAGCCTGTTATAATCTGGAGGTGTAATATCCGGTTAGTTTGGTTAGTGGGACAGCCAGACTCCAAATTAATCTGTCGTGTTGCTAATGAGTCATGAAGTTTGGCGTTGCCTTGATGGAACACGACAATTGACTCATTCTGGAATTTTGCGCTAGATCGTTACCTTTAATACGTTGAGCCCCGTGTCAGGGCCTTAACCCAAACTAGCGTTGGCAGAAAACATTTCATCTTCGGCACAAAAAAAAATGCATTTTCCTGTGCTGAATAGTGAAAAAAAAATCGAGGGGTTGTATCCGAGACACGACCGCTTAGAACGTAGGACTACGCAATCTTTTTTTTTTGACGTGGGACTACGTCTAACCGGAATATATGGAGGGTAAAATGAAAACCTAAACACAGAACATGCAGGAAAAAATGAAAGATTTCGAATGCTTATAGCTCGAACATTTCGTACTGGATAGGAGAGATGTTTGCATCACTTGATAGGGAATATTTCTACGCATCTATCGCAACTAACAAAATGTTGTTTTTCATTAGATAAACAATTGAATAACTGTAAAATATTAGGCGTTATCTAAACGCCCTAACTGCATCGTTTTGATTGGCCCGATTTACGGTTTCCCTAACACAGCCATCAAAACCAAGCAGCCTTGGGGAAATCGGCATTGCAAATACATGAAAGTAGGGGGACTTTTGTTCTCATCGAAAAATGTTCCCTAACACAGACTTTAAAACCAAGCAGCGAAATCGGCATTGCAAACACACGAAAGAGCCTAGAGGCGAGTGAACTGAAAAGTTTAAACCCTCTTGAAGCCAAAAAGAAGAAAAAGAACACACGAAAGTATGGGGAGCTTTTGTTCCCACCGAAATGTGTTCCCTAATAGAGATTTCTAAACCAAGGTGCCTGGAGAAATCGGTATTTCAAATTCATGCAAGTCGGGGGTATTTTTGTTCCGACTGGAATGTGTTTCCCTAACACAGACTTCAAATCCATGAAGCGTGGGGAAATCGGCATTGCGAATTCATACAAATCGGGGGTATTTTTGTTCCGATTGAAATGTGTTTCCCTAACACAGACTTCAAAACTGAGGTTTCTGGGGAAATCGGCTCTGCAAATAAATGCAAACTGCGAGTACTTTTGTCCTCGCTTGCCTTTGTGCAGAGTGGAATACGTCTGTCCTAACATGTTCTTCTAAACTTAGGAACCTGGGAAAATCGTGCAGCCACTAGAAGCGAATGAACTTCCCAGTTTCAAGCAAATTCGAGATTCGAGAAGTATGTACACTTTTGGGATGTAAACTTCAGAGGGAAATGTGAAATAAAATAATCGTTTGACAATTTTTTTTTGTCTTTATTGGAAAGATTTTCAACCTTAGGCTGGTTCATCAAACGTTTGATAATTCTTCCGTACATATATTTTGTTCTAGTCATCATACCAAACGTAAAAGGTCCGTCATTAAATTTACTTGTAACGAAGAACAATCAATCACAATAAATGAATTGACTTTACACGGCATTTGTTCATTTTTTTCACTTACAGAGCAAATATATTGAACTCAATTGAATTTGGAAACTGTTTCATTCAATCAAGAATTTAATCAATACAAACGAATGATTGCGAATTTTTTGGTGTATTCGGAAGGTATATTTATGATTCTTTTCATCAAGTGGTTTTTAAAATCGGATTCAAGTTTTGTCAGGACAATGACCCAGAGCTCAAGACATATAAAGTTCACACATGGTTACATTATTATTGCTCAAAAGTTCTTGGTATTCCTCCAGAATCTCCCGACATCAATCCCAGTAAAAAAGTAAGGAAGTTACCTGTGTAGGAAATTTAGAAACTATTAAATTTCTAAAAATAATGAATTTAGAATCCACTTGATGAAAAAATGGATAAATATTCCTTCGGGATGCACAAAAAAAAATTCGTGGATAAGGCTAAAGTCAGCTAAAGGCAATTGCAATGAACAGGGGATACCATAGTTTTGATGGAATTCTGAAATCGTTCAACGCTTTCCAAATCGAGTTGAGATTTCAACCAGCGTACGAATATGAGTTTGAGTCAATGTTATTAGCACACATATTAGCCATTTTAAGAGAAATAAAAACCATTATTCTGAAAACAGCCTTTTAACTCTCATATGACACTATGACTATTTCTAAATGGAATGTTCCGAAAGTTTGTTTTCGACTTTCAAAAGAAGGGAAAAGAGATCTGCATGGTGAAGTAAGATTACGATTTTGAGTCACTGTACGTAACAATACGTATTTACACCCATCCCAGTATAAACAATAACATCGTATGATCAAAACAATAACAATCGAATTGTCATAGAATAGTAATGGATGGAAACGGACCCACTATAAAACTCCATTGTTTATAGCGTATATTCCAGAATACCCGAGCAAAGATGAAACAATAGAATTCACCGTAGCATGATCAACCACGAATAGGCCGACCAGCTTTGGTTGTAGTTCAACTTATTTCTTCTACATCATCAAGTGTGGCAAGTCCAATCATCTCTGGAATTCTGTCCAGAAACCATCTGGGTCTTAACACAATAATCATCGCATAAGGAATCATGATCACTAAATCCAACCATTGCCGAGTGATAACAAGCAACAAGTGTCAACGGACGAGCGACATTCACGTATATGGTATGTTGGGGACGGAGGATGAATTTGAAAGATCAATGAGTGTAGGATTATACTGACAACGAATGCCTATTGTGATTCTATACAATCTTAGCTTGATTCAGAGAAATCATGACAAAAATACTCCAAAAATTCATAAACGAGCGCGTGATAAATTTGTCCGGATTTTTCCGTGTTCAACATTTAGTACACTGATCCAACAGAAAACGAGCATTTAAAACCATTTGACGATTCGAAAAAAATCAAATCAGAGAAGAACAACATCACAAATCTGAACGGAATCAAATTTTATGATATTACAGGTTGGACTCGATTATATGTGATTCGATTATGTACAATTTTGGACTCGATTATATACATTTTGGAAAAAAATATTTTTTTTTTATTTCAAATATGGCTTAGTTTAAGAAGAAATGTAACCTTTTAACGTTAAGTTTAAGTTTAAATTTAAGTTTAAGTGGCTATTACATGTACAGTGGGGTAAAAACGTGATTTTTGAAGATTTTGCTTTATTTTTCACCAGGAATTGTTTATACCGATATTGCAGCTAAATTAAGAAAGATAGAAGTTGGGCGTCAAAGAACAAATTGTTGAGCGGTTAAAAAACTTCAATTTAATTGATAGAAACAATCTACAATCTAGAAACAAAATTCGCACAAAAAAAAAACCGCACAAAAACAGGTTTTACTGTACAGTGACTATATATTAGGCTGTCAAAAAAGTCCTGCGGTATTTTTTTTGAATTTTCATTTGTTCATAAAATTAGTTACAATCATCTGTTTTAAGTCAAATATGCGCCGTTTTGTTCGATGACTTGTTCCCAACGAGATGCCAACTTCATAATACCCCTGTTATAGAAGCTCGCTTCCTTCTGACTACCTAGCTCGTTCGCCATGGACAAAAACAGGTGGTAGTCACTTGGTGCAAGGTCCGGACTATACGGCGGATGCAAAAGAACCTCCCATCCGAGCTCCCGGAGCTTCTGGCGCGTCACCAAAGAAGTGTGGGCTGGCGTTGTCCTGATGGAAGACAATGCGGCCTCTGTTTATCAAAGATGGCCTCTTCTTCATGAGTGCTACCTTCAAGCGGTCCAGTTGTTGGCAGTACAGGTCCGAATTGAGCGTTTGGCCATAAGGAAGCAGCTCATAATAGATTATTCCTTGACAATCCCACCAAACACACAGCAGAACCTTCCTGGCCGTTAATGAGGACTTGGCCCCCGTCTGAGTCGCTGCAGCGGGCTTCGACCACGACCGTTTGCGCTTCACGTTGTCGTAAGTGACCCACTTTTCATCGCCAGTCACCATCCGCTTCAGAAACGGGTCGATTTTGTTGCGATTCAGCAGCGATTCACATGCGTCGATACGGTCAAAGATGTTTTTTGCGTCAACGTGTGTGGCACCCATACATCGAGCTTCTTTGTGAATCCAAGTTTCTTCAAATGGTTAATAACGGTTTGATGACTTATCCCCAGCTCTTGGCCGATGCTACGGCTGCTACTATGCAATTTTCGACAACAGGCCTTCCGGAGCGTGGCGCATCTTCGACGACCTCTACACCAGAACGAAAACGTTGAAACCATCGTTGTGCGGTGGAAATGGAAACTGTATCGGGTCCATAAACTGCACAAATTTTATTGGCATCTTGAGATGCATTTTTGCCTTTGTAGTACTGTAAAATATGTCGGATTTTCTCTTTATTTTGCTCCATATTTGCGACACTATAACTCACGAACGACTTAACCAAACAAAACACTGTCAAGGACTATATTATAGCGCGCAAAAATACCTTTCCAACAAGCTATAGTATGACTCGATACAATTAATACAACTAGAACTACGCGCTTACAACGACACTTCGCGGAAATACCGCAGGACTTTTTTGACAGCCTAATATAATCGAGTCCGCGCTGTATTGAACATTTACCATTCAAATTATTATTAGAACGCTGCCACTCCCTCTTTTAATGATATGAAAAAAGGTCGTTCTCCATGGTGTTGTGAAATCACAATAGAAATCGTTTAATTATGAAGGAAAACATGACATTCCATTTTATAACTTCAACATTATACGTGAAACAAGGTGCTCCCGCGGCCGAGTGGTTAGCGTCATAACTAACATGCCGGGTATTCGGGTTCGATTCCCGTTCTGGTCGGGGGAATTTTTGTCAAAGAAATTTCCTCCGACTTGCACTGTGATCACGCGTATTCTAGAGCTTGCCACTCAGAATGCATTCAAGGCGTGTTATTCGGCATAGAAATCTCAACTAAGTACTAATAAAAATGACGCAAGTAATACTTCGTTGAGACGGCGAAGTTCCTCTAGGAACGTTAGTGCCATTGAAGAAGAAGAAGAAGAAGGATAGTGAATCGAACATTCATCAAGACATATCTCGCTACACAGGAGTATGGAACACTTTACTCATTCCGACAACTGTAAAAGCAACTGCTACCTATTGCCTCTTCGCTTTATAGAGGGCATGAAATTCACCTCTGGGTTGTGTTTTACATGCATCACAATCACACCTGCTGGCCAGGTTAATGCGGTGCACTTTGTCTGCGGTAGGTCAAGTGTCGGCAATAATTAGCGTTGAATTGCAATGTATGTTATATGTTGCTGTTGTTGTTTAGCTGTCTTGCTGCAAGTTGATGGAGTTTTCGATTCAAGTTGGAAATACTCTGGATCATTTAACCCGATAGATGTTTCGGAACACTCCAATCCGATAGAAAGTAATGTATGGATTCCATTGTACCAACATGCAGACAAAGTTGATGTGTGTTCAGTTGTCCAGATAGATGCATTGATGGTTATATTCCTAGGAGATGTACATCATGACTAATCATTACATATTATATCTACTGCAATAATGTCCTAGATGCTGAGTGCTTCTCGAACCGAACAAACACTGCAGATGCAGAGCGTTAAATAGCAGCACTGCAGATATTCTGTACAATAATCGAGTTTGCACGAGTTTCCCTTTGCTGTAATCCAATAGTTTTGAAGTATGTCTAGCATCGCTTAATGAACAATGGGAAAATCCCAATAAAACATCCCATTCATCCTTGCTCGGACTCGGCCGAAGAGCCGCTCAAGTGGAAGATCGAGGAGCTTTTAGTTGAGCATTCTTCACAATCATACCCATCGCCAAGGGAAAACTTTTAGCTCTGCCCCTATTTTAAACTTGGAACGATTTTTGCTCCCCCAATCCCAATCGGCACATCCCCGGCAAACAAAGAACACTTTGCTGCAGAAAGCAAACGGACTTAGGGAAGAAGGATACGATGCAGCAAAAGTTTCGTTCGTTGTTTTCGAATTTTGATTGAAGAGCTCGTCGCGTTCACCCATCATCACAGGCAGCATCACGTCATCATCACCTCTCACCGATGTGAAGGTATCTGGGAGGGCCCCCCGTTCCGCTCGGTATCATCTTAAGTGTAGCAATTTGGTAGCGTCCGAGAGGAAGGGAGAGGGGTATTCCACTTCCACTCTGTAGGTTTCACAGGAAGCATTTGCGAATACGAATAAATAAATACCGATCCGGTTGGAAACAGTTATCCGAATACTCATTTGATTTATGCCAAATCTGCTGCTATTCATTAAATTGGATAAATGAGAATTTAAAATACAAAACAAGAAGGAGAGAAGAGAGAATTTTTTCCTCTAAGGGGCATTGAATTGTTTCCGATGATGTGTTAGGAACAATACTGTAGAATTTACGAACTACTTCTGAAAAAATAGTTGTGAAAAGGACTTGCAACACAGAATACTTGTTTTCCGACTTTCTAAATCACATGGCTGTGATTCAAGTTGTGAATGAAAATCGTAGAAATGATGGAAAGATCTAATTAGTGAAAGATTTAGACGTGTTCAGGCGCTCAGGAATGATAATTCCGTCGTATTGAAATGCTGCCAGAATAATGAGAAAAATAGTGGCTAGCGATGGACAGCAGTTTTCCGTTAAACCTTGTCTATAAAACTCATCCACACGAAGGCCGGGGCACACTGTTTAACAGTCTTATCCAATTCAGAATCCACGAAACAATATATTCCATGTCCGTCTATAAATTCAGAAGAAATCTCTCAAATATTCCGCCTTGATCAAATTAATTAGAACATCCCCTTTGTTCTGTCCCGAATCTCAGACAATCGATATCCGAGCTAAAAATATGTTTGCATACATTCAGACATGACCCCCATTATCTCGTGGCGCATCAAAAGAGCATTGTGCATTGAAAAACTCTAATACCAAAACTCATAGAGGAAGCCCAGAAACACACATTCCCACAACAACATTCCGACCAAGGGAACCATAATAATTAAAACTGAATACAACGGCTTCGCCGCTCTGGAAATGTATTATTACTTCAATCGGAGCTGGTTACGAACAACAACAACAGCAGCAGCCTTCCCGAAAACAAAACGGAATAACGTGTGTTTGTTTTTCCAGGAAATAAACCTGACCCCTGACTGCTCGGCTCTTCCCATAAACCAACGCAACAATTTCGAGCGATACAAGTTTATTTAACTCGTGCCAAAGGAGAAGGGGTCAGCGCTGTGGGAAGCTAGTTTCCAGTTTAGGGTTGAAATGAAATTATTTTCTTTTCAGTTTGGGTCCAGTCCACTCTCGACTTGCTGCTGCTTCCGTGATGGTACGATACGGAAGGATCGGATCGTCCGGCTGGGCTCTTATCTCTGGGGTCGACTCCCACATCCAAATTTCCGGCGAAGCGAATAAGACTTTTATCCAAGTTTTTTTTTCGTTTTGCACGTTTCACTATCAGGCCATTGAAGGGATTGAATGGTGAAAAGTTTTATTTCAAGCTACACATACACGTGTTGATCGGTTAAGATAACGAACTGAACTCGTACGGTGGGAAACATTTGTTTTCGTTTATTTGCCAATCGACAAACAAATTCAATGTGGGTTCGGCGGAAAGCTTTCACGCACAGGTCTCCCCTAGACTTCGAGGAACGTTTAACCACAAGAGATAACTCGGAGAGAAAAGGATAAATTCAGAAAAAAACGTATCATTTGATGTGGAATTGTTTTTGTTGGTGACATAACCTGCGGACGACGATGAATGAAAATTTACGAAAATTCGTAATTTCTCCGAATAAAATAAGCTCAGGTTTTACAGAAAAATTGTGTGGTTTAGCGTGTGTTGAGAAGACTTTTATCTCATGCATTTTTTTGTCATCTTGATGAAAGAGACGTGAAAAACTCCCGTTGTTGGCGAAGTGCTCGATTGTCTCCATTTCCCAGAAGAGCTTTTTCAGGATTTTTTTTTTCATGCGTGGAGGTGAGAGGTGTTTCAACCCTAATTCGTCTAGTGGAGAAAACACATCAAGCTGTATTACAGCTCAGTGAGCTTGTTCATCCCATGACACTTTTTCCCGAGAATTATCTTTTAACATTGCCTTTGGTTATCACATCGAGAGTTTTAAAAAACACACATCAATATTTGAATGAAAAAGTTGAAACGAATCCATTGACATGTGACCTGTAGGAAGTCAATAGAGTAGTAATCCGTCCGTCCGTCACATCAAGTATTCAAATTGTATGTACAGGACCTAATCACATTGTTGAATCGGTCGTAAGAAAAAGTTTAGTGACATGTTTCAATTTCTTGGAAAATAAATTCATATCTATCAGAGAACATGTCTCCATGGCTTGGATGGAATGCATGGAAAAAAATGTTTCTGAAAAGTTCCTGAGGCTACCCTTTCTACATAATGGATAAAGATTCCACAAATGTTGGCTTATACATTAGAATGATCAGAAATTTAATTTTTGTTATTGGATAGGAATCGGTTCTTCTGAGCCCTGTTATGAAATTTATAAATAGATACCGACGAAACATATTTTTCCGTTTTTTTCTAGTTTCAATATAAAGTACAATAGAATGATGATGATCCATGAAGGATGATCCACGGTGCCTATTATCCGCTGAATTCTATAGTAATTCTTGAGAGCTTTCCGGTGAGTGGTAGGCTCTTGAACTTTTGTTTTGGTCATGACTGTCACATTATCTGACAACTGATATACACGACCTTACAGATGGGAAGTTGAATGAATTCCGTATTGATTAAACATATTCCTTATGATAAAATATGTTGCTTTCGCGTTTGTACTACATGTTTAGCTCTTTTTTGCGATATCCACGATTTTCGTTATCCGATGTGACGCCAGACTATTTCGATGATAATCGGGATTCTACTGTATCAGCATATGGCGTTGGCTGATCGTTGTCTAAAGTGAAAGACAGAAATTCACGGTGTCAAATTCTATTCAACCCACCAAATTCATTACACAGGATCTTGTTTTGGTGTTTTGTTTAACATGTATAACCACAAATTATTAATACCAACCACTTTGTTCCCCAAAGGGATCCTCCTTACCTCCTCACTTAAAAAATGCCCGATTTTTCAACCTATTTCCAATAATGAATAAAACAAATTAATAATACCAACCACTTTGTTCCCCAAGGGGATCCTCCTTACCTCCTCACTTAAAAAATGCCCGATTTTTCAGCCTTTTTTCCAATAATGAAAAATGTACTATTTTAAATTTTTATAATAAAAACCGCTTACTATCTTGAACTACAATAAGTTGAGCTACAATATTCTTCGAAGAACGGGAATTTTAGTGGTATGTGGACACAGGAAATGGGCATGTTCCCTAGAGTGACCACATTCCCCCCAGTTCCCCTAAGTGTTCTAACATTGGGGGATTTACCTTCAGAGCGAGAATTGCACAACACGGATGTGAGCATTGCTGTATTCATACTACCTATGATGATGGATACATTTTGTACCTTTTGGTCCTAATTTTAATCGACAAAAATATCATTTTTCCAAATTTCATAAATTAATAATCCTAATAATCCTAATTCCAATAATCAAATTATGGCCTGATCCCGAACGTCACTTCACGGTGAAAACGAAATGAATTGTATGCAATTTGTATGCATTTTATTCCGTTTTCATAATTACAATGGATCGTTTTACATACACTGGACAAAAAAAATAGAGAAACAGAGATGGAAATTTTAAGTGATTTTTGACATGCTGTAACTTCGTGAAAAATCAACGCATATCGATGGGATGTACATCATTTTGAAGCTAGAACTTTCAGGTAGTGGGTAGTGTGTAGGTGAAGTGGGAATATCGGGAAGGAATGAAAAATCGATGTTTCTATATTTTTCACAGATTTTCTGGACTAACAAATTTTTTTGCTAACCAACTCAACAGCAAATACAATTAACCTTATTAACCAGCTTTCATTTGGTATCTAGAACGTTCCTGTAGGACCTTCCCATACAGAGATATTTCAGTTGGAATGAAAAATTACCCTTCGTCTTTGATGATGAATTATTCGATAAAAAACCATCGCACCGGCAGAAAGGCAGTTTTGAAAACTGTAATAAATAAATTCTGATCAAGAATAGTTTGTTACTTTGACGAAACAAAATTATTTAACTTTTTTGCACCGATTTCGAAAAAAAGCCGAAAACTGGATTTTTGTAGTGCTTCACAAAATTCTCTGTAATTCCTTTAGGAACGTTAGTGCCATTTAAGAAGAAGAGAAGAAGATATTTTAAGTTTCTGAAAGGGGTCAAATTATGGGATACAAGAACAAATTTACATCAATTTTACAATTACGTCCTGAAGATATGACACTGAATCCGTAAAATAGTTACTCAACTGAATCAACTAATGGAATAGATTTTGCCTTGATTTGTGGCCCAGAAATGGAGCCGTACGATATTTAGGCAATACGCTTGGATTGCATTGTGATGAGATGACTTTCGCACATAAGTTGCTACACATTAATATCTTTGCGTGCACGAGGAATATAGCTTTTACTTTGGATAGCAGCCATTCAGCTATTCGTCCTTCTCCAGTTACATCGAGAACCGTTTTTTTCCGGGACCTGGTCCGAAATACTTCCCTAAGAAGTTCTCGCGCAGCGATGAATTCAGAATTCCACGCAATTTGACCGCCATCGAACCGGGTTCGAACCGAACCGGTTTCCGGTTCTCACAATTTCCACATCGTCTGCTATTTTCGACATATCACATTCCGGCGTTTGTTTCACTCATCGCAATATAGTGCAATGAAATCGAACTAAAAATGCCGATTTTGTATTTTTGATTCGAACGAAAGTTTGTATTCCGTTTGGGTTGGAGGAAATATAAGTTTTCCACAGCAATTGGGATTTTTTTTACTCAAGTGTAACTTTAGAAAAGGGCGTAGGAAATTTTTTTTTTCACAATTTATATCTCAAACACTATGAGTCCTACCGAAATAGTGTCCTAGAAAGAGTGATAGAGTAGTATAGTAGTAAATATACACCGAGAAAAAAATTAGTATTCTTTCTTTTATTCACAAAAAAAAACTTATAATTTTTATTCATATAAAATAGTTTATATACATATATAAATATTATTTTTTTCATATAATTTATTTTTCATATAAAAAGTCATATAGAAGAATATAAAAATGGGTACAAGATTGCAAAATTATTTTTGACGATCTTTGTGGAACATGGTTTTTTATGAATTTTCAAAACTTCGAATTTTTGTATGTGACAAACATTTTTAGCCACAAATTACAAACCCTGATATGATTTAAAAAAAAAAGCTCTTATCAACCTTCTTGTAAATGCAGCCATTCTCGAGATATTTGAAGAAATATTTCTAATTTATCGTCTTTTTTATAGTAAATAGGCTCTTTTAAAATGTTTGTTGTGTTATACCGCCATGTTCAAGAAATTTTATTAATTTGCTCATAATTTTCAACAACTTTTCCAAATTCATCATTATGGAAACTATATGTTCAGAAGTTACGTTGAAAAACATTATCGCTACGTTTTATATTAACCCACATGTCTTCAAATGTTACTGTATATAATCATATATAATCGAGTCCATCCTGTATTTATCAGAAAATATAAGGTAGCTCGTGTGAAACACAGTATTAAAGGGTGTGTCACATCAAATTGCATTACGGAAAAAACGCTGTAGAAATTTAATTTTTAGGAATTATATCTTCAGCTTTCCCTTATAATCAGATAAGAGTGTATAGATCACGTTGTCCATGCTTTACTGTCAATTTTTCGTAAATTTGGAAAAATGTCGTCGAACGAAAACGAGCGTCGTGAATTAATACTGCGCACTCATTTCGAGAATCCGGAGTTGTCACATCGGGACATCGGTAAGATGCTGGGAATTGTCCAATCCACGGTCAGCAGAGTACTAAAACGATAATTCGAGAACCTAACCATCGACCGGAAGGTGAAGAACGGCAAAAATGGATGCTCCGTCAGTGAAAAAGATCACAAGCGCGTAGTTAAGCAGTTTAGACGTGATCCGAGAAGTTCGGTCCGGGATGTCGCCAATAAGCTGAATTTGTCAAGTTCATTCGTCCAGCGGACCAAGCAGCGGGAGGGCCTGCGTACATACAAGGTTCAGAAGGCTCCTAACCGCGACGAAAGGCAAAACATGGTGGGGAAGACGTGAGCCCGGAAGCTGTACACCGAAATGCTGACGAAGCCGCATTACCTGGTAATGGACGACGAAACCTACGTCAAAGCGGACTTTCGTCAGCTGCCGGGCCTGTTGTTCTTCTCCGCAGAGGACAAATTCAGCGTTCCGGAGGAGATTCGCAAGCAGAAACTATCCAAGTTTGCCAAAAAGTACATGGTGTGGCAAGCGATCTGCTCTTGCGGAAAGCGGAGCGCCCCCTTCGTGATGACCGGCACGGTAAACGGGCAGGTTTACCTTAAGGAGTGCCTACAGAAGCGCTTACTACCACTATTGAAGCAGCACGACGGCCCGACCATCTTCTGGCCGGATCTCGCTTCGTGCTACTATTCAAAGGACGTGTTGGAGTGGTACGAAGCCAACGGGGTCACCTTCGTGCCAAAGGAAATGAACCCGCCCAACGCGCCGGAGCTTCGCCCAATAGAGAAATATTGGGCGATTATGAAGCAGGCCCTCCGAAAGAACCCAAAAGTTGTCAAATCGGAGGCGGACTTCAAGAGAAAATGGATTTCTGTTCAAAAAAAACTACAACCTGACGTTGTACAGAACCTTATGGACGGGGTAAAGAGGAAGGTGCGAGCATACGGGCTTGGGCTCGAAGTATGAATAAAAAGAAAATGCCAAAAGTTGTTTAATAGTTTTTATTTTACTGTCTAAAATTTTCAAAAGGATCGGTCTACTGGGCGAATTTCTACAGCGTTTTTTCCGTGATGCAATTTGATGTGACACACACTTTACAGTACAGGTTACAGGTTTTCCAAATTTATGAAAATAACGCATGGGCGCACTTCTTTCCGAAAACTATTTTATAACCACAGCATGAAACTCCTTCATTGTTGATGAGCAACGAAAACTAAACGAAAACAATCGAACAGATCCGTCAATGGACTGTGTAAACATAGTGCAAGATTGCACCTATACACAGATAGGTATGCGCTACTGCTTCACCACTACAGCGAGGGAAAAAATGTATGAGAATATATTGGACCCTGTTTAGATAGGGAATTTTAACAAGGGCTACCACATTAAATATAAAAAAAATAAAATGACTTGTTTTCAGTTATTCTTGGTCAACACGTGACATTTGTGAACGTTGTCCCTTTTTTTCACGGCCTAAGAGTACATTCTAGAACACATTTATGTTCACTCCGACTCAACTTCGATTTCTCAAAATTTCAAAAATACCAAGGACGCAGGCAATATTCCTTAAGTTCTACGTTTTTTAGGCCTCTTAAAAAAATCTTCGACCAACCGCACTATGGCTGACGGAAAAAAAATCGAAGAAGTGACTGTCACCGGTCTGTTTTTTCTATATTTCATATAGAAAGTAGACACTTTAACTTATGAAAGTTCAAAATTACAGGACTAGAGCAGGTACTATACCTGAGATATCGAGGAATAAAGATGAAAAATCGCAAAAAATGTAATTTTTTTTCGAAGAAAGAGGTGTTCTAATTTTTTTTATCATAATAACAGAATAACCTGTTAATAATATGTTATACTATTATAAAGGTTATTGATCAGGCTTTCTGAAAAACTTATGATTAAGTGGTTCTATAAATGAAAAAAGAAGAATAAGAAGATAAAGCATAAGAAAAAAGAAAATAAGAATAAAAATCATAATTTCAATTTTGTTGATCGGCATCTTTTTACTCACGGGAGCTCCCGGGCAGTGATCTGATTTTTTCAAGTTTTAGATATATGCTAACAAATTCTGAAGAGTATTGCTACGACGAGCTGCGACGAATCGTTTCATGGCGTTTTGAAAATTTTTGGGCCCTATAGGAAATACACAAAACCACAGATAAATTTCCACCAATAACCATCGAAAATATTTTCAACAAATATGCATGAAAATAAAGTTTTTTTTACACTTTTTTAAGTTTTTTTTTCTTTTCGACATGGTTGAAACTAGATATCTATGACAATTTCTGTATATTTCACGACCAACTTATTAACAGGGCTTATCTTTTTTAGTTAGAATGAAACCAAAATTTTATAAAAATTCTAGCTGAATTTTAACAACTATATTAGGGAGCCATTTGAATGTTTTAAATGGGAAAAGTGTATAAGCGTGTTTTGAACGTTAATATTTCTTCAATCATGGTCACTCAAAATATATTCAAGGCGTGTTATAAGGAATCTCAGCTAAGTACTACTAATAAACATGTCGCATGTAATACCTGCGTTTAGACGGCGAAAGTTCCTCTTGGAATGTTAGTGCCATTGAAGAAGATCTCTTCAATACATGTAACGGATTTTTTTTTCCTAAGTATACAGTGGAAATAGTAAAAAAAATAAAGTCAATTTTTTTTATTAAATCGTTTATTTTTACAGGCTCAGTTACATAAGTTTAAAGGAGCCAAACTCCTGACTGTATTGATACAAGTATATATAAACATTTTTCCTTAATTCTAATGTAAATGGTGTAGAAAACCGATTACTCGCGGTCTACTTGAGTTTAGAAGGGTGACATATTTTCTTCAGGAAAAGGAAGGGATAAAAGGATATGTTGACAATGTTCACTCTCACATTCACACTCACATTCATTACACTCAATTCTTAAGCCTATCTTATATCTAATATGTTTTTACATTTCACCTTATTCTATTGTTAATAAGAAGGGATTTGATTTCTCGCGAAGGAAAAGGAAAAGGAAAATATAAGGATATAAGGACAATCAGACACGAAGATCGATAACTTTTAGGAATACATATATTTGGGACATGTAATCAATGTCTAAACCAGCCAACACATCTCTCCCCGGCACATTGGGCTGCCTTCCTCTAGCCCGAAGAGAGTTTTCTAAATTCGATCTGGCAACAAGATACTCCTCGCACGACCAAACAACGTGTTCGATGTCGTGGTAACCTTGGCCACAGGCACAGATATTGCTGTCGGCAAGATCAAAACGAAAGAGTAGCGCGTTTAACGAACAGTGATTGGACATGAGTCGGGAGAAGGTGCGAATAAAGTCCCGACTCAAGTCCAGACTTTTGAACCATGGTTTAAGGCTAACCTTAGGGATAATTGAGTGGAGCCACCGGCCCAATTCATCTTCGTTCCATTTGCGTTGCCAGTTAACGATGGTATTTTTACGAACTAAAGAATAAAATTCATTGAAGGCGATTTGACGCTGATAAATTTCGCCTTCAATTGCACCTACCTTTGCTAATGAATCAGCCCTCTCATTACCCGGAATTGAGCAATGTGAAGGGACCCAGCCAAAGGTAATGACATAACAGCGTCTGGTTAAAGCACTCAAAATTTCTCGTATTCTCTCAAGGAAGTACGGCGAGTGCTTTTCCGGCCTCACTGAACGGATAGCTTCGACAGAGCTAAGACTATCCGTTACAATGTAATAGTGTTCAACAGGTCGTGAGGCGACGCTGTCCAGCGCCCAATGAATTGCTGCCAATTCAGCAATATACACTGAGCAAGGATTCTGAAGACTGTGTGAGGTGCTAAAAAATTCGTTGAACACTCCAAATCCTGTGGACTCATTCATAGAGGACCCATCAGTGAAGTACATATTATCACAATTGATACGCCCATACTTTGCATTGAAGATCGTAGGAACGATCCCCGATCGATGATAATCTGGAATTCCATGGATTTTCTCCTTCATGAACAGATAAAAAAATACAGAGGAATTGATGTAGTCAGGAAAACAAACACGGTTGGGAATATACAAAGAAGGATCAACCTGCATGGAGATGAATTCATGATATGAAGTCATGAATCCAGAATGAAAATTTAGCCCGATCAGCTGCTCAAAATTTCCGATCACCAATGGGTTCATAACCTTACACCGGATGAGGAACCGAAGAGATATTAAATTGAAGCGATCTTTTAGTGGGAGTACGCCTGCCAAAACCTCGAGACTCATTGTATGCGTTGAGGGCATACATCCCAACGCAATACGGAGACAAAGATACTGAATTCGCTCGAGTTTAATGAGGTGTGTTTTGGCAGCTGATTGAAAACAGAAACTGCCATACTCCATCACTGAGAGAATAGTTGTTCGATACAACATTATAAGATCTTCGGGATGGGCTCCCCACCAGGTGCCGGTAATTGTACGGAGAAAGTTTATTCTTTGTTGGAATTTTTAATCAGATACCTAATATGGGCCCCCCAAGTACATTTGGAGTCGAACCAGACCCCAAGATACTTGAATGACATAGCATGAGTGATCGGTTTACCCAAAAGTTGAAGCTTTGGTTTTGCTGGTCTATGCTTCCTAGAAAAAACCACCATCTCTGTTTTCTCCGTGGAATTCGATCCCTAGCCCAATGGCCCAGGTTGAAGAATCGTTCAAAGTATCTTGTAAGGGTCCTTGCAGGTCGGATTCGTTTGATCCTACGACAGACACCACTCCATCATCTGCAAGTTGTCTTAGGCTGCAATTTTGTGTAAGGCAATTGTCGATGTCGCTTACATAGAAGTTGTACAAAAGGGGGCTTAAACATGAGCCCTGGGGGAGGCTCATGTAAGAGACCCGACTTACTGCCGAATCTCCGTGAGAAAAGTTCAAATGTTTCTCACAAAGCAAGTTATATAATATATTATTCAATAGAAGCGGCAGACCCCGAGAGTGTAATTTGTCTGACAAAACCTCTATTGAAACAGAATCAAAGGCCCCCTTTATGTCCAAGAATACTGAAGCCAATAAAGTCAATGTCAAGAAACATTTTTGTATGAAATTTGGGCGTTAGCTACCATGGTATGGGTCCTTTTTTCAATCGAGCGAGATGTATAAAATTCTCTGTGGTTTCAAGTTTTAGTTTCACTTTAGACAGCGATCAGCCAACACCAAGTTGTTGAGGATGAGAATTAATATGAAGATAATCAAATCTGCTTTCGAACGAGAAAGTTATAAAAAAATCATGCATTAAGTAATTAATAGGCTAATTGAATGCAATAATTTCGTAGTCCTACGTTAATACCGCTGTCGTTTTTTGGACATTACCAAGCCAAAATTTATACAATCTGTTACAGCGAGTAGAATAACGTAATAAATTTTTAGGGAATAGACATGGGTGAAACCAGAACCATGACGATGAATAAAACCGAGTACAGTATATCCCTGATTCTCAGAAAGAACACAAATATGTCACTCCATGATGGGACATTTCAGGAGATGTGCGTGCTTAAGGTTTGCGGACTTTATCGCGGACACATCTCACAACAGAACTTTCGAATTAATAATAATGAAGGAAATGTCGTTGACAAGTAGTTGAACTGGAAAAAGTGTAGATAAGATCCTTGCGGGATTATCCATTCTTCATTTTATCAGTTCTTGAATGCGGTTCCGTATATTTTTTCAAATGTTTGTGTGGCAAGTGTAGAAATATGCGTAGATTCATAATGTCAGAACCATGCTTTGGTAATTAGTTCATACCTGTATATCAGTTCCATGATTAGAACGGAAATTGAATTCTAATCCTTCACCACGATTCGTTGGAGTTCTACAATTCTGAGGGGAAAAAATCTCCCAAGATCGAAAAGCGTCAACTCGATTACTCGTTGACAGCTGGTATAGCCTTCCTGATAAATGTTGAGTGTGTCATTAGCATCCAAAACACGAGGTATCATGGGAGGAGTGAATTACTCCTAGTTTGAAAGCCGTTGCTCCCACAGGGACAGAGCAAACCCGTGTCCCCCCCTCCGCCCCTTTCTCTGTCTAGTAAAATATGAATTTATTTTGATCTTCTTCAGATTCTAGGCCAAGTGTCATCAATCACAAGCGGACCGGGCCATCAAACGATTCCTTGTCCAGAGGGGATACATCACGGCTTGGTGATGGACGTTAATAAATCCTTCATTTCATAAACAGTCTCCACCCTGTGGAAAGGCATTAAACTTCGTCACATCGTATGGCCTCCGAAGGAAAGTTTAATATAAAGCTTTGCTGGGAGGAGATTTCCATAAATTATACTTTTCAATAAACATACCCTTCGCCCGGTTGACAGACTGCTGGCGGTGGTGTTCTCAAAACGGGAACGGGAATCGTATGTCAATCGAATAAACCACTTTACCATAGTTTAATATAAATACCGAATAGATGACGAACAAATCGGCAACGGAGCAGAAGAGAGATCGGAATAGGCCAACCAAATAATGAATTTTCGGTTGCCAAATCCTGGTATGAAGTGTTTGAATCTGGAAAAACTTTTAAGGGCACATTGAAAAATTGAAGTTCGTTGAAGTATGGCATGTTAATGAGACGCATTCTCAAAGCAATGGGTCATCGAATGTTATTGATTAGATTTCAGCAGAGCTCAATTAAAAGTTTGCGAAATTGTAGAGTCAACTTCGAAATTCCACATAGCAAACAGACAATGCTCCACTCCAAAGGGAACACCCTCGTCTAATACTGTTGAACAACAGAACATGTCGACATAAAGGCCACCCATCCATCGAAACATTTAACCTGCTCAAGCCAATAACAGACGCAGATGTAGCAACATACAGTCAGAGTGTACGCGAACTAGTAGCAGTTGGGAAAGACTTACTAACTGTGGTGAGAATGCTGAACATGTATATCATGATGACATGATAACGCTGCCTCAGACGGTAAGAGAAAATTTATCTAGATTTGTTCGTGTAGAGTTTAAAAGGGCAGAACAAAAAAAAAAACCATTGGAAGAAAAGAGGCAAACGCTCCGACTGACCCAAGTAGTTGAAAAATGAAGAAAAACATACTTCAGCTACTTGTTCTCTATCTTCAATGACTGCCGAGATAAATGTGGGACAGGGGACCGGTTCGAAGTGATTCGCCCACCCGTGGGCCAGTGAAGAAGGAGTTGAATTGCGACTCCAAACGGGACTATATTTATACACATTCGGATAAGAGACGTTTTGGCAAAAGTCCGATCTTTTTTACCTCCTCCTCGGATCGACAAGAGTAACTATGTGTCGTGTGAGGAAATAATCTTCCGCTTTTTGGGCGGCTAGCTGATAACATCAACAAATGTCTCTCTCCAGTGCGATAAATAGAGCATGGTGAAGAAGAGTGCAGTAACAAGAAAATCATGCCGCCGCCCAAGGAATGGCGGATTGCCGGCGATGGTGGAACTGTCAACACAGAAATTCAATTTTACCGAACATCGGTTGGCCTGGATTGACCGGACAGGAATTTGCTGGTGGTCCCTTGTATGTAGAGAGAGAGCGCGCGAACGATTTTATTTAGACAGTTTAAGTGAAGGTGTGGAAAATAGCGTGTTCGAAAAAAAGGGGTAGCATAGGACCACCCAATCGCCAGTTATGGGAAAGATTTATTTGCGTTGAAGGAGGTGGAGCGTGTCATCGTGCAGACGCACTACAATCCGTGCAACTCTGTCGTTTATTTTGTTGTCAGAACTCGGTTATCAGTTGTGCTACAAATAGTAAGGCTTTGAAGAATGATAGATAATTGTGCAAGATGTATTGCTTTGACGATAAAACAAGGCAAATATTTACAATTTGTTTACACCTTGTTTGATTTTTAATTCTAGAATTACAAATATAGATAAAAAGGATCACTGCTGGTCTCGAAGCCGTCGTCTGTATAACATTGTAGGATTGAGGGAGAATTTGTTCAATTGAATTAACCTTTGTAGTTTTTTTCATTGCCATCCGAAATAACACAGGTCACAGAGAGAACTCTTCTAAAATTGGTAGGATTTCAACGCACGTAATCCTTATATGAATCCAATTGTGACGACAGATAGCCATCTCCGGAAAAATCTCAAAAGGTCACCGAAAGAACCCGTCCCAAACAAACAGGAGCGGCGACCCATCTGCCATTCAACGCGACAAATAATTTCCTACATTTTGTTACTTAACCAAAGTTTTGTAGGTCCTATAGTTTTTGAGCGATTTTTTCAAAACTTTAAACTAAAAACTAAACTTAAACTAAAGTTTTTTTCTTCAATTTTTTATTGAAAAATCGGTAAGACCTATAAAAAATATATAGAATAAATAAAGAAGAATTAATTTAAAAAACATCATTGAAACAAAATTATTTTTTAATTTTTTTTTCTCAAAAACATGTTTTTAGAAAATTCTGAACGAAGATTATATGAATAGCCCATACAATTACCAACAAGACATCCATACATCGGAAGAAGGACACTGATACAGGCAGGGTTGCCAACTACAATTTTCAAAAATCAGGAATAATGAAAATAAAAATCAGGAGGAAATCAGGATGGTTTATGATGGGTTGTCCGGAAGGTTCGTGCCGATTTTTGGGAAAACAAAAATGTATTTTTTATAGGCAGACATACAATTAAGGAATTTCATATGCGCAGTTTCGTTCCACAGTCCATCTTTCACGCAATTCAAAAATTCTATCCTTCTTGCTTTCTCGTTGAAAACTGTTCAAGGTAGATAGAGTCGAAGTTATTTCTTTGAGAGAATTATCAGGACCTGTTGCCAACGATATACAGCGTTGCCTTGATTAAACACGACGCCTATCCGATTGACTAAATCTGAAAGTTCGCCCTGGATTACGTTTTTCATATTACATTACATCACATGTCTGTGAGGCTGTCATCCTTGAAGTAAGATTTTGGATTGAGAGAAAAAAAACTTGCAACACTATCCTCAATGTTCATTCATTCAATTCGATTGACGGAATTGTATGGCGTGTTCTGGCATTGTGTAACAAAACTTATAATGGATTTTTCAGCTGAACTTTCAAGGGGCACTTTCAAAATAAAAATTATTAATGAAATTTTCCGTATTGAAAATTCATTCTACGTAATAGAGAAACATAGTTTTTCGAAAATTGTGAAAACTATTGAACAAAAAACTGTGTCTGATAATAATTTTATGTCATATCAATGATAAGCTTTTTTTAGAAATATCAGGGAATGTACGACGAATGGTTATTTGAGAGTCTGAATTTCGTGTTTTGAATATTCGGAAAACATCAAGTTAATATCCTCATTCGAAGTATTACGATTAAATAGAGTATTTTTCTTTCACGCTAACTTCAAGCTTTGATAAATGCTTCGGAATCGATGGATGATAAACGAAAGAGAGAGTAAGTACAGCGTGGACTCGATTATGTATAGTTTCTGATTTCTTTTCACTGTATATAATCGAATCCTCTATATAATCGAGTCAAAAAAAACATTTTTTTTATTCGTTTTTTTTACATGTATTTTTCGTTTTTTGAATATAAAACAGTAATTTGATTTTTGATTCATCCACTTAAAGTCACAAAACACTTTTCTCACATGAAAAAAAAAATTATCCAGATTCTCTCAGGAGGTGATAGACGATCATATTTGATGAAAAAAAATCCTTCTACGCATATGTTCGAATTTCAACAATGACAGAGTTACAGAACTTTTTTTTTGTGTCGAGTTCTGTTGCTTCAAACTGGCTCTACATGAAAAAGTACGCTACGGAAGACGATTCTGATGCTATCATTTGAAAGAAAGAAAAAGAAAATTTAGTACTGGATATAATAATGGAACAACTGAACTAGGATTTTAATAACATTTTGGAAGTAAAAGCTTAAAAGTTAATAATTTTTAATGTGTTATTATTAATTTCATTCTAAAAATTAATGTTATACTAGCTTGTTTCTATCAATTAAGTTGAAGCTCTCTAACCGGTCTACAATTTGTTCTTTGACACCCAACTTCTATCTTTCTTAATTTGGCTGCATTATAAACAACTTCTGGTGAAAATTCAAGCAAAATCTTCACAATCGCGATTTTTACCCCACTGTACGTGTAATAGCCACATAAATTTCATCTTAACGTTGAAAGGTTACAATTCTTCTTGAAATAAGTCATATTTGAAGCATAAAAAAATATTTTTTTTCAAACTGTATATAATCGAGTCCAAAATTGTATATACTCGAATCAAATATAATCGAGTCCGACCTGTATTAAAAAAGTGCGGACCGGAAAGATTTTTCATGTAGGCTGTTATGACAGTTGTTATTTCCGACCAGGAAAACTTTGGCAGCGATCCCGGTATATTAATTACGGATAATTTTTATCCTGCTGAAGTAAAAAGTACAGAAATCAGGAAAAATCAGGATCATTTCAGTAAAATCAGGCAAAATTGAGCGTTTGTCAGGATATCAGGGAACGTGCCAAAAAGTCTGGGAAATCCTGAAAAATCAGAAAGGTTGGCAACATGTCAGAGAAACTTTTTCCCTATAGCAGTGCCCATTTTCCGATGTATGGGAGTCTTGTTGGAAATTGTAGAAGCTATTCACATATATTTTTTTGAGAATTTTAAAAAATACGCTTTCGAGAAAAATGAATTAAAATTTTAGATATCACCTTTTTTTAATTTTTTGCTATTTGCTATGAAAATTAAAATAGTTTCCTACTTTTCATTCTTCGACCATAATTTTGTAGGTATAAAAAAATTATGAAAACACTTTGGCCTTTCTTCTTTTTGAAGATTTTAAGTATGTAAAGTTGCTTGAATGACTAATATATTTACACCCAAAACGTTTCACTGCTATCTGCTGCCAACTCCTAAGACAAGCTTGCAAGAAATTAATCTATTTTGAAAAAAAAAACAAAAAAAACAATGTGAGGACATTGAATAAAATGAGAAGAGATGCCGAGCCATCTAAAGGGGCTACTATACTTTGAAAAACCCCGTAGAGGCTGTCTAAGCTGAAAAAATAAGATAATTAGCAAGCTTACTGGATGTCACCAAACCTAACCGGGTATCCATCACCTGATAATCTCGATAAAAAGCTTGAGCATTCCCTACAACACTGAAACGATTAGGGGGCTCTCTCCGCTTAACAGACGCTTTGAAGGCAATAAAATTAATGGGTGAAGAAAAATTCCACTCTAGATGTTGAACATTATCCTCAGCACCAATGGAAAAGGGGGCCTTTGGTGTTGTTGGTAGGTTAAACATGAAGCTCTGGCTCACATCCTAAAACCCACAACAAGTTTCAATTTTAAATCTTTTCCCAAACAACAGGGATCCTTGTAAGTGTAAATCTTGACTATTTATCAAATCTCTTTCCGTCTGTCTGTCATCAATCATGGCAACGAACGTCGGCGAGACTCATGTATGGCAGCAAAAAAATGGCTCTGGCGAAGGAACGCACTACTCCGAGACTTATTGTCGAGAACGAAGATGTAATATCGTGGATGAGAAATCGCTCTGCAGCCCATCGTATCCCTTCACCCCTTGCTGTCAAAAATCTCACTTGGAACACATCGACACACCCACGCAAGCCGCACACGGTATGGGGCCCAGAATCCGAGTCGAAAGGAAAAAGTGGTGCCGATGAGGGTGTGAAGCACATTTTCCAATTCCACTCTAAATAATGAAGGATATTTATTTTATTTCAACTCGCTTCAGGCGGTTTCCCATTATTTTCGGAAGCTGACGCCAAACTTCGGGTGGAGCCCCACGGTCCATCCTTTTCTGTCTGAGATTGCCCATCGAGCTTCTGCCAATATGGCTTTCGGTTTGTCTGCCCGTTTTTTTTTCTCTCTCGGTGACGCATCTCTTCGCAGCTCAGCTGTCCCAAAATCTAAACCCCGATCTCGATTGATCTAGGCGTTTGGAAATGTTTGTTTTGCTATTGAAAAGTGATAGCGAAAGTGGAGAGCAGTTGCGGAAAACGATTTCGAGATTAGAAGAGTTTTTCAATTTCAGCTATTCATTGTTATTGTAATGCGATCGTGGAGATGCGAAATTAAAGTGGTGCCGTATTGCGTTTTGATGACTGCCGGCGGTGCGGTGGTCGGCACTCCATCTGGGCCGTTTTCTTTTTTTTTTTTGCTCCTCTCGGTTCGAACCAAACGGGGGAGAAGCAGAAGATTTATTCCCGATTGGGATTTGTGCGTTGGTTTTTTTTTTCGTCGAACCACCGCAACGGGAATGGAACGCCCGGTTGATTAAGTATTGTGATTAAGAACGACACGAGCCACGTCAGTCGGTAAATCTTGGGTTGACGTTTTAACAAGTACACAAGCTGTAGTTCGAAAGTAAGGTAAATAAAGGCATCAATTGACGATTAGATTTACGACCACGAATTCTTGTCGATTTGTGTCAAGGTTTCTTTCTAGAGGAGGAAGGATCGCTGGAGGATTGTGTAGAAACTGAATTTTACATTAAATTGTCTGAATTCAATTTTGTAGTACATCAACGATGTTCTTCGATAGTCTATGGTTTATTGTTCAACCCAAATAAACATCAGTCCCATGGATTTGTCAATCCCAAAATCAATTTGCTGGAAATAATGCCATTCTCCTGGCAGACATTTAGGAAAGTATTGTGTATTTGCATGTCAAAACGATTCGTCTCTTCGTATAGTCTCGATTATACGGGCAGACTATCGTTAGATTAATTTAAGGCGCATTTATTTCCAACAAAATAAATTCTAATACCCCGTAAAACCACTTGACGTCCACGTTCACTTCGAGGAGCCAGTGAAAAGAAAACGGTAGAGCTCTTTTTTCTCCTGTCCCGGAAGACGCCAAATGGTTTTCTTACATTATTTTCGATTCACTGACAGCGAACAAGTGAAATCTTTCGGATGCTGACTTCTTTGGTTCGAGGAGGCTGGTCCTATATCCGTCAATGTTTTGCGTAATCCGAATCAATTATGCTGTGCTGTCCCATTGTTCGGCTGGCTGGAGGAAGACTGAGAATCCGTTGAAAGCACTTCGATTCAACGATTGGGTAAATAATTATACAATCAGGAACGGTGGTTAAGTGGAATTTCAGGACGTGCTGTGGCTGAAGTAATCTATTTATATGCTCAAATTTAATCTGTCTGGTTTAGGGGCTCTGTATAATGAGAATAGATTTTCGTGATTGTCTCAACATTGTACATTATAGTTAATAGTTGTTGTGATTTCCTTTTTCGTGTAGCACTGGTTTTGTCACCTGTCATTAAAAAGACAAACGCGGTATAATATTATCCAGCATACTAAGCATACTACCCTTGGCTCGACTGGCTCAGTACTTTTTATTTCATCTTATGTTTACAATTACAATTTCTTATTTACTAACTTAATTTTTCGGGTCGCGCTAGAATCGTACGCACACGTTTCCGTGGTGCTGACTCTGCGCGAACCCCTGTTGTACAATCAAAACCGCTATGTTGAACTTGCCCCTGGAAATTTGACGAATAAACAAAACTAAAGTGGGGCCGGTTCGACATAAGCGGGACTTATAAATTAAATAAGGGCGCTACATCTCCCCCTACTCAATGAGTTTTAGAACGGAAATTAGAATGGAATTTTTTTTTTTTTTTTTTTAAATGATAAATGATAAAACAATTGAAATAAAGCAAATTAAAATCATTAATCATAAAATAATGATGAATAAAATCATAAACTAAAAAAAATCATAAAATCATAAAATCTTACAGGTGTGTGTGCCTCCCCTTTTATTGACCAGGTTGAGGTTCCGGTTGTACGGTCTTCCTCTCCTTCCATTCTTGCATCTGTATCGCTCTAGCGCGTTCATTCCGTGTCATGACTCCTTGTCCATTTTGTCGTTCCGCATTCGAATACCTGTAAATATACTCTGTGGATAGAAAAACTCGCGAAACAAAAAAAACTCGGAAAAGAAAAGAAAAAAGAAATAAATTACTATTTTTTTACCGCAATTCTGCATAACATTACATCTTCAGTCCCCTTATTTTCCTCTCCGCTTTTCTGCTGATATTTTTTCCATGTTCATGTATTTATTTATTTTTTTTTGTATTCCATTACTCCCATTCCTATTATATATTATTCTTTATCAAGTTACCTTCGATTTTCTCTTTTTTTCTCTTTACATTTATTTTTGTACTCCCCAACAAATAGATTCTTCTTTTATTCATTTCCACCCTTGGTTTTTTTTTCTTCATTTAGTATCATAACCCTTCATTTTTTTTTTTTTTTTTAAATATTGTCTTGCTTGTCTCTTACATTCTTTTTTCTATATAATCGATTATTCTTCAATTTTTCTTTATTATCTCTTACTTTTTCTTCTTTATTCTTCTTCTTTTTGTTTTTACTCTGTTTACTCGTCTGTTGTGTTTCCCACTTTAGAATGAGTCCAGTGCCAGCTCTTCGGTTAACTCAAAAGTTAATTGCTAACGATTGGAGAACACATTTATTGTTATATCATTAACTGTAGACTCAAAAGTTATTTGGCTTGTTATTTCCTTTTTTTTCTGCCATAATTTCCCCTCTTAATCTTCCCTTAAGCTCTTCGGTTCATTCAAAATTGTTCTGCATAATAATGCCAAATTGATGAACGCATTAATTGTTATAAAATAGCTGTCAAAAATTCATATCCCATAAACCTTTTTATATATATATATATATTTTATTTTGCCTTGTCTTCTTTGTTTGTTGTTAGTAAATACCTATTCGGTTGTATGCTTTTCTTTTCTTGACCTTTTGCTTTTCAGTTTTATACATCTCCCTTTCCTTATGTATTTCTTCTGCTTCTTTATCGTATTTTACTTCTTGCTCTCCTTCAATTATTATTTGTATGTCGGAGTTTACAGTTTCATCTGGTTCCTCTACTGTTTTCTCTTGTTCTTCTTCACTTATTATCTGTATGTTGGGGTTTGCAGTTTCTGTTAATTCCATTTCCTTCCTTTTAGTTTCGTTGGTCTCTTTTTTTGTCTGTTTGGTTTTCGTACCTCCGCATTTATTATTCAATGAGTCTTTCCTTTTCCTTTCCACTTCTGCTAATAATTTTTTTATTATTTTTCTATCATAAGTTTTTTGGTTTTTGTTCTCGTTGATGGGAGACGAGTTCATTTTTCTTGTGCAACAAGATATTTCTCCTCTGAAACAGCAAAAAAATATGGCAACAACTCCCCCTAAAATCGCAATGCTTGAACTCGTAATCCAGGGCTTTTCCAATGGTGCATAAATCATATTCTGCAATATTGTCCGCTCGTCTTTCAATTCTTTGATGTCGACTCCTGATTCAAATAACTTCTTCTTGTTCAGGAACGAAAATAATTGATTACTTTTGTTTAAAGTTGGGATATTGTAATAATTCCCTTGAGTCAAGTTTAGTATAGTGAAGTTGAATTCTGGTTGGCTTATCGAAATTTCCTTTTCATCTTCTATTTCGTAAAAATATGATATTTTAGTGTTAGTGGTAGATAATTTCATATTAGGTGTTAATTTAATTGAGCCTGTTCCAAGTATGCTTACAGTTGTTATATTTGGACCATGTGATATGTTGAGTTTTGTAGATTGAGGAGCTATGTACATCCAGACGTTTGGTTCAAACGTTGCTATCCATATTTCATGGTTTGTTTTTATAATTTTAGTTTCGCAATTATTTGTTATGTTTTTGTAGAATAAGTTTGCCAGACAATATTCGCTTTGTCTTAAATTTACTTCTGCTTCCTTAATGTTGCAAATTTTTAATTTCTGAATATATTTGCAATTTCCGTATTCATCTTCTGGAATTATGTAACCCATACCGGATTCTCTATCCGTCAATAAAATATTATTCTCCATGTGTACTATTGTAATAAATTCCCCATTAGATAGTGGAGAAACTGTTCCCCGATATGTTTCCAGAGTCTTTTTCTCTACTAAACGGACGATTACTCGCATAAATATCTTATTTGTATTAGCTGGTTCGAAGTTGTAGGTTATTAAATTTAGTATTTCCGGAAATATATTTCCATTAGGGTTTCTAGGAAACCCTATGTTGATAGGTAATTTTGATTCGTAGTTTTCTAGTTCCCAGAAGAGAAGCTCTGGATCTATAAGGTTCAAAAGTTCCTCCGGTTGAATTTTGTTTCCTAGTAGAACGTTTATGTAAAGTGCTTGGTTTAATTTTATATTCACTAGTAAGTGTTCAATTATGGTATCTAGTTCTGTCAGCTGCGATTCCATATATATTAACTTTTTTACATTGTTCGTGAAATTTATGCCTTTTGTAAGTTCGTAGTCAATTTCTTGAGCGTTTCCTTCAATCAGTTTTCCGAGTCTAGTAATTCTGATCCATTCTTTAGTAATTCGAAATCCGAGTCTACAACGTATGTTTGATGGTTTATTTTTTCTTTTAGTTTTTCTTCGTTTCCTCTTACTCTGTCCAAATTTGTGTCAATCCGTGATCTGTCGTCGGAGTCCATTGCTCCAATGAATGTTAGAAAACCCCTATTAGTTCGTCGTGTGGAAAAGCTACCGATAAATTTCTGTTTTGATTCTATTCTCGTTGTTTCGACTCTAAAGTTAAAAGCTAATCTGTCACATTTAATACTTTCTAATTGCTCTGCGAATGCATTGCATAGTTTCTTGTATGTAACCGTTTCTTGTGTTAAATATTTTACCTTGTTATCCAGGTCCTGTACATCGAGCACTATCTTTAACTCAAATGATCCTTTTTCAATGAAGGTGTTGCCTAGTTTTTCCATATATAGTGATGGAGAATCTAAAGCAAATCCACCCAAAAAAATGGGGAATAATCTGAAAATAATAATAAACCGTTCGTTTAGTTTACAATTATTCCCTTCTTATGTTCTTTCCTTGTCTGGCTGTGTACAGACAAAATTTCCTTTCTATATATAAATATATATTATTAAACAATAAAACTTAGTCGTTGTATTTTCGTAACCGATTATTATGTATTTTCTCCAGCTTATTGCCATTTTTAATAATTGTAGTTTATTCACTAGGCAAATCTACGATTTCATACGGTCCTCTCCAGTATCCTTTGAGCTTTTGTCCCAGTAGTATTCGCTTCGACCAGAACTTGCTCTCCCCACATAGGTTGCCATTCTTTCGCTTTCTGATCATATATTTCTTTCCGTTTGACTTTAGAAACGATTAAATTTTCTTTAGCTTGAGAGTGAATGTTGCTAAAATTCGGCCGGTTCGACATAAGCGGGACTTATAAATTAAATAAGGGCGCTACATTCGTATGAAAGAAACCGGATTTTTTGTCATAAAATGATGATGTTTATTGTTCTTGAATGTTAAAAATATTTTGTTAAGAATAACAGCCATTGTAATAACACATTCGTCCCACATTCAAGACTTTTTATAGTATAGCTCGCTCAAAAAAAAAAAAGGTTTGTTTCAGACAAAAAGCCATTTTCGCACATTTTCTTGCGAATTGCTGGGTTGTTCAGCGAGTCCGTGTCCAACGACGAAGAAAACAAATGGTAATCGAGAAGAGCCAAGTCTGGAGAATAAGGAGCATGCAGTAGATCCCAATTTAGAAGATCAGCCGTTTACCTGATCGGTATGCCCGGTTATCGTTATTAGAAGAAAGCACTTTGTGTTGCCATTTCCGATATTCCAATCGTTTTGGGAACAGTACACGGTTTAATTGTTTTCGGTAACGCTCGCCAAAACATTGGGAGACTTGCCACGTTCCTCGTTCCTCACATCAAAGTTTCAACATTTAAAATTTTTGAATCACTCATCACATTGGACCGATAACATGCCCGCCGTTTGTTTCCACCACCATTTTATGCGAATCGGAGTCCTTAAGTTAATAGCAAAAAAAAAAAATGAACGATATCCGCAAATCTTAGTTCATAGGTACAACTTTTTAACACCATAACATTTTTTATGGCAAAAAAATAGAAAACATGTAGGAATTCCGATTTCATATGCATACACCTGGTATGTGTACGCTTTTGAACGAGAAGCATCTTTTCTGTTAGCCAAAATATTATTCAATCGTATGAATAGAAACAATTGTTTTCACAACATTATATTAGGTTGGGAAAAAAGAAATTCATTATTTTTGCGTCAAATTCTAAACTTTATTTAATACGTTTTGGATAGCCCGATTCGTGTCAAAAATGCACCGTTTTGTTTTAAAACTTGTTTGCCATTTTAAAGGTAGTTCCATAATGCCTCTCTCATAGAAGTCTTGGTCCTTATTGGCGAAAAACTCTAGCCATCGACAATCTTCTCTCGATATCAATTTCCTTTTGATAAGGAAGTTTTGCAACTCGAAAAAAAGGTGATAATCGTTGGGCGCCAGGTCCGGACTATATGGTGGATGCATTGAAACATCTCAATCGATCTCTCGGAGTTTCTGGCAAGTGTGTGGTCTTGCGTTGTCTTGATGGAACATCGTTAGCTAATACTGGAAGTTTCTCGCTAACTTCGAACCTGCTGTTGACAGAAGAGACCTGAATTCAGTGTATTGCACTGATTTTTTTTAATTAAAAAAATGAATTAAAACAATAACTAGAATTCTATCTTTTTAGTTGTTACAGTATCGGTACTATAATCATTTTCAGCGGTTTGGCTAGCATTTTCGCCTTTGAAAGAGAAAAAGTGTAAAATATACTGAATTTTCTTTTTTTTTACTTCCATTGTTAACACCCTTTAATTCACAACTGAAAAGAACAAATGCTTTTTGAAGTTGTATCATCGATATTATATATGGATATACTACAGTCACTACAGCCAGCTACCGAGAAAATAATGGATTTCTTTTTCGCCAACCTAACACAGGTCGGACTCGATTATATACAGACTCGATTATATACAGGCACGATTATATACAATTTTGGAATCGATTATGTACAATTTGATTTTTTTTTTATTTTTCAAATAAGACTTAGAAAAAATGTTACCTTTTAACGTTAAGATGCAATTTAAGTGGCCTTTATATGTACAGTGGGGTAAAAAACGTGATTTTTAAGATTTTTGAAAAACAAATTGTAATGCAATTAGAATGCTTTAATTTAATTGATAGAAACAATCAAGTTTAATATGAATTTTAAGGATAAAATTGATAATAACACATTAAAAATTAGTAACTTTGAAGTTTTTCACTTCTAAAATATTATTTAAATCCACTAATTTAAATGATTCATTACTGTATCCTGTACTGATTTTTCTTATCTTTCAAATGATAGCATTAGAATCGTCTTCTGTAGCGTACTTTTTAATGTAGAACCAGTTTGAGGCAACAGACTCCGAAACAAAACAAAATTTCTATAACTCTGTTGAGATTCGAACATATGTGTAGAGGGATTTTTTTCATCAAACATTGTTCTCTATCACCTCCTCAATGTATTCGGATTTTTTATATGAGAAAGGTATTTTATGAACTTAAATTCTTCTTTTATATTCAAAAAATGATAAATATATTAAAAAAATGTTTTTTTGACTCGATTATATACAGTGAAAATAAATCCGAAACTGTATATAATCGCGATGTGTTATGTTTTTTCTTCTTGAGTTTTATACACAAATTTGGTTGAGTAGATTGCTTTTAGACATTGATTGTCAACGGCTTGCAGAAATGAGTTCTAAATGAAGATAATACGATTCTCATGATATGCTTATTCGTGTTGCATGCCAAAAACAACGTGTATACTATTGAATAACCATTCCCCTGATTGGATACCATGTGACTTCTCTCTATTCGGTGAAAAAAACAAGTACAGTCGATTATCCGGAGTATTGATTTTTTTTTTTTCACTCCGGATAATCGAATCCTCCGGATAATCGAGTCAAAACATTTTTTTTTCTTTATTTGTTGTTTTTGCATTTTTTTTTCCGTTTTTTGAAAATAAAAGAGGAATTTGATTTTTTGATTCATCCCCTTAAAGTCAGAAACCTTTCTCAAGCCTTTTTGATACCCATATTGATGGGGTTCTGAGAAAATATACAATCCGCCATTTTGTAGTGGCCGCTATCTTGGATTTGCATTTTTCATAAATAACTGCTTTCTACTAGTCAAGCCCTTTCGTTTTTATACCCATATTGATGGGGTTCTGGGGTTCTCACATGAAAAAAAAAAATTTATCCAGATTCTCTCAGAAGGTGATAGACGATCATATTTGATGAAAAAAATCTTCCTATGCATATGTTCGAATTTCAACAATGACAGAGTTACAGAACTTTTTTTTTGTTTCGGACTCTGTTGCTTCAAACTGGCTCTACATGAAAAAGTACCCTACGGAAGACGATTCTGATGCTTTTATTTGAAAGATGAGAAAACTTAGTACAGGATATGGTAGTGGATCAACTAAATTAGTGAATTTTAATTACATTTTGGAAGTGAAACACTTAAAAGTTAATAATTTGTAATGTGTTATTATTAATTTTATCCTATAAATTTATATTAAACTAGATTGTTTCTATCAATTAACATAAAGTTCTTTAACCGCTCCACAATTTGTTCTTTGACGCACAACTTCTATCTTTCTTAAGTTGGCTGCAATATTGATGTAAACAATTCCTGGTGAAAATTCAAGCAAATTCTTCAAAAATCGGGATTTTTACCCCACTGTACATGTAATAGCCACTTAAACTTCACCTTAACGTTGAAAGGTTACATTTCTTTATGAAATAAGCCATATTTGAAATATAAAAAAATATTTTTTTCCAAACTGAATATAATCGAGTCCAAAATTGTATATAATCGAATCACATATAATCGAGTGCGACGTGTACTGTATTCTATCAGTCAAATCATTTCATTTGATACCAATATTGTGGGGATTGCAAGAAATACATAGTCGACCATTTTGAGGCGGCGAACTTTTCGAATTCATGTTGTTCATAGTGTAGTGTATTCTCCAAATCAAGCCATTTAGCCATTTTTTACGGCGGCCAAATTTAATTTTTCAAGATCATGGAATACGCAGTTTTATAATGACAGTAGAATTAAATGTGTGTTCCAAATTTCAGATCAATCATTCAACAGGAACGGGGTCAATTTTCTATTAATGTGGGACAACCCAAAAAACATTCAAACATACATAGAAACAGGTCAAGCTGAATGAAACCATTCATAAAATAAGTAGTTGTTTGGGGACCGCGGCCATCTTGAGATTGGATTTTTCATTATCTGCTATGTTCTACTAGTCGAGAACTTTCTTTTGATACATTTTTGGGCATTTTTCATAAATAACTGTGCTCTACTAGTCAAGCCTTTTCATTTGATACCCATGTTGATGGGGTTCTGAGAAAATAGGTAATCCGCCATTTTGTAGTGGCCGCCATCTTAGATTTGCATTTTTCAAAAATAACTGTATTCTACTACCCATATTGAAGGGGTTGTGCAAAAAATATATATAGCGCCATTTTGTGGCGGTGGCCATTTTAGATTTGAATTTTTCATAAATAACTGTATTCTACTAGTCAAGCCCTTTCATCAGATACCCATATTGATGGGGTTGTGAAAAAAATATATATGGCGCCATCTTGCGGTGGCTGTCATTTTGGATTTGCATTTTTCATAAATAACTGTGAAAATATGCAATCCGCCATTTTGTAGTGGCCACTATCTTGGATTTGCATTTTTCATAAATAACTGGGTTCTACTAGTCAAGCCCTTTCGTTTGATACCCATATTAATGGGGTTCTGAGGAAACATGCAATCCGCCATTTTGTAGTGGCCGCCATCTTGGATTTGTATTTTTCATAAATATCTGCATTCTACTAATCAAGCCCTTTCTTTTGATACCCATATTAGCTATTTAATATAGAATTATTATACAAATTATTCAAAATTTCCGAAAATCGAAAATAAAATACTCCGGATAATCGAGTCTAAAATTCCGGATAATGGAGTCCGACCTGTATAAGAAACGTGTTTTGACTTTATAGAAATACAGTCATTCCATGCCAAACCGATATAGTGGTTTTCAGATTTTCGTGAAAAAGTGGTAATTTTGTTAGTTATCGCAAAATAATACATCGGTATTTTTTAATTTTTTAATTAGAGTACCCAATTCCATTTTAGGGTGGATCAAAAAATTATTTTTTCTTCTTTTTTCCAAAAATAACTTTTTTTTTATGAACTACTGGACCGATTCAGAGGATCGATATATCAAATTAACGCCAATTAGCTAGCACTAGTATTAAAACTAAAAAAAGGGATTTTGTTTTCATAATTATTGATTGTATTTATTTTGTTTTTATAGCGTACTTGGTTCAGAGATAGATGGCGCTATATTTTTTTATTTTTTCTGCGGTTTTCACATAACATATCCAAAAAATCAGAGAGGCGGTTTTTATCGCTTGTGAGTTATGATTTTTCATAATGAGGCGATTGTCCGAAAAATCATCGTTTAACATATTCGTCGCCCATTGCGACGTTTTCGAGTTTCTTGCCGGGCCCAGCTTGCGAAATAATATTGAATGAAGATCAATCGTAGTTGGTTGACAACTTTTACGTGATCTAGCAATATGTTTTTTGATTTGAAGATGAATTGACAATAATAACACGTGCCAAAGTGATATTATATGAATTTCGAAAAAAACTGCAGTAATAACCATCCGTACTATAGATTAATAGAAAGCATAGCACAGGTCGGACTCGATTATCCGGAATGTTGATTTTTTTTTCACTCCGGATGATAGAATTTGCCGAATAATCGAATCATATTAAAATTTAAAAGAAAATCGCTCGGTAAACGTAAAATAACCATGATTTGGTCTGATTTATTTGTATATTGCAGTGTCGTAATCAGAAATCGACTAGCGCCCTCTGGGGGAAGGGATAATGTTTTGAAAATCGAAAAAAAAATCATCGCCTCCTCACAGCTAATGGACCAAAATATTATTCAAATGGTTAAGTCCAATCACAAGCAAAAGCTTATGCGTGAACTTCTTGGATCCCATGGAGAACTCGATGAAATTGTTAATCGAATCAGCATTAGGGCTTGGAACGAGATACCGGCTGATGCCATTGTCAAGTGCATGGAAATGGACTCTTTGGCTGGAAATATTCGAGAGTTGCAATACGATCCAGAAAATCACATCACATTCGCAGCATGGTATGCCAGGTACGAGGACTTGTTTGCAAAGGATGCGGAACGGCTCGACGACGAAGCCAAAGTAAGGTTACTGCTCTGAAGACTGGGTACGAATGAGCACTACAGGTACGTCTCATACATCCTACCTAATGCTCCAAAGGATTTCACGTTCATCGACACAGTGAAGAAACTGAAGAGACTTTTTGGCATGAAAGAGTCCACAGTTAAGAAACGATACTGTACATTAACCGTCACGAAAGCCCCGACGGAGGACTATGTTACGTTCGCTTGTCGGGTGAATAAGATGTGCGTGGAGTTCGAGTTGGCCAAATTGACGGAAGAGCATTTCAAATGCCTCATGTTCGTTTGCGGTCTGAAGTCGGAGTGCGATGCGGAGGTACGCACCAGATTGTTGACGAAAATCGAAGACAACAACGATGTCACCTTGGAAGCACTGATGGAAGAGTGTCAGCGGTTGATAAATTTAAAGAGCGATACTGCTATGATAGAAAGTCCTGGACGTGTTCAGATCATCAAGAGGAACTTTCAGCAACGGAAGCAGTACGGTAAGCGGTTCAGAGATCGTCCAAAAGAATCACCAAGAAATGAAGAAGAACGCAAAAGTCCGGCAACTTCTTGCTGGAACTGTGGTGCGATGCATTTTTCTAACCACTGCGGTTTCAAGAGTCACAAGTGCGCCGACTGCAAACAGATCGGCCATAAAGAGGGCTATTGCTCAAGCGCAAAGCGGTCTACGAAGGCATCAAAATATCAGCCACGAAGGTTCTCCACCAAAACCGTTATTGCATCGGTCAGCAGCGTCGAATGCAAGCGTCGTTACGTGTGGGTAAAGCTGAACGGTACTCCTGTAAGATTGCAGCTCGACACAGCGTCAGCGTCGTGTCCGAAAAGGTGTGGAATCGGATCGGCCAGCCAGCAGGTGTTCCTGCGAGTCAGACCGCCAAATCAGCATCGGGAGTACAACTGGACCTGCAGTGTGAGTTCGTCAGTGACGTCGAAATCAATGGTACGACGCATAGCGGACGCATCTTCGTTTCTACACATCCATTGAATCTGCTCGGAATCGATCTCATCGACAAGTTCCTGCTTTCGTCATTACCAATGGATAAATTTTGTAATTTCGTCGGTGGTTCCAATGATATCGTTTCTCTGCAGAAAGCGTACCCGAAGCTGTTCAGCGAGACGTTGGGGCTTTGCTCCAAATCTAAAATTCAACTTTCGCTGAAGGAAGCGTGTAAGCCAGTCTTTCGTCCAAGAAGGCCGGTTTCGTACGCTATGTTGCCAACTGTGGACAAAGAACTAGACCGACTAGAGTCTCTGCAAATTATTTCACCAGTGGACTATTCAGAGTGGGCGGCTCCAATAGTCGTTGTGCGAAAGGCCAGTGGTAATGTTCGCATATGTGGCAACTATTCAACTGGATTAAACGATCGGCTCCAGTCACACCAGTATCCCCTTCCGCTGCCACAAGACGTCATTTCAAAGCTCTCTAATTGTACAGTGTTCAGTCAGATTGATTTATCTGATGCTTTTCTTCAGATGGAAGTGGAGGAAAGCTGCCGCCAACTACTCACCATCAACACCCATCGGGGACTGTATCAGTACAACAGGTTGCCTCCTGGTGTCAAAGCTGCGCCGGGAGCATTCCAGCAGCTGATGGACACGATGTTGGCCGGTCTTCCATGTACTGCAGGCTACCTAGACGACGTGGTTGTGGGAGGCAAAGATACTAACGAACATCAGCGTAATTTGCATGCAGTGCTGCAGCGGATTGAGGAATTCGGATTCACAACTCGGCCGGAAAAATGCTCATTTGGCCAGCAGCAAATCCGTTACCTGGGTCATATCTTAGATCGTCATGGGCTTAGACCAGATCCAGCTAAAATCCAAGTCATAAAGGACCTACCGCCATCGAAGGACATCACGGGAGTACGCTCCTTCCTGGGAGCCATAAATTATTACGGAAAATTTGTTCCAAACATGCGGGCTCTCAGGTTTCCGCTAGATCAGCTCCTGAAGGATTCATCAGCATTTGTGTGGACGCGCGAGTGCCAGCAGGCGTTTGAAAAATTCAAAAAAATTTTGTCGTCAGAGCTGCTTTTAGCACATTATGACCCGAAGCAGGAAATAATTGTCTCGGCGGACGCATCTTCCATCGGCATTGGGGCAACAATAAGTCACAAGTATCCTAATGGCCACGTTAAAGTGATTCAACATGCATCTCGTGCGCTTACACCGGTTGAACAGCGCTACTCGCAAATTGACCGGGAAGGATTGGCAATAATTTACGCTGTTACCAAATTCCACAAATTTATCTTTGGGAGACGGTTTCGGCTTCAAACCGACCATGCACCGCTTCTCAGAATTTTCGGGTCCAAAAAAGGGATTCCGATCTATACAGCCAATCGCCTTCAACGGTGGGCATTATCGTTGCTCTCCTACGATTTTTCGATCGAGTACATTCAGAGTGACAAGTTCGGCAATGCTGACGTTTTGTCCCGTCTTATCGACCAACACACCAAACCGGATGAGGACGTCATAATTGCATGTACCACCTTGGAAGAAGATTTGAGGTCAGTAGCAATCGATAGTACTAATCAACTACCTCTCAGTTTTAGTATGGTTGAAAAAGCAACGGCATGTGATCCGTTGCTTCGAAAAGTTCACCGCTTCATCCGTGAGGGCTGGCCCAAATCTAGGTCGGAAGTTAAAGATTGGGAGATGTCTCGGTTCTTCGATCGCCAGGAAGCTCTGTCAGTCGTTCAAGGCAGCATAATGTTCGGCGACAGACTGGTAATCCCGGCTGCCTTCCGGAGGCGGTGCCTCAACCAACTACACAGGGGCCATCCAGGCGTACAGCGTATGAAGGCCATCTCACGTAGCTTCGTGTACTGGCCGGGACTTGACGAAGAGATTGTGAGCTTCGTTAAGGGTTGTCATCACTGCGCATCTGTAGCACGGTCCCCTCCGAAAGCGGAACCGGAGTCGTGGCATTCCACAACGGCTCCTTGGCAGCGAGTCCATGCAGACTACGCGGGCCCTCTGGACGGAGAATATTATTTGCTAGTCATCGATGCGCACACCAAGTGGCCAGAGATCTTCCCGACAAAACAAATAACATCGAAGGCCAGGATCAATCTATTGCGTACGTTGTTTGCAAACAAGGGCATGCCGGAGATTCTCGTGACCGATAACGGAACGCAATTTAAGAGTGCTGAGTTCAGTGAGTTATGCTGCGAGAACGGAATCCGGCACACAACAACGGCTCCATTTCATCCGCAATCGAACGGCCAAGCTAAAAGATTTGTGGATACTTTCAAGCGGGCCGTTAAAAAAATTCAGGAGGGAGAAGGCTCGATAAGGCAAGCACTGGACATTTTCCTCCTCACTTACCGTTCCACGCCGAATCCAAATGTTCCAGGAGGGAAATCCCCAGCAGAGGCGATGTATAACCGACCGTTGAGAACATCGCTAGACCTTCTACGTCCACCGTCGACCCCAGAACCATCATCAAACCGCCAGGGTACATCCACCGCGCGGTCTTTCAGTCCGAAAGATTCCGTATATGCAAAAATATATGCCAACAACAAATGGTCTTGGATTCCTGGAACTGTAGTAGAAAGAATCGGCACAGTTATGTATAATATCTGGGTGGAAAACAAGAAATTAGTTAGGTCACACATCAACCAGCTCAGAGAACGATCTGCTACGGGAACAACAACAAAGGAGCAGACTAAGCAAGGTCTGCCGCTCAACATTTTGCTCGATGAGTGGAAGCTATCAGCAGCATCCCCGTCTGCTCACCACTTGTCGGAAGCGGAAGTCATCGAACAAACTCAATCCACGCTAGTTCGTCCATCATCCCCAACATCACCAAATAGCATCCGATCAGCGACATCTTCTTCTTCATCACCATCGACGGCATTGAGTCTACCGTTGAAAATTCACCTATGGTTCAGCTACCTCGGCGATCTTCTCGAACCAGAAGACCACCGCAATGGTTCCAGGGAAACTAAAGGTTCTAGGAGGGAGATGTTGGAGACAACTGGCAATACCACAGAGGATCTACCACTTGGGCTCGCCAGTGACAGATTCAACTGTCATTTGTATCGACGTCACGAGTGAAACAATAGAGCGGAGAGTTGTCGTTTCCGGGTAGATGAAGCACACTATGTGTTCACTTCATCATTGTCTTCCGTACAATACACGTTTTTATGAAGATGAATAAATTTAGTTAGAGTATTTTATGTACAACATTATAGTTCTTTTATTTCAATCATCTCGCGAACGACAACACAAAAAAGGTGATAGAAAATCGAACTAGACTTCCGAGGGAACGAATGCTTCATCAGTTTTGGAGCTACACCAGGTTGATGAAGATGAAGAGTCCGAACATTGGGTTTCAAATGGTACAACCTTAAGTGGAATCGAAAAAGTTATTACTAGGGCGGAGGAAAACGGATTGCCAATGGAAAAACAATTTCTGCTGCAAGAATTGCGTAAAAATATTTTAAAGAAAAATGTTAATTTTTAATTTTTGCTTCGTTGCATATTATGCCCATTAGAGTCCCAATGAATGAATGGGACAAAAAGAACCTTCGAATTTTTGAAAGTAACTCCCGGCAAAACGTTGATTCCCGCGAAAAAATATCGTATGTAAAATTTCAGCTCAATCGGACTTTATTTACTAGTGTCGTAATGCCGTCAAAGATTAAAAAAAATCGAGATGACAGTAGATCTCGACGTTTCATGCAGTTTGAAGACATTTGGAATCAATTTTTTTCCAAAGCTCCGATTTCATACACTTCCCTCTTGGTTGATTTTACGATTTTCGGAAGACTCAAATTTTGGCATCTTTGCAACAATAGTAGTGAATAATGTCCGATTGAGCTAGAATGTTGTACAGTGTGTGTTTTCGAGGGAACCAAAATTTTTCAGGAAGTCCCATTCGTTAATTTGAGATGATCATTTTCATTGGAATTCTAATGCACATCGTTACTAATGAATTTGTTCTTAAACTGAAATAACACAGGAAACGGCCGGAATTTGCCGAACAAGTTTTATTGGATTTGGTCCGCGATATTATCGTACCATATGAAGATGCTAATGAGATATCTTTTAAGAATCTAATAAATCAAAGGACTATTCAAGCGGATCCAAAGACTTATCATATATTTTGTATTCTTTGCAACAATCTCATTTGAATCATCACATTCGAATGAGATTATTCGAATGATTACATTATATACGATACACTGTGGATAACCGAATTTATACATACTAAACGGGCCCTGTTTATCGGACCTAGTTACATCTATGTTTCATTAAATTATCATATTAGGTATGTTTAAATATAAAATTAATGTATTCATTCAAATTGGAATTTCCAACGTATATAAATCTACTGCGGATAATCGGAACAAATTGTATGGAACCATCCCTGTTCTAGCCCTTCTCCTCTACCTAGCTACGTTCAGTTTTGTTCTAATAGTCATGTTTTTAAAGTAAAACCAAAACCGAAATGCTCCGGATAATCGGGTCTAAAATTCTGGATAATCGAGTCTTCGGATAATCGAGCCCGACCTGTATTACAGAGTAGTTCAACTTTCGGTCTGTGACACCGTGTGCGAGTATACGAGTTACGATTTTGCGCGCGAATACAGGTGCGTTAAGGTAATCCGACAATAAGTTGAAAAAACGAAGCATCTGCATACTATTGTGACGAATTATCCTCGATGTCTATTAGAAAAGAAAAGAAAAGAATTCTATTACAGTTCGCATCCAATGCAACTCTAGGGCATTTCCCGATTCGCGTTATGTCCCAATGAAATTGCCTATTTAATTTCACCCCACATAAAACTTCTACATGGTTTTGCAAGTTTTTGATTCATTGTAGCCTTAAACAATGTAAAGATTTATGGGCGAGTGTTTCAAATTTGTTCATCCTTCCCACTTCAGCACTTCAAACACGATGGAAGAGCAATTTAGTTCTCCCCGGTTGGAATGAATTTCCATCAAGTCGGTATTTTTCCTGTTGTTCTTCTGCTTCTTTTTTTTTGTCTTCCGCAATCTAAACCCACACAATTAGCTTCCCACGCTTCCGGTGACGGGGAAGACCGAGCGAGAGAACGAATGACAGCCCGCTGAATAAGCAAATTAATTCATAAATCTCGGCTATCCTTTGTTAACGCCCAGCCGGGCAACCATCATTAAAGTTTATGCACTCACGCTCCTCGCCGACCGGAGAGAACCGAAAATATTCCATCCGCAGCGAAATTTGCGTGGTAGTTAAACGCTATAATTATTCACCGGTCGCGTTTTTGTCTCCGCGCCGCCATTCCCACTGCCGGCCGCACGCAACCAAAGGCACTGTCATAATACTCAGGAGCACATTATATTTAGATTATTTTATTTATTATTTTGATAATTATGTTTGTTCTCTTCGCCGGCTCAAATCCCCGACAGGAGGGTTGCTCGTTCCACCCACCCCCACAGTCCGATGGTCCTTGCGCGCCTGCTCTACCTTTCAGGAGGTGGTAATTAGTCATCGGCTCCGAAATTCGCAAATTCCTCCATGTAGCCATAGCGAAGATTTGGAAAGAGTTTTCACAAGTGATGAAAATTTATGGACCTTAACCCACGCAGCAGCAGAAGCAGCATCACTGATCCAATTGTCCCGAAGCGGAAGGATGGAGCCGCCAATGATGACCGCAGTAATACTCGCTGTCATCGCTCCTCTTTCGCGCTCAGGTGCTAAAAGAAGGTTTCCGGCCGCGTGGAACGTCACCGGCGAAAGTTTACCCAAGAAGGGGCTGCGCGTTCAAGCGGAAATACTTTCTAACTCACTCGTAGCAGCTCAGAAGTCTAGCAATGAAAGCTGTTTACCAACTAATTGGGAATTTATGAAGACGCGGCATGAATTAAACAAACAAATCATTATTTTTCCTACGCTGGAGATACCGGTTTAAAACTCAACTTGACTTCCTGTTTGTTTTCAACCTCCTCCAGATGAGTGTAATTAGCCGGCGGAAGGAGGCAATGATTGCGTGATAATTGAAGATCCGGGTGACATTAGCGAAATAGCTTCACATTAGACAGACAAAAGTACTAGATGTTGCAATTGTTGAACGAGCGTTTCGTGAACACAACTATCTTGTAAGATCGTTATCCGTACAAATTAATATGAAGTATAACTAGCTTGCCGAAGGCATTCATCATCAGGTGAAGCCCAGTTTCAGCAATAATTATGTCGGTAATTGCTTTCTTCAATCAAATTCTTTCATGATTAGATCGTGCCATCCAACAAAGCCTGGCAATGAAACACAGGCGAAATTTACGCCTAATCGATGAGTAGATTTACGACCTGCCGACGCTAAACTCCTCCCCCCGGGGGACCAAATCGAATCTAGCAAATTTGAGTTATAGGACCCATCGCCGAGAGATGGCCATCATAGAGCTGAACTGCTCAACACCCGGGCTCTGGCGAAAAGGCGAAGCCACGACGAACCGACCCCTTGTCGATAGGATGTTTTCCACTTACACATTTTATTGGTCATTCGTTCCAGAATAAAAGCTTATGAAAGTAATGAACAGGTGGAATTTATCGCTCCGGTGTACGACCGTAAAAAGTAACATTAGCACATTGTCGTTACGAGCGTGGTATTTGTATCGGAATCTTACCACCACTGGAAGGGTGGGCGAGGAGATGATGCTCTCCGTCACCAGCATCGAGAAAAGCATTATCCACGCGAGAAATGATAATTTCGCGCGATGCCACTGCAAAAAGATTGGAACGCAGGTGCTCATCGAGGCAAGCTAGCGCGTAACACGATTTGCAAAACTCATTAACCCTTCCTGTGCGATTGTTTAATTGAGTTTGCCACGGTACGGTACAAGCTGCTCCATTCACCTCAAAAGGTGCTAAATGGGTTATTTTCCCTCCCTACATCAGCTTTTCCAATCGCTGAACTAGAAAGTAATACAATTTCGCTGGAAAAGTTGAACAGTCGCTTTTCTCCCACTCGAAGCGCTGTTCATCATTGGTAATTGAGTATGTGAGATGCCGTTTCCTGTGTTCGATATAATGAAGTTTCCATTATCCTGGCAGTTAGCGGCCCAGGCAGCAAATTTACGCGGAAGGAAGCTCACAGCATTTTTTGTTGAGAAAAAAAATCCTCGAATGTAATATCCCTGTTTAACATCTATAGAAATTCAAGCAATACATACCTCTAGCTGAGCACAATTTTCTTCCTGCCGGCACTCTTCTCTCACACACGTATCATCTCGATGTAGTCCGAATACAGCGAATATGCTGCGAATGCCTGCTGCTGCTGCTGCTGTTCCCATTCGGTACCATTCCCGAGCGCGCCCAACTTCTTGCGTCCTTGCTGGCGGCGCTGATGTCGTACGCTAATGGGTTTTAATTAAATAATGCTTTTAGCGGGTCACCGTTACCACCTGTTGTAAGTGATAGTGTCTAATAATAATTAGAGCACGATACTATCGTTTCCCCCGGTTTTCATAATTGTCACGCACCGCCCGTGTTCGCGATGGCGAACGCGTGGCAAAATATGAAATGGGAAATGGGACACCGGTTGGGTTGTGGAATGTGTACGGATTTTAAGAAGAGAACCCATTTGCAGGTGTCTTGCGCAACCATCCCACGAGACGTTGTGAATGGACGAGGCATGATTTGAGGCGTAAACTGAACAAGAATGTGCTGTGCATTTGAAATCCATTCAAACAATAAAAAATAATAGAATAATAGTATTTACTCTGAATAACATTATTCTAGTCTGAATACTTACTATAGAGCACTTAAAACTATTTTGAATCATTCGCTTAGAATCGAAATATTTCTTTTGGATAGGCTGACCAAATAGTTTGGGGATAAAAACGGGACACGTAAACCCAAAAAGATGAGCAAAGACATATAACATTTTTTGAACAATTTTGTTGAGTGAATGAAACCGAGAATAAAATCAATCTATCTTAGAGGTTTGCTCTCTACAAGGAAGGAATATGTAAAATTCTGAAGAGACTTCGCGAGGGAGATAATAAATTTTACCATAAAATTTGTCAGGATCAGAATTCGGTTCAACAATTATCATAGCGTTAATCCTCCTAGAAATATCCTTATACAGCCATTCCATGTGAAACCGATATAGTAGTACTCCGATTTTCGTGAAAAGTGGTAGTTTTGTTCTTTATCGCAAAATATTAAACCCGTATTTTTTATTTTTTCATTAGGGTGGTCCGGAAAATTCATTATTTAGCCTTTTTCTTAAAAATGGCACTTTTTCTGAAATTCATAACTTTTGAACTGCTGGACCGACTCAGAAAATCGATATATGAAATTGAAGACAGTTACATAGTTCCTTAGATTGTATTGGTTTTTTTTGTTGTTTTAATGGCTATGGACTAGAAGGCGCTATATTTTTTTATGTTTTTTACTAGCAGACCCGGAAAACTTCGTCCTGCCCAAAGTTTATTTTTTGTTATTACATTTACGTTTTCTTACTGAGCGCACGTTCATGAATTCAATCGCAGAACTGTTCATTGATTGATCTTCTAATCTACCCTTTAAAATTATTTTTACTATAAAATTCCTAGTACTGTTACCAAAATTCGTCAATATAATATCAGGTTATTTTCAGACACAATTCTCGTTCAAGATTTTTCAATATGGAATAAATGTTTGATACAGAAAATGTGATAGAATAAAGACAGACCTAAATCGAACAATTCCTTCCTCGAGTTTGGCTCTTATCAACATATTCGGCGATCCATTTTTATTTATAGAAGAAGATATAGGAGTGCGTTTTGTCACATTAAAATCCATTTCCACTTTCAAGCGAAGACCAACGCTTGTCACTATGCAATTGTAGAACATATTCCAATTTTCCGAATTTTCCCATTTTCCTTCTGTGTTTTCCGAAAATTTTCAATTGTCATGTTTGGTTGAAATATGTTTGGTTAAAATATATGTAATATTTTCATGAGACCCCCTCTCCATTTCAGATGAGGGAGGGGTGTCATACCATCATAGAAACATTTTTCGTACCCAAAACCCTCACATCCCAATAGAAGACTTGTTGAAAATTTCAAGAACTATTCATATATTTTTTTGAGAATTTTTAAAAATACGTTGCCAAAAGATCACTGGAGAATGGATAATGGATCGGCTGGATGTAAACATTGTCGCGTAGACCACCAACCTTCCCAACAGACCCAGCTGCGGCCTATTGAAAACTTTTAAACGAATGGCCAAAATGGAGAGATAGCTGACTACCAAGCCACGGAAAGGTAAAAGAACATGTCGACATACATCATTTCATCAGCCATGATTGAGGTTCCGGCCAACATTTGCTTCATTTGCAATACTTCATCAAACAACCCTTCCTCTTCCTATCCAGTATACACAAGTTCTTTCGGTAGTTAACACGTTAAGCTCTGACCGAGCTAGAGGACCAAAGATGAACTTTTCGTTTGACTCACGTTGGTCCCTGCGGATCAATAAGGAACTTGCATAAAAATCATTATAAATCTTTATAAAAATCTTAAAAATAAATGTTTATAAAAATCAATTTGCCGATTTTGTTGCTGTCGTTTCCTGTTGACACTCTCTAAACAAAAAGTCCACTGTCGGTGCGATGAAATCAGCTCAACGTATTAATCGTTGAATACATTGGAAGCGCTCTTGAACAGTCTGACAAATAAAAGTTTTATTTTGAGGTTCATCCATTTAAGAAAACCAACATGATCAAGTTGTAATACTGAAATATATTGATATCGCGGGACATTTCGGTTCCTTTTGCCAAATGCGGGACGTAATCCTACGCGGGGCATTTTGTTGAAATGCGGGACTGTCCCGCGTAACGCGGGACGTCTGGTCAGTTTAGCTTAAAAGACTAAAGCTCCTCATCTTACACCATCTCACATCGTAAGACGTCTGAGTTTTGCCAAAGTTCACATGAACCGACAATGGAACATGGTATGTTATGACAAAGAATGTTTCCAAAAGAATACATTTTGCTATATACCATAACGATAAGTTTTTCAATGTATAGGTTATCTTTACTGACGAAAAAATGTTGCATTTGGATGGTCCTGATGGTTCCAACGGGTACTGGCGTAATTTACGGAAGAAGTAACAGCATATTTCAACCAGGAATTTCGGTGGAGGCTCGTGCATGGTTTGAGCGGCATTCTGTGCAACCAGAAAGCTCAAGATAGGTTTCACATCATTCAAAGATTACATACATGTTCTGAAATCCTCTCTCCTTCCGTTATTGCGTGGATATAGTCACAAAAAAACACATTCCAGCAAAACAATGCTACTATTCATACCAGCAAGTAAACTAAGCAATGGGTTAAGGACCAAAAACTTCATTTTTTGGATTGGTCGGCACGCTCTCCAGACTTGAATCCTGTTGAAAATCTTAGGGGGATCCTTGTACGCAGAATCTACACTGAGAGAAAGCGGTACACAAAGATTGAGTTCAAGGCCGCAATTTTGGAAACATGGAACAATGTCGAGAAATCCGTTCAGCGGAATTGGGTAAACAGTAACACTAATTTTCAAGGTTATTAGCCGAAATGGCAAGGTTACCAATTATTGACATTTAAATCAGCCGATTGTTTTGAATTTTTAATTGATAATACTTATGAATTTTGAAATGGTCTTATAGAAACTGGACAGCTGAAATTATTATATTTAAGCACAATAAATAAACAAACAACTCTTTTGAACGAAATTGACGTTAATTTATTCTAAGCATTCAACAATGTATGAATGTATCTTATTGAAATTCTAAATGTTTGTGTTGCAACGATATAGAATCAGGGTGGTCTTATAGAAGTTGGACAGAGTGTAGCCTCTTATGGTCTTCCAGAGCGAGGTGCATCTGTGGTGCTTTGCTTGTACGGTCCATTTTAAATTTACTAAACCACCGATAAACTGAACTCGAAAGAGCAGAAGTGGAATAAATTTTCGTCAACCAATGATTATTCAGGAGTTTTTTTCCATAAAAAACAATGTTTGATCAAAATACGATATTCTTTTTTTTCATTTTCTATACGAATGCTCAGGTAGTGCCACTTGAACAATTGTAGTTTGTGAACAAATAAACGAAATGTCATGAAACTTCACAAACAAGCTAGTGACAAATGAACCTCTAGAAATGAATCTTGTTAATTTTTGGGTGGCACCATCTGTTAAAAAATAATTGGGACTTTTCAGTTCGTGAGAAAAATTTCCAAAAATAGCAATCTTTTACGCAACGTCACTCCATCATCGAAATATTCCTTCGTTGTGGGGAACAGAACGTGCTCCTGTGGGCGAGTGGTTAGTATCAAACTTAACATGCCGGGGGTTCGGGTTCGATTCCCGTTCTGGTCGGGGAAGTTTTTCGTCAAAGAAAGTTCCTCCGACTTGCACTGTGATCACGCGTATTCTAAAGCTTGCCAATCAGAATGCATTCAAGACGTGTCGTTTGGCATAGAAATCTCAACTAAGTACTTGTTCAGTCCGCCGCTAAGCGCGGATGGCGGAGGAAGGAACGCAACGAAAGGAGGATCGCGAGGACACAAATACCAACATACGCCCCACCCGTGGGGAGAGTGCATTGCGAACGCAAGCAAACTGCACTGCGTGCAGGGAGGGAGTTCAATTTCAACCGCTAACTTGAAAGGAAGCTTAGTTTGGTCTGCTAAAGTTATTCGAAGCAAGAAACTAAAAAGATTGTTTGAACTTGTTAAATATTGTAAATTAGTGTAAATATAAAATGTGTACAAAGAACTAAGTATCTATTTTTGCTATCAACCGATAAATCCCTCATTCGGTCTGTGGTGTGGTTTGGTTTAGGATTGGTCCTTAACAAGACCAAAGAAGCGTATGTTAGAAGAGCTATCGGAGCAACCATCAGAAATTTCGAAGCAGCTACTTGGAGTCCTGAAGGAAAGGATAAACATTTTGTATAGGCAGATTTGTATATGAATAATCATTCTGATCGTGGGCGTGACTAGGATCTTGGATCGATTTATAGAAAATCGATCTTTTCTATTTCGATTTCTTGGATCGATTCTTTGTACTCGAAAAAATCGAGAAAATCGATCTTTTTCTTCCGATGTTTTCGATCTTAGAAAAACTTTTTATAGATTTTTTTTCACTGTAGCACGGACGGATTTCATGGGATGTTTGCAAGCTGAGTTTTGAACAAATACCAGTTGTTGAATTTCTAGTAATAATTTTCAATTAATTTATTTATTTAATTCCATGAAGTTTCAAGACGAATACTCTGGGAAATGCAATTTTTCTGAGCTTTAAATTTGTTGTGGCCTTCATAATGAGTAATAAAATTAAATGTCTTTGATGTTTGAATAGAAATATAAAATTTGTATTCCTTGTTTAAAGAAAAGACGGCTCTCATATAGAGTAAATGAAGAAATTGTAAAAAATACATTTGGTTTTTCAAAGATCGATTCTTTGGTAACGATTTAATCAGTGGAACGATCCCTACGCCATTCAGAAAATCGGTTCGTCAAGATCGATCTTTTTCTAAAGAGCGCCCATTCCTAGTCGTGACATAATAAATGATGACTTTGGCGTCTTCTATCAAATGTCACGGAATGCATTGATCAAGCAGGCATTTGAAATTGAATTTGAAATTCGTGACTTCAGACTTCAGTAGCTGGACAACAAGAGGGAAAAAAATCCATTGGACTATGCAGAACCTGCAGAATAGTTTAGCATCAAGATAAAACTTGAACGACGATTGCAGCAATCAAAGGCATTAACAGAGAGCATCAGAGGCAAATACATGACAATGGTATTCGATGCTTTTCGTACTGTACGCCCAACATCATTGAACTATGAACATATGTTTTTCTCTCCTGGAAATTTCGTTCAGGAGATCCGATTAAGATCAGAAAACGACAAAATGAACATTATTTGTGTCCCTAAATAGTAGCAAAGTAACTATTAAGTAGCAAAAACTTGAAAAATATTTTCTTGTAAACTAATTATTATCAATAAAAGTCGTTTCTTCAAGAAAATTTTTCAAGTTTATTTCAAAGTATTTATAATGTATGGAACTTCAAACAAATCTTGGAGAATTTCCAATTCGATTGGTATGTAAATCATCAGAATTCATTTTTAGAGAAAATAGTTATTAACGTAAACTTTCATTAAACCGCGACTTGTTTTCTGATTTGATTCATATTATTAGTATCAAAGAGTGAATTCTAGGGAAGTTATTACTCATTTAGAAGAATATTGAAGCTTGTTATTGGTGGGTGAATTGCAAAAAGCCATATTTCAATAAACTACAGTAAAGCCTCGATTAGCCACAATAAATGACTAAACATGAGGTGCCAACAAGAAACCGATATTCAGTGATCAAATAATGTGAAAGCCTCGACCAAAATAATACAGTAAGAGCCAGTCACTCACCGACAAATTTCGGCAAGGCCTATAGAAATACTATGCACAATGAACTCGGAATCTTTCTGTGGAATTGCACTCTCTCCTAAGTAGCATAACTGCTACTTTGGTTGAGATTGCCACATTCGTTGACTTGCATGTCAGCCTCATGGGCGGCTGTGGAAATTTGGATCGCAGCTTTATACAGTCCACTGCTTGGTGAAACAACAGTACTAATAAAAATGACGCAAGTAATACTACGAAAGACGGCGAAGTTCCTTTTGGAACGGTCGTGCCATTCAAGAAGAAGTGGGGAACAGAATCAATACATCTAAGAATGTTTGATTATTTTGTTTTAGATTCCGTTTTATTCGATTTTATTTTATTATTTTTATATTAGTTATATGGTTAGGGAGAATTTTTCCGATGAAGTCTAAGTGCAATGTGATTGAACTTTGAAAATTTAAGAGGGTCTAATTTGACTGCTTTGCAAAATGCAATATTATTTTGAATTCGTTGTATCAACAAGTACTTGCATAATAAGTCTCAAATCATTAATGCTAAAACACTTGATTCCATCCGCTGGGTTGACTCCGAATTATATTATCTAATATAAGCGTCTTATTGTGATAAAGTGCTATCGTTTCTGGCGTGTTATCTAATCGAGACGGAGCTTTTCTTGAAATCAGACTCAGTATCATTTTCGACGAAGGGGAATTGGGTTTATTTGGTTTGTCATACTCGTAATTTTGTATTCTGCTTCGCTGAGAGTTGTTGTCACGGGTTTACTTTTTGCGGCACAACTCTTGATACGCGTTGAAAGTAATTACATGAAGTTTGAGAACGAATATACATATGATTTGGCATAATGCAAGAAATTTCACGGAAGTATTCGCTCATGTTGAACAATTTGTCCTGTTTTGACGGTTCAGACTAAAACTTCACACATAACATTAGTTTCGGCAGAGGAAAAAAATCATAACATTCCCAACTAGTCCAAAGTACACTTCAGCCCCCTGAAACGCCCCAGACATGACATTATAAGTAGGTTTAAGACATATCCATTCTATTCGAAACTTTTTTTCACTGCTCTTCGGCCACCCTCCTACCCCAAGCAGAAGAGGGCACCCTCCTAAATGGCTGCGTTAAATTTCACAGAACATAAAATCAACATTAAATTTAGCTTACAATGGCACGAAAGGAGCAAACATCGTAAGTTGATTTCTACTCTAAGGAATCGGTACTTTTGTACTCAAGCATTCGACAAACAGGTATGTAGAGAGCGGCGCGCACGGAGGCAACACTTTTGTTAGCAGTGCTCTCAACACTCCGTTCCCCGGGAAATGTTCGCTTGACTGAGCGGACTGAGCGATGGTTGCGATGTGGGGAGGCCACAGGAAAGTTAGCCAGAAAAGAAAAAAGTCATGTAGGGGATATGTTGCTGCTAGCTCGGGGAAGTTATACGTACACGCGCGGGCCCTCGGATGACTACATTTGCGAGCGCGAACTGTGGAAATGGTGGTGTTTTCGTCGCTCGTTCTTTTTTTCTTGCTCCTCGCAGTCGGGATGATTGGAGTCTTTTCGGAGGCAAAACTTTGTATGAGCGAGCGTTGCCGAATGGGAGAAGGAAGTAATAAAAACTTGCTTGAAGAAGTTAAAATTTAATTCTGCTAGTTTTTCGCAAGTTCCCGTAGCCAGAAACCAGCAAGCGGAATAGATGCATTCGCAGGTTGCAGCACAGCAGCAGCAGCAGCTCGTGTGTGCACACCAAATTTGTTGATAGAACTGAACTTGATGGTGTGAGTGTTTTTGGTGGGATTATGATAATACATTTGGGACAAGAAAAGTTATCTATATATTCGTCGCCTAGAGGGTAATAATTATATATTGTGCAGTTGCGCGTTCGGTAGGAGGATTTCACCTTATATGACACGTTGTGTTTAAGGATTTCTTTATTGTATTTATCAATTTGAAGATTATTCTAACTGAATGTGCATATATTCGTGTTAGAGTTAGGAAATGTTCCATATTAGGAACTTTGAGCATGTGTTGTTGTTGTATAAGAGATTTGACAAGTGTGGGTAAGGTGGGTTTATCAATGATTGAATGAAATCAAACATGAATTAAATACATCTGCTTGTTTATTTGGGAAATTTTCTAAACCAACGACGATTCATTTTAATAGTAGACGAATGTCGCGTCAATGTCTTTAGAATTCATTCATTCATACGTTGGGGATGTTGGGGATAGCAAATTTAGTAACTTTGCGTATTCCATTCTCTCTTTTTTTAGTCTGGTCTGCTTTCTGGATAGGGCGAAACGAGTTGTGCGTTTTTTCTATAAATCGATATAGCTCAAAATAGTAACTCATTAGATATCTGAATTTAAACTTTTTTTTCCAGATTTATATCCAGAAAAATGCATTTCAAAACTAGAAATTGATTTAAAAAAAAGTAGTTTCAGTAATGCATCTAATGATTGAAAAAATAAGGCATGTTCTTTCACAAGTTCGAAGCTTCAATACTTTTACGAATTTTTTTCTCGTCATCATTGAAATTGTTTGGTTCGCTTCACTGTGAAAATTCGTCTGTTCTCCCTTTTTCCAGATTTCAAAAAATAAAAAACGCATATAAAGGGTGTGTCACATCAAATTGCATCACGGAAAAACGCTGTAGAAATTCGCCCAGTAGACCGATCCTTTTGAAAATTTTAGACAGTAAAATAAAAACTATTAAACAACTTTTGGCATTTTCTTTTTATTCATACTTCGAGCCCAAGCCCGTATGCTCGCACCTTCCTCTTTACCCCGTCCATAAGGTTCTGTACAACGTCAGGTTGTAGTTTTTTTTGAACAGAAATCCATTTTCTCTTGAAGTCCGCCTCCGATTTGACAACTTTTGGGTTCTTCCGGAGGGCCTGCTTCATAATCGCCCAATATTTCTCTATTGGGCGAAGCTCCGGCGCGTTGGGCGGGTTCATTTCCTTTGGCATGAAGGTGACCCCGTTGGCTTCGTACCACTCCAACACGTCCTTTGAATAGTGGCACGAAGCGAGATCCGGCCAGAAGATGGTCGGGCCCTCGTGCTGCTTCAATAGTGGTAGTAAGCGCTTCTGTAGGCACTCCTTAAGGTAAACCTGCCCGTTTACCGTGCCGGTCATCACGAAGGGGGCGCTCCGCTTTCCGCAAGAGCAGATCGCTTGCCACACCATGTACTTTTTGGCAAACTTGGGTAGTTTCTGCTTGCGAATCTCCTCCGGAACGCTGAATTTGTCCTCTGCGGAGAAGAACAACAGGCCCGGCAGCTGACGAAAGTCCGCTTTGACGTAGGTTTCGTCGTCCATTACCAGGCAATGCGGCTTCGTCAGCATTTCGGTGTACAGCTTCCGGGCTCGCGTCTTCCCCACCATGTTTTGCCTTTCGTCGCGGTTATGAGCCTTCTGAACCTTGTATGTACGCAGGCCCTCCCGCTGCTTGGTCCGCTGGACGAATGAACTTGACAAATTCAGCTTATTGGCGACATCCCGGACCGAACTTCTCGGATCACGTCTAAACTGCTTAACTACGCGCTTGTGATCTTTTTCACTGACGGAGCATCCCTTTTTGCCGTTCTTCACCTTCCGGTCGATGGTTAGGTTCTCGAAGTATCGTTTTAGTACTCTGCTGACCGTGGATTGGACGATTCCCAGCATCTTACCGATGTCCCGATGTGACAACTCCGGATTCTCGAAATGAGTGTACAAGATTAATTCACGACGCTCTTTTTCGTTCGATGACATTTTTCCAAATTTACGAAAAATTGACAGTGAAGCATGGCCAACGTGATCTATACACTCTTATGTGATTATAAGCGGAAGCTGAAGATATAATTCCTAAAAATTAAATTTCTACAGCGTTTTTTCCGTGATGCAATTTGATGTGACACACCCTTTATTGTTTCCTGAAAAAATGATTCCAACCCTTGATTATGGAGCACCGCTCGGAACGTTAATCCTGCAAAGTTACGAACATGTATTGGAACGTCGTTCCAATATACAATACCCAAACATTGAATAGCCCCTTCTTTCAGAAACTGATGGTCAATACCATAACACTAAAATGAGCGTCTTTTTTTACCTAGAACCGCGATTCAAACATAGGTCCCCCATCTACTTCGTCAAGAGTTCGTCAGTTTCGTCAAACCTAAATGTATGAAACAACTATACCCTATGTTCGAATCAACTTTGGAAAAGACATCGCAGACGTTATTCATCTTAAAGCCATACAGTTTCCAACAAAGCTTGATTATTGAATAAGGAAATGAAAATGATAAGGAATGGACGACGGCTTCCACTGCCCGCAAAATTATAGACCACTTGATCGTGTATTAAGAATCGACATTGTTTGAGGAAGAATAATCCCACTGAGTTGAGCAAAGTCTTTGGAAGGAATATGTAATCATGGATTAGATTGTACCAGATTGACATGAAACAATCTTTGTAATAATGAATAGAAATATTAAGTAAATGGATAAAAATCTTGAAAATGAAAGAGTTAAAAAAGATTTGAAACTCAATCGGTTGCATTTAAAAAAAATATGATAATGATACAGACAAAAGTACTGAAGGCTGAAAAAATAATTGAGAAAGTGCCACGTACGAGTTATAGCAACACTCTTCTATTCAAGAGAGAGTATTAATCAGACTAAAATAAAATCGTGGGGGGTACTGCATTTCTGTTACATCGACTTTATGCTCTGCATACATCTTCTCACACGAAATATATATAGAAGCAAATCGGTCAATCTTTCATATTCGTAAATATAATAATAAAAGAATGATCATTTACATGTTTACTAAGGTCATTTTACGTTCTACGGTTTTGTGTCAATTTGAAAAATTCCTTAGATTGACGAAAAGGGTGTTAAGACGTCTGGTACCCGGTACATTCTTAATTATTTTATTTAGCTCTTTATTAATTAATTATATTTTATAAATGTATTATAATGTTTTTTGACGTAGGACTACGTCTAACCGGAAGATATAGGGGGTGAAATGGAAATCTAGGCACTGAACAAGTAGGAAAAAATGCAAGATTTGGATCGCTTATAACTCGAGCATTTCTCAATAGATAGCAAAGGTTTTTGCATCAATTGATAGGGAATATATCTACGCATCTATCATAATGAATAACATTTAATTTTTCTTGAGATAAATAATTGAATAATTGTGAAATATCAAGCATTGTCCAAATGCACTATGTGCCCATTTTTGATTGGTCCATTTTGTGCTCCTCAAATGGTACCGACCAAAACAAATGGCAACCAGAGCAGCAGCGAAATAGAATGGAGCACGATTGGAAAGGAAAAAGAAAAAAAATGAACGAAACATTGGTCGCAGTCTCACACATGCGTAATTCTCGATCCAGCCAGTCAGCTTAAAAACCCCCGCTCCGCTGCCGTAACGATCATTCTTTGTGTGGACACCGACTGGACAACATCGTTGCTGGACGGGCTGGATGGCGAGGGATCGAGTGCCTTTCTCAAGGCAAGAGGGCGGAGGTGGTAGCGCTGGAGTAGAATAGAGTAGAGTTTTCAAAGGGCCTTTCTCAAGGCTAGAGACGAATGAACTGCAAAAGTTTAAAGTCTCTATAATACAATATCTTCCTTCCTTCCGTAACGATCATTCTCATTCAAACCGTACACCACATCAGTTCGCATCACAACACATCAACAAACCAACCCAAGCAGCCATGTCTGGACATGGCAAAGGAGGAAAAGTGAAGGGAAAGGCAAAATCCCGCTCGAACCGTGTTGATCTGGAGTTCCCCGCAAGGGTAGCTAGGCCGAGCGCGTTAGTACCAGTGCACCAGTCCACCTAGCCGGCGTTATATAGTTTCGGCCGCCGAAGTGATCGAGTTAGCTGGCAAAGCTGCTCGCGACGATAAGAAAACCCGCATTCGGAACAGAACACATTCGGTTCGGTGGATATCAAGACAACAGGCAGTTGCAGCGAGTGGCAAACGCAATCGCAAAACGGCAGCAGGTAGCAGAAGAAAAAAGTTTGTTCTTTATACAATCTGCTTTGGTGGCAAATCCAGAACAAGGCGGCATCGAGGGCGTTCGAAATGGTTTTTTTTTCAAAACCACGAGTACAAAGTTTTCTAAATTGGAACCATTCCATAAAACACGGCGCTTATAAGGGCCATTAAACCTTTCAAAAAAGAGTTTACGAAATACAGTTCAATGCTTTCTATGATAATATCCAAAATAATAATAAAACACAAATTTATTTTTTCATAATTTGTTTGCCAGGATCTGATGAGTATGTGAATTTGGCAGTTGTTCTGAGCTTATTAATAGTTGGGGACTTCCCTGATTATTCAATTTTCACCAATTCTTAAATTGTTTCCAGATTGAAAGTACAGTAATTTACAATTAGTTCGACATTTAGCTAATTGGACGAACATGTAATGCAACACATTTTAAGTCGACACTGTACCACTGTCATCGCAAATGTTCAATTACAGGTTAAAATCGCCTCCAATGCGACACTGAGTGGTGCTTCGGCACGTCGCATTGAATGTAATTTACTATACAACATGTCACAAAGCTGGATGGGAAGAAATTTTCCAACTGTGAAAGCTGTGGCGAGTGGCAACAAACCGCTAAACAATAAACTCTTCAGATTAAAGACAATTTTGTGATCCTGAAAAGGACCCTTTTTAGCCTGCATGTGAATCCAACGAGCGAACAAATCGTAATGAATGTATTTTTTTGCCATCGCTGCCTTTTAACGCTCATTCGTTCGTCTCGTTGGACTCGCCCCTTTGGCTGAGTCTGCCGATTTGTCTCTATCCTGTGGGTGTGTACCGCTAGAGTATAAAACACGCGGACCCCAAAAAAATATCTTATTTTCTTTGAAACCGTAAACCCGTGTGGTTGTACGGCATCGTTTAACATCGCATCGCATCACATCATAAAAGCAGCAACGTGGACGTGTGGACGTAACAAAGGAGGACAAGTTAAGGGAAAGGCCATTACTTAACTGATTCCCTAATTTCACAGCTTCACTCACCAATAAGGACAAATACATTAAATAAACCTATCCATTTTTCAGCTCTACTATATACCATAAAATTCAAAACCACTATATATTATTATTATCTATTCAAACTGTACGATATGTGTATACGCCGAAAGATGCCCGACGTTGAACATTTAATAAGTACAAAGCCTTCAGAAAAAAATCAAGAATCAAGTTTGTAAAAAAAACGCAAAAACACAACACCAAAGGTTCTTTTCAGAACCCCCAACATGTTCATAAAGAGTAAACAGTAAACTAATCCATTTTTCAGGTAGATAGGTAGGTATTCACGTAAGAGAAGAAAATTAAACAATATATTTAAAATATATATTTAGCAAAAGCTTCCTTGAAAATCCTTTGTATAGTCCTACGTCACTCCGGTTATGTCACCGACATTACCCACCCGTCTTTTTTGCACAACCACCTCAATAGCAAATCCAATTAACCCTTTTCGGTCGTATTAAATTTGGGCATGGGTGTCGTACTGGTCAGCATTATTTTTCCTTGAAAATCCAGTAATACAAGCAAGATTATGAAAAATGAACACTTTTTCATTTTTTTGTGAATTATATATACAGCTTTCATAATCTTCAATATGATATGTCGATCATCTAAATCGGCCCAGTAGTTCAAAAGTTATTAACTTTTTTAGTGGAAAAAAGGGGAAAAAATATTTTTGGACCATCGGTTAACTTTGAAAAATCACATCTTAAAAATGAAAAAATTGCATCTCTGATATCGAGATATGTATGTAAAAAGTCCTCAGCGTTTAAAAGAAAAAAAAAAATATAAAAATATATGGCGCCCTCTAGTCCAAAGCCATGAAAACAATAAAAAACGACTTCAACCAATAATTACGAAAATAAAATCCATTGTTTCCCAAGCTCAATATTTTTCAATGAAAGGCTAGTTCATGTGATATGTCTGTTATCTAAATCGACAGTTATGAACATTTGAAAAAAGTCATTTTTTGGAAAAAGTGGAAAAAAATATTTTTCGGACCACTCTAAAATGAAAATGGTCACCCTAACGAAAAAATAAAAAAATACGGGTCTAATATTTTGCGATAAAGAACAAACCACTTCTCATGAAAATCTGAGAACCACTATTTGGGTTTGGCATGGAATGGCTGTATATTATGGTGCCAATGACAATGGTCATCTCGAATTTCAGAAAGTTACCCAATGAAAAAAGTTCACCACCTCGAAAAAACACCCTATGCGAAATATCAGCTGAATCGGACTTAAGCGAGAGTGGCGTAAAGCGGTCAAAGCTTGACTTTTTTGAATATCGAAAAATCACCCAGGGGGGAGAAAAGGAAATCGGGGTTTTCGAAAAAAAAATGTTTTTGATGACAAATGTCTTACAATTGCATGAAACTCAAAAAATTTTTTTTGTCAAAAATCGGAACTCTGGGACTTGGAATACGGAATACGAAACGAAAAGTACGATTTAGGGTGTCAATAAGAATAGTTATCTCGATTTGTCATTCGGAAGTTGCTGCGAAATGTTGATTTGCACGATAATATACTTTATGCAAAATATTAGCTCATTCGGACATCAATTACTGGTGTCGCAGACGTTAAAATTTGAGTTTATTTTGAAAAACGAAAAATCACCGAAAATCGAGGTTTCCAAAAAAACTTTTTTAGTGTTAATTGTCTTAAAGTTGCGTTACTCGTCGAGATTCACAGTTATCTGGTTTTTTTGTTTTTGTCAAAACAAAAATGTTTTTTTGGCATTTGGTCGTTTTTACGATCGATTTTTAACAATTTTTTTTTTGAGATAATTGCAAATCTCGGCGTGTCATGCAATTTTGAGACATTTGGCATCACAATGTTAAATCAATAATCAATCAATAATGTTTAATCATTATATTGAGCTTCAAATTTCTAAAAATGAGGGGCTTACAAAGAAAGGGGTGTAAGTGATTTGATCGATTTCTCTACATCGACTCTCTTTTGGTATAACTTAGCCGCAAACTCATTCCCAGCTGTATTTGACAATGTAGAAGGTAGGTCAGAACCTCATCTATCGGATTCTATAGCAAACTCAAATTGGAACGTTTTTGCAACTGAGTTATTAATCAAAGCAAAAGTTGACGAAGAGAAATCGAACAAGTCACTTACACCCCTTGCATTCTAAGCCCCTTATATATCATAAAATGAAAGAGATGATTTTTGGACATAAAAATTTGATGCGGGGGTGATTTGGACCAGTGTGTGTTTCATCGAAAAAACATACTTATGTTAATGTGAAGTAATACAAGATAATTTTACAATCAGTAACAATGTTCTGGGATCGATACCAGGTGTCTTGGCCAGAGTCCTGACCAGAGAAATTGTATGGGGACCATTTCGAATTCTGCATGGATTTTCTCACTGTTGTACGAGCATTTTCAAACACTTTCGATGCTTGGTCAAAGAAAATCCGTTATTGATGGCCTGCGTTGCTCTTTCAAGCTCCTCCTTCTTCCAACGTTGTCTGTCCATCCTATTTTTGTAATTCAGCGGCATCTGGAATCAATTAGACCAAAGAAAAGTCTTAAATTTGTAGGACCAATTCACCCCACAGAAACGTGGCATGCAAAAATTAAAATGCAATTAATTTCATCTATTGTTATCAAACTTACTGTTTCGCTGCATCAAATTGTTCCTCTTCCTTCGGAGAACAGAACTTTACTGCACAATACACGAAAAGTTTGTTTAATCAACGGAAAAAAACATTAAAACCACGATCGAAAAACTCACATTTTCTAACAATCAAAGTGCTTGATGTGTTCATGCCACCGTTTTCCTCCACATGTTTAATTTTACCAAAGTTTTTTTACGTTAGGTACGTAGGGTTCAACAATAGAAGGAGATGACATTATAAAAAAATCAAGTTGAGCCGTACTTTTCGAGATAAAGGGGTGGTCCAAATTACCCCGTATGTCCAACTCACCCCGTATTACCCTACTTGGTTGGCTATCAACCAGATTTCATTTAATTACTAGAACGTTCCTGTAGGACCTCTTAATACAGAGATATTTCTGTTTGAATGATAAATTACTTTTGGTGAGCATTTGGTGAGCAAAGCGCTAAACTGCTAAGACGTAAAAAATACGTTGTCGTTTCAAGTATTCATGCATTTATGGAATAAAATTGTAGCATGTGAACCTTTGGTCGTATAGAAAAAAAAAAACTATTATCGATTAATTAAATTTTTTTTTTTTAAATAAAGCAGTAGGCATGTCGGATTCCTGATAACTTTTTTTTCATGACTCTATCCTCGACAGCTCAATTTTGTATGAAATCAAAATCATGATTTTTCTGTTCTTCGTATTTGGGTAATGGGTAATGGGTAAAAACTTAAAGTCATAGCTACAATTTTGATCACGTTTCTAGAATGGAGAAAGGGCCTGGCCGGGTAAGGGGGTAAAAAGTGCCCTCAAACCAAATCACTAGCTGTATGGCAAATATTGTATAGGATATTAAATAAGGAATTTTGACGGTTTATTTGAACCAATATGTGGTTTAACATAGGATCTGTAGTGAAAAACGTACTTTTTCGTTTAATTCACGCCATCCTCAAAAGCTTCGAGATAAAAATTTGAAAAAAATACTGAATATGCATCTTACTACGGTGTATCAAAAAAAAAATATCAGAAAAAAAGTTCATCAAAAATTTAAGTACTAGAAAAAATATTGAAATTTTGTAAATATTTTTTTTGGGATTTAGAGATTCAGTACTACTCTAATTCATATTTGAATGTGTTCCTATGGCTTTTCTAGATATGCGTGATTTTTTTCAGTGTTGCAAAAAATTATTTTTTTTTAATTTCCAAAGAGAGCTGGGTAAGGGAGTGAAAAGTCTCCCAAACCAAATCACCAGATGTATGGAAAATATTGTCTAGGGTACTAAATAAAACATTTTAGCAGCAGTGCCATATATTTGAGTCCATAGGATCTATAGTGAAAAATTCACCTTTTTTTTCACGCCATTCTCAATAGCTTTAAGACAAAAATATGAAAAAAATACTGAAAGTACATCTTACTTAGGTGTATCGATCAATATTTTCAAACAAATTTTTCATCAGGAAATCAAACACTAAAAAAAAATTAAATTCATTTTAATTTTAATTTTAAATTAAATTTTTTTTTTTATTTTAAGATTCAGTACTACACCCAGGCTTTTGTTTTGGCGCGTTTTTTTTGCGCGGTATTTTTACGAGTTTTTTTTAAGCGGATTTTCCAATTAACTCGGTTTTTTTACGCGGATTTTCCAATTTACGCGGTTTTTTTTACGCGGTACTCGCTAAAAAAAAAACCAGAGCAATATCACATCTCCCTCTCAGCTCACATTTTTCTCTCATGTTCCCTCTGAGCATATTACGGTAATTTGTGCTTGTAACGGAGCTTAGCGCTTAGTGCAGCACCTTATCACGATTCTTACGTGGATTTTAGGTGTTGGGTAACGGGGAGCTCGCCGGGCGGTACAACGGGACGGGGTTTTTACGGGCAGCGATTAGTGAATGTCTTTCTCTGTCTAATTAGCTCTGGAGGGTCCAACAGTGGTGCTGCAGGTGCATCGGCAGAAGAGTGTAAAAATTACTAGGGGATCTTCTAGCAACAGCAGATGACCTCATTCGTGAGGAGAACCGAAATGTAGCTACTAGTAACCAACGAAATTGCAGGAAAAAACTACGGGTTTTCGGAAGCGATCAACACTTATCTTCCATTATACATAATATCATTTGATATCTATCATTAAGTGACATGGGTTTTTTTACGCGGATTTTCCAATTAACTCGGTTTTTTACGAGGTACGTATCCCCCGCGTAAAAAAACTGGGTGTACTCTAGTTTTTTTCCCTACGTCTATTTTAAGTATAACTATTTTTAGAGTGTTTTTCACGGGACAGAACAAATATTGTTTTCAGGCATTTCGAAATTTTGAAAAAATTAATTACTTTGATTTTGTTTATTTTTTTATTATTAGATTTTTTTATGAAAAAATAGTTTGAAGATATTTATCGACCTTAGTAAAATGTACTTTCAGTATTTTTTCATATTTTTGTCTCAAAGCTATTGAGAATGGCGTGAAAAAAAACAAAAAGGTACATTTTTCACCATAGATCCTATGGTGTACCATTTAAGGACTCATATATGTGGTACTACTGCCAAAATGTTTTATATAGTAGTACAATATTTTCCATACAGCTGGTGATTTGGTTTGGGGGCACTTTTTACTCCCTTATCCGGCCAGGCCCTTGAGAGTGTTTTTAAATCTTAGCTCGAAGTAATAATCTTCTTAGAAGCATTAGTTTTCGAGACTTTTCAATTTTTGATTTAACCCATTAGAAATATTCACGAAAATACGCCCGCCTTATAAGTTATTCTTAAAATTAAATTTCAGCAACAATCGCTTTTTCGAAATCTGTGAATGTGAAGATTATATATGAATATAGTTCTTTCGAGTAACACGAGGAACGAAATGCATTTGATTTTCCAGAATTGAAAATCAAAAAAAATATTTTGTTACGTGTCACATGAAGAATACGAAGAAGGAATGACAGAATGGAACAATATGATAAAATTGATTACTGGTATACAAATATACTACTCTCTTGTTCCGATTTCAAGATAAGTACTCATACATGTGAGGGGAGACATGTAAAGGGTGAACACACTCCTTAAAACTTATTCCCCTCAGAAAATATGTAGGGGTAGTGGAGGCAAATTGGTCATGGGGGGCAAAGTGGTCAGTATAACTGTTAGATGTTGACTATAGATGTCGTATTGATAGTCACCTTATGTTTGAAGAATTGAATGACTTTTCACCCTGTACTTCAATAGAGCTGTCGAAAACAGAAATTACTCTCTCGATAGCCATTTGGCCGTAGTTCTGTGCGCATGGTATCTAAGGAATTTCTCGTGAAATTTAGTTTATTCAATCTGATATATTGGACAACTCATCAGTTTGGACGACTGTACAAATATTCTAGGACAGGCGAACAGATATTTTGTTTAATGTAAGCGATTAATTAGCATAGAAATTATGTTGATGTTTGGGGGTAAAGTGGTCATAGATGAATAACAACTTACAATGTTCTGTTTACTAAAGCTGATATACCTCATCACATTCTGCTCTTGAAGAAGATCCTTTTGTGGCTTTGACCCTGGATAAATATGCCATTCCAACTAAACCAAGTCTCATTATGCGGAACGTTATGTGTGTCTTACTTCGTTTTTGTATGTAAGAGAAAATTTAAATTGATACTTTAGGTGAATAGGCCAAGCTTATTTCATACATGTACCTACTATATCAAATATGATCTGATCAAATTTAGACGAAAAAAACGCATAAATGTATCCCATTTAGCTTGATATGTGCGGGTGACCACTTTGCCCCCATTAGGTGGCCACTTTACCTCAAATCAAAAAAAAAAAAAAGTTCGATTTTGCACCTTTTTTTTCTAATGATGAAAAGTGTACTATTTTGAATTTTCATAGTAAAAGCCGTTTGCAATCTTGAAGAACAATGAGTTGAACATTCTTCCAGAAACGGGAATATTATTGGTATATGGGCGCTGGAAATGGGCATATTCCTTAGGGTGACCACTATTCCCCCACTTCCCCTATTGTGGCATGGATAATAGAAGGTGAAAAACGGATAAAAATGTAAAGGAAAAAGTTTTTGTTTCATATTGATTCAATTGAATAATCTGGTCGGTGTTAAGTCAGAGGGGACCAAGTCGCAAAATTGAGAATTTAGAGTTATTGATTACATTTGGTTAAGCATTATGTAAACTACATACCACATTTATCAGATTTGGAAAATCTCGCATACAGCAGGAATAACGGATCGAAATTGTTATGATTGATCAACGGAAACCCCTCATAGTATACAGTCAGAACGGACCATGTACCATTTACCAAGATGAAATTGCTCTATATCATGTGCAGACAGAGTGGACAATGTTTCAATAATTTGTATATTGAATTTGAACCATTTTCAGGCGCCGAATTCAAAACAACAATTTTTGTTCTTGAAGCTAATAGGTACCTTGTTGAAATGTGCTTGAACCTGTAAAATGTGCACATTCTGAGTATATTAAAAAAATAACCTTGGTCCACTCTGACTGAACGGATCAGTGAAAAATGCTGGTCTTCGATGTAAATGATCACAAAATGTGCTATTTCAAAGTGCGGTTTAGACTCTAGTGATGGCAATCAATTTGAATTTGACGATTCTATTAAGGAATACTGCCTAATATGATCGAAAATGGGAAGTATATGCTTTATAATGCAAGCCGTGCAATCATACTCATGCTTGTAGCAGATGGCAGAGACTATGCTGAACGCAACCAAATGTTTACGCAGTCCTTCTCACTCTAATTTTCATAACACAATGGCACACTTTGACTCACAACCGTTATTTGATTGAAAAATATTCCGAAATTGTTCAGTCATAGTGAATCAAATCTAAAAAAATGCTCCATTTGATTCAGTCAGAGTGGACTATGTACGTATAGGGAGCCAAAAAACTGCCTTTTTGGCGCGATACTAGAAGTTTTCTTACAATTATCATACGTCAAAGTATTGCCGAAGAGGAGCTAACATTTCTGAGAACAATATTGAACGAAAATATTGAATGGTTTGAAAATTACAGAGCACTGAACTTCAAGTTTGTTTTTCTCGAAATCATAATAATGTCACATGGTCCGATCTGACTTAACACCGACCATCTGATGAAATGTTCGTTCGCCAAATCGTCTTGCTGTCAAGAATAGAGTCGTGAAAAAAAATTATCAAGATTTTCGACGTGCCTAAGTACAGTAGGCATGTCGAAAATCTTGAAATTTTTTTTTCACGACTCTATAGGGTAAATGATCTTGGTTTGTCCAATTTGGGGTGTTTTTACGCAACTAGTAAATGCAAATCGATTTTTCTTCATGAAAATCACACATAATCGATACGAGTTTGGGTTTGTTGAAAAGCCCCAAGTCTCTAGTTGCTAATACTACCATAAGGTGTTGAAATTATTCAAATTTTTATGTTTTTTAACGATTTTACTTAAATAAGAATTATGATCATGGTTTGACCACCTCTGATCATGGTTTGCCCAAAAAAATGATCATGGTTTGTCCGGTTTTAGAAATCTCCATTTTTGAATGAAAACATTCGAATTCACAATTAGATGTTGCATTTATCATTGCTTGAGTTTACTGTCATCATATTGATTCATTCATAATTCAGGCTTCCTTCAGAATATTGCCTTTTCTTGGGCATTTTAGAAGTGTTCACCTCAACACAATCAACACAGAAAAACCATACTTCTGCTATGCGCGAAGCACACCATAAACAAACATAAACAAACTGCAGCGCGCCAAGCGGTTGCCATAGAAATCATGTGGACAAAACAACATTATTGAATTGGACAACTCATGATCAGAATTGAGTTCATCAAAATGCGTTAATTTAATGGTTTAACTATGTAAATCCGATACAAATATTGAGCAAGCATGATGTTTACAATATTTATAAGTGTTGTAATCCAGAAAAGGTCTGAATACGTGCCAAATAATCATCTGGTGATCGATTAAAAGTTAGCTCGAATGAGGGGCGCATTGACACAAATAGAAGGTGTATTTTATAATCCTTTAAAACATGTGATTTCGTAAAAATATACTATCAAACTACTATAAATCATGTAAAAGGCAATTTCATTTATATGTTTCGAAACATTCGAAGGCCTTGAAGGGTGTGTCACATCAAATTGCATCACGGAAAAAACGCTGTAGAAATTTAATTTTTAGGAATTATATCTTCAGCTTTCGCTTATAATCAGATAAGAGTGTATAGATCACGTTGGCCATGCTTCACTGTCAATTTTTCGTAAATTTGGAAAAATGTCGTCGAACGAAAAAGAGCGTCGTGAATTAATCCTGTGCACTCATTTCGAGAATCCGGAGTTGTCACATCGGGACATCGGTAAGATGCTGGGAATCGTCCAATCCACGGTCAGCAGAGTACTAAAACGATACTTCGAGAACCTAACCATCGACCGGAAGGTGAAGAACGGCAAAAATGGATGCTCCGTCAGTGAAAAAGATTACAAGCGCGTAGTTAAGCAGTTTAGACGTGATCCGAGAAGTTCGGTCCGGGATGTCGCCAATAAGCTGAATTTGTCAAGTTCATTCGTCCAGTGGACCAAGCAGCGGGAGGGCCTGCGTACATACAAGGTTCAGAAGGCTCCTAACCGCGACGAAAGGCAAAACATGGTGGAGAAGACGCGAGCCCGGAAGCTGTACACCGAAATGCTGACGAAGCCGCATTGCCTGGTAATGGACGACGAAACCTACGTCAAAGCGGACTTTCGTCAGCTGCCGGGCCTGTTGTTCTTCTCCGCAGAGGACAAATTCAGCGTTCCGGAGAAGATTCGCAAGCAGAAACTACCCAAGTTTGCCAAAAAGTACATGGTGTGGCAAGCGATCTGCTCTTGCGGAAAGCGGAGCGCCCTCTTCGTGATGACCGGCACGGTAAGCGGGCAGGTTTACCTTAAGGAGTGCCTACAGAAGCGCTTACTACCACTATTGAAGCAGCACGAGGGCCCGACCATCTTCTGGCCGGATCTCGCTTCGTGCCACTATTCAAAGGACGCGTTGGAGTGGTACGAAGCCAACGGGGTCACCTTCATGCCAAAGGAAATGAACCCGCCCAACGCGCCGGAGCTTCGCCCAATAGAGAAATATTGGGCGATTATGAAGCAGGCCTTACGGAAGAACCCAAAAGTTGTCAAATCGGAGGCGGACTTCAAGAGAAAATGGATTTCTGTTCAAAAAAAACTACAACCTGACGTTGTACAGAACCTTATGGACGGGGTAAAGAGGAAGGTGCGAGCATACGGGCTTGGGCTTGAAGTATGAATAAAAAGAAAATGCCAAAAGTTGTTTAATAGTTTTTATTTTACTGTCTAAAATTTTCAAAAGGATCGGTTTACTGGGCGAATTTCTATAGCATTTTTTCAGTGATGCAATTTGATGTGACACACCCTTTATTTGACACAGGAAGCATTCAAAAAAGTGGGCAAACCATGATCATATTTTCGACTGGACAAACCAAGATCATTTACCCTACTTGACAGCAAGACGATTTGGCGAACGAACATTTCATCAGATGGAAGAAACGAGAAGGACTCGTGACAAGAGATAATTTTAATAGATTATTCAAATGTGTGTGTCTCTAAAACGGATGCTTGTAAAAAAATTATTAGAATCAAAATGAAAGGTTTCCCACTTATTATTATTATTTTCTATTTATTATATTTTTTTCCATAGAAGCTTCATTAGTTCTCCACAACCCGTACTTGGACAGTTTGAATATTTGTATATTAGTATTATTTGATCTCTCAAGCCAAAAGTGTGTGCAAAGTTATATACAAATTGGAGCCACTAGAATTCGCTCGATCCGTTATTAGACGTGGAAATATTCTTATGTTTCTTTAGGTTCCTCTGAAAATCGTCAATATGCTTGAACGTGACGTAACGACGTGACGAGCCATCGTCTGCTTCGAATTTCCTTTTTGGAATGTTTTCGTTTAAACCTTGGACTGTTTGTTTATAGGTTACGGCTAGTGATTATAGTTTCACATATAATTTTAATAAAATTCGAAAAAATTAACATGTTTTGAATAACAAAAATCGCGTTGCGGCTGTCGGTTGGGCCTAAAACACCATAACCACTTCCTTGAATAGATTATATACGTATGTTATTCCTGGCGCTTCGGATGGAAATGCTTGTCGGCAAAGCTACCGCCGATTCTCTCATTGAACAGGATTCAAATGATTCGCCCCACTAAACATAAAAGAAAGAAAAAAAATCCATCAACCCGATTCCCTCATCAACCGAGAAGTTGCAGTGGCTGCTGCACTCCGCTGCGCATCGCTCCCATCGCATTGGCAGCTTTTCGTAAATCAAATCGTTTCGACGTTCGTTTCACTTGTAACATAGTTCTTTCCGTTTCGTTCCTCGATTTTTACTACCCATTCGTTTGCTTACCCCGACGGAACGCATTCGTTATTTTTTTTGTGTGTGCACAAAAGTTAAATTGAATTCTCCTATAAGAAGTTTTAACATAATTTTGCAAATTCAATCTCGAAGCTAAGCGCGGAAAAATTGCAGATGAAGCTGAACCGCATTCATTCTACGAGACATTCAACGTTCAACCCCGCAATCGCAAAGGTGGTTCGGGAGAGGGTAAGTGCGAAAGGGAAGGCGCAAATCTCTATCGGGAAATACGAAAATAAGATGGAATTTGGAACGGATAAAACGGTTTGTGTTACATTTTTATCGTTTCGCTTTGCCTGGCATGACCGGGATTCGACAAAAAAAGGGGTGAGAACGAATGCAAATCCAAAAACCACTTTTGTCGCCGATAACAGAATTATCATTGGATTTATGCCTGCACTTGTTCGAGCTAGTGTTTGTTCTGGATTCTTGTAAAGTTGTGCAGTAGGAGAGTTGCGCCGCGAAAGAGCAGTTTCACTCCGAGTGCAGTCAATTAGGTTGCGATAAACTGCGACAAAAGTTTCTCGTGGAACACATTAGCGTTGAGCGGGAATTAGCTGGGCAAACTCTTGCTAAACCCAACCGCCTGCGATGTTTATGCCTTCATACGCTCTCGAATAACCAACTTGTGAAACTCTTGTGGCAGTGGATTTCATATTCCCGAACTTCGCGTAACACCGAGTTTAACACAACTTGCAAATCAGCCGGCAGGCTGGGTAACAACATTGTGTATTCCAGGGTTCGTCTAACTGATAGTGGATGGCTACACGAGGGACTAGGGCGTTGTTAAAACAACATGTGAACATTAGCTCTGAAAATTGGGGAAGATGTCTGATTTTTGGTTTACAAATTTAGTGTAATAAAATCTACCGACAAGATTCCAAACACAACAATGATTAAACATAAAATATGCACTTTTCGAAACGATTTCTGTTTTATTCAATTGAAATATTTTTGAACAATGTTTCAAGCAAAACTTCATAATTTATCTTGCATTCCAGGCAATGATAGAAGGTACACATTGGAAGCTCCAAATGCACAGAAGACCCCGTTCTAGTAGCTTTTCACGTACACACTTAACTCATGCTTATTATGGGGTTCCTGATAACACCTTTTGCGAAGTTCAGCTTTGCTGAAAGCTAAGCTGCCAAATGTGCACCTGTTTGTTTTGATTGACTTTTGGATTTGCATACATCAGCCCGCATTAACATTTTTATTTGAGCAAGGAACACGGAAAGCGTCAATTGTATCTCAGTCGAGACATTTATTCTTTATCGGGATAGAATTTTGTTCTATCTTAAGAAGAAGGAATTCATTGGCAGTCTTGACGAATCATGTATCAGGATAGATATAAAGTATAATTCTATTTTCACGAAGATGAAAACAATATTTTTCGGCAGAAATATCGCTTCTCAAAGTAGACATTGTATGCTTTTTTTTTATACTATAGTTCTGCAAAAAAAAATATTACTTATACCGGTAAGTTTCTTCGGTTTTACAACAGATGGCGTAACTTGATTATTATTCCAGTGAATCAAATTACCAGACATTCGTTGGAAAGCTATTGTCATTGCGCGTCTGTTTCAGTATATGTCAAAAAGTTGAAGCGTAAGCAACATTGTTTTTTACCACTTCGGATATGTCGAATTTCGTACCAACGAGAGTATTTTTGCGGGGAAAGTTACTAAATTACTTCAATATGAAGAAAAAAGCTGCGGAAAGTCATTGTGGAAGTTTATGGTGACCATGCTCCAACTGAGCATCCTTTTCTTGGTATGTCAAACATGACAATGCATCCTTCCCGGCAGCATAAACATCAAACACACGTCTGTTCATATCGTTTCATTCGTTCGGGTGTTAAATAAAAAATGAGAATTTTTTCAATCACATATAATTTTTTTTTTTCAACGATTTCAGTATTTTTTATTAATAACATAATGTATTTTCTTCAAAAAAATGTCAGTGAATGTTTGAGTAAGGGCCGTGGTCTGCTGTTCGACGCAACTTTGTCGCGATGCTCTCATAAGAGCGTTGTACGGCACTTACGTCCATTTTCCGGATACAATTTCGGATTCTTGTAGTCAGTTGCTTCGTGTCCTTGGTCCTCCAATTGTTTTTATACACTAGGGCACAGAGTGAGCCAAAGAAATCTTCTATTGGGCGGTACTGGGGCAAGTTTGTTGGGTTACGATCTTTCGGCACGAACGGTATCTTTTTCTCCTCAAGAAACGCCAGCGTCTTCTTGGCGTAATGGGAAGACGCCTTGTCCGGCCAGAAGACGTACTTCCCATCCGCGTGATGCTCGTTCAGGAACGGCAGCAGGATTTTATCGAGGCACTCTTCTCGATAGATTTGTTGGTTGATTGCCAGACCGCTCGGCTTAAACCAAGGCTTTGAAATGCACCGGTCGGAAATGGCGATGTACAACATAACCTTTCTTTCAAACTTGTGCTTGAACTTGTATTTCACTTCAGGCGGTGTGGATCAATACGTGGGAGCAGCCATATTTCCGACCGGCGTCACGCAAGCTGGTTGCGTCCTTGTTGTCAAACAGCTTCTTTAACGATGTCTTTCTCTGCTTCGTCATTTTCGTCACCGGACGACCACTTCCGACCTTCCGCTCTACGTTCAGGGAACCCAGGATACGATATACCGTACTGACAGGTACATTTTCTTCCTTAAAATGTGCCACTGTGAACTTTTTTCCTTGCTGGAAATGCGTTTCGTAGAACCGTACAATGCGTCCGCGGAGCACGTGCTGTTTCGACGCCATCTTTGCTTTGACTAAATTCAAACTAGCAAAACCAAACACGCCTACTGTTTCTAGGGAGCTCAAAGAGCAATTTTCTTGGAGAAAGAAAATTTTACGCTCTTTATTTGAGTTACTGAAAGGTATTGAAAAAATTCTCCTTTTTTATTTAACACCCGTTATTTCATGTTCTATGTGTAATATATTCGTAAATTTTCACTTACAATACATTATTTTTATTTTTTTTATTTTTTTTTGATGCGTCAAGCGTTGATCTTACATATAAATTATTTGTAGTGAATCAGTGTGTTCAAATGTTTCAACGATCAATGAAATTAATCGATTGTGGTCGATGAAGGATAGATTCCACGTGGATTTCGAGCAGTAACGCAAAGGTTTGACCGTGGAGCGCTTTAGACGATGACCGCCGAAAAATTTAAACAAAAACAAACACAAAATTTGTATACTAAACATCGTAACAGCTTGATCTTTTTAATGGTCAATGTAAAGTAAAAAAAGTAATGTATTTGTTGTTGTAAAATGGAAAAAAAAGAAAATAAATATTAATTTCGTTAGATTGCTATCCAGTTAGTGAAAAATACGCGACGGCCAAATTCCAATATATTCCTATATAACATCCTATATTCCGGAATCCGATTGCTTTGAACTTCGATCGGATCTCAAGATTCGTCTTTTGCATTCTGAAATCCGATCGACTTCAATTCAATCGTGAAATGTAGTGAAATGTCTGTGGAATGTAGCAATCTTGCCTTGACGCAAAATAAACGTCAAAATAAATAATCCGTATTCGTGGAACAGTTTAGTTTCAATCAGATTAGCAGTCACAAAATCAATTTTAAATTGCTAAAATTTGAATGAAAATAATTACTCGATGTTGTTTAAATACTAAAAAAAGGTTAAATTGCTTGAATTTGCGCTATAACTTTATCCAGATTATAAAATCATTACTAGAGACAATTTTCGTTCAATATTTTTCCTCACTTGCAGAGAATGTGTTATCCTATTACACAGAACTCATATTAGAGACTATTTCATTTTTTTTCCGAAGAGTCCTTTTTTCATTTACAATTTTTGTTCTAAAAGCTTGTTCATTCCAACCGAAAATTCATTACCGATTTTCGTTGCACAGAAATGAAACACGAAGCTCAATGTAGAATTGAATGGCGAGGCTGTCACATTTGCACAACTCGATTGAACTTGAGTTTCGAACCGTTCGGGTAATTCTGAATCGATCGGATTTTAGTATACAGGAGAATAGTTGATCAGTTGATGGATCTAGAATTTCCGAGGAAATTTCTCTATTGTTTTGTTCAGAGCGTATTTTGTCGATTAACCAAACTGAAATGTGCGTATAAGCTAATCCTCGTTTTTGGCATTCAACCGAATACATCCAGCAACATATTGGACGGAATACGTGGAATTTTGTAATGGAGCTATTTAAAGACTTCATTTCTTTTGTTTGAACAAACGTGTTGTCATGGTAGTGTAAAAGTGTAATCGTTTTGGACTGGCAACAACAATGTCTGTGTCGGTGTTGCTCATGATAGCGTATCCCAAGTGAATGTATTATCCCTCAAACCGCTTTTGTTGATTGTATAATAGGAATCGCAGTCGTTTGGTCTCTACCTTTACGTATATATTAATCCTTTTATTACGGCAGTGTGCTCCGCCGAAGTGTTAGCCCTGTACGGAGCACTGCGCCGAAAAGTATGCACATCGCGCTGGTGTGATCGAAGAGCAGTATGAATTTCATGTCGTCTAAAGACAACGCTCGTACACACAGCTCGTCACGCGGATGTCGTCTATAGTATACAATTTTGGACCCGATTATATACAGTTTGGAAAAAATATTTCTTTCATATTTCAAATAAGGCTTATTTCAAGGCGTCAAAGAACAAATTGTAGAGACGTTAAAGAACATCAATTTAATTGATAGAAGCAATCTAGTTTAATATACATTTTTAGGATAAAATTAATAATAACACGTTAAAAATTACCAAATTTTAAGGTTTTCCCTTCCAAAATGTTATAAAAATCCACTAATTTAGTTGTTCCACTCTATATCCTGTACTGTGCAACACTGAAAAAAAAATCTAAAAAAAATCACACATATCTAGAAAAGCCATAGGAACACATTCAAATATGGATTGGAGTAGTACTAAATCTTTAAATAAAAAAAAAAATCAAAATTTCAATATTTTTTTAGTATTTCAATTTCTGATGATTTTTTTTTCATAATTTTTCTTGATACACCATAGTGAGATGCACATTCAGTATTTTTTTTAAAATTTTTATCTCGAAGCTATTGAGGATGGCGTGAAATAAACGAAAAGGTACGTTTTTCACTGTAGATCCTATGTTAAATCAAATAGGAGTTCCGCCAAAATTTATTATTTAATATCCTATACAATATTTGCCATACAGCTGGTGATTTGGTTTGGGGACACTTTTTACTCCTTTACCCGGCCAGGCTCTTTATGCAAAAAAAAAAATCAAAAAACAAACTAATTCAAATTTTCTTGCATAGAACCACCTTAATCGGTATTAAATACGAGGGTCACTATTTATATTTCGGGAATAGGAACAAAAACAAATAGTTGTGCTGCGAATATATTTTTATTGTTTTTCAAAGTACTCGCCACGATGATCGCATGCGCTTAAACCTATTTCAAAGCATTTATTCCAATCGACACGAGCCTTTTTTTTGAGCGATTGTCAAATTATGTGGGATCCAACGTGAACATAATTTTCGCACAACTAAGTGTTCATGTTAAATCGCATATATGCTGGTGGAACTAATGCTTAGGGATGCCTCAATCTCACAATAGGTTACATGACGATCTTGCTTAATCATTTCGTGCACAGCATCGATGTTTATCTGGCACTACAGTCGATTTTGGACGACCTTCACGAAACTCGTCGGACAGCGAACTACGACCACGATTGAATTCACTATACCAGCGATACACAGTGGTTTTTGATGGAGCTTCACTCTTGTTGTGATAATCATCGCACGAAAATGTTCACGATTCAGTTCCATTTTTTTGCCGAGACCAAACTTTCAACTAAATGAAAATGAAAAAATGTTCTGAGTACGTATATCGTCGAAAATGTCAAACTTTACGATGGAACCGTCAGATGAACTCATTTGACATCAGTGTTGCCAATTCCCGAAATATAAATAGTGACCCTCGTATGCAGTAATCGGTATCCTAGCGTTCGACAGAGTTGTTATAACGTTAATAATCCTAAACTTTTGACGGCTGGTGGAGTCGTGTCGGAGTCACGATTATTTATTAAAAAATAAATTATTATCATCCTAAGTCAAGTGGTTCTCGTGGGTTGAATCCTGCACTGAAAATAATCAAAAAAAAAAGGGAAAACGTTTTAAACATGTTCATCAAAAAACGACTCACCCCAGCAAAGCCGATTGTGACTCTAAGGACCCCTCATGCGCGTATGGTTACTACTTAAAACTTTGGCCCCTTTTTAAGAAGCCACTGTATGCATTACACATGATCCGAGGTGGTGGGAAAGTTTGTGTTCTGTTCTGTGCACCTTCGGAGAAAATTTAATATTTCCCAAAAAAAAATAGATCAGACACTTTTTGGCATCGTTTCCTTGTTTCTGCAGGTGTTGGTACACCCAGAAGATCTTCTTGTTTTTTTTTTGTTTTGGGAAGTGCGACTTTCGTTCTTTTCTTTGCCCCTGCTTACGTTGTATGCATTAGTCTTGTGGTTTTGCTGCGGAAAGTTGTCTTCGTGAAGTGAGCATTAATTTCTCTGAATCCAATCCACTCCCCCCTTCCCCTTCCCATTGCAGGTGGAAGCAAGAGGAAAACTTGTGTGCACCACAACCGCTGTTCTTTGCATCCGCCAAGGAACGGTGGGATGAGACCCCGGGGACAGCCATCGGGCTGAGCGGTCAAAAGTTGGCAGCAGAAAATGATGTCTCACTGCTGCCAGGAGCGGAAGGCAAAAGTTTTCCCTGCGAACCATGCGAAAAAGTTAAAAGTAATGCAAGCGCAATATGTTTTCGGGTAGATTGTTGTCGAGTTCGAAGCGATTGTTCTGTGAGCATATTACGGGAATATGCACTTCCTGCAGCTGCACACGGAAATGGTTTGGGTAAGTCGTTTTTTGTGCTACGATGCTGATGTTACTGGAGAATTTTTACGAAAACAAAATTGAAGTTACTGTGATACAAAATTGAAAGTAAAATTTCCACTTTTTGCTGTTCGTTTCTGTGCACTTTACCAGCTATTGTCAACTAGTCATGATGTTATTTTCTTACAGTCTAATTAAATATTCATGGAGATATTTAGTAGATGGTGGATAAAGTTCTGTCACACCTGGATGGCATAAACTTAGGTGATATCGTTTGCGCTACTATTTAAAGCGAATAAAGCGAGAAATGGACGAATTAGATTAATGGATAAATAGTATTAAAACGGATAGTAGCAACATCTGCAAATTTCTAAATCAATAATAAATACAAAAAAAGTTTTCGGTGTAGAAGTCGTTGCTTTTTCCCCTGGGCGTATTTTTCCGCACATCATATACCGTTGACTTCGCATCAGCCGAAGGATGATATGGTTCAGGCACTATGAAGATTCTGGAATTTTATATAGGACATGGTCGAGATATGCATACATTGAAAAGAACATAATGTTACACATATACGGTGAGCAGAAGGTATTGCGCCCGTTTGAAGTGAAAGTCACATGCAGGAACGTACATTCCTTTGAATATGTCGAAAAGGTTCACTGTAGGCGTTATTCCTCCTTCCAGTATATGAGAACACAAAGCTGCGGACGCAAACAAGGTTATGCAGCGCTTTGATCAAAAATTTATGAACGAACGCCTTTTTCCGAATTCAACTACTGCGAAAGCGCGGCGAGCGGCGGGTGCAATCCTGTTTGAAATTTAATTAAAAATTAATTTGAACAATAAACCTATTCACGGTAGCCTCTGTCATTTCGTGCTTCCCGGGTGCGTAGTGATCTGACTTTGAAAGATAAACAAAGCACGGATATTTCATTCTACAAGGGTGCAATTCATTCTCTCGAACAGCGCCCGAATGAATGAATATCTATCAAAATGTTAGTTCAGCGTGATAAGTTCAGGTCCCTGCGTGCGTCCTGCGTGCGTGTATCGAAGGTTTGTTGTCGGTAATTCCCGTCGCCCCATCAACATCAGGACGCGAATTGTCATAAATTTGCAGCCCCAGTGCGTATCCAATAAAGTCACAGCTGTTGATTCGCGGGTCATTGGTGTGCCCGGCTGGTCACGGCACACCACGAACTGATCTGGCCGCCACCAGGATAGCTGTTGAATGCACTTCGTGCGCGCCGTGACACTCGGAGGAGCCGCACGGTTTATTTCCTGCTCAGCCACCTATGAAACCACGGGACAAATCAATTGACAGTGCAATAATCGCACAACATTGGGACATCCATATTCGATGCCGTCAACATCCAGTCCGTTTGCGTCTGATGCTGGTTTGATGGATGCTGCGTTTCCCACTCGAGCCGGGAGCGGTTTCACCTGGTAGGACGTAAGTTGCCCGTATGCAGTTCCGCTGAACACTGTCGGAAAATATGCTAGCGTTATATAATTTGGTGATTTTGAAACATCAATGGATTATTGTTATTGTTATCTATTTGTTCGAATATGGGTATTTTGCAATCAATTTATATAAAAATGTGTGCATATAAATATGAATTCGCAATTTTCATAAAAACAATACTGGTTTATTGTATAAAAAAACCTTATCTCTTCACACTCGTCGGTAACCACACAATTATCCTATTTCGCTGGCTAATTATGGAACCATGAGAGAAAAAAAACTGTTCTTCTCTAGGGACGAACGAAACATCCATTTTCCACATTTCGTGAAAAGTTAAGTACTGCTCATCAAATGGGTGTCTTATTGATGCTAATATGTCGATCGTTTTCTTGAAAGATTTTTCAATGTATGATGGAACCAGGGCTGTAGAGTCGGAGAAAAAATTTCCGACTACGACTCCTCACAATTATTAGCACCGTCTCCGACTTCTGCGGAAAAAAATAATTCGAAAGCAGGTTTTTCATTAGGATTTTTTACTTGTCACATTCCACAACCACAGCTTTCGCTCATGAATTAACAACATACATTAAGATGAAGAATTTCTTTTTTCATGATTCACTTCTGTTGTGCTTCTATTATGATTTCGCAGATACAATCACTCGTTTGTATTGTATAAATGTCATAACGCATTACAACAAGACCCAAATTTTATTCAGTTGTTGTATGTCTGCAGTGGGTTAAGAAGTGGTGACAGAATGCAGGTTTAATAATCTCTATGTCTCTGGTTCGAATCTCGATGTTGTTTTTTTTTGTTTTATTTTCGACTGGGTGCAGGTGTGAAAATGGAAAACTTTCTCCTAATTGATTGGTCTCATTTCACTGACATTGTCCGTAAACTGAACTTGTTACCGACCAATGACGCAACAGGGAGGGCAGTTCAATTTTTGTTTAATTAAATATAGTAATTGTTGAAAAATAGTCTTAATAATAATAAGTAAATTTGTTTTGTTTCTTGTTGGCAGGTTCCTGAATTATATTGTCGTTAAATGTAAATTCTTGTGTATGAATTCTGTATTGTACTAACTAACATTAGCTTTAAGTGTATAAATGTACTAACCTCATTATTGTAATTTGTAACGATCGTCAGCCCCCTTGAACAAAATCGGCGGGCAAAAGATAATTAATTGATGGTGTTCCGGAAGTGGGAGAGATAGTGAGAGAGGAAGGAATGCGATAGAGGAATATTTGGGAGATGATGGATTGAGAGAGGAGAATAGACGGAAAAAGGAAGATGGATCCAGGTTTCGTGGAGGGAAATGAAAAAGGCCTTTGCCACTTTTAGCTGGAGTCTGGAAACGACGAACTTCTATGTATACGAAGTTAGTACAGTTACCATTAAAAAGTATTCTGTGAAAAGGGGAGTGTAATACTCCTGGGTGTGCGAAAAAAACAGGGACGTTCCGGTTCACGCCACGCTGTTTCCAAGCGTGCCCCCGGATTACGAACCTCCAGCCACCCATGTACAACATAAGTGCTGCAGTGATACCGAATTCTGTCACGGATCCGAAAATTGGCAAGCGACCTAACAAGTGGAAGCGCATTTTAATCCACGAAGAAGGTACGTGCTACAGTCCCTCCTCTCTCTCCGTTACACCAACCACGTGTCATCGAAGGGCCCCAACGGTCGACGAACGGCGCCGGAACGAAGAAATCGTGTCAAATAAATTGTAAATTGTAAAACAATTATTAGTTTTTTCTACAGAGCTTTACATTTCGAACCAGCGCTATTGGACTTCTCTCTTGGTTGCGACAGTGTCGTCCGCGGTTCAGGGAGTCCCCCGTAGTTCGGAAGCCGACCCTGATATAAATTAGATAGAGGTGAGCTAAGCTGGGCGGTTATGGAGTAATCCATAACTTTCAAACTATGAAATTAACTGTTCTTGCAGTCACCATAATGTTAGACAATCTGACGCTACCCGTAGGTCCCGGAAAAATCATGATTTTTATAGGCAGCCATCTTTTGCGCAGCCTTTAAATTATATCCTCCCAGATCATATTAGTTTTCTGTTTTGTTCTTTTCTATTGAATACCTTTTTATTATATAGACTTTGAATTCAAAAAGCTTCTTCAGAGTGATATTACACTCTGAAACGTATTCTTTCATTGATAACTTCGTGAAATACATACTATTCGTACATACAGATCATATGAATGGTAATGTTGTTCCTCAAACTTAATTTCGTTCTTATTTCTCAAATTCGTCAGATATTCTGGTTTCATGAAATTATCTAGCCCTATTTTGAAAAGCCTCGAAACATTTGTGCGCAGCGAAAATAATTCGGGATTTGTCGATTTGCAACGATCATAAATATTGATGAAAGGTTAGATACAGCTTTGTATCAGGAGAATTTAATTTTATGTATGCATCAAACATGTGCGGACCGTTCTCATTTTCAACTGAGAAAATTTGACTGAGATCCTAGTATATTTTACACGGATAGTTTTCATTCTGATAAAGTAAAATGTACAGGAATCAGGATCAGTTCTGAAAAATTTAGTGTTTGTCAGGATATCAGGCATCTCGGAACAAGATAGTAACACACAAAATTGTCATCAAGGTTTTTCTATCATGGAATAAAATTTTGTTCATTGAGCAAGTATTTCGATTTTATTGGGCACATTGACTAGGAGTAGCAAAAATTTTACGGTCTCCGTCTCTGACTCCTAATACAATGAAATTCCTTCTGACTCCAACTCCATAGCCTTGAATGGAACATCATCATGAAGAAATATCTTTCAGTTTTGCCTTTTTTTTATTCATGCAGAGTTCGACAAAAACTTGATCTTTTTTGCCTGATAACGTCCAGTATTAAAAACTGTTCTACTAGGCCATGTAGTAGAAGTTGGCAGCTCACCTGTACCTTTTGGCAGAGTTTCAAGACTTTTTTTTTTTTTTTTTATCCAAAATATATATTTTATTAAGGCTCATATGGCGTCAGCCTAACGGGGCCGGGAGTTCAATATTTTGACAATGTTTGCTTAGACTATGTTAGTAATATGTAACCGATTACTCGCGGTTGACTCGAGGTTAGTATTACAAGTGTTCTCATAATTGGTATGTCGCAGTCTTCGATGCTCTGTACGTGTGCCCGACACGGGATACTTCCTATTGGGATGCAGCTGACCATTAATCAGCAACGCCCCCCTAGTCTGTACCCCATATCTAGCGTGGTGCGTCTTTCTCGACTCGAGGAATCCAGGATAGAATGGTCACTAGCCGGCGCAATCATCAGCTCGTGTAGAGTTGTCATGAGCGGTACAACCTTTGGCTCTTGTTGAATAATCAGTGGACTGCACAACCTTTGGCCCGTGTATCTGTAAAGAGTGTGTGTATGTATTGCCGCGACTAAGTAAAAGTTTATCGATTGGATAGGATATGAAACGGGGACACAACGAAGGAAACATCATTAAACGTTGACATCAGCGTTTCTGAGGAACAGGTATAGATGAAGCAGAAGATCAGGATCACGGCTACCTAAGATATCCCGGACGGGGATATCCGATTGTCTGCCTTGTGCTCTCAGTGCTCTAGAGAGCTGAGAGCGAGCAGTATGGAACCGGATACACGACCAGACAACATGCTCGATGTCGTGGTAGCCATCGCCACAATCACAAAGATTGTTTGCTGCGAGCCCAATGCGATAGAGATGCGCGTTTAGGTTGTAGTGATTGGACATAAGCCGAGATATCACGCGAATGAAATCACGACCTACATTCAATCCCTTGAACCATGCACTCGTCGAGACATTAGGGATAATCGTGTGTAACCAACGACCGAACTCATCACCACTCCACATGCGCTGCCAACTTACGAGCGTATACTGACGAGGAATGTGGAAAAATTCATTATAAGCAATTTGCCTTTCAAAAAGAGTGCCTTCTAAAGCGCCCACCTTAGCTAGCGAGTCCGCCTTCTCATTCCCCGGAATCGAGCAATGAGAGGGAACCCATGCTAAGGTAATCTTAAATAATTTTTCAACCAAAACACTCAATAGTTGTCTTATTTTTGTTAGGAAATAAGATGAGCGTTTATCAACTTTCATTGAGCGGATTGCCTCTATTGAGCTGAGACTGTCCGAAAAAATAAAATAGTGGTCGATGGGCAATGTTTCAATGATCCCTAATGCGTAATATATCGCACCCAGTTCAGCGACATACACGGAACAAGGATCTTTGAGTTTGAAAGAGGCACTGGAATTTTCATTGAAGATGCCAAAGCCAGTGGACCCGTTTATGAATGAACCGTCAGTAAAGAACATTTTATCAGATCTAACTTTCCCATATTCTGCCGAAAATATCGACGGAATAGAATCGGAGCGTAGGTGATCTGGGATTCCATGGATTTTTTGTCGCATGGACAGATCAAAAGTGACAGAGGAATTGCAAAAGTATGGGAAGCAAAATTGGTTGGAGATGCCCGGAGAAGGGTGCACTTCATGGGTAAGGAACTCATGGTACAAAGACATAAAACTTGACTGAGGAGTCAGTTGGAGTAGATTTTCGAAGTTATCAATTACCAATGGATTCATGATCTTGCAACGGATGAGAAATCTGTAGGATAATTCTGTGAACCGAAGAGTAAGCGGGGGTACTCCTGCCAAAACTTCGAGACTCATCGTATGTGTCGAATGCAAACACCCCATGGCTATACGCAAGCAACGATATTGTATCCTCTCCAGCTTGAGAATATGAATCCTGGCAGCTGATCGGAAGCAAAAATGCCATATTCTAACACTGACAATATCGTTGTTTTGTACAACTGAATGAGGTCTCCTGGATGGGCACCCCACCATGTTCCGGTTATTGTTTGGAGAAAATTGATTCTTTGCTGGCATTTCTGTTTCAAATACGCAATGTGTCTCCCCCAGGTACATTTAGAATCAAAATATACACCCAGGTATTTGAAAAACATAGAGTGCTTGATCGTTTTGCCGGATAGGTGAAGCTGGAATTGGGCGGGTTCGTGCTTCCTAGAAAAAACGACCATTTCAGTTTTCTCCGTAGAGAATTCGATACCCAGCTTGAGGGCCCACTTATTTCAAGACTTATTGAATAAGAATGACCGTTATTTGGTTGTCGACGAATTCCTTCTCCAAATTTAACACCTTTCGCGCTTTCAGAAGTTTTTCGGAACAATTCCCGTTTCAGAGAGAACGATGGGAACAATTTATGGGGCCACCCTTAGCCCCTACAGATCGTTGAGTTCCTCGGCTAATGGTCACTACTTTTGCGACCGTGGATTTGCTCCAGATTTTGGTCCAGACGTTTTTTTTACAATTTTTTTTGTATCTTTGCGCTAAGAATTCTGGTAATAATGAGCAAGTATTCTCTTAGACCCGCAGATGCTCATATGAATAGAATTAGGTATACCCATTCCATTTACATAGAATGTACAGTGCTCATAAATTTCAAATGTTTTATGTTCATGTGAGAAGCTTGATCAACACTGGGATCCAGATTATTTGAGTGAAACCAACACATAAAGCTCGATTCACGATAAATCTGAATTATTTTACCGCGTCTGAAATTCGACGTGGTCATTGGTTTGGGATAATTCCAACAAAAAAATTGCTTGGAGTATCCATCCGCGAGAAAGCTGTCTTGTTTCGTACCAGCTGTTTTTTTAACGTTTAAAACAGATTTTGGGCCTGCTTATCTGATTGATAGTTATTTGCCTCACAAACACGAATGTTGCCACCAGATGTCGATACTGTCATCTTTGACTTTGTCATCACGGATATGACATATTCTAAAAACGATGGACTTATTATAAAGGTGTATCAACAATCATTGCCCTTTTCAATAAACATAACTCGAAAGTTACGATTTTGAGCAATTATAATTTTTTAATATTAAAATCAATTTTAGAGTAAGATTCTTTAACATTACATTTGAAACGTTATTTTTCCTAAATAGTTCTTCTATTTAGATAAATCGACCTGTTCAAACCTTTGTAGGGGTTATTTATATTATTTAGCACAATATTTTCTTAGACCGATGACATATTCAAACGCGATGCGATACGGATTTCAATGCGGCGAATCTGTTTGTGAAGTGTTTTGCCGCATGTGAACGCAAGTGATGGTTGCCAGATGATTTTCATAAATATCTTCATAATCGAACTTGAGGGGCTTAGAATGCAAGTGGTGTAAGTGACTTGATCGATTTTATTTTAGTCTTATCAATGCCCTAGACTAATGGAGGAGAGGTGTGATAACTGCTAACTGCTACTTGCTTAATTATTTTCTAGCTTTTAGTACATTATTATGTTTAATTACAATTAAACCGCCTAACTTAAAAAGTTTTTTTTTACTTATTTTATTCTCTAGTTTTTAGTACATTATCTGTTGAATTGAAGTCGTAGTGTCACCCAGAAACCGATCTTCAGCTTAAAACAACGTATGACCCAGAAAATATTTGATTTTGTACTGTCTGACACCATAATTAGAGAAAAACCACAAGAGAAGCGTCTATTTGTCAATATGTGTAGAGAGATAGACGTTTCTCTTGGTTTTTTTTTAAATTGTTTTTTTAAAATTTTTATAGAGACTGCCCAATTTGGCATGTTTTTTTAATTATGAGGGACTTCAACCCGAATATCAATCGCCATTAGAGAGGTGGTGTGTGTTGATTTTGTTGTATTTTCGTTAGTTGGATATGCTGCCGGGCTAATCTAGTTCTAGTCGTGTTGTACGCGACAGCTGGTTCCTCGTCTAGTTCACCAACTGATTGAAGCGGACAGATGAATATGGGCACTCCCACCGGTCCCGTCCTGATAGATTGTCGGTTTGTTTGTCACCACCTGTTGACTGGGGGAAGGTAGAGAATCTATAAGTATTATAAATCAGGTTTGGATGGCGCCAGCAGTGCAAGCGTTAGCCCGAATAGGGTCAACGGTTTGGAAAGCTTATTTGACATATTTCCTGATGTTGCGTTCGAGTGGCTCTCGAATTAGAAATGGTATGGTTTTGAAGTAGCGAACATTTTTCGAGCAATCGAGGACCTGTCAGAGTCATTGGCTGATTGCCTGGGGATCCATTGTTTGGAGGTTTTAAGTGTTGCACCAGAGCACTTACTGGAGACAATTAATTTTCCCGGAGGCACTCGTTCATATTCGAGCCATTGTTCTTCGATAAAGCTTCACGTCAGAATGTGTTTCAAATTAACGAATGAGGTAGTCAAGTCCACTGTATCGTCCGGCAGCTGATATTTATTGCCAATTATATGTCCACTTCATTCGAACCTATCTTCTCAACTATCAATTGAGAAGTCAGTTGAATCCCGAACATGTGATATATATTTGAGTACTCGTTTTCAATATAATTAAAAATCCATCTCTGTTGATACGTGTATACGAACAGGTGTGTCGCTGACATTAACGAATGTATTGGGTCCCCGTGTCAGACGCACTTGCTGCTTGAAGTTGTACGGTAAATTGAATTTAAAATTACAAAAGTTCTGCAAAGCTCATTTCAGTTTAGGCAATGTAACAGCACAACCTATTAAAAAAAAGATGCGGCGTGTTCCGGTTGAGGGGAAAAATCCTATTTCTCATTCTCATGGCCGATTGTCGGTAGCCACAGCACACGCACACACACTCACAAAAAACTTATTTCATCTCACTTAAGACAAATGGTTTCTTTCAATGATTAATGTTGTTTTTTGCGAAGTGATTCGCAATATGAAAACGGAACCCTTCGCACAATTCGCATATACTGGTCACTGGAAGAGCGAAACTTTTGATACATGGTCCCCGAGTAGTCTCACTGTTGTTTTTCTGTGTGCCCATCTTCCCTTCCCACCGGTGCTGGGGTTTAATGGATGTTGGAAATACGCTACAAGTAACTATCTATCAGAGGTTCAGCAGCTGCGAGAGAATTAACTTTCAGTCGGCTGGTGTACCAACTGGAGAATGGGCTCTATTTGGCAGACATGTGAGGGTCGATATAGTGTATGTGTGTATCGTTTTAGACCAAGGCTTACATCATACTGACGCTTCTTTCTCCATCTGATAGCGGTGGTTAAGCTTTCAAAATCATATTTTTTGCTTATTTTTTGCAACCGTTGATGTTCCTGAGCTTGACGACCATAATTATAGTTATACCTACCTACTGAATGGTTGCATCGTAGCAGTCTGATATACGGCTTGTACTCACATTTGACAATCTGAGAGGGTTTTAGTCGCAAGAAAATGATTGACAAATTCAAGCTAGGTTCGGGTTTAATCCGATACATACGTGGTGTCCCTCCGGTACCATCAAAACCCAAATTCAAGTATATCAAACCATCGACTGCGACCTCGGCGACTGAACATCAACTGACAACGCCTCCAAAGGATCACTACGCTGTTCTGGGGGTGAACCGATCTGCAAGTTATCGTGAAATCAAGCAAGCCTATTACAAAATGGCGAAAGCATTCCATCCGGACACTCAGCGCACGGGTGTCGGGAGTCGAGCGCTTATAGACGAGGCTAAATTCAAAGAAATAACCGAAGCCTATGAGGCTCTCATGAATGAGCACAAAAAAGGCGACAGTGTGATCGCACTCAATCCGGAAATGTACAAGTAGGTGACCTAAATGTGAGATTTTCAACTATCAAACATGCATTGTTTCCACAGGATTGTTACCCGCGACCGTCGTCAGTCTATGGTCTCAAGCTGGAACGCAGTGAACGAGCTGAATTACGAGGACGTCATCCTCAGCATTCCGTTCAAGGAAGCTGCTGAAGGAGGCAGACGCGAAGTCAAACTTCCCATCGGAACGAGATGTGACCAGTGCTCCGTATGGGGTACCTTTCCACCGGTGGATAAAGAGGGCTGCTGCAAGGTTTGTCAGGGAACTGGCAAGCAAACGCTACACACCGAAAATGGAACACTTTGGATGACCTGCAAGTTTTGCAAAGGAGCAAGAAACACGCCTCACAAGGTGGTGTGTCCCAAGTGTCACGGCAGAGGAATTATTATCAAAACACATCCAGTGATGATATGTATACCGAAAGGGTCCAAAAACAAAGATGTTATCAGTGCCAGGATTTCAGGCCACCAACGGTCGGTTAATATTATTTTGAACATACAAGACATCGATCGTTTCCAGATGGAGGGACTGAATGTTCACACAACAGAGGAGATCTCGTTCACACAAGCCGTACTGGGTGCGAATATTTCCATCAAAGGAATAAATGGAATTTACAATGTTCACATACCACCTGGGACACAACCTGGCAGTGAAATTCGTATTCCGGGCAAGGGCGTGTGGGATGCTGTAACGCAACAACGAGGTCAGCACATACTCAAGATAAAAATTCGCATTCCAACCTTGGAAACGACCCGCCAAAGACATTTGCTGAAAGAGTTGGAAGCGACATTTGAGAACATCAAAAATGCTTGAACCTTTAGGAACGTCATGTTGTTTATTTTTTTCAAAATTGGCACTATAATGAAACTTTGGAACAGATATAAAATTGTCCTTCTGAATTCAGGTAATGCATTTTTCAATATTTTTGACCGAATGAATTTTTATGATCACCAATACTTAAGCAGAGATAACTCTTACGATTGAAATTTGAAAAAAAAAAAACATAAGTGTGCAATGTATAATATAAATATTTGATGTTTCTAATCGTTGTGTGTGTTCAAAACACTCCACAAAGGAATTGAAGAATACTTGTAAAGTTACATTAGATTTTGTTTTCTTTTATTTTGATGGAATATTTTTGAAATATTAGGTGGTCAATTATGACGTTTAACGTTTTTCGGTAAACAAAAATCGTGAAAAATGCCCAATTTCAAACGCTTATTGCTTAGTCTTTTTTTGATATTCACGATATTTTTTGCACAATCGATTTCGGCATTCCGTAACAATTCGACCACAATGAATAAAATAATATTATTCTTGAGATCAACTATCAAACATTTCAAAAATCCCAAATATTATCCCAATGGAAATCTCGCGTTCTGACTGTTCGATTCGCAAAAGAAATCTTTGCTCTAACATCCAGTGCATCTGCACTCTGTAGAAATAAGAATACGGGACTATCACATGTTTCTGAAGGCCGAGAGTTTATTTTATCTTTTTGTTGTCTTTTTGTTGATTCTAGATACTTCAAACTCGTAGAATCCATTCGCCTCTAGTTTTACATTTTGCGAATTTAAACCAGTAGTTTGTAATTTTGATACGACTGTCAGTGGTCTTCATGTCAATTTTGAGCGCGATCTGTCATTTTGTTGTTTACAGCGTCATTAAGAACAAGTGAACTTTTTCTGCTGGATAATTTTTGATATCATATCGTTCATTCGGGATTCCTCCCGGAGGGCCATGCAATCAATAAAAAGATTTACCTCGGCGTTATGAGGCGTTTGAGAGAGGAAATCCGTCGCAAACGGTCATATTTTGGGTAGTATAACACTAGGATTTTGCACCACGATAATTCACCAGCTCATCGATCGATCATTTTGAAATGGATTTCAAATTTATGTTCAAATGGACTAAAAATGGCACGAATGTTATTGAACAAGCGCCGTTCTCCCCAGATTATGGTCCCGTGTTACTTGTTTCTATTTCCGAGACCCAAATTACCACTTCGTGGGGCCCGTTTTGACAGCATTGGAGCCATTCCTGAATACTGCTATAAAAACTATTTCGATGACTGGATTCTTCGTTGGAAAAAGTGTATTGCTTCATAAGGAGTCTATTTATAATAATATAAATTTATATGACAAGTAAAGTAGTAATAAGTAATTCAAAAACATAAATTCCCGGTATATATTCGACAGGATGTAATTTTCCAAATTGGCTATTCTGAACTTCTATCATGTGAAACATCAACATCAGGACTAATGATACAATCAAGCGATGGCGACTCTTCCACTGAATCGAGAGAATCTCGTATAGATTAGTGCAAATCTCTAGGTGTTCAGTTCCTGCAATGAAGCGAAATATGCATCGCAAGCCCCACCCCGTGTAATGTGCCAGTCAAACTGCATAGAAGGTGTGGTCCGGCAGCGAAGAGCAGTCACACTTATCGTTTGATGTTTGTAGAGTCAATCGATTGTCGCCTGATGATGCGTGAGACCGAATGGTTGATATAATTCATCGGAAATTGACACTTCACTGCTCAACACTAGAAGTGTGAGCTGCTTGAAGCGTCGTGGGAAGTATTGGGGTTTATGATATGTAGAATGCAAATGTCACAGCCTAATTGAAATTTGCAAAACGTCTAGTATAAGTGTGAATGTAACACTAGCTGGTACCATATTGCTGGAAGATGCTTCATAGCTGAAGATCAATCAATTTATCAAAAATTAAAATCAATCACCACCAATGTTTGTTTGCGCATCGATCCTCCGATTTGAGCTGACTTTTTTTGTGTTAGTCTGCGCCAGTTCCGTTTCCACGGAAGAAAAATCAACATTGTATGCCACGCCTATCGGAAGCCATCAGCGAAGAAAAAAAAACGACAACAACAATCGTACTCGCTATAGAAGCGAGTACTTCTTAATAATTACAAAAAAGTCAAAGCCTTTGTTAAGGCTATCCGATCGAACGAATCAACCCGCACTCGAACACGATCAGCCGACGAGAGCTCTTCACATTCAGCCATCTAATTTATAGCTTGCAAGATCCCGAAAAAAGGTCAGGTGGTCAATGTTCCCAGACTGAACAACACCCAAGAAATATTGACGAGATAAAAAATTTAAATTTGCGTTGACACATTTATTTTCGTGTTCAATTAGTATGAAGAGATAATGTCAATGGAGAAATGGATGGCATTACATCACCATGCTTCTACCATCATCTCTGGATTGTACCATTGGTGAAGTGGACAAACAGTACCTACTAATCAAACTCTTAAGGACCACGCAATTATGAAAAGGTTTGGTAATCTAGTTTTTCAAATAAACCCAACATCAGTGTGAAACAAATAGCCTCACGTAATCCTACGTCAACTATGCGATCATGTCTCAGATAAAACTCATCTTCAGTTTTTTTTTTTACAAAAAAGCATTCTTTTGAAACCCTAAACTTACTGTTATTCTATTCAAAGTATGCTTCATCGGAAGGCATAACATTGGTCCATCTTTCAGATAATGTACTGATTGCACACTGGTAGAAGTTTGGCTGCTTTGAAGCGATTCAGTTGTGAAGCCTTTTTTGATTTCTTCATAATATCGGAACCGCTCTTGGAAGGGGCCCACGCCAAGGATCGGGATACCATCAAACTGAGAGAACAATTACCAGGGAATATGATGTAGAACCTCCTAGTTCACTATTTCCTGATAATTCTTGACATATTCATGAGCATGTGGGCTTCCACTGTCATGCTGTGAAGTTATCTTGACATATTAATTTATTCATTCGTGTAGTTTTTGACGTAGGACTACGTCTTTCATTAAGGGTGCCAAATCAGCAAACAGATCACGTTTTCATGAAATAAAGTTAACGTTAACAAACTATTTTAGCTGCGAACGGATTTTGACGATTTGCATACCAATCGAATAGGAAATTCTCTAAGATTTGTTTTATATGCTATACATTACAATCCCATAGTCTGAAAATGGTTTAATATGATTCAAGTTTGAAGCATTCCCATTTTCCCATACATTTGTTCTGTCCATTTGTGTGCTTCCCTAACCGTGTTTCCAATAACGAGCAACTTAGGCAACCGCGAGAATATAAACAACGAAGGGCTCCACCCTTGCACAGTAAGTACGCAGTCGTTAGCGTATAAATGTTGCATATCCTCCAAGGAAAATTTTCAGGATTTTGTTTGGTGATCTCGAAAGCAGACACGGTTTGCTGACGAGCTTCGGACAAGGATGAAGTGTCTTCCAGGTCGAAGCTTGTCAGGTCGAGAAGGAGTTTGAAGTAGTTTTCTCCACAAGGGCCCTTCTCAGGCCTAGAGACGAATGAACTTTAAAGTTTAAAGTCTTTATACAGCGCGGACTCGATTATATACAGTCTTCGATTTCTTTTCACTGTATATATTCGAATCCAGTGTATAATCGAGTCAAACATATTTATACACATATTTTTCGTATTTTAATTATAAAAGAAGAATTGAATTTTTGATTCATCCCCTCAAAGTCATAAAATACCTTCCTCATATAAAAAAATTATAGGAGGTTGTGTCCAAGATACGACCGCATTGTGACGTAGAACTACGCTGTTATTTTTTATAAGTCGCTTGTTTTTACCTTTGGATATTATTCTATAATGCTGTGAAATTTTAGAAACAACTGCTTAGTAGAATTATCTCTGGAACGGTTTTTTCATTGTAGAATCAGTTGAAGATAATTGATTGATGATTCATTCTTGCCCTGGCAAAACAATACACTAGCTGATCGCAATTTATTTCATGTCAATGCATTGAAAATTTACCTCGAATGCTATTCCGGTGGCCTTTTTCGCAATTGACATAGACTCGGCTACAGTCGATTATATACATGTTGCACCAGCACCATTATTCCACATCTTATAACTACATCAATATATCTTTGGCACCGCATGGAAACAACAACTTTTCAACAATGACAACCGTTGCAAGTATCAAATATCATGCTACATGTTATTTAGTATTGCCTCAAAGGAATCGCACCTCTAGGCATCGTTCGTACAACGTGAACCAAGCGCCAAACAAGCGTTCGTAATAGCATGCATACAGAGCCATAAATTGGTGGCTTGAAACTACCAGAAACATAAACACTTCTCACCATTTTGCGCTATTCTCAAAAGAAACGCTTCTGTTTATATTACTGGCCTTGAGAAAAGTTGTATTACTTTCTCATGCTTGAGAGAAGCGCAGCTGTCACCCTTAGTGGAGGAAGTTTTGTTACTGTCAAGCGAAACCTAATCACATACAACATTCCAGAACGACATTTACTTTCTTGGTGTCTAAACAAGCGATATAAACTCTTTTCGTTAATAACAACTTCGAAAATAGTAGCAATGCTTCATTATGATCAATATTAGCGCAAATGCAATCCTAGTTGAAGGCAGTTTTGCGACTGGCACGCGAATCCAAATAACTTATAACATTCCAGTAAGACATTCAAGATGCTTGGTATTCTCCAAATAATTTTTTTGGTACACAACCTTAACACCTGCTTCGCCATAACGTCAGTTTAATGCATTGATGTATTCTCAAAGGCACCAACGAAGCCCTTATGATGACGGAAAACAAACAATGTTAACTGCTTGGAAAAAGACTGAATAATGCGACACAGCTTGTACTCTGATGTAACACCCATCGATGCGAATTCGCTGATGAGTTTGTCAAGAGCGACCGCCTTCGCCACCAGCGGGGGGAGCTTGATTTTGGTTGCTGCCTGGGTAACTGCGTTTAAATTTTCGACCGACGCGCCGAAATCGCCATCGCGTGCATCATTAGATGACGCTTGTCTCGAAATTTTATTGCCCCTGGCAATGCGTTTGTTTTTTGCAGGGCTCGAGCCTGCCTTCCTCTTCTTCTTGCTCATCACACACTACGCGAAGCGTCCAATTTATGACGCGGAAAGAAAAACACACGATACGAATAACGCAAAAAACGAACAGAAAAAATCACACGACGATATCCAAGTTGGATTACCACTGGTGGGGTCTAATCTTAGATCAAAGCGCAGCGAAAGCAAGGTGATCTGGATTGCTCAACAGTCCGATGCCGAATGGAAGTTTGCCTCAGCGAGATTCACTGTTTGTACTCTAGGCAAGTATTCCCCTTTATTCTTCTACTTTTCCTTTGTTCACGGTGACTTTAAATCCTACGATTTCCCCTCCGTTGGTCGTCGATAAGTTGCTCGTTATTGACAGTTCTGTTCGGGAAAGCACACAAATGGACAGAACAAATGTAGAGGAAAATAGAAACGCTTAAAGTTTTCATGAATTTTAAACATTTACAAACCAGGGTATTCTAATGTATAACATATCAAACAAATCTTACGGTATTTCCGATTCGTTTAGTATGTAAATCGCCAAAATCCGTTCACGGCAAAAATAGTTATTAACGTTAACTTTATTTCATAAAAACGTGACCTGCTTTCTGATTTGGCACCCTTAATGAAAGACGTAGTTCTACGTCAAAAATTCTAATTATTCCAGAATGTGATAAAGGATCATGTTTGATGATAAAAATCCTTATACGCATATGTTCGAATACCAATACTGACAGTGTTGCGACAGCAGTGAAAGGCAACGCACTGATTTTTGTAACGAATATTTATTTACTGTTTCAAACTGCAAGTTAGTTAAGCATTAGTTTTAGTTTAGCTTTATAATTTCATTTGCTTACATTTTCAGTGGTCCTTCAATAGGTTGGCCTTTCAATTTACCGTCGAACTTCAGGTTAGATTTAGATCCTAAGTTGTGTGTAGGTTCAGTAGTACAATTAAGCTCTAGATTAAGCTATTGGTTTAAGTAATTTTACCTTTTCTAGTTCGTAAGTAGATCTAGAACTAGATAATAAGCTTGAAATCCAATTTCACGTAATTTTCAAATTGATTTAAATAAATTTACAAAACTATTTCACCGCACATGAGATATGTTTTCTATTGTTTTGTGTATACATTTCTTTTCTATAGCCCCAATTCATCACAACATCGCAGCTGACAGTTTATCGTTCAAGCGGTGGAACCGGTAGAGACAGGGTGGCCAGCTCGACGGTACCGTTGTCAACATCCTCCCCCCGGTGCTTCCCACCGTCTCCTGGGACAGCACGAGCATCCACGTCGAGCACGGCGAGTTTTGATGTCGGCCGCCTGAAGATTCCCTGTTGCGTTCGCACTAAGGCTTGCCGAATCTTGCCGTCACAGCCTTGGAAGACCTGGGTCACTTTGCCTCGGGCCCATTCGTTGCGCTTTCCTCCGTCTGCAACCAGCACTAGATCGCCGACCTGCAAAGGTTTGGTTTCGGCGAACCATTTTGGTTGCCTACGGATGACCGGTAGATATTCGATCAGAAAACGCTGCCAGAACTTGTCCAGTTGCCGTTGAATTCCACCCCAGGTTTCCCGCAAATTATTTTGGGATTCGCTAATCCCCACACCAGTCTGCTTCGCTCCACTAGAATTTCCCAAAAGGAAGTGATTGGGTGTTAAAGCTTCTGACTCCTCGGAGTCAAGGGGTAAGTATGTCAGAGGCCTCGAATTAACCGTTCTCTCCGCTTCTACAACCAGCGTTAAAAGTTCTTCATCGTTTAATTTCCCCTCCATGTATGCATCCTTCATAGCCGACTTGACAGACCGTACCAACCTTTCCCAAGCGCCCCCCATGTGTGGAGCCCCGGGAGGTATGAAACTCCACTTCGTCGTTGTGCTGGTGAATGTCACAGACAACTCTTTGTCGATCTGCTCACGAAGTATACGTTCCGCACCTTGGAAGTTCGTACCGTTGTCGCTAAAAATTTCCATTGGCGACCCTCGACGACCGACGAATCGTCGTACGCAGGAGATACAGGAAGCCGTTGACAGACTATAGGCAACTTCAAGATGAACAGCCCGAACGGTGAGACACGTAAAGAGGGCGATCCATCTCTTCACGTTCGATCTTCCAACTTTCGTCAGGAACGGGCCAAAATAATCCAGGCCTACGTAGGTGAACGGACGGTAATGCATCGCTAGGCGGGCTGGAGGAAGTGCCGCCATCGGTGGATTGCTGGGACGTGCCTTGCGGATCTTGCACAGCTGACACTTATAGACCACTGACTTAACAAGCTGACGTAGACTCGAGATGGTAAAGCGCTGGCGCAGTTCGTTAACGACGGTTTCGTTGTTCGCATGTCGATAGCGACGATGATAATCTTCCACCAGAAGTCTCACTGCTCGGTGCTTTGGTGGCAGGATGAATGGAAACCGGGCATCGAATTCCAATTCTTTTGCCGCAGCTACACGACTTTGTTGCCTCAGCAAACCATTTTCATCTACTGCGGGCATTAATTGGTACAGCTTGCTGTTTCGATCAATGGACCCATGACCTTTTTGTTGAGAATCTCCCTGTTCAAGAACCGCCGTTTCGTCTGGATAGCTTTCTCGTTGGACCAGCTTCATTATCGTCCGTTCAGCGTCGAGCAGTTCAGCTTGTGTAAGGGATCCGCACCGCTTCTGTTCCGGTTTAGAGATGTTGAAGAAGAAACGTAGAACGTAAGCCGTAGTGCGTAACATCCTCTTCCAGGTCGAAAATCGTTCGAAATCCAGCACTGGTTCCATCGCGAAATGAAACAACACCGAAGGTCTAGCATCTTCGGTTGTCACCTCCACCGTTCCAGTCATTTGCGGCCATTTCTCCTCGGGAAGTCGCAGGAAATCCGGCCCGTTAAACCATTGGCTATCTGAGTGGAAATAAGGTCCTCGGCCCCACTTGGTAGCTTCATCTGCAGGGTTAAGTTTGGACGGTACCCACCGCCATTCACTGACATCCGTGATCTCCAATATCTCGCCTACCCGATGAGCTACGAAGGGTTTGTAGCGTCGCGGGTCCGACCGTATCCAAGATCTTGCTGTCGAAGAGTCTGTCCAAAGGAATCTCTTGGAGAACACAACCGGATGATTGTCTTGCACGAATTTAAGAAGATGCGCCCCAAGGACGCATGCTTGCAGCTCGAGCCTCGGGATGGACATCGGTTTTAGCGGAGCTACCTTGGATTTTCCGGAAACTAACACACAGTCGCCTACGGTCGTTCGGATATAAGCTGCACACGAATAAGCAATCTCACTTGCATCGACAAATACGTGAAGCTGAGCATCCTCATACGTGTCTTCTGTGGCTCGGGGAAAATAACATCTGGGTATTCTCAATGTTGAAATGAACTCTATCATCCTTGTCCAGCGGTTCCAGTTTTCGAACACTTCATCGCTTACTGTTTCATCCCACTGCGTTCCAGCTCGCCACAATTCTTGGATAAGCGATAAGCACCTTTCCATGGATTATAAACGGCGCAAGTAATCCCAGGGGATCGAACAACGACATTACGCACCGTAGTACCTGACGTTTCGTCGGCCGGGTGTCATGGTGCAGAAGGTTCGTAACTTCATCGCTCATACGGGTGGAGAAGCTCAATTCGTCAGAGCTTGAGGTCCACAGCATTCCAAGCACGCGATCCACTTGTTCGCCGCAATCTAGGTTAAGGTTCTTGCTGTCTATTACCGCTGGTTCTCCGAGTTCCGTTAGGACCCTTTCACTGTTTGATCTCCAGTTTCGTAGATGGAATCCTCCGTTGTGATGAATCAGCCGTACTTCTGCCGAAACCTTCACCGCTTGCGTTTCGGTGCCGAAACTGTCGAGGTAATCGTCGACATAGTGGCTCTTTAAAATTCCTTCGACAGCTCTTGGGTATTGCATGATGTGTTCCTGGGCATTCACGTTTTTGACGTACTGCGCCGAAGCAGGTGAGCACGTAGCACCGAACGTCGCAACGTCCATCAGGTAGATTTGGACCGGCCCATCCGCAGTATCGCTCCACAGAAAGCGTAATGAGTTTTTGTCATCCTGTATTATACCCAATTGGTGGAACATTTGTTCTATGTCTGCACTAACAGCAATATAGTACAGACGAAAGCGGAAAAGTACAGCGGGTAAGAGGGTAAGCTGGTCCGGTCCTTTCAGCAGTACACTGTTCAGTGATACACCGGAGGCCTTCGCCGCTGCATCCCAGATGAGTCGCACCTTTCCAGGTTTGTTTGGGTTCGTAACTGCTCCCAATGGTAAAAACCAAGCTTTCCTGGGGTTCGCATTCTCCAATTCGGCCGGCGTCGCTCTATGTGCATAACCCTTTTCTACGTACTCTTTTATTTGACGACTGATATTCTCACGTAGAGCTGGGTTGCGGTCCATCCTTCGTTGTAGACACTGATGCCTTTGCAATGCCATACCGTAGCTGTCAGGTAACTCTATTTCTTCTTCCGTCCACAGTAAACCTGTTTCGTAGTGTCGGCCGATACGCTTCGTCGTTTTTTCCAGCATTTCTTGAGCTCGCTGTTCTTCCGCGCTGAGACAGTCCCCAAGCTGCCTTACTCCACTCTCCTCCACAGCAAAGAACTGTTTAACAGCTTCATGTAGCTCGTCGTCCCTGTTGCAGCCGCAGATATGGAAGCTGAATCCTTCGTTGACCTGCGAACCTTGACGTCCGTAGACACACCATCCTAATCGCGTTTTGGCAGCGATCGGTCCGGATCCATCTCCCTCTCTCGTCTTCAACGGCACTGCCAGCTTCAGGTTGTCTAACCCGATGAGAATTGCTGGTCTAGCGTTATGGTAGCTTTGAATCGGCAACTGCCTCAGGTGAGCAAACCTCTTTGTTGCCCTCTCTACATCGAAGGATTGCATCGGTAAGTCCAAATTCTGTACCGTACGGGCATTCACTAATTGGTAACGACGCTGTGGTTCCAATCCCGAAACAGTAATCGTCACCGTCTTTGAATTCTTCTCTACTCTCGACGTATTTCCGGTCCACCTCAGACAAAGTGGTTGCGAGTCTCCTGCTATGCCAAGCTGCGCTACCAGACCGCCCTCGACCAGGGTTAATGATGACCCCTCGTCCAAAAAAGCAAAGGTGTTGACCTGGCCCGACTTCCCGTACAACGTCACGGGTAAGATCCGGAACAAAACACCGGAATCCTGGGGCCGATGGGTATTGATATTCGCTAATTGCGTTACTGGTGTCGTTGCTTTCCCGTGCAGCAATGGATGGTGTTTGAACTGACAACCGTTTACGTTGCACTTGCTGCTAATACGGCATGCTCTTCTGCCGTGTCCATACAGACAAATTTGACACAAGGTTAGTGCCCTAACCCGTCGCCATCGATCATCGATTGAGAGCGCTCTAAACGCTTGGCACTCGCGAAGCTTGTGACCTTCTTTCTCGCAATGTAAACACCTACTGGTCTTAAGCTGGGTTGTCGTTGTAGTGGCTGTCTCGTCGGCCTTATGTGAATTGACGTACACTTTCGATTTCTCTCTTGCGGTGTTCTTTCGTGGGTCCGATTCATACAGCACTACGCTTGAAGCGTCTTGCATCACCCCAGTCATATAGTCACTGAAGGTTTTCAAATCAACTACAGCACGTCCTCGCTTGTAGCCGGCCCACATCAATTTCTGATCCGCAGGCAACTTTCCGACGAGTTCCTGTAGTAGGGTAGGATTCGCCAAATGCGCTCTCTCGTTAGCTGCTTCAATATGATCGCACAGCTCTTGAACGACCATCCCGTATTCGATAAGAGCCTCAAGCTTATCTCTTCGAGGGGCGGGCATAGCTCTAACTTTCTGCAGCAAAGCGTTGATAAGCAACTCTGGTCGCCCATATCTCATTCGTAGAGTCTCTATCACCTGCGGTACTGCTGCCGGAAATACAAGACGACTTCGAACGCTCTCCAGTGCACGGCCTCTCAGGCATCTTTGGAGCCGAACCATGTTCTCCCCGTGAGTGTAACCGCATGTCGTCGTCGTATACTCAAAATTGGACATAAATATCGGCCATTCGGCTGGATCGCCTGAGAACGTCGGAAGATCGCGCGCCAAAGATTGACGTGATGTAAGTTGTCGTGGAGTAGGTATCGACTCTCCCTCGTCCTGGTTCCAATCTGGTGGTGGTTCTTCCCAAGAGCTCGGAGGATTATTAGTTGAAGGCTGCTGCATCAGAAACTGCTGCGTGGGTGGAGTTTGCGCTTGAAGCGGCTGTAAAGGAGACTGATACGTTGACTGCTGCATCGGTGCAAATTGTGCTTCAGGCTGGATCGTCGACTGCTGCGTTTGCGGGTACTGCGCTGGGGGCGGCTGTATAGGAAGATAGTACAGTGGATGCTGCTGCATCGGAGGTTGCTGTATATGGGATTGTCGCATAGGTAAATCCTGAACTGAATACTGCATCATCGGATGACACTGCACCTGTGGATACTGCGCTGGTGGTTGCTGCACATGTGGATACTGCACTGGAGATCGTTGCACCTGATAAGGTTGCCACGGAGTGGACTGTACCGGAAGCTGCTGCGCTGGAATCTTCTGCACCGAAGCAGGCTGCCTTGGAACCTGCATTACCGGTAGATGCTGAGACGACTGATGCTGCGTTGAATTCTGCGGCATCGGCGGAAATTGCACCCGGAGACACTGCATTTGAGGATTCTGCAGGGAAATTTGCTGAAGTGGAGGTACTAACGACTGAGTGGAAGATTGCTGCGCTAACGATGGCAGCGTAGGTTGCTGCACTGATGGCTGCATCACTGAAGACTGAACCGAAGGCGGAGTCATTGATGGTTGCATCGTAGGCTGCTGCATTGCAAGCTGTTTTTCTGACGACTCTGGTATGGGGGGCAATTGAGTTGATACGAAGGAGGAAGGTGTACATTGACTAGTCTGTTTTTGCAAGATAGTATGATTCTTTATTATATTTGAGTGCGCGTGGGCTAAACGCTGCTGCTCGTTTCGGGAAGTTTGCATAGTTGGACATAGTATTGATTGAGAGATATTGCTTTCTTTCGCTTGATCGGTTTGATTTTCAGAGGCATGACACTTACCAGGTGATACGTTAGGATTAGGGTTAGAAGGTAATACGCTAGGAGACGGCACACCAAGTGATTTTGCGCTCTGTCGCGGCAGTCCGTCTTCGCCAGTTGTACCTTCGGTAGTCAGTCCTCCTGTTGGAGGCATTATTGACAAACGATGTACGGTTGAATGCATCGCTTCCATTGCCATCCGGCACAATTCCAATTGTCGCTGTGAGTCATCTGAGGGACGGTTGGTTCTGACTGCGCTAAACACTGCTCCAATCTGGCTCGCAAGTCACGGACCAGATTCATAGTCTCTCGCCGATCCACGTTATCTTCTATCGTAGGTACTAATAGGTGGCTTAGGTCTTCGGTAGTGTCGAATGTTGGGATGGTTCGATCTCGAAGAGGGGAACTATGGTGAGGGATGTTAACGTCGGACGGCGCAGCTAAGGGAAATTCCTCGGCAATACCTCCTACTGTCGCATCGGAATTCAAATCGGTGGATTGAAGATTATGCTGCTGAATCTCCGAAGCTGCTGGCATTTGATTTCCGCCTGCCGCGCTAGATTGTGGATTCGCGCTATTTTCAATCCAATCGTTCACTCTTCCGATGCTGTCCGCTCGACTCACTCGACTCACTCGACTCCTTCTCTCTTCCTCAGCGGCAATCGAAACTTCCAGTAGTTCCTTTTGCTCCTTCAAGAACTTCTTTTCCAGTCCAATCTCCGCTCGTTGTTTCTCCAACTCCTGGCGTTCCCGCAATCTGGCCATGCTATCCGTTAAGTGCGATGATGACCGACTAGCGACACTGGCTCTCGACGATGCACGGGAGTGAGGTTTACATCGAATGCATATCCATGCACGATCGGCGATCGAATCGGCGACTCCAGCACAGCTGAAGTGCCACCAAGTGTCGCATGCGTCACATTGGACCATATTTTCCGCATCTTCTGGTCTGGTGCATCCAGCACATCCAACTATTGGTCCGGAAATTGATGGGTTGCTCATCATGAAAATTTTGAAATTTGTTGCGACAGCAGTGAAAGGCAACGCACTGATTTTTGTAACGAATATTTATTTACTGTTTCAAACTGCAAGTTAGTTAAGCATTAGTTTTAGTTTAGCTTTATAATTTCATTTGCTTACATTTTCAGTGGTCCTTCAATAGGTTGGCCTTTCAATTTACCGTCGAACTTCAGGTTAGATTTAGATCCTAAGTTGTGTGTAGGTTCAGTAGTACAATTAAGCTCTAGATTAAGCTATTGGTTTAAGTAATTTTACCTTTTCTAGTTCGTAAGTAGATCTAGAACTAGATAATAAGCTTGAAATCCAATTTCACGTAATTTTCAAATTGATTTAAATAAATTTACAAAACTATTTCACCGCACATGAGATATGTTTTCTATTGTTTTGTGTATACATTTCTTTTCTATAGCCCCAATTCATCACAACATCGCAGCTGACAGTTTATCGTTCAAGCGGTGGAACCGGTAGAGACAGGGTGGCCAGCTCGACGGTACCGTTGTCAACAGACAGAGTTTTTGAACTTTTTCTCTGTTACGGCCCTGTTTACCTTAAACTGGCTCTAGTTAAAGAAATACGCTGCGTAGAACAATTCTGTTGCTTCTATTTGAAAGATAAGAACATTTTATACAGGATAGAGTATGAAGCTTCCAAATTAGTGGATTTAGGCAACATTTTAGGAGTGAAAAACTTCAATGTTTGGGGTTTTAAAGGTGTTATTCTTAATTTTATCCAAAAAATACATAATGAACATGGATATTTCCCTGAACAAAATTAATGTTCTCTCATTGCTCTACAAATTGTTCTTTGACACCTAACTTCTATGTTTTTTAGTTTCGCCGCAATATCATTTCAAACAATTCCTGGTGAATCTTCAACTTAAATCTACCAAAATCACGATTTTTACGTCACTGTACTCGTAATAGCCAATTAACTTCCATTTTAACACAGACTCAATTCATTTTCTTTTAAAATAAGTCATATTTGAAATATAAAAAAAATATTTTTTTCGAACTGTATATAATCGAGTCTGACCTGTAATTCAAAAGAAGAAGAAGAAGAAGAAGAAGAAGAAAAAGAAGCAAAATTTTCCCTTCCGTTCAGTGGTAATCGAAGCAACGTCGTTTCCGGCGAGCGTCGAGTGGAAATGATTGTCTTTCTTTCGCGATGCACGGAAGATGGCTATATGTGCGATATCACTAAGCTTCATTAAAGAACATGAGGCACAACATTGATACTTGCAAATATTGCTATTTCGTGTATTGTTCTCGCAAAGGCGAGAGAATCGTCGCTACTAGAATTGCTTCTACGAAGTCAAGGGTTAATGATCTATCCTTTTTACCCTCACCGGAACTAATTTAATAAAGAGTGACTTATTAAATTTATTTTCATTTATGAATAATATCTGAAATAATAAACAAGCAGATTAAATGAAACAAATGCGAACTTCTACGTCCTGAGCGGCCGTGTCTTGGATACAATCCCCTACATTTTTTTATTCAAAGATTTGCTCAAACGCATTAATTGTAGTCGGTACCGTTCACCATTGATAGTTTCTGTAGCTGTTTCTATGTTTTTCATCATCCAAATCAAGATCATTGCTTCTGAATCGTTTAAACCCTGTTTTCAGATGCTTACCGATGGAGTTTCGACAAGCAAACAATGACTATCATATGATCAGTCGCTTGTCGAATGATCTGCTCTGAAAGAATGCCAGTAAACAAATAATATCCATACAGATCTGAAATTAGGAGCAATTTCCAAACCAAAACTTTTTTTATAATTCCCTCATTGATCAGCTTGAATGATTACGAATTCGTACAAATCACTTTTCGAAACGCAACGTCGCTTTGGCAATAAATTTGGAAAGTCGGATGACTTTTTGTATTTTTTTATTATTTTGATGAATCAGCAGTTCCATGTCTGGCGAATAACCCTTTGATTGTAAGATTAATCTGTTTTTTGAAAACATTTTTCCTATAGAGCCGAAAATGTCCCAGATCAGCTCTGAAATGTATTATGTTTTCGGGATAAATTTTCTGTCTCTGTTCGTTTTAATCTTTAAGAGGGAAAAACAGGAAAACAATTTAGAGAAGTATATTCCCCCGGCGCGAGTTGCCAAACAGTCGGACCTTTTCTCAGCCACAGTTTGAACGTCGCTCTTTTTTTCTGTTTGATTTCTGGTTGGCTACCGAGCGCGTTTGGAGTATTTCCAAAATTGAAGTCTAGACAGCAAGCGGGCCCGCACATTTGACACCGGGACACGGGACTGTCCTTGGCAAGAGCCCCAACATATAGATGCTATAATTCACACGCCGTTCTTATTGTTCGTTTCGCTTTCGGTTGGCCAGGGACCGAAGATGTTTGCTCGAGGGTCGTGAGAGCGGAACCGGGGTTATAGTGTAACTTTCATACCCAGAAGTTTGATTCAGAGACCAGCGGCAACCAGCGGCGACAGCGGGCACAGCGCTAGGAACAAGTAGTATGTGTGCACTGGGTGTGAAGTATAAGTAATTTATCATCTCCTTCTGGGACCGCTCTGGAGATGAACCCGAAAAGAAGATGTTGCTCTTTTCTCGCACTCCAGGAGAACTCGCTGGGGGATGGAAGCTGGGAAAACTGCAAACTCTCCTCATAAAATGGCTTGTATAGGACGACGGTCGAAATGGCTACTTGTACACCAAGTTGGTTCGTACCACTGTTGGAGTTGGCATAACTTGAAGTGCGGAAAAACAATACCCATGGAAGAGGTGTACCGTGACGCTGTGCTTTTTTTCTTCCCTCCGCCACACTGGCGTGACGTGGGATAATCTATCTTGTAAATGAGACTGCAAATATGCCATCTCGTAATCAGCCACTCGTGTGCGCCACAAGGTGGTTAAGTAGATTCGATTAGTGCTGGAACGATGATATGATGTCTGCTCACGAACTACTTCGTTGTACCGTTTCTATTTCACCCTCCGCAAAACTTTTCATCGTTGGGAGTGGGGCGGAATGCGATACGACATTTGTGTTACTTTAATGATGGAAGTATGGTGTTATTTCTGCTGTTAGGAAATAAAGACGTATATGGTGCAATGATAAACAGTTTATTCGGCTGCGAAAATTTCCGGGATATTTTAACTTTATTTTATTGATTATTATTAATTTCCTAAATAATGTTTTACAAACAGTTTTATTTGGTTTCTGCGCTTTCAATCGTTTCAACAATTTCTATCACTAATCCCCTGAACAGGTAATCTTGCGTATCATTTACATGATTGTTAAATCTACTTTCAGTTGCCTATTTCAGTCATATTAGAATGATATTTGAAGTCAAACGGTCAAAACTGATTTTATGCTTCACTGTATCCATTCTTCCCCAAGAATCATACTTGAATGAATCGGTATCTTTTAGGCGATGGATGAAAAGTTTTCCCTTGGGAGGAATGACATCTCTTGTAAATAAAAACGCAACAGACATGGCGTCAGGTAAGAGTAAAATGGTATTCTCAAAACATATTTTCTGACTGCCAATGTGGTCTCATCAGATTGAGAATTGTTTACGTGATGTGTATGTAATTCTAATTTCTATATGAGGATTAGCTGACCCGGCAAACTTCGTCCCGCCCAAAATTTATTTAACATTATCACATTCACGTTTTTTTTACTAAGCACACGTTCATTTGTCCAATCGCAGAACTGTGCATTGATTGATCTTCTAATTTACCTTTAAAAATTATCTTTTACCATAAAATTCCTAGTACTTCTACCTAAACTCGTCATTATTCTATATTTTCAGACACAATTCTCGTTCAAGATTTTTCAACCACTTGCAAATAACATGTTTCTTCGTTACATGGAACAAATGTTTGATACAGGAAATATGATAGAATAAAGACAGCCATAAATCGGACAATTCCGGAATTCCTCTTTAGAGAGAGGAAAGGAGTGTCAAACCACAAAAAGAAATTATTGCTCCCTAAAACCTCCATATGCCAAATTTGGTTCCATTTGCTTGAATAGTTCTCGAGTTATACTGACTGAAATATGTGTTTTATTTCTATTGCCTTTCTATTGCAAAAAAGTGTGAGCCAACCGAATAAACCGCTTCTGCTCGGCTTAGATTCTCTTAACTTCATCCAGGTAATAGGGATCCAAATAGCTGAACTGGATTCCGGTGTAGAGCGAACTAAAACACATAACAAAGATTAGAAGGAATGGACATCGGTGAAATCTGACATGAGCTTTGTAATTGAACATGCAGTTCAAATAAACACCCAGATCCTTGATACAGTCAACTTTGGCTAGCGAAACACCGTCTAGGTAATATCTGAAATTATTCGGGTTTTTCCTCAGAGAGAAAGTGATCGTGGAGCACTTTTTTGGATTCAGTGTCATACGATTGTCAACGAACCATTTCGGGAAAATTTACAATTGCCGCTGGAGAAATGATGCGTCAACCTCAGACTGCATGTGAAAAATCAGCTTCAAATCGTCAGCGATGGAAAGCCAAGGGTTCTCCAATACTAGATTTACATCATCAAGAATATCTAAAGACCAAAATGACTTTCCTGAGGTATTTCTCATGTAGCCGATCAATTCAGGAGAGAGACAATCGCCAATTTTCACATTGGGCTGAATATTCCCAATGAAGCCTGTAAATATCTACGGTCCGCAGGGCCAAACGGTACGAAGCCAGCTCACGCCATTGCTTGAGAATCAATCGACACGGATATCGACTAGCTTACGAAACACTTCTTACCTCGTCAAGAGTCTGCGGAGAAAGATGACCGCCAGCGCTGACGTACCCACATCCGCTGTGCCGTACTGTCAAACTTGACGTCTGTTGTACCACCATTGCATGACAGTGTTACCAGTAGTTCAAATGTGAGAGAAATGAATCTATTATTGTTAAGCCCAGCATGCACCTTACAAAGCCAAGCTTGTGTAACTTTAGCATTGCAATTAGGATTGGGCTATCTTCATAAAAAGATCGATCTTGTCGAATCGATTCTCCAAATGGCGTAGGGATCGATCCACTGATTAAATCGGTACCGAAGAATCGATCTTTGAAAAATCAAAAGATATTTTTACAATTTATCTGCTTATTCTATAGGAGTATCGTGTTTTTTGTGACGTCATGGAATCGTTTTATTAAGCATTACTTAAACATTACTGTAAATTCAATAACTGTCCATAACTCAGCTGATAACGATTCCATAAAAGCCAGTCGTGTCATACGTTTGTCATTTAGACGAAGCCGATTCTTGATTTTGGCGTTCTTTAGAATAACATTTCGCCTGGAATTGAAGACAACATCTAGTTCAGTGATCCTATCAGCCACTGATGACAGTAAATCCCCTCAGTTGCTGCCGCTAGTTCTGTCTCGATCAGCATTAGTACATAATTCAATAGTAGAAGAAACGATTCAAATGTTGACATTATGTTCAAAAAAATTGGTAGATGGTCATTAGTGAGAATCAAATCGATCTAAACTGAAAAACAGATTCACAAAAAAAATTCTAAGTTCGCAAAAATAGAAAATCGAAAGAATCAATTTTCTCGATTTTTTCAAGTCAAAAAGATCGATCCAAAAAATCGGAAATCGGAATGGAAAAGATCGATCCGAGATCGCCTAATCCTAATTGCAATATCGTGGGTTTTTTTTTCCAAAATATATATTTTTATCAAGGCTCGAGTCTCAGTCGGACAGTCGTCGAGTGCACACGCTTTCTCGTTTGCTCCGTTCATAGTATAACTTGTTTCGTTACGACACGATCGAACGCATTTCGGTATTATTTACTTTCTCAACCGCTGTTATGGGCAGTTTTTATTTTTTGAAAGTGATTTCGAAGCAGCAATTGTGTGAAGGGGCAGTTGTTTTCAGTGTGCAGGAGGAAATTCCCTCAGAGTGATTTGCAGCAGCAGCATTTCAAATGAAAAATATTCGCCGTTTAATCACCCGTTTGTACGGTGCTTCCACCGATTTGTACAGCTATTTTCAGGAGGCCAGGTTCTCCATGTTTCAAAGTCGTAGAGACAATTTAACAGTGACAGAACAAAGAAAGAAAAAAGCATTTCGTGTTAATTTTTCCTCCATTTTACGTTTTTGTTTGCGCGTGGTTTTGTTTCTGTGCCGGGGACCATGAGTCATCGCAATATAAAAAGGTGTGCGTGTAATTCCATACGCTCTCTCGAATATTGATATCCGCTCTCACGCAGTGTATGCTTGTTTTCACTTTTTACTTTTTCTTACCACAAATCATTACCACTTTTTCCTTTTAAATTCCACTTCTCTTCTCTGCTATCATCTTCTTTCCCATGCATATGAATATATTGAGTGCATGATACAATATGCTAGAACAATGTAAATAGAATACCAGCGAAAGAAACGCGAATCTTCCGGAGAGGAAATATGAGAAAGAGAAACACAGGGTGTCACACGAAGCAAGATAAGTATCAATCATAACATTAAATATCTAAAATTTAGAACCGGCAATCATATGAATCAATTATCGTGTAGCATTTGAGGAGGACCTATCTGCTTTGATCGGCTCTCTTCATTGACTCTCTCTTCCAATAACCCCGGCCTTGCAGACAGATTTTGCCCTATTTTGCACATAGTTTGACAAACGAAGTTCTGTTCTATACTCTTGATCGTTGACCACATCAGACTGTGCTTTTACTGCTGAGTTATCAACGTAAGAGAACGTTGAGGAAGAGAGTCTATCGTTTCGGATGGGTCCTTATCGGGAGTTGCGCGGGAATTTATACATAATGAATTTGATTGTTTTTCCCAAGTCGTAAATCGTTAAACGTGAGTTATAAATCGTAGATCGCGAATCGTAAGGGTCATTCCTTTGATACTTTAACTTACTTATTTCTTTATTCTTTTTATCATGCAAAAGGAGTTTGACAGAAACGATATCGGTTACCTTATTAGATTTCTTAAAGATAACTCCCGATATCGCTGCTCCGCCCTCGCGAGAAGAGTTTGATGAAGAATTAGTGCAATAAATTGTGATACATATATTTACGGTCGTACCAGTTCTACAGGAATGTTCACGGTTACCTTTTTAGGTTTCCCAAAGTTAACTCTCCGCTATCGCGTTGGAGTCATCGATATAGATCTCATCGCCTTTGCGATTGGAGTTCTATAAAGTGTACGAGTTGAAGACCAATGGTTACCTCCTCAGGTTTCCCAAATATAACTCCGTGATTCGATTTAAAAAAAAAGCAACTGCGAAAATATTAGAATATTTAGCCGGTCCAATGAACTATGAAGTTGTTCTACTCAGGTTACCTGAAGATAATCTCTACCGCGTGTTGTGATATATATATGATTTTCGGAATTTCATCATCGAATGGTAGATAGGTTGCGTATACATAATCACATCACTTACCGCAGTGAATCCTGATTTTTCTTTATCATTCCCACTAACAACTATCCCTTCCTTGATAAACGCTAGGGAACCACGCTATAGAGGCGACCCTTCTGGCCTTCGGGCGGCGAATATCATACTAACATTCCTTCCCTTCCTCTGGTGACTGTAAGGACGTGGCCGGCGTCGTTATTGACCATTTAAAGTTCGAATCACCGAAAATTGCACAACGAGAATGATTTGCTAGTCCCAAGCGTCATTCTGTGTGTTCTTTGTGCAATTTGGTTGGTTTAGGTCAATCACGGAGAGCAACTACGAATTGTACAGTCTACCCAAGCTCAAGCTCAAGCTCAAGCTCAATATATATTTTTATCAAGGCTCATATGGCGTCAACCTGACAGGACCGGGAGTACAATATTTCGACAATGTTTGCCTTACAACTATGTTAGCAATATGTAACCGATTACTCGCGGTTGGCTCGAGGTTAGTATTACAAGTGTTCTCATAATTGGGATGTTGCAGTCTGCAATGCTCTCTACGTGCGCCAGACACAAGATACTTCCTATTGGGATGCAGCTGACCATTAATCAGCAACGCCCCCTAGTCGAAAGCGGCTGACAGGTAGACTGTATCCGTTTGGGACATACAATTGGACAATCCATCGAAAACGTACGTCGTAAAAGTGAGAAGATTCGTTGTGGTAGACCGCTTCAGCATGAATCCATGGTGATCGATGGAAATGTAATGTTTGCTGTGGGAGAATATCAGTTCCATAACTAAGAGTTCGGAGAGTTTTCGCGTTCAGAGTAGGAATTCCATGATAATTATCAGTGCTCCTATCGTTCTCTTTTTTGTGAATCGGAGCAATATATGCTTTATTCCAAAACGGAGTCCGTTTTGAATACAAACTTGATGGGATACATTAAGGTCGTCGGACCAAGTTTCCGACAAAGCGATGGTGGCCTAATAATATTACATACATGAAGAAGAAGAAAAAGAAAAAAAATAAGAAGAAGAAGAAGAAGAAGAAGAAGAAAAACCCTTTTTCGCCTTTATTTGACTTGAATTGGAAAAGTATGCTTAGATATTCCTGAGAGTATTCCGTAGAGCGATTATGAAGGTTTGATTAAGTTGGTAAAAAGTTAATCAGGCACTATGAGGTAAAATTAAAATACACGTTTAATAAAATACTAACTTTTAAGTGGTTTACTTCTATAATGTTACTGAATTCAACTAAATAAAATGTTTCACAATTGTATTCAATTCCAAATACCGATACAAGCATCGTTCTGGATTGCGTACTTTTTGAATTACGAGGAGCATTTAGAAACAACTGTCAGTAAAATCGCCAAAAATCGAAAAATGCATTTCAAAACATTTAATTACAGGTTTTCAAAGTACTTCCCTTCCGATAAAATACACGATTCCCAGCGAGTTTTCCACTTTTGGAAGGTCTGATAAAAGAAATTTTCTCCGAGCTACTTGAAAATCACCTCCGATGCTTTTACTGATATATTCTATATATTATTATTACTATATATTATACATTATTGAGTTCGATGAAGAGTATGCGGAATAGATCGCCGGATCGCCTGATTTTAGAGGATTTTTCTCGGTTACTTTCTCAGGTTTCCTACATTTAACTCTCTGCTATCACGGTTGGCTTTCGAAAAAAAAGACGCGTGAGATAAATAATAGAACTTATAGCCGGTCCAATTAATCTCATAGGTTTTTCTTCTCAGGATACCTAGATATAATCTCTGCCGCGTGTTGTGAGTGGTCGATAGTTGACGTTTACATAATTACATCGTTTACCTCAGTGCATTCTGATTCTCACCTCTCCCTACCAACAACTATCTCTTCGACCCTCCCAAGCGTCATTCAGTATGCTCTTCGTGAAATACCGCTGGTTCAGTTCAACCATTGAGAGAAACTACGAAGTGTACAGTCTCCCCTAGCGCAAGCTAAAGTTCAAATATGTTCTTTGATGCTATTCTGAAAGGATTTGGGTTAGTTACTCAAAACCTTATATTTGTGTGAATCTGTTACAAAAAGCTATTTTTGTGGGATAGCTAAATCAATTGTAGACGCTTGTATAATTTTTCTATTTTTCATGGAACGTAAAACAATGTTCTGAGCTGAGCTGCATTCAAGTGTATTATGTATTTTTTAGTAAAAAAAAATATGCTTCTATGGAGTATATGAACCGCACAAAAAAAATCGCACAAAAAAGACCGTACAAAAAAAGGTTTGCCTGTAAAGATTGTTTTGGGTATCTGTCGACGATCGAAAGGTAGGTGACACTAAATATGAGAAGATATAACAGCACTATCATACAACAGCAATTTTCAGGTAGGGCTTCAGGATCGATTGTTGCCGATCATCTTAAGTGTTTAAAATGTTCTTTAGTATTAAGTGTTTTGTAGTTTGAAAGATTCAGTGTAAATAAAGTGATTTGAGAATAAATATGTGTTTTACTTTTTTCTATCCGTTTGTTCGGACAGGGTCGTGACACCATGCGTCTAAGGGTCTATGTTTTTGACGTGGGACTACGTCTAACCGGAATATATGGGGGGTTAAATGAAAACATGAACACTGAACATGCAGGAAAAAATGCAAGATTTCGAATGCTTATAACTCGAACATTTTCTACTGGATCGGAAAGATGTTTGCATCAATTGATAGGGAATATTTCTACGCATCTATCGCCATTATTAAAATGTCATTTTTCATTAGATAAATAATTGAATAACTGTAAAAGGTTAAGAGTTATCTAAACGCCTTAACTGCCTTGTTTCGATTGACCCGCTTTACGGTTTCCCCAACACAGACTTCAAAACCAAGCAGCCTTGGGGAAATCGGAATTGTAAATACACAAAAGTAGGGGGACTTTTGTTCTCTCCGAAATGTGTTCCCTAACACAGATTTCAAAACCAAGTAGCGTTGGAGAAATCGACATTGCAAATACATGAAAGTTGGGGGAGCTTTAGTTCCCACCAAAATGTGTTTCCCTAACACAGACTTCAAATCCAAGGAGCGTGGAGAAGTTGGCATTGCAAATTCATGCAAGTCGAGGGCATTTTTATTCCGGCTGAAATGTGTTTCCCTAGCACAGACTACAAACCCTTGGAGCGAGGGGGAATTAGCATTGCAAATACATGCAAGTCGGGGCATTTTTGTTCCGACTAAAATATGTTTCCTCAACCCAGACTTCAGAACCAAGATGTCTATGGAAATTGGGTTTGCAAATTCATGCAGATCGGGAGTATTTTTGTTCCGACTTAAATCTGTTTACCTTTAAAGACTTCTAAACCAATGTGTCTGTGGAAACTGGCATTGCAAATACATGCAAACTACGAGTACATTTGTACTCGCTTGCCTTTGTGCAGACTAGAGTGCGTTTCCCTAACACGGTCTTCTTAGGTATCTGGTAAAATCGTGCAGACACTAGAGACATGACATTTGTTCAAACTTTTTACTCACAACGCAAATATATTGCATTCATTTGAATTCGGAAATTGTTTCATTTAATAAAAAATTTAATCAATACAAACAAATGATTACTAAGCTAAGGTAGTCCCACGTCAACCTTGCGGTTATATCATAGATACAACCCACCCTTTTTTTTCTTGAATTTTTACAAAAAAAATCACTCCAAAAATCATAATACCTGACAATTTTAGGTCAAAGAATGAAATGTAGGAAATTTTTTGAATTTTCATCATAAAATATCAAACCATTTTTCCAAACAATTATTTTTTTTCTGAATCCAAAAAAAACTATATAAATAGCTCATAAAATAACCAACAAGTCATCCATGCATCGGAAGATGAATATTTCTATAGAAAAAGAGTCGTCTACAACTTTTTCACGTTTTCTTTTGAAACAATTTTTTGTTCAATGTGAAGATAGCAATATTCAAATAGTGTATTCGGTAAAGTTTAAGATATCATGACCAGTGTTGCCACATGTACAGATTTATCTGGAAGGGAACAGATTTTTTCGTTATTTTTGGTACAGATTCTGTACTGTACAGAGTACAAATTTTCGTTAAAAAGTACAAATTGGTACAGATTTTTTCTACGGGTGAAATTTCTTACATTTGAACAAAGCTACAGGGTTTTCCAACTTTAAATTCCGATGGAAATTGAAATAAAACACACTTAGAATTCGAATTCGCACACCTCGATCCGGAACAGGTAATTTTCGATGACTTTTCGGCACATATGGGGCGGTATCTCGGTCCTAACTTCACAAATGTTGTCTTTCAAATGTTCAAGAGTTTGCGGAGAGTTGGCATAGACACGGTCTTTCGCATAACCCCACAAAAAAAAGTCTAGCGGGTTCAAATCGCATGATCTGGACGGTCAATTGGCATCACCAAAACGCGAAATTATGCGTTCCTCAAATTTCGTTCGCAATATGGCCATGTTCGGTCGTGTTGTGTGGCACGTGGCGCCGTCCTGCTGAAACCACATGTCATCCGTATCCATATCTTCAATTTGTGGCAAAAAATCGGTTAACATGCGGCCATAGCGCTCACCATTCACAGTTACCGTCTCGCCGTCCTCATTTTCAATGAAATACGGCCCGATGACTCTATCAGACCATAATGCGCACTAAACAGTGACTTTTGGCGGATGCAATGGCCTCTCAACAATAACGTGTGGATTTTCTGAGCCCCATATACGGAAATTTTGGGTGTTCACATAGCCACCGAGCTCGAAATGTGCCTCATCGCTGAAGAAAATTTGACGCGACAATTCAGTATTTTGCTGCTGTTGTTCGTTCACTCAATCGACGTATGCCCGACGCATTCCATGGTCACCACGCTCTAATTTTTGTACCAGTTGGACTTTATATGGATGTAGGTGCAAGTCCACATGCAAAATTCGCCACAATCATGTGTTTGACAAGCCCAATTGCTGAGCACGCCGTGGAATCCAAACATTCGGGTCATCCTCCACACTGGCAGCAACAGCCGCAATATTTTCGGCCGAACGCACATTACGATGATGCACAGGTTTCACAATATCCGCTACAGATCCAGTTTGTTCGAATTGACGCACTACATTAGCGATTGTGTGCTCTGTAGGCCGTCCATGACGACCAAAATCCGTCCGTAATGCTTGAAAAACATTTTTATAGTTTAATTTAACAAAATTAACACGTTGTGCGATGCTAAAACGATCCATATTATAAAATGGCAGACATTCAACTAACGATATGACGCTTTGGTTGACAACTATGTCAAACGGTTGTCAGCGCAGGGCTGTATACTTTCGGAAGCCCGAAATGGAAAACCCTGTACAATAAGGTACATGATTACTTATACGCCGCAGTATCGCTTGGTGAGGCAGCTTGAAACTTTCAATAAATGATAGTATGCAATCTAGATTCAGAAAAACTATGTATAAGCATCATCAAACACACGAATGACGAGTGAAATGTAAATGTGATATTTGTAGTAAATAAATGAGTATTTTTAATGTTAATAAAATAGATTTTCTCTACAACGAATATTTTCGATGGTACAGATTTTTGGAAGAAAAAGTACAGATGAGTAAGGTTTAACCCTTCTGGTACAGATTAAAATGTGGCAACACTGATTATGACCGTCGACTTTTATCAAAATTTTTTAAAGAATTTTGTATCCCTTATAGCTTCTGAATCATATGGATTTTTTGCATGAAAACTGCAGAAAAACTGATGTATTACATTATATCGGATCTTTACTTCAAACAACATTATTTAAATTTTTATTCAAACAAAATTAGGGTTATTTATAATTTTTCAAAGAAAACATAAAAAAGTTGTTATTAGAAAAACTATTTTCCTATAAAGTACTCATCTTTCGATTTATGTTGGCTATTTTGGGCTATTTTTGACGTAGGATTACGTCTTTCGGGAACATATTGGGGTACAAATTGAAAATCGAAAATCGAGCGCACCGTGAAAATTGTCCAATTTCAAATGCTTATTGTTCAGTCATTTCATGATGGATTGATGAGATATTTGCGTCAATCAATTTCGGCACTCCATAACAATTTTTTACATTGAATAAAATAATATATGTCATGAAACTAACTATCGAACAATTGAAAAATCTCAACCCATATCCTAACGGAAATACCCACTTCTGATAGGTCGAAATTGACAACATATGCGGCAGGTCCCAAACAGAGATATCAAAACCAAGCTGCCTAGGGGAAATTGGCAATGCAGATACATGAAAGTAGAGGGAGCTTTTTTCCCACCGACATGTATTCCCTAACAGAGATTTCAAATCCATGGTTTCTTGGAGAAATCAGCATGTAAAAACCCTCGATAGTTTAACTAACGACGCGCACAAATGGATAGTGCTCATTGTAACTAGCGTGGGCATTGCTGATTGCATACGTGCTGGTGAATAAGTTGGGAGCGATGAACAAGTGTTTTTTCGTTCCAATAAGAATCTTTCGATTGAAGAATGATGTTTCAATGAACTGAATAGAACTTATGCTTGATAGAATATAAATAAAATTTAAATTTGGAATTTTATGTTGCTTGCTTCGTAAAACTTTTAGAACAACTGTAAGTGTAAAATTGTGTATGGTAGCTATTGTGTTAAAATGACTTGAAATATGAAACGATTTTTTTTCTCCCAAGGAAAGTTCATGCGACGAGCAAAATTGGAAAAATGAAGGAATATTCGAAAAAGTGATTTCACATATGCTCTACATATCGTATTGGGTGCTGTTAGCCCAATTGAAATTCGCATTGAGGCATGTAGCATCGTGTTCCTTTGGGTTTAAAGCGAAAAGGAAATGGGTTGAATAAACACTCAGAAAATAAAAAGTTATGAATGAAATTACTTTTCCATTCCAAATATATTTTCTCTATACTAAAGTAACACTTTTTTTTTCTGGTGAGAAAAATTGATAATTATCTTATATTGCTTTGATGAGCTTTTTTTCTTTATTTCATCCATACATAACACAGGTAATTCTTCAAACATATCCAAAATCAGTGTACAGCAGTTAGCCTAACGGAATCCTACGTCAACTATGCGATCGTGTCTTGGACACAAACCCTCCTGTGACTTTTTTTTTAAATTCATTTTAAAACATACGTTTTTGAGAAATATTAATTTCAATTTTAAAAACGCTTCGTAGTGTAATTTAAACAATTTCCTACATTTTGACGTAGGACTACGTCTTTGATCTCTATATAGGGAGTCACTCTACGAAAAATGTGACGAAAAATTAAGGGATTTCAGATGCATGTTACGAAAAATCGCAGATTACGATATACGTATATGAAACAAACAGTGAAGATACTAAAACAAGTAAACAACCTAACAAATTAAGTGGTTTTTTTTGAGTTCACTCGTTAATTGCGCTGTGGGGGATGAGCAACAAACAACATGTTTGTATATAATGTTAGCATAGCCTTCATGACAAAAATGGTTAAACCGTTCGCGAATGATACGAAAGAACTAGCTCGCCAAAAGAGTGAAAGAACGGTCATTTGCCATACGAACTGTTTCCGAACTGATTGTATGGATTACGTGGTCTTTGATGGAACCTAGGTTGAGCCCCAACAGAAAATATGAAAAATTGCCCGAATTAAATTATTACATACAGTCTGGTGAGGAGCATATTTTCACATACAATTTGGGACTTGAAGAAAAAGATGCACCTTTTCTTACCCCAGTAATTAAAAAAAAATCCATACAAATTACAAAATATCCTATCTAATCTAACGAAATCATTGCCAGTTAAAAGAATCGTATATCATATTCATCTAAATCAAATAAACGAAAGAAAAAAGGATACCGATCGGTTAATTTTTCGGTTTTATTAATAACGTTTATGTACATTTATTAACATCGATACAAGAAAACCAGAGAATGTCGAATATTTCGACTAAATGGATTTCTATATTATTTTCATTTGGTTTACTATTGAAAAAAAAATTATTTCTGATTAATGGGCCACTATTTGGGGTATTGAATGAGTTAAATTTACGGATTTCTGAACAATTGTCTTCAAAGTCCTACGTCAAGTTTCCGTCCGTGCCTCTAGGCACAGACCCTTCTACGTTTTGACTTGGAAATTTTTGTAGAAATTTGAGAAAAAACTCAAAAGTAAAAATGTTATCTAGCTTCTCTGGAGATCTAAAATATGCAAAGTTACATTACATTCACAAAGTTGAACTGCAATTTGAAATGGTTCTGCCAACTCCTAAGACGAGTTGACATGAAAAAATTCTCTTTAAAAGTTTCAAAATATTCGTTTGGCAAGAGATTCCTCCAACAGCAACTGCGTGCCGTAAACATTCAACTCTAAGAAAGACAAAGCCCTGAATCGAGGCATAATTGCTACTTTAATCAGCAGAGAACACGACGAATCCTTCTCCGTACACCGAGAGCCGACAATCCTTTGACACAAGTTTACATACATACACAATGTGTCATATCTCTTCGTTGTGACACTCCATAAGCCTTGAAGCCAGCAAAATATATGTGAAGGCGTGGGTGTGTGTTTGTTTGGGTGAATCTGCCTAAATCCGTTGTTGATGTTTTTTCGCCTGCTTCTGCCGACGACTGAATGCGGCCAAAGTCAGCCGATTCGTGCTTTGCACTCTGTCAACATCACAGACAAAGGCCAAGTCATCATAACTGAGGCTTTGCCGCGCAGTTACACCACGTGTCGCGCCGTGTCATCCGTTTCCCCATATCTTCGTGAACACATATCTCGGTGAGGTCTCTCTCCGAATCACGCTACATACTAAGAAGATAAGCACAGTTTTCGCTTTGATGTGTTGGCTTGCGGTATGCTCTGTTTATAGTGCATATCGACTGTTATCGTTAATCCCCGGAGCACACTGCGGACGCCCACAGATTATGTCACGCTGATCCGCTGTGAACTGCAGCCACGAACACATCATAATATTGTTGAGTTCGTCGGAAAACATGATTCGGGAGGGTTCCCTTTCCGACGAAAGAAGGTCCTGAAACTGTTAAAAAGAACAAAGCGTGGGATTTAAAGTGTACATAAATAAACACACAAACGCAAGCTCTACTGAAGAGGGAAAAATTAACACTCTTATTGTGTACCAACACTCCCACACGCAACACATTGTGTTCGAACTACAAAAGAAATGATTAATTGCTCTCCTGTTGAGAAAGTCCCCGAAACGAATTTTGCCCCAGTGGAAATACGCTTCTACTCTATAATGATGCTGCGGGACGAAAGTAGCGTTGAGGACTTTCGTGATACCAGTTGGGAATGCAAGAGCCAATCAAACGTAACAAGCGAGGGAGGCTAGCTTCCGGCGAAATCGATCGAACTCAACCGTGGCGGGTTTGTTTGTCACAGCAAAGTGTTAAGGCTCGAAATGGCGAAATGGAGTTATTAGCATGTGGGTGTGTTACCAGTATGTAATACCAAATGTAATTAATGGGAATAATATTAGCTTATTATTATATCCATCGTATGTAATGTTCGAAGACTATAATTTTTTGTATTTAAAATTTGTCATAAAATTCAAAATAAATTCATCAAAAAAAAAAAAAAACAAACTCAAAGTATTTAAAGTCAGTATTTATCCACATTTACCAATTCGTCTTTTCTTTTTTGCCACGGCTCGCAATCCTGAAAACCCCTCAAAAATGTTCTTGGATATTACGACTGCAGAAATAAAAGCGTTTTGTGGTAGACTACAGATCTCTTTGAGTGTGTTCGATTACATGTTTATTCGGTAATTCGAAGTGTTTTCAATAGATAATCAAATATGTAACCATTACACTTTGTATCTATAACAAAAATGTACTTTCAAATTCAGAGATCGACGACTAAATTATTGAAACCTTTCCTCCTCTTATCGTGAAAATGTTCTTTCATGTTGTCGTAGCTTTGCGCACATATATTCCTCGGTGATAATAACAACCATAATTTAGCTTCACGTTAGGACACTGAATAATGCAATTACAACAACTTAGGCCAATTATCCAAGCTCAATATCGAACCATTCGAAACATTGTGTGCTCTTGTTTCCAACTATTTTATTTTTCCAAGAAACTGCAAGAATACTTACCATCATTTTAACAGCCAGTCTTGGCATGGTAGCATGACTATATCATATCATCGTTATGTGCCGTTATGTTCCAAGTTTTCCAATTACTTGCCGGTAACCGTAGGTCTTGCTCTGTGGCACCCATTCTTTCCAGGCGGAAAAAACTGCATCTGAAAAAAGAAAAACAAACAATGTAACTCGACAACCTCTAAATTTAGGTCCAATTTGAGGCCAGCTTATCTTCGAATTAAAAGCAATTACAATCTCACAAAATTATTGCCACAGCCTTCAACTGCGGTCGAAATGATTTCAAATCACTAATTTGAGTATTCCGTATTATCTGCTCTCTATCTCTCCGGGGAGCGAAGTGGGCGTTGGAAGTGGGCTTTCTCTTCAGCAACAAAAAAAAAAAAAAAGAACGAAACCATCAACATCGTCATTACCATCAAAAGTGAAAAGCGTTTTTTGCACCTAGGTGTTCCTCTGATCCTCTTATATCTTGACCGACTGTTTTGTGGAGCAAAAGCATGGAACCGCAGAGATAGCTTCGACACACCATCGCCCCCTTCTTTTGGATGGGTGGGGGGAGGATGAATTGTTTTATTCCATTTTCATTCACTCGCTTCGGTCTCATTTTTTTTGCTTTCCCGAGTTAGAAAATTATTGCACGCTGGTGGCCCCATCGGCAGGTGTGGAAAGACCGAGAAGTTTTCCAGAAGACAATTCCCAGACACGAAAACTAGCTGCCTGAAGTGATTACTGTAAGTGTAACTGGTGCGGTTTTCATCTATTTCCCATTTTCTTCGGTGAAGGGTTTTTCATTAGGTGACCTCAATCGGGCTATCAGCGAACGATGATTCTCTGCTCTCGCACTCGAGGGATGTTGGGGGGCGCCAGCCTTGGGTGAGCTTTTTCTGCCAAGTCATTAGCCATGGTCGTCGGTGTCTCGTGAAGAAAAGCTGGCTGGCGGCAGTGCGGCTTTGAGGGGAAGGGTTGGCAGGTAAATGCGGTTGCAGTCGTATAATCTGACTTCGGGTTAATTCAGAATAAAAGTAGCTCGGCAATAGTCCGTCCACAAAGCTGGAATCAGGCTAGCGAAAGAATCGTTGTGTGGTGATATGGAAAGCGGCAAACGGCACTAATTGACAGACTTTAACACCCGGAAAAATGCTCCTCCACAATCGTATGCGGGACACAACCATTTCGGAATCGAAATCATGTATTTCTTTTAAGGAAAAGAGTTGTGTGTGATCAGTTCATCAAATTCTTTGAAATTATACACAAGGTAGCATAACTTGAATAAATTAAAAATTCAAGGGGTTGTATCCGAGACACGACCGCTTAGGGCGTAAGACTACGCAATCTTTTTTTTTTAATTTGTTGGTTTATCATTTCGAATATTATTTGCGAATACGTCGAAATTTCATAAATAACTCTATAATAAAAAGTTCCGGGGACCTGGGGACCCTAGAATCATTTCGAGAAGCAACGATTATTTCTTGCCTTTGCGAGAACAATACACTAATTGGTCATATGGCGTAATTTGTTTCTTTTTATCAATGCACGCACTGCACTGAGTATTTAACGAGAGGCATCTTCCGTGCATCGCCATTCAACAAGCATCAAAAACGCGTCTAACAGATGCACACAGTTGCAGCAATAAAAATGAAACATCGCGAGGATGACCTTTATGAAAAATCGTTTTTCGACTCTCGATCAAAACCGTCAACAACGCTAGGAGCTTGTTGCATCAGAACAGAGCCGATGCGCACGAGAGCAAATACGAACGTCAACTAAAAGTATCGAAGGTGTGCTATTCACATGTACAAGAAATGAACGAGTTCTAAGTTTAGCGCGACGAAAACAAGCAACACATACAAAGTCAAACACTGATGGCTAGAAGCGACCTATAGTCATTTGTACTCTTCTCTTTTTTCGCCTGCTTTGCCATGGCTCGGATGGTTGTGTTAATTGCAATGCCAGATGCACTTCAAGTGAAATATTCGATAACGTTCACAGCTCGAGAGGGAACATAAAACACAAAACGAGCAGAATACGCGACCTTTGTTGTTTCGGGCACAGACAGATTTTGAGAATTTCCCTCAGAGGAGATTCAATACTTATACGCTAGCGACAGCTTACGACAGCATGCAAAGGTGGAGTTTACTTCGCAAATATTCTCTTTTCGTTATCCCCCTTTGTTGTTTCTATTCTAGCGGCTGCATAAGTTGTCCGTTATTGACAGCTCTGTTCGGGAAAGCACATAAATGTACAGAACAAATGTCTGGGGAAATGGGAATACCGTTAACATTATTTCATAAAAACGAGACCTGTTTTCTGATTTGGCACCCTTTATGTAAGACGTAGTCCTACGTCAAAAGAAATGTGTAGAATATAATACAAATCTCACATATTTTTCATTGTTTCCTTTTTTTCATGCCTCTCATATTTTTAGAAAGGACAGTTGAAGAAACTTATTTATGCTGGAATTATAATCAATGGTAGTGCATCGCACTACAGCGCGGAGTTGATTACATATACAGGTCGGACTCGATTGTATATGATTCGATTATATACAATTTTTGACTTGATTATAGACAGTGAAATATTTTTTTATATTTCAAATATGACTTATTTCAAGCGGAAATGAGATATTTTAAAGTTGAAATGAAATTATGAGTATATAAAGTAGAAATCGTTATTTAGGTAGATTTTAGTTGAAGATTCACCAGGAATTGTTTAAATTGATATTGCAGCGAAATTTAAAAAAAAAGATAGAAGTTGGGTGTCAAAGAACAAATTGTAGAGCGAAATTTTTCCAGAAATTTCGAAGTTTCACAACTACATCCTGTAAAAAAAACCTTCAAATAGAAACAACAAAATTGTCCTAAGTACCAAATTTTTTATCACCTCCTGAAAGAATGCGGATTTTTTATATGGGAAAGGTATTTTATGACTTTCAGGGGGTACGCATTTCGGACGCATTTCGTAACAGATTCTGAATCAGTAAAGATTTTTTAAATGGCGACCGTTTAAATAGAAAAAAGCTGTTTCAAACGTATTTTATTACGTTTCCCGATTTTTTTTAATGGTAGAATTGAAACATTATATTTTTTATTAGTTCATGCGATAGAGAGATGCACACAGATTGTATACATATGAATTCGACGTAAATCGGTTCAGTAGAACTTGAGATATCGTGTAAGCCAGTTTGAAAAAACAAGTTTCGAGAAAACCGCGTTTGAAGTTGATTGTTATAGCCGTACTAGATTAGATACCGCATAACTAAAATGACCATAACTCGGTAAATAATGGGATGTTGGAATGCCTAAACATCAGAAATATGAAGGATATTTTTCAAATTTCCAGACTAAATACTGCCTTAAGGGGGGACCCCTGTCTGGAAGGTCGGAAAATAATGAATTTACATGATTTTTTTTCTGGATGTTAGAAATAAAATGAAGTGTCCGGGTATTTTGGTTATTGATTAAAGTTATATTTGAAGATGTATTTTCCTTTTTCTTGTGTGCACGAATAATGATTATTACGCGGTTGACAGCTGGATGCGTAGATGCTGTCTGAAAATCGGTACCTAACTGGTGGTATCGGTTCTGAAGCAATTCCAATGAACATTTTGAAACTTTAGAACAATACCTAAAGTGAAAATTCAAAAAATTGACAAAATGGCGAATTTATTTATTTTTTCATGAAAAATCGTTGTTCATAAAAAATCGAAAAAATGAGATATCAAAAATGGCTATGTAACGCTTTCGATAATTCATTTCTACATGCTGATAACAAATTTCAGCCAAGTCGGTCAAGTAGATTCTGAGATATCGATACCACCAGTTGAAAAAAACATGGAAATCGCATTTAAAAATTGATACAGAAATACTATATCCCTAGAAGTGACTTAATACTTTTGGCTGTAGCTTTTGAACGAAATAAAATATCGAAAAATCCTTTTAGAGGGCATAAGCTTCCTAAAAATTCAAACAAAATTCGGATTTTTTCGATTTTCCAGACTTAAGGGGATGAATCAAAAATTAAATTCTACTTTTATATTCGAAAAACGAAAAATATATGTATAGAAAAAAAATTAAAAAAAGTTGTTTTGACTCGATTATATACAGGCAATCCTTTTTTTGTGTGACTTTTTCTTGCACGATTTTTTTTGCGATTTTTTTGTGCGGTATATGAAAAGAAGCATATTTGACGAAGTTATCATCCATTTAGTTTTTTCGAAGTTTTATATGCATTTCAGTGCGAAAAAAGCATATTTGTGTCTAAATTATCCACTTCTCAAATTATTCCCATCCTTTCATCATATGCTCTAAGTATTTGATTTCGGGAATGGCTACCTACCGGATTTTTAGTAATGTTAGGGGGATTATCACTTTTGAAAGTGTCGAAAAAGAGATCATTTGATTTGGCCTCCCTTTTTATCCCTTTTTCCCTTTTTATCACTTACTAGCTGACCCGGCAAACTTCGTCTCGCCCAAAATGAATTTTTTTTTATCAATACTTTCAAACATTCACGTTTTCTTACTAAGCGAACATTCATGGATCAAATCGGCGAACTATTCATTGATTGGTCTTCTAATTGACCCTTTATAATTTCTTTTCAATTTCTTAGTACTTCTACCCAAACTCATTATAATATAAAATTATTTTTAGACACAGTTCTCGTTCAAGATCCTCCAATTGCTTGCAAATAACTTGTTTCTCCGTTACATGCAATACATGTTCGATGCAGAAAATATAAAGACAGCTCAAATCTGATTATTCCTTTCTCGAGTTTTGCGCTTACCAACACATTGGGCGATTCGTTTTTATTTGTAAAGTTAGAAGACATAGGAGTACGTTTTTTCACCTGAAAATCAATTTCCACTTTCGAATAAATATCAATTTCGTTAACGCAAACATCAAATGTACTGAGAACGCTTATCAAGATGTAATTGAAGAACATTTGGGAATTCAATTTTCCGAATTTTGTTATTTTCATTCAGAGTTTTCCGAAAAGTTTCTATTGTCAATATGTTTGGTTGAAATATGTGTAATATTATTATGGGATCCCCCTTCTCCTTTCTGAGGATTTACATTACATTTCTTGTACTCTGTGAGGATTTAACATTCCAATTGGGGTTACATTTGCTCTAACCATCTTAATTCTAGATCGAGCATGCTCTGGGTTGGTTAATTCAATACCTTTGGCTAATGAAACAGGTGAGATAGGTGATAGAACAGACGAATGAAATAGGTGGAGTAGTATATATGTTGCACTGTGAAATATATATATAACGAAAAATATCATTAACAATAAGCTTACTAACTAATAACTAATTATGGAAGGCACTTTGTAAAAAATATATAAGTTATGTTTGAAAGCCGAAACAATATAAAATCTTTAACTATAGATTTTTCGTTTCGAAAAACCTAAAGCAAGCATTCATTCACAGGGGGGAAGGAGAGACCTATTTCTGTAACATGTTTCAAAACTCTACCGAAGAGCAAGTGCTTCGTCAACAGACGTTGCAAAGTGGTGCGACTCCATACAAAGACTGGCCAAACAAAAAAAGTGTCATTAAATGCAAAAAAAAAAAAGGTATTTACATCATTTAGGGATGCTGAACACGAATCTGGCATCCATTTTTTATTTGGGGCCGTCAATAAAGCACGTTATCCATTTTTTTGGGATCTTATGGCACTCTCTCCTACGCAATATTTTTTACATACTTTCTATATAATTTTATGATCTTTGAGCAGAAGCAAACTCACTGGGCATTGAAAAAGATCACGTAGTTTATGGACGACCCTTCAAATCAAACAAATTTTGCTATAAATAAAAAAGGTTTTTTTTTATTTTTCAATAAAAAAAAATAACAAATCAAAGCAATAATTCTCATCTTCATCTTCTTCATAACTGCCATCAGATTCATAATCATCTTTTCCTGATTCAACAATTGTGTCCTTCAATAGAAATATTACTTTATCTGGATTTTTTTTACAATTACTTCTTCTTTTCAAAATATGTGTTTACTTTTATGTTTCCACTTGGGACACGTAACCACTATTTTAATTAAGACTTGGAAATAATAAGACGTGTGTTAACTTTGGGATCACAGAATATTCTGCCTTCCGTTTATTCTTTTTAATTTCAAAAGTCTATTTAATCGATCGTCCGTATAACGAAAGGGTTTACCCATTTTACCGAACATTATTATTTTTATGGTACACTACAGTCCTTCTTTCTCAAGAATCTTGCTACATACTTATTTAAATTTTAATTCGAATGCAGTTTTAACTAAAACCTTTTCTACAGTTCAATAAATACAATTCAAACTATCTTAGAAACTCAGATTTCACTGAATTTCAATCGATATTATTCATTGAACTCAGATCGTTCAATTTTTCGTCTGACTTTTTGAGCGCGACTCCTGGTCATTATCAGGCTATCGCTCGTTTCCTGTCGATCCGTTTTGGTAGATTTTGGATCATTCCTCACCTCTGGGAACCCCAGGAATGGCTCCTCCTCGTTCTCGAATACCGTATAGCCGTGGAATTCCCCCGATTCTTCCCGTCTGCGTTTCCTTCGGTTGACTTCCAGCAGTGGCACCAACGAGCTTCGAATCTGAGAATGAGCCAATTCCAATTGGTTTCGGTGCGCCATAATCGTCGTTCTTCTGATGCTCCAGCATCTCCAAGTGTTGTGCCAGTTTGTCCTTCAATTTGTAGGGTACCGTATATGCCTTCTTAAATATGGGCTGCTCGTGTTTTAAAACCAGTTCCCCCTCGTAGCCTACGATAGGTTCTGAAAAATCTTTCTTCTCGTTCAGACTATTTATTAAAGCAGTATTCATAAAACCCGACCTCCATCCAGAAAAGAAACAGTCAAGCCATGATCTTCCAATTAAAGGAACAAAACTGTTGCTGCATTTTAAAACAATCAATTTTTGCTTTGCTTTTATGCCATTCAGTTCTACATGTACAGAAATTTCCCCCAGAATTCTCAATCGAGCTCCATCAACAACAATAAGCTGTTTACCTGAGTTATGCATTGGAATTCCATTGAAATTTTTCCTATAATTGGCCTCACTAATTACGGAAACGGCTGAACCCGAATCAATTTCCATTTCCAGCAAACAGTTTTGTACTTTTGCCTTAATCAGGCACGGTTCGTTGATTTTATTTACGGAAGAAATCATCAAACATTCTATTCCATCTGTGTCTTCACTTGAACTATCATGACCGGCTGACCTTTTAAAATCATAGCTTGTGTCCTTGTCATTATTTTCTACATGATGCACCGCATTTCGATTTCTCAAACTGTAACAGTCTCTTCTCAGATGGCCTCGCTTCTTGCAATAGTTTTTACGCAAATTGCATTAGCGTAAGCACTACGATTTCTAACTTCAGACGGAGATCTATTGCGGAAACTAACTCGCCTGTCATTTCTGTAATTTGTTCTACCTCTGTATGTCCTGTCACGACTAAAATCACGGCTACTTTCTCCTACCTTTTTCCCTATTCTATTCTTAACTGAATGCACTTCATCTTTTCTAGATTGTTGGCAACTTCACTGCTTAGTAACTTTTTCTCTATCACGTCCAGTGTCAATGTCTCCGACATCAGCAAAGATTTTTGCAACTCCCGATCGTGTAGTCCCATTATCAATCGATCCCTAATTGCTGTTTCCTTGAACTGTTGAAAATTGCAAAGCTCTGCCTGCAACTTTACCGATAATATGAAACTTTCAGCAGATTCATCCACTTTTTGGAATCGATTGTAAAAATAGAACCGCTGCATCATATCAGGGTCTACCTTGTCGAATCGTTCCTTTAACTTTTTCACCATATCCTCATACCTTAAAGTTCCGAGCTCAACAGTAGGAAACATAAGTTTCAGCTCATCGTAAACAACCGTACCGGTAAGAGCAATCAGTACCGATTTTTTGTTTTCTTCAGTCCTGCCATTGAAGGAGCTTAGATGCTCCAAACGCTCCATATAGTTAGTGAAGGACGTGCCTTGCACATAATGGTCCAACGTACCAAACGAAGGCATGTTATGGTAATAGCAACCAGCAAAAAAAAAAAGGAAATCAAAACAACTTACTTGTTAAATCTTTTTTTTCTCACCGATACTGGAACACTAACAACTGCAGTTATGCTCCCACTGTAGTTGTTTACTTTTGTGAGTGAGACACAGCCAGTGAAGCCTATCTCACAACTCACTACTCAGTCACAGCGAGAACTCTTTCTCCAGCCTGACAGTTGCTCCGCCACACGATCGCTCGCCCGCTCTTCACTGGTCAGATGGTTTTTCCCCGATGTTGTGAGTGCCGACTCTCGAACAAGAGATATTACGCTCTGGTAACTATGAGATCGAACAATGGTCCTGCGATAAAAACGAAAATGGCCAAATCAATAGGAGCGGGGAGATCTGTGAATAATGAAGAGAAATAAAATGGCCAAAGACAATTAATGATATGTTGAGCAAAATGGAATCTTTTGTTTCGTAAATATACTTTACATACAATATTTATCTATAAAATTGCACGCCACTAGGGACGCTAACGATTTCTTTACACAATTTCTAACAACAGTAACTCTTATTTGATCAAGGTGTTTTTGACCTCTTCAAAGCTAACTCAAGCACACTGTCTCTGCACAAGTTTTCTAGAGTTTACCACTCTCCACAAAAACTCTGCTATTTACTTACTCAGCTCACTCTGAAATTTCCTTGCTACACGGATTATTCCGTCTGAGAATCACTATCACTTTTTTTTTATTTTCCTCGTCGCCAGCTTTTATGTTTCCACTTGGGACACGTAACCACTATTTTAATTAAGACTTGGAAATAATAAGACGTGTGTTAACTTTGGGATCACAGAATATTCTGCCTTCCGTTTATTCTATTTAATTTCAAAAGTCTATTTAATCGATCGTCCGTATAACGAAAGGGTTTACCCGTTTTACCGAACATTATTATTTTTATGGTACACTACATTTACTTCTGGATCCGTGGAGGTGAGAAGACGATTGACTATACCAAGATTAGTATTTTCTCGACCATTTTTATGAGTGAAATTTTAAATTCATTATACTATTCAGCAGGAAAAATCCCTTTCGCTCCTATTTTCATTTCGTCTTGTGAGTCTCAATATTTCGTTGTTTCATAGATTTGTCTTTCTAATCCGATTCCTTTGGTTTAAAGAGGATATTAAAATACATTTATTAAACCATGTGTTCACGCGCAATACTTCTTCCGGGTACCCCTTGTAAAAGCTACTTTGTGTAGCGAGCTTTGAACCAATAGATGTCTAATATATTGCCGTTCTACGCATAGTTGTCCCATTTTCCAAAATCAGAAACTGAGAAAACCGCAATCAAAGTTTTCTAGCATATTTGTCTACCAGAAGCTTTAAGCATTTCAGTTTGTCAATACACCGGGTTTTTTACAAGCAGTAAACTATTTTTTAATGAAATGTGAAGAATTCCCCTCATATGAATCAATTAAGCTTGATCACGGTTCAAAAATACGTGGTGGGACTGTTATGCCTAGAATAAGAACATGGGGCAATTGAACTTGATGTTGTTTTTCCGAAATATTATGCATAAAAACATTGTTTTATGTCGAAGAGAGTGATCTGCAGCACCTTGGCAGAATATAATTCTTATTGTTGTTAGGCATTCGCTAACAAGGTGTACACGTGTTTTATTGAACTTCTCTTAATTGTTTGAAAATAAGTTCGTTCTTCCAAACCAGAAATGAGTGCATTAGCCCTGCTGAAAGCATAAAATTCTTGTACTTGAACCGATTCATTTATTATGGATTCACAAAAAAATACATGCTTGGACAGTTATGCCAACATGGGACAGTTGAGCTTGATGTTGTTTTTTAAAAAGCTGGGAACAAACAATAAGTTTTTCGTGGTTTTCTGGAAGATTATGCATAAAAACATCGTTTTATGAAGAAAAGTGAAAATTGTTAAAAAGTAACATGGGACAACTATGCGTAGAACGGCAGTATAGTCAGTCATAATGAAATCGTGTCGGTCGCCATATAGTTTTATTCCGATAAAAAAAATTAAAGTCAAAGTGGAATGGAATGGAATTTCGTTGGTTTTGGATCTATCTTTTGTGCGTTTATCTTTCCATCCATGGAAGAAATCGTTTCGTTGGTTGCTGTTCTCATAGTGGTCCGCTACTGAAAGTGGTGGCGGTAATCACCGTAATCATCGGGAGCCCATCCCAACTCGTGGATATCGGATAAGGACTAGTGAAGATTGGCTTTCTGCTTGCCTCTTTTGGATCTTGTTCATCCAGCGGAGAAAGGGAACTAGGTGAGCCCAGACCCGATGACCATATTCTAAAAGATGGGTCCGAACACCATGAATAAACAACTTACTAGACTTTGAATTGTGTGGTACCGCTGAAGTTGAAGGCTTCATAATAAAACTCAACTAAATTATGTATTTGATTTTCTAAATATAGCTGATTATAACTTTTTAATGATAAATTTAGTGATGTATAGCCCAAATTTATTTTTTGTCCTCTACATATTACTGTGATACGAAAATGTTCATCAATGGATTGTTATGATTTTGATTTAATTGGATCCTAAATAAAATTTAAATAAAAAAAAAATAAAGTGAAAAAACTTGCTATCGCTTTTCTCACTAAAACGACAATTCGCGCAGTTTTATGTAGCGTCGGACAGTGTTCAATTGAAAGCTTATATTTTTACCAAAATTTTGAATGCAGTCTCAACCGCGGCAAACTGCGGCAATAAAACTTTTAAGCTGGTTTTCTACAAAAAATCACAGTTTTTCATGTTTTTTTTTTCGTCAGGTACACTATCAAAAATCATCATTCATTGAATCATTCATTGAAGCTGCAGAGCGTTTCAAAGTATTTTACTTTCTTTCAAAAAATTGTCAAAAAACATCAATATAGCTGTGAAAAGTCATAATAAAAATCACATTTGATGATATTGCGCTCAAATGTGGGATTTAAGCACTTCAATATTATAGCAAGCCAATTTTGCCAATTTCGTTTTTTGGCTGATGGCCAGCGATTCCCCACTGTGCGTTGGGTTGGACAAAAATTTGATAGGTGGTCTCAATAGTTCGGGCAATTGTTGCGCGCGATAATCGACTCATTTTATTTTAATTTTTGCAATAGGAGGTTATTAAAACACATTGCGTTTTTTCCGTATATTTCCTGTGGACTTTTGTGACATTTCGAAGATTTTCTCTGCGGTTATTTTCCGTTGCGCTTTAGCATTTTTTTTTCCGGGAAGAATTAGAATCATTGTTTCTTTTTTTCTCGGCGAAACTGGCGGATAAAAAAAATATACAAGCATTTGAATTTGTGTGCGAGAATTATACAATCCCGCAAAAAAAAAAAGAGAATGCAGGACAAAATTCGAAAGATCGCTTCCAAGAACAAAACAAAAAGACGGGAAGCTAGTCGTACGAAAGAGAAATTTGAAGCACGAAGAAGTTCACAACATAGCTTTAATATTTCGACTTCGGCGTCATTGAGAAGACATTGCTGTTAGATAAAACCCCAGATTCGATTTGTCCCAGGTTTATTTTCCTCTGAAAGTACAATGAACATTCTTTATTTTGAGCTCATGATGAATCTATTCTATCAAAAAGCCATTCCATGCCATTCCAACCGATATAGTGGTACTCAGATTTCCATCAAAATTGATTTGATTTTGTTTCTTATCGCAAAATATGAGACCCGTATTTTTTATTTTTTCGTGAAGGTGACCATTTTGATTTTTGAGTAGTCCGAAAAATATTTTTTTTCTATTTTTGTCCCAAAAATGACTTTAAAATTATTATATTTTTTCTTGAAAGCTAAGGATTTTTTACATAAAATATCTCTAAATCAGGGATGTGTTCTTTTTCTGTTTTAAGTTATGATTTTTCAAAATCACCCGATGGTCAAGAAAGCCTAGCTAATTGTTTTCAATTTGATATGTCGACCATCGAAATCGGTCAAATAGTTCAAAAGTTATAAATTTTTGAGAAAAGTCTTTTTTGGGGAAAAGGGGAAAAAGTTGGTTTTTTGAACCAGCTTAAAATGGCAATGGGCACCCCAATGGAAAAATTTAAAAAATACGGGTTTAATAGTTTGCGACAAGGAACAAAACTACCACTTTTCATGAAAATCTGAGATCCACTTTATCGGTTTGGCATGGAATGGCTGCAAAGCTAGATAGATCTGATGTCTTGCGTACATATTCTAACTGAAGCGTCATAAAAACAGAATATGAAAGCGTTTCTCTAATCTTTATAATAATAATGTATAAATATTACCTTCGCGCTCTTTATAGTGTGTTGAAAAGTGGAATGATCCTAATAGATTTAATAGATTTAATTTAATAGATTGATTGAAGATTACATTTCGTGTATTCTAGTTTGAGTTATATTTTGGATTCATTCTCATGTTTGCTTCTGTATAAGGAAACGAGAAATAAAATTTGGTTGCCTTATAATGATGAATAAGTAAGCAAATAAAAACACAACATTAATATTTTTTAAACTGCAGAACAAAATGATCGCTTAAGTCGATTTGAAAATTAAGTCATCCAAAACAAGTTCCTAGTTATATCAAGAGCACTTGAATTCCAAACGTTAATATCTCTTATAAATTGTGAAATGAAATGGTAGAAATCAACACTCGAAACACGAGAACAAAACCACATTCAGAAGCAATTGCTCGCGATGGTCATCGTTGTGACACCAACAAATATCTCTACTGATACGACGAAAATGTTGCCTCGAATGAAATCGTAAATTGCATAAATCGAGAAAATTTATACATCAATAAACGTAGATAAGACCCGACAAAAACAAACTCGTCGCACGCTCCCTCGCTTGGGAGGGTAGCACCAAAGCATGTATATTTTCAGTGGAGAGATCTTACCCCGGTTGCCGTTATTTGTGAAGGTTATTCCGAAACGTAAACTTTACGTTCCGTTAGGCTTTGGCTTCACCGTTTCGAGAAGCAGTCATTACTTCCGACTCATTACCGTTTTGCCACTCTTATCGGGTTCGAGCTTCTGCCGAGATACGCGCGTGCGAAATTTTAACGCCCGAAAGTTTCAAAAATCATTCAGTTTTTATGGTGACGGCAGCACCGCTTTCGTCGCTACCAGAATCTGAAACGTGGGGGAAATACAGCTGTGCTGCTCACTGATCCTAGTTTCTATTTTTACGTCATCAGTTTTTTTTTGCATTAAAATCCAGTAACAATCCTTCGGAAGTACATCCGCAGTTCGTTTACCGTGTCACGTTCCAGTGAAATAATTTCCTCGTTTGTAAATTTCCACTCAAACGGGGTGACAAATTCCCCCCTTCCCATCGATGGGTCAATTGGTTAGTAAAATCCTTAGGCCCAGGTGAATTCGGTATCCGAATTACGCAAACATTTTGAAATCCCATTTTTTTCCTTAGCCCGGAAATCCCTTGAACGCCAGAAAAAGCATGCTCCATTAAAGCATGATGACTCTTCCATTCTCGGCACGCTCTCCGCATGGTTTCGGCTCACCTCTCGAACGGAATGGAAAGACTTGAAAAGTGCTCCCTTTTCCGCTAGTAATAGACTGTTTAATGGTAATCCCCCGAGAAGGACGAAGCCTGAAGCAGGCATAAAAAACATCAAATTTCAATTTCACTCCGATCAAACTAAATTGACTTCAACAATGACACTTACTCGCCCGGTTGGAGATCCGTCTCCCGAGACCATGACTTCCCCGGCTTCCCTGGTTCGAAGGTGCAATCGAAATCCCTCGTGCCTTTCGGGAGCGAAAAAAAAATAGACCAGGCAGCATTGGCAGGCGAGAAACCGACCGTCAGCTCTGGTGATAGTCTTTCAAATGTGGTGTTAAATCCTCTCATAATCACGTCTTTGTCAGACGCTGTGCAATTTCAAGACGGAAGTGGCAACTCCCATACCGAAAGCGATAGATAAGACCCCGACTCCGCACCGAGTGGAATGAATGACGGGGTGACGAGAAAAATAGGACAGCAAAGTACCCCTGATCTCTATTAATAACTAATTCAGTTTTCTCGTAGTAGTCTTCAGCGCCATCGCAGGCCACAGGCGAAGGGTTGTGACACCGATGAAAAATTGAGCCCTTTCTCCGGCTGTCCGGGTTGGTTGAAATCCGGCTTGTGTGGTGATAGTGGGATGAAAGGACTGCTCCGAACGCTGGACCGAAACCGTCGCTGACGATTATGATTCCTTACTACCAGCCCCAGAAGACGAAGGAGGGGGGGGCGGTGGTGAGAAAACAGGACGGACCATTGAAGATAGTCTGCCCTGCAAGTGACATTGTGCTCAGTGGAGTGTGTGGTGGAGATGGCCAGGAAAGTATTCTCCACAATTCCCTGCAAGAAAGATGTAATAATTGTGCTAGCTGATAAGAAGTAAGTAAGTGAAATTCAAATCTTCGCTTATGGGCTGCTGAAGTATTGAAGCGGGATAATCTCGTTGCATCTTTGCCGTGTGAGTGGTGCAATGGATGGCTCTTAGATCTTTCAAGTTCTATATTTTTCCCTTATTCGATTGAAACTGTACTATGAATCACTCAGAGATGAAGTAATGTTATACATTGTGTTTGGAAATGCCAGTATGGCATCGATCTCTTGATGATGATTAATTTTCATGAGAATCGGGTCAGATGAGATATTCTTCCTCTTCGTAGAATACACTTATGTTATTAAAGGAACATCGACTTCTTAACGTCTTATTACATGTGCCCTTTTTAATTAGTAAAATTTAAATATAGTGCAAAATCGAATATTATGAATATTAAACTCCGACAGAAATATCGGGAAGAATTAAAACGTCGATTTCTTCCTGTTCTTTTCAATGACTTTGTGAACTAACACAATTTTCTGTTAACTAAATCAACAGCAAATTGAATCAATCTTAGCCTCATTTGATCCCTAGAATGTTTTGTAGGAACCTCCACAGTAGTATTTGTGTTTGAATGAAAAATTACCACTTCGTCTATGATGATGAAATATTCAATAAGTAATGATCGCACCGCAAATCGGACCGCAATGGTATCCTATTCCGGTAATCTCCATAAAGTACGAGCAATTGTAGTGTGGTAAATGCCTTCGTGAATGGGAATCACCACTGAGTACTAATTTAGAATGAGACACACACACACACACACACTAGACACTTGTTTTGTAGTTTTGTAGAATTGAAACCGAGTCAAACGATGAACGAAAGTGATCGAAAACTTCCTTTGTGATCGTTGAATAAGATGAATTCAACAGAATTGGTCACAGCGATGCTTATTGGATAGAATTTGAAGCCAAATGTACCGCGTTTCGCAGCATCTCTGTACTTACGTAGAAGTAATCAGAAGTTCGATTTAGTTTGGTCCAAGATTTTCGCAATTATGTTTATTAACACGTTAAGCCAAGCGTCGGATCCTAGGGACCGACGTTGAGCTTTTTAGTAGGAAAGCGCTGACTGACTGGGGCTGACAGTTACAAAATGATAAAATAAAAATATATACGGTTTGATTTCGAATATTTTACAAAATGTGACTACTTTCTAGTCGAATTACTGACTATTTTCTATTTATACAATAAATATCTTTGGGAACTGGGACCGACACTGATATTGTGCAAACGCTCTTGAATGAGTGCATTAAGCCTCCTGAAAGCGTGACATTAAATTTTTGTACTTGAACCGATTTATTTATTATGGATCTACAAAAAATATATGGTGGAACAGTTATGAATAGAATATCAACATGGGACAATTGAGCTTGATGTTGTTTTTTTAAAGCTAGGAACAAATAATATATTTTCATGCGTGGTTCCGGATGATTAGGGATATTAACATCGTTTTATGAAGAAATGTGAAAATTGTCAAAAAGTAACATGGGACAACTATGCGTAGAACGGCAGTGTAGTTGGTTTAATTCTACACTCTGTCCAACTTCTATAAGACCAGGTAATGATATTGCTACTTTGCGCTATTGTAAACAAACAATGCTTCAACTTATATTCTAGTTAATTGGTATTGGTGACTACCATACACTGCATGATTTTCATATGTGTGTGTGCAAGCGCTGAGCGTAAACGAATGTTTTTGTATTTTTCAAGTGTCAAGTTTCTATAAGACCAGTTACATTTTTTCGTTGTTTTAGTTGTTTTGATCAATAAATCTGGAAAATGCCGAAGGGAAAAGTGCTCACGGAGAGAAAAGAAAGACAAATCGATGCATTTCACCAAGAAAACGTTGGTATCAGAGAAATTTCTCGTCGGATTGGACGATCTCATCAAGTAGTAGTGTAGTGCTCGCTCTCCAGATTTAAATCCTGCTGAAAATCTTAGGGGGATTCTTGTACGCAGAATCTACACTGAGGGAAAACGGTAAACCACGATTGAATAGCTCAAGGTCGCAATTTCGAAAACATAGGAAAATATCGAGAAAATCACTCAGCAACATTTATTAAATTAAAAAACGAAAAAAAATGCCAAAATGGCAAGGTTGGCAACTATTGATATGTAAATCAACCGATCGTTTTGAATTTTTCATTCATAATACTTCTGAATTTTGAAATGATCTTATAGAAACTGGACAGTTGAAATTATCATATTTAAGCACAATAAATAAACAAACAACTCTTTTGAACGAAAATGACATGAAATATACTTTATTCTAAGCATTCAACAATGTATGAATGTATCTTGTTTAAATTTTAACTGTTTGTGTTGCAACGAAATAGAATCAGGGTGGTCTTATAGAATGTGGACAGAGTATATGGCAGAATTATAATTTTTAAATATTTGAATGTTTACTGTTGGCAACATAATTTCTCATAACATCTAGATATACTTGAAAGTATAACTTCATTGAAACGTGTACGGTGTTACGATGATTAATTTTTTTTTATTCTATTTTTTTATTTATTAGGCTCATTAGAATTTTAGCTGTAACAGAGCCGGGTTCAATGGTGTACATGTACATATATTTACGTTTCTAAAAATTGTAAATTACACAGTAGTTAGTAGTAGCCATTTAGGCGTTAAGTTTTCTGTTCCATTACATTGTAGCGGACCGGGTTTCAAAAGACAACCCGGAACCTACGGCCAGCTCGAAGAAGGCTAAGAAGTTAGCTTTCCCACCCGACATCTCTTAAGCGATTAGCTTAAGCGCCACCTCTTTCGAGGACCAATCGCCGCGTTCGTTGCCCAGCTAGAGACCTGGATCAGAGAACGGTCGAGCTGTATCAATTCCAGTCAGCGAAGGCTGACAGAAGACACCCGCAGAAAGCTCCAAGAAAATTACCAAACACCTGAGAATCACCCTAAGATCGACGGAAAACCTCTACAGGGTTTTCTCATCATAGGAAATGTTCAACAACAATCCACCAGACTGGCACGGCCATCTGTGAGACAAAAATGCTGACGACAAGAATTCCAGACATTAACCTCGATACACGGATAACGGGAAATTTTTATGAAAATAAAATTAACAATCATAGGCTCACATTCATACTAACGACTTTTATTCCTAACAAACGACATGACGAAAAACTTTCTAAATGGACTACCGATTTACATTTCTACAATTTATTTGTACATTTAACTTTGCTTAGATCTAAGGGACATCACATGTGCACATGAACAAAACAGGGTACCTGGGGAGTGCGGTGAGGACACAAATTTCCTCACCGACTCCTTCTGATTCTTTGCGGCGGATTCTCCGCCGGTTGATAGCTTCCAGCGGGTCTGTTGAAGGCGCGATTTCTCCGACGCGTTTTGGTTCGTCGGATCTCGCCAAGAGGAATTTCCCTATTTTAGCAATTTGTTCACAGTTAGGAAAATGTCCCTAAATTATACAATATATGTACCTGTTGTAGTCGCTTTTTTGCTCGTTAAATTTTATTGAGCGTTTGTTTGCTAACTAGGAACAAATGATGGCACTGAAACAATTCAACTTTATTACCACAAAGACTTCACGTTATATGAAAAGAACTTACAATTAGCGATCGCGAACAAAACACACAATGGTTCCGCGATGTCGGACAGTTCTTGGCAAAATGGTCGAAAAACATTGTAGTCCTCAGATAAACCGCAGGGTATCTCGCGATTGAGAGCTCAAGCTCAGCCTTTACACAAAAATATTGTAAATGAACAAATTTAGAAATAAATAAACAACACTCAATAAATATGCATACCAATAATAAATAAGTAATTAAATAATCCAAAAATATCACATGATGAAAACAGTTTTGGCAACTGTTACAACATTATGGTAAATTACACAGTAGTAGCCATTTAGGCGAAAGGGTATTCTTTCTGTTCTTCCATTGTTCAGCAGACCGGACAGCGGAGACAGTTGATATTGATCATTGTTGGGTTATTTATAGAACAGCAGCCCGATGTTTCTTGCAGAGCAGAGCAGTTGTATGGATGAATCGATCTTTGTTCCACCGTGGATCGATTTCCATCGCTGATGATGGTTGCGTGGACGTAGCTATTCTATAACAACACAAAGATGGTCAATTGAGGGCCCTGAGTTTGAACTCACGATCGATCGCTTGGTAAGCGAACGCGTAACCAAGTGGCTACGAAGACCCCCTACGATGAATAATTGACGATAATTAGTTATACGTTCAATTGGTTGGCTACGATTGGGGAACTGGAAGCCGAAAACAACGCTCAAATGAATGCGAAAATTGGAACTTCCAAATGGACCACAACTAACCTCGATACGGTCGACATTTTTAGCCATCAGATATTTTGTCAAGATAAATGTAAGGACTGTTTTATTTATTTATTTATTTATTTATTAATATTATATTTCATCCGACAAGTATGTCTTAATGAACAAATGTGTAGTGAAACTAGCTGAACACGAAACGCTTAATTCTACTCTTAAATTCGTATTAAAATCAAACAAATGGGCAACATCGTTGAAGCATTCCATCATTGAACGTATTGGTTCGTGGAGGGAGTAGTCTCGACGTCTGAACGGCAGGCGAAGGAAGTCAGAGCGACGGAGAGTATAACCAGGAACATTGATGGCGATTTGCGTAAGTACGTTTGGAGCATCAATTTCGGCGACAAGAAGTCGAGCGATGAATAATTGCCTTAGCCCGTTTCCGCCTTTGCTTCAGCGTTTCCAACCCTATCAACTGACATCGATGTTCGTACGGTGGCAAATTCAGCGAATCATTCCATGGCAGGAGACGTAGGGCGAATTTGACGAACCTTCCCTGAATTGATTCGATGCGAGCAGCCATAGTGCTACGATAAGGGTCCCATATTAATGAAGCGGTTTCTAGAAACGGCCGAACCAAGCACGAATACAAGGATCTCAGCGTGTAAGGATCTCGGAATTATCTGCTCAATTTGCTCACAAATCCCAATTGACGACGAGCCTTGTCTATGATGTCTTCGTAGTGGTTCCGAAATGACAGAGCTGGATCAAGGAAGACACCGAGATCTCGAATCGTTTGAACTCGACTTAACACTTCGTCCCCGACAGTGTATTCGAACGACAAGAGGTTCATCTTGCGGTGGAAGCTTATGACAGAGCATTTTGGTATGCTTAGTTGCATCCTGTTTACGCGACACCATGCAGCGAATTTATCAAGAAGTGTTTGGAGTTTACGACAATCTTCAATGCTGTTGACGTCAATGTACAGCTTTAGATCATCAGCATATACCAGGCAACAGTCGGCTCCAAGATACACGATGGCATCGTTGATGAACAGTGAGAATAGCAGCGGTCCCAAATTGCTACCTTGAGGAACTCCGGAGCTGCTTTCAAACCAGGTTGAGGTGCAAGAGCCAATTTTGACTGCTAGTTTTCTAGCGAGGAAATATGAGCGAAGCCATTTAACGAGCCTTACAGAGAAACCAAGTTTTGCTAATTTGGCCAGAAGTATACTATGGTCAACCTTGTCGAATGCTGCTTTGAGGTCGGTTGAAATGGCGTCAATCTGTCGGCCCTCTTCAATTTTGCTAAGACAGAAGGATGTGAATTCACACAAATTTGTAGTGACACTTCTGCCAGGAAAAAAATCCATGTTGGTTCGGGGAAATGTAGTGTCTCACCTGACGAAACATGCGTTCCGACATAATTATTTCAAATAGCTTTGAGCAAGCACTCAGCGATGTGATGCCCCGATAACACCGGACATCGTTTTTGCTTCCTTTTTTATGCACCGGAAACATGAACGATGCTTTCCATCGAGTCGGGAAGGTTGCAGTTCTCAGAGACAAGTTGTACAAATGAGTGAGTGGCTGCTCCAGATGTTCGAAGCATTTTTTCAGAACACACGCTGCAATTCCATCAGGTCCAGGCTGATAGGAAATTTTTTATTTCTCGACCGCTTTTCGTATCCCTTCTGATGATACTTCAGGTGTATCAGCGTCAGCGCTCCCAGCAGGAGTTAGTTCCAGAGCAGCTTCAACACTGTCAGAGGTGGGGTTGAACATCGAACTGAAGTAAGAAGCAAAAAGCTCACATTTATCCGAAGAGCTGCAAGCCAGTCGTTCATCCAAATACATTGCCGAAGGTAGTGTAGACTCTTTGTGCTTAGATTTCACAAAATTCTAGAAGCTTTTTGGATTGCGTTTCAAATTTCGTTCCATAAAGACCACATGTTTACGATAGAGTTGACGGTTCAGGCTTCTATATTGACGGGTGGCGAATTGGAACGACGCTTGATGTACGATTTCTTCGGTAAATCTTATGCGCAGCGTTGCAGCGTTTATTCCTACGTCGAAGCTCAGCGTTTGAACAAGGTGGTTTCTGCGGGGGACGAAGATGCGGAGCGAATAAGATGAAAGCGCGTTGAAGTATGAGAGTGAACTTCTCGACAGCATCATCCAGATTTACACACTGGATCATTGGCGACCAGTCCACTGACGATAAATATTGGCCCAATCTGTTGAAATCAGCTTTCTTGAAGTTAAGTGCTTCGACGTCAAATTCAGGGTCATTGAGCTCTAGTAAAGGCTTGTCAATTTTGATTGTACATGAGAAAGGTGGATGGTGTATGTCGGTTGGAACAAGAGGATTGTCAATTTCATCAATAGTCAAGTAGTTAGTTATCTCCTCATTGACAAATAACAGATCAAGCGTATTCCCGGAGTAGTTTTTCAGGCAGTTCATCTGCCACATGTTATTGGAGCTCATGCCGTCAAGCAGAACAGAGTTGGATTGAGTAATAGATGATATTGTGAGATCCACGCAACATCTAGAATTATCGTTTCGAATCCATCGCAGTCCAGGTCTGTTGTAGTCACCGAATACAGCAACCGAATCATGCCCGGAGTGTGAGACTACTGATTCCATACAGTCGATATGGAGATAAGACAACTGCACATCCGACGCCTTATCTTATCTGCTAAACAGCATGTTAGAAGGTCATCATCGAGCCAGGTTTCAATTAACACGAGTACGTCATATGGCAAAGCAGTAACGGAAGTAAAAAAGTCTTCAATCTTAGTCCGCAATCCTCTTACATTCTGGTAGTAGATGGATACTCAAGAATTTCGATGGCCACGAAATTGATGACTTGTGGTGGCCATACCAGGACGATTGCTGATAGGTGACAGGAGGCTGCAAGCGATGGGTAATTCAGGAGTCATCGAGTACATAGGACCATCGTACTTGCCTTTGATGTCGAGCTGGAAGACCCTAGTACCACTCCCACACGTAGGGCCGGGACGTTTTAATTTGTATATTCATCAATTTTATTTTATTTTATTATAACAATAAACGGATCACCCAATTTACCATTGGGCTTCTGTGTTGAAAAGAATTTATTTTCGTCCCCATTCATAATTGTATTAATCATATATCAATCACTTTTCCAACCGAATATTTTTGGGTAGTTTTATTTTGAACTAGCTGACCCGGCAAACTACTTCCCGCCCAATTTTTTTTTTCGTTATCACATTCATGTTTTTTTTACTAAGCGCATGTTCATAGGTCCAATCGCGGTCTGTTCATTGATTGATTTTCTAATCTACCCTTTGAAATTACCTTTTACCATCAAATTCCTAGTACTCCTACCAAAACTCGTCATTATAATATCAGATTATTTTCAGACACAATTCTCGTTTAAAATTTTCAACCACTTGCAAATAACATGTTTCTCCGTTACATGGAATAAATGTTTGATACAGAAAATATGATAGAATAAAGACAGCCCTAAATCGGACAATTCCTTTCTTGAGTTTTGCTCTTATCAACACATTATGATCCATTTTTATTTATATAGATTGAAGATGGTATAAGAGTGTGTTTTGTCACATTAAAAAAAATCAATTGTCATGTTTGGTTGAAATATGTGTATTATTTTTACGGGACCCGGAGGGGTGTCATACCATCATAGAATCATTTTTCATATTCAAGGAGGGGAGGAGTATCTAACCTCCCCTCCTTGAATATGCACCTTTAAACCTCTATATGCCTAATTTGGTTTCATTTGCTTGATTAATTCTCGAGTAATCCAGAAATTTGTGTTTCATTTGTATGGTAGCCCCCCCATTAGAGAGGGGGTAGGGGTCTCGAACTATCATATGAACCTTCTCCGAACCCAAAAACCCCCTACATACCAATTTTCATGTCGATCGGTTCAGTAGTTTCCGAGTCCATAGCAATCAGACAGACAGAAAGACAGACAGACATCACTCAATTTTTATATATTTATATAGATTAGGTTTCTTATGAAACTCAAACTGTCGCAGGGAAGCTTTTAATTGATATGGTTGCTGTTTGTCTCGTTAATAGAAATAACCATAATAGAAATAAATAAAACGACATAAATATACACACATTTGTTTTGGTCTACGGGCACAATAGAATTGAGTTTTCTCCTGTGTTCAGCTGAAATTATAAAAATAGAAAAATATATTTATAGATAAACAGAAATATCTCTTTGATTTTTGCCTACGCTTACTTATTTCAAGGGCAGATTAGTGCGAGCAAGGTGCAAAACAAGCATTCGATGTGCCTTCTAACGCAAGTGCTAGAATTCCAGGAATTTATTTGAATAAGTTTGGTGTTGTGGCTGAAAATGAGGCATTCCACATAATGTTGAGATGTGCATTGAAAGTCTTTTCACTCAAAGCGTCCAGACAATATTATGAAAGAGTCATCATTTAGCTTCAATTTACAACAAACGACTGAACATCATAAATCTCTCTATCATTTCTTGTATTATCATCCATGATTGTGTTACCACGTTTGTATATACGGACGTAAAACAAACAGTCTCCTACGATAAACCTAAAGTTCTAACCATATCTCCTTCGATATTAGTTACCAATATGTAATTACAAATGAGTATAATGAGATTCAGAATGAATTTGAAATTTATTCTGAGCACATTTGTTTCAATTGCTTGTCAAATGCCAGTTAACGCTCCGATCGACTTGAATTTTGAAATGGCCTCTGATAAAAGATCACATTTTTAAAAATAAAATACCAAAATACGAATAACAGTATGACTTCATTTATGTATCAATACAGGGAACTTTCCAAGCCAAGTGACATCATTTGGTCTAGTAAATTTCTCATCCCGTAAGCAAATTATCGGATGCTATTATTACCAAATAACAATATTATAACAGTATGTTTTCTTATCGGATTTTCGAAGGAGCGATCCTCGGTTATCCCCCTTCCATTACGTGTGATATCATCAAGAGAAGCACCCCATATACTTCGGGCACAACGATAGCAATTTGATTCAGACTTTGGGCCGACCTCGCTCAACCCGCAATGATACGCTTCAATGGCGCTGAATTGATGTCGATGGTCGAACCGGTTGGTTCACAACCCTCCGCCTATAATCGCAATAATAACGCTCAATTTGACGACGGGTTTCGAACAGTTTTGTAGTAACAAGCAGTTTTAGATAAAACTTCTCTCATTTGCGATGCCACAATCGGGTAGTCATACCCGTGGCAAACATTATGGCCGGGGTGGATAAAAACGGGTCCGTCCGATTCCTCCGACATCTATCGCTCACGTGACTATCAGTAAACTAGCGTACGTGTGACCTGCGATGATTATGATGTCGGATGTGATTCTTGTATACGTAATCGGTTCCATTGTGATGAGCAATATTCTTTCCCGTGTTCGTCCGTAGTCGACTTTTTTTTCCGTTCAAAACACAAACCAACATCAGTTGGATTTCGTACCGCCATGGCAGCAAACAGTAACACAAAAACAAAATAGGATTAGAGAGCATTGTTACATTCATAATCTCTTCCCTATCTCGGCGCTGTATATTTTCCTCGCCACCGTGTTATCTCGGAAGTGGGATCTGTTTTTCACCTCCAGCCGTCGGTTCACAGCGAAAGCACGAAAAATTGCCGGAATCTGAAACGCTCGCTGTCCGGCTATTTCGTTCGGGGAATAAATTCCACAAAGACACTTTAATTCACCTGTTTTGAAAATTTGGAAGACTGATTGTGTTCACTGATTGTAGTATTTATGGAAACCTTCATTTAGACTTCCATCTGACTTCCAAAAGAACCAATATTTTAATCACCGAAACAGCTCTGGCAAATACCAACCTGCATCCCAGAGCGCTCACTTCTGTCGGAAGGCAAGATTCTACGATACAAGCTCACCAAGATCCACTGTTAATAGTCGCTCGTTTCCAGACAGCGCAGCATCAATGGCAAACTCAGAGGGCAGAAGCGGAAAAACGACCGGGACATCACACACATATTTCTTGAATAATTACTGCTGCTTTGTTATCCGTAAGCGTGATTATTAGGGTTTTTTTTCCCTCTCGGTAGCATCATAAACAGTGATGCTGCTGCTGCTGCTTCGGATCAGCAAGAAGCGGCATGTAGTGAAAACACTAACGATGCCAGAAGTGCATTGTTATGCAAATCCTTCGGGGGGAAAATAGCAGGAAAAAGGAGCGCCAAGAATAAAAAAAACAGGCGCAACAGCAGGATCGACGGCAGCAGTAGCAGAAGCAGCAGTGTTTGTGAGAAAAAATGTACAAGAAAAGCTTTCCCGTTGTATGAGTAAATGACTTCATCAGGGCGTCTATCCGCTGACTGCTGTCCTCCTCGGGTCACCCGAGTCGGGAGTATGAAAATGAGGTGTCATATTGAATGTTGCGGCATTCAGCACTAAAATATGTACCGTGCTGGACCCCGAGACCCACGCATAAGAGAACAGATTTAATCTTGTTTTTTTTCTGCTGCCCGTTGTTGTAGCCAGGGCTATGATAGATTGCGTCGTTTGGCAAACGGGTAATGAGTCTTGGTCTTGGTTGCAATTGTACATTTGACAAATCTATTATGTTTAGCAAAGGAAAATCTGTTTTTTTTTATGCTATGATATACAAAGTATGTTTCGATGTAAAATTTCTTTTAGAATATAAAATTTGCTTCATAACATGTATCTATTACAGTATGTATTACTAACAATAATCCAGGAACCAAAATTCTAATTCAGATCCTCTTAAAACTGCTTCAGATATCGAGCGATTGACGATAGGAATTAATTATTATCATTATCAATTATATTAATTATTATTAGTTATAATTTACCACAATTAACTGTTGTGATAAGTTCCGTTCTCTGCGCAATGTTTTTCTCTTATCACAATCTTTATTAATTACGGTACTTAAGTATCAATGTATTAACCTCTGCTTGAAATATAATTTATTTCAATTAAAATTTGTTTTCCAATAACTTTTCCAAATTCATTAAATCGCTTTTTCTGGTACTTTCGTATTAGCGTCAACGGAGCCGAAATATAATAGATAGCATTTTTATTGTTCGAACTGGCATTCAAATATTATTTGTATTGTTGTTGCCTTGTTGTATGCAGTGTTTTGTTTTTGTATGCAGAGCATTACGTAATATTTGAATATCTGAATGAATCCATAAAGCTCATTAGTTGCGGTTCAGTGTTCAGTGTTTCAACTTACCCCGCTCTACGGAACAAGTTCAAACAATGCATGTGAAAACTAATAATTTTGAAATTATTCGAAACATCCAGTGAGAACCTTTTTCATCGAAAGTCGTCTGTTATACCTTGTAGATGCTGCAAACAGATTTTCCAAGATATTATTCAAGTTGAACCTCGAATAAACCGTATTAATTTGCCCATATATACCTCACTACAGGATACTAATCTTAGAAATAAGCTTCCCAGCAAAAAAGCATTGAGTTAATACTTTGGTTTTTGACTTTTGTTGCATGTCAAAAACCAACCTGTTTCTTTCTACAAGAAGTTTGTTACTCCATTAATGACAATTAGTGAGATAAATCTGAATAATAGTAGTATCGTTTGAAAGAGGTTCAAGCCACTGGTATTATTTCGAACAGAACTGTAGTTGGTTTAATTCTATGGCAGAATTATAATTTTTAAATATCTGACTGTTCACTGTTGGTAACATAATTTCTCGTAACATCTAGATATACTTGAAAGTATAACTACATTGAAACGAGAATGGTTTTGCGATAATAAATTGAAGATAATTAGCAACATCCATATTATACGTTTAATTGGTAGGCTACGATTGGGGAAATGGAAGCCGAAAACAACGCTCGAATGAATAGAGAAATTGAAACTTCAAAATGGACCACAACTAACCTCGATACGGTCGACATTTTTAGACAGATACAGATATTTTGTCGACCCGTCGTCGGAAGCGGCGGCCTTTCGCAAACAAACCTGTGTTCCATCGATTGCCCGGTTAGTTTGAAACATAGGAGAGTATCCTTTAGTTAGGTCCGACCGAGCGCTAGCGAGCGTTTTACGTTTTGTCTGTCATTGCTTTCTCCATATTTCTCAGATCATCCTATGTGGAGGCGATCTGGCGTAGTGGCAACATCCGTATCTCTCACGCTAAGGGTCACAAGCAGGTATGGGCAAAATAGCATCGAAATTCGTTCAACAACACTAATTCACAGATAAAACTCACCCTTCTATTTTTCGTTTATGCCTCACTTTATTTGAGACAGAAAACATTCACGTATCCTCTTCGCAAAGTTCATTTTCGATTAGAACGGAAAAATACTGTCTCGATTCCATTTAATGCGTCTTATAATGGTCGGTAGATATCCCACCACCCACGGGCGCCAAATGTTACCAATGCACTATGGTCCAGGAGGTGCATTTAAGTGGAAATTAGCATCTAGAGCTCGACAGTGATTCTCTAGACAAAAACTGTCTTCGACAAAGTTGTTACATATAATAGAGCGCTCATTTTTATGTTATCAAAAATAGGGTGACCAAAATTTACGATGAAATAAAAAATCTAACTTTCTTATCTTTACAGATAGAGGTAAACATAGTTCGACAATATTGTAGCTCTGGTTATTTTAAGTAACTTTGTGGAACAATATTTCTTTCTATCTCTTCAAATAACCTATATAGCGCTTTTTCTCTAGATTGAGTTAGGGTTACCATGAAAATAAAGGTTTTTTTGCTCTAACTTTTATATGTAAAATTCTACATCAAAACCGTCTTTGAATGACATTTAGAGCTTTCCAATCCACGCATTTTACGGTGCATAACTTGTACGTATCTTAATTCTACTCAAAGTTATTGATGTTTTTTCCCCGAAAACACGACCTTTTCATTTGCTAATCGTTCTTTTTTGGGGCAAACATAATAAAAAATTATTGATGGCATTTTAAAGAGCACATTTGATTCTACATAAGGTGTAACTTCCAAAAGAGTGTTATTTTTTGTATTTGAGTAAATAAAATTTGAAATTATGAGTTTTTGCATATAAATGATCAAGTTGCAATTTTTAAATGCATATAGTAAGCGTAGACTTTAAAGCAGCATCAGTTCAGTCTTATAGCCACTCAACATGGAGGTTCAAAGAAGACACATTGTTGATTTCCTTTTTCGGTGGACGAAATATAGAAGACGTTATACAATTATTCCGAGAAAAATTTCTGACTATTTTCTTTTTCTACAATAAAATATATTTATTGTATAAAAAGAAAAGCAGGAACCAACAAATTATCAAATGCTTCCTGAACAGAAAACGTATGAAGAACAACTCGGAGCTCGACGTGTTATTTTTTAGTAATATATTGACATATTTTACTGGCGATGAGTCGATTGATGACATTATTTTACCAAACTTTTGTTGTTCCTATTGTTTTATTCAAATTTATTTTTATAATCTTCCGTATGTACATATTAACCTGTTTTAGTTGTTATAATGGAAATTAAATTCATAGTAATAAATAAAAATCATACAAATGAAAAACTACAAAATCTAATGCTTAGCATTTTCCGGAATCAGAAGATCGGAATACTCTGGTGTTTGCCTATTACTAAGAGATACTACTGGATTCGAAGCCCAGTTCTTCAGCAGAAAATTTTTCTGTAATCTCCCGAACACGGTTACGCTTCATCCTTTGGCTCAGCATTTGGCATTTCAGGCACTTTCTGGCACTCAAAACACATATATCTTGGCATTTTTCTCGTAATAATTGTATAACGTCTTCTATATTTCGTTCACCGAAAACAAAAACAAATGTGTCTTCTTTGAACCTCCATGTTGAGTGGCTATAAGACTGAACTGAAGTGATGCTGCTTTAAAGTTTACGCTTACTATATGCATTTAAAAATTGCAACTTGTTCATTTATATGCAAAAACTCATAATTTCAAATTTAATTTACTCAAATACAAAAAATAACACTCTTTTGGAAGTTACACCTTATGTAGAATCAAATGTGCTCTTTAAAATGCCATCAATAATTTTTTATTATGTTTGCCCCAAAAAGAACGACAAGCAAATGAAAAGGTCGTGTTTTCGGGGAAAAAACATCAATAAGTAGTAGAATTAAGATACATACAAGTTATGCACCGTAAAATGCGTGGATTGGAAAGCTCTAAAAGTCATTCGAAGACAGTTTTGATGTAGAATTTTTCATATAAAAGTTAGAGCAAAAAACCTTTATTTTCATGGTAACCCTAACTCAAACTAGAGAAAAAGCGCTATATCGGTTATTTGAAGAGATAGAAAGAAATATTGTTCGACAAAGTTACTTAAAATAACCAGGGCTACAATATTGTTGAACTATGTTTACCTCTATCTATAAAGATAAAAAAGTTAGATTTTTCATTTCATCGACAATTTTGGTCACCCTATTTTTGATAACAAAAAAATCAGCGCTCTATTATATGTAACAACTTTGTCGAAGACAGTTTTTGTCTAGAGAATCACTGTCGAGCTCTAGATGCTAATTTCCACTTAAATGCACCTCCTGGACCATAGTGTAATGGTATACAGAACCATGTTCCAACTGTTCCTCAACGCCACTCCCTCATTCGTTGGAAGTTTCGCTGGTTCTCGTACCCCATGGGAAGGCGTTAACTCCTGCTTCAGTTCAACCACCGTCTGGCTCTGCACGGTGAACTTGATTTTCACGTTCAATAGCTCGTTCTTCATGCGTGATTCGAGATCGGAATATCGGTGTTGTTGTTCACGAGCTTTGTTAGCCAATTCTCTTTCCCAAGCCAATGCTTCCTCTAATTCTTGCTTTACCTTCTTTGATTTCTCGTCCTGTCGACGGAGCTGGTTGGCTGATACCTGCACCTGTGTCTCTAACTCCATGAGCTTCAGCCGCAGCTCTTTCAGCTCGGTCAGTGTTTCCATCTTCCGAATCCGAGTGGTCATCAAATCTTTCTCTAGTTTTTGTATTTCTGCCGCTCTAGAGGACTCCCAAAACAGAATCTTCTTTACTCCCCTTCAAATCTATCACAACAATAAAAATGAGTTGGAGTAACTGCGTTGAGTTGTTTGGTAGAATTATCTTTTTTTAGAATCTGCTCCAAAAATGGTACCATATATCAGAAGCTAGAAGATTTGCTTGAGCAAAACTTCAACAACTTTATGAGCGAGGATCAATGCGGTGAATATACAGCTGAACGTCATCCGAAGACAACATAACCTAACAGTACTTGATAACGGATGTAAAATCCTTGACGTGGTAGCACAAAATACAGGCTCCAGCACTGGGGTTTGAAGCACTCCGAAGAGCCACTTCTTTGTTGAATTCCACTCAAAACAATTTCGAATCGTATCTGGAAGGTCGGAAACCAACTAATTTACATGATTTTTGTGTTATTGGGATAAAGTGATGTGTTCGGGTATTTTGGTTATGGTTTAAGGTATATTTGAGGATGTATTTTTTCATTTTTTTTGAGTGCACGAATAATGATTATAGCCTGTTCGCAACTGGATGCGTAGATGCTGTCCTTGCTGGTGGAATCGACTCTAAACAACGGGGTTTCGCAGGACGATTTCCAATGAATATTCTGAAACTTGAGGACACTACCTAAAGCTACACAACACACAATACACAACGATGACTGAAAATTTACTTTTAATCGTGGGAGTTATTCATGCATAACATCAACAAGTGGATCTTCTGAACAATGTTCTGGATGCCAGAGATTGTCTCTCATCAACCTTTTAAACACGAATCTGGAAAAGTTCTCATGGTAATACAACTAATATGTTAGGGGTCAATTTACATTTCGTTGCAGGTGTCGTAGCTGTGAGCAATTATGATCTCTTGTGAACGAAGAAGATAGTTTGTTCCTCAAGTAGGAAAAACTGTCGATCGTTCAAAAGAATTCCCCTGGTAGAGATTGCGTTTTACAACGTTTCTTGTATACAATCGCTCAAATGTAGCCAATATAAGAGGAATAGTGTTTCATCAAAACAACGTCTGGCTTGACAGCTTGGTTGGGAGATTCTTATGGCGTCAAGTGATTACCATCTCTTCCTGCTAGGTATTAGGCGTTTCCTTTCTGAATATATGGCGATCAGTCAGCTATAACACTGTTGGAAGAAAAGTATTCAGTTACATTGTATATTTAGAATTGAAAAAAACTGTACGAAATAAGTGTATTGAATCTATTGTATTGAACTATACTATGGAGATATTAGTCTGCTCCAATTGTAAAATTCTAATAATATTTAAAAAATTAAAATTAATTTTTCTTAAAAAAGTATTTTTTAAAAATTATCAAAAAATTATATGATTTACAAATTATAAAATTATATGCCCTTGCAATTTCCAACAAGTCGTCCATACATCAGAAGATGAGAGCTTTCACAGGGAACGATTTTTTTTAACGACAACTCTTTCATGGTTTCTTTGAAAAAAAATACAACTAATACTAATTTTGTTTAAAGTCAAGATAGCGATATAGTGTATTCGACAAAGTTTCACGTCTTATTAAAATATGAACTTTCGTCGCAGACGTCAACTGTGAGACTCCTGAAAAAATTAATATTTGACTCGTTACATTTTTGTGTGTTAATTCTCGCGTTTGACATGTTCTTGATATGTTTCTGAACAGAAAAAGTTAGTAGAGCATGTAAATCACGATCATTTATGCATGAAAAAGTTGTAGATCAAAAAAATTTTTCCCTGTAAAAGTGACCATCTTCCGATTTTTCAAAAAATTGCTCGATATCTTTAACACGTTAAGCCTCGATTTTTTCTCTCTACGCTTTCCATTCAGCGTGCATGAAAAGCGTTTGCACAATATCAGTGCCGGTCCCAATTCCCAAATTTGAAAAAAATACTGAATGTACATCTTACCACGCTGTATCAAGAAAAATTATCAAAAAAAAAACTTTGGGACCCACTCCTGCTCAAATTTTTATTTAAATGCGTTCGTATGTGTCTTTTTTCTACATGTTGCGTAATTTTTCCTGAATTTTTAAGATCATTGTGTGACACAAAAATAATTTTCTTCATCGTCTGCATTATTATTTTTATTTTTTTGTAAACGATTATTTTATTGTATTCGTGGTTTTCAATTGAATTTCAATTTAAAATAAAAAAACAAATCGGATTTGTGGTCTCAAAGTTATATTTTTTTTTCAAAATTTCGAAATGCCAGAAAATCTATAACATTTTTTTGTACGGTGTATTATTTTTTTTTAATTATTTTATTTTTATAATTAGATATCTGAAAAAAAAACAGCTTGAAGATATTTATCAATCTAGAAAATCCGTAAGAGCACATTTAAATATGAATTAGAGTAGTACTGAATCTCTAAATCCCAAAAAAAAACTATTTCAAAATTTAAATATTTTTTTAGTACGAAAATTTTTGATGAAATATTTTTTTGATAATTTTTCTTAATACACCGTGGTGAGATGCACATTCAGTATTTTTTTCAAATTTTTATCACGTGGAATAAATGAAAAAGTACTTTTTTCACTATAGATCCTACGTCAAACCACATAGGGGTTCAAATAAACCGCCAAAATTTCTTATTTAATATCCTTTACAATATTTGCCATACAGCTAGTGATTTGGTTTGGGGGCACTTTTTACTCCCTTACCTAACCACTCTTTGGAAACATAAAAAAAAAATTTTTTTGATACCACGCAACACTGAAAAAAATCTGAAAAAAATCACACATATCTAGAAAAGCCGTAGAAACACATTAAAATATGAATAAGAGTAGTACTGAATCTCTAAATCCCAAAACATTTTTTTTCAAAATTTCAATATTTTTTTAGTACTAAAATTTTTGATGAAATTTTTTTTTGATAATTTTTTTGATACACCGTAGTAAGATGCACATTCAGTATTTTTTTCAAATTTTTATCTCGGATCATTTGAGGATGGCGTGAAATAATCGAAAAAGTACGTTTTTCACTATAGATCCTACATTAAACCACATAGGGGTTCAAATAAACCACCAAAATTTCTTATTTAATATCCTTTACAATATTTGCCATACAGCTGGTGATTTGGTTTGTGGGCACTTTTTACTCCCTTACCCGGCCAGGCCCTTTAGGGTAGGTTCATAGAATTACTATGGAACTCGTTTCCACGGATAAACCGCACCGCGGATCATCCGCTCGCGGATAATGGGGGTTATAGGATATAGAAAATAGTCAGCAATTCGACTAGAAAGTACTCACATTTTGTAAAACATCCGAAAACAAACCGCATATATTTTTATTTTATTATTTTGTAACAGTCAGCACTTTTCTACCAAGAAGCTCAACGTCGGCCCCTAGGGACCGACGCTGGGCTCAACGTGTTAAATGAAAATAATTCCCTACATTTCATTATTTAACCACCATTTTGTAGATCGTATAGTTTTTAAAGTAAGATTAGTCGAAAAAAGGTTGAAAAAAACTCAAAATTTCAAAAAAAAAAAAATTCTCAAACAAAGACCTACCAGACATACAACATTTTAGTCAAAAAATGAAATGTAGGAAATTATTCATGTTATATCATGTTAATATCAAGCAAATTTTTGAAAAATCATTGAAAAAAATTGAATTGAATTAAAAAAACAATATTTTGAAAATTAAAATTTATTTTTCTCGAAAACATGTTTTTTTAAATTTTGAAAAAAAAAATGATATGAATAGCCCATACAATTTCCAACAAGTCACCCATACATCAGAAAATGGGCACTCCAACAGGGAAAAAGTTTTTCGAACAATATCTTTATCATCTTTTTTTTTGGAAAACTACTATGTATTAATGTTTAATTCCTTACATATTTTTTGTATCGCGATTCACATGCTCTGCTAACTTTTTTCTATTCAGAAACATGTTAAACGCGATAATTTACACACAAAAATGTAACGAGTAGAAGATCATTTTATCAGGGGTCTCCATACCAAAATGTCCTATATTCCAGATACTATAAAAGATAGAAAGTTGACGTCTGCGACGAAAGTTCATATTTTAATAAGGTCTAAAACATGACTTTGAAAAAAATGCCTCAAAGATCCAAAGATGTTTACACCCACAACGTCTCGCTGCTATCTGAGATGGTGCTGCCAACTTATAAGACGAGTTGGCATTGAATTCGTCACCTATGAGCAAAGTTACATCTCCAACGCTCCCTAAAAAACAGCATTCCCAAATAAATAATTCACAAATTATACTATTTAGCATCTTTCGCAGAATGGCAACAAAAATTACTATTATAATGAACACTGCTCTCGCTTAAGGAAAATTTCTTTTTTCCATCCGGCTTGCAATGTGTTGTACTTTGACGCAGAATTGGGCGACCTCTATCTATATAGACATTTAGAAGATCAATATTTTTCTCTCCGATTTCCGATTTTTGATCGATTCTTTGTACAGGAAAAAAAAATTCAGTGAACATTCATATTAGTCTCACGAAAAATCCCCTAACAGTTTTCATAAATATTTAATTCCTTTCAAGGTGATCAGATTAGTGATCGTAAATTCAAGAGAAGCAGTTTTGTAAGTTTGATCAATTTTCAAAGATCGATTCAGCAAAGATCAATTCTTTGGTACCGATTATAAAATCGATCCGTTAAGATCGATCTTTTTCTAAAGATCGCCCAATCCTAATGCGAAGGCTGCCCAATAGCACGAATAAAAGCGCCAGAAAACACATATGGGTTGAACAATAAGAATAAAGTAAACTAATATTTTTTTAATAAATTCAGGAAATATATATATGTTTCTAAATTAATAAATAAACTACGAAAGAAGTACATATACACAGAGTGTTCTTTAACAAGGTTTTTTTCAAGTCCACGAATGTATTCACCTAATTTGATGACACATATTTGATTTTTGTCACATATGAGTATTCGATGCTGTTGGACCAGAACCTCTTTCGAATGCCAAATTCCACGTCCAACACTGCATAAATTGCATTCGCGATTGTCAATCACGCCACCGACTCAGTTGGGGAAAAAATCGAATGTTCACTGTACGACATGCAATTGGATGCATCCAGCATACCACTCCCAACATCCAGCCTTAATCAGCTGATTGCGTTCACTCTCTCGAATAAAAAAACACTAACAGCTGTCGACACAATTTGTATTACACAATTTAACAGAGAGTACATACATCCGATTTAAAATTGTTATTTTTCACAATATACTACATAACATTACAACATTACTTATATTAAAACGTTTAACATTGATGACATTCAACTCAATCGACCGGCAATTATTCGACGCGTATACAGTACATATTGAAACTATCCTTTGGTGGTCAATTCCCGACTGCGATCGCTCCGCCGGAGTACAATTTCACAGCGCACTGATGTTACTGTTGATGTTCCTCCCATGTGCGATGTTTTGCTCTCCGTATAATCTTCGGGTGTGGTGAATTCATGTTTGTTGTTCGCTCTACTCCGATGTTGTTTTCGTCTCCCTTCCTCGCGCGGTTGGATTATTTCTGTTGTTTCTGTTTGCTACGTTTTGTTTGCATGTTTTGTCTGTCGGGTTTTGGTTTTCTGTTATTTGCTGGTCGTTCACACCAGACAACACAGCTGATTTGTCCAGGGTGATATGCATCGGGGTGTCGCAAACAGATGCCAAGCACTCGTTGCTGTTATTCATTAATTATTTAGGTAACAAGAACGATGATAGAGAGTGAAGAAAAAATTTGAAAAAAAAAAACAATAAAAACATTAGATTATAATGTGAATCATTTTTTCACAATCCCAATGCTGTGTTTAAATGAAATAACAATTTATAATGACAAGTGAAAATGAGCAATCCTATTCCTGATAAAAATATGTCACCCTTATAAACTCGAGTAGACCGCGAGTAATCGGTTTTCTATCTTATTAACAATAGAATTATGGAAAATTGTTCATAGATATATAGATATAGTTAATATGTTTAGTTAAGAATTCGGCTCCTTTAAACTTATGTAACTGAGCCTGTAAAAATAAACGAATTAATAAAAACAAAAAGTGAAAATGAGTAAACAGTATAATCACATCTGCTCTTCTATCACGTTCACCATAAACCTAAACAATTAAAAAAGAAAATGCACAAAAACGTACTCGTTTATGCTATAACTTTGTCACGTCACGTTGGAATTGGTCATAGGCTCTGTTTTTTTCCGATAGTATGAAGATGTATCTTTTGGCCTGATAATCAAAGCTCACGATTGGCCGCAAATCCACATTTTCAATATGATTTTATTTCCGAAAATTCGGAATTCAATGTTTCTCTATTTCCAGAAAACCATTTGGAATCCGAACGTCTATTCAGAAATAAAATCAATTGTGTAAATCGCAACGAATAACCCTTTTCCACCCACACACTGTTTACAGTCGGCGTCATTATAGACTATTATTATTTCGAATCACGGAATGCCGCACATTGGAAATAGATTCCGCTCCCGAGAGCCATTTCACATGTTCTTCGTGGAATTCCACCTAAACCCACGCCCAGAAAACCGGGGAACCGATTCCAATTGGGCGATTCTAAACGATCCAATTCAGCGAAATGGTACGAATTGAAAATTTGACATGTCCCATTGGCTAATAAAAAAACAGAATAATGTTGAATGATGATGATTTGTATCTTGATTTGGCTCATTACATCACGATGTTTACGCCCACCAAGTTGGAGAAGCACTAAATATTCAAAAGCATTCAAATGTAATAAACGAACTTACAAGCAGACAAACAGTATCTTATCTTCATCGGGACGAAATTTTCATGAATAAAGCACCTTGAAATTTATGACCAGCGATCATCAATTTCACTCCATTCCTTCTGATTCATTCCAGCGCACAAGGAGCAGCAGACCTTTTCTGCCCACGCACACAGCGGTGGTTGCGGATTGGGACACGTTGTGCGTAAGCTGTTCGGGTGGAAAAAGACCTCAACCGAACTGTTATCGTACGTCTAATTGCCATCGTAATTAAATGACACAAAGTCGCTCGTGCAGCGAACAGCCCTACGTATCAAGCGCACCGAAGCCGCCGGAGGTCCATGCCGAAAGTCGAAGAAAATGGTGGTCCGTAACCATCCCAGCGAATGGTTCCATTTGTATGTATATTTATTCATATACCAGTTTGCTCTCTTCCGTTCCTATTCGGGATAATTGTTAACGAAGAGCTTTCGCTATTCCATTCAGCTCTTTAGAGAAGCTCTTCCGGCAAAACGTTTCGCCCGGCTGTGGGAAGAACGCGGTCTGTGCGGTGGGAAACCCGTCATCCGTGACATCAGATAAAGGCGAGAGCAACAGAGCGCCTGAAAGCGCGTATCAAAGTCACAAAGGAAAAAAAAGCAGGAGCCCTCGAACCGCTTTTGATACAATAAATTCTCCTGAGGCTGATTTATGCAATGATTTGATTATACGGCTGACATTTAAAATGCAAACTCTCCTCTCTATCGTGCTGTCTCTGACTGCCTTCGAGTTTGCTTTCGCCCCCGCGTTTGACTGCGGTGGACCAAGCCAGGACAATTCACCGGAATCCGTACACAGACACACACACACACACACACACACACACACTCACCAAGTCAGGAAGAAACCCAAAGCGAGACTGGCACCCATCCGAGGGGTAGGAGGAATGGCGAAGCACTCTGTGAAGAAAAAAATCTTTTGAGCATGAAATCACCATGTATATTGTATGTTCCAAGCTTATGCTGAACGACAGAATGCGAGATCTATGGGCTCAAAAGGCACTCAAAGCTTTAAAAGGAAGAAATTGTGAAGCGGAACATCGGAGAGGTTTGCTGCCGGAGTGAAGCAATATTGCCCTGGTAGTGGATGCCGGCAGCAGGAAGACTTGTATTTATTTTTACGAACCTGCTCCGCGTCGGATTGCGACGTTCAAAGTGCGCCAAATTCGTGGCAATATTTCTTTTTAGCGGAAACACATTCCTAAATATGGAAGTGTGACCTGTAACAATTTCAAACGTTTGGTGTGAATGTGCCACCTAAATAATGCCAGTGGTGTGACATGCAATCTTTTCAATTTATACATTCTTTCAAGGCTCCAGCAGTTTGTTCTAATATTAGCATCAAGTGGATTTACTAGTGCAGAAAAATCATCTTTGTATGAAATTAGACATAAATTTTCACCCGAAGAAATCTATTTTGGATTTTGATCTTCGAAAAACTACGAGTTGAAATAGGAGGAAACATTGTTTTGTACGTATTTTTTTGTAGCCGGTTATACAGCCATTCGATATAAAGAATACGTATACAATTTTACAGCATTTTGAATATATTACTATTTAATATTGTATACGACAGAGATTAGTATCTATTCTGAGATCACATGAAGCTAGAGTATATATTCAACCAGCAGTCAAAAAGCCTATTCATTCACTGCCATTGGGTTTCAGTAAGCGTAAGAATGTTAGAAGAGATATATGCACAAAACTTTGTTCACACAGCATGAGTAAACAACAATAGGAAATGTTCTCTCCCAACGCTCGCAATGAAGAAATTGCAGTCATAACACATGAACGTCACAAGTTCCTATCTCTTCGTCGGGCCTTTTTTCCCACCCAAACTGACAAAAAAAACATAGATGGACAGCTCGCACAGTAGCATAGAGGAGCTGGCACAAGGAGCGAAAAAATGCAATAAAATGGAGAACAATAAATTACGGATTGATCTTTTACATACCACTAGTTGGGGGTCGTCGGCAACATGACCAAACCAGGGGGATAGCTAGTGTCCGACTACGAGCCGATGAATAGTTCTCTAACCCACGCCGAGAGGACGCTCCGCCGAGGAACCACCCTGTCCGCAGAATAGACGCGCTCGAACGTAAATGCACGTCTCGTGGCAGAAGTCCCATTAGCGTCGTTGCCAGGACTCAATCCAGGGCTACGTAACGTGACGGATAAATGAATGCATGCTGTCGACACTAACAGGGCTGGAACACCCCAACCTCCCGAAGAGCTCACCGCCATTGCCAAGCGCCACAGCCACAGCATGGTCGTTGTTATGGCTGCAGGGGAAAGATGCATGGTAATACCGGATTTCGATTGCCGTGTCATTTGTTTGTTCCTTAGCTTATGTTCGTTGTATTCCGGTCGACGTTTACAAATTTATTACGCTAATGGAAGGTTGTGATTGCGAGTTTTATTGCATTTCGGTACTGTGCGCCAGTGTGGAGCGTGGGTGGGAAATCTTTTACTATTCCGTGCATAGCCTTAATTTGTCGGCAAGCATTGGGGTCTTTGCATGAGGTTAGTGTTAACTGGGTGCTGTTTTATGATCCGACGCTTTACTATTTTGTGATGATTTGTGAAGATGTGAATAGCAATCTGGTTTGATGACTGTTAAAAAATATATTAGTTTAAGTATAAATTTTAATTACGCAACACATTTTCATGCTGCTATCACCATTCTTGAAATGGATTAAGATACTCATAATCATTTTCGAAGAATCGAATTGAATTGAAATTAAATCATCCCAATGTAACTTATTTCTAGAGATAAATTCTTCTTCACCAGGTGATTAGTTCTTCCTAGTTTTTCATTTATAAACGATGGATTTTATAGCAGGGTAATAGAAACAAGATTAGATTTTTTTTTTCGATCTTTCAAAATCTTTTTTCGGATCGTTGGCCCAAATATGCACCGTTTTGTTGTAAAATTTGTTGCCATTCTAAATGAAGCTTCATAGTGTCTCTTTCATGGAAGTCTTGGTCCTTATTGGGGAAAAACTCTAGCAATAGATTTTTTCAATATTCTCTTTGTTTACAATTGTTGTGTGGCTTTGCGTTGTCCAGATGAAACACAACTCCTCTTCTGTTTGCCAATTCTGAACGTTTCTGATCAATCGCTAGCTTCAAAAGGTACATTTGTTGACAGTAGAGATTTGATTTTAGTGTATTGCGCTGAAGAGAACTAGAAAAAAAAAATTTAAAAATATTGAAAATTAGTGGAATAGCAATTCCACTGAACCAGAATCGGGAGGAGAACAACGGCCGCAATATCTGCATGTACCGACCATTGGCCGTTAAACTCCCAGAATTGTGGGGGTGAGGGGGTCCCAACAATCCTTCCAGTCGTTCATCTTTAGCACCCGCGCGATTGTCCGACAATTCCTCGGTCTGGACTAAAACAGCACGAGCATGCAGGTCTTCCAACCTACTTTTTCAGGCAAGAACACATCCACTTCGAACAATACGCGTCCTGATTCATTCACAAGCCAACAACCATAGACCAACGGGTCTCCAACCCTGTTAATGGCAGTGATGCAGTCGTGGATGGCATCGATGGCTCGAACGATGCGCGTTCAACGCCTGACAATGATTCGTGCTTCCGATCCGCTTCTACTACCAGAACGTCTGTGGCCTGAAATCCAAAATTTATGGCTTTTTACTGGCTTGTTGAAGTGCAATACGATGACATAGTGCTAGTTGAGAAATGGTTGGACGAAAGAATCAGTCAGTTGGAACTGATTTTTGTGAGTGATAGAACGGCTTGTTCAGTAACCACAACCGTCGACCGTTGTCGACCGTGTCGTTGGACAGCCATCATCCAGCCCTTATATTTACACTTGAAAACATTGAGCACCTGACATACGAAGATGTTGTCGACATCGAGTCATTGAACTACAGACGGATGAACTTCACTGCGTTGACTGAAGGTTTGGAATTGGCTGACCGGTCTACTGTTCTTAGCTATACAGATGTTGATGAGTCGGTCAATCAGTTTGGTTTCATCGTGAACAACTTGCTCATTAGCCATACTCCCCGATTCAAACCATCACCTAAGCCACCATGGTCGAACGGCAGGCTCTGTAGCCTCTGCCGCTGGTTGGAATCGTACCTCAAGGATGGAATGCTGCAAGTCAAAGTAGGTTGTCGAATGTTTTTGGAAATGAAACTGGAGTTCCCCAGGGCAGCAATCTCGGTCCCTTGCTATTTGCACTATTTTTTAACGATGTCACTGTACCGCTTGTTGGAAGGTGCAAACTGGTATATGCCGATGACCTGATAATATACATCGTTGTGAAAAGTTTGGACGACCACTACTGTGTGGCCTACAAATGCCATTGGAAATCACCCATTGTATCCGGAACGCGAATACACGTCTTTCCCGGTTGGATCTTCGACTCTGACTGACTGCGAGCTGCGCTTGTGAGAGCTAGTTGGGTCCGAGAAGGTGTATAATCTAGGGTGGTATACGACAGTGCCGTCCTGTCTCACACATCCTCCTTCCTCTCCAGAAAAATACGATTAGCTCTCACACTCTTCATTGCCATGGATAATCAAAACAAGAAGCAAATCACAAAAGAAAAACAAACAATCTATGAGGAGCAGATTTATACCAATAAACCTTCCAATAATCAATTTAGCTCTCAACGCTCGTCAATTCATTTTCTAGTCAAGTCAAATCACGTTGAAGGCGTATGCCGAAGTAGTGCTAGTCGAAGCGAAGCGGCTGAAAGGAGAGTCAATAATCATTTTTCAACTTCCCTCCAGAGAATCAAATCAAAAGTCCGAAAAAATAAAATTTAACAAATGCTAATTGCAAAATAATGTCCATATGCTTCTTATTGCAATAATTTCTGATTCCATAGAGATTCATACAGCCTTTCAATCAGTTCTCTCTCGAACTCAGGCAATGAACAAAGGAACGCAAACGAAGCTATCACCAACCAGCCTTTTGGGTTGGAGTATCGCGATTACATCTCTTCTCACGGATTTGTTGAAACTGAGGACGTGATAACCGTAACGGATGTAGAGTGCCAAAATCAATTTAAAAAGCTTCCCTCAATAGTTGATAAAGGTAGTTAATGAACAAGAGAAAGAGTAAGAATTATACTTTATACAAGAATTATACAATTATACAAGCCAGAGAGCTTTATTATGTAGGATTTCATGACAGTTATCATTTCCAACCAGGAAAACTTTGGCAGCGATCCCAGTATATTATTCACGGATAATTTTTAATCTGATAAAGTGAAAAGTAATAAAATCATTTTAGAAAACTCGGGCAAAGTTGAATATTTGTCAAGATATCAGGGAACGTGGCAAAAAATTTGGGAAATCCAGAAGAATCAGGAAGGTTGACGTCTCTGATACAGGGGTTGGCAAGTTCAAGACGCTCCCCTCGGTGAAAGTCGGCTCACTTTTGCCGGGTCCGTCCTTCCTGACTAAAGTATGATGGACAAAGTGAAATTAACCATGCAACGCTTTGTGCCAAAGCCATTTTGAAACATATTGCGTGTTCATTGCATACGTTGTATTTAAATTCATTTTGATATATAGCTCACACGACTTTCTCATAATCGATTGATCACTCATAACGCTGCAATTGTAGTTTGTACTCATTTGTAGCTTCGTTCCATTTCAATCAGCCTGTAGAATATTTCGTTGCAGAGTTTCAAGAACATCCTATTGATTCTTTCTCATTACTTCCTCAGATTACGAATGTAATAATTTCAACTCATCAGATTCATATTTGTTTCACGGTGTTTATGTTTGATTTTTTATGCGTAAACAACATATAAAACGAAACCATTCTATTGAGAAAATGAAATTTCCTAAACATATTAATAATCATAACCACATGTTGAATGAAATCAGCTTTATCTATCTAAATAAATAAAAATGATTTAGTGACCGTTCCTCGCGATTTAACTCGAAAACGGAACAACGGATTCATCAGTCAGTATCAGCATTGATGTGTCTCGGTCAGCGTCAGGTTTATATGTCCAGAAAAAAAATTATATACCGCGAATGTTGATCGCGTACAGAAAAATAATATTCGGCAGTTGTGGGCGGGACGAAGTTTTCCGGGTCAGCCAGTAGAAAAATAATTTTAATGAAATAAAAACGTTAAAATGTTTAAATAAGATTTTTTTATTGCACATGCAAATGATATAGGGGTAGTGGGGGTAATGTGGTCACCTGGGGTAAAATGGTCACCTGCTTGTTTGGTAGTATAACTATTGACTATTGACACCGTATTGATAGTCATCTTATGATTGAAGAATTTCATGACTTTTGAGTCACCCTATACTACAGTGGAGCTGTCGCATGTCATGATATAAATAAAAACAAAAAACGCTCTCTCGGTAGCCATTCGGCCGTAGTTTTGTGCGTTTCGAATTTAAGGAATTTCTAGTGAAATTTAGTTTATTTTGACCTGGTATTTGCGACAAATCAACAGTTTGGACGACTGTTCACATACTCTAGGGGAGGTAAATAGATATTTTGTTCAATTTCAGCGATCATTTCGCATATTTCGCATATCGTTGTTTGGGGGGCTAAGTGGTCAGTGGAGGATTACTGTTGACAAAGTTCTGTTTTCAAAAGCTGATATACCTCATCACCTTCTGCTCCTAAAGGAGCCCTTTTTGTGGTTTTGACCCAGGAAAAATATGCCACCCCAACCAAAACCAAGCTTCATTTTGAAAAACGTTATGTGTTTCCTACTACGTTTTTGTACGTATGAGAAAATTTTAACGATTCTGGGTGAATAGGCCTAGCTCATTTCATACATGTGCCTACTATTTCAATAATGATTTAAACGAATTTGGCCAAAAAAAAAAACACGCATAAATCTATCTATTCTAGCGTGATATATGCGAGTGACCACTTTGCCCCCCACAGGTGATGAAAAATGCACTATTTTCAGTTTTGATAATAAAAACCGATTACTATCTTGAATTACAATAAGTTGAGCTACAATATTCTTCGAGGAACGGGAATTTTAGTGGTATGTGGGCACAGGAAATGGGCATATTCCTTAGGGTGATCACATTCCCCCCAGTTCCCCTATATTTGTTTTGGTGAAATTGCTTATTTTTTTGGCGAAAAAAATGCCAGAACGGCACGAGTGAAGGCACCAGAAATGGCATTTGAATTTAACAAATAATATGAAGCAAATTAATATTTATATGATGTATATGAGGTAAGATAATACATAAAGATCAATGTCGGAAGATACCGGAAGTAGAGACAGCAATAAAAAAGTGATTCTAGAACATTCGAAAGGCATTGAAATCGAAAAAAAGCTCAATCGATTTTTAAAATATTTCGACTATTTTTTTTTTATTTCCAGATATTATATTTTCGGAGAGAAATCAATTAATTAAAAAATTAAATCAATCGGGAGTTGCGCGAGTATTGCTGACTATAAAAAAGTTTTTTGTCTGTGTGTTCGTTTTTTTAGGACCATTGTACAATCGAATACAAATATTTAGTAGAAATAATAATTGATTGTAGTAGTGTGCTTTTGCACCCAGAAAAGTGAAGGAAATTTTAATTTTGAGTTTTTATTAATAAAAGGCAATTTATACAGCCTTGGTGGCTCCGTGTCCAGGTTTTAACGTTCCGGCCATCGGCCATCGCTCGAGAGGTACTCGATGAATCCCCCGGAGAGTTCTTTTGCCACGTGGTTGCGTATAATAGATCATTCGGCAGTGCGTTTGTCAAAGTAACGGAAGCTCGGCCCCGTGTTTGTTACACGCCATACACGAACCTACTCCAAGTCCATCATCTCCAGAGTGACTTACCGGAACTCTCGTCGGTGAGAGGTTCGGAATTTAAACGGTGGGAGTCACCACACGGCTCCACCAATTTTCGGAAACATCGCCGTTGCAAAACCAAAATTTAATCATTACAAAGACTGGATTTTGATACATCAGCAAGCCGTGGAATAAAGGTGACGTATAATTTTCATCATAACGAATATTGCAGATTTTCTTTGTGACTTTTTCTTGTAAGCCATTTCAGTGTTTGAAAGACTATTTCCGGAAGAAGTTGTGTACTTCCCGCTGTTTTGACCCTCGGAGCAGAATTTCTGAAGATATTCAATATTCAAAACTTTTTTTGACGGAATTTCGAAAGAAGCCGGGACGATATACTAAAAAGAAAGGATTTTTCTTGAAGTCGGAATTATTTTTCAAGTGTTTTTTGGAGTGTGAAGCTTCCATTGGACCCGCTTTAAGGATTTTAGAAGTTTTCTGACATTCATCTAGATACATTTAAGATAAGTTTTCGTTTTATTTTTCTTTCACGCATACGTATACATATACATATACATACACATATTTCATTTTATTTTATTTATTTATTTATTTTCTTTTTTTATTTTATCATTTAATATTTGCGTGTTCTAAAAAATCTTCTCTCTCATTTTTACGACTTTTTTTTTTTGAAAAATGGAGGGTAATGAACCCTCCGATGCTGAAATGAGGGTCTCAGACCCTCCTTCAGATGGTTTAACGGTTTCTCTAGGAAAAAAACAAAAACAATCGCAGTCAAACTCTTCGTCTGTACCAAATAGTGACTCTGTTCTCCGCTCTTCGACACAATCTCTGCCTAACTCTGCTCAACTTCCACGTATTAGACAATACCAGAACGCCCCGGCATCATCGAAAAACCGTTGGGTGGTATTCTTCCGTCCCAAAGGGAAGCCTCTAAGAGTATCTCAAATTTGCAAAGACCTGACGTCTAACTACTCAGGTGTCTTAGAAATAACGAAAGTCAATAAAGATAAACTTCATGTTGTGCTCTCAAATTACAAAGATGCTAACGCGATAGTGAAAAACTCTTTGTTCACTAATGAATATAGAGTTTATATTCCGGCTCACATTGTTGAAATCGATGGTGTAGTTACGGAAAAATCTCTTCAACTTCAAGATTTTGTAAAAGCTAAGGGTATCTTTCACAATGCAAATATTCCACATATTAAAGTTTTGGAGGATTGACGGCGCCAGTGGTTGTGTTGTTAGCGTAACAGCTTCACAATCCGATCGGCCTGGGTTCAATCCCAGCTGGCGTCGTTGGGATTTTCTGAGGCGAAAAATCTGTGGTTACGTCTTCCTTCGGAAGGGAAGTAAAAGAAGTTGGCCCGGCTCATGAGTTGTTGAGTCTGATAGGTAGGAACAGGTGGAGTCGCCTCCCGTATGTCGGTGATTGGCACTAAAGTGGCGGAAATATGCCGACGTAAAACAAGCGAAGATAAAAAAAAAAAAGTTTTGGAGGTGAGATCTCTGAACTCTTTGATATCTGAGGGTACAGAAAAAAAGTATTATCCATCTGGCTCTTTTAGAATTTCCTTCGAAGGCACAGCACTTCCAAATTATGTGCTTATCGACAAACTTCGTCTTCCAGTTCGGTTATATACCCCTAAAATAATGACTTGCCTAAATTGCAATCAGTTAGGTCACACTAAAACCTACTGTTGTAATAAAACGAAATGCTCAAAATGTGGTGACGACCATGACGAAGTCACTTGTAACAAAGATGCTGATAAATGTATCTTTTGTGGAGATGTTCCTCATACAATTAAGGATTGTCCGAAATACAAATTACGTTCGATGAAACTCAAGCAATCACTTAAGGATCGTTCTAATCGATCCTTCGCTGATATGCTCAAGGCAGCTTCACCTCAGGTACCCGAGGCTTCAGAAAATCCTTTCTCTGTTTTATCAGAGGATGATGATTCGGATTCTCAATTTGATCCAGTAATCACAGGAAGAGTCAGGAAGAGGAAAATTGCTTCTTCCTCTAAGCCATCTAAAAAAAGAGGATTGATCTCTAACAAGCCAGAATTTTCAAATTATTCTGCTCTACCCAAGAATAACCCTCCTGGTTGGAGATCTTCAAATTATGACGTTCATTTCCCTGAATTGTCAAGCCATTCTCAATTTGCTTCTCAATCGGTTCCTGATCCCTCATCTTTTTCAGGAGGTATTTCCTTTTCATCAATTGTTCAATGGATTCTTGATTTTTTCGGAATATCAGATTCAATGAAAGGTATCATTTTTGCTTGGCTTCCTTCTATCAGCCAGATAGCTAAACAAATGACTTCAAAGTGGCCCCTCCTCTCGTTCATTAATTTCGATGTCTAATTTATTGGACGATTCAGGTAAATCCTCTATTTTGCAGTGGAATTGTAGAAGTATTCTTCCTAAACTTGATTCTTTCAAGCAAATGCTCCATTTTTTGAATTGTGATGCGTTTACTCTTTCTGAAACATGGCTTCGTTCGGACAATGTGTTAAACATCCATGATTTTAATATTATCCGTTTAGACCGCGATGATTGCTATGGAGGAGTTCTCATAGGTATTAGAAAATGCTACCCATTTTACAGGATTCCCCTGCCTTTAGTCTCAGGAATTGAAATTCTAGCGTGTCAGGTACGTATCAAGGGTAAAGATTTATGCATTGCTTCTATTTATATTCCTCCAAGAACTATGCTTAATTATAGAAATCTTGTGAATATAGTTGAACTTTTACCGCAACCTAATCTTATTTTGGGAGATTTCAACTCTCATGGAATTGGATGGGGTGAGTCTTTTGATGATCGAAGGGCCAATTTGATTTATGATCTTTGCGAGGACTTCAACATGGCAATTTTGAATACAGGTGATGTAACAAGAATCGCTCCATCTTCAGGCCGCGCTAGTTGCTTAGATTTGTCTCTGTGTTCTTCCTCTTTTTCTTTAGATTGTAATTGGAATGTCATCCAAGATCCACATGGAAGTGATCATTTGCCAATCACTATTTCCATTTCAAATAATTCAAAATCGTCTGAAACAACAAATATTCAGCATGATTTATCTAGAAACATTGATTGGAAGAGATTCTCTTCAATTATTTCAGAATCGGTGGCATTAGTTCATGAGTTACCCCCGCTGGAAGAATATAATTTTCTAACTGGTTTAATTCTTGTCAGTGCTATTGATGCTCAGACGAAGCGCTTTCCTGGTAATTCGTTTCGTAGACGTCCTCCTAATCTATGGTGGGACCAAGAATGTACAAATCTCTATAAAGATAAATCGAATGCGTTCAAGGATTGGCGAAAATTGGGCACCCGTGAACGTTATGATAACTACATTTATCTGGAGCGTAAATTCAAAAGCTTCACTAAAGCTAAAAAGAGAGGCTATTGGCGTCATTTTGTAAATGGGCTTTCACGAGAGACTTCCTTGAGCACTCTTTGGAGAGTTGCCAGACAAATGAGAAATTCATCTCATTCAAATGAAGAAGTTGAATATTCAGAAAGGTGGATTTTTGACTTTGCCAAGAAGATATGTCCAGACTCAGCCCCCGCACCTTCTCCCTTCTTAGAGACATCTGATGATGTTGAGCCTCCGTTCAGTATGACTGATTTTTCTCTTGCTCTTCTTTCTTGCAACAACACGGCTTCAGGGTCAGATAGGATCAAATTTAATTTGTTGAAAAATCTACCTGATAATGCGAAGAGTCGTTTGTTGAAACTGTTCAATGCTTTCCTTGAGCAGAATATTGTTCCGCATGAGTGGCGACAAATTAAAGTTATAGCTATTCTGAAACCTGGTAAACCTGCGTCTGATTATAATTCTTATAGACCAATTGCAATGCTATCTTGCATTCGCAAATTACTAGAAAAAATGATTCTCCATCGTTTAGACAGCTGGGTTGAATCTAATAATCTTCTCTCGCCATCGCAGTTCGGGTTTCGTAGAGGCAAAGGAACCAATGATTGTCTTGCGCTTCTTTCATCAGAGGTTGACTTTGCCTTGTGTAGTAAGCAACAAATGGCATCAGTGTTCCTAGATATCAAAGGTGCGTTCGATCCTGTTTCCATTGAAGTTCTTTTTCAAAAACTTCGTCTAAATGTGTTTTCCCAGAAATTAAATAGTTTTCTGTTTAACCTAATGCGTGAAAAACATATGAGTTTTTCTCATGGTTCTTCGTCAGTTTTACGTATTAGCCACCTGGGTCTTCCTCAAGGCTCATGTCTTAGTCCAATTCTTTACAACTTCTATGTAAATGATATTGATGTTTGTTTATCGGGAAATTGTACTTTGAGACAGTTTGCAGATGATTGTGTAGTATCGGTAATGGGCAAAGACAGCACCGATCTTCATAATCCTTTGCAAGATTCTCTTGACAATTTGGTTGATTGGGCCTGTAGATTGGGTATTGAATTTTATACTGAGAAGACACAGATGGTTGTATTCTCAAGAAAACATCATCCTGCACAAATACAGCTTAAACTTTTGGATAGACCTATTCGTCACTCGATGTCATTCAAGTATTTAGGTGTTGTGTTTGACTCCAAAGGAACATGGGGTAAACACATAGGCTACTTGAAACAGAAATGTCAGAAAAGAATAAATTTTCTTCGATCCATAACAGGAACTTGGTGGGGAGCTCATCCTGAGGATTTGATTAGGTTGTATAAAACAACCATTTTATCTGTTATGGAGTATGGTAGTTTTTGCTTCAGGTCCGCTGCCTGTACCCATATTTTGCATCTGGAAAAGATTCAATATCGCTGTTTGCGTATTGCTCTAGGATGTATGCAGTCAACACATACAATGAGCCTAGAAATTCTAGCTGGCATACTTCCTCTTTCCGTACGTTTTTTCGAGTTATCATTCCGTTTTTTAATACGGTGTGAAACACTTAATCCGAAGGTGATAGCAAACTTAGAAAAAATGTTGAACTCAGGCGTTCGATCTAGGCGAATGTCTCTATATCATGAATTTATGACTTTGGAAAGTCCATCTGCTTTATCTGGTTTCCAGATCATTCCTTCAATTTTGTTCAATTCCTCTATTACTATTGACCTGTCAATGAAGGATTATGTGCATAATATTTCAGATGATCTCCGCCATTTAGTTATACCTGCGATATTCCTGTCAAGGTATAAACATATTGACCCAACCAAAACTTTTTTTACTGATGGATCTAGTCTTAATGGATCCACAGGCTTTGGTATATTCAATATCAACTTCTTCACTTTTCGTAGGCTTAGTTTACCCTGTTCGGTGTTTGTTGCAGAATTGGCTGCAATATACATGGCCTTACTCCATATTCAGACCTTGGCCCCAGATCACTTTTTCATTTTTTCTGATAGTCTCAGCTCTTTAGAGGTACTCCGTTCAGTGAGAACTAGATATACGTCGTATTTCTTATCTGAAATCCATCAACTTTTAAGTGCTCTGATTACTAGTTCATTTAATATCACTTTCGTATGGATTCCGTCTCATTGTTCGATACCTGGAAATGAGAAAGCAGATTTTCTTGCTAAGAAGGGCACTATGGAAGGAGACTTATTCTATAGGCCTATTACATTCGATGAATATCTTCATTTTCCTCGTGAACGGGCACTTGTATCTTGGCAGTCAAGTTGGAATAGTAGTGATAAAGGCCGATGGCTATATTCTATCATTCCTAGGGTTTCTCTCAAACCATGGTTTAAAGGATATAATTTTTCTCGTGATTTTATACGGGTAGTGTGCAGACTCATGTCTAACCATTATTCTTCGAATGCACATCTTTTTCGAATTAACATCAGTGATAGTAACCTATGCGTGTGTGGTATAGGATATCAGGATATTGATCATATTGTGTGGTTTTGTTCTGAGTTTCTAAATGACAGGTTATCTTTAATAGAAAATTTTCGCAATAAGGGTATGCCACCTAATTTTCCGATTCGCGACGTTCTGGCTACTCGTAATATTGATGCTATTTCTTTAATTTATGATTTTTCAAATCCATACACTTTCAAATATGAACATATATGTTTAGTTTTCCTTTATTGTTTTGATGTTTATTATTAGCGTTTCCTTTTCTCTATTTCAACTTTTTTCTTCAGAATTCGAAAAGAGAGCAGATTTTCATCCCTTCCCTAGTCCCAAGGAGATAACTAGTTCCTAGGAGATGGTCATCTCTGCAACAAGAAGCCCTTTAATATTATCTTATTGTGAATTTTGTCATATTGTTTGTCCATATTGTAACATTTTTCGAAAAAATAATAGGGTTTTTATGCCTTTTTGAGAAAGAACATTGGCATTGTTCTACTCAAAGAGGCTTTTCCCTATTCATAAACACGGCTCATTGTTACTTATTGTTACTGAGCCATTTGAAAATAAATTTAGTACAAAAAAAATACAGGATTTTAATTTTGATGTTAATTTTACGATTTCCCGAAGAGCCTCGAGAAAAAAACGTAATGTTAAACACAAAATTGTATTTTGCCAAACAAAATTGCATTTCACTGTCAACGAAGGCTGCTTTTTTTTATCCCATTTATTTATTAGACTCATTAGCATTTAGCTGTAACAGAGCCGGGTTTAATCGTGTACATGTACATGTGTTAATGTTTCTATAAATTGTGAATTACACAGTAATTAGTAGTAACCATGTAGGCGTTAAGTTTTCTGTTCCATTACATTATGATAAATTACACAGTAGTAGCCATTTAGGCGTAAGGTTATTCTTTCTGTTCATCCATTGTTCAGAAGACCGGACAGCGGAGACAGTTGATATTGATCATTGTTGGGCTATTTATAGAACAGCAGCCCGATGTTTCTTGCAGAGCAGAGCAGTTGTATGGATGAATCGATCTTTGTTCCACCGTGGATCGATTTCCATCGCTGATGATGGTTGCGTGGACGTAGCTATTCTATAACAACACAAAGATGGTCAATTGAGGGCCCTGAGTTTGAACTCACGATCGATCGCTTGGTAAGCGAACGCGTAACCAAGTGGCTACGAAGACCCCCATCGAAGGCTGCTAATGACTAATGTTTTTTTTTGCCCTGAATACTGCTTTGGATTTCCAATTATTCGTTGATACTTGTTTCAAAGTACGGTTCTCGTTTATGATCGTGCGATTCGACACTTCAAAACTACTTTTTGTGGGGCTACATAAAGTTTCTCGTCTAAGTGGTCCCGGATTTGGTTATTCTGCAACAATACAGCAATCAGAATTGGTCTTCTATGTATTTTCAATACGCGCGTTCTGAAGCGAAACATGCACACCATCTCTCAAAATTATAATACGCGAGCCCATGTGCTCTTAGGGCACCGTAAAAATATATTCGACTATAAAAAAAACGTTGCGACTCTTTTACATGCGTTTTTGTGGGATTCCAGGGAGCGCGCTCGGTAACAAATAATAATGCCTCGTGATATTGCCATAATTCTCTGCTTCACGGTTTCCTCACGCCACTTCCTCCACCATCGGGAGACGTTTGCAATGTGGTTGTTGTTATGTTCACGCCGTGTGAAAAGCGGAACCCCAACATATGACGGAGTTGTAAAAAAATTGTAAAACCTCGATTGAATTAATCATACGAGCGCGGGATAAATTGGATTTCGAAATATTGCGTGAACTTCACCAAAATGAAAAACCTTGACGTCCACTTTGTAGTGCGGGAGTTCCGCTTCCGGACACCTCCCGCACACATGTTGCAATGTTGTAATATATTATCATATTTGCTGTACGATAAAAGTATTATATTTCAAGGAAGACTTCCCCCCCAGAGGCGGAACATAATCACAAAAATAGGCAAGCACAGGTTTGATTGAGCTTTCAATTTTCCAAAACGGAACCGAGCAGCGCAGGATGTACGTTCCACCGTCACCATACCTGACTCCGACATTAATCACATTCTTTCCGCCACCAGTGAAATCGTGGGTGAATGTATTTATTCATTTTCCCGCTCGTCACTGTCAACAGATGACACACTTAAACGATTTACATTTATTACTTGCCAAGTGAGAATGTCTCTCAGAATTACACCTCTAAGGTGAACAATATGTGACCGATGTGTGTGCCCCGTTTGCCACGTTTGACACAAGGATCCGTCCCTGAAAAACGTTGTTTTTGTTTTCAGTATGTATCTCTCTGGCGTTTCCAAACATCATGCTTCCAGAAATGACAGACATTTGGGAATGTGGTTTCGTGATCAGTTGAGTGTTCCTGAAAAAAAATGTGCCGTCATTCACCAGCGAGCACATTCATGTGTTGTTAGGGAAATGTGAAAGTAGCAAAGAAGCGGAAATCACGCTCCGTACAGGAAGTGTAGCAAAATTTGAAATATATCATTGCTATCCGAAGATCCTTTTTACGCCTCTGCGTATGAACAGTTTACATCAATTTCGTTCCTTGATGTGCTCTGCCTGTAAACGTTTATTGTAGCCATTTTTCACGGCTCTCAGGTATAACAAGTATAATCGGAAAAGTAGGCAAAAATACAAACAATCCACATTTTGCGGATCAAACACAATCCTCTCATTAATAATAATTCAACCGAGTGAAGGTAGCTGGCATAAATCTAGCTATTATGGCTAGATTAATTGGAATCACTTTTGGTGCTGACATATCAAATCGGATCTATTGAAGCTGTGAAAATTGAGCATTTATTGCATTTTTTTTATCTTCGTTGCTTTTTTGTTGTGTGTATAAGCGACTCATGCGCTTCGCGCTGGGATCGAGAGACGGTAAATCGCACCGATGAAAGATTGTGCTTTGGGATAGTGCATTGGAACCAATTACAATTATTATTTTCTGCGAATGATGTTTACATTTTTGAAATGGTTCGGCTAGCTGGAACGAGATATGTGCATTGGATTCCGCGTTCAAACGAAAAGCAAAATGTATTTTGGCTTGCATCGCCAGAAAATCTTGGCACAACATTCGACTTCGAGATTCAGATCTTCAAATTAATAAAATGTTATTTTTCATGAGATGAACAATTGAATAACTGTAAAATGTCAAGCGTTATCTAAACGCCCTAACTGCCAACATTTGATTGGCCCGATTTACGGTTTCCCCATCACAGACTTCTAAATCTTTGTACCTGTGGAAATCAGCTTTGCCAATATACATGCAAGTAGGGGATATTTTTGCTCCCACCGAGCTGTGTTTCCCTAACACGGACTTCAAAATCAATGTGCCTGGGGGAATCCGCTTTGCAAATACAGCATTCGTTGCGTGGACCAGGGTTACCATATCTACAGAATAATTTGTAGATTTTTTTGGATTTCATACCAATTTACAGATTTTTCAAAATAATGATCCAATACTAGTTATGGCTTGATCTCAATATTTTTTTCCCAATTCACCAATTCTATCAATGTAGCATTCGAATCAGTCTGATTGAGAGTCATTTTGGCATTCATATGTAGCGTGTAGTACTGTTTTCTTATGTTCAATCTAGAGCGAAAAAGTGCAAAAGTCCGCGTCATCGACTAGTTTTACAATAAATAATTAACGCTGTTTATCTTTTTCCTACTAAAGCACAGTGAATACAGTGAATTTTACGTGGATACCATCAACATCGCCAAATTCAAAATAACTATGCCAATCAATGATACTAAAGCTAAGATTATGCTTCAAGATTGAACTTATAAATTTAACCTTTTGCGGCCGTATTAAATTTCGACATGTGTGTCGTACTGGTCGCATTTTTTTTTTTTTACTGATAAAGCAGTGATGTACAACTTTGTGAGATTATGGAAGATGAACAAGATTGTATTATGTTTTGTAAATTTCTGATAAGTGTTCACTAAACAATGTTTTAATGTTTATGTTTTAAAAATATTTGCTATAATTCTTCTTCGTGTGATATCTTTCACATGTATCACAAAAATAATTAGTTTGGTGTCTTTCGCCTTTCATCTTTCTTGTTTGAACATACAGAACAATGCTCTTTACATCTACAGAGTACCGTAGTATATGGAGTTTTTTATTAATCCTTTCCTCAAGCATGGATGACTACTTTTGTTCATACTGAGTACCGTTATCTATTACTCATAGTAGCGCCATTTTGGTTCGTAAATAAGTTCACAAGACCTTAAAGTTCGTTTAAAAAAAAGTGTGCACTGATACATTAAATTATAATATTAGTATGCTTCTTCGCTGTGGTGGCTGAAAGCAGACAAACGACGACAAAGGGTGCGTACAGATTTCGAAACAGATTTTTTGAGAAAAAACACAGATAAAAAGATTTTTTGAGACCAAAAACACAGATTTTATTATGGAAACCGTGGCGTGGACACCGACTGGACAACATCGTTGCTGGACGAGTTGGACTGCGAGGGATCGAATGCTTTTCTCAAGGCAATGAGGGTGAAGGTGTAGTGTTGGAGTAGAGTAAAGTTTTCCAAGGGCCTTTTTCAAGGTTAGAGACGAATGAACTGAAAAAGTTTAAAGTCTCTATAATACAAAACCTTCCTTCCTTCCTTCCTTTGCAAATACATGCAAGTCGGGGGTATTTTTTGGTGTTGAGTACTTTTGTACTCGCTTGTCGTTGTGCAGACCGGAATGTTTCTTTAAAACGTACTTTTAAGCTGAGAAGCTTGGGAAAATCGTCATTTCAGATACTAGAGATGAATGAACTTTCGCGGTTCGAGAACTACGTAAACATGAGATGTGCAATAATTTCAGAAGGAAATGTAAAATACAATGATCGTTTGACAATTCTTCCGTTCACATATTTCGGAAGAACATAATCAGTTACAAAAATTTCGATGTATTCTAAAATAATATTCGAAGTGGTAAACAAGTGGATTGCAGAATGCAATTGCGTAGTTATACGTCTAAAGTACGCGGTCGTGTCCTAGATACAACCCCCTACAATTTGGTGTAAATTGCGATTTTTGATAATTTTTAATATTCGATACTTTGAAACACTATATTTAAAAACATCTGGTACCATTCTGAAATGTTGTGAAATACTAGAATGTAGAGCTTGCAACTCCAAAGGCTTATATTGTAAGAGATTGTTAGTTTTATTCGAGTTAAATTCAGATATTTGCGATAAATCTGCACAATTCTGGAGGAATCACGAAAAGTCTGGACTAGACAAAGGACAGTCTGGATGTCTGGCCGTAATCCGTAAAATTATGGAAAATTTTAGTTAAATCTGGAAGGCTGGCAACGCTGACTCTGAGTATTTCAACTTACTCCATGTTTTTTCAACCCAATCCATTAGTGACTTGACAGTTTTGTGTCTTCGTGTGAACGAACCCCTAAAACATTTTAATGATCCCTTAATGTCAAAACGTTGGTCAAAATCAACATTTTAATCATGATGAATAACATGAGCGAGCAACGCTTAATAATTAATAAAAACTACTACCGAAAATCGGACTCGGTGATTGCAACTTTAAGAGCGCTTACTCTAATTTCCGGCAGTAAAAATCGTCCTAATCGGCAGACTTTGCATAGTTTGATGACCACAATTGAGTCTACATTTTCGCTGTTGGATGTCCCCGTGCCAACGAGAAGCCGCTCCGCACGAAGCAACGATAATATCGCAGCCGCAAGTAAATCATTCCGAAATTATCTAAATCAGTCGATTACACATTGTTCTCAAGAATTAGGCATCTCCCAAACCTCATTGTGGCGTATTTTGCAAAAAGATCTCGGGCCACATCCTAACAAGAATCAATTGACTCAAGAACGTCAAAGTCAGCGCCGAGACTTCCTTGATTGGGCTCTTAAAGAAAATAATGACAACATCCAACTCGAAATTCGTAACATTTTGGTCGAAATGTGTGGTAGTAGCGGAATGTAGTGAAACATTGGATCCAACGAATCTATCGCTGTAAACGGGCCCGTGGTGGTCATATGAACGGAATCGAATTTCATTCTTAAAATGTAATATTTGAACTACAACCAGAAGGGGGTCTCCGTAGCCACATTGGTTGCGCGTTCGCTCAGTAAGTGATTGATCGTGAGTTCAAAACTCAGGGCCCTCATTGACCATCTTTGTGTTGTTACAGACTAACTACGTCCACGCAACAATCATAAGCGATGGAGATCGATCCACGGTCGAAAAAAGATCGATTCATCCATACAACTGCGTTCTGCTCTGCAAAACACATCAGGCTGCTGTTCTATAAATAACTCAACAATGATCAATCAATTGTCTCCGCTGTCCGGTGGTCTAACTGGATGATAGAAGATCAGAAGGAATACTCTTACGCCGAAAAATGGCAACTGTGCAATGTGCTAATTATAGATATGATAAACATGTGACATGTACACGATTGAAATTCGGCTCTGTCACTGCTAAAATGCTAATTTGCCTTAAACAAATAATTAGGACAAAAAAAAAACTACAACCAGAATAAATCTGAACTCAATATCTCAAGAAATCTGTGTTTTATTAACAAAAAAGGTTTACGATTCCCTCATGAAAGACCCGTTATTAGGTGCAAACAGATTTCAATTTAGTGGTTTTGTGATTTTTTATGATAACTTTCAAGTTGAACTTCGAAAGAACCGTTTAAACTTGCCCCGGTGTACCTAGGCATCTACCTAGTACCTTAAAATTGCACAAAAACCCGCTTGGAAGCACATGGCTGGAAGTGACCTATGGTCGTGATCAAAATGAGATGAGCTGATGAAAATTATGGAATTTGAATTGGGTATTCTATCGAGTGTGAATATGAGTTTGTGTATGTTTTTTTCTGCTCACTTTTATATTTACTCACTTATGATCTTGGCAGAATCATAATCTAACATCTCATGCATTGTATCACAAAATATTTGGGGAACACATTGGCTAGCACATTATCTTACCTTCTTTAATGGCGTTAACGTTCCCTGTGGAACTTTTGCCGTCTCAACGTATGCATCATTTCGACTAGCGTCATTTATTAATACTTAGTTGAGATTTCTATGCCGATTAACACGTCTTGAATGTATTCTGGAGTTCCAGAACATGCGTGACCACAGTGCAAGTCGAAGGAAATTTCTTTGATGAAAAATCCCCGGAACAGAACGGAAATCGAACCCGAACACCAAGCACTCGGCCACGGGTGCACATATGGCACTTTACCAGTCTTCTTCAAAATAGACGAAAGTCCAACTCGCCAATAATGTCACAAATGGCCAGAAAAGCACGATAGTGGAGCAGGGTTGCCATAACTAGATAATGTTTTACCTTTTAAAATTATTCATTCGTTTATTTAAAAATAAACATAATTCTATTTATTGTGATAGCCGCGTGTTACGTACACCCTGTAAGTGACGCCGCACACAACCACACGGCACGTTCATCTCCGACCAACCAGGGCGAAGGTGGCTGCTATTGGCTGTGACAGATGACAAACATAAACAACATTCGATCACCAGAAAGTTGAAACGTGGATTAGCAAAAACGGCTAGCTGATTAATTCGTTAAAATTCTACCTAAAATCTATTTTATTGTTATTAAAAATAGTTTGATTTAAAACTTAATCCTATTGTGCTAAAACCGAATACTAAAAAAGGGTAAGAAAAAACGTTAAAACCTTAAAATTAGCTAAAATAAATTGTAAAACTTAAAGGTTAGCGCTAAAGGAACCTATCAAACATAATTAAATCACACGACAGATAGCAAACGTACAAAAGTAAGTTTCAAATGAACTTGTAAAATCATTTTCCAAAATTGTTATTATTGTAGAAAAATTTTAATCCTTCCATGCCAAACCGATATAGTATTCTCAGATTTTCGTTTTATTGAAAAAAATCAGACCGATATTTTTATTTTTTTTCGCTAGGGACACATTTTAGGGTGGTTTTGGTGGTTTAGGGTTTTAATCGACATATTAAATTAAAACTTTTGATCGTCATATCAAATTAAAGCTAGTTAGCTAGTATTCTTTGGAAAAAAATAAAAAAAATTACAAATTGGATTTTGTTTGGATAATTCAATGTAGGCGCATGGTAGTCTACAGTGGTAGACATTCGTTTAGCCGCACTTGAAAAAAAAACTTGAAACACTTGCAAAACAACTAGGAATGTTCTTTTTATCGGGATACTTATTTGCTGTAGTGATAGTATATTTAAGTCACTTTTATTGAAAGGACGTGCGTAACAATCACACACACAAGGATGCATCGGTGTATATAAACATTCAAACGTCTTTTTTCCGAGGCATACGTTTAGTCGCAGGGCATGATAATCGAGTTTTCGCATAATCACCAAGCCTTTATCTGTGTTTTTTGAAAAAATACTTGGGAATGTTCAATTTATATAATATTAGATGTGCAACGTAAGAAGTTGGTCAGATTAGTGATTTACGTAGAATTTAAAGGAATGGCGAAAGGTATTCTATTGACGGAAGAGGGGTGGAAAATAATAAAGATATTCAGTGAACAAAAGTTTTCCCATCGCTCGATCGTAACAAAAATTGGTTTATCTGAGAATGTGGTACGGAATTTCTTTAAATAGTGCCAGAAATATGGGATATAACGACCAACAAATGGGAACACCAAAGTTACTTTGCGTCTTAAAGGTCGAATAAGACACGAAGCAACCAGGAAAGGTTGTCCTGCTCATACATTGAGGCAGAATCGGTTGTTCCAGTAACGTAGAGGCACAATGCACGCATCTTGAATGAGTCACCAAACATCACGTGGAAGAAACCTCAAGGGAAGCCGAAACTGACCCCCACCCATAAGCAGAACCATTTCATTTTCGCCCGGCAACACATGGAATAGAAACTAGAATGGAGAAATTTTGTATTTTCCGGTGAAAAAAGTTCAATTTGGATGGTCCGGACTGTTACAGTTGCTATTGGTACAATTTAAGTCAACGGCATGTCGTAAGATCGAAGCGAAACTTTGGGGGCGGAAGTTTGACAGTGTGGGGAGCCGTTTCCTATCACAGCAAGCTTCCCATTTGTTTCATTTTCACCCGAATGAACTCCGAAAAGTATCTTCAATTACTGGAGGACGTTTTGATTGGCCATATTGAGAATAACGCTACCGAGGATGTCGTTTTTTCAGCAGGATTTGCATAGATCCACGTTTCCAAGCAATCGAAGGCATGGTTTGCCGAGAAGGACATTCCGCTTCCTGAATGACCTGCTTGCAGTCGATCGCAATCCCATATAGAACCTATGGAGAATCTTGGCCGAGATGGTCTATGCAAACGGATGACAATTTGACAACATTTCCAGTATCAAGGCAGTAATTCAGGAATGTTGGGCTATAATCAATATGGCAACACTTCAAAAGCTGTCTGACTCGATGCCAAATCGAGTTTTCAAAGTGATCTGAAATGGAGGTGGACATACTAAATATTTGCTACCGATTGGACTCGCAATTTGCCGCTCAAATTTTCTTTTATTGAAATTTTAGGATGCGGCTAAGCGAATGTCCATCCTGATTCCACATATTTGAACTACTTAGAAAACAAAAAGTGAATTTATACTTTTTTTTTAGAATGGATTCGATGAAAATAAATAATAATCGTCTTTTATGAGCAAAACTGTACAAATAATTGACTTATTTTTAAAAATATTGAGGAAAAATAGGGTGTAAACGAATGTCTACCACTGTAGTCGCATAGGAATATTGAATCACATCTCTGATTTTTGGATATGTTCTGCCAAACCTCAGCTTTCTAGAAAACATATAAAAAATATAGCGCTGTCTATCTCTAAACCATGTAAACTATAAAAAACAAATACAATCAGTAATTTTGGGAACAAAATTCAGTTCCTTCGAAGTGTTATATTTTTTCAAAGAAGACTAGCTAATTGGCTTTAATTTGATATATCGATCTTATGAATAGGTTCAGTAGTTCACATTTGTTATGAATCTTTGGAAAAAGTCGTCTAGTAAGCGCTCCCAATGGTCGTTTCTGGAATTTTTCACATCAGTTCGTTCACAAAATCTTTCTTTTAAAATCCTGTGCATTTTGTTTTGGAACAGTTTCTGTTTTTTTGAATTGCGAATGAAACAAAAATTGTAAAGGGTTGTATCTAGGACACGACCGCATATTTTCGACGTAGAACTACGCAATTACATTATGCAATCCACTTGTTTACCACTTGGAATATTATTTTAGAATGCATCGAAATTTTTGTAATTATGTGCTTCGTTACAAATGAATTTGATGTACGTCTTTTTACGTTTGATATGATGCCTAGGACTACCAAAATATGTGAATGGAAGAATTGTCAAACGATCATTGTATTTTACATTTTCCTTGTTGCACATCTCATGTTTAAGTAGTTCTCGAACCGCGAAAGTTCATTCACCTCTCAGTTTAAAAGTACGTTTTAGGGAAACATATTCCGGTCTGCACAACGACAAGCGAGTACAAAAGTACTCAACACCAAATAATATCCTCGACTTGCATGTATTTGTAAAGCGAATTCCCCCAGGCACATTGATTTTGAAGTCCTTGTTAGGGAAACCGTAAATCGGGCCAATCAAAACTTGACAGTAGGAAGTTCTTCCAGTTTTCATGAATTTAAACCGTTTATAGATTAGCGAATTGTAATGTATAGCATACCAAACAAATTTTAGAGAATTTCCTTTTCGATTGGTATGCAAATCATGAGTTCGTTCACAGTGAAAATAGTTATTAACGTTAACTTTATTTCATAAAAAACGTCTACGTCAGAAGAGAATTAATTCTACACAAAAGTTATGAAACCCCGACATAGTCGGGTACAAATATTTCAAAGGTGTTGAAAATGGACCAAACCACCGTTTGTGCAGTACATGTGTTTGGAGTACAGTTCGCAACATACGCATTAGGAAAAGTTCCTTCAAGTATCGGTGGACAATTTTGCGGGAAGCCGATGATCTGGCAGGGAATTAGTAGTTGTGGCCGGAAAACTCGATTTTCAGATGAACCCACAAATCGGCCTAGAATTCAGTCCAATCGAAATGTACTGATACCTTAATACATTTTGAAAGGTAAACTGAAGAAGAGTGGAAAATAACTAAACTGATATTTCTATAGTATATATGACATACTACCTTATTATTCTATGTTTATCTCCAACCGATATGTCTACGGGAATCGACACGGACTAGAGGGAAAGCTCTGTGTTGGTCGCAATGTTTTCAAACCGAATAATTTGGAATGTAAGCGAAAGAAGGACATATTCATTACTGAAATAATGAGAAGGCGTTGGATTGCTCTTCAAGGTGAAATCTTGAAGAGCAAATGAAAAAGAATCTCAAACGACACGGAGAAGTTATTATCTATGTATAAATAAAATATTTTAAAGAAATAGGAGAAAAATAAGTTTTATCGAATAACCCCCATTCATTTAGAGCTGGAATTCTTTAAACGTTTTATTGTAAATTTTCGAAGCCACCCTGTTATATTATGAGTTCATGAATTGCTGAATAAAAACCAGTTGAAATTCAATAAATCTACTCCAAGAAGAAGCATCGTTTCTGTAGTATGGATTCAACCGAGATATACAAAATAACTTATATCCTACATATACTGGAATATAGATTCCGTATTGAACAACACATGAGTGGCTAGAACCGTATGCTTAATCGAACATTTTGGTGAGAACATCAGGTTGAAGTCAGCTAATTATGCTTTAAATGCTATTCTTTAAATTTGTTGAAAGTATAAAGTTCGCATCGTGCTGAAGTTATATTCAAAATAACGCAAAGAATATAACACTGAGTAGTCAATTTTATTTTAGAAATACCAAAAAAAAAATCTTAATTTACGAACCGATTCACTAGTTTCAATGTAAGAAAACGAGCACATTTCACCGCTGATTCCACGCAGAGTTCATGCTTCGATATGATTCATCTGCTCAAGTGTGATGAAAGGAAAGCGTGTGTGAGTGTCTGGCAGTATTGAAAGAAAAATGTACTTTTTTTCTCCCGACCGTGTTATCCTTGTTAACCGGTCCCTTCGGATTCGGTATGATGCGATGCCAAAGTGCCGAGAACATAGGGAACTGATGAACTATACAGCTGCTGTAAAACGAACTCAAAGCGAGATTGTACATCTGCTAAATGAACATCCGTCCACCATCAATATCTGTTTGCCAGTCTGCCAGAGGAAGGGATGAAGAGAACAAAAAAAAATATCATCCTCCGAGGCATTAGCTTCAGATTGCATCCAGGTCTGAGGGCGAAGGAACTATTCCGTTACAGATTTTCGGTTGTGTGGATGTGGATGTGGGAGGAATGGGACACGGATGTTGGGTTTCTTTCTCCGTCATGTCCGCTTATTATTTAATTTCATCAGATAATTGAATCTCGAAGAAAAATGTCGTTATTAAGTATCATGCCAAATTACATTATACGATGGGAAATTGTGCCAGCGGCGCTTCTTTTTGCAGTCGAAGAAAAATGCTGCTCCATTTGCTCGTCCTACAGACGATGGGAGTCCTGGAGCTCAATAGTCCCATTGTTGCCACCACACACACAGCTGTGCCTTTGATTGCATTATGGCATGGAAGTTGTGCAACTTGATAATATTGGCGATGAGTGAGCAGATTAAGTGGGTTATTTGGAACACCGTTGTTCGTTCTGGTGGATTTTTCAAACTTTATGTGGCACAAATTCTACTCGTACGAGCAAAAAACATATATGCAATTATCATTCGTAATAGAAACGTAACGTCTTTCTATGCTTCCGTGACGAACTACCCCAACCGAAAATTATAGTATCATCACTTAACGTGTAATTTGGGAGCTTTTATCATTAATCACGGAAGTGTTATCCAACGAATAAACGTAATGAATCCCATGACGAGTGCAACCGGGCGTAGATTATCGTATGATTAATTGGGGCAAATTTTCACCAGCACGCAACAGTCCTCGTTTGAAGAAGCGAAGTAAGCTGTTATCAGCCAGACAATTTCGTTGATTACTTTTCCCGCCGACAATATATAATAATTAAGTTATGCAATCAATCCCGATGATCCGAAAAAAAGCGAATAATCAATCATAGATTGTGCACAAACCACCGTCGCCTCCGCTTTCCCACAAATTCAACATTACACGAAAAACTGTTCACTGCGGAAACCGAAACCAGAGAGTCGCAGTCTAGTATGTAACGAATATATGTGTTGGCAAACGGTAATAAAACCTACGCATATTTGCCATCCGTCAAATTTCGCGCCGAGCTTGCGTCGAATTATATGGGATTGCAAACATTCGATCTCATTGTCACCTCACCGGATGTAAGTTGAATTGGAGCCTGCGGAATGAAAGCCAACCGCGGAATAACTTGTTTCGGGCGCCATTTAATGGATATCCATCCATTTTTTTTTATAAACACATTTATTTCGAACACTAGATTACATTACATTATAGTTTTACACAGGTACACATTGTAGATAAAATTCTAAGGCTTCTACAGAAAGTGTGTTATTTTCATCTAAAATAAAATTTACATAATTTATAAACAATCTTAGAGCTCTAAATTTGTCTCTTCTTCTAATTTGCTTTAACTCAGGAAGAATGAAATTCTTAAAATTGACTCTTCTTCCCACGATTGTTTCCAATCGTGAGAGAGTGACACTCCAGAGTAGCCTAATTCTTTGACACTGCGTTATTTTGTGTTCTAAATTTTCTACTGCATTTGGACAGTACTGACACATAGGGCTGTCTATTCGATTTTGTCGATAAAGTAACGCAGCATTTGGTATTTTCCCGTTCACCAGTAGATAATATAAAGAGCGTTCGGCCGATGTAAGTTTTCTACTCTTGATGGTCTCCCAAACACTTTTCCAGAGCACGTTAGGGTTTTCCAACGATATTTTTGGTGTTTGTATGCTTTCTCTGAAAAAGTCGTGTAGAGAAGCAGTCGAAGGATTTTGCTTGAGACGATCAGGAACGTATGCTATAGTTTTTGCAACATTTTTTAAACAAGGATATAGTGCTGGAACAGCTGCAACATTCGGTGGATTACCCAGACAATTCGAGAATGTGAATGCAAAGGGAGTGAATTCCATGTCTCTGATGAATCGACTGACTAGAAGCGCTTTGCATTTATACTTTGGCAGATGCAGATTGAGACCACCCATGCTAACTGGTAGTGCAAGTTGTTCTATGGGTATTCTCGTTGGGTGCCGATCCCAGGTGAAGCTGCCTATTTGAGATGTGATACGAGCAATTGCAATATTTGGGGCACTGATAACAGAGGCCAAGAACCACAACCGCGAGGTGATGAAAGTATTTAGTATAATAATTTTTTGATGTAATGTGAGGATCCTTGGCTTGAACATCCACATCAATTGCGACGTCTTTCTGATTGCATCATTCCAGTTGAAGTCGATTGTTTGCTTCATAGAGTTGAAATATGTGATCCCTAAAATTTTTACGGAGGGACGAACTGTCGGCCAAACAGACTCATCGGGTTGTTGCCAGCAGCCAATGTTAACTGCCACGGTTTTTGTCAGATTCAGAATAGATCCCGAACATAAGCCAAAGTCCACGAAGGTTTGTTCGATGATCGGAAGCTTATTGCTATCAGTTGTGATGATGGAAATGTCGTCCGCGTATGCTATCACTAGATCTAGTGGACCATTGCAAACTGAGCGCAGCTTTTCAAGGAGGGGATGTAGGTACAGGACAAATAGATGCATACTGATAGGATCGCCTTGTCTTACTGAGCGTAGGATAGGGAATTCGGGAGAGAGATTTCCGTTTACTAGTAAACGCGAAATTGACGAGGACATTATCTTCCCAATTAGTGACACAAATTCCTGGTTCAAGCGAATGTTCCGCATCACGCCCAGAAGAAAATGTATATTCACTCTATCAAAGGCATGATCAAAGTCAAAGGAAATTATTTTCCCTGACCTTCTTCTGCAATTTAGTTCAACTATTCGGTCTTTTATTCCGTTCACGGCTTCGAATATGTTTCTCTTTGAGTTGGAACACTTTTGGCTTTTATTTAGTATATCATTTTCAGTCATCACATGGTCAAGTCGTTGTTTCAATATCCTAGCCAAAATTTTATAATCGAAATTGAGTAAGCTTATGGGTCTGTACGACTTAATTGTATCGTCTCCGGATCGCTTTTTGGAGAGTACAATTATCCCCTCAACAAATTTTTCAGGAATATTCCCTCGAATTGCTTCGTTAAGCATCAAATTCAATTGAGGGTGGATAATATCATAGGCTCTTTCGTAAAATTCTTTAGGAATACCATCTCTGCCTGGGGATTTCCTCGATGCACTTGACTTTATAGCGAAGAAGATTTCCGAGGTAGTGATTTCGTTCATCAGCTGATTGTTACTTACGGAGCCTTCTGGGACAATTCGATTTGTTGGAAAGTAATTATTTTGTTCTAAATTCTCCGCAGTGTAGAGGTTTTTGAAATAGTCAAACGCATGACTCTCTATTTCATTAGTGCAAGTGAGTAGCTGGTTCTGATGTTGTATTTTGTCGATAGTACTGTTCTTCTTCTTTTGTACCCTTTCACCGATTTGAAAAGAAGAAAGTTTTTCCCCACAGATTAATCGATCATTTAGATGTTCGTACGCTTTGGAAAAATTGCTTTGCAATTTTAGCATTTGTCCTTTAATTTTATTTATTTGTGTTCTCCCATTCAGGTTGTTCTGCATATTTTCATAAGCAATTTTCAATTGACGATACAAAAATTCGTTTCTTGCGTGGAAATCTCGAAACGCTTGGTTAGTTTTCCAACGGAAAAAACTCTTAATTTTGGGTTTTACGAAATTTATCCACCATTCTAGCCAACTATTATAGTTCCGTTTTTCTCGAAGCCAATAGTTCCACTTTCTGCTGAACTCCTCAAGGTTTTCCGAATTGAGAACATGTGCACGAATAGACCAAAATCCTCGCCCATACGGACGTCCGAGATCAGGTAAACAACAGCGTACCTTGCAGGCTTTGTGATCCGAAAAAGACGTCACAAAATATTCAGCCGTACGGATATGCGGAACAACAACCTGTGAAACGTAAATTCGATCGATGCGTGATGCTGCGTTTGCCCGAATGAAACTATAATCTATTCGATTTCCATTCAATACATCCCATACATCATAAAGCCCAAGATTATCAACGAGACGTTTGAGAGAGGGACTAAAACTGTTGGTTCCTGTGGCATCTTTGCAGACTATAACGCTATTAAAATCACCGCCTAGAATCAAATAGTCACTACTATTTTGTAGATAGAAGGGGAGATTTTTGAAAAGATTTTCGCGAGCAGAGAAATTTTGCGAACCTGAATGTGCATAGACATTACATATAGTGACTGAGTCGTTGATCTTGACTGTTATGATTCGACTATCTAAACTTCTTTGCACGTTGCAGAAGGGGATGTGAGGCTTAAGCGCTATTGCTGTCCCTCGTTTGTTTTCGTCTACATTTGTCACCACATTGAATCCAGATATACTAAAATTAATATTTTCGACTTCTTGGAGCAAAATTATGTCGAACTCCATTAAACGTGCGAAGGTGGACAAGGCTGCTATTTTATAAGTACTAGATATTGAGTTGGTATTAATACTACCAATGTTGTAGATTATTCATATGGCAATGGATGAGGCATAAGGTACTGAATATAGTTTAGTAAGGAGAGGGTAATATGTAGAAGAGGAAATACTTCTTAAACATCATCTCATCATCTCCCTCATTCCGTGACTGGGACGACATATTCGATACTTTGTTAGTGATATCTGTAGATACATGAGGCGGAGAGCATGTCCGTTGTTTCTTTGGACGCCCCCTTCCTCGTTTCACTTTTTGAGGTGGTACACTCTCACACGACGACTCGTTGCTTTCACTCTAGGAAATCTCCATTGTGGTGGGATGGGAATGAAGGATAGAAAGAGGAATTTTGAAAGTGCTTACACTTACTGCGTCGGTTTCACTATGGACTTTGTGGTGCTGAGAACCCTCTACTCTCAGCGGGTCCCGAGTGTCGTTGCATTCGTTGATTCCGTTGTCCACTAGAGCAGCCTCATTTCCATGAGCACGATGTATAGATTCATCAATGAGTGCCGACGACGTTATTGTGGAAATTGACATCGTTGTCTCTTTAGATGGTTCTAGGGGACAATTGGTTTGGGATGACGAAGTTGTTTCAGATGACGTGGTAGCAGTTGAACGAGAGAAGGATGCTTCCAAGCGATCATCCGCGTTCGGCTGAGTAACTCGCGCTCGTTCGTTGAGTTTGTTTAGATTGGTACCCACAAACTTCGGCAGAAGATCGTTGCCGAGGTTGGTTCCATTAAGCGCTCCCGCGTAGGTCGAGGTTTTGTTTTGTATTGTCTTCAGTCGATTGTTAAGATCAGTCTTTTGTCCGAGAAGCTTTTTGTTCTCGACACAAGTGATGCCTGGGTGCTGAAGATTTTGGCAATGTTTGCAAGTCTGTGGCTGGTTGCGATACGTAATCAATGATTGTTCCCCTTGGATAGAAACGAACGACTTAATGTGTCTTCGTAAAATCATCTTCGCTACCCGCACTCCCGTCGATACTCCTTTGTAGGCGAAGTTATCTCCCCATACCAATTCTTTGATGAGAAGAACATCCCCGTACTGCTTGAGATACTCTGCGATTTCCTCATTCCGAATATTCTCGGACAAATCATGGATTTTGACCTCTACTCCTCCGTCGTCCATCAAGAGTCGAACTTTGATTTTGTTTTTATTCACCTCCAACTCGTGTTTTTCGTTGTGTTGCTCAACAGCATCCTGAGCGGTCTTCAGATCGCAGCACTTTACATGAGCACAGTTCTGGGCATGGTTCATCTGTAGTCTGAAAACCTGGTCAATGGATAGACCGATTGTCTCGTGTACACACTTGTGTATCTCCTCGAACGATGGGCGCTTGGGGAAGTTGGACAAATCCACTTTGAAGGTGTTCTCACGGGAGCGCACAGGTGTCATTTTTGCTATGATAACTCAAATAGCAAGAATGCAAAAACTGTCGTTAGTTGTCCTAACGCGAGGCAGGTCTATCTTCACACCGAAGTGTGGAACAAAAGCAATTCGAATACAATCGATACGCAGTGTAATCCGTAAACACGTCTGGTCGTGGCAAGAGCTTCGACCTAACTGTATTAGTTTAAAATGAAGTGCGTGAAAGCCGAGGTATGATTGACGGGAAAAATAAAGGTTGGATTCATCTTTTTTTCTGCATTGAATGATCATTATTGTGTGTTCTCGAATGATACAAGTATTCATGTTATTGCTTTTCGAGGTTCCATAATGTAGTTATGAGTAGTTAACCATGAGAGACCATGAGAGATAATTGATAATTTAACTGAAGCAATGATTTTTTCCGTTATTTATTTAATTAGGCTCAAGTGGATAAAGAGTCATCATCTAGTAGTGCACTTTTAAACTTATGTCTAAAAAGATTATAACTAAATAAATTATTAGTCGAGTTAGCCTATAACTACAGAACATTACAAAAAATATAATATATTTCTTCGTTGTCCCGTCGGTATTATCCTTGTCTGGAATAGCGCCTGTGATGGGTCGTGGCAACTACAAGCGAAGCAAGGATTAACCATCAATTTAGACGCAGGAAAATTAACGTATTTGAAAACTACTAGCACCATTTTTTTTCAAACTTGAGTTACTTACACTAATAGATGCAGAAAATGATAATCTGTCGACTAAAAAATGACCGTGCCATTCGAACAGTTGTGAAAAAACCCAAAATGCATCCAACCAGAGTGAACCTTAAACCAACAACATGGCATCGGAGGACAGTGATCGTTTTCTCTAAAAAGGCCTATTTATTTGAATTTTTAACTGAATTTTCTGTTTCAGACAGCTCTCGTCGAAGTTGTCGTCGGGATCTCGTAAGTAAGACAGCTAAAGGATTGCCATGAAGTGTAAAACCGTGTTAAGCCACGGTGCCACGGTCAATTAGTGGGAACCCAAACATCAAATTGGAATATCTCATAATACTGCTTTTGGTGCTTGGTTTGTTTTGGCAGAACCCAACCCAACCAATAGAAAAAATTGAAATATTTTTTTGCAGCTTTAAAACTTTTTCAAGCAACTACTGCTACTGCTACCAGATAGTGTTACATCATACTAGACCTTTCACGAATTTCAGTAACAACACAGAGACGTAATACCGCGGAGACTTAAAGTTTATGAAATAATGATGAAACACTTCTACTACTATTATCAAAACACCTAGCGACAAAGCACAGGGTCGTCACTATTTAAAATATAATTTTCTTCCTTTTCGGATATTTACCTGGGGATCGTTAAAGGGGTATTCTAGTGTAGAGACACGTTTTTCTGTGCTTCGTTAAAATGAAACGAGGAATATTTTTACTATCTGTTATATCATTATTTGTTCATTTATCTTTTAGCAATAAAGTAGTGGCAAAAAGTTATTAGGTGAAAAGAGTTTTGCCATGTTTTGATCTAATTTCTTCAATTTTGGGGATGACGATTTACTCACCTGAAATAACTGGAATGTTCAAAGCTACACTGTCACACTTCACACTTCATTCTATAGTACCGTCGATGGGGGCGACAATGGGTTATGGGATGAAATAGGGTCAAAAATGGAGAAAGTTACTATTAATAATATCTTGACAACTATTGCGAATATTTTTGGAAGCTGTGAGCCGTTCAATATGAGACATGTTTCCACAACTTCTAATGCATAATACTTAATTGTAGTACAAACAATTATTATTTTATAATTCATCAAAGTTTGATATGTAAATTGCCATCAAATAACACCTTAGAATAAATCTCATGCCCAGCATTATACAGAACTACTGAAATTGTAAATATCGGATAGAATTATTCTTGAAAGTCTTGCCAGATGAGTCATTACTGATTTTGAACATCATTTTTTCCCATTCGAATTTCAATATTTTCGAAATAATCTCTTATTTACACTGAGCAGGGGTGAGAATGGGTCAAGCACAAAATTGAATTCCATGCCAAACCGATGTAGTGATTGTCAGATTTACATGAAAATTGGTAGTTTTATTCCTCATCGTAGAATATTAGGCCCGTATATTTAATTTTTTTCATGAGAGTGACCATTCCCATTTTATGGAAAATTCATATTTTCATTAATCATATTTTCCCCCTTTTTTCCAAAAATGACCTTTTATCAATAATTCATAACTTTTGAACTACCGGACCGATTTAGATGATCGATATATCAAATTAAGCCAATGATCCATTTTTGATTGAACAACATTACACTTGAAAAAAAAAATATTGATTGTAATTGTTTTTCATAGCTTACGTGGTTTCGAAACTAAGGTCACCATATTTTTTACATTTTTTCTTGAAAGCTGAGTTTTTTTTACATAAAATATCCGAATATCAGGAGGGGTTTTTTCATTTTCGAGTGATTTTGCAAAGTTAACATGTTTTCAGTTTTCATCCAATATTCATATGCGATTGGACAGCATCTATGCGACTAGATTCCAATTTTTATGCATATGTGGTATTTCATGTGGCTTCAAGTTGATATATTGATCATCTGAATCGGCCCGAAAGTTAAAAGTTATGAATTTAAAAAAAGTAATTTTTTGAAAAAAAAGGGAAACATTATTTTTCGGTTAATTTTGAAAAAAAAATTACTCAATAACACAAAATAACGTATCTCTCAATTTTGGATATGTCATCTAAAAAAAATCTTAGCTTCCAAGAAAAAATATAACAAAATAGAGCGCCCTTGGTGCGCTTCCGAGAAAATGTAAACTATAAAAAAATGCAATCGATAAATACAAGACCAAAATAAAAAATTTCAGCAAGTATAATATTTTTGGGAAAGAGACTAGCTAGTTTGCTTCAAATAGATATGTCGATCATCTGAATCGGTGCAGTAGTTCAAAAGTTATGAGTTTTTAAAAAACTAAATTTTTGTAAAAATGAGAGAAAAATGATCTTTCGGATCACACTAAAATTGAAATGATCAGTTATTTAATGTGATATGTGGATCATCCTAACATGGTACAATAATTCAGAAGTTATGAATTAAACAGAAAAGTCATTCCTGGAAAAAAAGGGAAAAAGTGATTTTTTTTGGGCAACCCTGACATGAAAATGATCACCCTAATGATAGAAAATACGGATCTAATGTTTTGTGATACAGATCAAAACTACCACTTTTCATGAAAATCTGAGAACCAGTATATCGGTTTGACAAGAAATGGCTGTATATTAACATTTCCATCGCACTTCTAGGTGGATTGACACTATTTTCGTAACTCAAATAATTATTCAAGACACTTACATGTTGTTAAATTATCCTGAAAAAAATTGAAATTGATTTCTAAACACAATTTGAATGTAATATTCACTACTTTGACCCATTGTCACCCCTTCTAAGGGGTGAGATTGGGCCAACTTTCAAATTATTATTATTCAACACTTCCTTGAACACTTACGAGTGTTCATTATTAGTGAATATTTCTACGTAATCAGAATTGTGTTTTACTCTCACTTGCGATAGTTATTCAACAAAAAGTTCGAAAACTACCTTTTTTGACCCATTTTCACCCCCATCGACGGTAGATGATAGTGCGTATTCGTTTTTGTGAAAATGTTCAAGAGTTTTTTTTAAATTCTATTAGTTCAAAAATTGCTTGTGGGGCAAAAGTGCGCATTGGCTGTGGGGTAAAAGTTCGCACTAGCGTTTTGCTCTGAAAAAAAATTCTAAATTTTTAAATTTTTTATGTAATAACAATCCTAGAAGTGTAGGTTGTTTCGTATATTGTATTATAGTTTTAGCTCAATTGGTCCCGCACTTTTAGAGTTTTTGACGCGTATAGAACAATTCAAATGTTTAGATGAGGAAATAGAAAATTTTTAAATCATTTCGCAACACAATTTTAGTTCACGATTTTCTCAAACACTTGAAAAAAATGTGTTTCCGTCACATAGAATACGCATTTAATACGAAATAGTATTTCATTCGAAGCTCAATTTCAATTATGCACTATAACCATATGATAAATGAAACCAGTATAAATAAAACAAGTAAAAAAAACTTGAAAAACCTAAATTTCTTGTATTTTAACGTAAACTGTAAGAAAATAAATAAGTTGAATTTCGAACCATCAAAATAAGGATAATGAAAGACTATGTCTGAGCATCTATATATATATTCGATTTGAGTCAATCTATGAGTATCAAGTTGTACAGTTTACCGAAACTCAAGCAATAAAACTATACAACGCTATACAAAAAATTATTATTCAATATGAAAATTCGCATACCTAAATTCATTACTTATAGGTGAACAGCTTTTCTCCGCTTCCTTGTTCCGTGTAAGGTTACATATAATACAATAATAATAAATATGAAATTAACTATGCCTCAACGATCCTACAAATTGGTTTAGATCCGAAGGCTACGCTAGTCAGTAACTACATACCTAGGCCTATTGAATTGTGTGAATCCAGAAATAATAAAACCACTCAACCAGGCAACCAAGGGACAAATAAATAAATATATGTGTATGGAAGAAAAAACACAGTTCAATCACTGTCCGAAGTTGCTCGCATGTAACAAATCGATATGTGATTTGTTTAGCTGACACCCACTCCACACCGTGTGACTCACCGCGGTGAGTGAGTCGGCAGGTGGCTGCGATTGCGGCGGTGATAATAATATAATGAATGGATGAATAAATAGACAGCCGTACATGGACTGCATGCTAGGTTCGGGCCGGTTTTCCGTTGCAAAGGCCAGCAGGAAGCATTGCCCCGAATACCGACCGACCGAGTATTCCCATATTTGCTGCCAGACCATAGACAGTCGTACATGTATACTACCCAGATATACATATATGTTTGAAAGGGGGCTGCTAATGTGGTTTCGATGAGCTTTGTGGTTCTAGCACGAGGGCATCATGAGCGCCACCCCCTCTCCCGAGCGGACCGCGGTTCCAATGCCAAACGGATGAAGTTTTATTAGTATTGATTATTCATTAATCATCGCTTTTGTTAATATCGTTTTGGTGAAAAACAAACAGACGCAGCATTAAAAACGGATCATTTAGTATTATTGGGCAGTGGTTATTGCTGGAAGTGGTGGTATCTGATGATTACCTGCACGAGGTTCACGTGTGGGACCAGAAGTTTTTCAATCATACAATAATGTTACAGACGAGTGTTGTGTTATGTAATAACGCAATGATTAATTGTTTGGAAAATGTTGAGGTCGACGTGATTTTTACATCCATTTGTTTCGAATATGAAGGTTACTCTGAAAAAAAAAACTATTCCGCTTGAGGTAGAATTCTGAGAATTCGTCACAACTGTTATTTTGCTCCCAAATGAATATTCATATTTTCCTCATTATGCTTGCATACTTTCTCGTCGCCTGATACGAATTCCTCTTTTACTTCCACATCCTCAGGGCGCAATCATTAGCCAAAGTGGATCCGTTTATGCGGAAAAGAAACACCAACACTTGGCATTCGTTTCTTGCGGCTCTATCATACTTCCCTCGTGCCATCCGAAATGTGCCGCCGCCTGTTCCGTTCGTCGTCCTGTCGCATCCCCGGTACCGATGGCTGTTTTGTGGGATACTGTTGTGTGTAGCAATTTATTACATCCCAGTCAACCCTATCACAACTGTCATGTGCCGCCGTTCATTTTTATCGTCCACCAACGATGATAAATTCCAACTGGTCTTGTGTATGTCAGCAGTGGTCCTTCTTCGCTGACGATTTCTGATCTGGTTCTGTGTGTGTATAATTTTTTTTCTCCTCCCGTCTGCCAGCTTTCAACCCATTTGGCTTCGATAAATTGAATGAAACGACCCATCAGTTTAGTGAGTTGAGTATGATGGTCCCAACCGAATCCGCTCTTGAGAAGGACGAGGCGGGGCGCGGGTGGGACGGGTCGGACGGAGATGCAGCGGACTACATAAGGCTATTGGGGCCCATTTCAAAAATTTTGATTGCTGCTGCTGATGGTGCGTGATTTGGTCAATTAAGGATACGGTTTTTTATTTTCGGCTCGTACATTTGAATGGATCTCTTGTAATGGATATCGGCTTAGGATGGGCTGATTGATGCCGCCCATTCGGTGCGGCCATATACTATATCGGAGTAATACGGAATTTTAAATGGTGGCCATTGAAACGGATCGATTTATCGTTCACTGATACCACAAACGTGGGTTTGTATGATTTCAGCTGCTCCAGTTGAGCATTATAAAATTAATCTCCTTTTTTAAAAAATGTATTCAAAAGGATTTGAGGCGTTTTTGTTGGATCTGGTTGATGTAATCTGTCTCGATAGTTGGATCTAAAGTCTGATGAAATAGAAACACAATGTCCTGAATTTATTTCCAATTCGGTAACGAAAAGAACTAACATTCGCAAGAATTTCTATTTCTATACTAGCAACCTGAAGAATTTCAAAACGACAAAGAGATTTGTTTCGCTGAAGTTACTGCTTCAATTTGCAGTAATTAAAGGAAATGAAAAATACGAACTTTGAAAACCGTAAAATCTTATACCCTTACTCATAGATATTCTAGATATTTGGTCATAATCAACATGTACTAAAGTAATAATTTTCAAGCAGCTTTTTATCAATTACTTGATCAAAATTTACAATTTGAAACATTTGAGCAGTTCCATTCCAAGTTGGCTTGTGAACAGAAAAACGAAATGTATAAATTTACGAAAATTAATCCCAGTGCTTTCCCCCCTACCAGGATTTCGGAAGATAGTATGTAGTATATCAGAAAAACAGTAAAATAATACAAACGGTTTTCAAGTTATGTTCGCAACAAATTTGATTTTGTACTTGTATCTTGAAAAAAAAGATATATATATATATATATATATATATATATATATATATATATATATATATATATATATATATATATATATATATATATGTAACTCAAGACCTTCGATGGCCTTTTGGGATTTTTAAAAAAACACTACTCGACTACGTTCCTCGACGTTTACTACTATAATAATCTTTATTCAAGTTGTTGAAGCCTTTTTATAACTTCCCTAATCCTGTTTACTAAACTAAGCATACAACGGTCTCGCTGCGCATTCCATCGATAGTTGGGTAGCTGGCGGAATATGACACCTTGTTGACGGAATATCTGATTGTGCGTTATTCGTTGATAGTTGAACGGCTGGCTGGCTGGCTGGCCGCGTTGCTGACGGGATACACGCTTGGGGCGGTTGGCGTTTGTTTCCAAGTTGGGTTTGCAGTTTCGTCGTTAACTACTCCATCCCCAAGAGAAGCACGTCCCGTGCGTCTTATAAAAAATGTTGCTATCGCGTTGCGTCTTCTGTAGATTGTAACAAGAATGATTAGCATGGTTAAGGCAAACATTGCTCCAATCGATGAAAAATTGTGTATTTTCAGCGAATCCAAATGCTTTCTGTTTTCAATGTGCATTTCATGTAAGTATGAAGTGTTGTAGTATTTTTCTAATGAGGTTTCTTCTATTTGATTTATTTCGAGAGGTGAAATAATCGGGTGGTTGAAGTGCAATTCTAGATTTTCGAATAGCCTGTCCTGAATAATTACAGAGCAATTTTGAAATATGATAAGGTAGTTGCCTTTGAGTTCTTTTCGGTTTATACCACAAGTACTGCTCATCACAACGTTTTCTAGCGTAGCTTTGACTACTAATGTTCCATAAGTCAGAAGTTTATACTCTGTTGTGGGTGGTGTTTCTTTGAAGGGGCATTTCCCACTTCGTCCTCGAACTAAAGGTGCAACACACAAGTCGGTGCAACACACAATATTCAACAATTGGTTTCGTTTATAAATATGGATTTTGGCTATTTGCTCAAACTCTGCTAAGACTGCCACAATTTTAAGTTCATTGATTGTAAATAACTGTCTGGTTACAATATTTAATTTGGCAAGTGCTATCGTATTTTCTATTGTTCTTAGTGTTTGTAACACCATGTCTAACTGGAAAAGTATGGAAATTTTAGTGTTTTCTGTAATTACATATCCTTTTTGTGTATTCAATTTTAATATGACATTTTCATGCTGTTTTATTTCATTTGTCAATGTTTGTATACGATTTTTGAATTCTTGGTTCATTACAATCTGTTTATTATTTTGTTCCATTAGTTTGTATTCAGATCTTTTAATAGCATCTATGTTTGAATTAATGTGTCGTAAATCTTCAGCGTCTAAATTGCCTGTAACAAATTTTAAAACACTGCCTAATGTTTCGATTGATCTTTTGTTTCTTTGAATGTTTGGGAGAAGGGCTTTGTATGTATTATTAATTTCCTTAAACTTGATATAAATAAGCCTAGAAAAATCACCTGTTGAACTATTAACCTTCAGTATTAAATTTTCCAGTATTTCAATTGTGACTCCTAATTCTTGCAAATCTACTGTGTGAAGTAGTCTATTGTATCCTTCTTGAATTCTGCCTTCTCCCTCGCTTAAAGTTAGCGCTCCAGGATTATTTGTGATATCGTGTAATTGGATAAATTTATTGTGGGAAAAGGGAAGGAACAGTATTAATGAGTGATTAATGAAACGTCCATCCTGAAAATAGAAAAAGATATTAGTTCATATTCTTTTAATATTCTCTTTATGAATTTCCCGTCCAGACCTATCGAGAATTACTCTTCCTTTGTCCTCAATAGCTTTGGTCAGGTGATATTTTTCTTTAGTTTCTCTCATAATTCCTTGAATCAGTTTATAAACTGTTTTATTTTCTTCTATGGGAGGTTGTATTTCTCTACCTTTATTATGGTAGGTTAGATTTTTATTTTGCGTTCTTTCATTCGCCAAAATAACCTCATCATAGAATTTGTTCTTTTCTTCTAGCATTAAATTATTGTCGAGAGGCCGTTCGTGTCCATCTTTCAAACCGTAAAATATTTCTCTAGGTTTCAATCTTGTAGCTGAATGTATTGTCATGTTGTAAAGAGTACAAGCTATTAGGAAAATTTCTCTATTGTTTAGATTTGTGTATTGAGGTTTAATGCATGGAAAGATTTCAGCTATGGTTGAGTGAAACCTTTCGACCAGTCCGTTGCTTTCACTATGATTCGCGGGCACGAAATGCATCTGGACATTCAAATTACTAGCTAATCCTCTAATTTCTGCGGAACGTAAAGCCGGTTCGTTATCACTTATCAGTCCAGGTGTACCATATGTGGAGAATAATTTGAGCAAGACTTTCCTTATATCTGTAATTGTTCTTGATTTTATAGGAATCAATGTTCCAAACCTGGAAAATTTGTCAATTGCTGATAAGAATATAAAGGGTTGACTCAAAAAAATGTCAATATGCACTATTTCAAAGGGTTTTTTTAGTGTGTGGTGTAGAACCAAGATGAATTTTATGTGGATGTCTATCATATTCATTGACATTGCATACTTCACAAACTTTAATGAATTGTTGAATTTTGAATTTCTTTTTTGGAAAGAAATAACGTTTCGAAATTTGTGTTTTATTTTCCCAAACACCTCTGTGAGCTGATTCGTGTGTTTGTTCAATCACTAGATATTGTTCTTTCGGCGTTTTTAAATCGATTAAAAAATTTTGGGTAATAACTATTTTGAATGATTTGCATCTGCTGAAATAATTTTTATATACTATCTGTATACTGTTTATCAAATTTTCTGGACAAAGTATGCAATTAACGCGCCTTAGATCCATGTAATCTTTGAATATCCTAATTAGTATTGGGACTTCAAAACCAACCTTAGTTATTGTTCTTCGGAATACTTTTGGAAAAATTTGTTCATATTTGACAGGTTCATCTGGACCAATTTTGAGAACAATCTGGTTACTAAATGTGTTCAGTGGTAGTTCTGTACATTTGATAAATTCAGAGTCGTCCGTATCAGCTGAGTGCATGCTTATGTCATCAGAGGAATCATTTTCATTTACATTCAATTCGTTTCATATTCGAGAAAGACTGTCAGCAACAGTGTTCTGTTTTCCTGGTCGATACTTAATTTCCTAATCAAATTCACTTAAAGAGAGACGCCAATGAACTAATCTGTTGTTGGTGTCCTTTAAATTCAAACCATAAGTAAGGGGTTTATGATCGGTGTACAAAATGAATTTGCGTCCATAAAGATATGACCGGAAATATTTACACGCCCATACCACTGCTAGAAGCTCCTTTTCAATTGTGGAGTACTTTTCTTCAGACTTATTCAATGTTCTGGAAGCAAAGGCTACTGGTTTATCGTTTCCAATAGGACCTTGCGATAAAACGGCTCCAATGGCGAAATTAGAAGCGTCTGTTGTCAATATGAATGGTTTTGAAAAATCAGGATATTGTAAAATATCACTTCCAGAGAGAATTGTTTTACATTTCTCAAAAGTAGTAACAAATTCTTTTGAGTGTGTAATCGATTCTCCTTTTCTTAAAGCATTTGTGAGGGGTTTTGCTATTTTAGCGAAATCTCGAATAAATTTTCTGTAGTAACCTAGTATACCTAGGAAACCTCGAAGTTCCTTTTCATTTTTTGGGATAGGCCATTTCCGAATGATATCAATTTTATCCGGATTTGGTTTAACTCCATCGGACGTTACAATATGGCCCAAGAAAGCAACTTCCTTATGAAGGAACTCACTCTTGTCCAATTGTATTTTCAAATTATGTCTCTGGAGAGTTGCAAATATTTTCGCTAAATTGTCAAGATGCTCTGTGAGGCTAGTTGAAAAAACGATGATGTCATCCATGTATACGAGGCAGATGACACCAATATGTTCCCTTAGCACGTTGTCCATTACGCGCTGGAACGTGGAAGGTGCATTTTCAACCCGAACGGCATTCTCAAAAACTCTTAGTGCCCGTTTTCGACACTAAATGCAGTTTTAGGAATATCCTTTTTCTCTACTTCGACTTGATGAAAGCCGGAAGCAAGATCTAAAGTTGAGAAATACATACAACGTCCCAACTTGTCGAGAACATCTGTGATATTGGGTATCGGATAACGGTCATCAACCGTTTTTTCATTCAATTTTCTGTAATCTATTACTAGGCGCCACTTTTTGTGTCCGGAAGCATCCATTTTTTTCGGGACTATCCACACAGGTGACGTCCACGGACTACTGGAATGTTGGATGATGCCCTGCTCAAGCATTTTGCAAATCTGTCGCTGTACCTCTTCCCTATGACAAAATGGGTAACGGTATGATTTAGAATGTATAGGCAAATCATCCTTTGTTTTTATTTCGTGCTTAATGGCACTAGTAAAAGTAAGATTCTCGCCTTCAATGAAAAATATATCCTCATTCTTATGAATTAATTTTAAAAGTTTGTTTCGCTCCTCATCATTTAAGTGCGAAATTCTAAGTTGCTCAAAAAGGGATTTTTTCATGACTTCGCCTGATGGACATGCACTTCTGTGCTCTGTTTCAAAATTGTTGATCTCTGGTGTCAAAAATGTTTTGTCTAGATTAATCGAGCATGGCTCGTTTGAATAATTTGTAATCACAACACGAGCGTTTTTGTCTGATATACTGTATAATCCGGAATGAATTACTGCTTGTGGTTGAATGAAATAATCACTTTCGAGAAAAAAGTCTCCGTTTTCGGTATCTATTGTGAGATTAATTATTCTAGTTTCATTTGAATTTAGATGGACCTTCTTGATATCTGGATATTTTCGAAACATTTTAATTTTTCCATCGGGAAATTTTAGTTCGTTAGTTTCGGTCAGAATATTTGCTTTTACATTTTTCATGGTTTCATATCCAATTAGTCCATCGAAAAATGAATGGAACCGAAATACGAAAAATGTTTGTTTTACTATTCCCTTAATTTGTGGGAAAGGATTAAGTTTGGCATATCGATTTATTTTGTGCGTACCGCTTACATTTCGGATGCGCATTGGTGCTGTGATTTTGCATTTGTCAATATTAACGTACTTCGGATCGATGTAATTCTTATTGGCTCCCGTATCGATAAGGAACCGTAGGGGACCTTTTGTTGTTTCAAGTACGATATATGGGATGAAATTATTTATGTTGGTGGCCGTGAATATTCGACCGTCTGAAAATTCAAATCATCAGTTTCATTATCGTCTTGTTGTTCAGCTATCGGCTCGTTCGTCATTTCTGCAGTATCATCAGTTTGATTTTGTTGTGACCCTGGCATATTTTCTTCTTCTGTATGTTCGTAATAATATTGCTGCTGATCATATTCATGATCATTGAACTCGAGTGGATAATTTTTATTTTCAGCGTTTTCTTCTGGAATTTGGTAATTCGGCCTGTTTATATAATTTACTCGCCGCGATCTTATCGATGGATCAACTTCCATAGGTATTGGCCTTGGTTGTGGTATATGTCTTGGAGCAAATGCATTTTTGTTTACAAATTGATTTTGGGGAAATTGAAGTGTGTTCTGGGGTTTTTGAATGTTAAATGGATTAAATGGTTGGGTATTGTTGGAAGGGGTTATGGTTTTGTCTCGGGGGAAATTGTGGGAACGGTTTTCTGTATTGGATTGGATATGAAGGGAAAGATTTTGCATTATGGTTTGGTGGATGTTGTGAATTAGGTTTCGAGGGATTTGGTGGAGGTTGAGGTTTAGGAGTATATTTCCCAAAATGATAATTCTTTTCCTCTAAACATAGCCGTAAAGCTTCTTTCAAATTTCGAAGAGCTTGCGCACGTATAATTGGACCTAATGGAGCCCCCCACACCAAACCACAAACCCCCCCCCCCTCCCTTAGAGAGGGATGTTGAGTGTCTAACCACCATATAAACATTCATTGCACCCTAAAACCTCCATATGCCTACTTTGGTTTCAGTTTCTTGATTATTTCGGAGTAATGCAGAAATTTGTTTTTCGTTTGTATGGCAGCCCCCCCTTAGAGAGGGGGGAGGAGTCTCAAACTATTATGAAAACTTTCCCCGGCCTCAAAAACTCCTACATACCAATTTTCATGTCGATCGGCTCAGTAGTTTCAGAGTCCAAAAGAATCAGACAGACAGACAGACAGAAATCCATTTTTATATATGAGGGGCTTAGAATGAAAGGGATGTAAGTGGTTTGATCGATTTCTATGCATCGACTCCCTCTTTTGGTCATAGCTTAGTCTCAAATACATTTTCAGCAGTATATGACAATGTGGAAGATAGGTCAGAACCTCACCTATTGCATAAATGATGATGATGACCCACCTCATACCCCTACAAAGGTTTGAACTGGCCGATTTATCTAATAGATAATATTTATATTTAACCAAATTAAGATATCAGTATTATAAAACAAAACAACGAACTGACTCTGTTGCAGGCATGAATTTCTATTAATCGAACATCATAAATAGGCAAAAACTTTAAAAGAAAAACTTTAATCCTTATCGACATTATCATAAAGGGTGTGTCACATCAAATTGTATCACGGAAAAAACGCTGTAGGAATTTAATTTTTAGGAATTATATCTTCAGCTTTCGCTTATAATCAGATAAGAGTGTATAGATCACGTTGGCCATGCTTCACTGTCAATTTTTCGTAAATTTGGAAAAATGTCGTCGAACGAAAAAGAGCGTCGTGAATTAATCCTGCGCACTCATTTCGAGAATCCGGAGTTGTCACATCGGGACATCGGTAAGATGCTGGGAATCGTCCAATCCACGGTCAGCAGAGTACTAAAACGATACTTCGAGAACCTAACCATCGACCGGAAGGTGAAGAACGGCAAAAATGGATGCTCCGTCAGTGAAAAAGATCACAAGCGCGTAGTTAAACAGTTTAGACGTGATCCGAGAAGTTTGGTCCGGGATGTCGCCAATAAGCTGAATTTGTCAAGTTCATTCGTCTAGCGGACCAAGCAGCGGGAGGGCCTGCGTACATACAAGGTTCAGAAGGCTCCTAACCGCGACGAAAGGCAAAACATGGTGGGGAAGATGCGAGCCCGGAAGCTGTACACCGAAATGCTGACGAAGCCGCATTGCCTGGTAATGGACGACGAAACCTACGTCAAAGCGGACTTTCGTCAGCTGCCGGGCCTGTTGTTCTTCTCCGCAGAGGACAAATTCAGCGTTCCGGAGGAGATTTGCAAGCAGAAACTATCCAAGTTTGCCAAAAAGTACATGGTGTGGCAAGCGATCTGCTCTTGCGGAAAGCGGAGCGCCCCCTTCGTGATGACTGGCACGGTAAACGGGCAGGTTTACCTTAAGGAGTGCCTACAGAAGCGCTTACTACCACTATTGAAGCAGCACGACGGCCCGACATCTTCTGGCCGGATCTCGTTTCGTGCCACTATTCAAAGGACGTGTTGGAGTGGTACGAAGCCAACGGGGTCACCTTCGTGCCAAAGGAAATGAACCCGCCCAACGCGCCGGAGCTTCGCCCAATAGAGAAATATTGGGCGATTATGAAGCAGGTCCTCCGGAAGAACCCAAAAGTTGCCAAATCGGAGATGGACTTCAAGAGAAAATGGATTTCTGTTAAAAAAAACTACAACCTGACGTTGTACAGAACCTTATGGACGGGGTAAAGAGGAAGGTGCGAGCATACGGGCTTGGGCTCGAAGTATGAATAAAAAGAAAATGCCAAAAGTTGTTTAACAGTTTTTCTTTTACTGTCTAAAATTTTCAAAAGGATCGGTCTACTGGGCGAATTTCTACAGCGTTTTTTCCGTGATGCAATTTGATGTGACACACCCTTTAATGATAATCCCAACTTCAGACCCAAAGTTTTTTTAAGGCATGTCAAGAAAATTTCCAACCCGGGAAGATCCTTGACAGATTGGGAATCGAACCCAATATCTAAAAGTGTCTACTTAGAACATGATAGAGATCTGCTACTTTCACAAATACTCGATATAACCATCTTATGATAAGATAGTTTACGACAATTCTGAATAAGCTATCCCCATTCCAGTTTCCACTTCAGACCCACATAAAAATTTCATTATGTATCAGTGTTCTGCCAGTGTTCCATTAACATAGTCCAGGCCGACCAAACGCGCGCTAGGCTCAAACTCTCGTAGACAACGCTTATTACATTTTTTTTTACAATATACAAAAACAAAACAAAAAAAAAATCATCATCAGTACGAACATGGTAGTTTAACCTGTAAATAAATTTTATTAATTTTTATCAATTGAAAACATAAATGAATGATTTAGGAAAAAAAAATTATAAAACCTGTTTACAAAACAGATTTTACGTGTGAAATACACATTTTCTTGAACTCTGCCATTGTTGCCGCACGTTTAATTTCTCTGGGCATCGAATTGAAGAAATTTATACCTTTATATAACAACGAGTTCTGCGACCTACTAAACATAAAGTTGGGTGTTCTTGCATCATTCGCGTTTCTTGTATTGTATCTATGAACATCACTTCCTCTTTCAATTCGATCACACAAATATCGAGGCAGCATATCGTTCAAAATTTTGAAAATGAACACCATTGTCATGTAATAAATTCTCTGCTTCACAGATAGCCACTGTAGCGCGTCCAACATCAAACTAGAGGAAGTGTATCTACTACATCTTAAAATCAAACGCATTACTTTATTTTGTAAACGCTGCAATCTCGTTAATTGTGTATTATTTGCAAGGAAGAGGATCGACGAGCAAAAATCTATGTGCGGTGAAATCAATGATTTATACAATTTAATTTTACTGTTTATTGTCAACTCTTTCTTCAAACGACACAAAACGCCGTACTTCTTGGCAATCTTTTTGATGACATTATTGATGTGAGACTTGAAAGTTAACGTGTCATCAATAATAACACCTAAGAATTCGATTTCTTTCACGCGTTCTGATGTCTCACCATCTATTTCAAAATTTACGTCAATACTGGAGTTTGCTGCAGAAATGAGCATGTATTTAGTTTTGCCAACATTTAACTTTAATTGTTTTAATTTAAGCCACTGAGCCAGAGAATACAAATCTTCGTCTATGTGTTCCGCGGTTTCTTTTATATCCTTAGCTGCGATGAACAGGACAATATCGTCCGCGAACAAATTAATGTCACAGTATCGTAAATCTCGTCGCAGATCATATATGTATAAATCAAACAAAATGGGCCTTAAAACACTTCCCTGTGGCACCCCGAGTGAGTTGCCAATGGGATCGGAAACAGAATCGTTGAAACGAGTCTTTTGAGTTCTGTCGCACAAATAGCTTTCGAACCATTTGTACGACATTCCTACAATTCCATTGCGCTCCAATGTTTGTAACAATAAGGGCCGAGAAATTGTTTCAAAAGCGCGTTTAAGATCCAGAAATACCGCAAATATAGTCTCTTTCGCCTCGATGTTCTCTTTCCATTTTGCTAACACCAGGTTCAGTGCGGTTTCACAAGAGTGTCCCTCTCGATATCCCGACTGTTCTGGTATAAGCAAATTGTTGTTATCTATAAAATGAATCAGCTGACCTTTCACAACAAGTTCTAACAGTTTTTCTAATATGTGCAACATGTTAATAGGGCGGTACTCTTCGGTTTTATCCGTCCCATTAACTTTGGGGATTGGAATCACAAGGGATTCCTTCCAAACCTTTGGCACGTGCCCAGTTCGTAAAGAGTCATTTATCAGGTCCAGCAGATCGTGTCCAATGATGTGAAAGCAATCTTAATCACTTTCGCGTTGACACTATCGGTACCAGCCGATTTTTGCAATGACAAACAGATACCTTTCAATTCAACAAAAGTGATAGGTAAAAAACAATCTAGTCTGCTATTGATAGTAATCGGCTGTATTATTTCGTCAGGTTCTCTGACCAACTCAATGCTTTGGTTGATCAGTAGAACACTATTAACGAAATAACTGTTAAATTTATCTGCAATAATTTGGTCTGACTGTTCTTCTGACCCTCGGAAAACTATGGAACGCGGTATACTATTTTTCGAATTTAATAATGTTTTTAATATTCTCCATAGTCCTTTACTATTATTTTGATGTTCATCGATTTTCCTCTGTATATATTCACATCTAGTCTTTTTCAAGGCCCGTGAATATATGTTCCGCGCTAAGGTGTACATGTTCCAATGGTTTTCTGAATTAGTTCTCAAAAACTTTTTGTACTTTTTGTCTCTTTTGCGTTTGAGGCGCATCAGATCCAAAGAGTACCTGCTGTTCGAATTGCTCAAATCTATATGTTTTTCAACTACTAATTTATTCGTACACTCTCTCAAAATATTAGTTAGAACAGCTGCTTTATCATTCATTATTCATTATTTATCATTGTCCAGTCATTGCCACAAAATCCAGGCTTGCCGACACAAGCTGAGACATGGATTCTTTAGAATATCGTTTCCAACATTTGATCTTTACTTTATTTCCATCACTGTCATGCTGTCCATTCTCAATGTAAACAAAAATTGTCTCATGGTCAGTTATTTTAAATTTGGCCTCGGTCGAAGAATGAACAGTAGCAAAATTTGAAAAGACGTGATCAATCAGAGTTCTACTATGTTTAGAAATTCTAGTAGCTTCGAGAACCGTTTGTTTCAAGTTGAAATAATGCGATAATTGTTTCAATTGATTCGAATTTCGTACATTGAGCCAGTCAATATTAAAATCACCAACAATTACATTTAATTAACTGCAATCAACGATATTTTCCCACCAGTTCTCCAAAATTTGAATAAATCGCTGGTCACTGGAACTAGGGGAATGGTATACAATTCCATAATTTCCTATCTGCATGCCCCTTTCAACTGAAATAGCCAAGAACCAATTATTTTCAACAGCTTCGTTTAACCGAATGTTGAAATTAACTGATTCTTTTGCATAAATTGCAGCACCTCCTGTGTGTTTGGAGTGCGACAAACAAAAAACAACTTTGTAACCCGGTATGTTGTACTGATCAAATGATTCTTCATTAACTATGTGAGTTTCAGAAAGAAAAACCATCTGAGGACGCACGTTTTCTACAAGTAATCGCATTTCTGCGTAATTTGTACAAAGCCCAGCTATATTCAAATAGATTATTGCCAACTTACTTTCACATGTAGTTTTCCGAAATTGCTATTTAGTTTGAAAAATGTTGCTTTTTTGCTTCTCCAGCAATCTCCGATGCACAGGACACTGTGTACTATAAGTTGGATGAATTTCATCCAAATTCATTTTTTGTTCCTTTTTAACTTTCAAGCAATTTATACATTTCCATTCTGTTGATGAACACTCAGGTGTTTTATGTTTTCCATTACATCTTGAACATGGTTGTTCTTTTTTGCAGTCGGTGCTCTTATGTCCAAATTCTCCACATTTGAAACATCGCAAAACATTAAAGGCTTCAATCACATTACATTTATCCCACCCAACACTTACTTCACCAGCAGTCATCAGGTGGCCATAAGTGTCATGATCAACTTCAATAACCGTGTTATATTTATTATATTTCAAGCGTGGATTTTCATACTTCGCAACAACTTTAACATCAGTGATAGAAATGTTATCATTCTGACTTTTTAAATAATCGATAAAAACCTCAGAGGAATTTTGATCGCTCATCCCAATAATTTTCAATTTTGGTTTAATTGGTTTTGGTATAAACGTATTAAACCTCTCTCCAAGATTGCTTTCAATTCTTTGTTTTACATTTTCTACATTATCCCCTTCCGCACATTTAACAATAATAAAAAAAAAATACAACAATACACAAATAAAAAAACAATACAACGATACACAAAACACAACACAAGCAGCTACGGTTGCTATCCTGAGCGATAGCGAGCCGTAGAGCCGTGACGCAAAATCACACAAAAATACACAGAATAATTATCAACATGCAAGCAACTTGTAATTATCTCATAATTATTCAAATTCGCCGTCTGTTGCACAATTTTTCAGCAATTTCAGCCGTGAATTCCACACACAAAAAACACTTTGAATTCAGCACTATAGGCATACAAACTACCATGTTCGCCGAAAAGCTATAAATTGATCAGATTCTATAGCAAACTTAAATTGGAACGTTTTTGCAATTGAGTTATTAACTAAAGAAAAAGTTGATGAAGAGAAATCGATCAAGTCACTTACACCCCTTGCATTCTAAGCCTCTCATATAGATTTGGGCATGAGACGAGTCGCCGCGAAATTCGTCCCAAAATTGCTCGATTTCGACCGAAAACAGCATCGCAAGAACATTGCAACACAAAAAATTACAAAAAATAACTGAACATTCGAAATGTTCGAACTTGTCAGCATAAGTGAAAGACATGAGTAATAACATAACGCCACAAAAAAAAAAATCGAAATTCGAATATACGCAACCCGTGAAAATTCAAAAGTCGCGATACTTTTTGAACAGACCTCGTATTTTAAGAGGTATTAGTGGAGAAATGAAAACCAATGAAACTTTTCATAAACTATGTAATGTTTATCATGAACTGCGATAATGTGATAGATGTAGGAGAACTTAATTGCCATTTATAAATTAGCACTTTTCAGGAAAATCTGAAAACCACCATATCGGTTTGACATGGAATGGCTGTATACTTCACCGAATGGGAAGAATTTTTAGATCTATCATTACAACAGAATCAACTTTGCTAATTGTTGTCCATTGACGTATTCGAAAGCTCATGATACAGTCAACAGGTACGTCAACAGGTCTTTTAGACAATGAGCATTGAGACCGCATATTACAACTTTTCTAAAATTTTCTCAAAGATGGAACTTTTAAAGTGAGAATTACATTATCGGAGATCAAATCCGAATTATCCTACCACGTGTTTTGTGTGAAAAACGAAATTAAGTGCGCGGATGCATTCCGAACGTAAATGCATTCGCGGATGCATTCCGAATGGTGAATGATTTTGGTTTATCCAGTCGAATATATGGTCATGGTTTGTTCACTTTTTTAATGCTCTAATTAGGTGTACATGTGTCAAAACAGGTATTCGAATGTTTCAAAACATATAAATAAAATTATCTTTTTAATGATTTACAGTAGTTTTATAGTATATTTTTACGGATTCACATGTTATAAAGGATAATAAAATCCACCTTCCATTGGTGTCAATGCGCACCTCATTTGAGTTAACTTTTAATCAATCACCAGATGATTATTTGGCACGTATTCAGACCTTTTCTGGATTATAACACTTACGAATATTGTACACATCATGCTTACACACCATTTGTATCAGATTTACATAGCTAAACCATGTAATTAACGCATTTCGATGATTTCAATTCTGATCATGAGTTGTCTGATTCACTAATGTTGTATTGTCCACATGCTTTAAGGCAATCGCTTGGCGCGCTACAGGTGTTCTTCGCGCATAGCAGGAATAAAGTTTCTCTATGTTGAGTGTGTTGAGGTGAACCTCAACAATGCCCAAGAAAAGGCAATTGTCTGAAGAAAGCCTAAGTTATGATTGGATCAATGTGCAGCCATTCCATGCCAAACCGATATAGTGGTTCTCAGATTTTCGTGAAAAGTGGTAGCTTTGTTTTTTATCGCAAAACATTAGACCCGTATTTTTTTTTATTTTTTCATTAGGGTGATCATTTCCATTTTAGGGTTGTCCGAAAAATCGACTTTTTCCTCTTTTTCCAAAAATGCATTTTTTCAAAATTCATAACTTTTGAACTACTAGACCGAATCAGATCATCGACATATCAAATTAAAGCCAAAAAAAGGAGCCATCGGATAAATGAAAAATCATAATTCAAAAACGAAAAAAAGCCTCTCTGGTTTCGCCATATGTTATGTCAAAGATCCTCAGCATTCCAGAAAAAATATAAAACAAATATTGCGCCTTTGGTCCCGAGACTATGGAAACAAAAAAAAAACCAATACAATCAATATTAACGATAGCAGAATTCTATTTTTCTGCAGGTGTGGTATTTTTCAAAAAAGCTTTAATTTGAGTGAGCTGAAGATAAATGGGGGCCGGAAGACGATGTCCAGTTGGATGCCTGTTAAACTTAACCAGTAAAAAAAAAAAACAAAAAAAAAATATCACGTCGTGTATTAAAATTGCTCTAATTGCTGAGTATTAATAATAACATAGACTTAGTAAAAGATGATATCTTCCGCTTTTGTAATGTCGTTCGCGAAACCTTGGAAGATTCGCTCTGCAATTGTGGAGTTCTAACAGGACTCAGGCTCCAACATCTAATAATACTACTCTAGATCCTGGTTTGCGTCTCCGATTAGAATTATAAATTTCATGAGGCAAGTTATTCCTGAATGCCACGTATATCGCTAGAGGTTTCAATAAAAAACGACAGTTGGGTAGAGTCGGGAAGCCACTACTACTACTACACCAAGGGTAGTTAATTTAAATATATTGTTTTATTTTCAAACGATGAGAATTTTGAGAATTTCAAACGATGAAAATTTCCTGAACAAATATAGTGTCTGATCATGATTCAACAGAATTGTGAAACCGAATCAGTTGTGTGCTAGCGGTGGAGGTGGATGCAATCGCAGCGTAACACATTTTCACCTTTAGTTTTCAACAGAAGAATGTAGAGTTGATGAATGTTAGTTTGGCAACCATGGCCGGTCAAGAGCGAGCGAGATAATCAGAGAGGCAAAGAGGTGAAATAGGCGACGGCGCGTAGAGAGTGGTTAAGCAAGAGAAGTTATCGGGGCAGAAGTTTAATAACCATCAGTGTGAGCGGTCGCTATAAAACGATAGCATTTGAGAGCGTGTGAAGATCTCTACAATTTGGCGCAGTCGAACGGATTAAAAAAGTATAATTTTTTTTTATTGCGCTCCTGAGTGGTTTTATTTATGCATACTCAAACAGAGTGATAGCGGCAGCTTTTGATTGCTTAGTGATGATGTGTATATCAATTTATTCATTTTGTAAAGTGCAGGAGTGAACATACTAAAGCAGGAAGTGAAAGGAATTGTGATGTTGTTGTGTTGTGAAAACGATGCCAACCCGAGGCCAAATCGTGGTGGAAAAGATGCGAGTTCGGTTGAAGACCGAAGCGCACACCAACACTGGCAAAAGATGCGAGTCCGGCTGAAGACCGAAGCGCACATTAACAAAATAAAATATGCGAGTCTGATTGAAGGCCGAAGCGCACACCAACACTGGCAAAAGATGCGAGTCCGGCTGATGCCAACCCGATGCCAAATCGTAGTGGAAAAGATGCGAGTCCGGTTGAAGACCAAAGCGCACACCAACACTGGCAAAAGATGCGAGTCCGGCTGAAGACCGAAGCGCACATTAACATAATTACAGATGCGAGTCCGGCTGGAGACCGAAGCGCACATTGACAAAATAATGGATGCGAGTTCGGTTGAAGGCCGAAACACTATTAAATATGCGAGCCTGACTGAAGAACGAAGCTCACAAGCAATAATCCGCCTGGCTGGAAGAATGAAAGTAGACAATCATGTGTGGAGGAACACGAGAATGAAAATGATGCACGATGAATTGTGAATATATGTAGAAAGCCTGTGTATTGCGGTAGTAAATAATCACGCTAATTAACAATACCAATAAAAGGGGTTTTGATCAAAGTTTATGAAATCTCGGAAAAGCTTGAATCATCATGTTTGTACGGATTTTAATCTGGCACTAGTACTGTGTTTTTAGATGTTGATTTTCATTGCTTTTATAACAATTGATGGAAATGGTAAAGAAATACATTTTGCAGAAATTGGAAATACGATCAACTGGTATTGTTGTTTGTATTGAACAGCTTTGAGTTTTTAGCATTAGTGGAAAGTGGGACTCAATCCTCTCTAACTATATTCTCATTTGTACTTAATCAAGCAAGTTGCATGAAACACGACACCATTAATGAAAAATTTTAAGGAATTTTTCCTCCCGAAGAAAATTTAATACTTGAGGATGGTAACGATGGAAGAAAAGTGGCTGAAAATATGGTGGAAATTTTGCACAACGATGTGATCGAACCAGTTGTGGAACTTCCGGTATGGATATCGCTTTTCAATGAAGTATTGAAAGGGATGGATGATATTAGGTTTAGCATCAAGATGAAGTATTATAATGAAGCGATACAGCGTGAACACTATCCACTGCCAATGACTGATACCTTCCTGAATAAGCTACGAGAACTAATTAACTTTTCCGAAGTTCACATTACGTCTGTATTTCACAATTTTGATTGATGTTTAGAATCAATTGTGCGCCGGATATTTTCCAGCGAGTTTTGTCAGAGTTGTGATTGTGAATGAAAGAAAATGTTTGAATGAAGTACCTGAGCTTGAGATCTTACAGTTTAAAGGGAGTGTTGTAGAAGTAAGCTCATCGGATGAAAAATCCAAAAATCCAAAAATGAAAGGAAAAGCTCGTAGTTTTAAAGAGCTTATCAACTTCGCCGGCCAATTTGTCCACTCGAACTGAAGTGTCCAAAACTCATCAGAGGCGATGTTGAAGTGTTCGGCGAGAGCCATATGCAGACTTTTGAGGAATGTGTTGTCAAACATAGGTTAGAGTTTTTTCGACCCAATCGACGAAACAGAGCTGTCAGAAGGTGCGTTCCCCATAGGCCAGGGGGCAGTTCTCCCCAGCGAAACAGTGAAAAAGTTCGCATAGGTTTTTCATAGGAACAATACATATGTGCGCTAAAGACACGTCCACATTACGCCAATCGGCCTTGGCCGCCCGGTAAAGCCGACTAAATGTGGACGTACCGCCCGGGTTTGCCGACGTGCCGAAAACCGACTTGAATCAAACCGAACCCAACCCGAAATAAGTGGGTCCGGTTCGAGAAAGTCGAACCAAAACAAAACGAAGTAAATTAGTGTTGACGACATTGTGCTTCGTGCATCCGATGGGACTTCGGCTTCGTGAACCCGATGGGGCGTCCACATTACATAACAAACCGAATATGACGCCTGGTACAGGCCGATCGGCATCATTCGGCATAATGTGGACGCGCATTAAGAGAGGATCCCACGGCTAGAGTATGCGAAAAAAAATAAGAAGCAAGACTATACGAGATGTTGAGTGCAGTGTGAAAAGCAATTCACAAACCTGGATTGTCCATAAGATCTTTTCGTAATCAAGCTTTTGTTTTAAAGAGAATAGGAAGTAAGAGACGGTATCGAGTTCAGAAACGAAAAGATTATTTTACCGAAGGATCTTCGCAGGCGAGCAGGAAAACTAGCGTCTCTTGAATAAATAGAAGTAGTTACCATGTGGCGGATCCTTAGCGAGAAGTGTTGTGGACGAACATGGATCGCGATATCGAGGACTACATTCATTTGTGTGCAGAATGTGAAGTAGTTCGCTCACAAGGTTCACCGGAGCACATGACGCGAAAGGAAATGCCAGATCGGGCTATGCAAAATATTGCCATTGATTTAAACGGCAACACAAATTACGCAACGTTCTCATCGATTACTACAGCCACTTTATCAACATTATTGAAATAAATGGTGCTACCACAGGTAAAATAATTGAAGCCTTTGAAATCATCACAGTTAACTTTTAACAACGAAGAGTTTTGTACTTATAAGTACGATTCCATATTAGCCCCATATGTATGGCCTAGTGGAAGGATGGAGTTAGCACATTTTGCGAACCTTGTGCATTGCCAAATCAACTAATAGATTGGTGCGAGGAAATACTATGCATATGCATGAAACGCGTGCGGTGACGAGTAGGGTAGGGATAGAACACCAACGAAACTGTTGACTGATGTATCATGCTGAAGCACCGAGTCATGTTGGTGACGTGATGAAGGAACTGAAGGATGCCAACATGATGATAAATGTAAAGTTATTCGCAAACCAGCTAAGATACACAAAGCTATCAGAAGTCAATGTTGGAAATGATGCTCATTAATTACGAAACTGGAATGTTCGAGACTAAGTTTAAATTGGAGAAATTCGCCGTGGCTGGAAAGTGCGAATAATGATATAATCACAAATGGGGAAGATTTCTTGTACCATCGTCCTGCATTTCTCATGAAAGAGACTGATGACCATTCTAATCAACCTCAGATGGGAACATCAGATGCATACTGTGATTCTACAATTGAAACAAAGTACCTGAAGAATTCTCCTGGGATATCGTTAGATGAATACGACAGCCAACAAGAGACGCAGGATGGATTCTTGGAACCCAGCATTCCGAAACGTCACATGCGCGATAGTGGTAGCCGGCACGATGTGGATTATAGCTAGTACATGTAGTGCAACAGAGAATGCCGATTTAACTCCACTTTTGTTCGCTGTTTATTCGATGGAGCTGGGAAGGGATGTAGAGTTGATGAATGTTTGGCAACCATGGCCGGTCAAGAGCGAGCGAGATAATCAGAGAGGCAAAGAGGTGAAAGAGGTTAAGCAAGAGAAGTTATCGGGGCAGAAGTTTAATAACCATCAGTGTGAGCGGTCGCTATAAAACGATAGCATTTGAGAGCGTGTGAAGATCTCTACAAAGAACACAGCTTTTTTCTATCCCCTTTATTCCGCGCGGCGAGTGAGGTGAGATGGCTCAAGTCACTGCATTCCCGTAGGCGAATGGCGTGACTATAATTTGTCACTAAGTGAGATTCGAAGTGGTGTCCTCATATGTTATCGATTCGGGTATGAAAAATAAGTAGAAAAGTAATGTAGCTTCCACAACGAAGCGAGAAACTTTGCTATGTCGCGTCACTCGCCGCGTGGAATAAGGGGGTATATATTATAGTGATTTTCATCACTTTTGGCTGATTCGTCGCTTTAACTTCCATTTTTGGAAGAATGTCGGGAGTGAGAATTGAACTTGTGACCTTGAGCGTGAGAGGTACGGATGTTACTACTTCACCAGATTGCCTCCACAAAGAACACAGCTCTCACCGCAGTAAAATACCTTGTTCCATCTTGAATTAAGCTGCACTTTGACGTCACTTTTATTCCGGAATCAAATTTACTAAAAAAAATTGAAAGATAGATCGAAAAAGGCACCAGCAAGTATCTACTCATATATTCACACAAGATTTCTTCCGGAAGTATACTATATAAATCTATTTAATTTTGATCATTCCAGATATTATTTTAAAATGAATCGAACATTTTGAAATATTTTTTCAATAAAAATTTAGTTGGTCGTCCTGAAAGAGAACGTCGTTTTAAAGAAACAGCTGAAGATGGTTGTCACAACCCCTCGGTGTTGTGTCGCTCCTCAGATATCCGTGCCCCCAGTCAAAACCTGGGCGTGCGGTTTTGAATGCCGTAGAATGACAGTTGGATAGGCGAACAACGAACTATTGGTTACAGAAAACATGAATAGATGTGATTTCCATGTGTAGAACGTGCAGTGCATTGTAGTTGAATTGCTTATTTCTAAATTTCCTAAAGTAAAACTAATTTCTTAAAACTATTGAGTATATCACAGTAAGAAAAATGAGTTAAAAATTGTTCGCCTATTGTAATCAAAATTTAAAATTCTATTTTAGATTATATATTAATTAAGACTATTGTTTGAGCTTAACCTAAAATTCTCATATACTACGAATCGAACAAAAGGTAAAAGAATTATAATTTTGCTAATTAAAACCTTTAATTACGGAATATTAATCTCCTAGGACTAGTAGTAGAGTGAATATAGGAGTAAAGGAAGGGAAAAAAACGGAGAAGAAAAACTAAACGTAAGTCACATGAAATATGAATTGTGAACGAAACTTATATTTTGTTTGTCACAGGATATTAAAATATACATTATTTGAAATCTCGGAACATCTTTATTCTTCTCCATCGGCGAAAAGTAACATCTTTTAATATCGTTTACTTGGAGAGGATGTCGACTCAGCCGAACCTACTACTCCTATATCCAGCAAGGCTACAACAAACACGGAAAAGCCAGGGGTTGAGAAGAAATCACAGAAAACCCCTCAACAGCTCGCCCCCATGAAGGAACGGAGTTGTGATTTGTGTCAGACTGCTGATAACAGCCGGATGGTCCAATGCGACTGTTGTGAAGGTTGGACTCATTTCGATTGTGCTGGAGTGACGGAGGACGTCGAAGACTACGAATGGATTTGTTCGAAATGCGAGACCGCAGCGACAAACCAGCAGAAGATGAAGACGACCAAAAGGAACACCAGAAGTGCAGTGAAGAAAGCCAATCTAGCAGTTGCAAGTGCTAAGAAATCGAAATCAAGAAAATCTAAGAAAATGGTGAAGAATTCGAGTCTTAAGGGTCATCCTCAGAGCAAAGAAGTAGCTGATCGGGAGAAATCACAACATTTTATGGATGAGGAAAAGTCTGCGAAAATCGAGAAGGTGAATAAATCAACAAAATCTAAATCTGAGGCATCAGATTCGTTGAACAAATCAATGCAAACTCTGAAAATGCAGCTTCAAAAGGTGCTGGCAGAAGAGACGCTCATGTTTGAGGAAATGAAACGGAAGCGGGAATTGATGGCGAGAAAGTTTGAACTGATGGAGGAAATAGCTGAAGCTAGCGGTGGCGGTGGTTCTGACGCACAATCTGGGGGTGACGCGGAGCGAGATGGAAGCTCCGATTCCGAAGAGGAGGAGCAAGCCGAAAGCGACGATGACGACGAAAGCGATGACGATCACCACGAACCTTTTGTTCCAAAGCGGCAGTCAACGCCAGTTCAAAAAATGTCGCATAAAACCTCCAGCCAAAGTAGACATCACTCTCAGATGAACGTTACGCTCAGCCGTGAACAGGTCGCTGCACGGCAGGTAATATCATGTGATCTTCCCCGATTTAGTGGGAATCCCGAAGAGTGGCCGATGTTTATATCGACATACGAAAGCACGACAACGATGTGCGGCTATAAGGATGAGGAGAACATGATCCGCCTCCGGAATTGCCTGAAGGATGAAGCCTTTGCAACAGTGCGAAGTTTCTTGATGCATCCGTCAACGGTATCGAAAGCAATAAGCGTTCTTAAACTCAGATTTGGGCAGCCGCACATGATTATCGGTTCTCTACGGGAAAAAATTCTAGCCATGGCACAAGTTAGATCAGATTCCATTGAGAAACTCGTGGACTATGCCCTCGCTGTTCAGAATCTACGTTCTACTATCGACGCATGTGGGAGGAGAGAGTACATGCGTGACGTAACGCTAATGCAGGAACTCGTCAGCAAACTTCCTCCTGCGATAAAGCTAGACTGGGCGAGGCATAGCAAAACACTGAGAAAGCCGAATTTGGTTGCGTTTTCCGACTGGATTTACTCGATAGCAGAAGATGCCAGCATTGTCGCAGAACCTCCAAAATCCTTTAGCTATGTACAAGACACCCGTGGGAAACGCCAAGGTAAAGCCTTTGTCAACACACACGTAGAATCGCCATCGGTGACCGTTCCCGGACAGAAATCTGCAAACGTTCGTCCGAGTGTCAACTACCAGTTCACCGAGAAATCCGGAACGATAGTGTCGAAGAGTTGTCCGATTTGTAAGGGAAGTTGTCCGAATGCTACGAAATGTAAGCGATTTCAGGAGCTCTCGTATGAAGCACGCTGGGCTGCGGTTCGCGAATTCAGAATTTGTCGTAAGTGTTTGCGACAGCATGGAGGAAACTGCAACAGTAAACCATGCGGTGTCGACGGATGTACGTTCAAGCACAATGCACTTCTACACAAGTACCTCGTTGTACCGAATGAGAGGGAAGTGAGTTCCTTTCGAACGAAATCGAACGAGGAACGGAGTGTCAAATGGAAACTGCTTTGGAATTGTTTCGCTAGTTGCCGGTTACACTGTTTGGGCCGAGCAAGCAGGTGGAGTGCTACGCCTTTCTGGACGATGGATCCGAGTTGACGCTGTTAGACGAACAAATTGCCTGTGACCTAGAGCTGTCAGGATAGTCGAAACCGCTGTGTCTTAAGTGGACAGGAGGAACTCATCGCTTCGAAGAAAAACCGCGGAAGGTGGATGTCGGAATATCCGGATCGAAAGGAGAAAGATTTGACCTTACTGACGTGCGAACGGTCGACGCACTTGAACTACCAGTGCAGAGCTTAAACGTCGATGAGTTGAAGAAAAGTACAAACACCTGGAAGGAATTCAAGTTGAGTCTTACAATCTCGTGAGGCCTAGAATTCTAATTGGTTTGAAACATGCCAACGTTTCCTTGGTTCGACGTTGTCGTGAAGGAAAGTTGGGTGAGCCGTAAAAACTCACCTGGGCTGGACGATTTTCGGAGGCTGTTCGTCGCAGGGGTCAGCAGCCAACGGGAAGTACACTTACCACATTTGTGCGTGTAATCTGCAGAGCGACGATCGAATTCACCAAGAAGTAAAACAGTACTTTAGACGATGAAAGGGCGCTATCGTTGTTGAAATCTTTCACATGAGTCGCTGAAAAGAAGTACGAAACGGGCCTTCTCAGACGTTTCGATACTATCCGTCTGCCTAACAGCCGTCCGATGGCCATTCAAAGACTAAACTGTCTCCAAAGGCGTCTATCAAGAGATGATGATCTTAAGCGTGCCTTCACTGATAAGTTGGCAGAATACCAAACCAAAGGTTATGTAAGGAAGGTTAACCCAGAGGAACTCGTTCATAAACTGGGGCAGACATGGTATCTTCCCACTTTCCCGGTGATAAATCCCAACAAACCTGGGAAAATCAGGGTCGTGTGGGATGCAGCCGCTTCCGTGCATGGAGTATGCCTCAACTCTGTTTTGCTCACAGGGCCGGATATGATGACCTCTTTGGTATCAGTTCTGCTACAATTCCGAGAACATCGTATCGCTATATGTGGAGATATTCGCGAGATGTTTCTCCAGATAGGAATTCGACCCACCGATCAGCACGTTCATCGCCAACCACGGCACAGTTCGTGAAAAATCATAACGCTCAGCGTTTCGAAGCCGAGTATCCAGCAGCAGCCGTCGCTTTAATCAATAACCACTATGTGGACGACATGCTTGCAAGCACTGAGACGGAAGAAGAAGCCATAGAACTCGCGAAGGCCGTGAAATTCATCCACGCCCAAGGGGGCTTTGAAATACGGAATTGGACTTCCAACTCCTGTAGAGTTCTGAAAGCCTTGAACGAAGAACCTACTGAAGAGAAGAATCTAAACTTATCAGCAGAGACGGCAACGGAGAAAGTTTTGGTGGATGTAGTGGAACACATCGACGGATTGTTTCATGTTCAAGATCTGCTATCGACGTTTCGATGCTGCGCTATTTGATGGGAGTCGAGCTCCAACCAAGCGAGAATTGCTTCGCATCATAATGACAGTTTTTGATCCGCTCGGTCTCATATCGCATTTCTTGATGATTCTCAAGGTTACTCTTCAGGAAGTATGGCGAATCGGATTGAAATGGGATGAGCAAATCACTGGAAAGCAGTTCGAAAGTTGGAAATCCTGGGTTAAATTGCTGCCGAAACTGGAAGACATTCAAATTCCTAGATGTTTTCATCACGCGACATCGAACGGGCATCAAACCCGAGTCCAGATGCATACGTTCGTAGATGCAGGTGAAAACGGTATGGCAGCGGTAGTATATCTGCGCTTCGAGGAAGATGGTTTAGTAGAGTGCGCATTGGTTGGTGCGAAAACACGCGTAACTCCTCTAAGATACCTGTCGATCCCACGATCGGAACTCCAGGCAGCGGTCATCGGAACGAGGCTAGCTAATACTGTAACTAAATCACTTTCCCTTCGGATATCACAGCGCTATTTCTGGTGCGACTCCCGAAATGTTCTGTGCTGGCTGCGATCCGACCACCGTCGATACAGCCAGTATGTGGCCGCTCGAGTTAGTGAAGTGCTAGACACTACGGAAATAGATGAGTGGCATTGGATTCAGTCGGAGTGGAATGTTGCCGACGACGGTACAAAATGGACAGGACAGGTGGAGCTGAAAATTGAAGATCGCTGGTTTCTGGGGCCGGGATTTTTGAAAGGACCGGAGGAAAGCTGGCCAAAACGCAGTTTTATTAGGGAAACAACTGATGAAGAGATTCGGTCAAGCGCAATGTTCCATGGTAAAAATGCAGAACCGGTTGTTATAGCAAGTAACTATTCACGATGGATGCATCTAGTGAGAGTAACAGCATATGTACAACGCTTCGTGGATAACGTTCAGTCCAAGCGAAAGAAAATACCACAACGTAGCGGACCACTAACGAATGACGAACTTCGCCGGGCCCAGGAATACCACTTTCGCCAGGCACAGCGAGATGCTTACGCAGAGGAGCTAAGGCTGTTGGGAGGTTCTAATAACGAGGGGGAACGAATAACGCAGGTTACAAGTAGCAGCAAGATTCACAAGCTGAGCCCCTTTTTGGACCCGGCAAATCTTTTACGAATGAACAGCAGGGCCGCGAAATGTATATTCCTATTTCCAGATGAAAAGTACCCAATCATACTACCCGATGATCATCCCGTCACTCATTTGGTGCTCGCCGATTTTCATGAAAGGTATCATCACCGAAACTATGCTACGGTTGCGAATGAAGTTCGCCAAAGATTTTGTATTCCACGTTTGAGACGAACGCTTCGTAAGATGAGACACATGAAACTACGAATCGAACAAAAGGTAAAAGAATTATAATTTTGCTAATTAAAACCTTTAATTACGGAATATTAATCTCCTAGGACTAGTAGTAGAGTGAATATAGGAGTAAAGGAAGGGAAAAAAAACGGAGAAGAAAAACTAAACGTAAGTCACATGAAATATAAATTGTGAACGAAACTTATATTTTGTTTGTCACAGGATATTAAAATATACATTATTTGAAATCTCCGAACATCTATATTCTTCTCCATCGGCGAAAAGTAACAATGGTTGATTCCTTGTGCATTCTCGATTTCTAGAGAACAATACACAAGATGACCATATGTCGAAATTTGTATCCATAATGCCAATGCACATGATGCATCTCTTCTTCTAGGTACAAACACTGCATCCACAAGCGCTTCTATATTTGCACCACCACCATAACTTACAACGTACGATGTGTTGGATCGATAGCACGAGAACTCTGGTGAAAACATGTCTCTCTAAGCTTGAACTTGCAAATCCACAGCGTAAAATTTTGGATAAAAAAAAATGGACTGAAAAATTAACTCCTTACACTTGGTAAACAGAGGAACGAAGAATAGGGCAGACGGAGAAATATTTTCAAACATTTCCAATGATTTCAAAAGCATTCATATTTTAATTACATGTTCAATTTGTAGATTTTCATTTCACACCTTAGACCTCTAACCAGAGTTCATTTTAATTGTTTGTTATTATTTTAATGTGGGCAGGAAGCTTCCTTTTCAATCATTGTCACATGCCGAAGTCTTGCAGCTATGCTCATAGCCGTCTCATATGCTATAATACCCTAAGCATACATCTTCGGATTCTACATCACATACACAGTGTTAAAATACGTAAATCCACGGTTAGCCCAAAAAAAAAAAAGTTTGTTGAACATTTATTGCGCATTTAACAGCCTCACAGCGTCAAATGTATCCGTCCTGCTTCGAAGCCTAAAGCCACAAATTCATTCGCTGGAGTTCGCTGCTCTAAACTACTTCGCGCCCCAGAACGAAAACAGTAAAGCTTTTCGTCGCCCACCAAACGGCTAAAAGCTGGTGCTAAATTATGGAATCCATCCTAAAACCAGACAAAGGTGGGTCAGTAAACCGAATGAAATAGAATTCTGGACAAATGTGGTAAATGGTAGAATTTTTTTTCGTCGTGTGAAAGTGATGGACAGGAATGGAATCCGCATAATTGTCCGACGTATGAAGGCTGGAACAATTTAAGAAACAAAAAATAAGCACGTGGATTGATTTGAGGTTCATTTTTCTGGTACGGCCTTATTTCTGATTCATGTTTTCTTCATCTCTAGCGTAACTTCTTCAACTGGAATCGAAATTTATGTATTTCACCTTCTACGGTTAACCGTTGAAGCGATTAGCGCGTTGCGGAAACAGGCAATGTCGGGTTACATGGGTACTCCACGAGTATGTTACGTCCGTGTGCCGGAATATGTGTTATATTGTGGAATTTTCATGAACTTGTATTGTTTTTTTTGGGAAAAGTTTACTCGCTTCGCCGGTCACTGGCTTTGGAGCAGCCCAAAAAATAGCTTCCCGCTCTTACCCGTTACAGCATTCATCATACCTGGCCCTAGGAATCGAAAAAACTTCCTCGGAGGACGATATACGCGCCGCCATTTTATTTTGCTTGCTTTCTCTCGGTATAGCCGTTTGCATGAAAGCCCTGGCAAACTAGTGGCCGAAACTTTTTTGCTCCGTTCGGCTGAGGCGTGCAATTTGTTGGTGTAAATTTTAGCATAATACTGTTTATAATCTTTCAAATTCCCCGGACACAGTATTTTCGATTGCTGCGCTGCAGTCGGGATGAAAGTGCGAAATGTGTCGGGAGTTCAGGATTAGTGCGGAATCGTTCTTGGCGCAACGGAACTCAACTCACGAGTTAGTCAGGGTGCAAGATGAAAATAAGTTCGCATTGCTAAGGAGTAGCCACATCGAAATGCATGGAGACGCTGTTTCTGTTTAACTGACTATTTCATGAATGATTTCACAGTGTGGTAAATTTTTCTCCCTATCAGCATCGGCAAAGAATCTACACAGCAGGTCCTACGTCACAGCATCATCGTTTAGAACCATCAAACAATAAAGAACTATGCTTTCAATCCACTAGCTGATCACTAAAAAGCTCCGCTGACTGTTAATTAAGAGCGCTTAGTGTGTGAGTAAATGGGCTGTGGAATACCAAAATTCCTATGACAATATTCAAATTGGCGGGGCAATGCGAAAAAAATGGCACCGCTTCCACGCCACTCGAGCGAAACAAAAACCTGTTGCGCCGAGTGTAATTAATTAAGCCAACAACAATAAAAGCCCCGCTGACAAAATATGTCAGAGAACATGTTTTGCATCACAATCTGTCGATATTATTATTTATGGCTCACAGATTACGGTTCGTTTGGCTTCCCGCGCATTTTTCTCGCCGCACACTCTTTCTCCGATTCACCGATTCCGAACACTGGGGAAAATGGATTTTCCGAGCCAGGAAGAACTGTTTGCGACGCTTTTTACGAATGAATACGCATCCCGTTTGTGTGCAATCTCCTGGTGTGTTGCGCATTGTTATTGTTTCCAATTAATTTCTGCCCTATTTCTCCCGCCCCAATCTCAATTGAACGGCGCTTTTTATAACTTAAGTTGAGAAGTAAATTGAAATTACCTTTTTATAAATTCTACCGTGTGCGCAGAATGATATTGTTATAACGATATTGTAATAGCAACAACGATCGATCGAACTCTTCCTTGAAAGGTCATATCCATCTTGCTTCGAGACATCGAAGAATCGTTTCGCTTCGAACGAGTTCCATCAATTTCCAATCACAATCCAGTTAGCTAGCGTAAGTGATGCTTAAATGCATTGAATCAATTTCTTGGAAGCGATTGACGTTCAGTCCGATCCGTGTATTTGTATACGTACACGTTGTTAGTCATGCATGTATTCAACAACCATTCAGTATCTAATGCATAAACAATACCCTGCCTGTGAACGTTTCGTTTGTGCATCGGATACTAGCTTTTTTCCCTGTGCCGTACTCAACCAGGATTCCCCGCTGTCCTCTTGGCAGCTATTTGTATTACCAACTAGGTAGCAAACAGTTTGTCTCACAATCCATAGAGTCTCGTTGCCAATCCGACTCCTCAGGGTGGCATCGTTTCACTTCCGCAAAAATCTGTCCACAGAAGATTACATCTACGTCAACTAGGTACCGTTGGTGACATTTTGGGAGCGTGGATTTAAAGTCACGCGAAACAACATACGACCTTCCACGGTTGTGAAAACGCATACCGGAGCAGATGGAATTGGGTACACAGCAGAGCCCACCCTAATCGCGTCGGTCCTGTTGTCTCCGGATCACTGCAAACAACGGAGAAAGCAGAACAAATCGTTTCCTTCTATGTAAGTCACGTACTGTGTTATTTATGTTAAATTTTGCATATGATATGCTAGACGATAACAGCTATCAACAATGTTATCCTGTGCACTGTTGTATGTCGTCGGTTAACTGCAGCAAACGTGTGCCAAACGGTAAAGGAGGCACGGGGGTGGGATGCCCCGATAGGGTCCGGGAAAGCAATATCTGATTTGCCTTTCGCTCGTGCACAAAGATGACTCCCAGTGCTGTTCCTTGGGCCTGAGGCTGTCATAGTCTTCAGCAATTGTTGCTCGGGGAAACCGTGGCTGCATTGGCATGCTGTGGGACAAATGCGAGTGCAAATATATAAGTATTCCGTTGGCGGATGACATTCAAGGCCACTAGGAATTGTAAATGGGATGCTGCAGCAGCAGCAGCCAAGGGAGCAAAGATTTTCGTGCCTTTTTACCGTGCACGTGCCGAAGGATGCTGGTTGACCTTTGATGTTGCAAAACTTGGGCATCCATTCGGAATTCTATTTCGGTGCTCTTAGGGTTGAATCGCTGCGTTTTATTAATTATTATATTAATTATTATAGATTTGATTTGTCGATGTGTATTGAAATTGTAGCATACCTGTGTTCTACATATAGGTTTTAAAAATGGAATTTAAAGTTTGATTCATGTAAAAAAGACAGGCAGGTGAAGTCGTGGGCACAGACAAAGAGATGTCAATTTGAATTTGTTTCATTTATAATTATTTAGTTCGAACATTTCAAATGACAACTTTACCTGTTGTGCAGTAATTTAAACAGAATTTAAATTAGTTGACTCGAAAAACTTCGTCTCACCCTAAATAGTTTTTTGTTATAAATACTTTCAAACATTGACGTTTTCTTACTAAGCGAACGTTCATGGGTTCAATCGCAGAACTGTTCATTGATTAGTTTTGACCCTTTACAAATTTCTTTGCTTCTACCAAAACTCGTCATTATAATATCAAATCATTTTCAGACACGATTCTCGTTCAAGATTTTCCAATCACTTGCAAATAATATGTTCCTCCTTTACATGAAATACATGTCCATTACATTCAGACACTCCCGCTTGTACATTCTGAAATTCATAGTCTGGGTTTTTTTTTGTCCGCACCTGTAAATACGTTGGCTGATCATAAGCTTACTTGTGATTTTATCGGCAAAAACGAATTTGAATTTGGGACATCCCTTCGATCAATGACTTTATAGAATTTTTGTCCGGGAAGCTGTCCATAATCCAACATCCAGCATCCTTCGTACTTCGTAAGAACTTCATTGCACAACATCCGGGAACGTCTTATGGTCACTAGATTCTGCTTCAGTGTCCTGTTTGGTTGCATACCGATCCGAAAAGATCAAAATCCTGAAGGTACCTGAAGGTACTTTAGTTGGCTGGTTCGTCATCTCACAAACGTCGACTGAAACCGAGAAAACGCCTCACAGAAATTCTGAGTTTGAGTTGAGTCTCAAGAGAAGATTTGAACGAAATCCGAATATATATATATATATATATATATATATATATATATATATATATATATATATATATATATATATATATATATATATATATATATATATATATATATATATATATATATATATATATATATATTTGTGTAATTGTGGTCCAGGATGTTATAATATCGAGTATGTTGTTTGGTTATGTGAAAATGCAATAAATGAATTTAAATGGCTGCTGATTTCCAAGATCGAAAGGGTATACCCACGTAAATCAGATTGTGATAGCTTGAGTAATCGCGATCTTAGAGGGACAACGTGTTAACGAAGGAGATAATGCTAGTTTTATCTATAATATATTTTTGTAGTCATACATTGATTTGACTCAGGCTTATATTTATGTAGGTCTTAACTATTTAGACTTGTGTTTAAAAATGATACATGATGACTCTTTGTCTTCTTCTGCATGATTGAATAAACAGAAGAAAAGGGTAGTAAAGGCTTTAATGATATTTTTGTGTACATTTTTGAACAGAATGCGGTACCGATTTCTACCACGTTATGTCATCTAACCCGTTTAAAGGATGCAAGTGCATACAGGAAACGGTTTTTCCAGGGCATGCATTTGATGTATCAAAAAATACAAATTTTGAACAATGAAAAACTCAATTTAAATGCAATTACTACACACAATCACAGTCCTATGTCAAGATCCCGTCCGTGCCCCTAGGCTCAGACCCATCAACTTTCATTCAATGAAATGTAACTTTGTAATATCACTGGAAAGTTCTAGGATTTAAATGAAACCTGAAACCTTGTTGAACGATTCCGACACCGCGCGCTACTACGAGCGATGAGTCCTGGAATATTCTACTGATTCGATTTATCAGAGTATACTTTCGTCGCTGCCCATTGGAATGAAAAAGTAATACGCGTTGTTAGGTACAATCCCGATTTATTGGAGAAAAATTCTCTCGTTTGCCTTCTCTCTTTCCGATATTCTCGGACACGGCATATTGAAAAACATTCGGATTTGTCGAGATTCGTGAACAGCAATACAGGTCGGACTCGATTATATACAGACTCGATTATATGTGATTCGATTATATACAGTTTTGGACTCGATTATATACAGTTTGAAAAAAATTTTTTTTTTATGTTTCAAATATGACTTATTTCAAGAAGAAATGTAACCTTTCAACGTTAAGGTGTAATTTAAGTGACTAATTCATATACAGTGGGGTGTGGGGTGTGAAAATCGTGATTTTTGAAGATTTTGCTTGAATTTTCACCAAGAATTAATTATATCGATATTGCAGCCAAACTAAGATAGATAGAAGTTGGGTGTCAAAGAACAAATTGTAGAGCGGTTAGAGAGCTTCAATTTGATTGATAGAAACAATTCAGTTTAATAAAAAAAATCAGGATGACATTAATAATAATACATTAACAATTACTAACTTTCAAGTTTTTCACTTCCAAAATGTTATTAAAATCCATTAATTTAGATGTTCCACTACTATATCCTGTATCAAATTTTCTCATCTTTCAAATGAAAGCAACAGAATCGTCTTCCGTAGCGTACTTTGTAATGTAGAGCGAGTTCGAGGCAACAGAGTCCGAAACAAAAAAAAAGTTCTATAACTCTGTCATTGTTGAAATTCAAACATATGCGTAGAAGGATTTTTTCCATCAAATATGATCGTCTATCACCCTCTGAGAGAATCTGGATATTTTTTTTTCAAGTGTGAAAGGTATTTTCTGACTTTAAGGGGATGAATCAAATATCAAATTCCTCTTTTATATTCAAAAAAAAAAGAAAAATACATGCAAAAAAAAACGAATAAAAAATATTTTTTTGATTCGATTATAGACAGGATTCGATTATATATAGTGAAAAGAAATTAGAAACTGTATATAATTGAGTCCGCGCTGTATATGGAGCCAGGTACAACTTGAGATGCAGTGGGTTCATTATTTAGTGATGATTTGTGAGACCCCGATTGGGACAGATATTCCAACCAAATTCTTGAAATAGCTGGAAAAATTCGAAAAATAAAACTGGAGAGATCTGGAAGATTTTTTCTCAATTTTGTTTACGTTAGCAATAAAATTTAGGATGCAGTGTCAGTAAGTAATATTTTCAGTTTTCCTTATTCTGTTTATGATCACATAACAGTTTGGCTGAAAAGTTCAAAGGTTGACGTCCAGATGGCACCTCTTACAAAAATCTACTTGACTATCACAATCGGCACGGATTTAACAAAAAGGAACACAAATCGATTTAATTTCAAATCACTTTATTTACAATGCTACAAAAACATACACAGAAACACTTGAAATTCCGCAACGAATATCCTGGATCCGCATCTGGAAAAAATAGGATTAGAAAGTACATTTTATAGACAATACTATTCATCGCCACATACCTTTTTCTTCTGGAACAATTACCTGCAAACAATATAAATATTGTTATATTAGGCCTAATGCATATAAGTTTCGTCGGGAACATTGAAGGTTGTACATAATGCTCACAACGAGCATTCACAGAAAACACAAACACTCATCACAACAATAACATTGTATAATCAAAACAATAACAATCGACTTGTCATAGGATAGGAATGCATGGAAACGAACCTGCTCTAAAACAAAGCCCCATTGTTTATAGCGAATATTCTAGAATACCCGAGCACCGTAGTGTACCGTATAAATAGGGCACGAAATGTTCAGTACATCGTTCAGTAGCAGCTTAATCTACATAGTGAATCGTTCATTTACAGATCAACCAACATAGTGAAATGTTCAGTTTCAAACCAACCATCGTAGTGAAATTGTTGAGTAGTAGCTTTGGCTACTACTTTAGAACTAGAACTTTGATTGTTCAATGTAGTGAATTGTTCAGTTGAAAATAAACTACCGAAGTAAATTAGTGAAGTGGAGAAACTATCTATCTAGTGTTCCGTAGTGAAGTGAAATGCTTGGTCGGTAGAAGTACTAAAAGTACTAAAAGTGTCGGGAAGTGTTCAGACCCAGTTCCGATCCGCCAGTCGTCGATTTTCTCCCGTAACAACCATCTTTCAATGTATACGTGTCAAAATATGAAAGCAATCGGTCGATTGGTTCGTGAGTTACAGCATTGAGCGTGAAGCAACTTTTGTTATTGTGAAAAAATGGAAAAATCACAAATCAATGAAAACGATGGCAAAATTGCATGAATTGGGCTTAGCATTGTTTTCGCATCCACCGTATTCTCAAGATCTGACCCCCAGCGACTATTTTCTGTTCGCAGACCTGAAGAGAATGCTGGCAAGAAATTTCAGACCGAAGATGAAGTGATTACCGAAACTGAGGCCTATTTTAGAAAAAAAAACGGGAAGAGTTCTATAAAAATGGTATCGAAAAGTTGCAAGATCGCTTTAATCGCTATATCGCCCTCGAAGGCGTTTTTGAAATTGAAATTTGCAAAAAAAAAAATATGTTTACGTTGTTACCTTATAAACTTTTCAGCCGAACTGTTATTTTGACATTTTTAAAAATTTTGTTTTACATTTTGTGTTATACTAACTTATATTTGCATGTTTTCTGTGAAATTCGATATTAATTTGGGGAGTAAAGTTCTTGAAAATGACAAAAATTAAAAAAGCTGTATGAAAACGTTAAAATTTTAAAAATGGAGATTGTTTCTCTTTGGCTGTTTCGCTGGTATGGCTTAAAAATGAGCAATGTCCAGGAAAATTGGAATGTTGGTAACTCTGGATTAGGGGTACAGAAAATTTTTGATGAGGTTTTGTTTGTCAGCATACGTGTCCTTCATTGAAGAAAATGCTATACTTTTGAAGCGATCCATGAATCGTCTTAATTTTGGCCCATTTGTAAAATGTTGCTAAGCTAGGTAAAAATGTTTGCCATTATTATTCACACATCGTTCACATTGAGTTGGTCGAATGCCGAGTATACAATAGACGTTGAAATGAGGTTTTTTTTCGGTACAAAGTAAAAAAAAGGAAATCTCTTTTTTTCTCATTATATGATGCTATAAGGCTACAATGTTCATCAACAATTTCTTCAAATTCGAGAATAGAACCCAACGAAAACAACAAGTTGTGTGACACAATGACAAAGATGATTATCAATTCCTGTCGTCCTTAGTTTACACTCTTTATCCGCATTGCCATCAAAAGAATTGATTGACATCTCAGCCGCCACGTGCTTCGAAATCAATCTTCGTATTGTTGTATTTTACTCGAAATCAAGCAAGGAGAATAAAGTGGAAACGCAAGTTGTAAAACGGAAGACAATTACAGCCCGAGCGGCCCTATCTTTGCTGGAACGAAATGTGTTTGTCATCAAACGTGATCCTCGTTTTGTTGTCAATTTCACAATCCTTCAGCGTGAGCCAGCCCGAGCCAAGCCAAAGAGTGGAAAATGATGAGCCAAGACAGTCGATTATATTGTCGCCGATGATACGGTGGAAATTCTTCCGCCGCCGCCGTCGCCGCCTCGTCGCCGCGTCATCTGTCGTTCCAAAAACACAGAAGCAAAGCCTTCTCTAATTAATTATCTTTTCTCAGTCATGGCTCGTTTTGTAAGCATCGAATGTACACAGACGCACAATATTCCCGGGAAAATGATGACTGTTCGAAGAAAGGTTTTTGGAGACGCGCTGTACGATGATGGGAGTTTGGTAGCAGCTCTTTCCCATCGTTTCCTTCTTTGACGAAAAATCTTCCGGCTAGAACGGGAATCGAACCCGAACCCCCAGCATGATAATGTGGGACACTAACCACTCGATCACGGGGCGGGAATAATTTTCGTATTGTCAGTAAAAGTAGAAAATAGTCATCGGTTGTCTCGGACTCATCATTGTGCCAGAAAAGCAGCCAGGTGAGCTGCCTGTCTCTAATTATCATTCCTATCAAACAATTGCAATGCTATCATGCATTCGTGGGCTATCATAGGAAATTCATCATCATCCGAATAATAAAACCGAACCCAGTGCGTAGTAGAAAAGTGAAAAGATTATCTTGCACTGTTATGAACAGAGAAAGGGATTGTCTCATGTAGCAGTTACGGTAGGAATATCATAGGAAAGAAGCACATGATTTGATTTTCTTTGATGTCGCATTCTGATTGATTTCAACAAAATGTTTTTTTTTCCAGCTGAATGTAGGTTTCGCTCAGGTTGGATCACATTTGTTTCCAACTTTATTACTTTCTAACGTGTTTCAATTTCGCCAAGATCTTATATGCTATTGTGGTGCTGTATTTTGTTAGATTTATGATCTTCAAAAACTTGTTCGCTTTTTCTATTGCACTCTGACAGTCTAAGTTCTTTTCATTCTAGTCATCAACCGACCTATTTTTGGTGATGGTAAATAAATAACGTGAATAATTGAATAATGGATTTATAAAATGAATTGATTTATAATGATTTTTATCGATATTTTACACGTTAACCTTGATTTGGGGCCGCGTTTGCAGTACTACACACGGGTAGTTTTTACATGTCAGATGGGGATGAAATTTTATGCTAGATGGGCACCATCTAGTATAAGAATCAACCATTGGACCCTCCAGGTTTTTACGAACTTTTTGGCCAAAAAACCCTGCCCGTCAGAATGTTAATGCAGAATAATTGAAGTATTTTTGTGAATTGCTCGAGCATGTTACGCGCTATTCCTTTCTCTTGGACTTTCTATCGAGAGGATTCTCAGTATTTTTGATTGATTACCTTCCTATTTTCATCCACAAGAAGAACTTATTGTTGTACTACACGATTATTTTGGAAACCAGGGTCTCAAACTACGGTTACTATTCACCACAGATCGTTAGTGTCCTTTTAAACATAACTTGGCCTTGTTCAGACAATGTTGCTGAAATTGCTGTTAATTTTGATTATTTTATTAGAATTCTTCAACATGAAAGGGAAGAAATGTTTTTGACTATCTTAAAAGACTTACAAGTTGATTCAGGTGGAATACAGGAGGCAAAATTTCTTAAAACTGATTCAAAGTAGCATCAGATCAGATAGATGAAAGATGACGATTTTTTTGATGAGCGCACAATGATTCAAGGAATTATAATCAATGAAATAAAAAGGTGGAACAAAGACCTGTGCCAGTTGTAATTACTGAACTTTGATCTGGAATTCAACCAATTTTATCAAAAATCATATTCTTTTTCGTAAAGTTGCTTCTTTTTTAAAATATATTTTCGTTGTAAAGAACAAAGAAGCTACATCCAAGAATCTTTGATTGTTTTTATTTTCACGGTTTCATTCGCTCAATAAAATTAGGAGCGCTATCAATAGTCGACGGTGACAGATGATTTTGCTTAATCGAGAAGTGTCGTTATCTGTCATCCAAATATTGTCCAACATTTTCGAAACATGAAAATCGATTCTCCTCTCAGTGACTCCGCTTCGAGTAGGACTAAGTCGGGATAATTCGTCAACATGACTAGTTCATCAGTTATCCTCGCTCTTAACGCTCGTCAATTCATTGCTAGTTGAATAAAAAAAAACTTCAATTTACCGTGAAGCTCATTTGACGGTCAAGAATTAAACGAACACGGAGAGTCATAGAGCAGTAGGCGAGGAAAGGGCCCGAATGACTTTGAATACAAAACTGAGAAACTGCTGAAAGAAACACAAACTCATTTCCAATTGAATACGAAGGCCGATGGCTTCATAGTCTCCTGACTATCCTCAGTTAAATATGATCTTGCCGAGCCTTGATCACTAATATCTGCGAGGAATATAACGTTGTTTCAATGTCTAGTGCTACTGAATTTGAAGATCATTTGACAAGCGGCAAGAATATTTATGTTGGTTGAAGCTATCAGATCATTGGAAGGCAGAGGCAGATAATTTTTAAGGATCACGAAAATGAGGAAAAGATTCGATTTTAATGATCTCAAGATTGCTGCAATGTTAGGTTCCAAAAACTTTTCCAATTTAACAACGTCGATGTCGTATAGGAAGCGTTTCCAGGGTTCTACGATGAGATTTTACAAGATCTGGATTCCGTAACCCAAAAGTAATAAATCGTCGTTACAGAAAACAAACATTCGCAGGATTGGTGGACAAAAATTGGATACCTAAAAAGAAGTTCGCTCACTTTTCGGAACTTCGATAGCTTGTTCCTAACGATCTCGCTACTTCTCACTCCTTGGCATTCATCGATTTTTTCTCTGAATATAATCAGAACAAGAATAAGCTTCGGAATCGGCTTACCAACGACACAATACACAGAACTTTAAAATCACAAGATTTTGTTTATCCTCGGGCCCTATTCCCGAATACACTTCACAGCAAAAACAAAATGAACGGCACGTCATTGAACTTCGTTTTACGAGTTAGTGAAGCGTGAAAGATAATAATGGCTTTTCAGGCAAAATGTACACTTTTCAAATAGAAATTATGAATGAAAATGAAATTCCGTATCAAATTAGTGTTCAATGTGAATGGAAAACTTTGTTTTCTTTTGTGGAAAAATAAACTCTTACAAAAATTGTATCTGGTGATAATTTTATGTTATAACTAGCTGAACCGGCAAACAACTTCATTAAAGATGATGTACCGGTGAAGTTGGTAGCGTATTATTTCATAGTTGTCTTTATTTGTTTTATTTCAATCGAGATTATTCAAATTTGTAAGACAGTAATATTGCTTCCTAAATTCATGGACATCTTTTTAATGCTTGTTTGTTCCTCCTAAAAATTCCGTTCACAGAAATTCACAGGAACACTGTGCTCAATGTCGTCTATATCGAAAAGTTTAGCAAGGCTGTCACAATTTACACAACCCGATTTGACTTGAGTCGAACGGATTACAGAATGCAAAACTGTCATCCGTACATGGAATTCTGACTTTTTCTTTTTTAGATTGAACAGACACGCTGTAATGTCATGACAATGCATTGCGTTTTGGTCTGTCAATAGCAAAGGCTGTGTTGGCTTTGCTCATTAGAGCGTCTCTCAAGTGAATGTATTCTTCCTCACACTGCTTTTGTCGATTGTGTCGTGCAAGTCGCAGTCGTTCGTTTTATACCTTCGCGTACAAGTCGCCCACAAATTGTTGGCACAACTCACGACATCATACAGTGGCGTTATCTTGACCATGTCGAATCATCAAATCATACACCCAAACTAGCGTTGGCTGGAAACATTTCATCGTTGGCAGAAAGTATGCCATTTCGTGTGCTGGAGGGTCAAATGCGCAAATAATGCGCTGCATGATATACATGTATTGGGGAGTACTAAATCGGGATACCATAACATGTGCTAAACATTAACTTTGGGTGTACACATAAAACCCATCGAGGTTCAAAATGAGAAATTATATCCATAATGAATGAAGTAACTGTGGTAAGGTCTCATTGTTAAATGTGTATGCAATATCCGTCTTATCCTTCCAGAATGACTGTGGAATTTTTGTCAAAGAAACCCTGGCACTATAGCCTCACATATTTTAGAGATTGTCACTCAGAATACATTCAAGGTGTATTGCTTGACATAGAAATCTTAATTAAGTGCTAATATGTCGCAAGTAATACTACATCGAGAGTGCGAACGTGAGCAACGTTAGTGCTATTGAAGAAGAACATGGAAAGAGACTTATGAGCGGTGTGTGTTAACGATGAATTCCAGATTATTGTTTTTTCTTCGAATCACAATTTTTTGCGTCACTGTGCAGTCGCTCACCATGGTTCCAGCAACGCTTGCGAATTGAATTAACGCACATGCTCTCCATCTGGTGTTTTATCAGGATTGATGGCAATAGCGTGATTGTCATTTCGTAATTCGAGCATCTGTGAATCGAAGAATTTCAATATTTCATTGTGCTCATTCAAAAAGACTTCCAACTAGCCGGCGATGCGCCAGACTTTAGACGAATTGTGGTAACTTACGTATGTGCGGATGGAAGTTCGATGAAGCGGACGTAGCGACGGTTAAATTATTTGAATTATGGTTATATGTATGGTTTGAAGCCAAATTTAAGAAAATAAATTCAGATTTCGGTAACGTCCTAATCGGTAACGTTTATAAAAATATAATAAAAAAATAATAAGTTATTCTGTTATTATGATTTTTTTTACAGAATTGTTTTTTTTAAATGCATTTTATGCAATTTTTCATCTTTATTTCTCGGTATCTTAGGTATACACTCTGTCCGGCTTCTATAAGACCGCCCTGATTCTATTTCGTTGCAACACAAACAGTTTGAATTTCAACAAGATACATTCATACATTGTTGAATGCTTAGAATAAAGTATATTTAACGTCGATTTCGTTAAAAGAGTTGTTTGTTTATTTATTGTGCTTAAATATGATAATTTCAGCTGTCCAGTTTCTATAAGACCACTTCAAAATTCATAAAAATTATGAATGTAAGATTCAAAACAATCGGCTGATTTACATGTCAATAATTGGCAACCTTGCCATTTCGACTAATAACCTGGAAAGTTAGTGTTGGAATACTATTTACCAAATTTTGCTGAACGAAATTCTCGATATTTTTCCATGTTTCCGAAATTGCGACCTTGAACTCTTCAATCGTTTTCCCGCAGTGTAGATTCTGCGTACAAGGATTCCCTTAAGTTTTTCAACAGGATCCAAGTATGGAGCCGGCCGGTAAAATTATGTTTTTTGTCCTTAATCCATTGCTTAGTTTCCTTACTGATATGAATAGTAGCATTGTTTTGCGGGAATGTGAATTTTGTGTGACGATATCCACACGAAAAACGGTGGGAGAGAGGATTCCAGAACATCTATGTAATCCTCGAATGATGTGGGTGTACAGAATCCTCCCCAAACCATGCATAAGCCTCCACCAAAATTCCTGGTTGAAAAACACTGTTCTCCCGTCGTAAATCACGACAGTACCCGTTGATACCATCAAGACCCTCAAAATTGAACTTTTCCTTTCGGTGAAAGTAACCTATTCATTGACGATATTTTCGTAATAGTATATAGCAAAATGTATTCTTTTGGAAACATTCTTTGTCACAACATACCATGTCCCACTGTCGGTTCATGTGAGCTTTGGCAAAACTCAGACGTCTTCCGATGTAAGATGGTGTCCTGGAAAAAAGGTAATGAAGATGGTCGGGTTTCGAGCGACATAGCATGCGCTGCCATAACTATTCCGCAAATAAAGGGTGTGTCACATCAAATTGCATCACGGAAAAAACGCTGTAGAAATTTAATTTTTAGGAATTATATCTTCAGCTTTCGCTTATAATCAGATAAGAGTGTATAAATCACGTTGGCCATGCTTCACTGTAAATTTTTCGTAAATTTGGAAAAATGTCGTCGAACGAAAAAGAGCGTCGTGAATTAATCCTGAGCACTCATTTCGAGAATCCGGAGTTGTCACATCGGGACATCGGTAAGATGCTGGGAATCGTCCAATCCACGGTCAGCAGAGTACTAAAACGATACTTCGAGAACCTAACCATCGACCGGAAGGTGAAGAACGGCAAAAATGGATGCTCCGTCAGTGAAAAAGATCACAAGCGCGTAGTTAAGCAGTTTAGACGTGATCCGAGAAGTTCGGTCCGGGATGTCGCCAATAAGCTGAATTTGTCAAGTTCATTCGTCCAGCGGACCAAGCAGCGGGAGGGCCTGCGTACATACAAGGTTCAGAAGGCTCCTAACCGCGACGAAAGGCAAAACATGGTGGGGAAGACGCGAGCCCGGAAGCTGTACACCGAAATGCTGACGAAGCCGCATTGCCTGGTAATGGACGACGAAACCTACGTCAAAGCGGACTTTCGTCAGCTACCGGGCCTGTTGTTCTTCTCCGCAGAGGACAAATTCAGCGTTCCGGAGGAGATTCGCAAGCAGAAACTATCCAAGTTTGCCAAAAAGTACATGGTGTGGCAAGCGATCTGCTCTTGCGGAAAGCGGAACGCCCCCTTCGTGATGACCGGCACGGTAAACGGGCAGGTTTACCTTAAGGAGTGCCTACAGAAGCGCTTACTATCACTATTGAAACAGCACGAGGGCCCGACCATCTTCTGGCCGGATCTCGCTTCGTGCCACTATTCAAAGGACGTGTTGGAGTGGTACGAAGCCAACGGGGTCACCTAAGTGCCAAAGGAAATGAACCCGCCCAACGCGCCGGAGCTTCGCCCAATAGAGAAATATTGGGCGATTATGAAGCAGGCCCTCCGGAAGAACCCAAAAGTTGTCAAATCGGAGGCGGACTTCAAGAGAAAATGGATTTCTGTTCAAAAAAAACTACAACCTGACGTTGTACAGAACCTTATGGACGGGGTAAAGAGGAAGGTGCGAGCATACGGGCTTGGGCTCGAAGTATGAATAAAAAGAAAATGCCAAAAGTTGTTTAATAGTTTTTATTTTACTGTCTAAAATTTTCAAAAGGATCGGTCTACTGGGCGAATTTCTACAGCGTTTTTTCCGTGATGCAATTTGATGTGACACACCCTTTAGTAACGTCACTCGTTGTGTTTATCTTTGATTGCCCACGCATCCATGTGAAAATGCTATTTTCAGGAAGTAATTTATCAATTAAAAACTTACATTTTTGTAGAGCTCCTGCTAAATATGAGGCTAATGTGAACATTTGGAATGAACATTTGTGAAATCACGCCGAAAAAGACGGATAAAAGTGATATTTCCATGTGCCATTTTCACTTCTCCACGTTCATAGAAACAAACGAAGTTTCATTATTTTGCCGTTATGAAGTTGATATTTCGAAGGCTCTCAGTGTCGGTGTGTATGTTGTGAGATAATAAACGCCAATTAATTAAAATATCACCGAAAATGTTACTGCTTTCGAGAACTAAGCATACGATTGCTCTCTGGACCTTTTTACCACATGAATAATCGAAATAAGCCACGATATAATTGTCATCTGTTAAAAAACAAACAGTTGAATGATTTTATGAGAATTTTGACACAAATTATCATGTAACCGTGAGTACTTTCAACGTTGTTTTGTTGCTTCCATATACATTCCATGTTGAATGCAAAAAATTACGACACGATATTTTGCTTGCCAATACAGATACACTTCGCCTACTGCTCCACCTTATATGTACCTCATTGGTGTAAGATGAAGAGCTTTAACCTTTCAAGCCCTCTTTATGTGAGGATTTTTTACCAAAACTTGATGAATTGTCACCTGAGTAACATTTAAATTGAAATATATAGAAAAAACAGATCGGTGACAGTCCCTTCTCCGATTTTTGTCAGCCTGAAATCTCATAGGGTCCCTCCATTCCCTTAGGGAGAGGGGAGGAGTATCGAACCACCATAGAAACATTTATTGACCTCTAAAACCTACACATGCCAAATTCCTTTTACTTGATTAGTACTCGAGTTATTCAGCCCCTGGGAAGGCTGCCATACAAATGGTGGGGTCTCAAACCATCATGAGAACCTTCCCCGGCCCCAAAAACCCTTCTATACATGTATTCACGCCGACAGATTCAGTAATTTCCAAGCCCATAAGAATTACACAGAAAGACTGAAAGACAACAATCCATTTGTACACCCAAAATTGATTTTTAGCTCATGGTACAGCAATTTAAGATTAATACGAGCGAGCGAAACAAAAGACAAATAAGCTTTCCGCATACTTTGTCACATACACGGCCCAGATCGAGATAGATATTGTTCTCCTTCATACGCTCCCTTTTTACTCTTAGAAAACACTTCCCAACTTCATTTTATAATCAGGTGCTATATTATCACGTATTTGTTGATCAACTACTGAAGCACCATTAGCCGTGTGAATAGCGTGATCGTGTAAAATAGTTTTGCATTCCAACCGACCTTGGTTCGATCTCCATTGACGTCGTATGGACTTTTTTTTTGGCACAATCCCAAATGAAAAGAGAAAAGAAAACAGAAAGAGATGTCTGCACGCATACATACAAACCATTTTTAAGCTTTTAAAACAGCTCATTATTTGCGCATTTGACTCTCCATTTGACACTAAATGGCATCATTTCTACCAAAGATGAAATGTTTTCTGCCAACGCTAGTTTGGGTGTTTATTTGAAAACAACTTTCACTGCTTGCATTTTACAGTTGGTTTCTGATATTATTTTCTTTTAATTGTGAAGCTTTGTTGTCTGGTACGGTGTGCTGATTGCCATTTATTTATTGTTGTAGCAAGTTGGTTTGTCGCTCTTATTGGTGATGAAATATGAGCCAGATGGTCTCTCCTGGAAGGCCATCATTTCTAGTTTTAGAATTTCTACAATAGGCTACAATTATACATTGATCTTTAAAACACCGTAAGATCCATTAAACAATTCTCTGCTTGGAGTTTCCTTCCATGATAAGACGACGTCCGTCACAAGGAGTCCTGAAGAATGGGTAGTCAGCTCTTTCCCATCATAAACCTCAAATATAGCTCCGATGCCACGAAATGAAAGAAAGGGAAACGGAAAACCTTACTCGGAGGATGAGATGCACTCATAAAAGCGTGTGAAGAAACTGCTTGTGCTGTGTCTGTGTGACTCAATGGGATGTGTGTCGGTTCGGTCCCATACGAAAGCTATGCCGAGATTCAAAAGCTCCAAACGTTCGAGAACGTGTTGGAGAGTGAGAAAGAGATATTGTATTTAGTTTTCATCCCTTTCACTTTTGTGTCTTCCTGTTTATCTTAGAGTTTGTCCTTTGTTCAAGTTTTGCGTTTCCGAAGAAGAATCTTTTTGATTCATCCTGGCAGCCGCACCGAGCTAAAAGAGGCCAGGCCAGAGAGGGCACCAACTGCCAGAACCCCGCATAAGCGCTACGAAGATGGTCAAAAGTTGAAAATACATAAAGGGTGAAACTCATCTCGAAACATGCATGACATGTTCGGTAATTGTCTTTTTGAAAAGTTATATCTTTTATATATATCCAGCGGACGCCTTCACCCATAAAGAATTGGGCAACGGTTCGAAAGATAAAATGTCAGAGTTGAGAAAGAGGACATACTGCTTTCATGTTTTCGGGTGAGTTGATTTTCGTTTCTGGAGCAAAAAAAAAAAGAAAGTTTCTCGGGGTGAAGTTCTTGCATGCGGCTCGTAGCAATCTGGTCATTCAATCTGGTTGAGATTAGAGAAGTTTTCTGTATCAAGGTAATAACTCCCTCGAGGAATATGCAGTATATCACCGAATTTCCTCAATCACATGACGAGATTTATCCTCAATTTGAACCAAATTGATTCCTGCAGGGAATCTTCTCATGCAGCGAACTAATTGAGTTCTGTCGCTTATCCCAATGTAACGTGTCACCTTCTGCCGTCTAAAATATGCAAATTACAAAACACCACATTACTGACTAATGTTATACCGCACAACTCGCTCCATTCCCTCGAAAAGCAATCATGTCTGATATTAAATTCATAACATAGGCAGATTGATTTTTTCACTCGTCAGTGCTCTAGTCCTCCTCCTTCCCGTCCCCTCGGGCCGCGATAATGTTGCCCTCCGCTGCAACTTCTGGTGGCGCGCGCGTTTTCCCCCGCGGAGTCTCACCGATCCTGATCCGGGAAGAAACCGAACGAATATACACGCGGTATACAGTAGGGAGATGTCAGAGATGAGAAGCCGCCATGAAATATTATTCGTACATGATCCGGAAAAGTGGAGGCTCCCCCTCCGGAGACGGAACAGGTCGCTAACGCGATGAAATATGAATGTTGATGGATGATGATGGTGAAACCCGCCTGGTGTTTTACTGTCGGATGGATTGATTTTGGAACAATTCCAGCGGTGAGATGTTTTAACTTTGTTCCACTGAAAGAAAAAAGGTCCTGTCAAATGGTTACGACAACATGGCGGTCGTATTTGGTTCCTGATTTAACATTCCATTTTCTCACCACATTCCGGTAGAAGACAGCCGGGAGGATGCGTCTGTGCGATTTAAAGGAGAGGAATAAAAATATAACGAAAGATCTATATGTGGCGGACGAAATGTGGCGCATTTGTCGCGCAATGATAAATATCTATAATTTTATTCTCCCCTGGCGCGGCTATGATTGGTTTTCCGCGGGGCGGGGAGGCGCAAAGCGGTGGCACATCTTCGGCGATAATCGTCTTGAATCTGGGAAATGTGTGTTCGATCTAACTTACAAATATTTGCATAAAATATTCAAAGCATCTTCCCGATTTAACCTCGTTTGCTGCTGCGCTGCGTTCGGTTGACTGGATGCCGTCAAATGAGGATGGGGTGGAGCATTACGATCGGCGACCGTTCAGCATCCGAAGAATCCTGCCACGAGTGTCGGATTAGCATTAGCAAATATTGGAATTGCTCCAAATGCGCCACGCGTTGCTGGAGCCATGCATGAGGGTGCGTGTATGTTTCCGGGCGGAAATAGCTACCACGCGAGTTCCGCGGATGTTCCTCCTGGCACGATGCACGTCAATCTCGTCGTAATTGGATGGCGCTACAAATCGGTGCGAGCTGCTAATTCAATAATGAGATATCGCGCCAATTTTTCGAGGCAATTCTGTGGCTAACCGGTTGGAGAAAATTGATATGATATGTCACGTGGAAATCCAATCTAGCAGATTAAAGTTTTCCACCCGAATTCATCGGTGTAAATGAGAAATGTAAATTGACATGATGGTTGATTGAATTGCTGTTTGAATTTTCGTCCTCATTTTATTTTTGTGCATCTCGTAAATTACATCCTATTTAATGAGCATGTAGCGGGAAAATTTACGTTTGTTGCTGTGTACTTTAATGTTTCATTCTCACTTCGCAGAGTCAATTTTAAATCAATCAATCATCGACATCAATTAAAGAAAAATAGTTTTTGTTTTATCTATTTGACCAGTTCATTCGCTTGGGAGCTGCGTAATATGTAAAAGGCAAATAAATCACGGAGTGTAATCTCCTCGATAGTTTTGACTTGCTGAAACAACTGATCGCCGCGAACCACGTCTTTGCGGTTACGGTAACATATATAAGATGCGGTTACGGTAAATATATATAAGATTGAAAGCAATGTTAAAGGTAGAGTATACCAGGATGTCCCCTGGAGGTTTACACAACATTTTACACGAACATTTGGTTGTGGAGAAGATTTGTGCTAGGTGAGTGCTGCTTTGTACTCGTAAAATATCACTGGATGGATGGAGGTTAAACATTTGTGATACTCGTGAAATTATCGTTGTTGTAGATTTATGAAAATCCTACTGGAAATGAGTTGTATTAATATTTTAGAGGATCAAAATATTGAAATAGTTACACTGTATCAGAGAACCGTTAATTTTATTACCATTCATTTCCGTCTGCATATATTGAAATACCAACTGACTCGGCAAACTTCGTCCCGCCCAAAAATTGTTTTTTGTTATCAATACCTTCAAACATTCACGTTTTCTTACTATGAGCAAGTTCATGGGTGCAATCGCAGAACTGTTCATTGATTGATCTTCTAATCACTTCTTCTTCTTCTTGAATGGCGTTCACGTTCCCTGTGGAACTTTTGCCGTCTCAACGTATGCATTAACTAGCGTCATTTATTAATACTAAGTTGAGATTTCTTCAGCCAAATAACACGCCTTGAATGTATTCCGAGGGGCAAGCTCTAGAATACGCGTGACCACAGTGCAAGTCGAAGGAAATTTCTTTGACGAAAAATCCCTCCGACCAGAACGGGAATCGAACCCGAACACCCGGCATGATAATGTGAGACGCTAACCACTCGGCCACGGGTGCACATCTTCTAATCAACTCCGTTTAATTTTGTATGGCAGCTCCCCCTTAAAGAGGGGTGTGGAGTGTCTAACCACCGTAAAATCATTTATTGCACCCTAAAACGTCCGCATGCCAAATTTGGTTTCATTTGTTTGATTAATTCTCGAGTTATGCTGAAATTTGTGTTTCATTTGTTTGGCAGCCCCACCTAAGAGAGGGGGAGGAGTATCTAACCACCATAGAATCGTTTATTGCACCCTTAAACCTCCACATGCAAAAGTTGGCTCCATTTGCTTGATTAATTCTCGAGTAATGCAAAAAAATCTCGTGTCACGGTGTTTGTTACCGAACTCCTCCGAAAGGGCTCGACCGATTTTGAATAAATTATACTTAAAATACTTGGTAGGTATGAGAATAGGTTGTAAACTATATATGATACCGGTAGGATACCGATTACCATACATTTAATACCGAATAGGGTGGCTCTATGCAGAAAAAAAGATCTGGATATTTTTTTCAAAAATTTGACTTCATACCATACAAATAACCTTAAATTTTGACCCCAATTCCCTATTTTTAATTGCGATTTTATTATTTTTGTGTCAAAAATATTCTAATAATTTAACCGTTGTTCGTTTTTTCAACAGAACGAATTCATTTAAGTTGTTCAATGACTGATGGCGTAACGCCCGCTTCATTGAACATCCATCTACAAATACACAAGTAACATCAATTCATCTAAAGCAGGGAGCATCTCCAACGAGCTGGAAGCCTTTTTGAATAAGCACAATGAGTTATCGAAATTGTTCAAATCACATTTGCTCGGATTACAAAATGACAATCACGCTATTGCCATCAACCCTGATAAAACATCAGCTGGAGAGCACGTGTGTAGATCCAAAGCACAAGCGCTGCTGGAATCATGATAGCATGGTGACACGAGAAATTTAATTCGAAGAAAAAACAATAATCTGGAATTGCGTTCATCGGACCGTTCATACGACCCTCGCTATGTTCTTCTTCAATAGCACTAACGTTCCCAAGGTTTGCCTTCTCAACGTAGTACTACTTGCGTCATTTTTATTAGTAAATAGTTTAGTTTTCTATGACGAACAATACTCCTTGAATGTATTCTGGAGTGGCAAGCTCAAGAATATGCGTGACTACAGTGCAAATCAGAAGGGTTTCTTTAACGAAAAATCTCTTGCATAAACATTAGACCAACGAGACCCCGTCATAGATACTTGATTCATTATGAACATCATTTCTCATTTTGATTTAATATTTATGAACATGCGACGAAACAAACAGAGGGCGCGCTCGATGGATTTTTATGTTTATCATATGGTGGTTTGACATGGTCAAGAAACGCCAATTCAAGATATCGTAAGCTGTGCCAACAATTTATGGTCGACATATACGCGAAGGTAGAGATTGAACGACTGCAATTCTAACTACACAATCAACAAAAGCGGTTCGAGGAATAATACATTCACTTGCGAGACACTATCATGAGCAACGCCGACACAGCTTTAGTTATAGCCAGGCCAAAGCGCAATGCATTGCGCGTGTGTTCAAACACCAAATGAAGTTCGATCGTATTCGTCCCCACATATTGTTGGTTGTATTCTGTTGAATGGAAAAAGCGCAATTTTGCATTCTGTTCAAGCTCAAGTCCAAACGAGTTGTGCAAATGTGACAACCTTGCCACGCATTTCGACGTAAACAACATTGATCTCCATGTTCCATTTCTATGAAGCAAAAATAGTAATGGTTTTTCGGGTGGAATAAACACGCAAAATTTAGCATTCAAACACATTCAAAACAAATTTAGCATCCAAACGAAATCGAATAATAATTTTCATTCTAATTTCAACAATTTAGAATTATTTCCGGAATTATGCCGATCAGATAGAGAGTAAATTGAACCACAAATACAGATGACTTATTTTGACCATTGTTTCGCGACAAGGCGAACGAATTTAAGAGTGTAAAAGTCGATTTCGATTGAATTGTAAAATCCGATCACTCATATGCATATATGAATATTGAGTTCTACAAATCGGTGAAGAGTAATAAAAACATCCATGAATAAAGGAAGCAATATGGCTGTGTTTCAAACTTAGATTACCGATGTGAATACTCCTCGATTGAATGACAACGATAAAATAACGCGATTCCAAACAAGCCGATTAATCAGCTCCATTGAAGTTAGCTGGGGTATCGCTGTTTTCCAATTTATGAACAAGACCAAGCTGTTATAAACTAAGCCATGTTGAAAATCACATGCACGTATTTTCTAACAAGAAGACAGCAATAAATATTGATTTTCTATATTTCATTTTTTCTACTTTACGACAAACTTATATTACTTTTTTCAGTTGACGTTTAACTTTTAAGAGATCAAACATGTCAGTTACGTTAATGAAATACACCAAGAAACATCATATAACATTTCGTTCAAATCATTTAATTCGTTTTTTATCGGCATTTGTATTCCGTCTCTATGAAAGCAGGAAACCACAGAGCGCTCTCGTAGAGCATTTTGGAGTTAGTTTCGATAACTCAAATCAAGTAGTAGAAGCAGTCTTTAACATGGAGTGTATCATCCTTTTAAAAAAAGGTACGTGTGCACCCCAAGCGCCCAACTGCAACTCAGAGATACGAATCATCTCATTGAAGCTACCCCACTTACCCCACATACCCCACACTTGAAGAGTACCCCACTTACTCTTCGGTTCACAGAATTATCCTACAGATTTCTCATCCGTTGCAAGATCATGAATTCATTGGTGATCGATAACTTCGAAAATCTACTCCAACTGACTCCTCAGTCAAGTTTTATGTCTTTATACCATGAGTACCTTAACCACGACGTGCACCCTTCACCAGGCATCTCCAACCAAGTTTGCTTCCCATACTTTTGCAATTCTTCTGTCATTTTTGATCTGTCCATGCGACAAAAAATCCATGCAATCCCAGATCACCTACGCTCCGATTCTATTCCGCCGATATTTTCGGCAAAATATGGGAAAGTTAGATCTGATAAAATGTTCTTTACTGACGGTTCATACATAAACGGGTCCACTGGCTTCGGCATCTTCAATGAAAATTCCAGTGCCGCTTGCAAACTCAAAGATCCTTGTTCCGTGTATGGCGCTGAAATGGGTGCGATATACTATGCTCTAGGGATCATTGAAACACTGCCCATCGACCATTATTTTATTTTTTCAGACAGTCTCAGCTCAATAGAGACAATCCGCTCAATGAAAGTTGATAAACGCTCATCTTATTTCCTAACAAGAATAAGACATCTATTGAGTGTTTTGGTCGAAAAATTATTCAAGATTACCTTAGCATGGGTTCCCTCTCATTGCTCGATACCGGGGAATGAGAAAGCGGACTCGCTAGCTAAGGTGGGCGCTTCAGAAGGCACTCTTTTTGAAAGGAAAATTACTTATAATGATTTTTTCCACATTCCTCGTCAACACACGCTCGTAAGTTGGCAGCGCATGTGGAGTGAAGATGAGTTCGGTCGTTGGTTACACACGATTATCCCTAAGGTCTCGACGAGTGCATGGTTCAAGGGATTGATTGTAGGTCGTGATTTCATTCGCGTGATATCTCGGCTTCTGTCCAATCACTACAACCTAAACGCGCATCTCTATCGCATTGGGCTCGCAGCAAACAATCTTTGTGGTTGTGGCGATGGCTACCACGACATCGAGCATGTTGTCTGGTCGTGTATCCGGTTCCATGCTGCTCGCTCTCAGCTCTCTAGAGCACTGAGAGCAAAAGGCAGACAATCGGATATCCCCGTCCGGGATATCTTAGGTAGCCGTGATCCTGATCTTCTGCTTCATCTATACCTGTTCCTCAGAAACGCCGATGTCAACGTTTAATGAGGTTTCCTTCGTTGTGTCCCCGTTTCATATCCCTCCTATCCGATCGATAAACTTTTACTTAGTCGCGGCAATACATACACACACTCTTTACAGATACACGGGCCGAAGGTTGTGCAGTCCACTGATGATTCAACAAGAGCCAAAGGTTGTACCGCTCATGTCAACTCTACACGAGCTGATGTTTGCGCCGGCTAGTGATCATTCTATCCTGGATTCCTCGAGTCGAGAAAGACGCACCACGCTAGATATGGGGTGCAGACTAGGGGGGCGTTGCTGATTAACGGTCAGCTGCATCCTAATAGAAAGTATCCCATGTCGGGCACACGTACATAGCACTGAAGACTGCAACATCCCAATTATGAGAACACTTGTAATACTAACCTCGAGCCAACCGCGAGTAATCGGTTACATATTACTAACATAGTTGTAAGCAAACATTGTCAAAATATTGAACTCCCGGCCCCGTTAGGCTGACGCCATATGAACCTTAATAAAAATATATATTTTGGATAAAAAAAAATCTCATTGAAGCTGGAATTGGTGTATTAGTCTATATTTCTCGAACCCACTTCCACTTCCTTTTACTGCTTCAGTTGCGTTTTCGACCTTGAGTGCCTATGTAAATCGGTAATCCTAGACATTTGATATCCTTCTCGCAAATAATAGTGTTCTGTTGTACACAAAACCATTTTGGCATAGGACTATATCTTTGATTTCTATATAGGGGTGTAACTCTACGGAAAATGTAACGATTCATTAAGAGTTTTCAAACGCGTATTACTCAAAATCGTTATTGCGACATATGTTGTGTTGTATAATATTGGACAGGAAATTTATCCAGCAATTTTTTGTTTAAGACATGAACACTGAATGTAGTAAATAAGGTTAACAATTTGACAATTAAAATGGGTATGTTTTTTCGATTTTACTAGTCACTCGTTTTCCCCAACAACGTAATGAACAATCTTTTTGCCTGTAATTCAGCATTAGCTCACAATGTTATTAGATGTGTATTATTAATTATTCTCGATTTGCCGATAATAAGCATTTTATAGTTGTCAGAATCAATGGAGGGATGATCTAGGAATGATCTTGAAGATGATATTGGATGATTTCACTCTATACTCCCCAAAGATTTGACGAGAGCCTGGCTCAAAAGGTTAAACGTTTAAAGCGATTTTATTGAATTGAAGTTGCCCAATCAATTCGTGGTCAATTCATTGAATTGAAGTTGCCCAATCAATTCGTGGTCAATTCACGTTTTGCCGTGTCGGTCTTGCTACTAACATTTTATGGAATTGTGGTCCAGGGTGTCTTTATTTATCGAGTATGTATGTGTTTGGTTATGTAAAAAATTCAATTAATGAATTTAACTGACTGCTGATTTAGAAGTTCGAAAGGATATACTCACGCACAGAGATGCCAACCTTCCTGAATTTTCAGGATTTCCCAGACTTTTCAGCACGCTCCCTGATATCCTGACGAATCCTCAATTTATCCTGATTTTTCTGAAATGATCCTGATTTTTTCCTGTTTTTCGTAAACTTTACATTATTCGTAATAAATATACTGGTTTCCATGCCAAAGTTTTCTGCCATGATAGTTCTCCGGACCGCACTTGTATATATCTTACATTAAGTTCAATTCTCTAGACGCAAAACTGTACTTAACCTTTTTAAATCTCTACCTCAATTGATTTGTGACTTTTCAAAACAGTGCTAGAAAATTTGATGAAACCAGATTGTCTGACGAATTTATGAAATTTCAACGAGATTAATTCTGAGGAACAACATTGCTTTATCGAGAATAATGTGTATGTATATGTATCCTCAGAGTTATTAATGTAGGAATACGTTTCAGAGTATAAAATTACTCAAGAGAAACATTTTGAATCCACAGTCAATATAAAAGATTTTTTGTAATTTGTTAGTCTGATTCAAAGTAGAACCAACTTTAATGATGGGGCTATGGTAAATATATCTATAACCGTACTAAATATCATAAAAAATAGGAAACATTCAACAAGTCTTTCGCTGCTGATATTCTTTCTTCTGATTCCTACCAAGAATGGACGATGGATTCAGTGAAAAGTTGAATATTGATTTCTCTGCAATTGACTGTAGCGATGCTGCAGGTTTTTCGGAAAAAAATATAAACGATCAAAAAGTCAGGCGAAACCAAAGCATTTCCGCTTATGAAAGGATTTATACCATACTTATTAATTCTTTTACATATCCGGTTTTCGCCCGAAGAAAGATATACTCTGTTTCTGGTGAGTTTGGAATGGATTCTGTATGATAAGCTACTACCAAGCAACCTGTTTTTCACATATATGGCTCGCAGCAGTTTTCGACGAAGAAGCAAACATGTTCTGGGAGCATAGAGTATTTAAGCTGTGTGAAAGAGACTTTTATTCTTGCGATTTCCCCTTCGTTACTCGTCGATAAGTTGCTCGTTATTGACAGCTTGGTTCGGGAAAGCACACAAATCAGCAGAACAGATGTATAGAAAAGTGGAAACGCTCATAGTTTTCATGAATTTTAACCACTTACACACCAGAGGATTGTAATGTATATCATATCAAACAAATCTTAGGGAATTTCCAATTCGTTTAGTATGTAAATCGCCTAAAACCGTTCGCGTAAAAAATAGTTATTAACGTTAACTATATTTCATAAAAACGTGACTTGTTTTCTGATTTGGCACCCTTAATGAAAGACGTAGTTCTAGTCGCTAGCGTTCACAGCTCGAGGTAAAACATAATGTTGTTTCGGGCACAGAAAGATTCTGAGAATTTTCCTCAGAGGAGATACAATACTTATACGCTAGCGACTACTTACTTACTAGGCAAGGGTGTAGATAAACCGAAACTCTCTTGATCCTTGCAATCATAGCATGTGTGATGCTAATCTGTCGGGCATGAAGCCACATTAAGTTAGTACATGTTCTTTTTTTGTATACATGAATCCGCGATACTTTGGACACGTTCAAACCAATTTAACTTATGACATATTGTATCTATTAGTGATTCTTTATACCAAGACTTTTTATGAACAGTTTTCAAAAAGTTTTTTGAGGTTTTTAACTCTAAAGAAAACCAAGAAGAAAAAAAAAGAAAAGTCGTACAAAGTGAAAAAAGCTGGCATTTTCTTTGAACGTATGAATTTGTAAACCACACTTATGGAATAAAGAGTCCCATTTGAAATATAAAGCATCATGGCAGTTTTATAACATTTTATGAGCGTCCTTATTTATCCTTCATCGGCTATAATAAGCTAATGTTGTATTTTCGCTCACGAATTTTGATAAATGGAAGGATATATTTTATTCTAATGCTAATCAAACATGAACCTATATTTTGTGTTATTTATTTGTTGAAATGAATGCTTCTTGTTTATTGTAGCTCAGCAAGAATAACGAAATTAGCCGACCCTATAGCTTCGAGTAATAACGAGTAATTATTTTGATACAGTACGTACAGCTGTCTTCACCGCAAATGTCAGATTTTTTTTCCTAAAATAAGATTCATGCCAGTTTTCGATAATACTATCTTTTGAAAGGCGATTTCCTGCTACGGAGATCTTCCATTTCAACCGAGAAAACAACCCTGGGAGAACCGAAGAAATTCCCCAGAGTGTTCACAAAAAGACTCATCTAACAATGGCGAAGACATTTATTAGAATTCGACTGAATATACAAATCGATATCAGAGCGACCCACATGGTAGACAAGAGAACACACAAAGCTCAAATCACCAACCTGTTAGCACATTTTATCGAAGGCCAACATATGAATATGGAAAACATCTATCCTCCATTGCCATAAATGTCGACATGGGTAATAATGTATTCCTCACATGTCATTGAGCTGTGGCCCCAAAATGGGTGAAGTTATCGATTGTGATTGTGCAATTTTGGCTTGGTACTGAAGCGCTAGCGGATGAAATCTTCGCCAAGAAATGTTTTATTCATTATGAATGCAAAAGCCGTGGAAAGTAAATCTTTCCCCGTGACATGGAACGCTTATTACGCACCTGAAATGAGCACAGTTTTTCGCTCTCAGGTTCGGTCAAAAAGATGTAAATACATATCCACACACCCACCCTCGTTGGGGTAGAAAATTGGATCACAGCCAGTGCAAAGATCGATTCCCATTCCTCTGCGCCCCGGAGCGAGTAGAAATCAACATTGGTCAAAATTTCCATTGCAGATTTTCGGAAGCTTTGCAATCCGAAACTCCAGCGAACAATTTCCGTTTTTCGATACACTCCTGGGGGCCAGCTGCCTGCCACTCCCAAATTTGTTGTATTCAAAGATGATATTCGAATGACCACAAAGCGAAGCATAGCTTGAAACCACCTCGCTAGCTGAGAGCGGTAAGGGGGGAGGTGCAAAATAAAAATAAATGTAATCGTATTCATGTTGGTTTTGCTGAATTTTTCCATTATTTCCATTTTCCCGTTCGAGCCCCGCTTCCTTTCAGCTCAACCTCAACGGGGGGAGGAATTGTATGTACAATCACACAAAACGTCAGCCAGTTTTTGTTTCGTTTGAATGATAAATGATAACAATTCTGCAACCGATGGACGTCTTGGGCCACTCGAAGCACGTCATGGTCTTCAATTTGGACCATGACTTAAAGCGCTCGCAGAACGCAAGGACATCGATGGTCGATTTGTGTAAATACACTTTGCCTACCTCGGTCCTCGGGCCTAGGGGCTACACACAGCGGTAACCCACATATCGGTCCGTTTCGATTGAAAGCAGGGAAATAGAATTGTGGTAAGTAATGCGACAGCGATAAGAGCCGGAGGTCACAAAGCGCCACAAGAGGATTCTCGGGAGGAACAAATAGAGAGGAAAACGTTCAGGGCCGGCGAGGCTAACGTCACACCAGGGCCAGGCCAAAAGCCAACGCGAGTAAATATATTCAATCAAGTGTCTAAACTTTTTGCACAAATATTTACATAATTTTCCCTGTGCTGCTTCTTCTAGGCGACAGCTGATTTTCTCTGCTGGAAAACAGCAGGGTAATCGCCGTATTATGTGTTTTCGCTTTCTCACTCAGTGGAAATGCGGCAGGGAATTGGAATGAAATTGGTTTCCGTCTTACTTTCGCAGTGGTTCCCCAGCTCTAGTGGCTGAGTCTGTCAGATTTGCCTTGATGAGATAGATCAAATATATTTTAATCAGCTAGTCGAGTGAAAATGATTATTAGTTTACGAACATCTTACCATGTTTATTTTCGAAGGCTGAATATTTGATACAGCGCAAATCTCTGGAACAAATCCACTCGATTTTTCCTTCTTCAATATGCACCACACTCAACGTGGCACTGCTAGATTATATTTGTCTTGCCATTGCCGAGCAAGAAGTTTTGATTTAATTTTGTTTTTCCCAGATAGCTGCCATGAATATTTTAAGCCGATGTACTAAATTCTCGACCGAAACTATCATCACGTCGCTCCGAATGGCCTTGATCTCCAGTTCCATTTTCCAGCAGCCAGCTGTGGAAGTCCGTGTGTTGTTGCTGCTGCTGCTAACCAAGAAACCAGGATCCCGACGGTGAGCCACAAACACAGCATCTTTCACCGCCCGATGCTCGAAGGCGGGCGACGACGAAGGAAGTGGTGGAAGGGCGCAGTGTTAAGAGAGTGGCTGGCCATACACCGAATGGAGAAGGTGCTGGGTGTTTGTATTAAAGAGCAATAATTAGCCATTTCACTGGGTGCTCGAGCATTAATGCCGCAGCTCTTCTTGGAAGAGCATGACTGCCATCGGTAGACGGCAGCAAAAGTCTCCGAAAACCGCATAACCACAAATTGCTTACATCATCCCGCTTCGCATTACGGAATCCCCAAGATTCCGACTCGGGGAAGAGGCGTGCGCTTTAAAGTAGTTCAACGTGGTCTTCTTCACCTGAACGCTTCCGAGACGAGTGCTCTGAGCATCGGTTCGAAGGGGGCTTTACAGTGCTAGACAAATTTACGGACGAGCCATTAGGAAAATGTCGGGTAAAGGGTTGACTTTATAGCGAACTCGACCTTGAAGTTTTAAGTGGCATCCCGTATTCGATACACGCCGCCGACAGTAACGAAACCAGCGAAACCTGAAGCGATATTTTTTTTCTTCTGATTACTTTTAAAGCTACTTTTCTTCGGCACATGCACATCGGAGAATTGGAGCGGTTTGGGGTTCGATATGTATGATGATTTAAATTATTGAAATATGTGCACAATGAATATAGTGAACGATAACTAATGATACATATATACAAACTGTCTCTCTGGCTTCAAAATGAGCCTTTTCGACTGTTGTTATCTTGTCGTTATGTGGACTAAAAAAATGTGGATATTTAAAATTGTATCAATGTATCAACGTATGGCCAGCGGATCGCGGGCAGTGGTTCGGATTTCTAGGAGGTAGAAAGCTTCATTTCTACATCGATTGTACTTTTTTCCTTGCATAAGCTTCTATTTTGTGCACTCGTGGCCGAGTGGTGAGCGTCTCACATTATCATGCCGGGTGTTCGGGTTCGATTCCCGTTCTGGCCGGAGGATTTTTCGTCAAAGATATTTCCTTCGACTTGCACTGTGGTCACGCGTAGACCTTGCCCCTCGGAATACATCCAAGGCGTACTATTGGCTTAAGAAATCTTAACTAAGGATTAATAAATGACGTTAGTTAATGCATACGTTGAGACGGCAAAAGTTCCACAGGGAACGTTAACGCCATTCAAGAAGAAGAGAAGAAGCTTCTTTTTATATTCTTATTGATTCTAATAACTCGAATCACTTACGAATTTAATTACGGATGAAGAGTTGAGAAACAATCGAGATATAATCGTGAATTCAATTTCGGAAAAGTTCACCGCAAATCCAGAAAGGAAGTGAAAAGTGCTCCAAACTAAATCATCAGTTCTATGGAAAGTATTGTATAGGGTACCAAATAAGAAACTAATTTTTTTTTTGAATACCTATGTGGTTCACCATAGGTACTATGAGGAAATCGTACTTTTCATGCACGCAATTCTCAATAGCTTGAGAACCATCCGGACTTTTTGACGCAAAGGAACGGGGAGTACATACAAAAAACAAGATAAACAGAAAAAAGGCTTACGTTCAATCCTCGAAACATTATAAACAAATCAAAAATCAATCAATAATACCAATAGTATCAGGTCACCTCAAAGAATATACTATTGCTATACGAATTTTCAAACGCGTTTTTCTCGGAACCATATATTTTCAACTGGTGGTAGGGGAAGTGGGGGCATAGTGGTCACCCTAAGGAATATACCCATTCCCAGCGTCCTCATACCGCTACAATTCAACTAATTGTTCAAGATAGCATACGGCTTTTACTATAAAAATTCAAAATAGTACATTATTCATCATTAGAAAAAAAGGTGAAAAATCGATCTTTTTTTTTGCTTGTAGGTGAAGTGGTCACTCGCACAAATCAAGCTAAATGTGATAGATTTAAGCGTTTTTTCCGTTCAAATTTGTTCAAATCATATTCGATATAGTAGGTACATGTATGAAATAAACTTGGTCTATTCACCTAGAGTCTCAGTTTAAATTTTCTGATGCATACAAAAACGTTGAAAGAAACACATAATGTTCCGCAAAATGAGACTTGGTTTAGTTGGAGTGGCATATTTTTCCAGGGTTAAAACCACAAAAGGAACCTCTTCAAGAGCAGAATGTGATGAGGAATATTAGCTTTAATAAACAGAACATTGTAAATCGTTATGCATCTATGACCACTTTGCCCCCCAAACATCAAAGTAATTTCTATGTAAATTAATCGCGGAGATTAAACAAAATATCTGTTCACCTCTCCTAGAATATGTGAACAGTCGTCAAACTGAAGATTTGTCCAACATATCAGATTGAATAAACTAAATTTCACGAGAAATTCCTTAGATACCATGCGCACAGTTTTTTTTCTGTTTTTAATTATATTTTGACATGCGACAGTACTACAAAAGTACAGGGTGACTCAAAAGTCATTAAATTCTTCAAACATAAGGTGACTATCAATACGGCATCTATAGTCAATAGTTATACTACCAAACAAGCAGGTGACCACTTTGCCCCCATGACCAATTTGCCCCCACTACCCCTATAGATATCTTAGGATTTACTCGACCGATTTGGCTGAAATTGTTTATTAGAATGTAAAAATGAATTATTAAAGCGTTACATAGCCGATTTTTTTTCTTATTTTTTCGATTTATTATGAGCATGAGCATTATCATGAAAAATAATTCATTTTTAACAATAATGGCCATACACAGTCAGCTCGCGCAGTCCGAAGCCGCCGGACGCAAAGTTGTTCGTGTACGTTACGATTGGAGCACCGTTACAAATCATCCGCACCGTGCGCTTCAAGTATTTTAGTATATATATATATATATATATATATATATATATATATATATATTAGGTTAAGGATTTAAAAAAAAAAGTATAAAAGTATATCTGCCATAATGGCAGAGTGCGATCCTCTTGATATGGACATTGAATCAGATGTTTCCTCCTAACTAACTACTGGGAAGTCGCTTAAACGCGTTCCCCCCTCAGACGATGTCTTTTCAGAGGAAGAGTTAATCAACCTCAACAAGCCCCCTTCAAGAAAATTGGCAAACTTTTCCACTTCCGCTTCCGATTATCTCCCGAACTTGCCTCCCAGCCCAACTGTTCCCACTCCCGCTCAACAATCGACCTCGTCCTCCCCCTCAGTTGTCCCCTCTCCGCGTGTCAAGGTCTATCCAGAAGATGCATCTGGATCTGGCCCATGGGTTGTTTTCTTCCGGCCAAAACCCAACGGGAAATCGCTCAACGTCATTCAGATCATGAAAGATCTGACAAAAAATTATTCCTCCGTGGTCGAAATTAGAAAGGTTCGACCGAACAAACTGCGTTCGGCTGATCGGAAGCAAGCTAACGAGATTGTTGTCGACAATAGGTTCGTACTAGAATATCGCGTCTATGTGCCCTGCCATAACGTAGAAATTTCGGGGGTGATTACAGAAACGGGTCTGACGAGCGCATTAATAAAAGAGGGAGATGGCAGATTTAAAAAGCTCCCTTTGACGAAAGTTAAAATTTTGGACTGCCATCAATTAGGAAAAGTGTCCCTGGAAGAAGGAAAAACTAAATTCACGCCGTCCGACTCGTTTCGAGTAACTTTTGCTGGTTCCGCCCTCCCTGACTACGTTATGGTGGACAAATTGAGGCTTCCGCTGCGTCTCTTCGTGCCAAAGCCAATGACTTGCAACAAATGCAAGTCAGTTGGTCACACAGCAGACTACTGCGCCAACAAGGAGCGCTGTGCCACTTGCGGAGAGCAACATGTGGGCAAATCCTGCAGTGCGACTGAGCATAAGTGTCCATATTGCGGGGGGACCCCACATGAGCTCTCAGCTTGTGAAACTTACAAGAGTCGTTGGGAGAAACAGAAGCGCTCTTTAAAGGAACGCTCGAAACGCACTTTTGCGGAAATTTTAAAGGGCGCTTCTCCACTGGCCCAACAACAACAACCAATCAACACACAAAATGTCTTCGCCACGTTGCCCGTTGACGAAATAGAAGCGGACACAGCTAACGGGGGCACACCGTTCATTTTCCAAGGGAATCCCCGGCGCAAAAATGTGACCACTCCCAAAGTTCAAGGACAAGCCCCTCCGGTGATACCCCCTGTTAGCATGCCTAAAAAATCGAGTGCAGCGGACAAGCAAAATCAGGTTCCTCCTGGTTTCCGTGGGAATAATTCACCTTCGAATGGCCCAGCACTCGAGGGGGCATCAAAAACCCCAACTGTCCCTGTTTTTCCGTCCAGTTCAACTTCCCAATCGGGATTTATAAAGTTGTCTGACCTTGTGGATCAAATCTTCAAGTGTTTTAATGTCTCCATCAGAACCATTGTCATTTCAATGCTTCCAGTATTAAAGACAATTTTGCAACAATTGATGCAAACATGGCCCCTCCTTGCAATGATTATCTCTCTTGATGTCTAATTTAAATAGAGAGGTCGGAGATATCACTGTTTTACAGTGGAATTGTCGTAGTCTTATCCCTAAATTGGATACATTCAAATTTTTAATTCATAAGTTCAATTGTGATGTTTTTGCTCTGTCCGAAACTTGGCTTTCTTCGCGAGATGATCTCTCTTTCCACGATTTTAATATCATACGCTTGGACCGTGATGACAGATACGGAGGGGTGCTATTGGGTATCAATAAGTGCCACTCATTTTTTCGAATTGACCTTCCACCTATTGGAGGGATCGAAGCTGTTGCTTGTCATGCAAACATCAGAGGCAAAGACCTATTGTCAGCTTGTATTGGCCTCCGAGAGCTGCGGTTAGCCGCAATCAACTTGTTGACATGTGCTCACTCCTTCCTGAGCCACGATTGATCTTGGGAGACTTCAACTCTCACGGAACTGCCTGGGGGGAACAGTACGACGACAATCGTTCATTGTTGATATATGACCTTTGTCACAGCTTCAATATGACCGTTTTGAACACTGGGGAAACAACACGTGTACCTAAACCTCCTGCTAACCCAAGTGCTCTTGACCTCTCGCTTTGCTCGAATTCATTATCGTTAGATTGCAAGTGGAATGTAATCCAGGACCCCAACGGTAGTGATCACTTGCCAATCAAAATTTCCATCATCATTGGTTCGAATTCTTCTGAATCTATAAACATGGCATATGACCTCACAAGACACATTGACTGGAAAAAATATACGGACGCGATTGCTCTAGCCATCAATTCCAGAGATGGTTTACCTCCATTGGAGGAGTATAACTTCCTTTCTCGTTTGATATATGACAGCGCGGTTCGCGCTCAAACGAAACCCATCCCAGGCTCCACTTTTTGTCAAAGGCCTCCCAATCCATGGTGGGATAGCCAATGTTCCAAACTTTATCAGGATAAATCGAACGCATTTAAAGCTTTTCGGAAACGTGGAACCATTGAGAATTTTCAAACGTATTTTGACCTTGAAAATCAATTTAAAAACTTGATCAAAGGGAAAAAACGTGCTTATTGGCGAAATTTCGTGGGAGGTTTGTCACGAGAAACGTCAATGAAAAAATTATGGAAAGTGGCTCGAAACATGAGAAATCGCTCTTCAACGAATGAAAGCGAAGAATATTCACATCGATGGATTTTTAATTTTGCACGGAAGGTTTGTACTGATTCCGCTCCTGTGCAAAAAATTGTTCGAGATATACCACAAGGTAGGTGCGATCTTGATTCTGATTTTTCGATGGTAGAATTCTCTCTTGCTCTCCTTTCATGTAACAATTCTGCTCCGGAATCGGATCGAATTAAGTTCAACTTGTTGAAAAACCTCCCTGATGTGGCGAAACATCGCTTGTTGAATTTATTCAATCGGTTTCTGGAACATAATATTGTTCCAGATGATTGGAGACAAGTACGAGTTATAGCTATTCAAAAACCCGGAAAACCCAGAAAATGATCTTGTTTCGCCTTGATCGATGGGTTGAAACGAATGGCCTACTCTCAGATACACAATATGGGTTCCGCAGGGGCAAGGGGACGAATGATTGTCTTGCGTTGCTTTCTTCAGAAATTCAAATGGCTTACGCCGAAAAAAAAACAAATGGCTTCAGTATTCTTGGACATAAAGGGGGCCTTTGATTCTGTTTCAATAGAGGTTTTGTCAGACAAATTACAATCTCGGGGTCTGCCGCCTCTATTGAATAATATGTTATATAACTTGCTTTGTGAGAAACATTTGAACTTTTCTCACGGAGATTCGGCAGTAAGTCGGGTCTTTTACATGGGCCTCCCCCAGGGCTCATGTTTAAGCCCCCTTTTGTACAACTTCTATGTAAGCGACATCGACAATTGCCTTACACAAAATTGCAGCCTAAGACAACTTGCAGATGATGGAGTGGTGTCTGTCGTTGGATCAAACGAATCCGACCTGCAAGGACCCTTACAAGATACTTTGAACAATTTTTCAACCTGCGCCATTGGGCTAGGGATCGAATTCTCCACGGAGAAAACAGAGATGGTGGTTTTTTCTAGGAAGCATAGACCAGCAAAACCAAAGCTTCAACTTTTGGGTAAACCGATCACTCATGCTATGTCATTCAAGTATCTTGGGGTCTGGTTCGACTCCAAATGTACTTGGGGGGCCCATATTAGGTATCTGAGTAAAAACTGTCAACAAAGAATAAACTTTCTCCGTACAATTACCGGCACCTGGTGGGGAGCCCATCCCGAAGATCTTATAATGTTGTATAGAACAACTATTCTCTCAGTGATGGAGTATGGCAGTTTCTGTTTTCAATCAGCTGCCAAAACACACCTCATTAAACTCGAGCGAATTCAGTATCTTTGTCTCCGTATCGCGTTGGGATGTATGCCCTCAACGCATACCATGAGTCTCGAGGTTTTGGCAGGCGTACTCCCACTAAAAGATCGCTTCAATTTATTATCTCTTCGGTTCCTCATCCGGTGTAAGGTTATGAACCCATTGGTGATCGGAAATTTTGAGCAGCTGATCGAGCTAAATTTTCATTCTGGATTCATGAGCTCATATCATGAATTCGTCTCCATGCAGGTTGATCCTTTTTCGTATATTCCCAACCGTGTTTGTTTTCCTGACTACATCAATTCCTTTGTGCATTTTGATCTGTCCGTGAAGCAGGATATCCATGGAATTCCAGATTATCATCGATCGGGGATCGTTCCTACGATTTTCGAAGCAAAGTATGGGCGTGTCAATTGTGATAATATGTACTTTACTGATGGGTCCTCTATGAATGAGTCCACAGGATTTGGAGTGTTCAACAAATTTTTTAGTCTAGTCTTCAGTATCTTTGCTCAGTGTACATTGCTGAATTGGCAGCAATACACTGGGCGCTGGACAGCGTCGCCTCACGACCTGTTGAACACTATTACATTGTAACGGATAGTCTGAGCTCTGTCGAAGCTATCCGTTCAGTGAGGCCGGAAAAGCACTCGCCGTACTTCTTTGAGAGGGCTGACTCATTAGCAAAGGTAGGTGCAATTGAAGGCGAAATTTATCAGCGTCAAATCGCCTTCAATGAATTTTATTCTTTAGTTCGTAAAAATACCATCGTTAACTAGCAACGCAAATGGGACGAAGATGAATTGGGCCGGTGGCTCCACTTAATTATCCCTAAGGTTGGCCTCAATCCGTGGTTCAAAAGTCTGGACTTGAGTCGGGACTTTATTCGCACCTTCTCCCGACTCATGTCCAATCACTGTTCGTTAGACGCGCTGCTTTTTCGTTTTAATCTTGCCGACAGCAATCTCTGTGGTTGTGGCCATGGTTACCACGACATCGAACACGTTGTTTGGTCGTGCGAGTTGTATCTGGTCGCAAGATCGAATTTAGAAAACTCCCTTCGGGCTGGAGGAAAGCAGTCCAATGTGTCGGTGAGAGATGTGTTGGCTCGGTTAGACCTTGATCACATGTCCCGAATATATGTTTTCCTTAAAGCTATCGATCTTCGAGTGTGATTGTTCATACATCCTTTTCCCCTCCTTTTCGTCCTTCGCGAGCTATCGGTTCCCTTCCTACTAACATTAGAATAAGTTAAATTGTAAATACATATTAGATGTAAGGATAGTTTTAAGAATTGAGTGTGAAGTGTCAGTGTGAATGAGAATGTGAATGTGAATGTGAGTGCGAGTGTAAACATACATCTCCTTACATCCCATCCTTTTCCTAATGAAAATGTGTCATCCTTCTAAACTCGAGTCGACCGCGAGTAATCGGTTTCCTATTTCATTAACCATAGAATTAAGGAAACAACATGTTGATATATGCTAGTTGAAATATTTGTAAGAGTTTGGCTCCATTAAACTTATGTAACTGAGCCTGTAAAAATAAACGGATTAATAAAAAAAAAAAATAATGGCCATTATTTTGAAAATTTCACGAACGCTTTAGATATTGCCCTAAAGTTTCAAAATATTCATTGGAATTCGTTCTGCGACATCCCGTTGCTTCAGAACCGCTTCAGTACTGCAAGGTACCGATTTTCAGACAGCATCTACGCAACCAGCTGTCAACAGCGTAATGATTATTATTCGTGCACTCTAAAAATGGAAAATTTATCTTCAAATATACCTCAAACAATAACCAAAATAGCCGAACACTTCACTCTATTCCTAACATCGGAGAAAAATTCATGAAAATTCATTATTTTCCGACCTTCCCCCTCAATATAAAAGTTCCAAAATTTCAAATTACTAAAAAATGTACCATACAATGTTCTAAAAACCTGAAAAAAAGTCACATATCAAAAACACGTACTTTTAAACAAAAATTATGTTTTAATAGATATAAATATAAAAAAAACTTAAATTTCGGAATACAAAAAAAAACTTTAAATTTCAAAATTTACAAAATAACATCCATAGTAGACGCATTTAGAGTGTTTTCTCGAATTTAATTTCAAAGTCTATTGAGAATGGGAAAAAAAGAAAAACACCGTATTCTACTATAGTTCTTATAGCGAACCATATATGAATTATGAAAAAAAATACCTTATTTTCTGATTTGGTACCCTGTACAATATTTTCCATAGTGCTGGTGATAGTGTTTGAGGCACTTTTTACGAACGCATGAATATAATACAATTATCGATTTCAGGAAAACGGAAAAATTGATATTAAAACAAATGTTAAATATTTTTCTTCTCGAAATTTTCTCAATTTTTTTTTCTTAGCTTCCTCCTTTTTCATTAGGACCATTCTCAATATATTTCATAGTAATGTATGTAATAAGATTTTTGAGGTAACATTTTGATATATTTTAAGTAGGCTTTTGAGCAGGATTTTGAATTTCACACCAATTTTTAGATATCAATAATAGATTACCTTATCATTACCATGGAAAATCGGCATTTCTCGAATCTCATGCCTCCGAAGTTGTAGTTGCTCATCTACAGAAACATATTGTCCTCGTACTAAAATTCTTCAACAGTTTTGCCCTAGGTTAAAGTCCGGGGATCGACCTTTTCAGTAAATATATTGTTGGTCCTTAAATTTTTAGCATGTATATACGAATAGTGGCATTGTCCTCCAGGAATGTAATTTTTTCGCAACAAATTGTGCGATAAAAAAGTAGAACAGAGCCCTCCAGAACCCTGTTGTAGAATAAGAATAATGTGAAATATATCTTAAGTTTTCAGCCCATACAAAAAACAAACTCTCGAAAAAACTAAAGGCCATCTGAAAAACCTCGAGGACCACTGCCACCTATTTGCTAGCCGGGTATCTGATGAATCGTGAATTGGGTCGGAGATGAATGAATCGAAAGATTTTAAGTCTTCGAAAGAAAGCTGCGGGGACTTTTATACACCCAGGTTTTTTTTACGCGGTTTTTTTTTGCGCGGTTTTTTATGAGGTTTATTTACGCGGATTTTCGAATTAACGCGTTTTTTTACGCGGATTTTCCAATTAACGCGAAGACCAGTGCAATATCACATCTCCCCCTCAGCTCACATTTTTCTCTCGTGTTCCCTCAGAGCAAATTACGGTAATTAGTGCTTGAAACGGAGTTTAGTGCTTAGTGCCGCACCTTATCACGATTCTTATGTGGATTTTAGATGTTGGGTAACGGGGAGCTCACCGGGCGGTACAGCGGGACGGGGTTTTTACGGGCAGCTATTCGTGAATGTCTTTCCCTGTCTACTTAGCTCTGGACGGTCCAACATTGGTACTGCAAATGCACCGGCAGAAGAGTGTACACATTACTAGGGAATCGTCTAGCAACAGCAGATGACCTCATTCGTGAGGAAAACCGAACTATAGCTATCAGTAACCAACGAAATTGCAGGAAAAACAACGGGTTTTCGGAAGCGAGCAACATTTAACTTTTTACTTCTGTTCTACGTAAAGATAGTCCCATTTGATACCTATTATTAGGTGACATGGTTTTTTTTACGCGGATTTCCCAATTAACGCGGTTTTTTTTACGCGGATTTTCCAATTAACGCGGTTTTTTCACGCGGATTTTCCAATTCCAACATGAGCGGGAGGATACGATTACGCAACATTTGTGCAGGCCGTGTTCCTTAGGGTGACAGCGAAAATGGTCATGTCAAATTTCAAAAACCGAATCTGTACATTTTGTTTATTGTTTTGATTTTTTGATCCTCGAGGAAATCTGGAAAATTGGAAATTTGAAAATCGAAAAAAAAATTCCGATGCCAAATGTCTTGAAAATGCTTAAAACGTCGAGATCTAGTGTTATCTCGAAAAAAAATTTTGGCCGAAAATCGACTTTTTGGGACTTAGCCTTAGTGGCCAAAAATCAAAACTTTGAGTGCTTTGAGGAACCTCTAAATCATGTCCGATTGAGCTGAAATTTTGCGCAGGTATTTGTTTGGGCCAATTAACAAAATGAACATGATCGGTTTTTGAAATTCGATGATGAATTTTTTTTCATACATCCATTGCCACCCTAGTGTTCCTGTATGAGAGATGGATTACAAAATCGAGCATGGTAACGAATTCAGTTACAATTGGTTCTGGAATCTCCGTAAGCATAACGGTTGCGCGTACGCTTATTCAGTGAACAATTCAATCCTAAAAATCTCGGAAGGATTGGAGGGAAGGAAGGAAGTGACAACTATATTTTCACCATCCAGAAATATTTTTAAACCCATCGTTTATGTTTATTTGTTTGCATGTTGAGCATACGTATTACATTGTGTAGAATGAGTAACAGCGAAAAAGTCGATTTTGTTCATTTTGTCGCTTATGTCTCCTATACAAACATGGGCAGATTAGTTCTGGCTTGATCTCAATATTATTTTTCTTCAACTCACCAATTTTATTCATATAGCATTCGATAGGTCTCAATGAGAGTCATTTCATTCATATGTAGCGTGTAGTACTGCTTTCTCATGTTTAATATAAGGCGAAAAGATGCAAAAGTCTACCCACCGGCTAGCTTCACAATAAATAAATAGCACGGCTTATCTTTTTCCTATTGAAGCACATTGAATCCGAATTTTAACGTGGACACCTTTGCGTTTAAATTCAATTTCGACATGTGTGTCGTACTGGTCGCAATTATTTTTACTTGAAAAAGCAGTGATGTGTTACTTCTTGAGATTATGAAACTTGAACAAGATACCTTTATTTCTTGTAAACTTCTGATAAATCTTTACAATGTTTATGTTAAAAAAATATTTGCTATAATTATTCTTCGTGTGATATCTTTCGCATGTATCACAAAAATAATTCGTTCGCTTTTTATATGTCTGTTTGAACATAAGGAACAATGCTCTTTACATCTAAACAGGGACACAATATATGGAGTTTTTCATTAATCCTTTCCTCAAGCACGGATGACAACTTTTGTTTTTAACTGAATACCGTTTTGGTCCGTGAGTAAGTTCACATGACATTGAAATTCGTTTACAAAAAATGTGAACTGATTGTTGCATTGTTGTTGCATAAATTATAATATTAGTATATCTCTTTGCTGTAGTGGCTGGGAGCAGACAAACAACCGCAAAGGGTTAATACAGATTTCGATACAGATTTTCTGAGAAAAAACCAAGATAAAAAAAATCATTGAGACCAAAAACATCGAACAGGGACTTTACACCCAAAGTTATTCGCTCCCTGAGAACGAAACCTGTTTTATAATCGCGCCAGTGCAAGGGGGAAGTTTAAGAGCCCAATTGCACAGCGCGATTACTTGAATTGACAGTTAAACCAATGCCGAACCGAGAAAATAATAACGAACCTATAACACGAAACTAACATCCAGTATTTGGCAAAGGAGTTCGAATGAAAATACGTCTATGCTAAGTGCTCGTTTTAACTACTCTGGGATGAACAAAACATATGTTTGTAAAATGTGAATACTTCTCGCTCTTAACAATTTGAACTATTCAATTATTGAACTATCGTAATTAATGCGAATTTCAAACAAATCTCAGATAAATTTCAATTATAAATGATTTAGGTTTCACCTTACTTTCGAAGAAAATAAAAAAAACCACGACAAAGTTTGAGAATGTTCCTTGCGAAACGTTCAATTTTACATTACTTTTCGAAAGATTTTGAGTGGTATCTCATTTATGTTACGTATCATTTTGTCTCCCAAGGCCTCAATCGTTACAAACTCTTGTTGGTCAGAGCCAATCCATTCGTTTGAACAAAAAAAAATAATCCAAACGATAGCGGGTTCCATCGGCAGTATCGTAATACTTCATAATACAGGTCGGACTCGATTATCCGGAGTATTGATTTCTTTTCACTCCGGATAATCGAGTCCCCCGGATAATCGAGTCATAAAAAAAACAATTTTTTCTCGGTAAACATATTAAAATTATGATTTGCACTTATTTATTAAATGGTTTCATCTAGGTTGACCAGTTTGTATTTTGTATGAAGTGCTGTACCAAATTAATAGAAATTTTACCCCCTTCCTGTTGACCGATTAATCTGAAATTTGGAACATATCTTTATCTCTGGTGTCATTATAAAACTGCGTATTCCATGGTCTTGAAAATCCAAGATGGCGGCCGCTACAAAATGGCGGATTACACATTTTCTTAGAACCCCGTCAATATGTATATAATTCTACTGTCATTATCAAACTACATATTCCATGATCTTGAAAATTAAATTTGGCCATCGCTAAAAAATGGCTGAATGACTTGGCATGGAGAATACGAAACATAATAAATAACATAAATTCAAAAAGGTCGCGATTATCCACAACAATGCATTATCTTTTTGTCGAAAGATGACCGAAAGGGCATCAACGAGTCGTTTTGGAAACTTGACGAAGAAGGACAGAGCAAGGACAGTCATACAAACGTTTGTACAACCTGCTATCCCGGTTAATCAACGCTGAAGTACTGGAGTTGCGATTGAATTACGCAAGAAGGAATCGTATAAATACAATCTTCCTCATCCGCCGATGACCAGTTTTCGGTATGCCGAATTTTCTTTTTGAATACCCTTGGTTATAGCAAACATTATGGGTATGTGTATTCAACAAAAAACACAAGCTATAGTTAGATAATATAGATATAATGTCCTTTTTCTGTATCAAAATCATATACCGATGTATCAACCATACAAAATATTGCGAACCTTATCGTTCCGAACGTGGCAAGTACATCAGGTCAGATGAAAAGCGGGAATCTATAAAAAGGCACATTTTGACCTATGGACCGTGTGTCTCGCATTATCGGAGGGAACATGCCCCAAATCGTTTGTACTTGCCATCCAACTTGTCACAGAAAGCAATGTACAAGCATTACCTTGAAGCCAATGCCAATTATGTGAGTTATTGAGCTGCATAAGAAGCTCAATGACGAGACCGAATTCCTGAAAGTGTACGTGATTTATGGATGGCCCTTTTCTTTCAAAAGCAGTGAAAAAGTTTATATTATCATATCAATAACATTTTTGTACTTGAACCGATTCATTTGACTATATATATATATATATATATATATATATATATATATATATAAGTTAACGCAAGCAACATCATTTTCCCCACAGCAACAGAACCGATCACTGTGGAACAGTTTATCGGTAGCATCAATTCGCAAACGCAAGCGAAACAACAATTTAGGACACCAACGTAAAACACCGATTCGGACTCTGTACCTGACGCGACAACGGACTGGATAGAATGTGCAGCGTAAGGGCTTTAGGTAAATGGCTAGGCTTCATGATGTAAAATTGACAATAATAAAATCAGTCTAACTTGTGCTCTCTGTGAAACCGGTCTTTCCTTTCTTTTTAAAAACTCTTCGATATCCTCATGTAACTTAATTGGCGCAGTCGGTAGGATCGCTCGTTCAAGTGTTCACGCGTAGATCCAATTCGCGAAAGTGATTTCCCGCGCGAACGAATATCGAGTGGCTGACGATTGGAGAACTACAACGGACGCACGAGTGATACCTTTTTATCAAGTAAGTAATTAGATCTTAGTCAAACTAACAATCATTTAATCGGAGTGGTACAAAGCTTACCTGAAACAAAAAAAGCTGTATCCACATCCATAAAATATAACAAAAAACTACTAATTCAGAGAGACGAGCCCGGGTAACACCGTAAGCGACTCTTTTTATATCACAAAAGTGAACTACTAATCTAAAACAAAAACAAACGTTAAATCAGAAAAAAAACTAGCTAATCTAACAAGAGTGATTTAAGTTTTACTTTGGAGTGCTTTGTGAATAATCGCGAAAACAATGAACCCAAACAGTTTTAACATATCCCCTGAATTACCGAGGAGCAATACCTCAGCACAGGAGGAAAATTTAAATGAACACGAAGAAGCCGCCAGAATTGCTCAAACAGCGGTAATGTTCGACAAGGCGGAGAAAATCCTAAAGGCGATGCAAACGCCCCAGGCAATCCGCGAATTGCCGCAATTCGACGGTAACCCCGTCAAATTACACTGCTTCATTAGAGCAGTGGAAAATCTGTTGCCCTTTTTAGAAACTCTTAAAGGGACACCCTTCGAGCAAGTATGGCTTCAATCCATACGCTCGAAAGTAACCGGAGATGCGGACCGAGTTTTAGAAACATACGGGACACCGCTAATCTGGGAAGAAATTAAAGCTAACCTGATAGCTTACTATAACGACAAGCGTGATTCTGTCACGCTTACCCGCGAATTGTTCCAACTGCAACAAGCTGGAACAATAGAAGATTTTTATAGTTCGGTTCATCAATTGCTTTCGCTTTTGATAAACCATACAAATATTTCAACATTCGATCTCAACTTGAGAACGGACAGAATCTCGACACACCAGGAGAATGCTCTTCAAGTGTTTTTAGCAGGACTAAAAGAGCCCATCGGCGGGAACGTAAGAGCCCGCCAACCAAAAAAATTAAAAGAAGCTTTCGATGCTTCTATTGAAGAGAGAAACTATCAAAATAAATGCGGTCTTAATAAGATGGAAACTACAAATCGATTCCAAAAACCGATTGTTGTAGCACCACCTCCCCCACCAAGGCAAAAGAACTGGAATAATTTTAATCATTACCAAAGAGCCCAGTATCAGCCTCAAACGAATCATTTTAATCCACAGCAAAATTTTTCGAGATTACAAATGAATCCTTTTAATCAACGGCAAAATTTTCAAAGACCTCAAATGAATCAATTCCACACACCTTACCAACAACATCAGAACCAAAGCTTTCTGAATCAACCGCAAGTTCCTCCGCGAAACGTATTCGCCCCAAGACCAGTTCAGATGCCGAAGCCTACTCCCATGGATGTAGACCCTTCAATAAGATCTAATAAAATAAACTATATGAATAGACCTCGGAAAGCAATCAATTACCACGAAGGCACAAATATGTCTGATCCTTACGGCCCGTACGAAGGACCAAATTGTGAATACGAAACCTATGATGAAGAAAATTATGAGCAGGATAATTATCACAATGAATCGATGGCTAGTACATCTTTTCAACCTGTGGTAAACAATCAGGAAGAGAGTGTCGAAGAAAATACCACTTCCACTGATGAACTGAATTTTCAGATAATTACGGCCCAAGAAACTCCTCCGTAAACAATTTTATACCGTACATACAAATCAATACCACTAAAGGACCACTGAAGTTTTTGATCGATACGGGAGCGAACAAAAACTACATTAGTCCGAAACATGTCAATTTGGACAAATGCAAGTTCACCAAACCTGTAAAGGTAACGAACGTTAATGGTTCGCAAAATATAGATCAATTCGTAAATTTCAACCCCTTTTCCACAATACCAGGATCAAAAAAACAAATATTTTACATATTCGACTTCCACAAATTTTTCGATGGTCTCATAGGATACGAGACCTTACGTGAACTAAAAGTCAACATATTAACAGATCAAAATGAGTTGAAATTCCCCACTGGCGTACTGAAAATGTTTCGAAAATATCCAAATTCGGCAATAATCCAGTTAAATTCCAATGAGACAAAAATTGTGAATTTACCAACTATCATCAATAATGGAGAATTTTATTTGGAAGATGACATTTTTCTCTCTAAGGACATTATCATACACTCTGGTATCTACAATTCAAAAGATAGCCATGCTTTTTTCACTGTATCAAACATATCAAAAAGCCCTTCAAAAGTATTAATAAAACGTCCTCTAGATGTTGAACTTAACAATTTTTCCTTAGAGGAACCGAACCAAGATTATGTAACTCAATTTGGCAGGACACCCATTTTCGATCAATTGAGAGTTGATCATCTGAACAAAGAAGAAAAATCTAACCTAATGAAAGTGATTGCAGATTATGAGAGTATATTTTATGTAGAAGGCGAACAACTGACCTTCACCAACGCGATTAGACATAAAATTTCCACAAAAGACGATATACCGATTCACACGAAATCTTATCGCTACCCTTTCTGCCATAGAGAGGAAGTTCAGCGACAGATTTCGAAAATGCTTGATCAAGGCATTATAAGACCTTCAAGTAGCCCTTGGACTTCACCAGTCTGGATAGTCCCAAAAAAGATGGACGCATCCGGCCAGAAGAAATGGCGACTTGTCATTGATTATCGTAAGCTGAAGCAGAAAACGATCGATGATCGTTATCCCATTCCTAACATTAACGACATTCTTGATAAGCTTGGCCGTTGCATTTATTTTTCAACACTTGATTTGGCATCTGGATTTCACCAGATCGAAGTGGACAAGAGTGACATCGAAAAAACTGCGTTTAGTGTCGAAAACGGACACTACGAGTTTTTAAGAATGCCATTCGGTTTGAAAAATGCTCCATCAACGTTTCAACGCGTGATGGATAACGTTTTGAGAGAGCACATTGGTGTCCGATGTCTTGTGTACATGGACGATATCATCGTGTTCTCTACCAGCCTAAAGGAACACCTTGACAACCTAAAGAAAATTTTTGATAGTCTTAGAAAATTCAATATGAAGGTGCAACTCGATAAAAGCGAGTTTCTTCACAAAGAAGTAGCCTTTCTAGGCCACATCGTAACTCGTGAAGGAGTAAAGCCAAATCCCGAAAAAATGGAAATCATCAGAAAATGGCCACTTCCGAAGAATGAAAAAGAACTAAGAGGATTCTTAGGAATTTTAGGCTATTACCGCAAGTTTATTCGAGACTTTGCGAAAATAGCCAAACCACTTACAAAAACGTTGAGAAAAGGAGAAGCTATCACTCACACTAAGGATTTCGTAGATGCCTTTGAGCGATGTCGAAATATTCTTACATCGAGTGATATATTACAGTACCCGAATTTCGACAAACCATTTATTTTGACAACAGACGCCTCCAATTTCGCAGTTGGAGCCGTTTTGTCACAGGGGCAAATTGGCAGTGACAAACCAATTGCCTTTGCTTCTCGAACGCTGAATAAGTCAGAAGAAAACTATTCCGCAATCGAGAAAGAACTTTTGGCGATCGTGTGGGCATGTAAATACTTCCGTCCTTATCTTTACGGAAGAAAATTTACTCTATACACCGATCATAAACCTCTCACATATAGCTTAAACCTTAAAAACTCAAATAGCAGACTCATTCATTGGCGCCTCTATTTAGAAGAATTTGATTACGAGATTAAATACAGACCTGGAAAGCAGAACATCGTAGCCGATAGTCTTTCCAGAGTACGAGAGGAAATCAACCTCAATGAAGCGGAAGAAAACTCTTCTTCCACATCTGAAAGCGACACTTCGTCAGACGGAGCCACGGCCCACTCTGCTGATACCGACGATTCTGACTTTATCCCAGGCACAGAAAAACCATTAAACGAGTTCTGTAATCAGATTGTTCTAAAAATCGGACCCAACGAAGAAGAAACCTATGAAGAAATATTTCCACGAGTTTTCCGACGAAAAATTACGAAATTGATATTTGGAGTTCCATACCTAATTAAAATGTTTAAAGATTACATTGATCCCAAAAGATCAAACTGCATCCTTTGCCCGGAAAAGTTGATACAGACGATTCAAATCGTCTATAGAAACTACTTCAGTAGAGGCAAACCTTTCAAAATTTATTTTTCTCAAAAAATTCTCATAGATCTGAAAACTACCGAGGAACAAAATATTGTTATAGAACAAACCCACGAAAATGGACATAGAGGGGTATGGGAAAATAATAGACAAATAGCAAACAGGTACTATTTCCCAGCAATGAAAAGAAAAATACGACAGTTTGTAAGGCTCTGTCGCATTTGTAATAAAAATAAATACGAGAGGCATCCATACAAAATCATGCTCGGACCCACTCCGGACCCAAAAAAGCCTTTAGATTTAATACATCTAGATATATTCTTAAAACAACCTAATATATTCCTTTCCTTTTTAGATAAATTCTCGAGATACGCTACATTGATTCCCATCAAATCTAGGAACATTCAAGATGTACGTAAAGGATTAACTAAATACTTTTCCATTTATGGTACCCCAAATTTGATCGTTACTGATAACGAACCTTCAATGAAATCCATCGAAATTAAAACTCTTCTGGAAAACTTAAAAATAGACATCCATTTCACTCCTCCAAACCATAGTTCAAGTAATGGTACAGTGGAGAGGTTTCACTCAACTTTGGGCGAAATCTATCGTTGTACTAAGCCTAATTATCCCGACATAAACGAAAAAGAAGTTTTTAGAATAGCTTGCACCATATACAACAACACAGTCCACTCTACCACAAAAACCAAACCCCGGGAAATATTCTACGGAATAAGGGATGGAGAGGAAAGGCCTCTTGATATGGAAAAGATTTTAGAAAACAGAAACAAATTCTACAATGAAATTATTGTACAATCAGATAAAACTAAAAATAAAAATTTGGGTTACCATAATAAGAAGAGAGAACACCCACCGGTTCTTCGAGAGGAAGAAACCGTATATAATAGAAGACAAGGAATAAGGAACAAAGGAAAAGAAATGTATTTCCCAGTCAAAGTTGTCCAAGATAAAGGTAGAACGTTTCTGGACCACTCTGGCAGAGAAATACACAAAGAAAATATTCGGCGAAAATGAAACCATACAAATTATTTTTCTAAATTATAGATGTTGCGGAGCCAACTTCTAAAACTAATTACGCTGACGTTCATCACGACCTCATCATCGAGAACGATACAAATACATGACCTGACCAGAAACCCAGGACTAGTGACGTTACAGACCGGAAACGTACTAATTAAGACTGGACGTCACAGGATATATCACACAATAGACTTGGAAGACTATAGACCATTACTAAACAACATCGCTATCACTATCGACGGACTTAAAATATTCACAGACTTCAGCGACGTTTATATCACATTACAGTCCAAATTTAAGAAAGCCCAAAACACGTATATGAAATTGTTACCAAATAGAAGAAACAAGAGAGGAGCATTCAATTTTCTAGGCTCAGCCATAAAGGCGATTACAGGCAATTTAGATGAAGAAGATCGAATCCAAATAGATAACGATATAAATGACTTAAAACGAGGCAACCAAGAACTTATAAGACAAAATAATATTCAAGTAACTATCAACAAACATCTAGGAAAACGTATAAACAAATTAATAGATTCCGTTAATGAACAACAAAGAATAATCAAGCAACAAATTATATCAGCCAGACAATCTCTAATCACCAACAAACTTGTCAATCAAAATTTCACAGCAATCCGACAGGCATTTAAAATTTCTTATCATGTCGACCTAATACAAGAACACCTAGACTCAATTTTCGAAGTTATACAACTTGCAAAAATAAATATCATTTCTAAGAATTTTCTAGAAGCAGAAGAACTAAAGTTTATCTCAGATAAGTTAGAAGAACAAAATATTACCATTCTACATCCAGACCAAGCATACGATTACCTAGACATCAGAGCCCTCTTCAAGGAATCCATCCTCTACTTCATCATCGGCGTCCCGCAGATTTTACCACATCCATTCACCAGTCTTCTCCTAGAACCACTTCCAATCAACGGTCAAATCATCAAACTCCCTTGGCATAAAGCAGCAATCTACGGAAACTCCACCTATTTCATCAAAGGCAGTTGCCAAAGTATCGGCGAAAATTCCATTTGCGAAGAAGATAAATTAGACGATACCTCAGACGACAGATGCTTCTCCAAAATCATACGAGGCTCCCCAGGAAAATGCACCTTTACGAACTATCGGAATACAACCAACATAAAACGATTGACAGACAACCATATCATCATCATAATCACAACAGTCACACTATCAAGCGACTGTCTACATAACAACAGAGTTTTAACAGGAACGATGCTGTTGTTTTTCGAGAACTGTACAATCTCACTGAACAACAAAACTTTTAGCTCCATTACGTTTCCATCGAGAATTATCCCAACAATAGTGCCTCTGGATGGCGTGAAAATTGAACAAAACGAATTCGAGCAGAACTTGGACTTTCACACATTAAAGAAATTACATTTCCAAAACCGAGAACAACTGGAGATAATTAAAACCCGATATTTCATCCAAACATCAACAAGTTTGGGCCTCTCATCTATATGCTTCATTATAGGCTTGATCGTCATAGTTTACCATTGGTACCAGAAGAAAAGGACACCCAATGAAGAAAAACCAAACATCAGTTCAGCAGACAACCATCATCCCAACACAATTGTATCGGGACGATCCAAACTTGATGAGGGAGTAGTTAACGCAAGCAACATCATTTTCCCCACAGCAACAGAACCGATCACTGTGGAACAGTTTATCGGTAGCATCAATTCGCAAACGCAAGCGAAACAACAATTTAGGACACCAACGTAAAACACCGATTCGGACTCTGTACCTGACGCGACAACGGACTGGATAGAATGTGCAGCGTAAGGGCTTTAGGTAAATGGCTAGGCTTCATGATGTAAAATTGACAATAATAAAATCAGTCTAACTTGTGCTCTCTGTGAAACCGGTCTTTCCTTTCTTTTTAAAAACTCTTCGATATCCTCATGTAACTTAATTTATATATAAATGGATTTCTGTCTGTCTGCCTGATTCTTATGGACTCGGAAACTACTGAACCGATCAACATGAAAATTGGTATGTAGGGGTTTATGGGGCCGGGGAAGGTTTTCGTGATAGTTTGAGACCCCTCCCTCCTCTCTAAGGGGGGCTGCCATACAAATTAAACACAAATTTCTACATTACTCGGGAATTAATCAAGAAAATGAAACGAAATTAGGCATATTAAGCTTTCAGGGTGCAGTAAATGTTTCTATGGTGGTTAGACACATATTTCAACCAAAAATATTCCAACCAAACATGACAACTGAAAATTTTCAGAAAACTCTGAAGGAAAAAGGAAAAATTCGGAAAATTAAATTCCCATATGTTCTACAATTACATAGTGACAAGTGCTGTTAGTCCATTTGATGTTTGCGCTAGCGAAATTGATCTTTGTTCGAAACTGGAATTGGAATTCAATGTGATGAAACGCACTTCTATTATCTTCTTCTGTCTATACAAAAAAAAAAAGGATCGCCGGATGTGTTGATAAGTGCAGAACTCGAGGAAGGAATTGTCCGATTTAGGGCTGTCTTTATTCTATCATATTTTCTGTATAAAACATTCATTCCATGTAACGGAGAAACATTTTTTTGCAAGTGGTTGAAAAATCTTGAACGAGAATTGTGTCTGAACACAATCTGATATTATAATGATGAGTTTTGTTAAAAATACTAAGAATTTTATAGTGAAAAATAAATTCAACGGGGACGAATAGAAGATTGGACCCATGAACTTGTTCATAGTAAGAAAACGTGAATGTTTGAAGGTAGTGATTACAAAAAGGTAATTTTGGGCGGGTCAGCTAGTTATGGATATAAACTGAAGTTGCTTTATACGCGGTTTTATTTTGCGCGGCTTTTTTACGCGGTTTTTGGAATTCACGCGGTCTATTTTTACGTGTTTTTTACCCGGATTTCGATATTTACGCGGTTTTTTCTATGCAGAACGTATCGACCGCGGTCAAATTCAATGTGCTAATTGATGTGACTTTTAACGAAATAAGTTTGTGTTGTATCACTGTTTAGTAGCTGAGAAATAAACGGAGATACAGATATCATGATTGCAGCACACAAGAAAAATATCAGTTAATTAATTGTTAAAATATGAGTTGCCTTTTTTATTAATAATTCACTGTTTGTTAGATTTTTATATGGATTTCAAAATTCACCCGGTTTATTTTTACGCGGAGTTTGGAATTTAGGCGGTTTTTTTACGCGGATTTTGGAATTTACGGGGTTTTCTTTTACGCGGTTTTATCCCCCGCGTAAAAAGCGACTCCAATGTATAAAAAATACATGGTGGGACAGTTATGCATAGAACATCAACATGGTACCATTGAACTTGATGTTGTTTTTTAAACACTGGGAACAAACAATAAGTTTATTCGTGTTTTTTTTATGAAGAAAAGTTAAAATTGTCAAAAAGTAACATGGGACAACTATGCGTAGAACGGCAGTGATAGGCATAGCTAACCCGGAGCGATCAATGATTGTCCTAATTATTTAATGAAGATGAGATCTCTTCAGCATAGAATCTAGAATCAAAACCCGATAAGACAGCATAATTGGAGGGAAGAAGGATGTGTATTAAAATAACAAGCTTCTTCTGGATCTATTCAGATTCTATTTTGCTAACGATTTGAATCAATGCAAATATTTTCATTGGCTATCATACTGTGGATCATATCTTCACGCCTACGAGTGTTATTCTATGGGAGCATGGTTCGAAATATTGCCAAGTATAAATTGATAGACATAAAATCTGCACGCAAAGATAAGCCTGTAGGGTTTGAATGTAGTGCACAGAAAATATTTTAAGTTCTACTATCGTTATGCGTAACGCTTAAGAAAATACTCATCGGTAATTATTTCAACCAACTCTACTTGATGTTCAAAAGCACACAAAACCACAGGCCGAACGTCGTGTGCAGATGTCGGCCGTGATATTGCGCTAAAAATAAACATAAAATATAATCATCGCCCGCATTAATTGGCTCGAAACCAACGGCTCGGGTAAAGAAGGGAGGTGCAAAATTATATAATTAATGACAAGAGCATACCGTTGGCACATCGTAAAATTGATCGATGTCGCATTCAAACACACCGGGAGAGAACCACCTCGGGCCAATCCGGGCCTGCTGTTCAGAGGTGGAAAATATGGAGCCGTCAACCTTTTGCCGTCGACACAACGACCCACTCAAACCCAGAAGCGAATGGTAACCATTTATTCCTCCTCGTGTTTTGGGTTTCGAGTCCGTGGCGAGTTGCAGGAAGTGCCGAAGAATAGAGCGTGGATCTCGAGAAGGTTGTTTTGTTATTTATTGCAAGCATTAGGTCTATGGGACATCTTTGAGGGGGCAGACGACACCGGACACACACACACTAGTGGTAACATCGTGGGCGAGCGCCAAAGTTTTACGGGTCACACAAATAACGTGCAATTTTGATGGCATTGATTGTTGGGTTAGGTGAATCGAAATAATGCGCCCGAGGAATTTGTTCGATATCGTGCGAGATTTCGAACCCTATTTAATTCCATCATTTTTAAACGAGTCATGCGAGCGGAAAATAGTTTTCCTTTCTTCCGATCGCATTTTAACGTCCGTTACATTCTCTTCAGTTTTACGACTCTTTAGATCTATCTCGTATCATTTCATAGTTTGCCTTACCTCCAGCAGTTTCCAACAGACCAGTACAAGTCCTGCAAGCCATACACTTTCACCGTCGCCACCGTCGAAGAAAGGGTCTCAACAATAAGAACGACAAAAATGTGTAACAGAAAGCGGTGGTTTTCCTTTGAAAAGCTCAACGAAAGCGCTTTGACAAGAGTGGTTTTTCGAGACAGTCCCAACAACAAAAAATCTGAATCAACCCTTAGTTTTTTCCGCTCTCTGTCTCTCTCGTTCAGCTCTCGGAGCTGTGTCGGAGTACTACTATACAGTGGTGAACAGGAAAAAAAGGCCAGTCAGTCGTCTCTTGTCGGTCTGAAGGATCTCCTCCACTTGCTGCTCGTCCTGCAGCAGAACCGTTCAAGCCAGGGCTGTGGGAAGGCGTTGAGACCAGGCGCATAAAATGAAAAATGATATTAACAATTTATTTCCAGAGCACTTTAACTATCGTGTTGTGAAACAAACCTGACACCGAGCGGACGAAACTGCGAGGGAAACTTCTTCGGTGAGAGAGCGAGAAAAGTGGGAAAAACGACAGCGTTTCTTGTGTTTTCCCCTATCGTCTTTTTGGCTACCTTTCGCTTGAGAGATGTCAAAACAAGTGTTGGGTAATTTATTTTACAACCATTCCAGCACTCAAATCCGGCGACCGGTAGGATGGCAAAACAGCGGTCCTTCGTTGGATACACTATTTTGGGAATGTTTTTGTTTCAAGTACGAAATGGTTCGTGCTTTCCATTGGAAGGTATAGTGGCAGTGAAATTACGCTCGGATAGATTGACGATAGGCAGATATCGGATTATGAAGGAAAGCATATTCAAATGTCACGTGAATCACACGGCGGTACAAATGTGTGGATGAGTGTTCCCTAGGGTGGCAGCGAAAATGGTCATGTCAAATTTATAAAAAGGTATAAATCGTCGAGATCTGGTGCTATCACAAAAAAAAAAATTTGGTCGAAAATCTTCTTCGATTTTTTGGAACTTTGAGTGCTTTGAGGCATCCCCCTAAATCATGTCCGATTGAGCTGAACTTTTGCACAGGTCATTTTTTAGACCAATAAACAAAATGTACATGGTCGGTTCTTTAAATTCTATAATTATTTTTTTTCCATACCTTCATTGCCTCTCAAGGCTAAGTCCCAAAAGGTCGATTTTCGGCCAAAAATTTTTGTTTTGAAATGACACCAGATCTCAACGTTTCATGCATTTTTAAGTCATTTGGCATCGAAAAAAAAAACGATTTCCCAAATTTCCCTTACCCCTTGGATGATTTTCGAGGATCAAAAAATCAAAACTTTCAGCGCTTTGAGGCACCCCCAAATCATGTCCGATCGAGCTGAAACTTTGCACAGATCATTTTGTTGGGTCAATGAAGAAAATGTACATGGTCGGTTTTTGAAATTCGATGATGAAATTTTTCCCATACATCCATTGCCACCCTAGGGTTCCCATTATGCTAAGAATCATCTAAGAAATGTTCTGAAATAACGACGCTCAAAATTCAAACATTTTCCTGCGCTCATTAAATAAACAGAGCAGTAGAGGAGGAGAATTTAAAATATGTTAAAATATGTTTTCAAAGGCTTTAGCTGAAAATGTAGAAAAAAGGCGTATGCATTTGGAGAAATTTGGTGCAGTGATGAATTCCATCTAGGAAATGTTTGAAAATAATGTGAACCAAAATTTTGTATTCGTTTCTGGTTTCACTAACCCTTTCGCTACGAGCGTCGTCTATAGACGTCTTCAGGGTGATACTGCACATCGATCACACCAGCGCGATATGCATACTTTTCAGCGGTAGCACTCCGGCGTAGCACAGAGCAGAGCAACTTGTAGGGCAATTTTGCATCTGAAGAATTATAAAATCGACAAGACGGATCAAGTCACACTTTTTCATCCGTATGAAATCTAAGACGTTCTAAGGAGTTCCATGCTATAACTAATGATTTGAAACATCAAATACAAGGGAGCTATTTGGAAACCCAGCCAACCGGTCAAAAGCTTATCCAAACATCGTTGCTGTTCCCAGTTATTTGCGGCGTATTGTCATTTAATTTTTCATTGAAATGTGATTTTTTCATATGGCTATAATGATAGCCGTTCGATTTTGACACGGTTTTATTGTGTTACGATTCGTTTTTCGACACAGTGATGGTTTCTTCTAATTTAATGTTTTTAATGAATGATACTTAAAAAAATATTATGGAATAGTTTTTCAAATAGTAATGTGTTTGGAAGATTGATATCACATTTTTTTTTGCACAAACATTTTTTCATAAGCAGGTAACTTTTAACGACCAAAAAATCAGGACCACACGGCTAACGTATAGAAGAAAACATCGAATGAAAAAAGTTTGGTGCATGCGAATATGCACACAGATGTGATATGAAATTGATAGCAATTTTTTTTCTGTTATCCAGATGGTTAATACGAACCAGTTTTCGCATAGAATGTTCCTATTTTAAAATACAGTTATTCAAGAAAATAAATGAGGTTCTAATATAAATCCGAAATAACATTTCACAGAATCAAATAACGTTACGTTCCATTGTATCCACTACTTCTCCCAACAAAACGTCATTCATTTTAAGGACCATTATGTCTTTAATCCTAATTTACTCGCCCAAGCGGTTCTGGAGTTTCTTTATTCAATTATATCTTTTTATTTAAATAAATACCAATAATTTTAATACTAGTCGAGAATAAAAAAGTACAGGTCGGACGCAATTATCCGGAAACTCGATTATCCGGAATTTTAGTTCATATACTTTATAAATATGATTATTTGAACAAAATTGAATGTAGCTAGGTAAAGGAGAGGGCTGGAAAAGGGGTTGTTCCATACAACAAGTTTTGATTATCCGCAGAAGATTTATATACGTTGGAATTTCCAAATTTAAGGGGGTAGTATACTATAATATAGATAATGTGATTTTCTGATTTTCACGGTTTTTTTTCAACGAGAAAATAAATTACTATGATTAATCAGATATCACAGTTTTATTAGGTATATACGAGGGTCACTATTTATATTTCGGGAATAGGAACAAAAACAAATAGTTAAGCTGCGTATATATTTTTATTGTTTTTCAAAGTACTCGCCACGATAATCGATACACTTTTGCATGCGCTTAAACCAATTTTCAAAGCATTTATTCCAATCGACACGAGCCTTTTTTTTGAGCGATTGTCAAATTATGTGGGATCCAACGTGAACATAATTTTCGCACAACTAAGTGTTCATGTAAAATCGCATATGCTGGTGGAACTAATGCTTAGGGATGCCTCAATCTCACAATAGGTTACATGACGATCTTGCTTAATCATTTCGTGCACAGCATCGATGTTTTCTGGCACTACAGTCGATTTTGGACGACCTTCACGAAACTCGTCGGACAGCGAACTACGACCACGATTGAATTCACTATACCAGCGATACACAGTGGTTTTTGATGGAGCTTCATCGCCAAAAGTCAAATTAAGTTGATTGACGCACTCTTGTTGTGATAATCCACGTCGAAAGTCGTAAAAAATCATCGCACGAAAATGTTCACGATTCAGTTCCATTTTTTTTGCCGAGACCAAACTTTCAACTAAATATAAAATAAACAAATAGCGTCCGTATGACAAAATGTTCTGAGTACGTATATCGTCAAAAATGTCAAACTTTACGATGGAACCGTCAGATGGACTCACATGACATCAGTGTTGCCAATTCCCGAAACATAAATAGTGACCCTCGTATTACACAACAAACAAAAAAATGGTGTCAATAGGACTGTCCTCTGAATAGCCGCAACTGGTTTGTTGAACCCTTGCAGTCAAAACCTTGTAAACTGGTGGGAGTTCTACAAATTTTTCTAGTGGACCGATTTCAACCAATGATTTTAATTTTTTCCTGTAATTTTTTTTTTAATTTTTTAATTTTTTCAAAATACAGGTTGGACTCGATTATCCGGAGTATTGATTTTTTTTTTCACTCCGAATAATCGAATCCTCCGGATAACCGAGTCAAAACAATTTTTTTTCTTTATTTGTTTTTTTTTTGCATGTATTTTTCGTTTTTTGAAAATAAAAGAGGAATTTGATTTTTGATTCATCCCCTTAAAGTCAGAAAACACCTTTCTCACATGAAAACAATTTATTTATCCAGATTCTTTCAGGAGGTGATAGACGATCATATTTGATGTAAAAAATCTTCCTACGCATATGTTCGAATTTCAACAATGACAGAGTTATAGAACTGTTTTTTTTTGTTTCGGTCTCTGTAGCTTCATACTGGCTCTACATTACAAAGTACGCTACGGAAGACGATTCTGATGCTTCCATTTGAAAGATGAGAAAATTTAGTACAGGATATAGTAGTGGAACAACTAAATTAGCGAATTTTAATAACATTTAGGAAGTGAAACGCTAGAAGTTAATAATTTCTAATGTGTTATTATTAATTTTATCCTAAAAATTTACATTAAACTAGATTGTTTCCATCGATTAAACTGATTTTCTTTAACCGCTCTACAATTTGTTCTTTGACGCCCAACTTCTATCTTCCTTAATTTGGCTGCAATATGGCTATAAACAATTACTGGTGAAAATTCAAGCAAAATCTTCAAAAATCACGATTTTTACCCCTCTGTACATGTTATAGCTACTTGAACTTCACCTTAACGTTGAAAGGTTACTTTTCTTCATGAAATAAGTCATATTTGAAATATAAAAAAAATATTTTTTCCCAACTGAATATAATCGAGTCCAAAATTGTATATAATCGAATCATATATGGTCGGTGTTAAGTAAGACCGGACCATGTGACATTTTTATGATTTCGAGAAAAACGAACATAAAGTTTAATGCTCTGCAATTTTTAAAGCATTTAATTTTTTCGTGCAATATTGTTCTCAGTAATGTTAGCTACTCTCTGGCAATACTTTGACTTATGATAGTTGTAAAAAAACATGAAGTATCATGCCAAAAAATGCAGTTATTTGGCTGCCTAAACGTACATCGTCCATTCTAACTGAACCAAATGAAGCATTTTTTAAGAGTTGGTTCACTGTGACTGAACAATTTCGAAATATTTCTCAATCAATTAATAGTTGTGAGTCAAAGTGACTAATATGCCGGGTGTTCGGGTTCGATTCCCGTTCTGGTCGGGGGAATTTTTCGTCAAAGAAATTTCCTCCGACTTGCACTGTGATCACGCGTATTCTAGAGCTTGCCACTCAGAATGCATTCAAGGCGTGTTATTTGGCATAGAAATCTCAACTAAGTACTAATGGAAATGACGCAAGTAATACTACGTTGAGACGGCGAAGTTCCTCTAGGAACGTTAGTGCCATTGAAGAAGAAGAAGAAGAGTCAAAGTGAGCCATTCTGCTATGAAAATTAGAGCGAGAAGGATTGTGAGTTTTGAACTGCATAAACATTTGTTTGCGCTCAGCATAATAGTCTCTGCCATCTACTGCTGGTATGAATATGATTACACGGCAAACAGGTTAAGCATAAATATCCCATTTTCAATCATCTTAGACAGTATTCGTCAATAGAATCGTCAAATTTGAATGCATTGTCATCGCCACAGCCTATAATGCACTCTGAAATAGTACATTTTGCGATCATTCACACTGAAGACCAGCGTTTTTCACTGATCCGTTCAGTCAGGGGGACCAAGTTTATTTTTTAATATACTCAGAATGTGTACATTTTACACTAACGGGTTCAAGCACATTTCAACAAGGTACCTTTTAACTTCAAGAAAATGTTTTGTTGGTTTGAATTCGGCGCTTGGATATTGTTCAAATTCAATTCTGTCTACACATATAGAGCCATTTCGCCATGGTAAATGGTACATGGTCCGCTCTGACTGCATACTATGAGGGATTTTCGTTGATCAATCATAACAATTTCTATCCGTTATTCCTGCTGTATGCGTGTTTTCCAAATCTGATAGATGTGGTATGTAGCTTACCTAATACTTAACCAAGTGTAATCAATAACTCGAAATTTTCAATTTTGCGACTTGGTCCCCTCTGACTTAATACCGACCATATAATCGAGTCTGTATATAATCGAGTCCGACTTGTACTGTATTCTATTAGTCAAATCATTTCATTTGATACCAATATTGAGCGGATTGCAAAAAAATACATAGTCGACCCTTTGTGGCGACAACTTTTTCGAATTTATATTGTTCATAATGTAGTGTATTCTCCAAATCAAGCCTTTCAGCCATTTTTTGCGGCGGCCAAATTGAATTTTTCAAGATCATGGAATACGCAGTTTTGTAATGACAGTAGAATTAAATGTATGTTCCAAATTCCAGATCAATTATTCAAAAGGAACGGGGTCAATTTTCTATTAATGTGGGACAACCCAACAAACATTCAAACATACATAGAAACAGGTCAAGCTGAATGGAACCATTCAAAAAGTAATTAGTTGTTTGAGGACTGTGGCCATATTGAAATTGGATTTTTCATTATCTGCTATGTTCTGCTAGTCGAGAACTTTCTTTTGATACATTTTTGAGCATTTTTCATAAATAACTGTGTTCTACTAGTCAAGCCTTTTCATTTGATACCCATATTGATGGAGTTATGAGAAAATAGGTAATCCGCCAATTTGTAGTGGCCGCCATCTTAGATTGGCATTTTTCATGAATAACTGTATTCTACTAGTCAAGCCCTTTCATTAGATACCCATATTGATGAGGTTTTGAAAAAACTATATATGGCTCCATCTTGCGGTGGCGGTTATTTCGGATTTGTATTTTTCATGAATAACTGTGTTTTACTAGTCAAGCCCTTTCATTTGATACCCATATTGATGGAGTTCTGAGAAAATATGCAATCCGCTATTTTGTAGTGGCCACCATCTTGGATTTGCATTTTTCATAAATTACTGCATTCTAATAGTTAAGCCCTTTCTTTTGATTCCCATATAAGCTATTCAATATAGAATTATTATACAAGTTATTAAAAATTTCCGAAAATCAAAAATATAATCAAAGTCCAGCATGGATCCAACCAGGTTACGAAACTAAAGGGACGAGATCTAGCTTCATGAGGATGCATCGTATGCCTTTTCGAAATTTACAACAAATCAGCCTAACCAGCAAGTAATCAACAACCCATCCCCTCTTAGATGATGCCTACACACGCTACTATTGATAAATCATTGATTTTTTTTTACAAGTTATCTCAAAAGTTTATTTCAATAAGTGCGATCTTTTGCCCAATAGGCTGCGAACTTGTGCCCCCACTATTGGACAACAGTTCGCATTTGACAATTTGTATGATAATAAATATTAGACAAGCAAAACTCGAAGTGTTTATAGATTGCGTTTCGAAGGTTATATATAGTTACTTTTTGGTAAGCAAACTGAACCCTATTGGCTTTTCTTTTAAAAGTTATTACACGACAACTGTTAGGTGTATACCTGCGAGTATTATCAATGCCAACTGTAGATTTTTTTTGCCTTGCGATTCATCTCTTTTCTGAGAGCGACACAAATCTATCGCAAAGCGATTCGATCCGAAAATTCGAGGCTTAGCACCCAATCGGATCAGGAAAAAAGAACGAAACGAACGAATCATCAAATAATACAAGCGAGCATCGATGAACCCCCGCGCACAGTTACCAAGCGATGACTCTCACGCTGTGTTCATTCAGTGTTTTCGTTGATACGTCAGTTTCCTGTTTCATGAGTGATTCAAAACATTATTGCGTGCGTTGAATGAATCAAATAAGAAAATGCAACTTAACTTCTTAAAAACAAACATAAATATACTTTTTCTAAACGTTTCTGAACCTGTTATACAATCATGATGCTCATGTCGCGTAAATTATTCTTTGTTTTTGGGGCAAAATTAGTGGCAAATATTTTGTCTTTTGTTCATTTTTTTGTCCAGATGAAACTGCCAATCAGCGAATTGTTTTTTTTTCTGCAAAAATTGTTCGGAAAATTCAGAATACAGCCAAAAGTGTTAAATAAAATAACTATTAAAATTATATTTAGGCTACGCATTCTATGCAAACACACTAATCGAGAAATGCTATTTGTAAATTGGGTGAAGTGCATTTCAATCATGGATTAGATCTTTTTTTTTTTTGATAAAACCAAAAACTTCGACTTTAGTTATTCTAGCTGTTCGTTAACAGGAATGTTAGGAAAGTTAAGACGGGCTTCTGATGCTCTACCAAATCTATCGAAATTTTTTTTGGTATTTTTCTGACCTATCGTACTTCTGTTAACAAAAATGCAAACATCATCAGCATATATATTCTAATAACGTCAATTGGATTGTCACCAATTCGATTCAAACATAGACTAATAAGTTTTTAGTTGATATGTTTCAAGTAGAGCAAATAGCGAATAACACATTTTATAATCTGAATTTCAATGTTCAACCTTCAAGTGATCAATAATTCTAGAAAATGACATTTTTTATGACTTATCAGCATGGATGTGGAGCCGGAGAAAAATTTCCCGACTCCTGGTAAAAAAAATAAATAACTAGATTTTTAGATTTTTTTATTAGAACGTTTTACTCGCGATTTTTTCTTATTTTATCCAATATTTAGAATGATCGTACAAACAGAATTGCTTCAGCCAAAACTTTCTTCATGGAGGCTTGAAATTCTGACTTCACTATTTCCAAAACAGGAAACCGTCTTTCTACGATGAGTATGAAAATTTTAAAGAACAATAAAGTGATCGTCACAAATTGAAAATATGAATAAAGGTTTGAATAAAACCTATGCTTAACCGTTCCTACAGGAACATTAATGCAAAATTATTGCATCTCACAACCACAGCTTTCGCTCATGAATTAACGATTTAAATTAAGGTGAAGACGGTTATATTTTTTTTTTTCATGATTCACTTCTGTTGTGCTCCTAGTATAATTTCACAAATACAACCCAACGTTTGTCTTTTTGTATTGTCTGTCAGGTTTAATAATTACGACGTCTTTGGTTCGAATCTCGATATTGTTTTTTTTTTACTTTTGACTGAGAGCGTGTTGGAAAATAAAAAATGTCTCCAAATCGATTGGTCTCATTTTCCTGACATTGTTCGTAAGTTGAATTATTACATTAATTGATCTTGCAGTCTCCGCTAAATTTTAGATAATCTGAAGGCCCCTGGTTGGGTGTATTCTAAAAATGGATAATTTTGCTGTCCTACGGTGGTTTTGGGAATAATTATTCCCATTTAGTTCGCATTATAAATAAACTAAATCACAAAGTTTCCTTATCATGAAATACAGTTTTGTTTAATTATCAAAATGTTTTGATTTGATTGGGCCATTCGACTTGAAGTCGATAAAGTTTTTCCGACTCCGACTCCAACTCCTAATATAATGAAATTCCTTCCGACTGAGACTCGGACTCTAGAGCCCTGCTTATCAGTCCAATCAGATTGATTGACCTTCAATAGTTTCCCATGGTTTTGTCCAAAACACACCAAAAACAAATCAATTGAAACCATGCAGCTTTTTCTGAATTATATTATTTTATCACGCTGTGCACATGTAGTATCGAATCTATTGGGCTTCTTTGCAAAAGAAGCTCTTGAAAAAGCTTTGCAATCAAAGTTGAGCATAGTAATTGGTCTAATTTAGGAATGGAGTCAGAATTATTACTCCAGATTACAATCATTGGTTTAATCTTCAATTCATTATCAAAGATATTGTTGAATTTGCAGATTTTGTGATGACATAATAAAAGTATCATCTACTGCAACCCTAACAACCCTAATTTTCTCTGCAGGTTTAAGGTTTAGTTGAATTTGGAACAACATCGTTATTTTCCTCAGTATTCTCGAAGTTAAACCATTCTTATAAAGATCTATCATAAGATATGTATTATTCATATTGCTTTTTGATCTTTCGTCCACTGATTTCCAAAATTTTAATGATTGTTTCATATTCTTCAATCTCATAATTATATCAGCTGCATGAGAAACGGTTTTTTCTCTTTATATTTCTTCTGATAGATATTTGCAGCAGGCACTAATTGCATATTATCATATTCATTATTATTGAAAATTTAAACTTTATTACGATTAAACGTAATAAAGTTTCAATTTCCAATATTTACAATGTAAGAAAGGAACATACCGAAGAAACCAAATAATCTTGATAAACTTTATCCGATTTATCACAGCAATTTCGTTGGGGTTCACTATCATAGATAAGACCTTCAGATTCCTCTACCTAATGTTCCACATCCACTCATTCCTTATGATCTTAGGAGGAAACAACATAGAAACGTACCCTGATGATTTTAATTTTAAGATCCTGTGAAACATAAATGCGATCAATACTAGTCGAAATCCTGCTTTTGTTAATGAAAAATATGTTTTTTTTTCAATTCATTAATTTGTAAGGCTCAATCGCATAAGCTTTGCGGAGCCGCTAATTCAAGATTCGTTTATACCAAATTTCAACCTAATTCTATTTTGACTTAATTTGACCGATTACTCGCGGTTTACTCGAGGTTAGAGGGGCAACAATTATGAAAATTCTGTTCCGGATGGCTACGCGACATTCGAAAGATTTCGAAGTCTGAAGTGCGCTACTAATAACCCTAAATTAATACTAATGTACAATACTATTTGCACAATGTTCATTTGAACTAGTACAGTAATTCTTAATATAGTTAAAGTCGCCTCCCAATACTCCCAATATATTTTAAAATATGCTTATGCGTGATTGGAATTGGAATGACCATTAAAGTTCACGTACTATGACACACAATACACAAATTGCCCTGATGTCAAACTTTTTACCCTTTAGTAACGATGGATTATCCCAAACTACTTCTTTGAATTCCATTATTTCAAGCCTCACTTTGAACACTTTCGAATTTACCTTTTCTCATTTCTAACTGTGTTCATTTGCCTTTAGGTTCCGCTTAACGATTGAACCATTTTCAAATTGTGGGCAGCTCAGGCGAGTTTGAAAGGTTTCTGTTCCTGGGTACGACTTGCGCGTTATTTGCAGTATACTACTTTTGAGCCGTTTACCTGTATTGACAGAAACAGCACGGAACAACCGTGGTTTTCATAAAAGGCAACGAGCGTTTTTACAAAAAAAAAAATCCTTTACAATTTTAACGAGATTCTCAGGCCACAGGTGCAAGTCGCTTGTCAAACCAAGTATTTTTTCAGACTTATCTCACTTCTTAACTAGGCGAACCTAGCCAGAATTTTCACCTGCCCCCGGGCTTCTGAATGCCAAAGGGGGACTAGGCTCTGCGGAATGCACGTATCTGCATGCTCGTGCTGTTTTAGTCCTGACCGAGGAATTGTCGGACAATCGCGCAGGTGCTAAGGATGACCGACTTTTGGATGCCGGCCAATTCCTTCTCGATGTTCAACACCTTTAGCGCTTCCAGAAGTGTCTTCGGGATAATTCCAGTTCCAGAGAGAACGACTGGAACAATTCTTGGGACCTCCCTAAGCCCCCACAGTTCCTTGAGCTCCACGACCAATGGTCGGTACTTGCAGATTTTGCGACCGTGGGTCTCCTCCAGATTCTGGTTCAGTGGAATAGCGACATCGATGATGGTGACTTTGCGGTCGCTCTTGTCGTAAACCATTATATCTGGGCGGTTGTGGTGGATCGAGAGGTCGGTCAGAACAGTGCGATCCCAGTACAGCTTGAAACGGTCATTTTCCAGGACAGGTGCAGGCAGGTACCGGTAGTTTGGTACGTTGTCTTCCAGTAGAGCACATTGGAGCGCCAGTTGTCGATGAACAATACGGGCCACGTTGTTGTGGCGCTCGGTGTAGGCTGCGTTGGCCAAAACGGGACAGCCTCCCATAATGTGCTCTATGTTTTCACCTGGTTGATGGCACATCCGGCAAATGTCATCAACGTCTTGATGCCAGACGTACCGCCTGCAGTTTCTCGTCGGCATTATCCTGTCCTGGATGGCTATCATGTCGGCTTCTACTACTGAAGAGAGTTCACCACGCGTTAGCCACAGATTAGATGCGGCCTTGTCGACGTGTGGCCGGTCCAGTTGATGGGGGTGGGCACCATGCACTGCCTTCTGCTTCCAAGCTGCAATCTTCTCCTCCACTGTCTGCAGATTGCAGTTGAGTTGGTACTCCGCTTGCGCCAAGTGCAGAGCGCTGTATCCTCTGTCGGCGGCGCAGACAGCCCGGTATAGCGCGTTTTGGTTGGCGCGTTCTGCGAAGTACTCGCGCAGTTGTCGTACCTGGGCAACACACAGTGCAGAAATGTCGACGATTCCAAGTCCCCCTTCTTTGCGTGGTAGTGAAACTCTCTCCAGTGCCGATTGAGGATGGTGCATTCCGGCCTCTTTGAATGCTTTCCTCATCCTCCTCTCAAGGTCCTCTAGGTTAGTTTTGCTCCATTTGACTACACCAAAACTGAAGGTCAGCAGGGGAACCGCGAATGTGTTGATCGCGCGTACCTTGTTCCCCGCGTTGAGGAAAGTCCTCAGGACACAGTTCACTCGACTCAAGAACTTGTCTCGCAGCTCCGTCTTGATGTCGGAGTGGCGAATCCCGGTGAGCTGTCGGAATCCAAGATATTTATAGGATTCGCCACGAACCATGTCTCTTATAAACTCGCTGTCATAGACCTCGTAGCCTCCGGATTCGGTAAGTTGTCCTTTCAGCAGGTGGACACAGCGACACTTGTCGAGGCCGAACTCCATACAGATGTCCCTGCTTATGTCTTCGACAACCCGGATAGCTACACCTAGACGCTGACGTGAATCAGCGTAGACCTTGAGATCGTCCATGTAAAAGGTATGGGTCACTTCTTCGTGGGCGCCGTCGCCATACCTTATTTTATAGCCATGACCGTTTCTATTGAGCGTCCTACTGAGGGGGTTCAGTGCCAGACAAAACCAAAGATTTCTAGTCTTTTATTATTTTTTCTGCTTAAACTTATTTTGAAATTCCGCGTATAACTCTCTACCTAAACCTGACGGAATTCATGGTTCCAACAAGAAAACATCCAAACGTGGAGCTGACTATGCTTTCACCGTGAGCGATTAGAGTTGAACCGACGTGCAGAGGAGTGATAAGTTTTACAGAGGACAGCGCGGGTGCTCATATATCATAAACTCGTAATTTCATGCTCACTGCTTGTGTTGTTCTTCCAACATCTGACCTGGATATCATTCTCGGCATTAACATCGCGCTAAAACAAATTAAGAACCCTCACGCCAGCTCAGCGCATAGAGGTGGAAAACCGGTCCCCAGTTATCCAGGTATAAGTTCTTGTGATTGCGCCGTGGTGATGACCAAGCATAGTTTGGAACAAACAAACAAAAAATACTTCCCACATATGTTGTCCAACTCAACCATCCGTTCTGCTCCGATAGTGTGTGTATGTATGCGTGCATTTCCGTGTATCCCTTGCTGTAACCCTATGGTGAGGTGGACATTTCCCACCATCAGCTAACCAGAGAACCAGAACGCGTTATCTTGGTGGAAAATAATTGCACCTCAGGTGTTTGCAATTAACTCTGATACTTGTTTACCGTTTGCCGTGTGTACACGGGTCCTGCGCCGGCAAAACATGATAGCGAAACAAGTTGATAAAAAGAGGGGCCGAAAGGAAATTAGCCTCAACGGTTGGTCACCACCACCTGCGAGCAATACGGCGAAAAATAAATGATTGCCCCAGGCGGACTGCCGCGGAAAATGCAGCTGCAATTGTGGGCGGTCAGGTGAGAGACCCCCCTCCTGGCGAGTCAGTCAATTCGGGACTGACCTATGGAATCATATAGTATCACTTTGTAGTTCCTTCGGTGGCCCAGATTAATTGTATATAGCGAACCAATTGCGAGTATGGATTTGAATTTCCTTACCAACACAACTACTCCAGATAAGTAGATCGATTTCAATCTTGTTTGCTCTAGGTTTCGATGAACGATAATAGGCTCACTGTATCCTCCTACATTTTTATTTTTATTTTTTTTCCTCTACTCGAGAGATACTTTAAGGGTAATCATTACAGAAAGGACAATGAGGTGAAGGCTGTTATCTGTTCGAGAAAAGTAGGAAGAATTTTTCTGTGACGGTATGGAAAAACTTGCAATACGGTCGGAGAAATATGTAATGCATAACAATGATTATGTTGAAAAATACAAACTTGAATGATTTGTACTTCAATTTGTTTTTTTTACCCAATCTTCCTAATTGCTTTACAAATACATATAAACAAATACAATCAATTATTATGAAAACAAGATCAAAAATTGTGGAAAACTTAGTTTTTTTTTCCGAAAAAGACTAAGTGATTGGCTGTAATTTGATATATCGATCATCTAAATCGGTCTAGTTGTTCAAAAGTTATGAATTTTGGAAAAAAGTCATTTTTGGGAAAAAGGCGAAAAAACGGATTTTTCGGACTTTTTCGGAAAATGGGCACCCCATTAAAAAAAAGAAAAATTAAAAAAATATGGGTCTAATATTTTGCGATAAAGAACAAATCTATCACTTTTCACGAAAAAGATTTTCGTCAAAAGTGGTAATTTTGCTCTTTATCGCAAAATCCATTTTTGGTGGTTCAAAAAATCTTTTTTCCCCCTTTATCCAAAAATGACTTTTAACAGAAATTCATAACATTTGAACGACTGAGCCGATTTAGATTATCGACATATAAAATTGAAGCCAATTAGCTAACTTTCTTTGAAAAAAAATATCACACTTGCGGGAAGATTGGATTCTAGTCTAGTCTAGTCACATAGGAATAATAAAAATATAGGTAATATAATTTGTAAAATAATAATTCAAAAACGAAAAAAAGCTTCTATGATATCTGAATATGTTATGTAAAAAATCCTCAGCTTTCCATGAAAAATATAAAAAAAAATATAGCGCCCACTATCTTTAACCGAGAAAATTATGAAAAACTAACTGAATCAATGATTACAAAGACGAAAATCCAAATTTTTCGCAAAAGTAATATTTCTTCAAAGAAAGCTTACTCAAAAGTTTCAATATGATATGTCGATCATCTGAATCGGTGACAGGATTTTAGAAGTTATGAATTTTTGTAGTGGAAAAAATGGATAAAATTGCATTTCGAACCATCGATTAACTTTAAAAAATCATAACGCATGGACGAAAAAAAATAGCATCTCTGATATCGAGATATGTTATTTAAAAAATCCTCAGCCTCAGCCAAGAAAAAAGTATGATCAAATATAGCGCACTCTAGTCCAATGTCATGGAAACAATAAAAAACAACCACAATCAATAGTTACGAAAATAACATCCATTTTGTTTGCAAGTTCAATATTTTTTAATAAAAGGTTAGCTCATTGGTGTCGATTTGATATGTCGATAATCTGAATCGGTTAAGTGGTTCAAAATTTATGAGTTTTTGAAATTGTAAATGGACACCCTAAAGAAAAAATAAAAAAACGTCTAACGTTTTGCGATAAAGAACAAAATTACTACTTTCAACGGAAATCGGTTTGGCATGGAATGACTGTATAGATATATTTCTAAGCGTTATATTCAAACATAAAATCTAGAGTTTAGATAACGAAACAGTAACAATTTTCATAAAAGAAACAACTTCGCAGAAAAAAAAAATTAAAAACTGAATTTAACTTTTCTCAAAAAACTTTTTTTTAATTCCTAAAAATATAGATAAATAGCTCTCACGATTCCCAACAAGTCACCCAAGTTTTTCTAACAACAATTTTTTTATACTTTCTTTGAACAAATCCTAATTCTAATTTTAAAGTTAAGAATGCGATAGAGTGTATCTGACAAAGTATTAGATTTCATTGAAATTTGAACTTTTGTGGAAGACGTCAACATTCTATCTTTCATAGTTTCTAGAATGTATAGTATTTTTGAATGCAGACTCCTGAAAAAATAATGTTGTACTCGTAACATTTTTGTGTAAATCCTCACGTATGACATCTTTTTGAGAAAATAACAATTTTAACTTTTGAAGGATTTTTTTTTTTCGTTTGTTTGATATTTCTTAATGGAAATATAAATACTTTCCTCCATTTTATTCTCTAATCGACATTTGTTAGGTTTTATGGTTTTTGAGATAAGATTTTCCAAAAAAAAAAATTGAATAAAAATTTAAAATTCTCATTCTCACTCAAATACTGTTTTTTGACTCAAATGCTTTTGGAAGGGCGTATTTTTGTAATTTTAGTAAGATAAATCTTTGATAATTTATATCTCAAAAACTATGAGTCGTATCGAAATAGGATCCTAGAAAGAGTTATAGAGTATTGATGTTCAAACGTGAAGAATATATACTCTAAGAAAAAAAATGTATTTTTTTTAATTTACAAAAAAAAAACTTTTATTATTCTTCTTGAATTCCCCCAGGGCTCATGTTTAAGCCCCCTTTTGTACAACTTCTATGTAAGCGACATCGACAATTGCCTTACACAAAATTGCAGCCTAAGACAACTTGCAGATGATGGAGTGGTGTCTGTCGTAGGATCAAACGAATCCGACCTGCAAGGACCCTTACAAGATACTTTGAACAATTTTTCAACCTGGGCCATTGGGCTAGGGATCGAATTCTCCACGGAGAAAACAGAGATGGTGGTTTTTTCTAGGAAGCATAGACCAGCAAAACCAAAGCTTCAACTTTTGGGTAAACCGATCACTCATGCTATGTCATTCAAGTATCTGGTTCGACTCCAAATGTACTTGGGGGGCCCATATTAGGTATCTGAGTAAAAAATGCCAACAAAGAATAAACTTTCTCCGTACAATTACCGGCACCTGGTGGGGAGCCCATCCAGAAGATCTTATAATGTTGTATCGAACAACTATTCTCTCAGTGATGGAGTATGGCAGTTTCTGTTTTCAATCAGCTGCCAAAACACACCTCATTAAACTCGAGCGAATTCAGTATCTTTGTCTCCGTATTGCGTTGGGATGTATGCCCTCAACGCATACCATGAGTCTCGAGGTTTTGGCAGGCCTACTCCCACTAAAAGATCGCTTCAATTTATTATCTCTTCGGTTCCTCATCCGGTGTAAGGTCATAAACCCATTGGTGATCGGAAATTTTGAGCAGCTGATCGAGCTAAATTTTCACACCGGATTCATGAGTTCATATCATGAATTCATCTCCATGCAGGTTGATCCTTCTTCGTATATCCCCAACCGTGTTTGTTTCCCTGACTACATCAATTCCTCTGTGCATTTTGATCTGTCCATGAAGCAAGATATCCATGGATATTCAGATTACCAACGATCGAGGATCGCTCCAACGATCTTCGATGAAAAATATAGGGGTATCAATTGTGATAATATGTACTTTACTGATGGGTCCACTATAAACGAGTCCACAGGATTTGGAGTGTTCAACGAATTTTTTAGCACCTCACACAGTCTTCAGAATCCTTGCTCAGTGTATATTGCTGAATTGGCAGCAATTCATTGGGCGCTGGACAGCGTCGCCTCACGACCTGTTGAACACTATTACATTGTAACGGATAGTCTTAGCTCTGTCGAAGCTATCCGTTCAGTGAGGCCGGAAAAGCACTCGCCGTACTTCCTTGAGAGAATACGAGAAATTTTGAGTGCTTTATCCAGACGCTGTTATGTCATTACCTTTGTCTGGGTCCCTTCTCATTGCTCAATTCCGGGTAATGAAAGGGCTGACTCATTAGCAAAGGTAGGTGCAATTGAAGGCGATATTTATCAGCGTCAAATCGCCTTCAATGAATTTTATTCTTTAGTCCGCAAAAATACCATCGCTAACTGGCAACGCAAGTGGAATGAAGATGAATTGGGCCGTTGGTTTCACTCGATTATCCCTAAGGTTAGCCTCAATCCGTGGTTCAAAAGTCTGGAATTGAGTCGGGACTTTATTCGCACCTTCTCCCGACTCATGTCCAATCACTGTTCTTTAGATGCACTACTCTTTCGTTTCAATCTTGCCAGCAGCAATCTCTGTGGTTGTGGCCATGGTTACCACGACATCGAACACGTTGTTTGGTCGTGCGAGGTGTATCTGGTCGCCAGATCGAATTTAGAAAACTCCCTTCGGGCCCGAGGAAGACAGCCCAATGTACCGGTGAGAGATGTGTTGGCTCGGTTAGACCTTGATTACATGTCCCATATGTATGTTTTCCTTAAAGCTATCGATCTTCGTGTGTGATTGTCCCTATGTCCTTATACCCTCCTTTCCTTCCTTTGCGGGTAATTCGTCCCCTTGCTATAAATAGTAGAATAAGTTGAAATGTAAAAACACTATAGATATACGAACAGATTTAAGAATTGAGTGTTCATCAACATTGTTACAGTTTCCTTATACCCCATCCTTCTCCTAAAAATATGTCACCCTTCTAAACTCGAGTACACCGCGAGTAATCGGTTTTCCACCTTACTAACCATAGATGTAAGAAAATTGTTTATATATATAGTTTTAAAATTATATTTAAGAATTCGGCTCCTTTAAACTTAAGTTACTGAGCCTGCAAAAATAAACGAATTAATAAAAAAAAAAAAAAATTCTTCTTGAATGGCACTAACGTTCCTAGAAGAACTTCGCCGTCTCGACGTAGTATTACTTGCATCAGTTTTGTTAGTACTTAGCTGAGATTTCTATTCCAAATAACACGCCTTTGATGCATTTTGAGTGGCAAGCTCTAGAGAATACGCATGACCACAGTACAAGTCGGATGAAATTTGTTTGACGAAAAATTCCCCCGATCAGAACGGGAATCGAACCCGAACCCCCGGCATGTTAGTTGTGACGCTAACTACTCGGTGTATTTTAGATGCTGCAAATTAAAGTTTTTACTACTAATTTTTTTTCTCAGTGCATATTTTTTTCACGTTTAAACATCAATACTCTATAACTCTTTCTAAGACCCTGTTTCGGTTCGTGTCATAGTATTTGAGATATAAATTATAAAAGATTTCTTAATTTTAAATATTTTTTTTTGGAAATTTAAACGAAAATGAATTTAATTTTTTAATAATTTGTTTCCCAACAAAAATTGTGCTATTTTTTTATAAACACTTGAATTCAATTTCCTGAAATTCATCCTTTGACCAGAATTCTGTAGTTTTTATAGTTTTTGCGAAATATTTTTTTATAAAAAAATATAGGTGTTCAAGGCACGATCGCATTGTTGACGTAGAGCTACGTTGTGGTTTAATTCAAGTCGCTTGTTTATAACTGCGGATATTATTTTATAATGCTACGAAAATTTTGAAATAACCATTCTACCAGTTTGGTCGCCCTGAAATGAATTTTTTTTTTATTGTGGAATCAGTTGACGATAATTGTCAATAAGAGATAAGCACAGCTGTCATCCTTAGTGGACAAAGTTTTGCTTTCAGCGTCAGTTATGCATGACAAAAAACAAATAAATTTTAGATGCTTGGAAAAAGGCTGAATATTTACCTCAGCAGAGATTCATTACCAATACCCTATCGTAAATATTTCCCTCCCTCTATCTCCCCTCCTTGTTTATATTTATCATTACGACTGCATAATTTCCAACACCAATCATTAATCATTGCATAAAAAATTAGGCGATTGTTGCATCGTTACAGGGCCAATGCACACGGGAGCAGATACAAATGGGATTTCAGCGTAGCGAATATATAAAATACACAAACTTATCTCCTTATCTCTTTACGCCCTTGTCAACAGAAGCTCTTTCTGTTAATATTGCCAGTCTAGATTAGCTCAGCTGTCATCCTTTGTGGAGATAGTTTTCCTACCGTCATGCGAAACCAAATCACTGACAAAATTCCAGAACATTTATTTTCTTCATTTATTTCTGAGTGAGTTGCCTAGCTTGATGATTACTCACACAATTGGGTAGCTCAGAATTTTAATGCAATGGCGTTAGTTTGATGCAATGATTGCAATGCCAGAGACATCAACGAGTGAGTAATTTGGTCGCGTCCACAGCTCAATTCGAAACGAAGACATGTGATGACGCAAAACAAGGAAGAACAAGCGATATTCATTGCTTTGAATACAGAACGATACTGAAAGTTTGCCTTCCTTCCTCGCCGTCCAGCTCGCCCAGCGATGATGTTGTTCAGTCGATTTCTTCACGAAGAATGAAAATTTGCCTCAGCGAGATCCACTGTCTATACTCTAGGCAAATATCCCCCTTCGTTCTTCTTTTTTTTCTTTGTTCACGGAGACTTTACATCTTACGATTTCTCCTTTTTTCCTCGTCGATAAGTTGCTCGTTATTGACAGCTCTGTTCGGGAAAGCACACAAATGAACAGAACAAATGTATGAGGAAATGGGAATGTTTTCAATTTTCTTTAATTTAAACCATAAACAGACCATGGGATTATTATGTATACCATATCAAACAAATCTTAGGGAATTTCCAATTCGTTTGGTATGTAAATCGCCAAAATCCGTTTGCGGCAAAAATTTTTATAAACGTTAACTTTAATTTAATTAATAAAAACGTGACCTGATTTTTTATTTTTCACCATTAATGAAAGACGTAGTTCTACGTCAAAAAATAATAAACAAAAATCTTGGACCCTTTTTAAAAAAATAGTCTAATACCTTTTTGAGGATTTCAAGTATGCAAAGTTGCTTAAATGACCAATGTCTTTACACGCACAACGTTCCACTGCAATCTGAGATGTGGCTGCCAATGGCTAGTCGAGTTGGTATGAAATTCGATTTTAATTTCTGTATACTCAAGTCCGAAAGGGTGCGGGAGTTAACTATACAATAAGGAATTGTAGTTCGCAAAAAAATCATACGTTGCACACATGTCTTTATCCAATGATTTGAATGGATTCTGCCATCGTTAGGTAGGACAGATCGGTGTGGCGAACTATCACCTTCTAATTTACAGAGTAACGATACAAAGTTCTATACTTCGGTTCAAATTATTTAGGAATCTGTGCCGTAGATTAATTCGATTCTTTATTTCATTATTTCATTTCCTTATTTCATTGTTCCATTTCCTTTTCACAAGCCATTTATTTGCTTCAATACTTTACAGCGTCATGTCATAAATAACTTGATGGCTTCCATAAAGCATAAATTATATTAAAACTTTCTAGTGGTCTGTGTTTTCCCATCAATTAATTAACCCGCTGGCAACCACTGTCAATAAGCTGATTCAATGCAACTGCAAAAGGCTAGATAGGTTTTTTTCGACAGTACCAGCAGTCTCAATCAGATGGAACATAACGATTAATATGTTTGTTAGCACTCATTCATGGTTGCATATTCGATTTATGAAACAATGTTGATGGTGCTCCGTTTTTATTATTATGTTCAAATTGCACTTCTATTGAACAATTGCACTTCTATTGAGCCACACAAACATCCAGGTGTGTGTTTCCGAACAAAATAATTGCAAGTTCACGCTAATGATCCATTCATTCTATTCAAGTGGAAACGAAATTAATTTTCCCTTTAACAAAACATATCCTTTCCGGCATAAATACGATTAACACATCATCAATCACGGGCTCAACAGACTTATGCTGCTTGTTTTCGTATTCGATTGATCCGATTGAAAAGGTAAGGTGCTAATTGCCCGCATGAGGGAAGAACGAAAAAGAAACGGTTCTACGTTCCATTCGCATTATCATTTGGATCGTTCGTTGAAGCAAAACACATTTTGTATAAGCGTTCTCTAGTTAATTTGTTGTAATACTCCCATACAATTAATGTATTCTATATATATGTATTCTATATACTTTTTTAACCCCTTTTTCGATGTAGTCTATACGTCAGAACAAAACACAAAAAATAACTAAAATTAACGAACGTGATTTAGGAAAAAATACGGGCCAATGATTTTACGGTAGAATCTTTATAAATTCACAATTCACAATTGATTTCAAAACAACATTGAACTCAATAGTTTGATTACTCATTTATGGATTATCGAATATCTATCTATAAATGTGTACTAAATAGTTAGGTGTTCTCTTCCGTATCATATGGAATAAATCCCAAATTTTTTTCCAAAGAGAAAAAAAAACACTTTGAGTCTAAGATGCAAATTCTCCATGCAGCAGTGAAGCTGTTCCCCTACCACCATTTTGACAGCACTTAAGAAAGAAATCCAAAGAACGACAACATCCCACAAGCCACTCTTTCCCGCCTTCTTCCCCACAAGCAAACACACAAGGCACCAGGAATTGAACCGTATCTAAGCCCGAAAGCCGGGAAAGACTCGACTCGCTGCCGAAAGCGCCGGGAGGGGCAGTCAATCCGGACAAAAACATGATGTGTAGCGGGGCAAATCCAACACAATGTGATCAATCAAGCGCTGCATAGAGATCGATGTAATCGCAAATTGATTTAAGTTTTTTTCCCGCATTCTCTCTTTCTTCAAATTTTCGTCGGCCCTTTGCCAGTGGTCAACCGGGGTATTTTGGATCGGTGGAAACGTGACGGTCGTAGCTGCAATGCTACCTTCGACACGTCAAGCAAGATCAGTTCTGGGTTCGGTTTGTGGTTCGCTAATTTGAGTGGAAAGACGCATTTTCTATTACGAAAGAAAAATGTTGAAATTATGAGCAAGACACATTTATGTCGGCAATTGGTTGATACTAAATAGGAATTGGAAAAATTGGCAAAGCCGGGAAAGACGCTTACACTTTTCTCACAGCTGATAGTTGAATTTTGTATTGCTGTTATTGTGTGATCGGATGACTGTTATTCCCTTCCAAACTAAGTTTGTTGCTACCGGGCGAGTGTCAGTACGAATGGATTGGAGATAAGTCGATTAGTTTCGGAACTTTTGTTTCGGTTTGATTGCGACATTTAATTTGTACAAGAAGGTTTTTCTATTCGAAATCGCCGTTTGTGTTTTCTTGTGACAAGTGAATCGACCATGAAGATAGATTTTTTTCATTGGTACCATTGGACTCTTTCTGTTTGGATCGGCCTGACCTTCACTGTATCCAAAATAGGAAATTTGGTGACACGCTTATCACCCGTCGGTCTATGAGCGAAGCTATACGAGATGAAAGCGAGACAAATGTCAAACCTTTCGAGCCATCGCATGGATAAACATTTCTTGATACTGCTGATTCAAAATCATTTGATGCGATGTCATTCCATTACTCAGTTGCAATTAAAATTTATGTTTCTCGCCACATGCTACAACTAAGAAATCTAAAGAATATCATGAATGTGTGATTTGAGTTTTCATTTGTGTTTTTCATTACCGTATAGAAAACATAGTTAACATTGTTTTAGTTTTTTTTTCATTTCATGTTTTAGTTCATATTAAAATAGTTGACAGCAAAGATAATCTACTGCTTAAACTGTTCTAATAAAATAAGGAAAACTATAATTCTGGTTTTTGGTTTTTGGTTTGTTTGGAACTGCATTTTTGGAAACACAGTTTAAACTTTTCTACCATTTCTGTTCTGTTTTCATAACCTTTTTTTCCATTCCGTCGCGATTATTTTAGTGAGTTAAATTCATCAGAAAAATATTGTGATCGGATGTCGGAGTCGTCATACGCATTAGAACTATAGCTTCTAGTCGATGAATCTAATCACTGAAATAAAAATCAATTGAAGAAAAAAAAACATAAAATTTCACTTTTCATTCATCATTCGACCTTTCATACATAATTGACGTAATTTTCAAGTCCAAAGTAAATTAAAACTCCACCATCAATTATGTAGCTGCTGCTACTGCTGCCAACTCGAATGACACATGGAATAGTCCCGTTGTTTACCCTTGCGGGGACACGCTATTCCAGCGAAATAAGTTGCTCGTTTTGCACCATTCGCTCCGGTCCCGGCCATAAACGGTTACTGTCGGAATGACGGGTACATGTGCATGTCATCATGCTCCTCATAAAACTAACATTATCAACACACAACTCCTGTCCCCCCTACAAAACATTCACCAGATCATAAGTTTTGGCTAACGTGCTGATGGCGAAAAGCATGAAAGTGGATTTGGTGTTGACAGTCATACTAAATAGGGCCCATAAATAAAATGCATCTTGTTTCCACTTCCCAACCTGATCCACGCTCTCTCTCTCTCTCTATCCCCTTTATCTGACTCACTCCAATGTTGTTGCATACTCAAACGCACGTCCGACGGAAGTAATAAATTTTGGGTGTATACAAGGAATAAATAACGATTAATTCGCGCCTATGGAGATCTGCACCAAAAACAATATTGAATGCTCGGTTTTGCTTGTGAAAATTGAAGAAAACTTCATATCTAAAACCCATAAATCCTATAATTCTATAATTTCTGTTGGTTGAGATAGTCGATTCCGAGTGCCTTTCGGAAAATTGATGTCGATTACAACCAGAGATGCCAACCACATTTTTGAAATAGTTGGAAGAATAAAACAAAAACTGGAAAAAGAAAAATTGTTTTTTTTTCAATATTTTTTATATTAGTAATAAAAATAACGATATACACTAACAGTGTCAGTAAGAAGCATTCTTGATGTACCTTATCCTGTTTGTGATCATCCAATTGAAAATTACACTTTTGTTTTACATTTTGTGCCATTCTACCTAATCCTGACTTTTCTTTGTGCATGTTTACAAAATTTTTGAAAGCTAGTAGTTCTACTTCATAGTTTTGTTTTGTTTAAATTGTATGCTGAAAGCAATTGTTCCACGGTTACTGAGGAATGCGACAGAATCAGAAAAGATGTAATAATTTTCAATGTAGTAAAAGCAAAAAGCAATATTAAGCATCCTTGCGTTCACTTTCAGTGAAGTCAGTAAAATCCAAGTATTGTCTCTATTATAAGTCTCTAAATTTATATCAATATACTGGATATCATTTTGATCTTAAATATTTGGAAGACTTTGTAGAAGAGGGACAGTTGACATATGATTGTTGTCTTTGACATCAGGTGGATAAATTATCGTCATGTTGATGATTGAAGGATCATTAGAATTAAAACATTTTGGAATTTTATTGTAGAATGTAATGTGAAACCTTATCATATTGGTCTGTATGAAATTTCACATCATTGATCAACATTTCAATCGCAGCACCTACCTAAACATTATCCCAACTGACATAATTTTCCTGATCAAACTGAACGTTGTTCAAATTGGTTAAATTTAAAATATAGTCTATCTTTTGTACTGTTCTATTGCCATGTACAATCTTGAAATGCTCGAGTGCGAGGTAAGTAGTTCCGCACTTTCACGTTGAAATAATCTGGTAATATTGTTCACCATGCTTATTACATAAGACAAGAAGGTTAAATAAATACTCATCGAAGGGTTATTTTAACCGTCGTAGATCTTACACAGATCATATCTACTTGAACATCCAAAATAAATTCGGAGCGGTTCATAGCATTTCATTATACGTTTGACAACATTTTCCAGTGGAAGTCACCGCTCGGCAGGCGATTGTTTTCAAGAGTTTCAACTCTTGGAGATTTGGAGTTTCGGGAAACTTAAGGTGGAAACAGAATGCCGCGCTATGCGTCGCGTTGCGACAATTGTGCTTTGACACTTCATTTTAAATATGAGTGTTTCCATTTAAGGTGGGACCAGAATGCCGCGTTATGCGTCGCGTTGCGACAATTGTGCGTTGACAGTTCATTTTAAATATGTGTGTTTCCATTTAATCGAACACAATAATGCGTTGCGTCATTAGCATCGTTGTACTAAACGCTAACATTTGTTCTAAACTGCTTGCGCCGAATTTGCGATGACAGTGGCATGGTGTCGACGTCTGGTGGCAACTTAAAATTAGGGCCATAATTTGATTCCCATACTCGTTAGTGTAATCTCTATCAGAGTAGAAGATACGAAGCCGGTTTTTAAATTCTAAATTTTGAATGAAAATTTTCACATCATGTTATTTGATAACTTGAAACACGTGTTTCTGACTTTCATTCAACCATATGGCTAAACAATTCCAACATTGTTTTTTGCATCATGATATAGAGTTTTATTCATTAACAATTTTCGTGTGAGACTTTTGTACCACCTGCAAACAAAAATGTTTTTCATTTGAATAGAATACTAGTTTGATATGGAAAAGCTGATCTTCATTCATAATTTTAATTTTGAAAACGTGTTCATTCCGACTGAAAATCAGCTATTCTTTCACGCTTCCCTGAACTAGTAAACGAAGCTCAATGCCGCCAGCGCGGATATGTCAATGTGATGTTTATAAAAACATTCAACTGATCCGTGAACTCAACAAGAACAAGATTTTCATACGAATTTTATTTTGTTTTTGTTTACATGACAAGTGGTGACGCGAATGCTAGATTGTGACTGCAAATCAACAGACTGCGTCGGGCGAATGTTTTAGTACAAAACGCAAGCAATGACAGCCGATGAGAAGCAACGCACAACGCGTTGCTTCTCATCATTCTGTTTCCACCTTTAGTCGAACACCGTAATGCGTTGCGTCATTAGCATCGTTGTACTAAACGCTAACATTTGTTCTAAACTGCTAGCGCCGAATTCGCGTTGACAGTGGCATCCCAGTTCCAAACATAATCGAGCAGTCATTGGCCCGATGTCGACCGAAACGAAGTAACATGCTACAAAAGTGCTGGAATCTACCTCCGCCTTACCCCCCGCAGGCTGCACTATCTATAGTTGAACTATAATTGTATGCAATTTTTTGGTACTGAGCGAAACGGCATCACAGTAGAGATTGCTTTTTCTCTTCCTCTCTAAATTGTCATTCAAAATATAACAGAGAGTCGAGAACTAAATTTTGTAAGTAAGGATAATGTTGATATTTAGTTATAAAATATAAATTATGTTTCCTTGATTAATTTCAGTAACAAATTCAACAACACGGAGACAAAATACAGGCGAAATTTGTGGTGAACGCAGCTAGTCTTTGTTGATATATCGCGTCAAAGGAAGGAAAGCAGCAGCAACAGCAGAAATGTATAAATGAAAATGAAAGAATAGCGGTGATCTGAATGGAATGAAAACGGAGTTTGCAGCTTCGGTAAAGTATTGTTTTTGGGATCAGACCAAAGCGCTCATCTCACCATAATCACCAACAACAACTTCAACACGAACGTAACCAATTTGAATACCCGTAAGTATGACTGGTTTTAATTTTTACTTATGATATGAATTTTGATCTCTTAATTTCATTTCAGAATAAAAAACTCATCCATCTCAACAGTTATGATTCCCACGAAGTTAGGTGTGTCTGCTAGAGGGAACGAAAGGGACAAAAATAATTGAGCCGACTGCGATTCCGATGAAGAAATTTGTAGCTGACGGGAGTTTACTGATGACGGTTTAATCGCTGCGAATAGTATACATCAACAGTGCACAATTGTATGAATTTATTATAAATAAATATTTGTAAACAACGCAATTTTTTGTTTTTTTTTTGCTTAACATTAAACTTTTTGAAAACACACATCCATAAAAACGGTTGAGCAGTACTGCAATCGGTCGACGCGGTGCCAGATTGGCACAGGTTCGGCTCGAAATTGGTTGTCGAATACGAGGGGTAGGTCGACAAAATCGTTGCAAAATGGCACGATATCGGTATCGTTGTCGACACCGTTTGTTGGGACCAATTCGACACAACAATGTAGAGTGGGATGGTGTCGAAGTCTGGTGGCAACTTCAAATAAGGGCCATAATTTGGGTCCCGAACTCGTTAGTGAAATCTCTATCAGATTAGAAGACATGAAGCCGGTTTTTAAATTCTAAAATTTGAATGAAAATTTTCACATCATGTTATTTGATTACATGAAACACGTGTTTCTGACTTTCATTCAACCATATGGCTAAACAATTCCAACATTGTTGCTGAATTTTTTCATCATAATATAGATTTGTCTTCATAAAGAATTTTCGTATGAGACTTTTTCAGCACCTGCAAACAAAAATGTTTTTCATTTAAATAGAATACCAGTTTGATATGGAAAAGCTAATTTCATTCATAATTCAATTTTGAAAACATGTTCATTTCGACTGCAAATCAGCTATTCTTTCACGCTCCACTAAACTAGTAAACGAAGCTCAATATGTCGGATATGTCAATGTGTTGTTTTTAAAAACATTCAACTGATCCGTGGACACAACAAGATTTTCATACGACTTTTATTTTGTTTTTGTTTACATGACAAGTGGTGACGCGAATGCTAGATTGTGACTGCAAATCAACAAAATGTTTTAGTACAAAACGCAAGCAATGACAGCTGATGAGAAGCAACGCACAACGCGGCATTCTGTTTCCACCTTTACTGTTTCGTGATCCTATAGTGGTCTACAGTGAATTAGGAGTAAAGGTGGAAACATAATGCCGCGTTATGCGTTGCTTCTCATCAGCTGTCATTGCTTGCGTTTTGTACTAAAACATTCGCCCGACGCAGTCTGGTGATTTGCAGTCACAATCAGCATTCGCGTCACCACTTTTCATGTAAACAAAAAAAAATCGTATGAAAATATTGTTCTTGTCGTGTCCACTGATCAGTTGAATGTTTTTAAAAACAACACATTGACATATCCACGCTGACGGCATTGAGCTTCGTTTACTAGTTTACGGGAGCGTAAAAGAATGGCTGATTTTTAGTCGGAATGAACACGTTTTCAAAACTAAAATTATGAATGAAAATTAGCTTTTCCATATCAAACTAGTATTCTATTTGAATGAAAAACATTTTTGTTTGTAGGTGGTGAAAAAGTCTCATACGAAAATTGTTTATGAAGACAACTCTATATTATGATGAAAAAATTCAGCAACAATGTTGGAATTGTTTATCCATATGGTTGAATGAAAGTTAGAAACACGTATTTCAAGTAATCAAATAACATGGTGTGAAAATTTTCATTCAAATTTAGAATTTAAAAACCGGCTTCGTGTCTTCTAATCTGATAGAGATTACACTAACGAGTTTGGGACCCAAATTGTGGCCCTAATTCGAAGTTGCCACCAGACGTCGACACCATGCCACTGTCATCAGGAATTCGGCGCAAGCAGTTTAGAACAAATGTTAGAGTGTAGTACAACGATGCTAACGACGCAACGCACTATTGTGTTCGACTAAATGGAAACACACATATTTAAAATTAAGTGTCAAAGCACAATTGTCGTAACGCGACGCATAGCGCGGCATTCTGGTCCCACCTTAAGGGTGGTGCGGGTAAGACGGACAGTGGCGGTAAGATGGACAGGTGGTTGATTTGTACAGTTACACTAGCTAACCCGGCAACTTCGTCCCGCCCATTTACTTGATTAATTCTCGAGTAATGCAGAAATTTGTGTTTTATTTGTATGGCAGCCACCCCTAAGAGAGGGGGGAGGGGTATCTAACCACCATAGAAACATTCATTGCACCCTAAAGTTTCCATATGCCTAATTTGGTTTAATTTGCTTGATTAATTCTCGAGTAATGCAGAAATTTGTGTTTTATTTGTATGGCAGCCACCCCTAAGAGAGGGGGAAGGAGTATCTTAACACCATATAAACATTTATTGCATCCTAAAACTTCCACATGCCAAATTTGGTTTCATTTGCTTGATTAATTCTCGAGTAATGCAGAAATTTTTGTTTCATTTGTATGGCAGCGCCCCCTTTGAGTGGGGGAAGGACTGTCTAACCATCATAGAAACATTTATTGCACCCTAAAACTTTCACATGCCAACTTTGGTTTTGTTTGCTTGGTTGATTTCCGAGTAAAGCAGAAATTTGTGTTTTATTTGTATGGCAGCCCCCCCTTAGAGAGGGGGGAGGGGTCTCAAAATATCACGAAAACCTTCCCCGGCCCCAAAAACCCCTACATACCAATTTTCATGTCGATCGGTTCAGTAGTTTCCGAGTCTATAAGAATCAGACAGACAGACAGACATCACTCCATTTATATATATATATATATATATATATATATATATATATATATATATATATATATATATATATATATATATATATATATATATATATATATGAATTTCAAATTGAAAAAAAAAATTCTATAATACTTAAACCACCCTATGACTATGAATATTGATCAAAAACAGAAAAGGGAAACAATAACCGATAATCAAAAATGGTTACGCTTGTGGATGTAATTTTTGCAGCTTTGATATTAAGCATTTTGAGTGGTTTAATTTCAAAATTCAAGTCCCTGATGTTAAATGAGATGGACTGTAAAAAGTCTGTTTTTTCTACTCCTAAGAAATGCCATGCGTCTATAAACGGAAATCAAATCGCCAAAGGTGAACTGTCAAGGAGCTGACTGGAACCAAAAACAAAATAGTTGAGGGTCTGTCCGGTCATACTGCTGAAAAGCACAGTATCACTTCTAGATGGATTAATTCTTTGTTTTTTCATAGTTTAACGCACATTTGTGATGGGTTCAAACCTTGGTTGAATAAAATTATTCCTCTCACGTACGATAAACTTCTACGCTTCTGTCCGTCTTACCCCAACTTTCTCTACATGTCCTTACACAGCTGCTCAATTTTCTCAGGCATTTTATCAGGTTTATATGCATAAAATGCACACAGTGCCATACCATGGCAAACACATTCTAGTGTAAACATAGGCAGAAAATAATATAATTTGGGGCAGTAAGATATTTCAAAATAACAAAAAGTTGGATGAAACTGAAATTTTTTTTAAAAAAGCTAACATTGATGTGTTTTTGCACTAACATGTTATACTATGTGATACATATATGTCGATCTTGTGTATCCATTCTATCTCTCTTACTAAAGGTTACAGTCAGTTTATTGCCCAAAGATCAGTTGCTTATTCTGTTGTATCCAGTGCATCTCAGAATATTAACGAAACACTGTTTTTGAACGTTAGTGCATGAATAGTGGAAACCCCTAAACTCAATCAGCATTGTTGACGCCTGAATATATTTGAACGATTTTTCATACAAACGGATTACTTTTTTCGTACAGGTTTTTTTTTTAGTTTTCTCTGGAATTTTTCTAGTGAATATCCTATCATCCAAAATGAGTCTAGCGGTCGATATGTGCTTTGGTGGACCACATGCGGCGGATATGATCGACCAATGCATGTTTTTTAAGGTTCGATTATTACTTGTTTGCATCGATGATTCACGGGTATAGCAGAACTTTTGCTGGTATGAAGATTACACAAAAAGGTGATAAAAATGTTCAATTAGCAATGCAGCATTCTTTGAATAGAACTTGAGATCCTTACAATCAGCCAGTCGATAGAATACTGGTCGACCGGGAAAACTTAAAGCAACGATCCATGACACACATTAACTTGTACTTGAATTCGTTAGTATTAAAGAGGCTTGCAGTTCATTCGCCTCTACAAAAAACATTAAGAATTTCCCTTATGATAGGCGCCGTATTCTACATGTATTTTTATCAACCCGGTTTCTTTTTCAGGTCGATTATCCCACTCGCTATAATAATCACATATTGCTACCTAGGATTATAAAGTTCATACAAAATTCTTTTAAGGGTAAGAACTGTCCAGTTTTACAACGAAGTTCTAAAAAGATGAAATTTCAAAGCTGCGTGGAAATGGCGAAATGTTGTTGAACAAAACAATGCATTCTTATCTCCTGCCTCGAAAATAATCATGTAAATATTTATTACAATCTTTTGAGCAACATTTTTTTGTTGCTATTTTTACATTAAAAAAAATAAAAGAAAATGTTTGAACATATTTCTGTATTTCTTTGTAGCAATTAGCATTTGCTGAAATTTTCGAATGATTGATACAAGTTTCTCAGACCGAGACTAAGCGTATCTGTTCTCAAATGTTGAAATTACTAGAATAGGACCAATCATTTTTTCCTCAATCTTCTCACGTCACCCTGGGAACTCGTCACTTGTTGGGACCAGTGTTGCCACACGTACAGATTTATCTGGAAAGGTACATATTTATCTGGAAAGGTACCGATTTTTTCATTATTTTTGGTACATATTATGTACGGTACAGATTACAGATTTTCGTCAAAAAGTACATATTTCAATCTAAATTTAGAAAGACTATTTATAAGCATCATCAAACACATGAGTGATTCGAGGCTCGAAAATGTTAATGTGCATTAAATTCGACTGCGATTGGTCGTCTCCTTGTTAGATAGTGACTTCGCCCCTCTTACATTGACCTCAGAATAAATTTCATTACGGAAAAATAAAAATTCATTTTCATGAAATGTCACAAGCTACAAAACACGAAATATGGATTCAGGAAAATTTTGAAGAATAACACCTGTGATGTAATGGAAAGTCAAACGATGAATTAGTCCTAATTACTATTTAACTTAGTGTTCGAATTCGCCGAAATCAGAAATTTCACTTCATCACACGATTAAGCAGCATTGTTTTTCATGATATTCAATGGGTTCACTTTCATGAAGACTTTTTATTAGCTTCTGGCTGAATATGTGGTTAATAATTGATGTGAGTTTGACTTTTTAGACACTCTCCAAATTTACGTTTGAATGCTATACAAAATCATAACCAACTCACCCTTTCAACCGTTCTGCCACAAGAAAGCACATAAAACAGCACGAAGCCAGGGACCCCGTAGAATTTTCCCCAAAGAACATTAACAACGGTGCTGATATTAAACATTGGTACACTTACTTGCACAGATAGAGCCGGATCCCAACACGATAAGTTTACCACCCTGAGGGAATGAAACTACCAATCCAACAGTCAACGCTACGTGTCGCCGTTATGCAAAATAGTCAAACCAGAGAAAACGAATGATTTTTTTTCCTGCTGCTGCTTTTGCTGCTGATTGGACTGCGTGCTGAAATCAGTGAAGCGGAGCATTTTCGACAAATTGCATCGAAATCGTAGCCACTTTGCATTGCTAGTGACAAGAAGAAATTGGAAATTATTTACGGGTGTCATTTTTTTTCGTTATTTTCATGTTCGTTCGTCCGATTCGAGTTGCAACTGAAGTCGATCTAGATATAAATAGTGACTGATGGTGTGATTGAATCAGTACAGTTCGGTGTCGATTGATCGACGGTCGCGATGGTGGCTGGTAGGGTACTTTTGTTGGTGGCAGTTGCCTGTTGTCTTCTGTGGGTGGTTCAGGCTAGGCCCCACGAGGAGAAGAAGGAGGAAAAGAAGGCGGAAGAATGGAAGCATGGCGGTGGCAAGGATCACCATTCGGAGGAGCATTCATCCCACGGTGAGAAGGGCGAGAAGGGGTACAAGAAGAGTGAAGGCCACGAGGAAGGCAAGAAGGGTCATCACGATAAGGAAGGTCACAAAAAGGAGTACCACGACGAGGGAGGCCACAAGAAGAAACATCACGACGAGGGTGGCTACCATAAGGAGAGCAAGAAGGGCGAGAAGGGTGAGAAGGGACACAAATTCGAAGAGAGTGGCAGCTTCAAGAAGGGTCACTCGACTAAAGGGCATCACGAAATCCATAAGCTAGACGAGTCGAAGAAGGAGAAGAAATTCTTCGATGAAGATCACGACGAGGCATTCGATGAGAAGTTTGGCGATTTCAAGGAGGAACACGGCTACAAGAAGGGTGGCCATTCGAAGAAGGGTCACAAGAAGGCGGGTCATCACGAGGACCATTACGGCAAGAAGGGTAAGAAGAAGAAGGGATCGCACCACCACGATCACAAGGGCCACAAGTCGGAACACGGCCACGATGAGCACTGGAGCCACAAAGAGGACTTTGGCAAGAAGGGCGGAAAGGAACACAAGAAGAAGTGGAGCCACAAGAAAGACCACTAAGCGAGAAACCGGCTGTCCACATAGATAATCAAAAAATTAAATCATATTGAATGTATTGACTATAGTTAAATAAATTTCTTTTCTTCTAAACTTTCTCTGTTATCCCATGGCGACGAAATCATTCAAATTGTGCGTTATAATTCTACGTTTTTGTTCCTATACAATCGCCGAAATTGGATTATACTTAGCAACTTTTGCACACTAGAAGTCGGTCGTCGGTGAGTTTCAATTATTCCCCTTTTCCAGCCACAAGACATTATCCTTTCTGTGCTCCACTCCAGACGCTGTATTCCAAGCGCTCAACTTAGTCCTACACTCGGGTGTGCTCACACACAGCCATTCCCCCTACAATTTTTCAAACTAGCAGACAGAACCATATTCCTTGGGCTGGTGGGGGGGAAAAACGGGTGGAACAACTCGGAAAACTCCATCATCACAAATTCGTTCCAGTGAATTTCCGCATCGAGCTCGTGGAGGAAAATTGCTCGTATTCTGCTGCATATATGTGCATTTCAAATTAATTAAATTTAACATCCATGTTAATGCTCATGCAAGTAGCGTTTAGATAATTGAATCGAAACCGTTACGTTTTATTTGCTCCAAGTTGGAAGGTAATGGCACATCAGCCGGTTCGGACTCACTCCAGGATGTCCAGGATGTTATTGTTTCGTTGATGGCGATTTCTGAATTCATCGTGCGTTAAAATGTGAATCGGAAAGTTAGTTGAATTGGCGCTCATTGTCAAGCGGCAGCACTGCCAACATGGTGACTGTGCATTCTTGTTGTAGGAGAAGTGATTTTTGGTTATCCATGATAAACGACAAATGTTACAATCTCTTTCTCTCTCTCTGGTCGGTCTGATAAAAATTTGAACCAGAAGAATTTCATTTGTCTGTGGTACATTTTCTCAAAACTAGACCATGTTATGCACTAATTTGCATAACACGATAACTGATGTCTTTTTCTACACGTCGCTTCCTCCCCGAGTTGGACTGCATATGTGCTCAAATGTGTGGGTGCGACGTTTCAGTAAATGAGAATATCATGAGCTTTAAGTGCATGTGATACGAGAGAAGGTAAAATTTCGGTATGATATATAATGACGTTTTAATGTTTGGCGGAGGCGAGAAGTAAAAGTGGCATTCAGTCCAGGGCTGCATAGCATCCCTAAAAAGGGAATGGAAGGGATAGACACAGTCCCACACTTTTGCCAGAGGCATGCGGCCAGATATTCGTTCTTCTGGTAGCATAGCTGAATGTGAGAACTTAGCAAAGATGGAAGACGGTAAAGGGGGAGGGGAGGGGGTGTGAGAATCGTTCCGTAAGAAATAAATCTATCCTGGTGCTTAAATTTATGCTCTGCTGGTTGGTTATCATTAATAATTTTATAAGAATAAGGGCTCCGAACAGTTGGATGCACATTCGAGATTTACAGATACAGTGATAAAGATGAATTTCAAGTATCATGAAAATTGTGCGGTTTTCGTTATTGAAATAATTTCTTCTTCAATGATGCTAGCTTACTGAGTCTTCGTCAAGGCTAAATGTGTGCTCTCGTTTTTGGTAGGAAACATTGACTTATGGCAAGCCGGTTAAACGGGCTTGAAGCACCCAGACGGAGCATAGATGCAGATCCCATGTACACAAATGTGGTCCACACGTGACCACTGAACGACAACTAACCGGACAGTTGCTGCTAACTTATGTTTTAGCTTCTCTGGTTTGCTTCGTACACAGCACGTTGACAAAGTATTTTTAAATAACTTTTTTTTTTATTGAATCGTTTATTTTCACAGTCTCAGTTATATAAGTTTAAAGGAGCCAAACTCTCAACTATATTTCTACTAGCATATATTAACATGTTTCTCTAATTCTATGGTTAATAAAATAGGAAACCGATTACTCGCGGTCGACTCGAGTTTAGAAGGGTGACATATTTTCATTAGGAAAAGGATGGGATGTAAGGAGATTGTAACAATGTTCACACTCATACTCACACTCAATTCTTAAAAACTATCATTACATCTAATATGTATTACAATTCAACTTATCCTAATGGAAGGGAACCGATAGCTTGCAAAAGACGAAAAGGAAGGGTAAAGGGTTTAAGAACAACAGTTAAATAACATTCTACTTTAAAAATTTTGTTGCTGATGGATTTCGCGCCAACTCGACCAGATGTTGACATGACCCTCTCAAAAATGAATGAAACTTTCTGGGTGTAAGTCCTACAAAAAAGTGATCTATGGAAGAGTTATAGGAAAATAATTAAATTTTCAGAAAAAAATCATAAAAAAATATTTTTTGAAATCCTACACTGAAAAAAATCGATTTCAAAAACTAAAAGTCGATTTTCTAAAAATGGTCATTTCAGATTTTGATGAAATGGTAGATAAATGGTAGATAAATATGTGCCCTGCAACTCTTCCATACATCGCAACTTGTGCATATTCAAGGCAAAAAAGTTTTTCTAACATAAACTTTTTCAATATTTTATTGAAATTAAGTTTATTTCTATTTTCAGTGCAGAAAGCCAACCCAAAATTAAAAAAAAATAAACAATAATAAAAATGTTGAATGAGTGTTTTAGAGGTCTTTATTTCAAATGAAATGTAATAAAACTTATGACATATTTTGACATTGAGTTCATTTTTATTCATTTGATCTTATACCATGTTAACTTAGCAGATCCTAAAAGATACGCTCATCATATCTTTCCTATTTTTTTTCTTTTTATCTAACATTTTGGAGATTTTGGGATCATCTACTGAATTTGAAAACCTTTTAGCTGCGATTTTATTTTCATCTACAAAAATAAAGCAATGACATTTTTCTGTTTCCGATATTGTTTTCCCGTAATTGAATAGTTCCTCAAGCTCACTCACCTTTTTTGCATGCTGTTCTTTGGATACGTAACAGAAATTCAATTTCGTGATACATTTGTCATTTGAACTGTCCAATCATAAGGCCCTAGTGGTGTTTGGATTGTATTTCTGCAATCTTGGGCAAGACTTGCTCTGTTTGTCATTCTTTTTGGAGTCCCTCTCATTGCATCACAGGGTCCTTTCCCGTGGGAGGTAGCAAAGAAATGACATTCTGCTTCTACTCCGCAAACTTTTTTGAAATTACACGGACTGGCGAAACTCTTTTTGTTTTTGTAGTGTGCTGCTACTCCATCGGACTAGAAAATTCGATTATTTTTCTGACAAATTCTATCAATTTTTGTATAAACATCTGCAGACAGTGTCGTGTGTTTCAGCTCGATCGGACATGATTTAGGGGTGCCTCAAAGCGCTCAAAGTTTTGATTTTTTGATCCTCGAAAATCTTCCAAGGGAGTAAAGGAAATTTGGAAAATCGATTTGTTTTTCGATGCCAAATGACTTAAAAATGAATGAAACGTCGAGATATGGTGTCATCTCGAAAAAAAATTTCGACTTAGCCTGAGAGGCAATGAAGGTATGGTTCCAAATTTCCTTTACTCCTCCCTTGGAAGATTTTCGAGGATCAAAAAATCAAAACTTTATGAACAAAAATAAACAAAATGTACATGGTCGGTTTTTGAAATGCGATAATGAAGTTTTATACATCCATTGCCACCCTAATGTACACGGTATAAGATCAAATGAATAAAAAAGGATTTAATGTCATGGGTTGGCTTTCTGCATTGAAAAATTAAATAAGGTTAATTTCAATAAAATATTGAAAAAGTTTTTGTTAGAAAATGAATTGGTCTAAAATATTTGGCCCTTTCCATATGTTAGTCTAGATAAATTTTCAGAAAACTGCGTATGTCAAGTCGCTTAATTAGGCAAGGTCTTCACGCCCAGAAAGTGTCAAAGTTCTGAGAGGGTCATGCCCATCCCATAGATGGTTGGCGCGAAATCCGTCTGTTTATTTATTTTTTAATATCTGTATCACTCTGAATGTAAAAATAAGCACCAGGAAGCCCAGAGATATGCTATTTTAAATCCCTATGCTGAGTTTCAGAAGGGAATGTGAGAGAACTAGAAAAAAAATATCTTGCTTTTCATCGAATATTGGAAGATTAACAAGTGTGAACGGAATATACAACATGCATTGCGACTTATCAAGTGTCAAGCGAGATAGTGCGGTATCCTCTTTGTTTTTATCATGTCCTTAAACAATAACAAACAAAACCTCAAACCTGCTACTCGGTACAATCTTTCACTGACTACCGAGTGTTCAGAAAGAACAAAGAAATCACACGACGTGATTTTTTTCGGAATTATTTTCACGCAAAATTAAAACCTCTAGGAAATGTTTCAGAAAATTGCCAATAGTTTGTCATACGGAAATTTTGAAATCCCTCTGGTCAGTTTAAAATGATTAGCTCGGTGCTCAATGAACGTGTTGAATTCTACCGCAAGTATCTTAGTTTGAGAACTCTGAACTTGAGCAAATGAGCAAATAAATGAGTAAATTAACAATTTGGGTCGTAACGTGAAGAAAGCAATTGAAATGATTGAATTCTGTATGATTAAATTCAGTCCGGATATTGGATATTAAGAAAAATCAAAATTTATTAACACAAGATAAATAATATGTTTTTAAAATTAAATTAATATTAACTCAAAACTTTAATACAATAACTATTTTTTTAAATGGCACTATCGTTCCTAGAGGAACTTTGCCGTCTCAACGTAGTGTTACTTGCGTCACTTTTATTAGTACTTAGTTGAGATCTCTAATATTTGTTTCCGTCTCACCTTTTTTATTCATATAGCCTTCGTATCTGTTCGAATCATCTCTTATCGAGATTCATATATAACGTGATGTCCTACAATATGATGCAAACGTTTGCGTTATCGGTTGGCGTTACCAGAAATAACAAATCATATTTATCTTTTTCTTTGTGACAAGTCACTTGCCAGCTCTCGCTGTTTGCCAAAGCTTGCCTCCGCCCACTGTATTGTTAAAATTAAAAAAGAGGCAAATACATTTATAGGACAATAAATAAATAAAAAGCTAGATAGTCTTTTGAATTAAACTGATAAAAACTATATGCCTATAATTTCAATAAATAAAACCTAATGAATATGAAATGACAGATTACAATAAAATAGCTATTTAAGGGTTAAAAAAGACGGCACATAGTCATACACGAATTAACACAAACAACATTATACGACACATAAAACATCGCTGCGGTTAGCACTACTGAGAGCCCGGATTTGGCGGGTCGTTAAGATTCCGGTGGGATCGAGTCGAGACTTGTCTGAGCCACGCGATAGATACTAGACGCGATCAACCAACAAAAATTCAATCCGCGAAGATTTTTTGGAATTGTAATTCCTTAATTAAGTCTCTTCTTAAAAAAGGAAGACACCTTCGTTCAAATAAATGAACCAGCGGTTTGTAGCGGTGGTGCAGTGACGCGCAGTGATCTTGTTGAGAAGATCGGTGGTCAGTCGACGAATAGTTAAATCCGATGTGGCGTGGTGATTCATCTAGCCGAAGACCAGACCCTGAATCCGAAGAATGATCGAGAGGACATCGCAGCGACAACCAGAATCCCCATCGAAAAGCCGAACCAATGCAGGAACGAGAGACGATCAGAATCTCCGTCGAAAGCCGTGGCAACCAGCGACGGGTCCTGACACGACACACCTAAGTTAATTCTTATACTCTAAAACTATCTAAAAAAAACAATTTCTTTCTTTTCACTGCACCACTGTGCGTTTATTCACTTCTATCTTAATACTAATACTGACTAATACTGAACTTACAATTCATTTGCCCTGATATTTATAACAGATTTTAGTAAGACGCGATATTCGTGTCTAATCCTGATCGTGGGATTGTTTATTCTTTCGCGATGACCGTGAGATTGTTTATTATTTCATACGCGATATTCGCGTCTAATCCTGATCGTGAGATTGTTTATTCTTTCGCGATGACCGTGAGATTGTTTAATATTTCACTAATTGATTCTTGGTATTATTTATCCATCGGCTAGCTAAGCGGTTTTCTGTTTATATTAAGAAATGGAGTGATGATGTTGAGTGGCTCGTTGTTTATGTTGCTGGGTTATCCTGGCTTAGATGTTGTTGTTAACTCTTCCCCTCTTAAGTAACTTTGTCCTCAAAGTTGAATTGTTCTAAATGGTGATGGCATATTGATAAATGATTGAATTTCTTTTTTGCGATGTTCTGTTAATTCTGCTGATGTTGACTCTGGATTTGTTATGATTATTTCATCTTTTCCGCTGACTGGAGAATGTGTTTCTTCAAGGGCGATATTTTCTTTGTTGATTTCTGGAATGTTGAATTCTGCTTTGATAGTTGGTTTCCGGGAATTGTATAGGAATAATCCGATGATGGCGATAATTGAAATAAACGTTACTCCTCCAAATGATCCAAATAAGTTGAGCTTCCATGTAAGTGAGTTATTTTGAAGATTTATTGTTTCTAGTTGTTCTCTGTTTTCCAATGTTAGGTTTTGTAAATACTCGGCAGGTGGTGTATCGAGAGTGTCAATTTCGGTAACTAGTAGACCTGTTGTAGGATGATATGGTCGTCCAGGTATGATGGCTTCGAAATTAGAGAAGAATTCTCCATTGATTTGTAGGCTGCATGCTTCAAATTGGATGAGGAATGAACCATTGAGTTGTTGGTTCGAATTGCTGCAATTTGATGAGACTGCTACTATTGCGTTATTGATGAGAATAGAAGCGTCGTTTATTCGTTTGATTAATCCTTTTGAGTACACTTTTTCGAAAATGCAATTAGAATGCTGTCCTCGGATGAGTCGGTTAATGCAATCATTACTTGAGGTTAATGTTGTGGTTTCGCATAGAAAATAGTTTCCTTGGTCTTCACATGGTTGATTTGATTCGTATATATGTGTAATATTTCGCATAAGGTAATTGCGTTGTAATGCGATTCGTTTGTTGTTTTTAATGACAGAGTCAATATATTCGTATTCATAGATATTCTTTGAGAATTGAGGTACTTTCAGAATATATGCAATATGAGTGGTGTTTAATGTTACTTAGGAGTTCTTCGAATGATGTAACGGATATATCGTGGTTTCCCAAAAAGGTTGCTATTGTGTTGAAGTCGCGCATGGATAATAACTTGCTGCTTGGAATGCCATGTTTTGCCATTAAGATTGCTTCTTCCAGTGTTTCTATTTGATCTTGAAGAGAATCTAGGTTTGATAATATCATGAGGTGATTGATTTCAATGGAATGGTTTTTTGCTTTTTGCCTTTCCATTGCTAATATTTGATTGGCTAAATCAGTTACTTCTTGGATTCGGTTACTTATAGCTTGATTGATCATAACTTGTTTGTTATTTTGTGTAATGAGGGAGTTAAGCGTTGCGTTGATTATTCGTAGATCTTCTGCATCTGGATTACCTGCTACCCATTTCCATACGGTGCCTAATGTATCCCATCGTTTCTGTCTTGTTACAAATGGTTTTAACTTAAGGAATGTTTCGTATAATTTATAATTTTTTATTTGCATAAGTTCATATAATGGATTGCTTGATGGATTCAATTGTATTTCTTCATTAACATTTGCTATTGTGTTGCCTATCTGAATTAAATCTATCGGATGTACAATTCTTACGTACCCTGTCTTGACCTTGGCTTTCCCTAACGGTATAATGGCTAACGGATTATTCGTGAGGTCGTGTATATAAATGCCTGAATGTACTATTGATACGCAGAAGGCGAATCTGAAAAAGTAAGAGATTTGTACATTTTTCAATTGCTTGTGTCTTTTCTAAGATTTGTTTTGTGTATCTTTCTGTTATTGGAATCAATTACATAGGTATCGTGGTTTTCTTTAATTTTTACAATATTGTATCTACTTTTTCTTTTATTATTGGTAAAAGTTTTTTCGTATGCATAGCTATCTGGTATGTATGTTTTATAATTTTTGGGTACGATCTTGTTTTCTTTGTCTTTAAACAATTGTAATATTTTTTTATTGATTTGTTCTTTTCTTTGGGCAAATTCAGAAAAACTTAAATTGTTTGGGTTGTCTCCTATATAAACTGTTTTAGGTGTTTGCTTAGTGAATGAATGTACTGTATTATTATATCTATGTGCAGCTTCTTGAATTAGATTGTTTACAGTTATACCTGGGTTAAGTGCCTTAATACATCTTGCTATTTCTCTGATAGTTGAATGACATCTTTCTACCTGTCCATTAGTTTCTGATCTATGCACTGGTGTTTTAAAAATTTGGATTCCTAGATTTCTGATTTGCTGCTCTATTATGTTTGAAACAAATGCACTTTCATTATCTATTACTATTTGTGCTGGCACGTCCCAATCATAAAGAAGTTGCATTAATGGATCTCTAATGTCTACTATTGATTTGGATTTTATTGGTCTGATTTTAAGAAATTTTGAAAATTTATCCAGGGATGAAAGGAATAGGAAATTTGCATTGTAGACAAATATATCAATATGAACAATATCTCCTGGGTATTGTGGCATAGGTGTTTTTATAGGTATGTATTCTTGAGGTTTACGATCATATTTTTCGGTTTTGCAAATTTCACAAGTATTAACATATGATCGGATCATTTTATTTATTCCGGGAAAGTAATATTTTTTTAATAGTTGTATTGAATTTTCTTTAGCGTTACGGTGAGCGAAATTGTGGATATTTTTGATTTCTTCGAATTGTTGTTCTACCTCTTCTATGTCTTCTACTCTTATTTGAGAAAATCGAGCTTTGACCATTTTGGGATTATAATTTTCTTTGTATATATCTTGTATTTGTCCCATAGTATTTTCGTCTGCCATAATTCCGTTAATAATTCTTGGTACTAAGTATTCTTTCATTTTCTGTTTTAAGAAGTTAGTTGTAAAGTTTGGTTCTGTAAAGATATATCTGTGGTAACTTTCGAATGGCCTATTTTGTTCAAAGCTAGAGTTTCGTCCAATTGTAAAAATTAATTGATTGCGGAAGACATTTATCGGGGCTTCAGTTGAGGGTATGAAGGAGTTGTCATCATCTTCTGCTGAATGCTGTGTAGGAGTTAAAGAGTTGATTTGTATACGGGATAATGCATCAGCTACAACGATGGATTTTCCTGGTTTATAAAACATTTCGTAATCATGTTCTTCCAAAAAGGATTTCCATCGTTTTAGTTTAGCATTGTTGTTTTTAGGGGATAATGTGAATGTTAAGGGAAGGTGATCGGTGTATATTTTTAGTTTAGCTCCGTAAATGAAGTTTCGAAGAGTGCGTAAAGCCCATACTACTGCGAGCATTTCCTTCTCATTTGTAGCATAATTTTCTTCTGCTCTAGAGAGTGTTCTTGAAATGAAAGTTATTGGTCGTTCTGCATCGTGAAATTTTTGTGATAGTACAGCTCCTAATGCTGTATCTGAAGCATCAGTAGTCAGAATGAAAGTTTCTTTGAAATCTGGATATGCTAGTACGTCGTTTGAAGATAATATTTCTTTTAATGTTTCAAAGGATTGTTTTGCATCGATGTCGAATTTGATGGGAAAATTTTTTGATTGGTTTTTAGGAATCTGGCGATGGCCATCTTCCCCTCTTAAAAGTTTTGTCAAGGGTTTCGCAATGTTAGCGTAATCCTTTACAAAACGTCGGTAGTATCCGGAAAGTCCTAGAAAGGCTCTTAAATCTTTGAGATTTTTTGGCTCTGGGTATTTTTGAATACATTCTACTTTTTTCATGTTTGGTTTCAATCCGTTTTCTGAAATTATAAAACCTAGAAATTCGACTTCTGTTTTCAAAAATTCTGATTTATCTGGTTGGATTTTAAAGTTCGCACTTCGTAATGTTTTAAAGATGGTTTCTAAATTTTTCAAGTGTTCTTCGAAGGTTTTTCCGAAAATAATGATATCATCGATGTAAACGTGGCAAATTTTTCCAATATGTTCTCGCAGAACATCGTCCATAACTCTTTGAAAAATTGAAGGGGCATTTTTCAATCCAAATGGTAATCGTACAAATTCATATTTTCCATTATTTACCGAAAATGCTTTTTTTTCTATATCCTTTTGTGCCATTGGTATCTGGTGGAATCCAGAAGCTAAGTCAAGAGTTGTGAAAAATTTATTGTTGCCTAAATTGGCTAAAACTACTGAAGTATCTGGAATAGGGTATTTATCGCTAATGGGTTTTGAATTTATTTTTCGATAATCTATGACCATGCGATACTTTTTTTCGTTAGATGCGTCTAGCTTTTTCGGAACGATCCAAACTGGAGAATTATATGGAGATCGAGATGGTCTAATAATACCGTCATTTAAAAGTTTTTCAATTTGTCTATTGACTTCTGATTTTAGAGCTTGTGGGTATGGATAGGTTTTACTATACACAGGGTTTTCGTCCGTGGTTCGTATATCTGCACTTACCTTTGTGGTGAATGGTAACTTGTCATCTGGTGGCTGAAATAGATCTTGAAAGTTATTTAAAAATTTGTTAAGTGTTTCCCTTTGAGGTTCTGTTAGGTGTTCATCTCGAATATGTATTTTATTAACCTCTTGTAGCTGGTGTTGGAGAAGTGGAATTACGTGATTATCTGTAATGATTAATTTTTCATTTGATGTATCTATTATAGCTTTAAGTTCTTTCAGTGTGTCATGCCCTATTATTGCATCGAATGTTTTTAATTTTTCCAAATGATAAAATTTTACCATAAGGTCTGAATATGGTTTAAAAAATTTAGCTTTCGAAAATTTATTGATTTTGATGTCACCTCCGACGGATGATATAAAAAATGGAGTTTTAGTGGTATGTGAAATTTGAGCGTATTTGGGATGAATGTAATTCTTGTTTGATCCAGTATCGATCAAAATTTTCAAGGGAGTTTCTGTGTTACCATAGTAAAGAAAATATGGTAACGCGGAGTTTATTCTAAAAAATTTAACTCTGCGGTTTCAGAAATTTCTTCGAGATCATCTGGTTCTTGAGCTTCAATATTTCTCATGTACCTTTCAAATGTAGAAGATTCTTCAGGGTAATATTCTTCGTCGTCTGAAGGTGTGTATCCATATCTTTCTTCGAATCCACATTCTGGGTCTGGCGGTTTCTTTTCATTTGTTTCGGTGTTGAATAATCGAGGTCTTTTTGAGGGATGATTTTGATGAGATTGTTGGGGTCTATTACTGTAATTAATCATTTTTGTTCTAATGGAAGGATCAACTTCCATTGGTTCAGGTTTTTGAAATGGATTTTTATTGAACTGTGGTGGTTTTGGGCGGAAGAACGATTGAGCGTTCTGTGGTTTATTGACAAATGGTTGTCTTATGAAGGGTTGTGGATTATTGATTGGAATATAAGGATGGTATCTATTTAGATTTATCTTTCCGTTCTGCATAATATTTCTAGGAGGAATTCTCGGGGGTAGATTAGGTATGTTATTTCTTTGAGGAATTAATGGTATTGAGTTTCGTGGGCCTTGAGGTATTTCTGGGGGCTTTGGTCTAGCGAGACTCTTTCTAAACTCAACATTTTGAAAAGAAATGCAATAGGAGTATGCACTTGCGAGGGAGTCCGGTCTGTAATTTTTAAGGAATTTTCCAATCTCTCCATCTAGTCCTCTTACGAACGCATCGATTGCTTTTTCATTGTACATGTCGATCATTGCTCTGCATGCTTCGGGATGTTGGAATCTTACATCCGTCTTTACCTGATTAGCAATCAAAGAAAGGATACGATTTACTTCATCGTAATAGTCTTCTAATGATCTACGATTTTGTTGGCAATTCATCAACTGATGATCCAATGTTGTAATATCTCTTTTTTCTCCATAGTATGTCAAGAGAGTACGTTTGATGAGATTCCAATTGGTGTTCACATTTGATGCTACTAGTGCATCATTTGTTTCACCTCGGATTTTCCTACGAATTGCTTTACATACTACGTGAAATTTATTTTTGGTGTCTATGCTGCTTGTTGCTGAAGGTTGGTACAACTGTACTAAACCTCCTGCATCACTTAACCAAACACAAACCTCATTCGGATTTCCAGTAAAAATAGGGAGATCTTTCACGAGATCAGGGATCTTTTCAATTTTCTCTGGGTCCACAGGTGTACCATCTGATGATGTCAGATATAATGGTGGATCTGAAGTATCAATGTCACTTGGCTCGGCTCTGGTAGTTTCCAGTGCAGCGAGTCTATTCAAAATATCTTGATACTGTTGTTGTTCCATGTTGAAATGGAATTGTTGCAATAAGTTCGTTAATTCGTCAATTTTTTTCGTTTCGATAAAACTTAATCTAGAATCGTTGTTTCACTTTGCTTTTGTTTTTCTTATATGTTATATCTTTACTTCATAAATTGCTCTTTTGTTTTATGTTTTATAATTCACTTTTGTATTTCACTTGATATATTTCTTTTATTTGATTCACTTGTATGATTGATAGAAAATGGTTACTTACGTTACTAGCCTGAACATCCTGTGGGAACACCACAAGACTGCGGGACAACGTACTTCCAGACGTCAATCCTCTTACGGTGCCGTTCTTGGAAAGCTCCGGTGCGCGTGTTCAGTGGTTTGTTACCGGTGTCCTATTATCACCTTTTTCCCAACACTGCCGGGTGCAGTAGAGACTCGTTGGGTTGGAACCTGAGGTGTTGTCTTTCTCTCCTTCTCAGCACGTCCGCGTGATCCTTTTCACCTAGGCCGAGTGATTAGCTGTCCTGGTTACTAATGGCGCTGGTACGTACGGCTGCAGTTCCCTGCGATCCAGATAAGTTTCGGTAGTGAAGTCAGGAATGTGATATCCTCTATCGGATCACGGTTTCCTGGTGCGATGTTGGTCACTTGGTATCCAATTAACTCTTTCGTTTCGGATTACTAAGTTTGTCTCCTAGGCACTTGCACTTCACTAACTACTTGCAACACTCAGGTCCCTATTCGGGCGCCAGTTAATTCTTATACTCTAAAACTATCTAAAAAAAACAATTTCTTTCTTTTCACTGCACCACTGTGCGTTTATTCACTTCTATCTTAATACTAATACTGACTAATACTGAACTTACAATTCATTTGCCCTGATATTTATAACAGATTTTAGTAAGACGCGATATTCGTGTCTAATCCTGATCGTGGGATTGTTTATTTTTTCGCGATGACCGTGAGATTGTTTATTATTTCATACGCGATATTCGCGTCTAATCCTGATCGTGAGATTGTTTATTCTTTCGCGATGACCGTGAGATTGTTTAATATTTCACTAATTGATTCTTGGTATTATTTATCCATCGGCTAGCTAAGCGGTTTTCTGTTTATATTAAGAAATGGAATGATGATGTTGAGTGGCTCGTTGTTTATGTTGCTGGGTTATCCTGGCTTAGATGTTGTTGTTAACTCCTACACTTGTGAGTACCTGTACCGAGTAGGAGTTAGGGAATTAGGGCAGGCGTATCAAATAAAGACCGTCTCGTTAGGATCTATAAACGTGTTGTTTTCCCTTTATCTTGAGAAACCTAGTTTGGCTGGATTTGAGCCGAACCTGGGAAGGAGTACATGCGGGCAGTTGGGCGTAGCAAGCCTTTTGTTACATCTTACTAAAGCACAGAGAATGGAAATTTGACAAAGTGCACTCATACTGTCTTGAAAATTCATTTGCTTTCAAACTTCTTGGATTGAAAATATCTAAAAGAACTATCGAGACATTTTGACGCAGGATTACATTTTCGGGAACATATGGTGAGTACACATAAGAAAACTCGATGGTAAAGATATCGGTCGTGTCACGAAAATTGTCTAGTTTTGAGAGATTTGTGCTCAGACAACTCATGACAGATTTATGAAGTTTTTTCACCAACCGATTTGGACATTCTCTAACAATCTGTTGCAATACAATTATAAAACTTGCAATAGTTAATTTTTTAAAACACCGTTGGGAATAGAGTTTCAAAATTCCCCGTATATTTGTGTAGACCACAAGGCCTTTCCTTAACACGGAATAGAACATCGGTCTAGTTCGTGTTAGGAAAACACATAGCGGTCTAAACATTGATAGTTAAGTTTTTCACAGCTCAAAGCAAAAAAAGGCATTAACTAAATCCAGGGAATATAGAAGTGCAATCCGCTGAAAATACTGAATTCGCCCGCAGCAAATAGCTTTCACAGGGATTCGTCGTTAAACATAACCCAGAGACATTCAACTACGACCGGAACCTAAAAATGAAATGTAGTTGGAATCATCAAGTCATATCATTCAGATGATCAAACCTATTTCAATGGTTTCAGGAACACCAGACCACTTCATCTTAATTTCTTGATAAATATTTTTCAACAATAATACAGCAGATATCTGCAGATGAAAAATTTCTGATCTGTCCGTATGCAAAGCATTAGTTTCATAGTAACTGTTCGGTCTTGTAATTCACCATTCAAGCCCATCTATGAACTCTGAGTAAGCAGCCAGTAAACGGCTTCCAACAATAACTATCAAAGACCTTCTAGAACCTTCTAGACGCCTTTTGTTTCATTGTTCCAACTAAAACTAATAATCACGCCTTCTAGAATCTTCTAGTCCCTCTTGCCTTAATGCACACTTTCCGGTAACAATTACAACAACAACAAGACCATTAAGCATGTTCTCTACATGAAGTGGCACGCGCTGATTGGCTGATTGGCATTTGAATGCAACTTGCTGACGCAATTGTTCGGGATCTTTCGGGATCTTTCGTGGATAGAGGCAAAACTGACTTTTTCAAGACACTCGAAAGAGTTTGCATTAGCTCATCCAATACAGTATATTTCGCTAAGTGAACTACCCAAGTGCCCTGAAGAGTCCCTCAACCGTGGTTACTGTGGAAGAGAAGCTTCAACTGAAGCTCGGTGCCGTTACCCTAAGAGAAAAGTCTGCGGATTTCCTGTCACCCATCCTTGGAAATGTTCAACTGAACAGTAACTGTATATCAGTAAAATTGTAAGCAGCAAACTGTTTCGGTGTGCTTAAACAGTTAAATTAAGTTACCAAATATTTAGCCGTCGAAGTCAAACTCAAACTTTTCAAACTTTCACTAGTGTTTACTAGTTTTATGTATGGTGATTTTGTACACTAATGCCACTCAACAATCAAGTAACGGACTAAAGGTAGCTTTAAACTGTCATAAGGTATGTTTTTAATGTTCCTAGAATGGGAAGGGTTTCACATGTACAAAAACAATTATTGGGGTGCCCATCCAACCAATGTTTGTACTTATAGAGTTTGTTCTATCTTGTTTCGTTTGATAACCACTAAAGCGCTCAATTATTTATTTTCTGAATTAATTCCATTTCGTAATGCACGAGTAAACCATATCAGTCACTGTTCTCTAGAGTCATAGCATTTTAAAATCAATTACCAACTAAATTGTACATTTGAACATATTTTCAAGCGAGATTTACTTTTTCACCTGAACAGCATTAATTAGCACGTTGTAATTCGAGAAATCAATGAGTAGTTTTTACATACCAAATTACAGACCAAATTGTAGCACCAAAAGAGGCAAATATCTCAAGTTATATGATTTTTAATACTATAAAACAAATAAATAAATGCGTAATGCATTCCGTTTGTATTAGGCAAATACATATTCTAATTATAATCAATCTGGTTTTTTTCCTTCTAAAGTCTGCTTCATTTAATATTGGAACACAAACAATTGCGTGTAGTTCAGTCATTTATTAACGAATTCATAATTCGTTTTTCATACAAATGTAGCATTTTCTTTACTCTTTCATAAAAAAAAATTATTCATTGCTGTTTCGAAGAAATTCTCGTACTTTTCCCGTAATACGGCACATTAGGCGGCGCACACCCTTTTCGTCCACCGTTTTGGCGATTTGATTCCACCAGTTCTTCATTTGAGTCATGTTCCTAACAAGTTTTCCCTTTGCCTTAAGCCTCCGCTTCGTGATTGCCCAGTATTTCTCTATCGGCCGGAACTGGGGGCAGTTTGGGGGGTTGAGGTCCTTCGGTATTACGCTGACCCCGTTCGTTGCGTACCATTCCATAACCGTTTTGCTGTAATGGCAGCTTGCGAGGTCCGGCCAAAACATTACTGGACGGTCGTGGGCACGAATAAACGGCAGAATCCGTTTCTGTAGGCACTCTTTTTTGTAGACTTCTGATGTCATTGTCTTGTCAGTGAGAAAGACTTTGGTTTTCTGTCCACAACTGCATATCCCCTGCCAAATCATGTACTTGCGGGCGAATTTATCCGCAAACACGAACTTAAATTTTGCAGGTACATCCCCCCGAGCCGTCGCCAAATAAAATTTTTGACCTGGGATTTGCCCAAAGTCCGCCTTCACGTAGGTCTCATCGTCCATCAGAATACATCCGTCGAACTTGGTCAGCACTTGGTCGTACAGCTTTCGAGCACGGATTCTGGCCACATTGTTCTGCTTCAGCGTCCGATTTGGCTGTTTGCTGGCTCGGAATGACCTTATTCCTTCCCGGAGACGAATTCGTCGCACCGTACTGTGAGCGGCCTGGAACTTATTGGCCAAATCGCGGTCTGAAAGATTGGGATTCCTCTTGACGGCCTTGATGACTTTCCCACGCAGTTTCCGGTCGACAGTTCCACTCCGACGCTTCGAATGCGGCTTCCGAGCCGTCGTCAATGTTTCCTTGTACTGCTTGATAACACGCCATACGGTATTTCTGGGCATTTTAAGCTGCTTAGCTAGCTTAGATGCCGACAACAATGGATTTTCAAGAAAACTGTGCACAATTTTATCTCTCCGTTCGGCTTCCATGGCGGTTGTTTACAAAATGCAATCGTTTGGTGTTATGACATAAATACATGGTGAAAGGTAATGAATTTCCCGACACGTGGGTGAAAAAAGTTTCCAAATCCGTCCACTAGGAGCGCCACAATGAGCAAAAGAATTTGTTCCAATATTAAATGAAGCAGACTTTATACAAATTTCTGTTGTGATCTTCATCCGTAAAAATTACAATCGAATCTTAAGGTGGTCGTACATTGTTTGTCCGGAGGTCAAATATTTGACAGTTTGGTTTGAAATATGTACAAATACTGTTCATCATTATCAACAGTGGCAAACAAAGTCAAACTTCGAAGATGGAAAAAAATCGACTGAAATATCTAAGGTAACCTAATGATGTACCGATAGGTTTGACGAACAGACTAAAATATTTTAGGCGTCCAACAATAAAATATTTGCTTGTCATTTTGACGTGAGACTACATCTAACCGGAATATATGAGATGGTAAAATGAGAACCTAAACACAGAACATGCAGGAAAAAATAAACATTTAGAATGCTTTTAACTCGAATATTTCTCACTGGATCGGAAAGATGTTTGCATCAATTGATAGGGAATATTTCTATAGCAATTAATGAAATGTTATATTTCATTAGATAAACAATTGAATAACTGTAAAATATGAGGCGTTATCTAACACGGATTACAAAAGCGGATACGAACACAACACTTTGGCTCGGTTTTTCATGATTGGATTGAAGGATATGTTTTCATATCTTCCGCTCACTGAATTTCGACGCATACCATTTGATCACTAGGCAAAATGTTGATAACCATATACTGCGATAACGCCTATTGATTAAACAATATGCGTTCGACGTACATGTCAAAATCGAAACTGAGTGCCTGAAGCTCATCGAATCAAGCAAATTCGCGGTTCGAGAAGTGCAGAAACTAGAGAGATGCAAACTTCAGAGGGAAATTTAAAATACAATAATCGTTTGATAACTCTTCCTTTCACATATTTTGTAAGTCTTAGTAGAGTAATTGAATTTACTTGTAACGAAGAACATAATCTATCACAATGCATGAATTGACCTTAAATAGCATTCGTTCAATCTTTTTACTTACAAAGCAAATATATTGAATTTGGAAATTGTTTCATTCAATCAAAAATTTAAACAATACAAACAAATGATTACTAAGCTAAGGTAGAGCCACGTCAACCTTGCGGTTATATTATAAATATAACCCGCCCTTTTTTATGTCGAATTTATATAATCAGTATATGTTGATCAAATTTTATCTGTCAAAAAGTGTAAAATATTTGGTTTCGATCAGTGTCTGAGCACCCTTACAAATACATGAATTAAAGAAACAATATAAACTACAATTCGTTCAACTGCTCATCCATGGGACTCACTTTACCACATCTTATGCTTCCGTTATTTTCCATCAGACGAATCAAATAGGTTGCTGCCATTGCACAATCTCTGACATGTCTGTCCACAAATTTCGATACATTTTGATCTAAACACGCGTTGTTTACCACAGAATAATATGTTTTCATGTTTTTTGTCGTTGTTGCCTGTCGTTGTTGTTCCACAGGCATAAACCACACCTTTATGGGAAAACAGGTTGTTTTTATTGGGCTTGTTCTGGATAAGTGTGCGTGAATGTTTTCATGTGGCATATGAATCTGGAATACTGGCTCGAGTTGGGAGGTCGATTCCAGAGTAGAGAAAACAAATATCGCAACAGAAGAGGGGATATCAAAACAACGGCATAAATATCAATCTTAATATTTATTTTTTAAACAGAACCAGCTGTGACTATTCACTGCAGTAGACAGACAGACAGACAGACAGACAATCTAAACTCACACAGCTTTGGTTACGGTTCGGATATATATTTCATACCGGCGTGGTATTGAAACAACCACAAAGCACGGAATTGATTAAAATCTACGTGGCGAGAGCAATTGGATAGTCCCATTTGCCTGTTTGTGTTTATTTTTTTATAAGCTCGAATTAGAGACCGGAAAAAACATTCATTCATACGGCATTTCATTGATAGCTCACGTGTCCCGCTCGTTGAGCTGGCAGCCGCGGATGCCAACTTTTCCCCTAGCCCTATTTGGACATAGAATGATAACAGAGGGTGTGATTATTATTGTCGTAAAGTCTGCTGAAAAGGCCACAATCATCTCCCTTCATGTGAGGTTTGGCATATTTAGCCCCCCGCGTTATCCTGGAGCGGGAAATTCTGGGAGCACTACATTCCTGAAAGGCCCTGTTATTTTACTTCGCACGTTTCGATGATATTAACGATATTCAGCAAGTAACGATATTATGCGGTGCTCCATTGATGCCTCTAATTGCGTAATGTTTGCGGTTTCCACGCTACCTCCGCAGGACTTGAACTAAGCGGAGAACTCGGATCGGTGTCCCGTTGTTCTGGACGAATAACACATTTTCTTGCTTTGTGTTCCATTTCCATAGTGGAACATTGAATGTGTAGGATGACAACTAATCGAGAATGTTTACCACACAATAACACGTATATCCATTTCAGCAAAAAGAGAATCATTATGCAAATTATAAACTTTAGTCTTCTTTTCTTGCCATTGATCGAGTATTTTATTTTTTTATGTTATTGTAAAGTCAGCAACATGTACCAAATTTTTCGGAACGGAAAACTTTCAACTTTCAAGATTTCATAAAGCAATATTGTAGGTGAATAAAACCTGTTTCTTTTTCATTGACTATATGTCTTTCTAGAATTTTTACGTAGTCTTTTGCAATGTAATCGTCCTATAGATTTTTTTTGTTGGATTTTTATTGTTATTGTGCAAAATCTATCTATATATATAAATTGATTTCTGTCTGTCTGTCTGTCTGATTCTTATGGAATCGGAAACTACTGAACCGATCGACATGAAAATTTGTTTGTAGGGGTTTTTGGGGCCGGGGAAGGTTTTCATTTCAGACCCCTCCCCCTCTTTTAGGGGGAAAGGGTGTGTTTGGTGGGGTGGATGTGCTGGCTGCTATACAAATAAAACACAAATTTCTGCATTACTCGAGAATTAATCAAGCAAACGAAACCAAATTTGGCATGTGGAGGTTTTAGGGTGCAATTAATGTTTCTATGGTGGTTCGACACTCCTCCCCCTCTCTTAGGGTGGGCTGTCATAAAAAAATCAAACTTCTGCCTAACTCGAAAACTAATCAAGCGTATGGAGCCAAATTTGGCATGTGAAGATTTTTCGGGGATACGAAACGTTTCTATGGTGAATGGACACTTCTCTAAGGGGAGAAGACGGGAGGGGTCTGTCTTTATTCTATCATATTTTCTGTATCAAAACTTTATTCCATGTAACGGAGAAACATGTTATTTGCAAGTGGTTGAAAAAACTCATAACTCATAAAATGAAAAAGAACATATCTCTGATTTTTGGAGATGTTGTAAAACATCCCCAGCTTTAAAGAAAAAAATATTTAAAAAAAAATAACGCCCTTGGTCCCGAAACCATGTAAACTATAAAAAACAAATACAATCAATGATTATGAAAACAAAATTAAAAATTTCTGCAATGCTTCCCTAGGAGCTGATTGGCTTAAATTTGATATGTCGATCATCTAAATCGGTTCAGTAGTTGAAAAGTTTTTTTTTTTAAATCGAACCACCATAAAATCAATATGGTCACCCTAACGAAAAACTTAAACAAAATCGCGTCAAATCTTTTGCGATTAGGAACAAAACTACAACTTTCAATGAAAATCTGAGAACCACTATATCAGTTTGGCATGAAATGGCTGTATTATCAGATTATTTGATTGCTGTAGTTTTGCCTTGAACCTGTTTTGTTTACTTACGATTTGCGATCTTTATAAAAAATACCGATCATGACGAATCGATCTTTTAAAAATCAAAAACCTTTTTTCCGATTTATCAATTTCTTTATGAGTGTGGTCTTTTCTTTAAACAATGATAAAAATTTCATATTTATATTCAAACGTCAAAACCATTTTGTTTTGTACACAAAAAAACTTTGAATTCCTGAAAAATAAATTTTCATGGCATTTATATTTTGTCGACATGGACTTATCTCATTAAATGAATTAATTGAAAAAGCATTATAAAAATTCAACAAGTATCTGCCTAGAAATCAGCTAGCAATGGTCGAATGAAAGCCAACCGTGCTATACGACTGTCTTTCGGTCGCAACCGATTCAGTGATCGTGTGACTGGGCGTTGGTTCTGATGCTGTCACCTCCGTACAGTAAATCTCGTAGAACAATTTTGTCAGAAAGTGGAATGAAGTGGTTCAAATGTTGACATTATGTTTACACAATTTTTCAGGTGTTGAGAAGAAAAATTGATAAACACTGAAAAACAAAACTACAAAAAAAAAATCTAAGATCGAAAAATCGAAAGAAAAAAAAACGAATTCCGCGATTTTTCGAGTATAAACAATTGATAAAAAAATCGGAATGGAAAAAACGACCTTCTAAATATCGATCCAAGATTGCCCTATCCTAGTTTCTTTTTCGACAGTACTGATAAATGGAATCGGCTAAACCAGTACGTGTCTATGCGGATTTTATAAGTATGTTAAGATGCGGAGGCGATCTGGCGTAGTGGTAACATTCATGCCTCTCACGCTAAAGATCACGAGTTCAATTCTCACTTCCAAAAATGGAAGTAAAAGTAACGAACCAGCCAAATGAGTTGAAAGTCACTATAATACAGATATAAAAAAAAAGTATGTTAGGAGATTAATTGAGTTTTGTCAAATTGAAGTAAATTAAACAGGATGGTGTCCAAGATTAGTTTTAGAAATTTTAATAATTGTTGAATTTATTATCCTAAGAAGCTTCTTCCAGCTCCAATTCACTTTAACGTCGATTTAATAGCCCTTCTTCCTTTTAATTTCCCTTTAATTTTTGGAAAAGATAAAAGTAGGTGCTGGAACAAAGTTCTTATACATAATAGTTTGGGGTCCGGAAACTCATTGATTATTTTATTTCGGATGTTGTTTAGAAAATCGATAGCCATCACAAAACGAATCTGAAAATCATGAAATTGAAATTGAATGAAATTATAAACTGAATCACCTAGGAAAAAATATTTAGGCAAAGCGCTACATATGATGCTGAACAATATACCCAGACCACTTAAGAAAATATTGAGTGCAGCATGTGAGATGGTGAAGAATGTTTTTTAAGCAGGTGATTTGCCTAAAATTCAGCATTTTTTTACCCTTTGCTGAAAGAGTAAAAAAAATCAACTGTAAATGAGGTAATGAAAAAAAAGGCGATACAGGTCGGACTCGATTATATACATACTCGATTATTTGTGATTCGATTATGTACAATTTTGGACTCGATTATATACAGTTTGGAAAAAAATATTTTTTTTATGTGTCAAATATGACTTATTTCAAGAAAAAATGTAACCTTTCAACGTTAAGGTGAAATTTAAGTGGCTTTTACATGTACAGTGGAGTAAAAATCGTGATTTTTGAAGATTTTGCTTGAATTTTCACCACGAATTGTTTATATCGATATTGCAGCCAATTTAAGAAAGATAGAAGCTGGTTGTCAAAGAACAAATTGTAGAGCGGTTAGAGAGCTTCAATTTAATTGATAGAAACAATATAGTTTAATATGATTTAGGATAAAATTAATAATAACATATTAAAAATTATTAATTTTCAAGTTTTTCACTTCCAAAATGTTATTAAAATCCATTAATTCTGATGTTCCACTACTATATCCTGTACTAAATTTTCTGATATTTCGAATGAAAGAAACAGAATAGTCTTCCGTAGCGTACTTCTCAATGTAGAACCAGTTTGAGGCAACAGCGTCCGAAACAAAAAAAGTCCTATAACTCTGTCATTGTTGAAATTTGAACATATGCGTAGAAGCATTTTTGACGTAGGACGTTTTTCGGGAACATATTAGAGTACAAATTGAAAATCGTAAATCGAGCACATCGTTGAAAATGTCCAATTTCAAACGCCTATTTCTCAGTCATTTTATGATGGATTGATGAAATTTTTGTGTCAATCGATTTCGGTACTCCATAACAATTTTTTATATTGATGAAAATAATATGTGTTATGAAACTAACTATTGAACAACTTCTATGTAAGCGACATTTACGATTGCCTTACACAAAATCGCAACCTAAGACAACTTGCAGATGATGGAGTGGTGTCTGTCTTAGGACCAAACGAATCTGACCTGCAAGAACCCTTACAAGATACTTTGAAGAATTTTTCAACCTGGGACATTGGGCTAGGGATCGAATTCTCCACGGAGAAAACAGATATTGTTGTTTTTTCTAGGAAGCATAGACCAGCAAAACCAAAGCTTCAACTTTTGGGTAAATCGATCACTCATGCTATGTCATTCAAGTATCTTGGGGTCTGGTTCGACTCCAAATGTACTTGGGGGACCCATATTAGTTATCTGAGTAAAAAATGCCAACAAAGAATAAACTTTCTCCGTACAATTACCGGCATCCCGATGATCTTATAATGTTGTATCGAACAACTATTCTCTCAGTGCGAACTCAGTATCTTTGTCTCCGTATTGCGTTAGGATGTATGCCCTCAACGCATACCATGAGTCTCGAGGTTTTGACAGGCGTACTCCTACAAAAAGATCGCTTCAATTTACTATCTCTTCGGATCCTCATTCGGTGTAAGGTTATGAATCCAGTAGTGATCGGAAATTTTGACTAGTTGATCGAGCTAAATTTTAATTCTGGCTTCATTAGTTCATATCATGAATTCATCAATTCATACAGGTTGATCCTTCTTCGTATATTCCCAACCGTGTTTGTGTTCCATTTATCTCAGCGTCAAATCGCCTTCAATGAATTTTATTCTTTAGTTCGTAAAAATACAATCGCTAACTGGCAACGCAAGTGGAACGAAGATGAATTGGGCCGGTGGTTTCACTCGATTATTCCATGGTTCAAAAGTCTGGACTTGAGTCGGGGCTTTATTCAGATCATCTCCCGACTCATGTCCAATCACTGTTCTTTAGATGCGCTACTTTTTCGTTTCAAGCTTGCCGACAGCAATCTCTGCGTTTGTGGCCATGGTTACCACGATATCGAACATTGTTTGATCGTGCGAGTTATATCTTGTCGACAGATCGAATTTAGAAAACTCTCTTCGGGCTAGAGGAAGGCAGCCCAATGTGCCGGTGAGAGATGTGTTGACTCGGTTAAACCTTGATTACATGTCCCAAATATATGTTTTCCTTAAAACTATCAATCTTCGAGTGTGATTGTTTGTACATCCTTTTCCCCTCCTTTTCATCCTTCGCGAGCTATCGGTCCCCTACTTACTAACATTAGAATAAGTTAAATTGTTAATACACATTAGATGTAAGGATATTTTTAAGAATTCAGTGTGATGTGTGAGTATGAATGTGAATGTGAGTGTGAGCGTGAGCGTGAGTGTGAACATTGTTACAATCTCTTTACATCCCATCCTTTTCCTAAGGAAAATGTGTCACCCTTCTCAACTCGAGTCGACCGCGAGTAATCGGTTTCCTATTTCAATAAACGTAGAATTAAGAAAATTATTAATAGTAAAAATATAGTTAAGAGTTTGGCTCCTTGAAACCTTTGTAACTGAGCCTGTAAAAACATTTTAATAAAAATTATTATTAGAATTAATAAAAAAAAAAACCAGGAGCTTCAACATCACCTTCCTGGACTTAAGAGATCAAAATCCATTCGCCATCAGAACCGTCAGAGTGAAATTTATACACTTTTTCAAATTCAAACAGTCCATTCAAGAATGAAAACAAATCAAATTAAAATCCGACGATTTCTGGCAAACAACAAACACACTCTTCAGCTTGAAGATACTCAAGTGGTTTTGAAGAATTGAGCCAAATCAGTATATGCTGAAATGAGAAAACGATTCCGTTAAGCCTTTATATCAACTTTAACAGTAAACTCCACATTCTCACCCCTTCGCCAGCAGGATATCCGTTCGGCAAGAGTATACTTCTCGGTCTGGCTGGTGAAAGCATAATTTCTGTCCTACTTCATTTTCTTGATCCCACTTCAGCTCTCGGTCCCGTCGAAATACTCGCTCGAACAAAGTGTACATCACTTCCATTTATTAAAACCATTACCCCAGCTTGCCCGCTGCTCATCTCCTTCCAGTGTTATCGTTCCTCGATAGAATTAGAAGCATGGAAGCTGGAGCTTTCTAAGTGAGAAAAGATGTAGATGCACCTCCCCTCGCCTCGTATACACACTAACATCCGAGTACAAATGGGACGTGCATTTGGTTTATGTGTATGTACACAAATATATGCATCTCAAAAAACGGACTTTTAAACTACGCTATGAAGAAATAATAAGTTCTCGTGAAGGATTTACGATCGTAGAGAAATTATTATCTGTTATAAGTTTTGCAGTTTGAACGCCTTCAGTTGTGGGAACCGAAAATCACCGCTATAGATGGGCAGACCTCTCACGATGGCAGAGAAACCCAAATGAATGTTTGTGCTTCCCTCGGGATGTAATCCCTGGTTGCTGGGCAGCTGAGGGCACTCTGGAGTGGGAAGGAAATTAGTTATGGCTTGCGTAACACCTCTCTCGTTTCCATACAGTCGGTGTTGGGGTGTTGGGTAGTAGGTGGAATGCAAACAGCCGTAAAGATCTTCGACCGAGTGTGTCTGTGTGTGTCTGTTTGCGCGCCACTCTGACGAAGCCGAAAGTCACGTAATTGCTGGAAAGGTGCTCGTTTTCCAATCGTTGCCAGTTGAACTTTTGCAATTATTTCCTATTGACGATCTTGATGCTGCCAAAAAACTTACTCTGCAGCCAGGACGACCAGATCGAATAGATGTCCTACCGGAGAGGTGGAGCGCAGCTATATTATTGGCGCTAGGCAAAAGCAGCTGTCGAGTGTTCGTGAAGTCTTTGGCCACAAAAGTAGAGAAGTTTATCGACATTCCGGGCAGGGAGGTTGCAATTAGCTGAAATGGGTTCCGCATGGCAGCGGCACCGGTTCCGGGAAGGCGCAATTGCCAATTCACGGCTAGTTGTGCAAATCCCGGCTAGAGAAATTAATCAGTGCGGGCAACTTCGTGTGGTACTCTGGTTGTTTGAGTTGCTCCGTAGAACACAATCGGAATACGAAATATAGGATTGGATTTCCAAGTAAGACCATTTGCCGATTTGCAAGTTCCAATAGTTTTCATAAAGTTCACCATGTGCTGATCACATTGTCAGCAGCCGGTTCCAGCCTGAGATGAAGTACTCATTTTAAAACCGTTTTGAAAAAGTTACTATATACTATTCAGCCTTTTTAACAAGGCCCCGGAGCACTTGGGCGAATGGTAACATCTCGAACATTTAATCACATTATGAGTCGTCATCACAAATCATACCGAGGCTCGTAAAGTGGGGGAAGCTGATGTGAACTACATGCATCATCTTTATCGCTTCTGGCACACTATATGTACAGTGTTGTAAGTTACCCACGTGTGGAATAAGACAGTGAATGTCGGAAATTAACAGCTATAAAATTACAAAGTTTTGCTTGGTTCTCCTCCCCCGCGCTCCCGTGGTGTGATGCTGTTACGGCGGTAGGGTACGGTAGCCCAACTATCGCCACGATGGCTGCCGATGATGGTTTGTGACCTGCACACGACGACCAACTTTCGAACTCAACGATACCAACGCGTGACGAGGATGGGCCGTGGGAAGGAGCGCTCTCAACCCGAGCATTGAGATGATGGAAGATAAATTATTTTACAACCGTGTCAAGCAGTCAAGAAACAAATCAAGGCTCCCAAAGTGCTAATAAATTCACTAGAAACTGCCACTTTGCGCTTCTGTCGGAGAATTTTGCGTCGGTGGGCGGAAAGTTCGACCCTAGGATTTGCCATAACCATGAGAACTAATTATTTTGATGTGTGCTCAGACGAAATGCGTATCTTATCCTCAGAACTCTGGTTTCCTTTCGATTTCTAGATTTTTTTCCAAAGAATAATCAATTCTCCTGTGATGTTTTACTAATCGCTGTTATCTCATTAGCCCTTTCCCTAAGCCAGCGAAAATTCATCAGCCCCTGTTGTCAGGTACACCCGCCCGGTTGCCAGATCCGTCAGAGCTGCAAATTTGCCCGACTCCGTGAACCGGGGAGCGACAAAGTCATTAGCATATGATTTATGGTTTTGCCTGACTAACGATTACATTATGTGTCGGGTCTCAACCTTTCCATGTATTTAGGTGTCATTGGAAGCTGAAGTTTAATAAGATTGTGTAACGTAACACACTGTGCAATGCAGATCGAAATGGATATTGACTTAAACACAACATACTTTTTCGTTATAAATATACCTAGATAGCGCCTTGAGGTACATTTCAAGCATCGAGGATTACATTAAATTGCGAATTGAATAAATAACTTTGCAGCTCAAATCTACTTATTGTGGTCCCTTGGCTGGGAATCGGCCAAGTGGTAAGCGGCTCCAAGGAAGCTCGGCTGAACTTTAGCTCGATTGTTCGCAAATTCAATACATTTGATTCATTGCGCTAGTGACTTTGACTGCCGAGGCTAATCATAACCACCCTCCCCCCAGGCGGCGGCCGGTTGGATGTCGCAGGTTGGAATGGGCGTTGCAGGTTCTGGCAGGGCGAACAAAGGCAGAGATTGCGCGCCACCGCCAGAGTGCTCGAGAAAAGGCAGCACCGGCGCTCGAAAGTCAGTTCAGCAGAGCTCTGGGTGGGACAGAACAAACGCTCGGAGACTTTATTGCTCGCTTATTGGAAAAGCCAGCATAATACCGATGTTACTGCAGGGCGTGAGCGCGGAGAGATGAGGAAGTGAAAATGAGTTTATAATTTATTTATGTAACCGCAAGACACACATTTGCGTTCGAAGGTAAATGCTTGCTGGTGGTGATACACTCTGAGAAATATTGCATCTCAAAATGGCAATAATAGAAAGTGCATATTTCATGCTGCTACATTAGTGGCTTGTGCAGGAGTTTGGCAGAGAGCATTATCTAATCCCCCGTCATTTCCCGTAGTTGATTATGACGGGCAGAGAATGATGAATGGCATAACTCTGTTCGCTGTAATGGAAGACCTAATTGACACTAATCTGGAGAAGTGAATCGAGGCCACTTCGCATGCAACATTGCCATGTGACAGATTTCCCGCTCTATTGATAGGCTATGTGCTGAGCTTTTTCGATGTAGATGAAAATTTTTGAATATGATATTCTTTGATTTTCAATTTATTGAGAAGGTGCGCTGGATCTCCAAACGGTGCACGTAAAAATTATACGACTTAGTTCAGATGTTACAGTGGCATAATTGGTGGTATTTTGACAATGATTCATTAGCATACACAATTTAAATTATCTCAAATTATAGTGTTTGAATAATATTCGGAGAAACATACGAGGCAAAAAGTATCGCGACTTTCGAATTTACACGAGTTATGTATATTCGATTCTAGATTTTTTTGGTGGCATTATGCTGGTACTCATGCCTCTCTCTTATGCTGACAAGTACGGCTATTTTGAATGTTCTGTTGATTTTTGACAACTGTTTTTCTTACACGTGTTTTGGTTCATCTTCGATTTTTGCCTATTGCAAAAATAGGTCAAAGAATCTGTATCAAATTTTGTGTGAAAAACGAAATTAAGTGCGCGAACACATTCCGAATGTTGATTGTGACGTCTGCTGAACCTGTCTTGGAGCGAAACAACGATTATCGGAGTTCGAAAACATGTTCTCGGATGGTCGAAAAGATGTGAACGACACAAAGCGTGCCGAAAACCCGAGCACGTTAACAACTGAAATATATTCGATTTCAGTTGTTGACGTGACATAATCCGTGAGTATACGAAACTAGTGATACTTTTAGAACAGCTCTTGTAGATAGAGTGGTCCACTCTATCCCATTCCCTTAAACATTTCCATTTCTCTTTTTTTTTTTGTTTTTTCCACCTAACCAAACGGTTACTGGAAAATGTTATTTCAGAATTTTGAACCATTTGAGGGCCACACCCCTCCTATTCGACTAGAATGATACAACCCAAAAAGTTGAACTGTTCTACACGATAATGCAGAGATGCCAACCTTCCTGATTTTCCAGGATCTCCCAGACTTATTTGCACGTTCCCCGATATCCTAACAAAATCTAGAATTATCCGTAATGAATATACTGGAGTTTTTTTTTGACGTAGTACTTTCGTAGTCTTTCATTAAGTGTGAGAAATCAGAAAACAGGTCACGTTTTTATGAAATAAAGTTAACGTTAATAACTTTTATTGCCGCGAACGGATTTTGACGATTTACATACCAAACGAATCGAAAATTCTCTAAGATTTGTTTGATGTGCAATCCCCTGTTGTGTAACTGGTTTAAATTGATGAAAACTGGAAGCATTTTCATTTTCCCATACACTTGTTCTGCTCATTTGTGAGCTTTCCTACCCATGCCGTCAATAACGAGCAACTTATCCGGTGATCAACGAAGGGGAATGATTTAAAGATTCCGTGAACAAAGAAAAGAGGAAGTAGAACGAACGAAGGGGAATGTTTGCCTAGAGCATAAATATTGGATCTCGCTGAGGTAAACTTTCAGTATCGTTCATGATACGAAGCAAGGAACATCGCTTGTTCTTCTTTGTTTTGCGTCATCACATGTCTTCCTTTCGGATGTGAACGCAACCAAATTACTTACTAGCTGATGCCTCTGGCATTGTAATCATTACATCAAACTAATATCCGAAGTTATTAACAAGCGGCTTGAACAAAATAACAGCGTATTTCTACGTCAACAATGTGTCAAAAATCATAATCATTGAGAAATTAAATAAAAAATTATGGGTGGGTTATACCTTCTTTTCATTCATTTCTATGGACTTCCAAAATATGTCAACGGAAGAACGGCTAAACGATTGATGTAGGGGAAATCGGGGAATGTGGTCACCTTAAGGAACATGTCCATTTCCTGTGTCCAAATACCGCTACGATTTCCGTTTTTCGAAGAAAATTGTAGCTCAACTTATTGTTAATCAAAATAGCAAGCGGTTTTTATTATGAAAATTGAAAATAGTACGTTTTTCATTATTAGAAAAAAGTTCCAAAAATCGAAAAGAAAATTAGTGAGGAGGTAAAATGGTAACCTGTGGGGGGAACAGTGGTCACTCGCACATATCATGCTAGAAGGGATAGATTTATGCGTGTTTTCTTGTCCAAATTTGTTTAAATCATTATTTAAATTGAAATGAGGAAGGTAGGTAAGTAGGTAGGCCTATTCATCTAGAGTCGTAATTAAAATTTTCTCATACGTACAAAAACGTAGTAGGAAACACATAACGTTTTCCATTGGTTTTGGTTGGTGTGGCATATTTTTTCTGGGTCAAAACCACAAAAGGGACCCCTTTAATACCAGATTGTGATAAGGTATAACAGCTTTTGAAAACAGGACATTGTCAGTAGTAATCCTACAGTACAGTACAGTGTTACTCAAAAGTAATGAAATTCTTCAAAGCTAAGCTGCTAAGCTGACTATCAATAGGGTGTCAATAGTCAATAGTTATACTACCGAACAAGCAGGTGACCACTTTCTCCCACTACCCCTATTTTAAATTTCTCTCTGGGTACAAAAGTACCCGCCATCTTGCATATATTTACAATGCCGAGTTCCTCAGACTCCTTGGTTCTTGGCCTCATTTCTTGGTTGGGGGAAGCTCATTCCGTTCTGCAGAAATGCATGCGAGTAGAAAAGTACCCGCCACATTGCATCTATTTTGCAATGCCGATTTCCTCTAGGTCATTGGTTTAGAAATATGTGCTAGGGAAGCACACAGATTCCAGCAATCGTACATCAACCGCTGCGGAATCATAACTGAATGGATTTCTGAGCGGGCATTCGTTTATATACGATTTGCGTGATATCAATAGCCTGTTTTCAAAACAATTTTTAAGCTATCGAAACAAGTTTTCGGGTCAATCATGAACAACTGTATGACTTGAACATTTTGTCTTTCGGATGAAGTGATTACCATACAATTCCGTTCAGTCGGCAAAGGTGTACCGTTGCGAATTATATTTCGGACAGCTTCATATTTCATATATAAGATAAGTTTTACATGAACTTGAAAGGGTTTTTAAAAAACTAACTAATACTAAAGATGGAAGGAGAACGGATTAAATCAACTGCACTGATTGATGGTCTAAACTGTAATGTTAATCTTTATTATTTCCGAAGCCTAACTGCCCTGCCAAAACTGATTACTTAGCACCAGACAACGATGGCACGTTGGCGGTGTCAAATACCGCGGCTGCATTCTTGCTGGTTCCAGTAAATCTCGCTGGCAGTACACGCGTGTCCGATATCGCTGACCATGCTGTTCCGCTGTTAGACTCCCTGGGTGATGTTGGAGTGGTTCCGATAGCGGTTGGGTCCGCTAGGGTGGTTCCGTGTTTAACTTCTCCCCCCTTAAGTGTTGTTCGTCCCGAACAATTTCCTATTTGTAGTTCCTTCCAATATTTGATGATGCCAACGGTTAGTAGTACAATTATGAGAATGATGGCGGTGCTGAGCGATCCGAATCCGATCTGATACATGAAGTCCACTGTTTTCAAATGTTGTCTATTTTGCAAGTTTAAATCGTGCAACTCCGACAGGTTTACGTGTCATTCTATATGCAAAGTTTTTATATTTGTCAGTTGCATTGGTTAAAAGTGATGGGTGGTCAAATTTTATCTCATAGTTCTCGAAAAGCTCGTTTTTTATGTACAGTGAGCAATTGTGGAATGTTATGAAATGAATTCCGGTTAACGTTCTGGGTGTCATGCCACAGGTGCCGTTGATGCTTACGTTTTGTTGGACGGTTAGCACCAGTAGCGTTCCCGGGGCAATGGTTCTAATTTCTGCTGATGGTGGCTTTTCCAGTTGAGGGCATTGGCCGTGTTGTCCTTTCAAAAGTGGAGCTTCGCAAAGATTATCGCTGATTTCAACCAGTTGTCTTCTCTCACATATTGTAACTTTGTTGGTTTCTCTGCATTTGGAGGTGATGGCGAGGATCTGTTCTTTATTGATGAAAACTGTATTGTACGCCAGTTTCACTGAGTGGTTGAATAGTGGCAAGGGTTCTATGATAAATTTTTCGTAAATCGCTGGTCGGAACCATGGGATGTTAACGCATATGATGATTGATGATCCGCTGTAGAGTGTTGTGGTCGTCAAGAAGTTGCTGGCATCGTCTAGGTGCTTGATTTCTATTCTCTGATCTGATATTTCTTGTATTATAATTTCAATTTCTCTTGTTGTAAGTATAAATTTACTAATGATGTTCACTTTAGCCAACATGATGGCGTATTCGATCGATTTCAAATTTTCTAAAAAGGTGTCTAATTGAAAAGCTAGAGATATTTTCTGATTTTCGGATAGAATATAATCGTCATTTTTCATTATTGTATTCAAAATGTTTTGATGATTTATGATCTCCTTGTTTATTAGATTTAGCCTGTTTTCGAACTTGGAGTTAATTTTTATTTGCCGGTTATTTTGTTTTACAAAAGTGTTTCCTGTTTTTCTGATTTCATCTAGGTTGTTGTTTATTACTTTCAAATCTTCTGCATCTAAATTTCCTGTTATATATTTGATTGTGCTTCCTAATATATCAATAGATCTTCTGCTTCTAGTTGCTTTTGAGTACAAGGTATTGAACATAAATTTTATTTCTCTTAGCTTCATTTTAATTATTTTGGACAATTCGTTTGTTGAATTTTTCATTTGGCCAATGACATTTTCTATTATGGAGATCGAAATTTCAAATTGTGGTAAATCGATGACATGTAATAACCTATCATATCCGGCAATTATCTTTCCTTCACCTCTTTTGAGGACCAACGCTCCTGCGTTATTTGTGATATCATGGATTTGGATTGATTGAGGTTGGGATAAGGATAATAGTGTAAGGATGAGGAGTATTGAGGGTATCCTTGTTGGGTTGTTCATTCCGTCCTTCTGAAATATAGAGAGTTCATTAAATTCTTTTCAAATTTTCTTTGTGTATTTCCCGGCATCGTCTACAAGTGTTTTTCTCTTGTTTTCCGCGATTATGACTGGTGAATACTTTGGTTTGGTCTTCTTTTTTATTCCTTGCACTTTCTTGTAAGCGGTTTCATTTGGCTCGAAATTTGGTTCGACTTCTCTATTTTTGTTATGATAGGCGAGATTTTGTTGCTTTGATTTGTCGTGAGCTAACATTACCTCGTCGTATACTTTATTTCTATTTTCTATCATAGCATCCATATCGAGAGGTCTCTCTTGATCATCTTTTAATCCGAAAAAGGCCGCTCTTGGTTTCATTTTTATTGCCGAATGTATGGTGTTATTATATTGCGTGCAAGCAATATAAAAGATTTCCTTTAATGTTAGGTCTTCATAGTGTGGTTTTATGCAGCGAAAGATCTCTGCTATAGTTAAAGTGACCAGATGATCAGAGGTCTAACGCGGGACACAAATAACAAAACGTTATGTATATACGTTATGGGAACATATACCATAGTTTAGCGAGTCAGAACTGATATGTATTATTTTTTTCTAAGTATCGGCACTCAGTTGTGATTTTTCGGTGGTTTAGATTTTGTTTGCGCCTGAAAATCACTCGCTCAATCAGAGCATTTACGCCTGGCAAGCACGGTTCGAATTCTACAATTTTCTTTGAAAAAGAAATTACGAATATTACCGAATGGAATGCTCGAATTTTTTCTTAAATCTTTCGTTTATTAAGCCTAAAACGAAACTTATTCAAGGCTGTTGATTCGCAGCAGCAGCACTGTCAAGCAACTTGATGATTTTTTCATACTGCAAGCTCCACCCCACAGCGAAGGAGTTGGACATCCTGAGGCACTTAGTGTCCGCCAGATATAGCCAATCTGGTATTTACAACATCATATCCCTGCTGCTCCTTAAGCGGGGACATCGAAGCAACTGGCCAAACGGTGAAGGAGAATCTGGTCAAACTGGACATTTTTATGTGGAAGCGTCAGATGAGACCGGCCGTATCTGAGCAGCAAGCAATCACTCAGAAGGAGTAGCTTGAGGTGCTGGTGAAAATCCTCTTTCCGGCCAAAGAAGTGAAAAACTTCTTTTTCACTGGTAAAAAACTTCTTTAGGTGCTTATAATGAAAGACGAGACGTACTTGATGCTAGAATTTAACGAATGGCAGGGGATCGGGTACTTTATGTTCCCCAGGTAAGCGATGACTTCGAATATATCATCCACACCAACTTCTCGAAGAAGGTCCTTCTCTGACAGATGTGAAGCGAATGTCCAAGCCGCTCTTCTTTCTAATCATATTGTGAACGGGGAGATATATAGTACGAAGTGATTGCCGGAAGTTGCGAAGGTGATGTGGTCTTTATGCCGAATCTGGGATCAGCCCATTATGCCAAAAGATCACTGGAGGATGGATCGGCTGGAGATAAACATTGTCGCGAAGACCGCCAACCTTCTCAACACTCCCCAGCTGCGACCGTTAAAAACTTTTGGGTGAATGGTCAAAATGGAGAGACAGTCGACCACCAAAGCCACGAAAATGTAAAAAAACACGCCGACATACATCTTTTCATCGACCATGGTTGGGGTTCCGACCAACTTCCGTAAGACCGCCCAGCGCTTCATTCACGATACTTCATCAAACAACCCTCCCTCTTCCTGTCGAGTATAGACTAGTTTCTCCGGCTTATTTAAAACGTTAAGCCCTGACCGAGCTAGGAACCAAAGATGATCTTTTCGTTTGACTCGCGTTGGTCCCTGCGGATCAATAGGGGACTTTTATAAAAATCATTTTCCATTTTTGTTGCTTTCGCTTCCAGTTGACACTCTCTAAACAAAAAGCCCACTGTCGGTGCGATGAACCCAGCTCAACGTATTAGTCTTAGGATGTATTAGAAGCGCTCTTGAACAGTCTGCCAAATAAAAGTTTGTTTTTTGAGGTTCATCCATTTAAGAAAATCAACATGATTAGATTGTGATATTGAAATATACTGATATCGCGGGACATTTTCGTTTCTTTTGCCAAACGCGGGACGTTTCGCGGGACGTAATCTTACGCGGGACATTTTGTTGAAATGCGGGACTGTCCCGCGTAACGCGGGACGTCTGGTCACTTTCTGGTTTTTACTTTCACTATCATTTGGGGGTGTGAAATAAATTTCTATATTCAAATCATGTAAAAGTCCTCGGACTTCTACCGATCGCAGCGATGGTTCATTGTCACATACTATTTTCCTTGGTGTTCCATAAGTTCTGAAGAATTTTGTTAATCCTTTCCTTACGTCTGTTATACTTCTGGATTTAATATGTGTCAACGATCCAAAACGAGAAAATTTATCGATAGCTGATAAGAAGTATGTTTGGTTAGTGATAAAGATATCAATAGGTACAATATCCAAGGGTCTTTCGGGATTAGGGGTAGAGCCAAGAGTTATTTTAAAGGGATGGCGATTTCATTTTGGGAAAATAGAATCTGTTCGAAATTTGCTGATGATTCTCCCAGATTCCTCTGTGAGAACTATCATGCGTTTGTTCTATTATGAGGTTTTGTTCCTCTGGGGTTCTCAAGTCTATCATCAATTTTTGTGTTAGGAATACTTTGAATGTTTTGTTTCGGTTAAAATAGTTTTTGTACACCGTTTGGACCAAATTCAGAAGCCTTTCAGGACAGTGGATGCCATTCACTCTTTTCAAATCCATAAAATTTTTAAACATGTTGTAGATGACAGGTGTTCCGAAGATAAGTCCAGTGATTGTCCTTCGAAATACTCTAGGGTATATTTGTTCGTAAGTGTCTGCTTCATCCGGACCTATTTTTAGAACTATTTGATTAGTAAAGGTGTTTAAAGGGAGTTCGGAGCATTTTATAAATTCAGAATCATCTGTGTCGAATGGGCGCTTATATCATCAGACGATTCGTTTTCTTGAAGATTGAGTTCATTTCGAACTCTTGATAAATTTTTTGTTTACCGGGGCGGTAACGTATTTCATAGTCGAATTCGCTTAACGAAAGACGCCAATGCACATGACGATTATTGGTATCTTTCAGATTGAGTCCATAAGTCAGTGGCTTGTGATCCGTGTATAAAACGAATTTCCTTCCGTATAAATAAGGGCGGAAGTATTTGCAAGCCCATACTACAGCTAATAATTCCTTTTCAATAGCTGAGTACTTCTCTTCTGACTTGTTGAGTGTGCGGGAGGCGAAAGCTATTGGCTTATCGCTTCCAATCACTCCTTGTGATAGCACGGCGCCAATTGCAAAATTTGATGCGTTCGTGGTTAGAACAAACTGCTTGGAAAAGTCGGGATACTGAAGAATGTTGCTCCCTGATAGAATGTTTTTGCATCTTTCAAACGCTTCAATGAAATCTTTGGAATGAGAAATTTCTTCCCCTTTCCTTAGAGCATTAGTAAGCGGTTTGGCGATTTTTGCAAAATCTCTTATAAACTTGCGATAGTATCCTAGGATTCCCAGGAAACCACGAAACTGCTTTTCATTGGAGGGCAAAGGCCAATCTCGAATAATTTTTATTTTTTCAGGATTCGGTTTCACACCATCCGGAGTTACAATGTGGCCTAAGAAGGCAACTTCCTTTTGTAGGAACTCGCTCTTATCCAATTGTACTTTCAGATTATGTTTCTGTAGAGTCCTGAAAATTTTTGAAAGGTTATCAATGTGTTCTGTGAGGCTTGTGGAGTATACTATGATATCGTCCATATAAACCAAACAGCTGGTGCCAATATGTTCACGAAGAACGTTGTCCATCACACGTTGAAAGGTTCACGGGGCGTTCTTTAATCCGAAAGGCATCCTTAAAAACTCGTAGTGTCCGTTTTCGACACTAAAAGTCTAATGTCTGTGATATTTGGAATGGGATACAGATCGTCTATCGTCATCTCATTCAACTTGCGATAGTCAATGACTAGTCGCCACTTCTTCTTGCCAGATGCATCCATTTTGTTGGGTACAATCCAGACAGGAGACACCCAAGGACTATTCGAATGGCGAATAATTCCTTGATCTAAAAGTTTTGTAATTTGGCGTTTTACCTCTTCCCTGTGGCAAAAAGGGTATCGGTAAGACTTGGAATGTATAGGAATCTCATCTTTCGTTTTAATCGTATGTTTTATTGCGCTTGTAAACGAAAGTTTGTTGCCTTCCATGAAAAATATGTCGCTATATTGGGATATCACTTTGAGAAGTTTTGATCTCTCTTCAGAATTGAGCTGATCAATTCTGAGTTGATCAAGTAAATTCCTGCTAGAGCTTATTTCAACATCTAATGACTCTGGTATGCCGGTTTCAAAATTATTAATCTCCGGTTCCAGAATATCATGTGTCAGGTTGACTTTTTGTGTTTCGTTAGAGTAATTTGTGATAAACATTTGAGTATAACCGTCTCGAGCTGCGTACAACCCAGAATGAATGAATACATTTGAACCAACATTCAAATCGTTATCTAGGAAAAAATCGCCTTTTGCTTTGGTTGGAATGTTTACTTGTTGTGTTTCATGCGCATTTAAATAAAGTGACTTTACGTCGGGATACTTGCGCTTCATTGAAATCGTACCTGCAGGAAATGATAGTTCATTTTTCGAAGTTATTATGTTAGCATGAAGATTTTTCAACGATTCCTTATAGGCAACCTTATAGGCTACGGCCATCGAAAAAGGGATGGAAATCAAAAATTAGGAAAACTTGTTTTGAAGTGTTGGGGATTTGTGGAAAGGGATTGAATTCGACAAATCTGTTTATGGAGTGTGTGCCGCTCACGTTTCTCACGGTTGTTGGAGTTGTAAACCTACAGTTTTGTAAATTCACATGTTTTTCTGAAAGATAGTTACGATTACTCCCGGAATCGATTAAAAATTTTAATTCGCCTTTATCTGTTTCAATTGTTATGTATGGGATGAAGTTATTTACGTTTTGTCCGTTGGATAGTTCGCTATTTGAAAATTTAAATCATCGACCTTTTGTTCGGGTTCAATTTCGTTGTTATTTACTGTTTGCTCTTGGTCTACCGTAGGTGGGTTTGTGTCGCATTCTGCTTGTGGTGTTTCGTCGTACTGAAATTCATAATTTTGGTGGTATTGCTCTGGGAAGCAATAATTACTATCAACGTATGGGGAATAGTCATTATAATCGAAAGGTTCATGTTCCATATGGAAATTTGGCCTATTCATGTAGTTCATTTTTCTAGACCTAATGGATGCGTCTACCTCCATAGGAACTGGTTTTGGTTGCTGTATGTTTCGTGGAGCGAAAGCATTTTGGTTAGGGAAAGGACCTTTGAAATAATTGAATGGGTTTGGGTTAGGTCGTGGAGTGAAAGGATTTTGGTTAGGGAAAGTTTGAGGTTTGAAAGAGTTAAAATGGTTTGGATTAGGTTGTGGTTTAAATGGGTGGAAATGGTTTGGATTTGTTTGCATTTTATATGGATTCGGTGTTGTTCTAAATGGGTTTTGGAACGTATTAGGATTTTGGAATGGAGTGGGTTTCGTTTGGAAATAGTTTTGGGGTGGCTTTGGTGGTGGATATCTAAAAGTGGGTGTGAATTGTGGTTTGGGTGGTATTGGAGGACTGTGGTGTACTGTGGACTGTGGTTAAACGGATTTTTCACGTAATTGTAGTTGCACTCCTCTGAGCAAAGTCTCAGAGCTTCCTTCATGGTGCTAGGCGCTTGCGCCCGAATGATTGGACCTAAAGGCTCTTTCTGCCCTGCCAGAAAAACTTTAAGGCCAATTTCTGAATAGAATCGCTGTTTAGCAGCTTTCACAGCTGCGTTATTTTCGCTAAGGCCAAGATTATTAATGAGAAGAGAAATTATGTGGGATATTTTCCCGTAAAATTCTTCGACTGTTCCGGTTTGGGACAGTTTGAACAGATCCCTCGTTAGCGAGACCTCGTCCCTTTTGTCGTTGTAGTGGGTGATTAGATTGTTTTTTATTTCTTCCCACGATAGCTCGGTACCATATAATTCTAATATGGTATCGGCGTCACCAATGATCTTTGAGCGGATACACTGTATCCACACATTATACATGGGCGTTCCAATTGCCTCATTTAAAATGGGTATAATGTTATCAATGGATTTTCAAAAGTGATGCAGCTTTATGGGATTCCCATCAAAGGCGGGAAGATCCCTCAAAATGTTAGGAGTCTGCAATTTTTTCAAGACGTTCTCTGGATTCGAAACCGTCTGTATATGAACGTTGCTAATCGCTCGATTCTGAATCGACGCGATTTGCTCCGATCGTTGTTGGGCTTCCAGCCTGGCAGCTGCTGTTTCCGTCTCTGCGGACAGCACAGCATGCGCAGCGCCTTGCGCCTCTAATTCGAGCTGGGAGATGCGATCATCGCGATCGGCCACAGCGCGTTGTAAACTAGCCAACTGTTGCTGAATATTTTCCATTTCAATCAGTTGTGCTTAATTATTTTTTTCGATAACACTGATAATAACACTATTTTAAATTAGTTATTGTTTTTTTTAAAAATTATTGTTTCACTTGTTAATACAAATAGTTGATACAAAATATTCTTTCTGTTTTTATTTTTTTAAAAAGTGTAAAATTACTCACCTTTGAACTAGAGTACAGCTGCAGTAACTCACTTCACGATTATGTCTAATTCACTAATTTATTACGTCTGATTCACTTATTTATATTTTAGGTTACTATTTTTGTTGGTTGCGATATTCACTCGCGTTTTTGGTTCGCGGTTTTTAGGAGGATTACGCACTATTCCTACGATATTCACTCGCGGAAGCTATCAAAGCTGACGTTAAACACTTCTAAAAAATCCGCACCGACTGCGCCAGATAAGTTTTACATGAACTTGAAAGGGTTTTTAAAAATCTAACTAATACTAAAGATGGAAGGAGAACGGATTAAATCAACTGCACTGATTGATGGTCTAAACTGTAATGTTAATCTTTATTATTTCCGAAGCCTAACTGCCCTGCCAAAACTGATTACTTAGCACCAGACAACGATGGCACGTTGGCGGTGTCAAATACCGCGGCTGCATTCTTGCTGGTTCCAGTAAATCTCGCTGGCAGTACACGCGTGTCCGATATCGCTGACCATGCTGTTCCGCTGTTAGACTCCCTGGGTGATGTTGGAGTGGTTCCGATAGCGGTTGGGTCCGCTAGGGTGGTTCCGTGTTTAACTTCTCCCCCCTTAAGTGTTGTTCGTCCCGAACAATTTCCTATTTGTAGTTCCTTCCAATATTTGATGATGCCAACGGTTAGTAGTACAATTATGAGAATGATGGCGGTGCTGAGCGATCCGAATCCGATCTGATACATGAAGTCCACTGTTTTCAAATGTTGTCTATTTTGCAAGTTTAAATCGTGCAACTCCGACAGGTTTACGTGTCATTCTATATGCAAAGTTTTTATATTTGTCAGTTGCATTGGTTAAAAGTGATGGGTGGTCAAATTTTATCTCATAGTTCTCGAAAAGCTCGTTTTTTATGTACAGTGAGCAATTGTGGAATGTTATGAAATGAATTCCGGTTAACGTTCTGGGTGTCATGCCACAGGTGCCGTTGATGCTTACGTTTTGTTGGACGGTTAGCACCAGTAGCGTTCCCGGGGCAATGGTTCTAATTTCTGCTGATGGTGGCTTTTCCAGTTGAGGGCATTGGCCGTGTTGTCCTTTCAAAAGTGGAGCTTCGCAAAGATTATCGCTGATTTCAACCAGTTGTCTTCTCTCACATATTGTAACTTTGTTGGTTTCTCTGCATTTGGAGGTGATGGCGAGGATCTGTTCTTTATTGATGAAAACTGTATTGTACGCCAGTTTCACTGAGTGGTTGAATAGTGGCAAGGGTTCTATGATAAATTTTTCGTAAATCGCTGGTCGGAACCATGGGATGTTAACGCATATGATGATTGATGATCCGCTGTAGAGTGTTGTGGTCGTCAAGAAGTTGCTGGCATCGTCTAGGTGCTTGATTTCTATTCTCTGATCTGATATTTCTTGTATTATAATTTCAATTTCTCTTGTTGTAAGTATAAATTTACTAATGATGTTCACTTTAGCCAACATGATGGCGTATTCGATCGATTTCAAATTTTCTAAAAAGGTGTCTAATTGAAAAGCTAGAGATATTTTCTGATTTTCGGATAGAATATAATCGTCATTTTTCATTATTGTATTCAAAATGTTTTGATGATTTATGATCTCCTTGTTTATTAGATTTAGCCTGTTTTCGAACTTGGAGTTAATTTTTATTTGCCGGTTATTTTGTTTTACAAAAGTGTTTCCTGTTTTTCTGATTTCATCTAGGTTGTTGTTTATTACTTTCAAATCTTCTGCATCTAAATTTCCTGTTATATATTTGATTGTGCTTCCTAATATATCAATAGATCTTCTGCTTCTAGTTGCTTTTGAGTACAAGGTATTGAACATAAATTTTATTTCTCTTAGCTTCATTTTAATTATTTTGGACAATTCGTTTGTTGAATTTTTCATTTGGCCAATGACATTTTCTATTATGGAGATCGAAATTTCAAATTGTGGTAAATCGATGACATGTAATAACCTATCATATCCGGCAATTATCTTTCCTTCACCTCTTTTGAGGACCAACGCTCCTGCGTTATTTGTGATATCATGGATTTGGATTGATTGAGGTTGGGATAAGGATAATAGTGTAAGGATGAGGAGTATTGAGGGTATCCTTGTTGGGTTGTTCATTCCGTCCTTCTGAAATATAGAGAGTTCATTAAATTCTTTTCAAATTTTCTTTGTGTATTTCCCGGCATCGTCTACAAGTGTTTTTCTCTTGTTTTCCGCGATTATGACTGGTGAATACTTTGGTTTGGTCTTCTTTTTTATTCCTTGCACTTTCTTGTAAGCGGTTTCATTTGGCTCGAAATTTGGTTCGACTTCTCTATTTTTGTTATGATAGGCGAGATTTTGTTGCTTTGATTTGTCGTGAGCTAACATTACCTCGTCGTATACTTTATTTCTATTTTCTATCATAGCATCCATATCGAGAGGTCTCTCTTGATCATCTTTTAATCCGAAAAAGGCCGCTCTTGGTTTCATTTTTATTGCCGAATGTATGGTGTTATTATATTGCGTGCAAGCAATATAAAAGATTTCCTTTAATGTTAGGTCTTCATAGTGTGGTTTTATGCAGCGAAAGATCTCTGCTATAGTTAAAGTGACCAGATGATCAGAGGTCTAACGCGGGACACAAATAACAAAACGTTATGTATATACGTTATGGGAACATATACCATAGTTTAGCGAGTCAGAACTGATATGTATTATTTTTTTCTAAGTATCGGCACTCAGTTGTGATTTTTCGGTGGTTTAGATTTTGTTTGCGCCTGAAAATCACTCGCTCAATCAGAGCATTTACGCCTGGCAAGCACGGTTCGAATTCTACAATTTTCTTTGAAAAAGAAATTACGAATATTACCGAATGGAATGCTCGAATTTTTTCTTAAATCTTTCGTTTATTAAGCCTAAAACGAAACTTATTCAAGGCTGTTGATTCGCAGCAGCAGCACTGTCAAGCAACTTGATGATTTTTTCATACTGCAAGCTCCACCCCACAGCGAAGGAGTTGGACATCCTGAGGCACTTAGTGTCCGCCAGATATAGCCAATCTGGTATTTACAACATCATATCCCTGCTGCTCCTTAAGCGGGGACATCGAAGCAACTGGCCAAACGGTGAAGGAGAATCTGGTCAAACTGGACATTTTTATGTGGAAGCGTCAGATGAGACCGGCCGTATCTGAGCAGCAAGCAATCACTCAGAAGGAGTAGCTTGAGGTGCTGGTGAAAATCCTCTTTCCGGCCAAAGAAGTGAAAAACTTCTTTTTCACTGGTAAAAAACTTCTTTAGGTGCTTATAATGAAAGACGAGACGTACTTGATGCTAGAATTTAACGAATGGCAGGGGATCGGGTACTTTATGTTCCCCAGGTAAGCGATGACTTCGAATATATCATCCACACCAACTTCTCGAAGAAGGTCCTTCTCTGACAGATGTGAAGCGAATGTCCAAGCCGCTCTTCTTTCTAATCATATTGTGAACGGGGAGATATATAGTACGAAGTGATTGCCGGAAGTTGCGAAGGTGATGTGGTCTTTATGCCGAATCTGGGATCAGCCCATTATGCCAAAAGATCACTGGAGGATGGATCGGCTGGAGATAAACATTGTCGCGAAGACCGCCAACCTTCTCAACACTCCCCAGCTGCGACCGTTAAAAACTTTTGGGTGAATGGTCAAAATGGAGAGACAGTCGACCACCAAAGCCACGAAAATGTAAAAAAACACGCCGACATACATCTTTTCATCGACCATGGTTGGGGTTCCGACCAACTTCCGTAAGACCGCCCAGCGCTTCATTCACGATACTTCATCAAACAACCCTCCCTCTTCCTGTCGAGTATAGACTAGTTTCTCCGGCTTATTTAAAACGTTAAGCCCTGACCGAGCTAGGAACCAAAGATGATCTTTTCGTTTGACTCGCGTTGGTCCCTGCGGATCAATAGGGGACTTTTATAAAAATCATTTTCCATTTTTGTTGCTTTCGCTTCCAGTTGACACTCTCTAAACAAAAAGCCCACTGTCGGTGCGATGAACCCAGCTCAACGTATTAGTCTTAGGATGTATTAGAAGCGCTCTTGAACAGTCTGCCAAATAAAAGTTTGTTTTTTGAGGTTCATCCATTTAAGAAAATCAACATGATTAGATTGTGATATTGAAATATACTGATATCGCGGGACATTTTCGTTTCTTTTGCCAAACGCGGGACGTTTCGCGGGACGTAATCTTACGCGGGACATTTTGTTGAAATGCGGGACTGTCCCGCGTAACGCGGGACGTCTGGTCACTTTCTGGTTTTTACTTTCACTATCATTTGGGGGTGTGAAATAAATTTCTATATTCAAATCATGTAAAAGTCCTCGGACTTCTACCGATCGCAGCGATGGTTCATTGTCACATACTATTTTCCTTGGTGTTCCATAAGTTCTGAAGAATTTTGTTAATCCTTTCCTTACGTCTGTTATACTTCTGGATTTAATATGTGTCAACGATCCAAAACGAGAAAATTTATCGATAGCTGATAAGAAGTATGTTTGGTTAGTGATAAAGATATCAATAGGTACAATATCCAAGGGTCTTTCGGGATTAGGGGTAGAGCCAAGAGTTATTTTAAAGGGATGGCGATTTCATTTTGGGAAAATAGAATCTGTTCGAAATTTGCTGATGATTCTCCCAGATTCCTCTGTGAGAACTATCATGCGTTTGTTCTATTATGAGGTTTTGTTCCTCTGGGGTTCTCAAGTCTATCATCAATTTTTGTGTTAGGAATACTTTGAATGTTTTGTTTCGGTTAAAATAGTTTTTGTACACCGTTTGGACCAAATTCAGAAGCCTTTCAGGACAGTGGATGCCATTCACTCTTTTCAAATCCATAAAATTTTTAAACATGTTGTAGATGACAGGTGTTCCGAAGATAAGTCCAGTGATTGTCCTTCGAAATACTCTAGGGTATATTTGTTCGTAAGTGTCTGCTTCATCCGGACCTATTTTTAGAACTATTTGATTAGTAAAGGTGTTTAAAGGGAGTTCGGAGCATTTTATAAATTCAGAATCATCTGTGTCGAATGGGCGCTTATATCATCAGACGATTCGTTTTCTTGAAGATTGAGTTCATTTCGAACTCTTGATAAATTTTTTGTTTACCGGGGCGGTAACGTATTTCATAGTCGAATTCGCTTAACGAAAGACGCCAATGCACATGACGATTATTGGTATCTTTCAGATTGAGTCCATAAGTCAGTGGCTTGTGATCCGTGTATAAAACGAATTTCCTTCCGTATAAATAAGGGCGGAAGTATTTGCAAGCCCATACTACAGCTAATAATTCCTTTTCAATAGCTGAGTACTTCTCTTCTGACTTGTTGAGTGTGCGGGAGGCGAAAGCTATTGGCTTATCGCTTCCAATCACTCCTTGTGATAGCACGGCGCCAATTGCAAAATTTGATGCGTTCGTGGTTAGAACAAACTGCTTGGAAAAGTCGGGATACTGAAGAATGTTGCTCCCTGATAGAATGTTTTTGCATCTTTCAAACGCTTCAATGAAATCTTTGGAATGAGAAATTTCTTCCCCTTTCCTTAGAGCATTAGTAAGCGGTTTGGCGATTTTTGCAAAATCTCTTATAAACTTGCGATAGTATCCTAGGATTCCCAGGAAACCACGAAACTGCTTTTCATTGGAGGGCAAAGGCCAATCTCGAATAATTTTTATTTTTTCAGGATTCGGTTTCACACCATCCGGAGTTACAATGTGGCCTAAGAAGGCAACTTCCTTTTGTAGGAACTCGCTCTTATCCAATTGTACTTTCAGATTATGTTTCTGTAGAGTCCTGAAAATTTTTGAAAGGTTATCAATGTGTTCTGTGAGGCTTGTGGAGTATACTATGATATCGTCCATATAAACCAAACAGCTGGTGCCAATATGTTCACGAAGAACGTTGTCCATCACACGTTGAAAGGTTCACGGGGCGTTCTTTAATCCGAAAGGCATCCTTAAAAACTCGTAGTGTCCGTTTTCGACACTAAAAGTCTAATGTCTGTGATATTTGGAATGGGATACAGATCGTCTATCGTCATCTCATTCAACTTGCGATAGTCAATGACTAGTCGCCACTTCTTCTTGCCAGATGCATCCATTTTGTTGGGTACAATCCAGACAGGAGACACCCAAGGACTATTCGAATGGCGAATAATTCCTTGATCTAAAAGTTTTGTAATTTGGCGTTTTACCTCTTCCCTGTGGCAAAAAGGGTATCGGTAAGACTTGGAATGTATAGGAATCTCATCTTTCGTTTTAATCGTATGTTTTATTGCGCTTGTAAACGAAAGTTTGTTGCCTTCCATGAAAAATATGTCGCTATATTGGGATATCACTTTGAGAAGTTTTGATCTCTCTTCAGAATTGAGCTGATCAATTCTGAGTTGATCAAGTAAATTCCTGCTAGAGCTTATTTCAACATCTAATGACTCTGGTATGCCGGTTTCAAAATTATTAATCTCCGGTTCCAGAATATCATGTGTCAGGTTGACTTTTTGTGTTTCGTTAGAGTAATTTGTGATAAACATTTGAGTATAACCGTCTCGAGCTGCGTACAACCCAGAATGAATGAATACATTTGAACCAACATTCAAATCGTTATCTAGGAAAAAATCGCCTTTTGCTTTGGTTGGAATGTTTACTTGTTGTGTTTCATGCGCATTTAAATAAAGTGACTTTACGTCGGGATACTTGCGCTTCATTGAAATCGTACCTGCAGGAAATGATAGTTCATTTTTCGAAGTTATTATGTTAGCATGAAGATTTTTCAACGATTCCTTATAGGCAACCTTATAGGCTACGGCCATCGAAAAAGGGATGGAAATCAAAAATTAGGAAAACTTGTTTTGAAGTGTTGGGGATTTGTGGAAAGGGATTGAATTCGACAAATCTGTTTATGGAGTGTGTGCCGCTCACGTTTCTCACGGTTGTTGGAGTTGTAAACCTACAGTTTTGTAAATTCACATGTTTTTCTGAAAGATAGTTACGATTACTCCCGGAATCGATTAAAAATTTTAATTCGCCTTTATCTGTTTCAATTGTTATGTATGGGATGAAGTTATTTACGTTTTGTCCGTTGGATAGTTCGCTATTTGAAAATTTAAATCATCGACCTTTTGTTCGGGTTCAATTTCGTTGTTATTTACTGTTTGCTCTTGGTCTACCGTAGGTGGGTTTGTGTCGCATTCTGCTTGTGGTGTTTCGTCGTACTGAAATTCATAATTTTGGTGGTATTGCTCTGGGAAGCAATAATTACTATCAACGTATGGGGAATAGTCATTATAATCGAAAGGTTCATGTTCCATATGGAAATTTGGCCTATTCATGTAGTTCATTTTTCTAGACCTAATGGATGCGTCTACCTCCATAGGAACTGGTTTTGGTTGCTGTATGTTTCGTGGAGCGAAAGCATTTTGGTTAGGGAAAGGACCTTTGAAATAATTGAATGGGTTTGGGTTAGGTCGTGGAGTGAAAGGATTTTGGTTAGGGAAAGTTTGAGGTTTGAAAGAGTTAAAATGGTTTGGATTAGGTTGTGGTTTAAATGGGTGGAAATGGTTTGGATTTGTTTGCATTTTATATGGATTCGGTGTTGTTCTAAATGGGTTTTGGAACGTATTAGGATTTTGGAATGGAGTGGGTTTCGTTTGGAAATAGTTTTGGGGTGGCTTTGGTGGTGGATATCTAAAAGTGGGTGTGAATTGTGGTTTGGGTGGTATTGGAGGACTGTGGTGTACTGTGGACTGTGGTTAAACGGATTTTTCACGTAATTGTAGTTGCACTCCTCTGAGCAAAGTCTCAGAGCTTCCTTCATGGTGCTAGGCGCTTGCGCCCGAATGATTGGACCTAAAGGCTCTTTCTGCCCTGCCAGAAAAACTTTAAGGCCAATTTCTGAATAGAATCGCTGTTTAGCAGCTTTCACAGCTGCGTTATTTTCGCTAAGGCCAAGATTATTAATGAGAAGAGAAATTATGTGGGATATTTTCCCGTAAAATTCTTCGACTGTTCCGGTTTGGGACAGTTTGAACAGATCCCTCGTTAGCGAGACCTCGTCCCTTTTGTCGTTGTAGTGGGTGATTAGATTGTTTTTTATTTCTTCCCACGATAGCTCGGTACCATATAATTCTAATATGGTATCGGCGTCACCAATGATCTTTGAGCGGATACACTGTATCCACACATTATACATGGGCGTTCCAATTGCCTCATTTAAAATGGGTATAATGTTATCAATGGATTTTCAAAAGTGATGCAGCTTTATGGGATTCCCATCAAAGGCGGGAAGATCCCTCAAAATGTTAGGAGTCTGCAATTTTTTCAAGACGTTCTCTGGATTCGAAACCGTCTGTATATGAACGTTGCTAATCGCTCGATTCTGAATCGACGCGATTTGCTCCGATCGTTGTTGGGCTTCCAGCCTGGCAGCTGCTGTTTCCGTCTCTGCGGACAGCACAGCATGCGCAGCGCCTTGCGCCTCTAATTCGAGCTGGGAGATGCGATCATCGCGATCGGCCACAGCGCGTTGTAAACTAGCCAACTGTTGCTGAATATTTTCCATTTCAATCAGTTGTGCTTAATTATTTTTTTCGATAACACTGATAATAACACTATTTTAAATTAGTTATTGTTTTTTTTAAAAATTATTGTTTCACTTGTTAATACAAATAGTTGATACAAAATATTCTTTCTGTTTTTATTTTTTTAAAAAGTGTAAAATTACTCACCTTTGAACTAGAGTACAGCTGCAGTAACTCACTTCACGATTATGTCTAATTCACTAATTTATTACGTCTGATTCACTTATTTATATTTTAGGTTACTATTTTTGTTGGTTGCGATATTCACTCGCGTTTTTGGTTCGCGGTTTTTAGGAGGATTACGCACTATTCCTACGATATTCACTCGCGGAAGCTATCAAAGCTGACGTTAAACACTTCTAAAAAATCCGCACCGACTGCGCCAGATAAGTTTTACATGAACTTGAAAGGGTTTTTAAAAATCTAACTAATACTAAAGATGGAAGGAGAACGGATTAAATCAACTGCACTGATTGATGGTCTAAACTGTAATGTTAATCTTTATTATTTCCGAAGCCTAACTGCCCTGCCAAAACTGATTACTTAGCACCAGACAACGATGGCACGTTGGCGGTGTCAAATACCGCGGCTGCATTCTTGCTGGTTCCAGTAAATCTCGCTGGCAGTACACGCGTGTCCGATATCGCTGACCATGCTGTTCCGCTGTTAGACTCCCTGGGTGATGTTGGAGTGGTTCCGATAGCGGTTGGGTCCGCTAGGGTGGTTCCGTGTTTAACTTATACACTCTGTAATAATAACTTAAAAATCTCAATGCCCTGATGATATAACTAAAGGGTTACTCTAAAGAATCAATTGTGATATTAATTTTATAGCTATATCATCAATATGCATTTCAAGTTATTATTACAGAGTGCCCGAAATATGAAGCTGTCCGCAATATGATTCGGAACAGTATTAACGTTCAAAATCTTACACTCCATGTGTGACGCTCTCGTTTTCGAAACTTTGAACTTACATCCTGGTATAGAAATGGAAGAAGGAAAATCGAATTTTTTTTCTTTTTTTTTTGCATTTTTGGGAAGCTTATGCCCTTAGGAATGTTGTTCAAAAAGGATTTTCGATATTTGATTCCGTTGGAAATTTACAGTCAAAAATATGAGGTCACCCCAAGGGATACAGCATTGCTATACTAATTTTTGAGCGCGTGTTTCTCGAAACCATGTTTTTTCAGTAGGTTATATCGATATCTCCGGATCTACTCGACCGATATGGCTGAATTTTTCTATCAGCATGCAAAATGGATTATCTAAAGCGTTACATAGCCGGTTTTTGGTATCTTATTTTTCCGATTTATTATTAGCTTCTAAACGGCGATTTTTAATAAAAAATAACTCATTTTTAACAAAACTGGCCGCCATTTTGGAAATTTTACCAATTTTCAAAAACCCTTATGTGACGCTTTAGGTATTGTCCTAAAGTTTCAAAATATTCATTGGAATTCGTTCTGCGACATCCCGTTGCTTCAGAACTGATACCACAAACAAGGTAACGATTTTCATACAGCATCTACGCATCCAGCTGCCAACAGCGTAATAATGATTATCTGTGCACTTAAAAAATGGAAAATACATATTCAAATATATCTTAAACAATTACCAAAATACCCGAACACTTTCCTTTATTCCTAACATCCGAAAAAAAAATAACGAAAATTTATTATTTTTCGACCTTCCAGACAGTGGTCCCCGCTTAAAACAAAGCGCTGAATGCCATTTCTCGTAATGGACCAGCGCACGCATTCGATTTGCTGTTATGTACATGTGAGAGGTGTACTGAAGCTGAAGTTGGATTCCCAATTCATGAACGGGACCCTCTTCTCATGGATGGTACTAACGTTCCAGTGGGACAATGTCTGGAGAATATGGCGGGTGGGATAGGACCTTCCATTTCAACGTTTCTAAGTATGTTTTGACCGGTTTCGCGATATGCGGCCGAGCGAAAAACTCTTTCTTTTATGCAGTTGGAGCAGTTGTTCCTACGTGAAGAAACTTCGTCCGACGTCTCGTGGCTTCTATTCATACGGCACGATTTTAAACGATCGGATATGGTTTGCTGAGCTACTCTAATTGTATCTGCAAGTTCTTGTTGCGTTTGTGATGGATCTTAATCGAGTGTAAGCCTTCAATTCTTCATCTTCAAACTTTTTTGGCGGTCCGGAAACTTTTTCCTCTTCCGAGTCAAAATTACCACTTTTAAATCGTGCAAACCACGTCTGACACGTTCGCTCAGTTGGAGCATGGTCACCATAAACTTCCACCAAAATGCGATGACCTGAACCCTTTATAGCAAAGTAACAAAATCTATCGCCGGTTCTCTTTCTTTTAGCACATGTACATATTTATCTAGAATGTACAGATTTTTTTTGGTGTTCTTTGCTATTGATTCCGTACGGTATAGATTTTTGTCATAATGTACAGCTGTATTGGACCACACCAAGATACAAATGTAAACTATTCCAAAACATGTCAGTTGAAGCTTTAAAATGATGTGTATTCCATTTTTATGTGTTGATTTTCAGGATGTAGCATCATTCCAAACATCACTTAAAAACCTCGATCTCGTACTCTGCTCCTCTTATATTTTTGTCGAGTGTATGATCGCCTGGAGGAGTCATACGAAAAAGACTGAGATAGCGTTTGCGTTGAATACTACATTGCTGCATTACTATGGGGAAACGAACTGCTTGCTGGTGTATTGCTTGTAACTGCTTATTGATTTATTGATACCAATTAATTGTACGAGGGTCACTATTTATATTTCGGGAATAGGAACAAAAACAAATAGTTAAGCTGCGAATATATTTTAATTGTTTTTCAAAGTACTCGCCACGATGATCGATACACTTTTGCATGCGCTTAAACCAATTTTCAAAGCATTTATTCCAATCGACACGAGCCTTTTTTTGAGCGATTGTCAAATTATGTGGGATCCAACGTGAACATAATTTTCGCACAACTAAGTGTTCATGTAAAATCGCATATATGCTGGTGGAACGAATGCTTAGGGATGCCTCAATCTCACAATAGGTTACATGACGATCTTGGTTAATCATTTCGTGCACAGCATCGATGTTTTCTGGCACTACAGTCGATTTTGGACGACCTTCACGAAACTCGTCGGACAGCGAACTACGACCACGATTGAATTCACTATACCAGCGATACACAGTGGTTTTTGATGGAGCTTCATCGCCAAAAGTCAAATTAAGTTGATTGACGCACTCTTGTTGTGATAATCCACGTCGAAAGTCGTAAAAAATCATCGCACGAAAATGTTCACGATTCAGTTCCATTTTTTTTGCCGAGACCAAACTTTCAACTAAATATAAAATAAACAAATAGCGTCCGTATGACAAAATGTTCTGAGTACGTATATCGTCAAAAATGTCATACTTTACGATGGAACCGTCAGATGGACTCACATGACATCAGTGTTGCCAATTCCCGAAAAATAAATAGTGACCCTCGTAAGATCAATAAATTTATACAATGTTTGTTTTCACCGACAACAACAGCCCTAGGTAAACAATGCGGTCAAGGCCTGGACTCCACCGTTCTAATTTCGCGCGATCGCACCATTTTTTATTTTCGAGATCCCTTTTCCTTACTAGTACTTCCGTATCGTTTTGTCTAAAATTTCGAACGCCTAAGCTTTGTGGGTCATTAAACAATGTCTTAATACTCAAAACGGTACTGTTTCGCGAAGGTAATTTGATTTCTGGTTACAATAGAACCTTTTTTCACTTGACTACAAAAAAACTGATTTAAAAATGCATGAGGCAAGAAAATTAAAATATGTTCAATTACATTTGTCGTAAATCTCGAACATTACCTAAATACTAATTTTAATGACTAATTTTAATTTTAATGACAGATTTTTTGTTCATCTATAGTAGATTGTTACCATTCCTAGCACTTAACATGAAAACAACAAAAACAACCTACAAAAACTGAAAATTTAACGATGTTTGTTTTTTACGGAATTTGCAAACGCAAACATTTTATCATTGGTTTTGATAGTCACTTTTTTGAAAATGCTTTTTTTGATTTTCGGAATTTATTCCGTTTTGAATAGCCAATATGGGTATCAAATGAAAGGGCTTGACTAGTAGAATACAGTTAATTATGGAAATTGCAATTCCAAGATGGACGCCACCACAAGGTGGCACCATATATATTTTTTCACAACCCCATCAATATGGGTATCAATTAATGGGTTTGACTAGTAGAACACAGTAGATCATGAAAAAAACAAATCCAAGATGGCCGCAGTTCCCAAATAACTGATTACTTTTTAATGGTTCCATTCAGCTTGCCCTGTTTGTATGTATGTTTGAGTGTTCGTAGGATTGCCTCACATTAATTGAAATTTGACCCCGTTCCTGATCACTGATTTATCTGAAATTTGGAACATTCCTTTAATTCTATTACCATTATAAAACTGCGTATTCCATGATCTTGAAAAATTCAATTTGGCCGCAGCTAAAAAATGGCTGAATGGCTTGACTTGGAGAATACACTACATTATCAACAACACAAACATGAATGTAGGAACGGATGTGATAACTACTAACTGTTACTTGTCTAATTATTTTCTAGCTTTTAGTACATTAATCCGTATAACCTCAAAGGCTGTTTTATTTATTTTATTTTCTAGTTTTTAGTAAATTATCTGTACCATTAGCATACTACAATGGTATCTCTACAATGAAACAATTCAACTTTTTTTTAATTTTTGTTTCTTACCTAACTTTTTTCGGAATATTTTAATTAATTACTGTATTCTATTAGTCAAATCATTTTATTTGATAACAATACAGGGTAACTTCGATATAACGTACATTTTACTTTCAATTTATTACAAAAATAATAAAGAACTCAGAAACGTAGCTTATATTACTTTATTGTGTTGCTGTTTGAGTAAGGTTAATGGATAAATTCATCTAGAAGACGAAGCCAACCTTTCTCATGATGTTTCTCTTCGTACTGTTGAATTAAAAATGATTCATTTAGAATCCGGAATCACAAAACAGTTGTACTTCGGGATTGGTTAAAAGTACAAACCAAGCTTTGGTATCAAAATACAGATAATTCATTGTTCTTTCATAAAAATACTATTCAAAAAATTATTCCTTTGGACTTTGAAAATGTGTACGTTATAACGAGGGTACGCTATATCGATGTTTCCCTGTATTGAGGGGAATACAAAAAATACATAGTCGACTATTTAGTGGCGGTTACCTTTTCGAATTTATGATGTTCATAATGTAGTCTATTCTCCAAGTCAAGCCATTCAGCCATTTTTTAGGGGCGGCCAAATTGAATTTTCAAGCAGTTTTATAATGGCAGTATAATTAAAGGTATGTTCCAAATTTCAGTCAGTCAGTGATCAGGAACGGGGTCAAATTTCAATTAATGTGGGGCAATCCTACAAACACTCAAACATACATACAAACACGGCAAGCTGAATGAAACCATTAAAAAGTAATCAGTTATTTGCGGACTGTGGCCATTTGGATTTGAATTTTTCATGATCTGCTATGTTCTACTAGTCGAGCACTTTCATTTGATACCCATATTGATGTGGTTTTGAAAAAATATATATATATATTTGGCGCCACTTTGTGGTGGCGGCCATTTTGGATTTGCATTTTTAATAAATAACTGTGTTCTACTAGTCAATCCCTTTCATTTGATACAGGTCAGACTCGATTATGTGTGATTCGATTATATACAATTTTGGACTCGATTATATACAGTTTGGAAAAGAATTTTTTTTTATATTTCAAATATGACTTTTTTCAAGAAGAAATGTAACCTTCCAACGTTAAGGTGAAATTTGAGTGGCTATTACATTTACAGTGGGGTAAAAATAGTGATTTTTGGAGATTTTGCTTGATTTTTTACCAGTAATTCTTTATATCGATATTGCAGCCAAATTAAGAAAGATAGAATTTGGGTGTCAAAGAACAAATTGTAGAGCGGTTTTAGAGCTCCAATTCAATTGATAGGAACAATCCAATTAGTACAATTTTTAGGATAATTATTATTAACTTCTAACACATTAAAAATTATTTATTTTTATGTTTTTCACTTCCAAAATGTAATTAAAATCCACTAATTTAGATGTTCCACCACTATATTCTGTACTAATTTTTCTCATCTTTCAAATGAAAGCAACAGAATCGACTTCCGTAGCGTACTTTGTAATGTAGAGATAGTTTGAGGCAACAGAGTCCGAAACAGAAAAAAAGTTCTATAACTCTGTCATTGTTTGAAATTCGAACATATGCGTAGAAGGATTTTTTTTAATCAAATGTGATCGCCTATCACCTCCAGAGAGAAGCTGGATAAATTTATTTTTTTTCATGTGAGAAAGGTGTTTTCTGACTTTAAGAAGATGAATCAAAAATCAAATTCCTCTTTTATATTCAAAAAACAAAAAAATGCATGCAAAAAAAACGAATAAAAATTTTTTTTTGTTTGACTCGATTATCCGGAGTGAAAAAAAAAACATTACCCCGGATAATCGAGTCCGACCTGTATTATAAATTATATGCTGTATCGATACCTGTAAATGATGTTCAAATGCCTGTACTTTGTATGCCTCACTTATACGCCTCCAAGAACATTTACATTTTTTTTTTTTTTATCCAAAATATATATTTTATTAAGGCTCATATGGCGTCAGCCTAACGGGGCCGGGAGTTCAATATTTTGACAATGTTTGCTTAGACTATGTTAGTAATATGTAACCGATTACTCGCGGTTGGCTCGAGGTTAGTATTACAAGTGTTCTCATAATTGGTATGTTGCAGTCTTCGATGCTCTGTACGTGTGCCCGACACGGGATACGCCCCCCTAGTCTGTACCCCATATCTAGCGTGGTGCGTCTTTCTCGACTCGAGGAATCCAGGATAGAATGGTCACTAGCCGGCGCAATCATCAGCTCGTGTAGAGTTGTCATAAGCGGTACAACCTTTGGCTCTTATTGAATGATCAGTGGACTGCACAACCTTTGGCCCGTGTGTCTGTAAAGAGTGTGTGTATGTATTGCCGCGACTAAGTAAAAGTTTATCGTTTGGATAGGAGGGATATGAAACGGGGACACAACGAAGGAAACATCATTAAACGTTGACATCGGCGTTTCTGAGGAACAGGTATAGATGAAGCAGAAGATCAGGATCACGGCTACCTAAGATATCCCGGACGGGGATATCCGATTGTCTGCCTTGTGCTCTCAGTACTCTAGAGAGGTGAGAGCGAGCAGCATGGAACCGGATACACGACCAGACAATATGCTCGATGTCGTGGTAGCCATCGCCACAATCACAAAGATTGTTTGCTGCGAGCCCAATGCGATAGAGATGCGCGTTTAGGTTGTAGTGATTGGACATAAGCCGAGATATCACGCGAATGAAATCACGACCTACATTCAATCCCTTGAACCATGCACTCGTCGAGACCTTAGGGATAATCGTGTGTAACCAACGACCGAACTCATCTTCACTCCACATGCGCTGCCAACTTACGAGCGTATTCTGACGAGGAATGTGGAAAAATTCATTATAAGCAATTTGCCTTTCAAAAAGTGTGCCTTCTGAAGCGCCCACCTTAGCTAGCGAGTCCGCTTTCTCATTCCCCGGTATCGAGCAATGAGAGGGAACCCATGCTAAGGTAATCTTGAATAATTTTTCGACCAAAACACTCAATAGTTGTCTTATTCTTGTTAGGAAATAAGATGAGCATTTATCAACTTTCATTGAGCGGATTGCCTCTATTGAGCTGAGACTGTCTGAAAAAATATAATAGTGGTCGATGGGCAATGTTTCAATGATCCCTAATGCGTAATATATCGCACCCAGTTCAGCGACATACACGGAACAAGGATCTTTGAGTTTGAAAGAGGCACATTTACATTTTCATCGAAAGTAAATTTTGAGTCAAGTATGAGCAATCCAGCATTTGAATACTATTCCACATCTTAATGACCTATTTCCGAACTTGCAATCTACCAAGAGTACAGCGACCCCACATAAAATAATCCTTTGTCCCAGACAGCAAACACACGTGTTAAACCAACCATGTTGGGAGTATAATACACATTTTGTGCAACATCGTGTCTAGGGATTGCATTACCGAGCCAAAATTTCAATAACCGGTTATTCGGTAATGAAAAATTCATTACTGAAAAAACCGGTAAATTACCGGTAAAAAACATACTTTAAAATAAACCATTTTCTTGTAGAAACGGCTTTTATTTATAATGATTGGTTTACAAAAAAAACATTTTGCAAGTTTTTGCTGGTTAAAGTAATATACTTAAGGATACAGAGAATGTTAATTTTGTCGTAGATCGGATCTCATTAACAAAATATCCAGAAGACGAAAACGCCTGTTCAGAGTCCACTTATGTTGGGTAGAAGAGTATCGAGCCTCTGATGCCCTCTGTACGAAAACTCTTGTCCGATGGTTTTCATCAATCCGTTCATAGACGTTGAGCTTGGGCTGGAAGTTGATATATTTTGTATTGTTTATTCATTACTATCAACAGGCCTGAACAAGAGTGCCCTAATGAAAACTAATAAATTTGAAACTTAAAATACTTAATCTACTTAAAACTATGCCTAACTGGAAAGAGCGGTCAAGAATGCCTTTCTTAAATTTGCGCGAGATAAGTGAAATTCATAAGATAAGTAGCAGCCGTTGAATACACGAGACATACTCGATACGGGTTCGTTGTAACCGTAGTTTGTGCGAGAGTGAGGAAGGCAGAGAAATGTATGTGAACGCAGGTTACGAGGGCGTATATTAAAATCGATCGACTGAAGAAGATCAGCACAATCGATTTTCGAGGAAATTAGATCGGATATAAAAGTTGCCTTCGCTACATCTCTACGTAAGCTCAACAAATCGAGTCCGATCAATTTACAACGATCCTCATAGCAGGGTAAGTTCGAAGGATCGCTCCAGGGCAAGTTGCGTAGAGCGAAACGGACGAATTTCCGCTGGATCACCTCAATTCGCTGGACACTATTTTGGTAGTAGGAAGACCATACTATGCACGCATATTCAAGATGGGTGCGCACTAAAGCACAATAAAGAGCTTTCGTTATTTGTATTTCTTTGTATTTGCCAACAGATGATTTCCATCCCAATGACATTAGTACTTAAACTAACTTAAACTAACAACACAAATTTTAAAACTGACAACACCGTAAGCTAATAAAAAAATCGTCTAAATTCGCGCTTATTCGATTCTTGTGATACATTGAAATCAAACACAAAGTAACATTTATTAAAAACACGACACATACTCCGCACTGGTTCATGTAGGCCATAGTTCGTTCTAGCATGAGGTATGATGAAAAATGAGTGTGATCGTAGATGACGACGACGGGTATTAATGTGCAGCATACTGAACAGTATAGGACAATCGATATTGCCCTGCAAAAGATTTGCAACGAAGCATGCTTTCGTTACCCTGCGTCTCGCGGTCAATTGTTCCAGGTTGATGAGCTTACACCGGCTTGTGTAGCTTGGCAAATTCAAAGGATCCCTCCAGCTGAGGTGACGAAGTGCAAACCTGATGAATTTCCTTTGAACAGATTCAATGCGTTGTGTTCCACTTTGGTAGTGCGGTGACCAAGCAATGGATGAGTATTCCAGGATAGGACGCACAATTGAACAATATAAGGCTTTTAGGCAGTAAACGTCCTTAAATTTTTTGGCAAAGCGAAAAAGAAACCCCAATTGCGAAGTGGCTTTAGATACAGCATATGTGACGTGATCTTTGATACTTATTTTAGCGTCGATCAGAATCCCCAAGTCCTTGACTATTAATTCGCGTTTGAGTTGTACGCCTGCCAATGTGTAGTCAAAGCAGAAGAGTGTGTGTTTACGCCCGAATGAAATAACGGAGCACTTCGACACGTTATGCGACATACGGTTCGTTAGACACCATTCGGCAAAAGCTTCCAATTGTTGTTGCAGGAATAATGCGTCTCGCGGTTGCTGTATCACGTAGTAGAGCTTCAGGTCATCGGCATACGAGAGTTTCAGACATTTCATAGTGAAGTTGACATCGTTCATGTACAGCAGGAACAAAAATGGTCCTAGGTGACTGCCCTGCGGAACACCAGATCAAACCGGAAACGGTGATGAAACATGATCTCCAATTTTGACTGCCATGCTACGACCAGTGAGATACGATCGGATCCAGATGACCATTTGGTTACTCATTCCAAGTTTGTCAAATTTAGCTACTGCTATTCGATGATTCATCTTATCAAACGCTGCGGATAAGTCGGTGTAGATAGCGTCTACTTGTAGTCCATTCTCAATTTGATGTATCACGAACGAGGTGAAGCACGTCAAGTTAGTGGTCGTGGAACGCTTAGGCATAAATCCGTGTTGTTCCAATGAGATATACTGTGAACACCTTTGCATTAACGCCTGAAGCACGATCAGCTCAAACAACTTCGAGGTGGCACATAATGCAGCAATACCTCGATAGTTCGAAACGCTCCGTTTGCATCCTTTCTTATATACTGGAAAAACATACGACTCTTTCCAGCATCTCGGGAATACACCGGAAGATAAGGACAGATTGAACAGTGTCGCTAGAGGTGACGCAAGTGTGTCTACACAACCTTTCAAGACGAGTGATGGAATGCCGTCCGGACCACATCCTGTGGAGGTTTTCATGTTCTTAGTTGCTGCAATTACCATATCGTCAGTGATAACAAAATCCAGCTCAGAAGCAAGAAGTCGAGGTACGTTTCTGGTAGAAGCAGCAACATTCTGCGGATCGATGTGTTCATTGACAAACACATTACTGAACTGCAGTGTTTGCCAAATGATCCACTCATTGAAAAAATCGCTTTCGTTCGTTCAAATATGATCTTTCAGGAAACATTTCCCCCAGCGGTATTCTATTATTGTTATGTGCTGCAAATCACGACACAAAAGAGAACGAGACAACTCTGCATCGGCTCGCACTTCATTGCACACCATTGCATCATATACGCTTTCAGTGCAGAAAGCTTATTTTCTTCTTTGCCTCTAACATATGCATACCGACCTCTCCATGCATCATGAACCAGCAGGATCATACGGACAACGCAAAGCGAAAGATTCATATTCAGCTAATGTAGCAGATCCTGATTTTTAAGTCTCAGAGAGTGCAAACTATATGATTATTTAGCTCGATAGAGGCTAAGGGAAGGGTAGTCAGATTATATTTTCCATTTTTAACGCCGCTATCCCTTGAAATGTGTATATTCATATAGACCGCATAGTTTTACTAGCAACACCGCTCCAGTGAGAAGCAAAAACTCTCGCGTTTTATCTCTTTTCCCATTCGCTGCTCTCCGCAAATGGTGACGTAATGATGACGTAATTTTTCTTGTATCATTTATGGCTTTACACTTGTCTGTGCAGTGGGTTTCGCTATAGTAAAATGAGACGATATATGCGGTTCAAACTTGTATGCAGGCTTCGAAAATAGTGTGCCATGTTTGATACAACTCGAATATGCAAACAACAGTCTTCGTTCCTCGCTTAGTTTAATCACTAAATGTTACAAAAGTGATTGCTGACATTCATACAAGTATCTGAATGATCCTCTCATATTTGGTTATATGTTCGTGAGAGTTTACTTGCATGACACATTGTGTATCATTTGATTTTGATCGAAATCCAAACACTGCTGAACTGAGAGCGAAACAGGTTAGCGATGTCGGTAGTCGTATCAGCTTCCAATAAACCGTTGGTCAACGTAGATGGTAGACCGGATTCCTTACGTTGGTCTTTGACGTAACGCCAAAATCCTTTAGGATTTACCTTAAGGCGTCTCTGCAGACGGTCTTGATAAGCACTGAAGAAACGAATATTGAGCTGTTTATACTCAGCATTCGTCTTTAGATATTTCGCTCTTGTTGAGTCCGTACGGTGCTTGCTGAACTGTCTTAAAGCAGACTGCTTCACTCTTTTAAGATACTTCAGGGCACTATTTGACCAGGCAGGCTTGGTATCCTCACGTTTCGTCTTCAATGGAACAAACTGATCGATTGCATACAGCAGAATACTCGACATGATCGATGCAGCGAGGTTAGCGTCACAGCCTTGAAAAACATCTATACACTCGATTTGTGCGAGGAAATTGTTCATCGCGGTAAAATCAGTTTTACTGAAATCGTACGAAACACTTTCAGAAGCATCGTGAAATTGTCGGAAAGGTTTCAAATTGAGATTCACCAGTATAGGAGGATGATGTCGCACTATTTTAACAAGTGGTGATGGTCCTTGCATGACTGTGCAGTGCTCACATAGTTCTTCGTTGACGAAGCACAGATCAAGTATGCGATCGTTTTCATTTTTGATTCCTATCATTTGCCTCAGTCCAGCGGTGCAATAGGAATCAAGCAGTTCTTGTGATGTCAAGCAGATCGAGGATTGAGAAGAAACCGGTTAGAGAAAACCATGCGAGTTATGCTGCCAAGAGATTGAGCTCAAGTTGAAGTCGCCCAGGATCATAATGTTGTCTCTCGGTTCTAGTTGTGAAACAACCCAATAGAGAGAGTCAAGATGTTGGTTGATCAAAGGTCCATCGTTTACCCTATCAGGAGGCATGTAAACTACGCACAAGTAAAGTGTAGCGTCCAAAGTGGTAATAGCGATCCACAGATGCTCTACCGTCGAGCAACTCGGAGGATTGAGCGTACGGGATTTGATCCTTGAGTGAACAGCCAACAATACACCACCTCCCGTGCGTTTGTTACTATTCAGCGACGAACGATCCTGCCTGTAGACGGAGTAAGAGTTGTCGAACAGCTGACTTTGGTAGTAAATTAAGATATCCGAGGAATCAGGACTGCCATTTCTCTGTTGTTGCTCATTCCTGTAGGGTGAGTAGACATCAGAACAAGGTTTGCCGTTCCTTATGGAGTACTAGTTAATTCTTATACTCTAAAACTATCTAAAAAAAACAATTTCTTTCTTTTCACTGCACCACTGTGCGTTTATTCACTTCTATCTTAATACTAATACTGAACTTACAATTCATTTGCCCTGATATTTATAACAGATTTTAGTAAGACGCGATATTCGTGTCTAATCCTGATCGTGGGATTGTTTATTCTTTCGCGATGACCGTGAGATTGTTTATTATTTCATACACGATATTCGCGTCTAATCCTGATCGTGAGATTGTTTGTTCTTTCGCGATGACCGTGAGATTGTTTATCATTTCACTAATTGATTCTTGGCATTATTTATCCATCGGCTAGCTAAGCGGTTTTCTGTTTATATTAAGAAATGGAGTGATGATGTTGAGTGGCTCGTTGTTTATGTTGCTGGGTTATCCTGGCTTAGATGTTGTTGTTAACTTACTTGCCATGTAAACCGGGCATTCGCTACTCCAGGCAGAGTGCTCGACGTCAATATTTAGCTTTCGTTCTACTCGTATTTTTTCGCAGTTAGCGCATTTTTCTGTACGAGATTTACACTCTTTCACTTGATGGTTTCCACTGCATATAGGGCAAGTCACAATTTCTGCCTTGCATTCGGCCATCTTGTGATTAAACCCACAACACTTGTAACACCTAGTGACCTGAAGCCCATCTAAAACACGACAACGATTCCAACCGCAGTTCAATTTCCCAACATTCATAACTTTAAAAAATGTGTCTGCGTCACTCGACAATCGCACTATAGTTAACATATCGCCACTTCTCATTGCAATATGTTTTACGAAGTTTGAAGTGTTTCAGACTAGTGAGAGCATCGTTCTGACTAACAAGTTTTTGCTTCAGTTCATCTTCATCAAGTTTGCCACTCATTCCAATTATTTTGATTGTGGGTTTCATACACTCCCTAACTTTCACCTCAAATTGACCCCCCAGTTGCTTGTCGATGTTTTCTTCAAACAGTTTGATTGATGATTCATCCTTCATAGACATTATAACAGATCCGTCTTTGCCACTTTTCACTCGCCCAACGTTTAGGTTTTTGATATCCATTTTCTTCCTCAATTCAGCTCTAGCATCTTCAATTATTACACCTTCTTTCGGTTTAATAACGATAACGGTGTCTGGTTTATTCTTCGGTTTCTTTACACGTTCTGTTTCAGTTACTTTTAGATTTTTTTTAGCACATTCGCGAAGCTCGTTTTTGGGGTCTCGATCATATTTTCTTTATCCACTACGGATTCAATTCGTCTTTTCTTTGCAGCAGAACGTGTAACTACTCCACGAGTTACATCATCGTTAATGTCAACAGCAATATTAGACATTTTATTCACTCGCACTAATTCGTTTCTTACAATTTGCTTCACCTTGTCTTCGAAGTTTTTGGCAAGTTCAATCACGCACAAAAATTCATCCAATTTTTTGACAATATCACCCAACAGTTTCTCACTGTGCCTATCGTCATAATCATTCAGCGCTAAACACGCGTCGCACACAAACATCGCATTAGGAAGCTTTTTTAACACTTCTATATCCTCCGCTGTCGCGCCGGGTAAGCAACCGACGTGGATAGAAAGCTTACACTTCCCAAAACACTCAACACACGCATCTTGTTCGGAAATAGGCACAGCGCACTGAGCGCACGGTTGTGTGTAACATTGTCTCTCGCTCTTTTCTCCCGTGTCCCTATCTTCGTGCATCGCAATTGTATCCAAAAAACAAAAACAGTGCGGGACTATACTTAGCTTCGATGAACACAGAATAAATTGGGCGATTAACCGCAGTGTAGCACAATGAACAAATAAGCTTGATTTTTCTCTAAGAGAATTTATAAACTCGCGTCAAGTATATTAAAACTTGGTCATAGATATGGGACGGAAACAGTTAAAAAACACAAATTCGCGTCAACAAAAAAAAAAAAAAAATACACATCCACTTGTGTTGAACGAAATTCAATGGCTTTGATACAATGTGGGTCTTTGAATTGCTTTGTGATGCGAAAAATGAAACCTAACATCCTAGATGCCTTGGTGGTGATGTATGAGATATGGTCGCTGAACGTTAGCTTTGAGTCTAAGACGATACCAAGATCCTTGATAGTCACAACACGTTTCAAAGATATATGACTGAACACTTTGCTGGATTTAAAACCATTCTATTGGTTTCGCACCAATCAGAGAAATTATCGAGTTGTTGCTGTAGGAATATCGCATCATCGACACTATTCACAGTGTAGAACAATTTAAAATCGTCCGCATATGCAAGTTTGGGACACTTTAGACAAAGCTTAATATCATTGAGGTAAAGCAGGAATATATAAGGACCGAGGTGACTTCCTTGAGGTACGCCCGATGTCACCCGAAAAGGAGATGAAACGGTATCGCCGATTTTCACTGACATCATACGATCAGTCAGATATGAGTGTAACTAGTTCAAAAGAAAACTATGGAATCCTAAACGCTGAAGTTTGGCGACAACGATATCGTGATTGATTTTGTCGAACGCGGCCGAAAAATCTGCATAAACAGCATCAATAGCTCACATATGAATAGCTCACATATGTTTATTTTGTTAGATGCATCCACATTGTTGCGTGTCATTATGGTTGGTAGTCCTGACTCCTTCCTCTGTACATCAACAAATCTCCAAAATTCTTGTGGGTTCTTTTTCAGATTACTCTGAACACGGACCAGGTGAGCTCCAAATAGCGCTCTGTTCATTTGTTTATAGTCTTTGTTGATTTCCGAGTAACTTTGTTGATTTCCGAGTAAGCCCGTTAAAATTTCCTCAAAGTAGAACGTTTTCACCTTTGACTGTTGCAATCGTCGTTCAAGTTTGATGCTCAACTGTTCTGCAGGTTTCCCATCGTCCAGTAGATTTTTTTTTTATTCCTAGACAACTACTGAATCAATATCATCATCGTCAAAGTTGATCAAGTCAGGAACAATTTCAAATGCCTGCTTGATCAATGCAGTCCGCGACGTTTGATAGAAAACGCCAAAGTCTTCATAATTGTGTCACGACCACGAGCCGAATGATTATTCATATACGGAAACAAATCTGCATGTACGAAACGTCCTCCTGCAATCCTTCCCTGGCCCTGGCTTCAAGCAGCAGATTCGAAATTTTTGATGGTTACTCCGATAGCTGTTCTAGCATAAATTGCAATCTGACGTAAGCTTCAAAAAGGGTGCATTTCTTACGCAATGCCAGTTCAACAGCGACCAGAACTGGTTCTTGGGCATCAACGAATTCCTTTATTGCTGTTAGTTCTTCATCGCTGAAGCTTATCTTGTGTTTCGTTTTCAGATCTAGCAGCGATTTTTGAACTGAAGTTCTGAGGTCGTAGAATCGGCGCTACACTGCCAGTTATGTTTTTTCGATCTTATTTGATTTTCGAGCAATATTTCAAAGCGGCATAAAGGCAAATATTATTTATGGTGTAAAAATAAAAATTACCGAAATTACCGGTTATTGACTGTAAAATTACCGGTAATTCGGTAATGGAAAATGGCCCGGTATTACCGGTAAAACCGGTTAACAATCCCTAATCGTGTCTTCAACAAAATAAAACTCTACTCTGTTCGTTCGCGCCCCGTTAGCCCAGTCCATCAATTCAATCCAATTAACTGGCTCAGCTCCCGGTTGTGCATTTTATCTCAGCGGCAACTATGTGATGCCGCATCTTTCGTCAATTAAAATTCAATTTAATCCTATTTACTCTCCCATATTGGATTTACCCGGCATCAGCCTAGTAATTGAATAACAGTGCGTGATTTTCAAGCGAAATCGATAACGCACACACAAAAATGGGCTGAACCAAATCATCCCACTGGGACCATCAATCAATGTGGCTTTAGGCCGGTGGGGTGGGGAAGAGGGGGAGGAGAGTGGAGGAGCCACTTGCCACCGTTACACGTAAACTCTTCACTCTAAAGGCTAGGCCCCATTTTTACGAGTGACCGACCGGTTCCGAATCCCCAAGAGCGTAATAAATCAATCGATTACTTGGCCGGTGGGGCGCCAGGAGACAGAGGAGAAAGGGAGAGAGCGGAAAAAAGATTGATTTTGGCGTAAACATAAAAATATTTCTCCACTACACTTTTATGAACCGGGTTTGATAGTTCTCTTTCCCCGGTGTTCACTATTTGACACATTCGGGGAAAATTATTGCTTCATTATACACGGGGTCGAGTTTTTTCTACCTTCTCCCAACCGCAGCATAAACTACTGAGGAGTGTACTATTTTATTAGTATTTATGTGAGAGTCAACCGCTGCCACTTCCCATTCATCCGTTTTCATGCGCCGTTGATTTATAATGGTTGACTTTGGAAAATTGAATATTTTCAGCACAGGCAATTCGTTTCTATTGCATTCCCACGCATTCCGTGATAGCATTCTGGGTTGTACTTCTTTATCGTGGCATTTTTGGTTTTATCACAACCGAAAGCTTAGTCGAATGTTGTTTATGTATTTTATGCTAATTGAACTTCAAAAGTTTTATCAATTCAGACATTCTTAAGTGGGTATTCTATTGAAGAAACACGAGTTTCGGACGTTTTTTCGAGCTCCGTGAAAATGAAACAAATAATATTTTCACTATCCGTTATATCATTATTTGTTCATCTATCTTTTAACAATAGAAAAAAATTGAACGGAGAAAAAATATTCATAACTAGTATAGTTAAGAGCTGATGAAGTGAGAGGGTTCAAAAAAAAAGTGCCATGGCGTACACGACTCCAGCCTTTCTGGTTGTCTGAAGCAAAAACATCGAACAGATTCTGAATCAGTAAAGTGCCGCTATCGCATGAACCTTTTTTTTTTTTTTTGACAAAATGGCGGTCGTTTGAAAAAAAATGGGGTTCAAAACGCTTTTTCCTACGTTTCCCGATTTTTTAAAAATAGTAAAATTTAAAAAAATATGATTTTTTTAGAGGTTCATGCGATAGAGAGATACCTGCAGATTGTATCCATATAAATTCCAGACGAACCAGTTCACTAGAACTTGAAAAAAAAACTGGTTTCGAGAAAAACGTCTTTGAAGTTCATTGTTATGCCCGTAGCAGGTTAGATCACCGCATCGCTAAAATGGCTCTAACTCGCCAAATAAAAGAATTTTCGATAAGTCCTTTCCAGGGTTTATTCTTGAATGCCTAAACTACAGAAATTTGGAGAAAAAAAAATTGCTTTCGAATTTCTAGACTAGAATACTGCCTTAAGCTTGACCAGGTTTTGATTGTAACACCCTAAATTCTTAAAGTTGAGAATGTCAAACAGTTGGCCAGTTTCCTCGACCAGAAACCAGAAAAGTTTTGTGAAGATGGAATTCTCAAGCGTGAAATATGGCGAAAGATTGTTGAAGTTCAAACATCGGCAAAAACACTCCGAAGAATTGAAAACAAAAGAAAATTACTTTTTTTTTAGTTTTTGAAGATATTGATGACGATTGACGATTGAGGCTGGTCACTAAATATTGTTTGTGCCGTTGCGCTTCACAAAAAATATGAGTAATCCAATTGTAATATGGAAGGAGTTCCACTGAAATCAACACAAAAACAATGAATAATGCAAGTACTAAAAATAAAAATATCCTAAGATGTGGTTGTATGCCAAAGCGCTAAATGCCACAATTTGCCACAGTGGCTGCGACCAGCAAAAGCACTTACCACCGAAATTGACTGACGTAACCAATTGATCCGCCTACGAACATTTATGCGCGAATCGTTTCCGTTCGCTACATGATCCCGGCTGGAACCGGGAAAACCAGCGTCAATTTTATGCTATCTGAATCTCGTTTTATGGCGAGAAACACGCCATAACCGACGTGTTCGATTAGGACATAAAAAAGTCATTCGCTGACCATAATTCAGCCGTCCAACTCGCGAATCGTAAATGAGTTGTTATCGGTGAATGAATTTTGTCGCAGTATAATATGAAGAAGGCGTGAGAACGTTCATATTTTGCAGTGGTGGAACAGCTTTGATGCAGTATGTATGCTCCAAAAAATCATAATGAAAAAGAAATCTTAAAAATCTTAAAAGTAAAATACAAAAAAAAAATCCTTCGCTTTAATGGCACAAAATATTATATTCCTTTGTTTGAGTATCTATATACGATGTTCAATATTTTATCATTACATCGTGTTTTTCCATAGCTCAACCGATCAGAGCTATGCAAGCGAAGTCTAGTCCGTTACAACAAAAAAAAGTTATTATTATACTTTTACGAGCCACGTTGTACTGCTCTTAAGTCGCTGGCGAAACTGAACGCATCTATAGAAAAAAAAAGTTTACCCAACCCACCTGAGAAAATGTTGAAAATCAGCACCGTAATTCATTTCTTCTTTCACGGTTGTTGGTAGCTACCTGCGAAAAAGCGCGTCCTCTCTAATAAATACCCACACGTGCAGCTCAGCCGGGTAAAAATTATTTATGGGGTCTAGAAGTGGAAAGCACAAAGGACAAAATAATGTATGCAAAGAGTACTTGTACAATGTCGCATGCATGCCTTTGCGTAACGTGGCAGCCAGAGGATGAATAATGCTGCAACTTTTTCGTTATTTCTAAATGAGAACACATTCATCAGACAGTCAAAAAGGTGGCATTTGTTCTGGCAGCGATTGAAAGTTACCTTTTCATGAGTTCCTGCGCAAACAGTCGCATTTGTGCAAGCGAGTGAGGCGAAAACAATGATTGCTCGGTTCACCCAATCAACTCAACAATCTAATAATGAAATACCAATTTGTTGGCTACGGTTACTGCTCGTGTCGATGGTTATTGACACTTCGAGCGAAAGATTAAACAAGGCGTGAAAATATCGACTATAAATTGCCCCAATATGTATATCATAGAGTGAAGTCCTGGCGCAACTGTTCCCGACCGTTTCGGTAGGGATCAGGCACCGAAGTGCAAGCGGCAATCGACGCACAAATTGGCGCTGAAGTCCTTCGCGTCGACCATAAAAAGATTATATGTTCTCGTGCAACATTTACACGCCTCACAAAGCCAACACAAAAAGTGGGTGAAATTTCAATTCCTCGCTTTTCCGGATAATGGCGAAATGAAATCACTACGTCGCGTTGTCGAGCAGGCAAAACCTCGACGGAACGAAAATGTTAATGAAATCAATCACACCGGAAACAGAACCTTTCCGAAAGCCGTCTGTTTTTTTGTCGCCTGGCACCGAAACGAGTCCACGAAAAATAAAAACAACAAAAAAAAAATCAGCACACAATGCCAGCTAGAGCTTTAAAATAAGTGAGGTGAAGCTGAAAATTAAAAACTTGAAAACGGCGGGGAGAGAGAGAAAGAGAAGTGTTGCGATCGTCGACTATTTTTGATATGGTTTTACTGCCAGAAAGTAACAGAAAATGTCTGATATATTGGTAATTTTTTAGATTTTAAATGGTATAGTGAGTAAATTTTCGTCTCAAAATGAAGTTGTTTTCTATATTAGTAACATGTATTGTACAAGTAAGTACTGTAGAATTTCTAACAGATGGCGTTAGTGGCACTAAAATTTATCGGGTATTGTTTTAACTTTTTTCTTGTTAAAGCGCGAAGCGTTTTGATTTGTGTGTGATGCACAATGCAAACAGTGTATCATTTCTCGAAAGTGTGAACAACGTTCCTATTTTTGAACCGTTATCTTTTGGATTGAAAAATATGCAAGTCGCGGGAAATGTTTTTTATTTGAAGAAAAAAATGCTATCTAATGTGGTGTGATACCTCTGGGTACCGTGCTTCATTCATTTTACTGGTTGACCTGTCTACAAGAGGGGATGTTTCGACACAAAGGACGAAGGGTGTAAAGGAAGTCATGCAATGATTTGAAGGCAATGAATTGTAGGCCAAATTGGACTAATATCCGTGTCAGCCTCAACGAGAACATGCCAACTGTTTTTGAGTGAATGAACAACGCGAATACATTAAAATTGTAATATTTTTGTGGATGAAGCGTGTGTAAAAAAATGACACAAATAATGAGAAAAAAAGCCAGGCGGCTCAAAATTTAAATATAGTTCATGGTCCTGATATTGCAACAGCCAATCACGTGTATTTTTTTTCAGTCGATTCTGTTCCGCCTTATTAGTTAAAAAAAAACTTCACTTTGGTTGGGCAATTGCCGAAAATACTACTAAACATCGTCCAAAAATTCGTTTGGGAATCATTTGAATAGAGCAGGATACAATAAAAATCCGATATGGGGATGCCACAGAATTGACGCAAACAAGGGGACAAGAAATGCATTTGTGGTGATTCGACACTCCTCCCACCTCTCTAAGGAACGGCAGCCATACAAATGAAGCATAAATTTCTGCATAACTCGAGAACTAAACATGTAAATGGAACAAAATTTGACATGTGGAGGTTTCTGGGGCAAGAAATGTTTCTATGGTGATTCGATACCCCTCCCCCGCTCTAAGGAGAGGCTGCCAGACAAAAGATTAAATAATAAATAAAGAATATGTAGCAGTTTTGGTTTCGATTTCACATATTGAAATTTCATAAATTTTAACAAAATTCATATCTTCATTTTGGCGAGTTTTCCACGGCACTACACTCTGTTGATGACCTTGCTGCTTTGTGTCATTGTAAACAGGCAACACTTCAATTTATATTGTAGTTTATTGGTATTGGTATTGGTGACTATTCATATATTTGTGTGCAAGCGTTGAGCGTAAACAAATGTTTTTGCATTTTTCAATTGTCATGTTTGTACAAGATCAGTTACATTTTCCATTGCTTTAGTTGTTTTGATCAATAAAACAGGAAAATTCCGAAAGGAAAAGTGCTTACGGAGGAAAAAACAGAAAAAACTATGCTTTTTACCAAGAAAATGTTGGTATCGAAAAAAAAATACTCGTATGTAAGAAGAGTAAGAGCTCCATGTTAATCGAAGCTTCGGGACCATAATATTCGGCTACTCGTTCAGTCTGATCGAATGGATTTTAGTGTCAAGATGTACAATTTACAAGAACGTGTATTTTTAGTGAAATCATATTACTCGAGCAAACGAAGCCTCAATGAATCTTTGTCCTCTTATGGTAAGAATTTCAACATTTCTCGTCGTCGATTACTTCTTCTGGGGGTACGTGATGGATCATCGTTATGATAATAAGCCACAAATTTTGGAGGAACTAGAAGAAGAAATAACTACGATTTTCAACAGCATCGGAGTCGTAATGTTAGCGTTGTGCATGAAGAATTTTGTTCACCGTTTAAAACGCGTTATCGAAAAAAGGGGTGGGCACATCGGAAATGTTTTAAATAAAGCTTGATTTTCGTTTTAAAAAAATAAAAATCGGTTTACTTTTGTAGAAGTTATTACAATTTGTTGCGTGAGTTTTTAATCTGAAAGACCCTGCACCATAACGAAAAGTTCTTCAATGTAAGATGGAATTTTTTCACTTCTAGCTATGCTAGGTTATCTTCAGAGACAAACAAAAAGTTCAATTTTGATGGTCCTGATAGTTTCAACAGTATTTTTTAACCAGGAACTTTGGTGGAGGCTCGGGAATGGTTTGGGCGGGATTCTGTGCAACCGGAAACTTAACCGTGCAACCGTTTTCTCATTGATCAAAAATGAGTAGCAAGCAAGGATGGTTCCAATCGTATCAACGAGCGCTCGTTCAATTCTCTTATTTGATTCATTCAACGCACACAATAATATGTTTTAAATCACTCATGAAACAGAAAACTGACGCGTCAACGAAAATACTGAATGAACACAGCGTGAGAGTCATCGTTTGGTATTTGTGCGCGTGTTCATCGATGCTTGCTTGTATCATTTTATGATTCGTTCGTTAGTTTCTGTCGTCGCTTTACTTTCGTTTCCTGATCCGATTGGGTGCTTAGCCTCGGAGCTTTGGATCGAATCGCTTTGTGATAGAGTGGTGTCGCTCTCAGAAAAGAATTGAATCGCAAGGCAAAAATGCGATGCGATGAAAATATAACTTTTCGATGTGCTAATGCTCGCAGGTGCGCACCTAACAGTTGTGGTCTAATAACTTTTAAAAGGAAAGCCAATAGGGTTCAGTTTGCTTACTAAATAGTAACTATATATAACCTTCGAAACGCAATCTATAAATGCTTCGAGTTTTGCCTGTCCAATATTTATTATAATACAAATTGTCAAAAGCGGATTTTTGTCCAATAGTGGAGGCACAAGTTCGCAGCCTATGGGGCAAAAGATCGCACTTATTGAAATAAGCTTTTGAGATAACTTGTATCAAAAATCAATGATTTATCATTGGTAGCGTGTGAAAAAATCATTAATAGCGTGTGTAGGCATCCTCCAAGAGGGGATGGTAGTTGATTACTTGCTGGCTAGACTGATTTGTTGTAAATTTCGAAAAGGCATACGATGCATCCTCATGAAGCTAGATCTCGTCCCTCTAGTTTTGTAACCTGGTTGTATCCGCGCTGGACTTTGATGGCTTTCGCAAAAACACCAAATCTTTGAAGGAATCGTTTTGTCCAATGGTCTGCAATGGATGATCAGTTTCTCAGACTGCTCACTCTCGACTAGAGATGAAACGGAATGTTGATTTCATTTTCACTCCGGATGATCGAATTTTCCGGATAATCGAATCATAAGAAAATTAAACGGAAATCTCTCGGTAAACGTAAAATAACTATGATTTGCACTGACTTATTTGTACAATGCAGTAGGCATCCTCCAAGAGGGGATGGTAGTTGATAACTTGCTGGCTAGACTGATTTGTTGTAAATTTCGAAAAGGCATACGATGCATCCTCATGAAGCTAGATCTCGTCCCTCTAGTTTTGTAACCTGGTTGTATCCGCGCTGGACTTTGATGGCTTTCGCAAAAACACCAAATCTTTGAAGGAATCGTTTTGTCCAATGGTCTGCAATGGATGATCAGTTTCTCAGACTGCTCACTCTCGACTAGAGATGAAACGGAATGTTGATTTCATTTTCACTCCGGATGATCGAATTTTCCGGATAATCGAATCATAAGAAAATTAAACGGAAATCTCTCGGTAAACGTAAAATAACTATGATTTGCACTGACTTATTTGTACAATGCAGTAGGCATCCTCCAAGAGGGGATGGTAGTTGATAACTTGCTGGCTAGACTGATTTGTTGTAAATTTCGAAAAGGCATACGATGCATCCTCATGAAGCTAGATCTCGTCCCTCTAGTTTTGTAACCTGGTTGTATCCGCGCTGGACTTTGATGGCTTTCGCAAAAACACCAAATCTTTGAAGGAATCGTTTTGTCCAATGGTCTGCAATGGATGATCAGTTTCTCAGACTGCTCACTCTCGACTAGAGATGAAACGGAATGTTGATTTCATTTTCACTCCGGATGATCGAATTTTCCGGATAATCGAATCATAAGAAAATTAAACGGAAATCTCTCGGTAAACGTAAAATAACTATGATTTGCACTGACTTATTTGTACAATGCAGTATTTTAGCCACAAATTGACTAGCGCCCCATGGGGGAGGAATAATGTTTTGAAATTCGAAAAAAAACATTGCCTTGCTACAGCTCATGAACCAAAATATTATTCAAATGATCAAGTCCAAATACAAGCAAAAGCTTGGCATCCAGGAGCCAAGGAGAGTTCGATGAGATGGTTAAGCGAATCAACATTAGGGATGCTATGTTTTGGGTGGCCGAGGCTTGGGACGAGGTACCGAATGATTCCATTGATCCCGTTGTTGGCTGTAAAAGAACGCATGAACGCATGAACGTTGATTCTGTGGTTTTCGGATGACTCAAACTTTGGCGTCTTTACGACAACAGTAAGTAAAGTCTGAACGAGCTAAAATATTGTATAGTGTATTTTTTCGAGGTAATCTTTTTTTTCAGGAAGTCCCATTCGTAAATTTGAGATGACCATTCTCATTGGCACTCTAATGCACATCGTTACTCGTGAATTTATTTTTAAACCAAAATAAATAATAATTTGCAAGAAAAAAATTAAATTAAATTAAATCTATTCTGCGATAATATCGTAACATATGAAGATGCGAAATAGACATCTTTTGAGAATCCAATAAATCAAAGAACTATCCAAGCGGATTCAAAGATTATCACTTATTTTGTATTCTTTGCAACAATCTCAACACTCCTACCCCAACTTTTCCTTTTCCTTACTACATCCATGATTATTCGAAAGATCATATGATGCACTGTTGATAACCGAATTAAAACATACTAAACAGACATTGCTCATCCTAACTACATCCATATTTCATCAAATTATCATATTAGGTATGTTTAAATATTAAATCGATGTATTCATTTAAATTTGGAATTGCCAACGTATATAAATTTACTGCAGATAATCGAAACTAGTTGTATAGAGTCCGACCTGTACTTACTCTTTCTTAACTTATATTAAAATTATTTCAATATAACCCCAAAAAATCATAATTGTAACCTTTTTCTGTTATTAAGTTCTTAACAGAAGAAAAGCTGTTCAATATTTCTTGCAGCATACGTGATAATCTATTAATATGTGTTCTTCGCCTTAACTCAGTTTTCAAAGTGATTTAATTCATCCTCTTTAAAACAAAATTATTGATTGTCGGTCTGGGAGACCATTAGCGCGAGTATATTAGGGTTAAAAACAGGTTAAAAACGTTTTGTTGGGAGAAGTAATGGATACAATCTGGAACGTAACGTTATTTGATGGTGTGAAAAGTTCTTTCGGATTTACATTAGAACTTCATTTCTTTCCTGAAGAAACATTCCGCAAAAACTGAAATATGTATATTCGGAAGATTACTGTATCGTATTTATTTTCCATCGATTGGTGAAACGCTATACTCCATGCGAAAACTGGTAAATATTGACCATCCGGATAACATAAAAATTCTTGCTATCAATTTCATATCATATCTGTGTGTATATTCTCATGCACCAGACTTTTTTATTCGATGTTTTCTTCTTTACGTTACCGGTGGTCCTGTTTATTTTGGTCGTTAAAAGTTACTTGCTGGCGGTTTTCCAATGTCCTTTATGCTGCTATTCTTCGGAAGCAAACTACTGTACCACAAGCATTTACAAATCATAACATCTTTTATCGCATATACAATTAACCCACATTAATCTAAAATATGTATTACACCTGATAAATTTAAAGAATAAGTAGGGGACATTCAAAAACAACTGATCGAATAAAAATCGCCGCCCTGCTTATAAATATTTGTACGGTATGCATCACAATATACAGGCATTTGCTGCATTGGCCCTTAAAACGCTTGCTGTCGGTATGATAATTGTTCAAATGAGTACAATCACGGGAAAATTATCGCTTGGCGATCCTTCTCTGTCTCATCCGCACACAAATCCGATCGACGGGGAGTGAATCATTGGTCGACAGAGCTGCTGTTCTTTCTACTTACGAGACAGAATGAACTTGTCTACCACATGTTTGGATTCGCTCACTCACTGAGTGGTATCGTATGATGCGAGACGAACACATTGATTGAAGAAGTTGTTTTCACATGCTGAAAAAAGTTGGATGCTTTCGTCGATTCTCTCGTCAATCACCAACATTGGTGATAAGAAAGAAAATCAAATGGTCAAATTTTTACTCCATGTTTAAAAAACAATCACAAAATATTCAGTTCAGACGAGGCCGAATTGAGCGTATAGTTCCAGTTTTTCTTAAAAAGAAAATTGAATTCAGTTCAGAAATGTTAACAGATAACAAAAACCAATCCCTCAGTATTTGGAATGGCCCCCTTTGGGATCCAGCAAGCAGTGTTGGACGCCAAAATATATATTTCACAAAATACTTCATCTTATATAAATGTGTTTATTTTACATGAATTATTGAAGATTTAAATAATTTCGTATTGTTTTGAAAATACAGTCCTCAATTCTCCCACTCGACGACATTCGATTATATTCAAATAACGCAGTGAGTTGCGGTATGATGTGAAATAGGTCACTTGCGTATCTTGAAATGTAGGAAACCTTCAATCATTTGTAAAGCGAATGATAAATTATGATTTGTATGATTATCATTCACGGTGTACCGCTCTGAATCACATTTCGGACGCAGAAAACAAGTCAAAACTTTATGCACAGGTATTATTTGGTTGATATTTTTAATAAATTAGTTCAATATGCTTCTAAGCTTCTTTCTTTTCCTATTTGATTGAAAACATAAAAAAATCATCGAATGAAATGCTTTTCAAACGAAGCGAATAAAAATCAAACTTAGGACACTAAATCAAATATCGGACAGATTGAATTCCAATTTTGGACACTTTATTTTGTAATTTTTTGAACGAAAATTTCATTACACTTGATTATATTTAATAGTCAACTGCGAAACACTTACCAAGCAATCACAGTAAACTGTTAACGATGCTGAGAACTGGTGAAACACGGGAGAAATTTAAATATTTATGAAGGGGTAAATTCTACGTGCTCACGCTTAGCAAACGTCAAACACAAACGATAGTGTAGTTCTCATATGAAATGATAGTGAAACCAAGGGATTACTCTAAAAAAGCAATTGTGATATTAATTTTATAGTCATATCATCAGTGTATTAAGTTTTTCAAGATATTAGAGCAAAGTGTCCGAAATATGATTCAGAACGGTACATTCGAATATGGCTACCATCGTTTTTATTCGACAACTTTACAAATAATTCAGTGGACTTTGCAGATCGCTTCGACATTATTTTTTATTTTTTTTTTGAATTACCATTGGTGGCAGTCTGATGCATTAAGCTGATTCGAGAAATAATCCTAGCATCTTCTAATTTGATGGAGTAAGCTTGAATGACTGCGAACTTTTGCGCTCGGTTTGCGCGAATTCACATGCCCACGGGCTTTCCGAAGCTGCACAAAAGTATAATTTATGAACGATGATGATGATACTGCATGAACGATAAGGCGGAGGAGGTTGAAGTTGTTCCCCTTTTGCTTCGCCTTTCCTGCCATCTAGGTCACGCACTGATGGCTGCTGGAAACGACTAACTGACAGACTGACTGACTGACTGGCTCTGCTAAGCTTAGAATCTTTTGAAATCTGCGGTCGATAAAGGCGCGGAGCCTTTCAGTTCGCAGCTCGGGGTGAATGTGTGCCACCATCATCTACTCTTCTCGTTTTTTTCCGCCCCCCAACCCGACACAAGACGAACGCGTATGTGAAACACTTTGAATTTTCAAGCTTGAATTGCCGGCTGCCGCTTTTGTTGACTTAAACATTGAGGAAAAATTGAATTACTTCCGCCACTTTCACCACTTTTCTGCCCCGGAGGAAGATCACTAAGCTCGCGGGAGAAGACGGTAAATGAATCTGACATCACGCTAATGAAGGTTATGTAAGCCACAATTTTTCGCCAAATTTGGGTCCTGAATGACGACTAAATTTCGGCCCCATTTGATTCATGGCGATGCGCATTTGGGACGCTAGCTGCGGCGGTTAAAAGGAGAAACTTACGAGAAACGCAAATTCGGTTCCGGGGGTGCTTCTGTTTGCTCATGTGTGTGTGCGTGCCGGAAAGAATGCTTATGGAAAATCGAGAGGAAAATCGTCTTCAAACGGTTTGGCTAATTAGTGAGCGGCACATATTTGCTTAGGATATTGTATGGGATGCGAGTGGATTTTTGGGGCAGAGTTTTATTGGCGAAAAAGGGTTCTCATGAATGCTGAATCAGAATTTTCCGCCTCGAACGTATTGTTGAGCATTTGGGGGAAAACAATATTATCTAGCTTTTGTTTTATAATTTGTAGGGTATTTATGAATGCGAATGAAAACTCAACCGTTGTTGGGTTGTACGGGTTCTCATTTAGTCTGATTCACGGTTGAGGAAGAAATTCGCGTGGGTATTTTACGCAGAGAACGAGCTTTGGGTAAACCATAAAAATTAAACAAAGGGTGTCGGAAGGTTTATCTCATAGAATATAATTATGACACACAGGGTAACATTGTAGAGTTCAGCTATTGGACAAAATGCTGTGGGAACAAATAATAAATCTACATGAATAAAAATCTATACAACAGTTTTTGTTTGTTTTTTGGTCTAACTATTCCGCCAATCAAGGTGAAAATATTCAGATGGCACCCGATTTGGTCATACAGTAATCAACTACAGAAATAACCCACATTTGACCGCACAATCGAAATAAGCACCAAACCCACTAATTTGCTGAGCAGACGCTAATCGAAAACTCTGCCTACTCAATGTTTTTTTCATTAGATTTGTCGAGGAATCAGTTTCTATTTTCATATCCGCTTTTGCTATTGCAAAATTCACAACCTTCAGTGTTGCGAATCCTCCCATTCGGGTATTAAAATATACACGCAAACAATGGAGACAACGGTTAGCATCGCACGAATTTATGCCCACACACGTACATATGCACACATACAAAGCTACACACACACACACACACACGCACACGCACCCACATTTCGGTAAGTTATGAGATTTGGCTCAGCTCGTTTCGGAATTTAAATTCCGAACGGAAACATACATTTATTTCTAAATTTCGCTGATTCTCGGGAGGAGGCTGGCTGGTTGAGATCATCAACCGGTGCAATTTGTTGCTATTGGTGTTCGCAGGATTTTTATATGATAGGTATATACGCGAGCATATTTAGAGGGTGCGTGCCTGGAGCTGTCTGGCGTTTTTGGGGATCGATTAGGTTGTTTGGCGAAATTGTGTCCTACTCACGATATGGTTGGCTTATTTTTTCCCCACTATGATGCCATTTGTCGGCGCTTTTTATTGTTCGTTAGGCTGAAATTGGGCCAGTGGTGGCGGGATGGAAACCGGCCCGGAGATTTTATTGTGAAAGCACACATAAATCGATTTTCAAACAAATGGTGCAAACACAGGTTTCGGGGTGCGCTTGAAAAAAAGTTGGACTCGGTAATACAAATTTGAATTTATTGAAAATAAAAGCAGCTTCAATTAACTGGTGGATCTTTCAATTTCATTACCACCTTTGGAGTGCTAAAATGGAGTCATTCAAATTAATCTCTATAATCTTATAGAAGAACGCAAATTCACTAGAGGGCTGGTTGGTGTTGTGCCAACGGAATAAATTTCGCTTTGGTAAATAAAGGGTGTGTCACATCAAATTGCATCACGGAAAAAACGCTGTAGAAATTCGCCCAGTAGACAGTAGACCTTTTGAAAATTTTAGACAGTAAAATAAAAACTATTAAACAACTTTTGGCATTTTCTTTTTATTCATACTTCGAGCCCAAGCCCGTATGCTCGCACCTTCCTCTTTACCCCGTCCATAAGGTTCTGCACAACGTCAGGTTGTAGTTTTTTTTGAACAGAAATCCATTTTCTCTTGAAGTCCGCCTCCGATTTGACAACTTTTGTGTTTTTCCGGAGGGTCTGCTTCATAATCGCCCAATATTTCTCTATTGGGCGAAGCTCCGGCGCGTTGGGCGGGTTCATTTCCTTTGGCACGAAGGTGACCCCGTTGGCTTCGTACCACTCCAACACGTCCTTTGAATAGTGGCACGAAGCGAGATCCGGCCAGAAGATGGTCGGGCCCTCGTGCTGCTTCAATAGTGATAGTAAGCGCTTCTGTAGGCACTCCTTAAGGTAAACCTGCCCGTTTACCGTGCCGGTCATCACGAAGGGGGCGCTTCGCTTTCCGCAAGAGCAGATCGCTTGCCACACCATGTACTTTTTGGCAAACTTGGATAGTTTCTGCTTGCGAATCTCCTCCGGAACGCTGAATTTGTCCTCTGTGGAGAAGAACAACAGGCCCGGCAGCTGACGAAAGTCCGCTTTGACGTAGGTTTCGTCGTCCATTACCAGGCAATGCGGCTTCGTCAGCATTTCGGTGTACAGCTTCCGGGCTCGCGTCTTCCCCACCATGTTTTGCCTTTCGTCGCGGTTAGGAGCCTTTTGAACCTTGTATGTACGCAGGCCCTCCCACTGCTTGGTCCGCTGGACGAATGAACTTGACAAATTCAGCTTATTGGCGACATCCCGGACCGAACTTCTCGGATCACGTCTAAACTGCTCAACTACGCGCTTGTGATCTTTATCACTGACGGAGCATCCATTTTTGCCGTTCTTCACCTTCCGGTCGATGGTTAGGTTCTCGAAGTATCGTTTTAGTACTCTGCTGACCGTGGATTGGACGATTCCCAGCATCTTACCGATGTTCCGATGTGACAAATCCGGATTCTCGAAATGAGTGCACAGGATTAATTCACGACGCTCTTTTTCGTTCGACGACATTTTTCCAAATTTACGAAAAATTGACAGTGAAGTATGGTCAACGTGATCTATACACTCTTATCTGATTATAAGCGAAAGCTGAAGATATAATTCCTAAAAATTAAATTTCTACAGCGTTTTTTCCGTGATGCAATTTGATGTGACACACCCTTTAGTCTCTAAAGGGATTGTGCTCGTTCAGGAAATCTCTCGCTAGTTTCGTTGTTCTCATTCTGCCCACGCGAGGTTGTTAAAACATGTTCTTCAAGCGTGCTCCTCACTTGCATCGGAAAATTACTGGAATATTTTACTCTCACATTTGCTAATTTATTACTATTGAAAAATCCGTTCGCTATCGCGAACTAGACTACAAGGATAATTTTGGTATTGAGTGTACGAGAGAACGATTACACATTCAAGACGATCTTTAGTTCACGAAATTCAGTTTTCCTTGTTGATATACTATTGGAAACAAGATAAAAAAAATCAGCTCTGTAGTCAGCACCGCATGTCGTAAAGCAGGCAATAACGTCCGTAAAAAATAATGTCAATATATTTTGGCTAACATTTAAAATTTATAAAAAAAATCATCAAAATTGTCTAAGATAATTCTAAGATAGTAAGATAGCGAATGCAATTATCCCGATGCGTAGTCTGCGTAGTATTCAGGCTACTTATTTTTTTTTATCCCAATTTTTTATTTAAGGCTCATTAGCATTTTAGCTGTAACAGAGCCGAATTTTTTAATCGTGTACATGTCACATGGTTATCATATATCTATAATTAGCACATTACACAGTTGCCATTTGCCAGTATTCCTTCTATACCATTACATATGGTACATTCACACAGTAGCCATTTAGACGTAAGAGTATTCTTTCTGTTCTTCTATTATCCAGTGGGACCACCGGACAGCGGAGACAGTTGATTGATCATTGTTGAGTTATTTATAGAACAGCAGCCCGATGTGTCTTGCAGAGCAGAGCAGTTGTATGGATAAATCGATCTTATTTCGACCGTGGATCGATCTCCATCGCTGATGATTGTTGCGTGGACGAAGCTATTCTGTAACAACACAAAGATGGTCAATGAGGGTCCTGAGTTTTGAACTCACGATCGATCGCTTACTAAGCGAACGCGCAACCAATGTGGCTACGGAGACCCCCTTACTTATTTTCAACAGCACATATTTCACGTAACGTCTATTACTGTTCACTCTCAGTCATACGCCCCTCGACAAATTCTCTAGTCCCTGATGCCGGTTACAGCACCTCTCTTCTGGGCTAGATCGAGCGTGGGATTCCAAGATCGGCTCACGAGCACTTTTCTCGGGAACACGAATTGAAAACATCAACTTCTCTTTCTGCTTTACTCTCTTTCTTTTTTTAAACGGTTTTATTTAGCTTGCTTTTAACATGTTTGTAACGTGTTTGTAGCGCCCCACATTAATCCCACATTAATAGAAATTTGACCCCCATCCTGTTGACCGATTGATCTGAAATTTGGAACACACCTTTATCTTTGCAGTCACTATAAAACTGCGTATTTCATTATCCTGAAAATCCAAGATGGCGGCCGCTACAAAATGACGATATTTTCTTAGAACTCCATAAATATGGGTATCAAATGAAAAGGCTTGACTGTAGAACACAGTTATTTATGAAAAATGCAAATCCAAAATGGCTGCCACTACAAAATGATGGACTACATATCTATATGTATAAATATATCATCTCTCAAACCCCATTGATATGGGATCAAACGGAAGAGCTTGACTAGTAAAACACAGTTTTTATGAAAAATGCAAATTCAAGATAGTTGCCACCACAAAATAGCGATAAATATATTTTTTTTTCCAAAACCCCATCACTATGGGTATCAAATGAAAGGAATTGACTATTAGAAAAGCAAACTCAAAATGTACACCTTTATAAAACGGCAACAAATATATTGTTTTTCAAAACCCCATCAATATGAGTATCAAATTAAGGGGATTGACCCGTAGAACACAGTTATTTATGTAGGGTTGTCCCACATTAATAGTAATTTGACCAATAGGAACTGACCGATTGTTCTGAAATTTATAAAACACCTTTATCTCTGCTGTAATAACTGTTTATTCCATGACCTTGAAAAATCCAATTTGACCGCCGCTACAAAATAGCTGATTCCATATTATCTAAAAAAATGTTGATTGGGATATGTGTATCAAATGAACAAACTTGACTTGGAGAACACACTATGTATTTTTTGCAATCCACTTGATATTGATATCAAATTAAATGATTTGACTAGTAGAATAAAGTCCAATGGTTTTATTGTAGAGAAATACTATATTTTTTTATTATATTTGAAGAGGCGTAGCACTTAAGGCTCTTGCCTCCCCGAGAGATATTATATTGAAACAGATAATGTACTAAAAACTAGAAAAACAAATAGGTAAAAAAACTTTTTAAGTTAAACGGGTCCATTGTGATTAAACATAGCAATGTACTAAAAGCTAGAAAATAATTAGGCAAGTAGCAGTTAGCAGTTATCACACCCCTTCCTTTATTAATCTAGGGCGTTGATGAGACTAAAATAAAATCGTGGGGCATATAGTGGAATCGTTAACTGTGGATAATGGAAATTAAACGTGCCCCACGATTTTATTGTCTACACATCGTGAACTCAAACCAACGAACTTAGACATTTATCAAATATGCTGTACAGGACTTCGCATTAATATTAGTAAATAGCGAGCAAAATAGCGCACACACACTGCACGATATTTTATACGTGTGAGTAATTTTCGTGTACGATACAAAAAAATCTAGCTCACCTGTAGCGTATGTCAAACCACGTTAAACTCAAATATCGATGCATGCACACGTACATGGGAAAGAGAGAGAGGAACGAATTCGTTTTGGGGAAGTCACTTCAAAATGCAATGAGGACAATTTGACTGGGAAGAATGAAATGATATAGTCGAGTCGGTAGAGGGAGATAGCGACTATACGCCCGACTGCCTGTTTAGTCGTTCTGGCGGAAAAGCTGCTTGAAGAAGCCAAAAGTCATTTCCGACTGAATACGGATATAGTCAGTCAGATAGTCTGCTGACTATCCTCAGTTGACTATGACTATGCCGAGCCCTGGCTCTTACACATTATCTGAGCACCGCACAATGGTCCGGGGAAAGAATAAAGGTGGAAATTTGCATCTAGAGCTCAACAGTTAGTCTTCAGATAAAAACTGTCTCCGACAAAGTTGTTACATGAAGCGCTCATTTTTATGTTGTCAATAATAGGATGACCAACACTTGAGGTAAAATAAAAAATCTAACCTTCATACAATAGTAAAAAGTAAACATTTTTATATATCGATTACCTTCGGTCCCTACTTCGATCTGAATTTGAGCATACCACCAGAGCTACAATCATCAAACGCGTGTGAAATGTCTCTGAAATAATAAAACGATGAAAATCTTGTTGTGACTACCCCAAACTAGCGTTGGTAGAAACTGTGTAACATCAAACTCCATTAGCAAATCCTCCATTACGCCATTCACTGTCTGGAATCCCATCACATGTCTCACCAGTTTGGCTGTTAGACTCTCTCTGCGGAGCTGTGTGCAATCTTTTACTTCACATCGGCATATGCAGTATATTGGGTAGGGGAAAAAGAAATGTCGTATATTGTCAATATATGGCAACGCATCTTGTGTTGAACTTATCGCATCGGGTCGTACCATATTATATTATTTAAAGACGACAATCTGTGCTACGAGTGTCGTTTTGACAGTGTTGTGATTGTCCTTTTCAGTCTCAAGTTATAGCGCGTCAAAGATAGAGTCGACCAAGCAAGAAATTCGCCATATTTTACGTTTTTACTACCTGCGAGGTAAAACTGCAACGAAGGCTGCTGAAAAAATTCGTGTAGTTTATGGACCCGATACTGTAACGATTCGCACAGCACAGCGTTGGTTTGTTGGTTCGGTTTTCGTTCTGGTGTAGTGGCTGTCGAAGATACACCCTGTACTGGTAGGCCAACCGTCGTGGAAACCGATCAAATCGTTGATATCATCCAAGTAGACCGGCATGTGAGCACTCGCTCGATTGACCAGGAACTGGGTATAGACCATAAAAACGTTTGGAACCATTTGCAGAAGATTGGATTCCAAAAAAGCTGGATGTATGGGTGCCACACGAGTTGACGCAAAAAAAATCTTTTAGACCGAATCAACGCCTGCGATGCACGATGGTTTTATTACAAGTCTTCTCCACAGTGCTTTACAGCGATATTTATTGACCGGTGGTTCTCGGCAGAACTGGCCTAAAATTTGATACAATGGCTCTTATTGATGAGGACAATTAAGTTGTGAGAATTACTACGCACTATTGAATACTGGTAGAAAGGCGATATCAGGATATTCAAATGCGGCTATTCGGTATTTTTCTGGCTATTTGGACATTTGTCCGTATGATTTATGGCCTTTTTTGTGCTACAGATTGAGATTCTTGAATAAATGGGTATAGCGATTTATTGCCCTTTGTTTAGTAAGCTGTATGAATTTAATCTCTTTCTGTTCATGATCAAATAATTCAACATTAGATTTGAACAGTGTTTTTTTTTTTGTTCACATGGCTTTTGACTAAAGGACGCTATATTTTTTTATATTTTTCTTGAAAGCTGAGGTTTTTTTTACATAACATGTTTAAAAATCAGAGAGACTTTTTTTCGTATTAATTTTCCCCCTTTTTCCACTACAAGGAAGAAATATATGGGGAACATAATATTAAGATCGCGACTACTCAAGCTATCAAAATTTGATATGCGTGAGTATATCGTTTCGAACTTCCAAATCAGCAGCCAGTTAAATCCATTAATTGCATTTTTTACAAAACCAAACAACACGCTCGATATTATGACACCCTGGACCACAATTATATAATTTGTTAGTAGACCTAGACCTATACAATAAAGACGTGAATTGAGCCCGAATTGATTGAACTTTGGGGATAATAAAGTAAAACCATCTTCCAGGATCATATCTCCATTGGTTCGGCCAACTTAAAGATACCTGTTTGTCAAATTGTTTTAATTTTCACTATATTTTCTGTTCGTTTTTCAAGAAAAAAAAAGCTGTATAAATTTCCAGTCTAATGGTATATAGCACAACACATCTGCCGTTCTACGCACTGTTGTCCCAAAACTTTAACTTTTCTTCATAAAACGATGTTTTTATGCTCAATCTTCCAGAAAATCACAAAAAAACTTATTATTTGATCCCAGCATTCCAAAAAATGACATCGAGCTCAATTGTCCCATGTTGATATTCTAGACATAACTGTCCCACCATGTGTTTTTTGTAGATCCATAATAAATGAATCGGTTCCAGTTCAAGAATTTTATATCACGCATTCAGCAGGGCTAATGCACTCAGTTCTGGTTTGGAAGAACGTACTATTTCTCAAACAAATAAAAAAAGTTTAACAGAACATATCTTGTTAGCGAGTGCCTAATAATCTTTCGGAAAAACGCCAAAGAACATATTGTTTGTTACCAGTATTTCAAAAAACACCATCAAGTCCAATAGTCCCTTGTTGATTTGTTGAACTTTCCACATTTCATTGAACAATAGTGTACTGCTTATAAAGAATCCGGTGAATTGCCAAATTTAAATGCTCAAAGATTCTGATAGACAAATATGCTAAAAAACTTTGATTGCGTTTTCTCAGTTGCTTATTTTGGAACATGGGACAACTATGCGTAGAACGGCAGATATGTCGCAATATCGATTTTGAGTAATATGCGATTCGCTGCTAGGAATAGTTTGTTGGTGGAAGTTATCGTGAAAATGGTTTCTGGTTTCGTTGTGTTAATGGTGTTGTAATGAAAAAAAAAAGTTCAAATTCAGTTAATCAGTTTTGTGGTTATTTTACTGGATTATGGCGTTGTTTTTTTTTCAACTCTCTCGTGTACCGTGGTTATGTGTGTATGCGTGGTAGCTTGCATTTTAGAGCATGTTTTTTACAGCAGTGATATTAAGGATGGGATCCACTAACCACTTATTCTGCCAGCAAAATGATCCAACTGTATCGAGAAACATCAACATCCCAGCTAAGTACTATTAACAATTTGTTATTTTTATAACCGATCCGAAATGCAATCCGCTTCAAGTCTCTCGGTGCTGTGTGCGAGAGAGAGAAAGTGTCAGTCAGTAGAAGACTGCGGTGATGGCGGGTGCGGCTGCGTGTGAGAGTGTGGCATTACGAGTGCGCGATCGTGGAGGATGACCAGCAAACATGTGATTGTATTGGTGTGGTTGCCTTGCTTCCCAGAACGGACTCGTTTGCTTCGGAAGACCAAGGTAGTTTGATTCTTTTCGTCGGTTGACGTACAGTCGAGTTTTTGTGAGAGGATTGGATCGGAGAGCATATTTTGATTGTGCGATAGCTGACGGATGGAGGCAGGCTGTTTTGTTTGTTCGAGGCAGACGATTTCGGTCACGGTAAGGCGGAGCGGACGGTGTAGCCACGCCGGTGCAGTTCTATGTCGTTGTTTACTTCTCGCAGTTGCGTGAGATTTGTGCAGCCGCATTTTCGCGCGAAGTTGCATTCAATCTAAACGACATTCTAGAGTTTTAGAAGATCCAATAGTTTTAGAGGTTTTTATATATCTAATATTGTCTTCGTGGTAAAGAGCGCATTGACGTCAACGTAACATCGATTTTCTTTTCTTCTAAATCTAGCTAGACGTTGACTTTGATGTGTATGTACAAGCGGCCATAAGATTTCCATGCAAGAATATTCAATGTAGTGTGCGTTTCGACCATGAGAATGTTACGGAGGTCGAGAGAAAAGTTTGAATTAACTTACATTTGTCTCTTTTGCTCACCCATGTTTTTTCTTGGGATTAGTAGTTCACCTTGAATGTCAGTGAGTTCTTCTTGTATGTACCCCTTTTCGGTTTTTTTTGAATAGAGGATTGACGTTGCTTTTCCTTCAATTATGTCATTCTAACCCTTACTACAAGAACAATGATTTCGTTAATAATTGCTCGACTGATTACTTGAGAAATTGTTAGTTTTTATTACAAATCCAAATCGCAGGTATCAAGTTTTCCTTTTCGAGGTTCAAATATAAATTGCAAGACTAGGTTCAAGATGCTAGAGTCCCAATTCGGAAAACTTCCGTGATTTCTGTGTATTACAATGGAAGAGCATGACGTGCGACTAGGCACAAGTATTAAGTCCAATCCGAGTCTGATAAGACCTTATCAGGTGACCCTTCAATATATTCAATCTTCAAATGCATTTGATTTTTGAGTTTTTGCTCCGTTGAACAGAGGAGACTTTTCAGGTTACCGTTCAGCTGCTACGAAATGCATTTGATGTTCGAGTTTTCGTTTCAACGAGTAATTGGGTCCACGCTTACAAAATTAATTCACTTACCAGAGTTATGATCCTTCTGCAGAGACCTTTTCAGGTCACCCTTTAATATCTTCACGGCTACGAAATGCATTTGGTTTTCAAGTTTTCGTTTCGTCAAGTTATCTCTAGTTTGCGTTAGCATAATCACATCACTTACCACAGTGAATCCTGATTATTACCCCTTCCCACTAACAAACTATCCCTTCCATGATAAACGCTAGGGAACCACGCTATAGAGGCGACCCTTCTGGCCTTCGGGCGGCGAATATCATACTAACATTCCTACCCTTCCCCTGGTGACTGTAAGGACGTGGCCGGCGTCGTTATTGATCATTGAAAGCTCGAATCACCGAAAATTGCACAACGAGAATGATTTGCTAGTCCCAAGCGTCATTCTGTTTGTTCTTTGTGCAATTTGGTTGGTTCAGGTCAATCACGGAGAGCAACTACGAATTGTACAGTCTACCCAAGCTCAAGCTCAAGCTCAATAACGATTTTGAGTAATATGCGTTTAAAATCTCTTAATGAATTGTTATATTTTCCGTTGAGTGTCCCCGCAATATAGAAATCAAAGATCTAGTCCTATGTCAAAAGTCATTTTTGGATAAAAAGGATAAAATGATGGACCACCGGTTATGTAAATAAGCTCAGCTTTCAAGAAAAAATATAGAAAAACATAGGTTTTTCCAGTCCAAAGCAACAAATACAATTAATAATTACAAAAAAACTAGATCAAAATTGTTTGCAAGTGTAATATTTTTCCGAGAAAGATTAGCTAATTAGCTTTAATTTGTTACATCTGTATTGGTTAAATAGTTCAAAAGTTACCGTTCTAAATCATAGTTCGGTCACTTTGTTCTAATATCTTGAAATACTTGATGCACTGATGATATAACTATAAAATTAATATCACAATTGCTTCTTTAGAGTAATCACTTAGTTTCACTATCACTTCATTTGAGAATTACATTTGAATTATTACATAGTAGGATAAAAATCCATCCAAAATCCAAAATCCACTTATTATCATTTGTGTTTGACGTTTGCTTATCGTGAGCACGTAGAATTTACCCTTTCATCAATATTTAAATTACTCTTGTGTTTAATCATTTCTCATCATCGTTATAAGTTTACTGTGATTACTTGTGTAATGTAATTTTCGTTCAAAAAATTACGAAATAAATTGTCCGAAATTTGAATTCAATTTGTCCGACATTTGGTTTCTCATAAATGGTGTCCGAAGTTTGATTCTTATTCGCTTGATTCGCATTTTATTCGATGATTTTTTTATGTTTTCAATCAAATAGGTACCAAAGTAGAAAGCTTAAAAGCATATCGAACTAATTTATTAAAAATATCAACCAAATAATACCCGTGCATAAAGTTGAGTTCTGTTTTCTGCATCACATGTCTTAAGCGTCCGAAATATGATTCAGAACGGTATGAAGTTATAAAAAACGGCAATTATTTTTCGAACCACCTTCTAAAATGAAAAATGGGCACCCTAATGGAGAAAAAAAAAAAGAATACGGGTCTAATATTTTACAAAAAAGAACAAAATTACCGCTTTTCACGAAAATCTGAGAACCACTATATCGGGTTCACATGGAATATCTATTCGACTTGCCAACTTCCCAGGATAGTTTCGGTTTTACCAATATTTGATTGCCAAATTTTGTTAAGTGTTTGTTTACTATTGATCAACCCTTTACAAAGAAATGCAAGATTGTTGAGGAGTGGATAACAAATTCCGTCATAGCTAGTTTTTCTCATATGGCCTCGCATAAGATGAAATCACTATAATGTGCGACGAGGTATGTAGCTGCTACTTGTGAATTTTCATCTAAAAAAAACCATTTCCTAATAAATATTGCTTTTAGACGGGTTACAATCTATGATAAAATTTTGATATTGTCGTATACATTCATTTGCATTTTATTTCTTCAACATCTAAAATTCAATTACCGTCGCCAGCCGCTTCCGACTGTCTCAAAAATCACAATTGGGAGAAATGAAATCCATTCTGTCGCAGTTCCGCCTATTCTACCGAAAAGCCTATTTAATCGGGTGTGCACGCGGATATTTTATGTTTTATGGTGCAGGACGTCACCGGTGGCGGTGTTTTCCCCCAACGCCACGCTCTTAAACTCATCGCCCATCGCGCAACAGCTCGGAATGTGAAACCATTTCGGTCCCCTTTTATTTTATTTATTTTTTTTGGGTAGACCTATAGATTAGGGCATTGAGTGATTAGATTGGAGATATATCTTCTTTGCAGTAAATTTTCGGATTTTATTGCGGAACGCACCGAAGTAACAGGAGCTTTTGAGGGACCGGCTGATTTGCATATTCCGTCGGACGGACATTTTTGGGGCTCTGATTGTATAGTTGTGATTTGCGACGAAGCCTGCTTACACACGTGGCCAAACGTGCCCCTAATGGGGGCGATCTGTACCCGGCGGGTGGGAAATATATTCACTTTTAGTTGACTGGAAATAATGAACTTTGAGCTGTCGAACGTGCAATTTATGGATGTGGCTTTGGGGTTTAACGATCCCTATCGGAAATTAAAAAGTGGACCCAATTTAATGGAGGTATTTTCGGGTCGTTCTCCTGCTCCGTGGTAGAGTCATATATCTTTACAAATTGAATTAGTCTTTTTTGGAGATGAAATATAACAGTGTTCCGCAGAATGTTCAATTCGGTTACGACTTTAGTCGAACCAATTCTTCAAATGCAGGAAAAAAACAAATGTTAACCCCTCTAAACATGAACCACTGTCTTTGTATCATCGTCGAGATAAGTTGATTGCAATCGGTTTAACAGAAATTGGCACAAATTCCGTCCCAAGAAGATTTGCATTAAGAATTTACAGCAGTAGTTCTGCGCTGTAACTTGTTCTCTCCAACTCGATTTAACTCATTTAAGCGCTAACGAAATTCAGTCGCTCATCTTGTTATGCAGAGGGAACTCCAAGCTTTCACCAGCTTCTCATCAGTATTCCCGATTAGGAAAAACCTTGCCCAAGTTGGCAGGACCAGTTTGGGAGCTGCATGAAAGTAAAAGCAAAATGGACAATAATTTTAATTAGGAAACATTAAGTCGCGCTACTCTTGCAGGAGATGGCAAGCGCTAGATACCGTGTGATCGTCTCGGAAACACGTGAATCCGGTGAGTTTTTTGTTTTCCTAGTAGATGGTAGAGAGTATCTTGCCGCCAGATCGAATTTAGTAGTCACCCTTCGGGCCCGAGGAAGGCAGCCCAATGTGCCGGTGAGAGACGTGTTGGCTCGGTTAGACCTTGATTACATGTCCCAAATATATGTATTCCTTAAAGCTATCGATCTTCGTGTGTGATTGTCCTTATACCCTTAGTTTTTCCTTTTCCTTTTCCTTTGTGAGAGATCGGATCCCTTCTTAAGAATAAGATGAAATGTAAATACATATTAGATATAAGATAGGTTTAAGAATTGAGTGTGATGAGTGTGATTGAGAGTGTGATTGAGAGTGTGAGTGTGATCAATGTCAACATATCCTCATATCCCCTCCTTTTCCTGAAGAAAATATGTCACCCTTCTAAACTCGAGTTGACCGCGAGTAATCGGTTTCCTATATTATTAACATTAGAATTAAGGAAAAATGTATATATACTAGTAACAATACAGTAAGGAGTTCGGCTCCTTTAAACCTATGTAACTGAGCCTGTAAAAATAAACGATTTAAATAAAAAAAAAAAATAGATGGTAGAGAGCCAGTGATTGCAGATTCGGGCTTGGCGTATTTCAGTAAACGTCTTTCATTAGGAAGGACGCGACTAAGCAAAGGATCAACGTAGTTATTTCTGAACAACATTAAGAACATTCAATTGATAATGCACATTTGGCCACCCGAACGAAGTATATATTTAATGAATATTAATGAGCTCCAAGAAGGATGACAAGGGATGCATTTGAACGCCAGACAATCGTACGACGAAATCTGCTTAATCACCGCGCGCGCGGAGATTCCCACCCTCCAGATAAGGACAACCGTTTTGGATTCGGTCGGATCGGCAAACTTGGTTTATTTCTCCCAGCTTGGGCTCGTTTTTCCTGCAAAATAGTTCTGTTTTCCCTTTCAACCTAGAAGATAGAATCGTCAAACGAAAGTTTCGCTCAAGCTTAATTAAAGTTCATTTGAATACATAAGTTTTCCTGCGGCGGAATCACTAACTCGTCCCATAAGGGCCTAAGGGGGTAATCTTTTCCGGACTGTTCTGCAGCGGCGGGGTAAAACAAAAAAAAAAAAAGAGGATAGCAAAGAAATTCTGTCAGTACCAGATTCAGCGGCGAGTTAGACGACGATGGTGCATGGTGGAATTCTCCAGACAGCAGCATCCGGGGAACAAATTTGCATTTGCATGAAATACTTTTTCTCGCAAATTAATATCTTTTTTCTTCCTCGCTGCAACACACTTTAGCTGTACACTACTTTTTCATTTGACTCTGGAGCAGGCGAGCAGTCAGTTTGGGGGAACGGGATGGGCGCAAGCCCCGATGCAGAAAGGTTTTAATTCCGTTTTACACAAATAAATTATAAAATTCTTTCCGCCTTTTTTTTGTCGCTTCCGAGTGTAAGTGTTAAGTTGAATAGCTGTTCAGGGGCGAACCATTGGTTTCGCTGTTCAATGGAGTTTTGTGCGAAAAGTGTTTTAATCTGCATCACTGTGAATATTAACGAACAAATTGCGCTTTTCCGTGACACAGTTATGAAAAATATAAATATAATTCGTTGGAAAATGATATCGTTTGTGAATGAAGGTAAATTGAAATTCTTTAGTTGATCTAAATTGCTATATTGATCTAATGTAGTACCTTTATAAACACTTATAAAGAATTACATAGTTAGTTTCCGTAACTTGATGCAAACGATGTGTGAAGAACGTCGTTAGCAGTGTAACGTCTAGTCTCTATCGGTTCATGAGTCTCTGTTGCTAATTCCAAGTCATTAGATTTGAGACGCTTATCGTGTCAAGTTTTGCAAAAATAATCAGATTCTTAAGGAAGTATTGCAATGTAATTTTGTCTCATTGAAAATGTGGAAACTTCATCCAAATAAACATTATCGGTCGTTATTTTTATCGCATAGAAAATTGCAGCGATAACATATCCTTCGCTTGTTCCGTATATTTACGGTGTATTTAAAACGACGGTTTCGACAGAGAACAGGTAAAACAACATAAAACTTTGGAAACATCGAATGGATGAACAATGGACTGAAAATTTCTAGAGAAAAGATTACTAAAAGTCAATCGATATTCTGCAATGGGAGCGGTCCAAAAATACTATCTTTTCGATCATTCCCATTGATTCCAAGATGCACGCTCAAGATCACGAGTTCAATTTTCACATTCTTCCAAGAATGGAAGTTAAAGTGACGAACCAGCCAAAAGTGTTAAAAGTCGCCATAATACAGAAAAAAAAATTATTCCAAGATTCTACATGATTAAAACACCAGATAACGAAACATGAAATGCTTCAGAAACAAGAAAAAAACAAATAAAGAAACAGAGTGATACATCGATTTTTATGGGTTATTTTTGAAATGCTGTAACTTTGTGAAAATTCAACGCCTGAAGATGAAATGTACATCATTAGAAAGCATCAAATTTCTGATTTTGGAATATTTCACGCATGCAGCAAATTTTGATAACCGTATCAAACAGATATCATTTGATTCCTATAACGATCCTGAACGATGATGAATATTTCAATAAATAATGATCACATAGCAAATCGAAAAAAATGCTTTGAAAATTCCATTAAATTCTGCACAAGACTACATTTGTTACTTTGACGAGAACAATTGCATTGTAATTTTTAAGTCAATTTCAAAAAAGTACCAAAAACAGCATTTTTAGTGCTTTAGAAAATTTACTGTATTTTTGCAAATAATGCAGAAAGCACTAATGTTTGCAACTGAATTTTTAGCCTAGTGTATCCTCAAAACCCTTGTGAATGTTTTATATTGATACGTTATTACTTTAGTACTTTCTGCATTATTTGCAACGGTAAATTTTCTAAAGCACTAAAAATGCTGTTTTTTTTAAATTGGCTCGAACAATGTATTGAAAGAGAATTTGAGTCGATTCTTTCGATTTTATCAATTCATCACAAATATCCTCCAAAGTATTCTATCATTCTAATTTGGGTGAAGACAAACACAACGACATATAGACGACTCAAATCTGGTCCGCAGTTCTCCTGTGATGATGGGAAAAATTTTGTTTTATATATAACATTCATCGTCAAAAATGCGATCATTCAATCGCAATTTATCGGTTACAAAGGGTCCTACAGGATCGTTCTAGCGATAGCTGATTGATACGGTTAACTGGATTTTTGCTATTGATTTGTTATCCATACACATTAGAAAATGTCCTATATAATCTAACCATGTCACTTCCAGGACATGAATAGCTGTGAAGCTACCTACATTCGTTGGGTTCTAGCAAACATTCAATGTTGTTCTTGATACCGCTGAACGAAAGAGCAAAAAACGATTCAAGAGATATGGTTCACTTTATATAGTTGATGGATATTTTATAAGAATGGTTGTTGTCTAATAATATCGTCCTCAATGCACGGCTCTGTCGTGTTGAATAATACTGAGTACGTTGGTAATTCCGAAAATGTTGCAATGAAACAACTAAATTGGTTGCCGATTGAGAGGTTCGAAAGGGTACATCCATAACTAAGCAGCACCCTTAAGGTACTAAACACTACATAATCCACACAAATTTCACAATGAAACACTCACGGTCATGAAATACCTAATCTGCACCACAAAGAATGTTTCAGACAAGCCCTCTTGTCGTATTCATTGAAATTAAATAAAACAAAAATAGGAGACCGATTGATTAGTATTTATGTAGGTTCGGTTTTATCAATAAGGATTTTTAGGTACATCTATGAACATCGATACAAGAAAACCAAAGAATGTCGAGTTTTTCGTGTTGATGCTGGAATATATATGTTATTTTTTTCAACAGTTAACATTTTTTCACGGAGTCTACGTAGCCTAATTGTTTGCGTGTCCGCTACTAAGCGAACGATCATGAGCTCATAACTCAAGGTCTCCCAACTGACCATCTATGTGGGTTATTCTTGCTATTATGTCCACGCAATAATCATCATGTAACGGTAATCCCAGTCCCTTACCGCTCACATTTTCAGTCTGCTGCATCGGTAATTGAAACTATTAAAAGATCAACAATGGAATCCTCATATAAACAGTCCCGCTGTGAATAGCCCAACTGTGAACATACGAACAATAGGAAAATTTTTACGCCGAAAAAGGCGACATGTGTTGTGTATCGATAGAATCGGAATACTCTTACGCCTGAACGGCTACTGTGTAATAGGTAAAACAAATGTTTATCGATGTGAACCGACCGTCTTCGGCACTGGCTTGATACCAAATCATGGACCTTTCGGAGGAAAAATTGAACGCGCCCGGCGCGGTAGAAATTCTGAGTACTAATCCCCGAGCGCAGTGTTTGCCAAATGATCCACTCTTTGAAAAAATCGCTTTCGTTCGTTCAAATATGATCTTTCAGGAAACATTTCCCCCAGCGGTATTCTATTGTTGTTATGGGCTGCAAATCACGACACAAAAGAGAACGAGACAACTCTGCATCGGCTCGCACTTCATTGCACACCAGCATGCAAGCAAAGCTATCATATACGCTTTCGGTGCAGAAAGCTTATTTTCTTCTTTGCCTCTAACATCAGATACCGACCCCTCCATGCATCATGAAACAGCAGGATCGTACGGACAACGCAAAGCGAAAGATTCATATTCAGCTAATGTAGCAGATCCTGATTTTTAAGTCTCAGAGAGTGCAAACTATATGATTATTTAGCTCGATAGAGGCTAAGGGAAGGGTAGTCAGATTATATTTTCCATTTTTAACGCCTCTATCCCTTGAAATGTGTATATTCATATAGACCGCATAGTTTTACTAGCAACACCGCTCTCTTTCCCCATTTGTTGCTCTCCGCAAATGGTGACCGAATGATGACGTAATTTTTCTTGTATCATTTATTGCTTTGCACTTGCCTGTGCAGTGGGTTTCGCTATAGTAGAGCGGGACGATATATGCGGTTCAAACTTGTATGCAGGCTTCGAAAATGGTATGCGATGTTTGATACAGATCGGATATGCAATCAACAGTCTTCGTTCCTCTCTCAGTTTAATCACTAAATATTACACAAGTGATTACTGACATTCATACAAGTATCTGAATGATCCTCTCATATTTGGTTATATGTTCGTGAGAGTTTACTTGCATGACACATTGTGTATCATTCGATTTTGATCGAAATCCAAACACTGCCCGAGCTTGACTGCCTCGAATGCTTTTATTATTCGTCATGTTTACAATTCTTGTTTTCTTATTTACTAATACAAAATTTGGCGCGCGCTTCCTCGTGCTGACTCTGCACGCGATTGTGTAAAGAGCAACACAATTAAACTAGGGTAATTTTAGCATACGCGGAAACAAAAAATAACAACAGGGCCGTTCATCTCCAAGGTGGATGTACTTTTGTAAATTAACAACGCGCGTGTTAAAATGAAATATGGAAAAATGGAGCGAAGCATTCTCCAAGCGTCTCTATAATGATGTCTGAAGCGATTAGGGCCGCTTCAGATGGATAGGAATACTCCTACGCCTTTAAAATTGTAACAGTGTAATATAAAACAAAAGTTATCTTAAGATAAATGTACACGAACGGATTCGGCTCTGTAACAGCTAAATTGATAAATGAGCCACATAAAATAAACTGATGGGATAGAAAAAAGTTAACTATTGAAAACAGAAATTATTACTAATTGATTGTTCCGGATTCTTTCTACCACTGCAAATCTTACGACCCGTTTGAAGTTCAGTTCAGTTTATGTTTCAAACGGGATTTCGGGGTTTTGGAGTATTGAATAACTTTAATTTATGGATTTCTGAACAGTCACGAAAACGTAGTTCAAAACCAATTGTCCTCGAAGTCCTACGTTAAGTTTCTGTCCGTGCCTCCAGGCTCAGACTCTTCTACTTTTTTGTTTTGTCGGGAAAGTGATTGTGTGAATCTAGACGTGTTTTCGGGCTCAAAGTGCAGCACTTTTTGAGTCGGATGTGAAGAAGGAATTTTACTGCGGTGAGAGCTGTGCTTCTCGGTTGAAAATGGAAGATGAAAATTTCATCCACATCGGTTGGTATCGCCTCCGTTTTCCACCACACGACTAATCGGTTTCGGTTTTCTATTACCGTTTTGCGAAATTTGCTGCATAGTATGATTTGTGGATTATTTCTTTGTGATGTTATACTATACCGGCTGACCAACTCAATTAAATCATTCTTATTCTTAATTTTTATCAAATCTGGCTTGATTTTAAATAATTAATTTATTAAATAATACATTATCCCCTCTACTGCACCAAACATATTTCGATCGTAACTCCACCCAATATCCTCTCATTTCAACCAAAAGGTGTAAAGGTGTCATAGGTGTAAATTCACCGCGCATTTTAACGATTAATGGTATCTCATTGATCGTGTATCTAAGATCAATTTGTTTGGAGAATTTTTTTTTCCAATTTCCTTTTTCTTGTCAGAAACCTTCTCTTTTATGTTTTCATTTTTGAACACCACGCGAATAGGAATCAATTAATTTTTGGGTTCATTTTTTGTATTCATCCTACATTTGGATTAATAGTGCCATAAAAAACCAACAACCTTATGGACAACGTTGAGAGTATTTTCTTCAGGTGAAGTTTGTTATAATCAACACAAATTGCAACTCGTCACTAAGCTCAAAAAACAATGTTAATAAATATTAGACTGAGCCACAAATTACTATGATACAATGAAACAGGTTTCCAAAAATAATAATATCTCAGATGATTGACAAAAAAATTATCGTAATTATTGATTGTATTTGGTTATTTGGGACATTATAGTTGACATGGTTTAGGGACAAACGGTACTATATTTTTTTCTTGGAAGCAGAGGTTTTTGTGTTATAAATTTTCAAAGTTAACTTTTTTAAGCATCCTTTCAGTATTCCTATGCGACTAGACTATCACGAGCTTACACTTACTTATAGCAACTGCAATGTGGTTACATTATTAATACTCATTATAATCTCTAATCCTCGACTATCATGTTATACTTGACTTGAATCAAATGAGACTTTTGGTGTTTTGGACGAGTTTCTAATGATAAACGTTTACAAATCACCGACGTCTTCAAGGTTGTCCATTAATATCGAATCTGTAATGTGTAAACCATCCTCAAGCTATAGATTCGACGAAGTTCTATTTTCTTTGCGAGGTACTCCATGAAAATGATTTGCCTTTTTCCGAATTTCAACAATGGAAATAATTCATGTTGTGCACAACCGAATCACTAAATTTTGGCTGATTTCGATAACTACTGAAAGTACTTCTTGAAAAAGCACAACGCAAAAGCAAGTGGTCCAATATGACGTAATAACAGAGAACAGAGCATCAAGTTGCACTTCAAATATATGCAAGATTTCCACGAAAAGACTCATTAGCTGCACAACGTAGTTTTCATATACACTGCATTTAACAACTATAGAACCACTAATTTCTTCTAAGTTTCCAGAGATATGTAAAAAGTCGGTTGAATTGAAGTATAAAGTGTAGAATACACTAACTATCTTTATTTATAAGACTTGGCCATTTCAACTTTATTGTTGTGTTCAGGCGCGAAACATTCAAAAAACTCAAATTCCCGTGTTTCATAATTATAGAACCAGATGGAAAAACTCTCACTCCTTTCAAAATTAAGGTCATTTTAATATGAAACACAAAAAGTTTGTAATTCGTAGGTAATCTTTAGTTCTCAATCAGTTCAAATAATCCATTCGGGGTGGTTTCGACTAAGCAGAGGATACTGCTCGTTTAAGCTCTTCAAGTCACTCATGCTGCTTGTAAACTGCATCTACTATTCGTCCGATCAATCCTTATAAGTTTCCTACAGGGTTTTGAATTGGTATAGAAGTTTTTTTTTATCTGTATTATAGTGATTTTCAACTCATTTGGCTGGTTCGTCACTTTTACTTCCATTTTTGGAAGAATGTCGGGAGTGAGAATTGAACTCGTGACCTTTAGCGTGAGAGGCATGGATGTTACCACTACGTCAGATCGCCTCCACTGGTATAGAAGCTGACCAGTCCAGAATCTGAAGCCCCTATTCATTAAAACATGCCTTAACCTTTCGGATTTTATGAATTAATGCCAAATTACCCAATTATCACATTGTTTTTGATGCACAAACAGCAGTAAATGATTCTGAAGTACTTCGTTGCACTTCTAATTGTTTATTCGTGTTTATAGTAAGCTATCTAAACCAGACCTTTTGGAGAAATGTCTCCTTAAACCATAAAAATCCCGTTTCCACAGCTACGAGTCCAAAAACTATGGGTTTTATTTTTTTAGGAGAACTTCTTTGATAAAAAGAAATTCAACTTGAATAGAATTTCTTCATACTGGATGGATTTACGGAACGCGGCATTTTTCAACACGTAACTTTGCAGGCGGCAGTTTGATGGTTTGGGGAGAATTTTCTCAAAAAGACCTGGTTTAGATAGCTCACCATCAACACGAATGAACAGTCAGAAGAGCAACGAAGTACTTCAGAATCATTTACTGCTGTTTTTGCATCAAAAACAATGTGATAATTGGGCAATTTTTCATCAATTCATAAAATCCGGAAGGTCGTGGCATAGTTTAATGAATAGAGGCTTCAGATTCTGGACAGGTCAGCTTGTTTACTAAATCAAAACCCTGTCAGGAACTTATGAGTAGTGATTGTGCGAATAGTAGATGCAGCTTACAAGCAGTGTGAGTTATTTGAAGAGCATAAACGAGCAGTATCCTCTGCGTAGAAGGAGATACACACTACAACATGGCGCAGCTTGGTCGTGACCACCCCAAATGGATTATTTGAACTGATGAAGAACTAAAGATGACCTACAAATAAGAAACTTATTGTCTTGCACATATCTTAAGGAGAAGAATATTGAGGTTATGGAGTGGCCAGCGCAGTCTCCAGACTTAAACCCTATTGAAAATCTGTGGGGAGATGTCAAATACGCTGTTTCTGAAGCCAGACCAAAAAATGTGGAAGAATTATGGTCTGTAATTCGTGATTCGTGGGCTGCAATACCTGATTCTCGCTGCCAAGTACTTGTGGACTCTATGCCGAAACGGTGTGCTGCTGTTATTAAGAATAAGGGCTACGCTACAAAGTACTAAGGTGGACAATCAAGTTACAGACCAACTTAGAAATCTTTCATCATTTCAATCATGTTTTCCTGGTGTTGACTGAAGCACTGCTATTTTTTTGAACACTAACTTTTTTGAACAAATGATTATTTTATTGAATTAAAAAATGAAATCTTGCAACCAATACCATACACTTGTTCTATTGAAACTCTGTTCAAAATACACTATGAAGAAAATTCGGAGCAAAGCAATAATTACAAATTATTATCTTATTTCAGATTTTTAATCAGCACTGCTATTATTTTGAACACAACTGTAAATGTTGTCGTGGAAGTTACAGATTTGATACCCATTATGAATGAATATTTTTTTTCGCCAGAAATACAATTCCCTCGATTTCTGCCCTCGTATTATAAAATCTACCTCTCAGAATACAGTTGTAGTAACAAAGAAATTACAACTTACTTTCATGGTAATTCATTAAAAGCATTTAACTTTCCGTATGCTTAACATTATTCGCATAGCATATTCCTTTCCTTTTTCTTGTTTACAATTCTCATTAAAATACTTTCAAATATCGACAGACAAAAAAGACAAAAAGAACACGCTAATCCGCAATGATCTCATTTGTACCGCAAAATTATTCAGAGAAATGAAAAATGCTCAATTGCTGGATTTTTGTTTTTGTTTTAAACTGTAGGATTTAATGATTAACAAAATACTTTTTACAAAATTTGCTTGAACGTAGAGCTAGTTCAACGAATGAATATTTAATATGCAACAAAGGGAAACAAATTATATAAACTATTTTATACCAAATAAGTTAAAACCTTTGTCCAGTCGCATGTTAATCCCCAATCTTGCGATAAACTGTATGAAACAAACAACGTTTTCTTTTCATACCAATTGAATTGAACTTTAACCCTGCCGGTACCGAGAAAAGTAGCATCCAAATTGCTAAATAAATCATTTAGCATTGGAAAGTTCCAAATCCACCTCTGAGACATAACCAGGAAAAATATATTTTTATCTAAAAACCCTCACGAACTTCGCCTACCGAGAAGCTACGCTGGCTGCGGAAAACTTCTTCGACAATGTTGCGTCGTTTTCTCCGTCTTCAGAATCGCTCCTGCAACATCGGAAAGTATATATTTGCAAAGACATCTCTCCACTGCCACTTTTGCTTGGCATTGTTTTATCACGATGAGTTTTCCCCCGGATCTGCATTCCAAAAAGATGCAGTGCGGTGCGGTGGCTGCAGGCAGAAAAATCTTTCAGCCCACCTTGGCCACAAGTTCAACCCGGGTGCGACAGAGGCAGTGGAAATGAAACATCTGACCAACTCGGTGGGTAAAGACGGGACCAACAAAAGTTCTCATGAAAATTCCGAAAAACTCTTTCGAGGGTGCAGCTGGATGATAATGAAAGTAATTATATTTAAACCTCTCTCGCAGAAGACCAGACTGGCTTGTCGGCGCTAGAACGGAACCCTCCGCCAAATCCCCGAGACGTGGCGATGTTATGATCCAAATTAACCTTTAAATTTGCACTCGCGCGAAGCGACAGTCATTATCCCCGGAATTAAAATTGGATAATGTTTTCCGTCTGGCGACCGATGCCGCGACTTCCTATTGCCGAGGAGCAGAAAGATGTTGTGGTGGATAAACAGAATCTATTTGCTTTCGCAACTTTTTGAATTGTTTGCCATAAAAACAATCTTTGCGATGGATTGATTTTCGCCTCCACTTTACTGCGGACAACTAATTGATCATTGTTTCCAGCGAGAGTGGGTGTTGAAATGCCGAACTTCAAGCAAAACCTGTCTAAATAAAAGCAAACATTACATGAATGGATTGCATTGATTCAAATATAATAGCAGTTGCTCGTCGCAAAGGGAACATCATATAACTTTTTTTTTTTTCTCCCTCCAACACCGACGGTTGTTTAATGAAAATCACACAGAATCAAATATCATCTAGGGAAAGGGGTGTGGATAATATCCTGGAATTGAGTTGGTTAGTAGGCCCGACGACCTGGGATACGCATGCAGCGGCCCGAAGGCAAAATAATTTATTGCGAAAAACCTCACGCGAATAAATATTTACCCAGCTGCTCCTCTTCCGTCTTTGCCTCAGTTCAGCCTCGGATCAGTTGGGGATGGTAAGCTGCTGTTCATTATGATTTGAAAATGTACGAATGATTCTGTCGACCTATTTGTATTATTTCAATAAATGACTGTGCGGAACTCATTTGCCACCGTTAATCGCTACTTGATTATTTACACTACGAAAATGGTTTTATCATTTTTGATTTTCAGCTTTGAGCTCTCGAGACAGGTACGGTTTTCGGGCTGCGGGATGCGACCAAAGGGATGAATTTGTGCATTGGGGTTCGGTATTCCGGGATTCCTGGAGTCGAGATGGATATACTGAGTGTACCGTCTATCTGTTGATGATAATATGTATTCAAACACAAACATTCAACTGTTGTTTTGTTAAATATTTGCTGGGATATGATATGTTAACCGCAATCAATTTGTATCGATCGGCTGGAAATACAATCGATGGCGTTATATCGGTGTACAATTACCACTAGCAATTGGAAGTGTTTCGTATGAGATGTAAATTGTCGGGGATTAGCATTACAAGTTTTTCTTTTGTTACTGAGTTGAAATAAGAATTTAAATAAAAAAAATTTAGCTAGTATTTTAACCCCTATGAGGTTCACCATATGATATAAGTGAAAAATGTATTTATGATTTTTGCATGCCATTCTCAATAACTTCAAAATAAAAAAAAAAGTCACAGGAGGGTTGTGTTCGAGACACGACCGCATAGTTGACGTAGGATTCCGTTAGGCTATATGTTGATTTTGGATATGTTTGAAGAATTACATAGTTAAACTTTTTGATAATGATTTGGTGGCCCTGAAAAGGGCCGTTTTGTTTGGTTGTTGGATATTGTCGCCGTATAAACTTTCCATGGGTGAAAATAAACACAACAAAACAGTCAGCTTAAACCAAACGACCCGTTCTCGAGCACGCCTTGGTTGTTATTTATGAAATATGAAATAAATCGTTTCATATATCAAGTCATTTTTAACACAACTGCTACCATATACAATTTTACAATTACACTTGTGCTAAATTTTTCACAATACACGAACGGTCATTGATATGAAATTTTACGAAGCAACCAACATTAAAGTTCAAAATTTTATTTGCTAAAATTAATCGTATCACTCACCTTACTTGCAATATAAAAATGCCCCCGACTTACATATATCTGCAAAGCCGATTTCCCCCGGGCACCTTGGTTTAGATGTCTCTGTTAGGGAACACATTTCGGTAGGAACAAAAGCTCCCCCTAATTTCATGTATTTGCAATACCGATTTCCTCCAGGCAGCTTGGTCTCGAACTCTCTGTTAGGGACCCGACGCATGTGTCGTCAATTTCGACCAATCAGAAGTGGGTATTTCCGTTAGGATAGGGGTTGAAATTTTTCAATTTTCGATAGTTAGTTTCATGACATATATTATTTTCTTCAATATAAAAAATTGTTATGGAGTACCGGAATCAATTGACGCAAAAATTTCATCAATCCATCATGAAATGAGTGAGCAATAAGCGTTTGAAAAAGGACAATTTTCACGGTGTGCTCGATTTTCAATTTTCAATTTGTACCCCAATATGTTCCCGAAAGACGTAATCCTACGTCAAAAATATGAAAAGAGATGAAAAAAATACTGGAAGTGCATTTTTTAAGGGTGCTTCAAGAAATATCATTAAAATTCTTTTTCATGAAAAATAAAGTACCAAAAAATTCAAGTTAAGAGTTTTTTTTTTGATTTAGAGATTCAGTACTACTAAATGTGTTCCTTAACCCTCCTGTACTCGCGTGCAAAATCATAACACGTATACTCGCGCACGTTGTCACAGACCGAAAATTGAACTTCTCTGTAATGTTGCCATTGTGTATTTTTCAGGCTTTATTGGCATTTATTTGATGGAGAGGGTATGATTGTACGAAAAAACTCAAAAAAATATGTTTTCAGATGACTATTAAAGTCATCTAATTCAGCCTCCTCAAAACAGAGTAATTTTTGATACTCCAACACAAATAACGAAATTCGAATTTTTCACTGTTATAAAATAAAAGTAAGCAACTGAATATAATTCATGGAAGTATAAAGAGCTAAAAAAACAACATAAAAACGTATTAATCGATTGTGGAACATGAATCAGAACAAAGCATAATTGCATGCTCGAAACAAACATATTTTTTACATTTCATGCAGTTGTTGCGCATTTTTCGGGTCTTTTATCAAAGAGAAGAATGTATAACGACCTTCTAGATAATTACCAGTTGATAAAGGTTCTGGAATATAAAGTTTGCATATTTCTAATATTCTTTGTCTCTGTATTCTTGGTAAACTAAGAATTAATGCCTTTTTTAGATGGGACACGAAAAGATGATATAGAAGGATTTCTAGGAACTTCCTTTTCTTTTTCTTGTTTTCTTGTCGATATTGTTATAAATTATAAAAAATTTAATTATAAAAAAAATTATAATTATAAAAAAAAAATCCCCGAAACTGTAACTGTAAAAAATTAGCATAAGCCACCGATTAGTTTATAGTTTACTGTTCACAATTATTCCACAAGTGAAATTCTCTCACAAGTTTGTATATGTATGACCATTACATTTAGCGAATAACTATACGAAAGACAAACATTCATATTTTGCTTTTGAACGTATGAATCCAGTTACAAAAGGGACTGAAATCAAATAATAATAGTCCGGTAATGATCTTATGCATTATATGCATAAGATATTCCACGCCACTAACATTAATTTATACATTTCGTTCAACAATATTCTATAATATGAAAAAAGGCACTTGTCCATAAAAGTTACTCCTATACTCGCGTCGGTGTGTCAGACCGAAAGTGTTAAAAAAGTGGCACACGTCCCCATTGTACCAAAACATGCGATACGCTAAACGATAACGAACGACAAATAACGAAGCTAGAGAGAATCGCAAATTCATAGTGCTGATATTTTCTAAGAAATTAACGAATTATTGATTTCTCGGTCTGACAGACCAATGCGTGAGCACTTAACACTCAAGTGCTCCCATGGCCGAGTGGATAGCGTCAGACCTAACGTGCCGAGGGTTCGGGTTCGATTCCCGTTCTGGTCGGGATTTCTTGTCAAGAGATTCCCTCTGACTTGCACTGTGCTGACGGGTATTCTGGAGCTTGCCACTCAGAATGCATTCAAGGCGTGTTATTTGGCATAGAAATCTGTATATGTCCTAATAAAAATGACGCAATTAATGCCTCGTTCAGACGGCGAGGTTCCTCTAGGAAAGTTGGCACCATTTAAAAAAAATCTGTCCCTTCCAGAACTCGGCAAAGTCATATTGAACTGAGGGTAGTCAGGGGACTATGAAGACATCGGCCTTCGTATTCAATTGGAAATGCTTCTTCTTTGCTTCTTCCGGCAGTTTCGCTGTCAAGATGAAACAACAGTCTCCTGTACGAAGTTCCGTGCTTACTTTATTCTGCTCCGTCAAATGGGCTTCACGACATATTGAAGTGACTCCACCCAGACCTAATTCGTTTCTCTCTCTCATGTAGAGGAAATGCGGTCAAAATGAACACCCTAAGAAATATGTTAATTTACCGTGTCCATACACCGCTACAATCTTCGTTTTTCGAAGAATATTTATTTATTTACGTTGTTTCATGTCTAAATTTGTTTGAATAATTATTGAGAAAGTAAATATATGTATGGCCTATTCACCACAGAAGGAACCCTTCGAAGAACAACATGTGATAAGGTGTATCAGCTTTAGAATACAAGACAACGCAGTCGTTATCAGGTGGTGGCTCATTTTGCCCCAAACAAGAAAGTAATTTCGAATGCGAATTAATCGCTGAAATAAAACAAAAAAACCGGTTTAACTTTCATCGAGTATGTTAACAGTCGTCTATACTGATGATTTGTCGAAGATATCAGGTGGAATTCCTCAAATACACAGCGCGCAAAATTACATCCGACCGGTTGCCGTGAGAGAAATTTCTGTTACATTTATAATGTTCAACATTTGACAGTTTCATGCATGACGGGGTGTCTTAAAAAAGCTTCATATGCTCTATGAATCGGATAATCAAGAAGTATCAATTGTTTTCTGTTTCTGACAATTTATGTCGGAATTTGAGCACCGGTTTATTTTACCAACCCTATTCATTTTAACCGCATTCTCCCTATCATGTATGCATGTATCGATGTTTGAGTTGGTAAACAATGGAGCCGTCTATTAATGGTGTAACTGTTTTTCCATCAGAAGTCAAGTTTTCCTTTCACTTGAAATGAAGGTTAAAATAAGATTGTGTACGCGGCAACGAGGTACATGCCAGGGTGGGGTCAGCTAGAATGAAGAGGTAGATTTGTATTCATTCGTCACGTCAATTAGAATGACCATTTGCGCGAATTGGATTGATTGTCATGTTTCGTCTTCGAAAAAGTTAGAACCTGGTTCCTACGCCTTTTCTAGATATATGTTATCTCCCACTCTCTCATGAGACGAAACAAGACGAAATGGTACATCGCTCGTCTAGCATATTCGCAAGGCGATGCTGATGGCACATTCGTAATGCATACTAGTAAAACTCGCACTCAGTGCCTTGTACTCAAGGCAATGAATATTCAATTGCTCACTTATCAGCAAATAGACGACAAAAATCACTTTGCCGCTGGAAAATTTCTCTCTTTTGAGACGAGGAATCGTCTAAATGGAAATTAATATACAGGCCAATCTTTTTTAACGTAGGATTACGTCTTTCGGGAACATATTGGGGTACAAATTGAAAATCGAAATTCGAGCACATCGTCAAAATTGTCCAATTTCAAACGTTATTGCTCAGTCATTTAATGATGGATTGATGAAATTTTTGCGTCAATCGATTTCGGTACTCTATAACAATCTTTTATTTGGAAGCAAATAATATATGTCATGAAACTAACTATCGAACAATTGAAAAACCTCAACCCCTATTCTAAAGGAATTGCGGCGGGTCCCTAACAGAGACATCAAAACCAAGATGCCTGCGGGAAATCGGCATTGCAAATATATGTAAGTCTAGGGCATTTTTATATTGCAAGTAGGATGAGTGATTCGAATAATTCTAGCAAATAAAATTTAAAATTAAATAACTTTAATGATCGTGAAATTTTATATCAATGATCGATCGCGTATTGTGAAAAATTTGGCACAAATGTAATTGTAAAATTGTATATGGTAGCAGTTGTGTTAAAAATTACTTGATATATGAAACGATTTATGTCAATTTTCATAAATAAAAACCAAGGTGTGTTCCCGCTCGAGAACGGGTCGTTCGGTTCATTTTCACCCAAGGAAAGTTCATGCGGCAAGAAAAAATTGGATAAGTGAAGAAATTTTCGAAGTGATTTCCCATATGCTCTACATATAATACTAGGTGTTATTAGTCCAATTAAAATTCGCATTGGGTTGAATAAACGCTCAGAAAGTAAAAAATTATAAAATAAATTTCAAATATGTTTTCTCTACGTTAAAGTAACATGTTTTTACTGATGAGAAAAATTGATAATCGTGTTCGGCATTGATAATAATCTTATATTACTTTAGTGAGTTTTTTTTTTCGTTAATTTCATCCATACATAACACAGGAGGCATCTCGTCTAAGGTCATAGAGAGCGGTTTTCATCATATCTCATTCCACTTCGGCATCTTCTATCTGATACGCACCACCCAACGACTGTTTACCATCCTTCTGTCATCATCACTCGTTAAAAACTGGTGGAGTGAACAAACAATACCCAACTACCAAACAAAATTGCCCTTCTCAGGGCCACGAAATCATTAGCAAAGAGTTTAACGATGTAATTCTTCAAACATATCCAAAATCAACAGATAGTCTAACGGAATCCTACGTCAACTATGCGTCCGTGTCTCGGACACAACCCTCCTGTGACTTTTTTTTTTGTGGATGTTGGGACCACAAAAAAAAGTTTTCTTAGGGAAATAACTCGAATCCTACAAAAGCCATTCGTGATCAACATTCAGTTTTCCTCTTTTCTCTTGAATAAGCGGCCTACTCACTTGTGCAGATCATAAAATCAACTCTTTGATCCTTTCAATAAGCTCCTACTGACACTATAAAACAAACAAAACATAACATGAGAATGGGAATTAGCTGGAACAGTCCCTATGTAGAGCGATGAAATACATATCAAAGATAGAAAAATGACCGATGACTTCATTTTTTCAAATACCGCACAAAAAAGTACCACAAAAAAAACCATGAGATTTTTTGTGCATTTTTTTGTGCGATCGAACAAAAAAAAATCGCATAAAAACCGCACAAAAAACAGGTTTTACTGTGCAGCCATTTCACACCAAAACGGAAAAAGTTGTTCTCAGATTTTCATGACCAGTAGTAGACCAATATTATTTAGAGGAAGACAATCTAATTGGCTTTAATTTGATATGTTGATCATATGAATCGGTCTAGTAGTTCAAAAGTTATGAATTTTTAAAGAATTTTTGGAAAAAAAGGGGAAAAAGTTAATTTTCCGGATCACCTCAAAATGGAAATGGTTTCAATCGTAAAGGGTTGAAACTATCATATGTAACTTAACAGTTCCCTAGGATGATTAATGAAACAACAAATCTAGTGTAACGATCAATTTCATGCATCATCTACCTACATTCATTCACAACCAGAGATGCCAACCAAATTTCTGAAAAAGCTGGGAAATTCTGAAAAGAAATCGAAAAAGAACTGGAAAAATTGAGAAATAACTGGAAAGCTGAAAGAATTGTTTTTTTTTTAATTTTCTTTGCCAGTATGTAGCATCGGTACTTACGCATTAATGTCATCGGAATTTATGCTGAGACCAATGAAATGGTGGCGGAATCCTCATGTAATCAACGATTACACGCTTAGTTATTATTATTTTTTGCATTGCTTTTTAGATATATTTCAAAGTTATGTTAAACATATTTATACATCCATTCCATGCCAAACCGATATAGTGGTTCTCAAATTTCCATAAAAAATTGTAATTTTATTCTTTATCGCAAAACAATAGACCCGATTTTTTTTATTTTTTCCTTAGGGTACCCATTTCCACTTTAGGGTGGTCCGAAAAATAATTTTTTCCACTTTTTGGGAAATTCATTTCATCTTTTGAACCACTAAACCGATTTAGAAGATCGACATATCAAAATGAAGCAAATGAGCTAGCCTTTTAATCAAGAACATTGAACTTTCAAAAATAATGGATTTTGTTTTCGTAATTATTGATTGTATTCGTTCTTTATTGTTTTCATGGCTTTGGACTAGAGGGCGCTACATCTGTTTATATTACTTCTTGAAAATCGAAAATTTTTTACATAACATATCTCGATATCAAAAATGCTTTTTTTTCGTTTTTGAGATATTATTTTTCAAAGTTAACCGGTGGGTTAAAAAATCATTTTTCGCCCTTTATCCAAAAATGACTTTTTGCAAAAATTCATAACATTTGAACCACTGAACCGATTTAGTTGATCGACATATTGAGTTGAAGCCAATAAGCTAACCTTCTTTGAAAAAATATCACACTTGCGGGAAGATTGGATTCTACTTGCATAGGTCAAGTCTAGTCACATAGGAATATTGAACGAAGACTTAAAACATGTTAAATTTGCAAAATAACAACTTAAAAACGAAAAAAATAGCATCTCTGATATCGAGATATGTTATGTAAAAAATCCTCAGCTTTCCATAACAAAAATAAAAAAGGATGGCGTCCGCTATCTTTAACCGAGAAAACTATGAACAACTAACTTAATCAATAGCTACAAAAACAAAAATCCAAATTTTTGGTAAAAGTGATATTTTTTCAAAGAACTCATACGCTTCGATTTGATATGTCCATTATATGAATCGTTCATGTAGTTCAAAAGCTATGAATGTAGTGGAAAAAATGGGGAAAATTGTTTTTTCTAACTTTGAAATTATGATTTTTTCAAAAACGAAAAAAAATAGCATCTCTGATATCGAGATATGTAAAAACCCTCAGCTTCCAAGAAAAAATATAAAAAATATGGCGTCTTCTAGTCCAAAGCCATGAAAACAATAAAAAACGACTATAATCAATAATAACAAAAATAAAATCCACTTGATTTGCAAGATGAACCTTTTTTAGTAAAAGTAATTTTTGGGAAAAAAAAGTGGAAAAAATGGTTTTTCGGACCACCCTAAAATGGAAACGGGCACCATAATGAAAAAAAAAACAGGTCCAATGTTTTGCGTTAAAGAACAAAATTACCACTTTTAACGAAAATCCTAGAACCACTATATCGGTTTGGCATGGAATGGCTGCTGTATAATATTGTCCATAGCACCGATGAAGGGGTTTGGGTAACTTTTTACGAATCCATGAATACAATAAAATCATAGATTTTAGGAGTACCGCGTAATGCTCGAAATTTCCTGGTAAAAACACATACGAACACATTTAAATATAAATTAGATCGGTACTGGGTCTCAAAATATAAAACAAAATAATTTGATGTATAAAAACTAAATTTGTTTGTGCCGCACAACACATTTTTAATTCTAAGGAAAATCACATATGTCTAGAAAATGCGTAGGAACATACATAAATTAGGGCAGTAATGAATATCAAAATAAAAAAAAAACATCGAAATTTGTTTTGTTGTCGAAATTTTTCATTTAATACACTATACAATATTTTCCATTGAGCTGGTGATTTGGTTTATGGCACTTTTTACTTTTTCACCCACCCGGGCCCTTTGAATCGTTTTGATCGATTGTTGCTATTTCGAAGGTTACTTATTATACTTCCTTTGACCAAAAACTAGGGCTTTCCACAGATAGTGCCTTCTATGCCGTTTAAAAGTATAAACTGGTATCATCGAAATGTTTTGAAGAAGCTGTATTTAATCTGCTAATTGTATGATAAGATGGAAGGTGCTCTCTCCGACAAACTACGCTCTCTCATTGCCCAATAACGCATACACAAACCATCCACACAACCATCAACTTATTTCCGTGACATTGCAAAACTTTAATCCAACACCGGCAAGCAGCCGCACAAGTTCTTGATTTGCTTCCATCTTGGACCTCCGGTTCTCCGATTACCTGCTCCAATTGCCACCGTCCGCATGCACTTACAGTCTAATGAAATAGCCATACACCAGTAATAATATTATTGGACCAATTTTCCTGGATTATTTCGAAGTGGAAAATTATATTTAACGATAATTGAAATAACTTAGTTTAATCTTCTGGGAAATGTGCGGAATGAGAAAGATAAGCAAAAACGGAAGCTCCTTCCGCACACGTACAGCCCGGCCAGGCCAGTGAGGTCGATACCAACTCGGCCTGCCGGTCTCAGCTGCTTCCTAGCAGTTCCAACGCAAGATAGACAGATAGATGGATCCGACCACCACACACTTGCACCCGGTTATCGGGGTGGGCAACAGCGGGTGGCGATGGCCCGGTCTCCTCGGATTGTTTCTCGCCGATGCATGATGTTATGGCCAATTCGTTTTTGCGGATGGTTCCCTAGGGCCGGAAGGAAAGACGATACCGGTAATTGACTTGGGAGAACATGCACAAACAGCTCTAGTCGAGCCTTTCAAAAGTGAACTGATGGAGAGGCCTTTTCATCCGGTGTCCTTACCAGGTGGTTAGGTGGCCGCTGGGAGCGAAGCGGCGGACTATATTTGACTCATGTAAAAGTTGCTTGGTCGCCGAGGGGACTGGGAATTCTACGGCTCGGCAACTAACCACTGCGTCCAATGGTAGCAACGAAGTGTAGGTCATGATAAATGAAGTTGAGAAAAGAAGTGATTCCTATCTGGTGCTCGAAACATATGTCTTTATAAATCGTTTCTCTTCCATGTTAGACCATCGTATTGGACCGAAGCATTACTTCGTCGCTAGTGGGCACTTAGTAGGAATTGTGACAATTGTTGAAAATTCTGTCAAGTCAGAAATATAAACAAGACATAAGTTGAAACATTCTTTGTTCTAGGTTGTTCTAATCTCACACAGAAAAACCCCATCTAAAAACATTTAGGAAGCCGGTTTCCGTTTCCGGAAAGCCATCCGCTCTCCACATTCCCGCAGTGTGCGGCTCGACGGCTCTGCTTCAAAAGGCCGCAAAGAGGGGAAAAATGCTAGATGATAGCCTCTCGATAGAGCAACATTGGAGATAATGGTCAGGGCACAGAAAATGAAACGAAAGTTCAAGTAAGCAAAGCCAAGAATGGGTAAGAGGGAGTGAGGGCAAAAAAGCATCGGATGCTTTTCAAGAACGGAAATAAATTGAATTAAATGTAGCTGCAGATAAGACCATTGGATTTTAATCCATTTAGTAGATGCTCGGTGGTGGTGCAGAAAGTACCCGTCGGATGTGGAAATGTGATTCCGGGAACTACGAGGAACTACAAATCGATGTTACGGTCTCCATTGAATGTAATTAATATGTACGAAATTGAAGATGTCGAATCGTTCGGTCGCATATAATATGTGGGATGCCGCAGGAATGTTCCAGGAAGACTAATGGTTTATTTTTTATCTCATGATAAATATATTACTTTTCCTCCTGTATTCAGTATTTGTTTTATGGAGAGAAGCGATGAATGATTAGGGATTTTGAGTATTCTATGAACTAATCAAAAAGCAATGAAAAGTATGAGCTACATTAACTTCTGGGGGAAGGAGAGTTTAAAAGAGTGGATCTGAGCAGAAAACTTGAATTTATGTGGTATTGAAGCGCATGCATCGAAAACTAAAAATGTCGGCGAGGATACTGATTTGAATCACTTCCAAGATGGTGATTTTTATGTTCTGTCAGCGTTATGTCGAAGGTACGTTATATCGAAGTTCCCCTGTACCTAGTTGAGATATCTATGCCGGATAATACGCCTCGAATGTATTCTAAAGTGGCAAGCTCTAGAATACGCGTGATTACCGTGTAACTCGACTTTTTCTTTGACGAAAAATCCCCCGGCCAGAACGGTCATGACATGAAGGAAATTTCCGAAAACTCGAGTTATCTATATTCCGCGTTAAACGTTCCACCATCTTATCTCATCTTCATATCTGTCACATCCAGAGTCACTTTTCCACTCTTCTTCAACTTCTCTTCCACAATTGCCCAATATTTTGTTTGTATTGTTTGTCACGGAAACCTTAGTTTTTTTCCGCAGCTGCAAATACCTTGCCAGATCATAAGATTTCTTGCGAATTTATCGGTAAAAGCGAATTTCAACTTGCTAGGGTATCGATGTTAAGGTCATTTCACCTGTGGCTTTATAGAGCTTTTGCCGCGACATGTTCTTCTCGCAGAAAAATCTTTCTGACGGTGCTTTGACTGGCATGCGGAAACATTCAAATACAAACTGCTGTCAAGGCATTCCAGATCCGACCCCTAGGAGCGCTGCAGTAAAATAAACAGTGTGCCCAGCTATTAAATGATCTTTGATTAACACTTGAAATTAACTGTTAGAAGTAATCCAATGTTGGTTCATCAAAATCAATGGTATTAACGTCTATGGAGACTTTTAATTACTACAATTTAATCTTTTTTTTTTGTATTTCTGGAAGTTGGTAAGGTTTTCTTCTTACAATCATTAACACATGCAATGATTGCTCAAATTATTTTATAATTTTCATCGAATTTCACCAATCTTTATAACATCCAAATATTTCAATATGCGAAAGATGCAACTGAGCGGTCTTCAAAGTAATTTGTAGCTTTCTCGTCTGAAGAATAACCGCCTTTGAGATAGTTTAATTTGGCGCGATGCACAAACTACCTAACGTTAAAATACAATTTTTAACGAAACATAAAGCAGGTTAAACAACCTCGAGTCGTTTTCCGTGTGCTTTATTTTTGTTGTCGTGACCGTGACAGTTTTGAAAACATGAAAAAAAATTATACAACAGACAATTATCGCTTTAAACATTAATTGATTCATAAAAATTCCACAATTCTCCACTCGAATGAAAACAAATTTATTTTCAGGATTACTTAAAAATGTCGATGGGGCTTTTTGCTCCTCTATTTTTCTGTCGAGCAGTAAAAGGATTCACAAAATATGGAGCCATCGGATAACCATTACCGAACAAAACCATTTAAAAACCTCACGTGCGAATTATACTGTCTGGTGGACATAAATACATGAATATATAAATAAATTTTCCGGAACATAACATTCGCTATTTTTCCTATTCTTCCACTACTTCAAGATCCATCTTTTTACGTACAATTTAGCATGTGGATCACGGAATGCCACTTCAGCTCAAACAGCAGCAGTTCATTGCGTTATTGCTGCGAAAGAAAAAGTAATTACTTTGCACCTTTAGCTCAAATTTCCCGACTGTGCCTTCGCCTCCGAGCTTCGGGGCACGGGCAAAAGAATCGCACCGGCCGCTACATCAGTGCTGATGAACTTCGTGCCATCTCACATGTCAGATTGGAAATGAATCCAATGTACAGAAATTCTTCAGAGAGGGGGAAAGAACCAAAAGAAAACTTTCCAACATAAATCCCACATTCGGCCGCAGCACAGCATCCCGGAATATCCTAACCACGCTGAGTTCGCCATTCAAAGTTCGGAGTTTCTTCCAGCGCGTCCGCACTTCCACCGCATGCGGGAATCGTGATTGGAAAGTCATTATAGGCACCGATCGAGTTTGGACGCTGTTCTCTCCGTCGTTGGCGCTTGGCCACCCCCTTCAATTATCTCGGACCCCGGGAATCCTCTTGCAACGGTCAATCTAGCACCTGAGCTCATTTTCCAATCGTGGAAAGAGAAGTTTATAGGTGAAGCCGTAAAATAATTTTCCAACTTTCCTAATGAAAATGAATATGTATCTCCACCGCTAGACCATAACGTTCATATCGGAAGCTGGGGCCAGCATAACGATGAAGGTGGAAGCACAAAAAGATGGTTCATCATGAAATGAAAAGAAAAAAAATCCATTCAGTAGTTTCGATCGGCTTCGCTATCCGGAAAAGCGAGCGGCGAATTACCGTCGTTGCGGGGGAGTCGAAGTTTAGGAAGATGTTTTTACATTATCGTATTCCGAGTATTGAAAATGCTCTAGAAAAATCTGATTGAACCATTTACCTTCAGATGTCCCTCTCAAAAGCCATTCTTTTCCATTTACCACACATCTCTACGACCCCCCGGGATGGAGGAAAGAATTATGAAGGGAAAATCGAGCATTAAACTAGCAGGATATTACGTGAGAGGAATGCTGGCTTAGTTCGTGGTGAGGTGCGATATCCATCGAAAGATCCATCTCAGCAATATGATATAAAAGAGGTATCGATATCAGTTGTTGTTTCCCTCCTGAAGATGAGATGATATAACACGCAACGGAGGCAATGGGATCGATATACTGCTCTGTGCGTCCAATTTTATGTGCTTCACTGAAAAGGAGGTGTTATGTACCACTATTTTACCTCTCACCCAGTTATGGAGTGTGCTAAGGAAAGATGTTCACGATGCTGGTCAAGTAACTCATATGAATCAAACCATGGTGGAAAAATTGATAGGAACAGGAACCAGTTCGACGATGTGTAAGTGGTTTTGTATCTTTTCATTTCATTTTTTTTATCTATTCACCGAGTACAAAGATGCAAGTGGTAAACAAGGTGAATGCTTTCCAGATTGTATCACAAATATCCGTTTCTTCGAAATGAGCATCATTGTCATGATACCACGAAGTCAAGTGATCAATTGCATCGCAAAGTGATTCTTTCACATTCAGGTGCTCTGTATTTTCTACTTTGCGGAATAGCCAATGTGTGAGTGCAATTTTATTCACTATCAATAAATTTACCCGTTGATATTATGATCAACCAACTCGATTAATCATAGCTTCACTCGTTGAATGAAGGGCTTTATTTTCCGCTGCAGTGACATCTCCCGGTTTCCGTCTCATACGGCGGACTGTCATCTCAATCTATCCTCGCAGACATGTCACGAATCCTCAGCGGTGAAATCGGTGTCTCAATGTCTGGCTGGAGCTCAAAGGCGCGCACCGCATCTATTTGTGGAAAATCTCGTCAACTCTCAAGTTAATCTCCTAATACGCCCACGAATGATAAATTGAGGCACTTAAGAGAACTGTCCCGGATGTGGAAGATTTGCGCTGACTCAAAGCCCCACAACCGGCCTAAGGTGCTTATTAACTTGAAGGGTAAAACCCGGAGAGGGGAAAATAATATACCCGAGGTGTACCTTCCGGCGGATTATCCCACCGACGAAGAGGAACAAATTGATGTAGACAGCGGAGCCGCAGGATTTACGAACTGATGATGAACCTCTTGGATTCATCAGCATTCTCGTTCTTCGAAGCGATGGAGAAAAATATTTACATTAGCTTTCCTGAGTGTTGGCTGAGTTCGTTAAATTTAACTTGTAGCATTGAATCGATTTAATTGAATAGCATGAGTATTATACACGCTTTTGCTGTGAATTGGAATATTATGTTGGCAAAAAAGTAATCCATTATGTTTTGGAGAAATTCAAACCTTTTTTCAGTATGCTTCGGATTGTCCGATTTGGTTGAAATATACACCGTTTTGTTGTAAAATATGTTGCCATTCTAAAGGTACACCCAAAACTGATTTTTAGCTCATGTTTTTCCATCCCGATTTATTACACTAAATGAGCGTAAAAATAACAGAAAATGACATGACTCACAAATACTGGTAAGCATTTGTATAATGAGAAACAAAAGACACGTTTCAAAGAAGCAAACATTACATATGTACATATGTAATAGGCCCAGACCGAGATGGATATAGATCTTCTTTAAGCTGGAAAGTGTTTTCTAAGAGTAAAATTGGAAAACACTTTCCAACTTCAATTTGTGATGAGATGTAATATTATCACGCTTCTCCACAACAGCATCATTAGCTATGTGGTTACGAGCGTGTTCGTGTAAAACAGTCTTGCATTCCAGTCGGCCTTGGATCGATCCCCGTTGACGTCGTTTGGACTTTTTTTTGGTTGCAATCCCAAAAAAGATGAAACAAAAGGAAGGGATGTCTGTTTCCATGCATACAAACATTTTGAAGCTTTGGGGGACAGATGACATTATATGCTCATTTGACGCTACAAGTCATGAAAAGACATGGTTTCTGCCGAAAATGAAATGCTTGCTAGCAACGCTAGTTTGGGTGTAGTGTCAGAATGCCTCTCTCATAGAAGTCTTGGTCCTATTGACTTTTCAATAGAAATAGATTTTTTCTTCTGTGTTCTTCTTCTTCTTCTCTTGATCCCATTTTCTTATCACTCAGGAAGTTTTGCAGCATGAGAGGTGGTATAGGGCTACTTCGATATAACGTTCATATTTTCAGTGAACGAATTTCGTGCCAACTCGTCTTAGGAGTTGGCAGCACCATCGCAATTTGTAATGAAATGTTGTGGGAGTAAAGACATCGGTCATTTGAGCAATTTTGCATACTTGAAATCTCAAAAAAAAATTGACCACTTTTTGAACAAAGCTAGTTATTTTCAATTTTTTTACAAAATTCTAATTCAAAACCTATAATACCTTCAAATTGTTTGTCCAAGAATGAACTGAATTGAGTTTTCATCGAAAATTCAATATGAATCCAAACTCTTTCATTTATCCCGAATCTCATTCCAACCATGCGTAAGCAATACGCGTTTTATTATTTCACTTAACCGTTTTTCCTAGGTTAACATAAACCTGTAACTGGATTTATTCGGCAGATGTGAAAAGTGTTTGAATGCCGTGTATTTTAAGTCGTATAGTAATAACTAATCTAATTAATTTAATAAACTAGTTGGTCACATGCGAAAGCATGTGCGGATTTCTTTTGTTCGTTCTATCTCTCTTATTCGAAAGCAGCTCGCGTTGTCGGTAGAGCTATGAGGGCAGGGCGGGTCTGCAACGAAAAGAGAGAATATCACGGTGACACAACGTTCACCCGTCAAATACAGGAACTGATTGTACCTAATCGCTCCTCGCACGCTCGGTGAGGACGCTGATTCAGGTCACAATCAGGTTCAGGCATACCTCCACCGACCGCTCCCGTCGGTTCAGGATGCGTCTTGAAGGAAACTGCTTCCACTTGTGGGGACTCGATGACTCCTTGGCGGTTATCCTCGCGGTCCACCCACGACCTCTTCCGGTTGGCACGATTGACTGCGGCGATCAACGTATGCCTCTACTTAGTACACCACTTCCACTCGCGGAACTACAATGGGGAAGGCAAATTTCGACAAAATAATCAAATGAGGAGCGGTCCATTTATTGAGAGATCTAAAACAAGGGTATTGCACAAAAAAAATAAAGAAATAAATTAAAATAAGAAAAAAATAAATTGCACATTACTATTAAAGTATCGGCATCATAAACACCACTCATAATTTTAGCAGCTTGGATTGTATTTTCTTATAAAAAGAAAAAGTGTAAAATGTACCGAATGTTCTCTTTGTTGACTTCCATGGTTACCATCCTGTAACTCAGAACTGAATGGATCAAACAAAAAACAGCAAAAGGTTTGTTTCTGTGTGGAATGTCACGTTTACAACGAGCTTAAACTTGCAATTGTATGATCGATATTAAGTGAGATATCGATATCGAATATGGTGATGAAAGAATGCTTTCACTGAGTGAAGGACACGAACGTTTCGCGAAGCAATGAAACGCCTAATTATCTCGAAGAATTACCATGTACTGTTGAATGCTCGCTGTCTAGAGCATTCTGCAATCACTGAATCACTGAACTTACTGAAAATTCAAGTAGTTTTTTTGTTATTTCTTAGTGAAATTACAAATTCCAAAGAACATTTGGAGCGGCAACAGAAAATCCGAACCAAGTTGGGCGTGGTTTGGTTGGCGGCGTCGACAACAACCGCTGCGGTACAAATTTTCACCTCCAGTTTTCCATCAAAGAATACAGCTCTCATAGTTGAAAAATATCTTCTTCATATCCGGCTTGAAATGCACTGCACTTTGACGACGCTTTTAACCCGGACACTATGCTCGAATTAACGAAAAAGATTTAAAAAAACGCTGCTAGCGACCACATGGCAGCTGCGACAAGGTTTTCCAAATAACCTTTCTTAGGGCCGAGTGTTTAGTTTAGTTTTCCAAATTAGTCCGTTTAGGGGTAGAGGCGAATTCAAAATATTATTATCATTACACCAATCGATTCGAACAAGCTCCTAATTTACAGAGCTCTTTTTTAGTAAAAAATCTGGCATTATTCCCTCTACCCAGATATTGAAGGTCGAAATATATAGCCAATTCATTATTGCAACTTGAGAATAAAGCCCCGTTTTTGTGTTGAGCATTTTATTAGGTGGATGCATATGAAAACGGTATTATTCCATTAGAAATACACGTTGGTTGCTCTTGTATAGTTAAAACTATTTTATTCAAAGTAATGGCCATTGGAAGCTGCAAATTTTCCCACCTTCAGGCAGTTTGAGGATGCCTCGTCAAACCAAACTTTTTCGGTCAAACCAGTCATCGAGTGATTTTCGCAAGAATAGAAGCACAAATGCGTTTCCTATCGATGAAAAAAGCTATCGAAAGGAGCCAAATCTGGTGAATAAGCAGTATATGGTACTTAATCAAACGTTTACCTTATTGGATGTGACGGGATATTGCCATCAATAAAAATCACATTGTGGTGCCTTTCCTAATATTCCGGTAACTTCAGGAACAGAGCACACCAGTTTTCAAAATAATACATCAACGAGGCCCGGAAAATATACAACATTGTCTTCCTTCTGTAGCGATCTGGCCTTGTGGTCGATGGGGCCGGTTGGTCGTGGTCAGCACATGCTCTTAGGATTCTCGAGATATATCCACTTTGTAGAAATAACTTTCTTTCGTACCTTATAACAATTTTTTGTTGTTTTCTTGTTATCCATCGATCAAATCAAGTCGAACCCATGCTACAATCTTCAAAATCACAGTCTTCGGCCAATCATGTTTTCAATTACCTGCTACTGTCGGCTAAGAAATAGAATGCGTGTTAAAGGAATGACTTGATAGATTGTTGGCTAAGAGGTAACTACAACAATCTGTTGAATACTAACACCATTACTATTTTGAAAACCTTGCAAAAATTATATCCAGGAAAAGAAGAAATAGGAACCTTCTTTGAGCAGTTCATTTCCTATAAAAAGTGTCTACTGACAGAGTATTCCATGTTATCAAAATTCGGTCTAATGACGTTGTGATTCACTGGATTTGTTTAAGCAGCTTACGTGAAACAACTGTGTATTCTTGAATCTTTAATTTCACCCATTGACGATTAGCCGTTTTTCAAATACTACGAACAGTAAACGAGTGCGAGAAATAAATTTTCTTGAATCAGCAACAACGCTTCAGGCGTCTCGTGCCGTTCGACAGTGAATTATAGATAGGACCCAGCACGTGGAACGAATCAATGACCGAGAAAAGGAGAAATATTATCTCATCAAGACCCACGCGAAAAATCTTCCTACAAAGCGTCGAACGCAGAAGATTCATTGGAAGCGCTGCCGAATGATTTGTTAAATCTTGCACAATTATTATCCAGTTAGGATAATCGATGGGTACGATTCAATTTACGATCCGAAACCTCCCACGACGCCGTTTGTATTAGGTGTAATCAATTTATGCTCTGCTTGTCTGGCGATGCCGAGTGGGGGAGGTTGATATTCGTAAATTATGTCTCTCACACAAATTCGCACATACACGCATACGCACACACACAATGATCGCTCTTGAACCGAAGTCAACACTTCAAGTTCAACACTTTTGACGGGGTTCACAGATTAACGCCTTTCTAACGAAACTTTCGCCCGCCAAGTTCCGGGAAGTCTATGCAAATACAGTTAACAAAAGAATCTGCCAAACTGGCAAACGCTTCTATTTCTGAGCAAGCGCAAATTGCCTTAAGGGTTCCGTTTCCATCACACTCACTTCAGTGAAAGAGTTTCTTCCTGTCAAAATTTTCGCCACCCACTTTGCCCCACAACCAACCCCTCCGTTCCCAGACGCCATTTCGACATCTCCCCCTCCCAAATAGGGTAGTATTATTGGGCGTAACAATGAAGGCAACAAGAAGTCTTTATTTGCCTGTTTGCACTTCGTTACGCTTACATATGTTTGCCGAACGAATCCGCTCGTTATTATTTACTCCGCCGCTCACACATTTGCATGTGCGTTATCGTCCTGGTGGTAGATTAGTATCCTGCCGGGCGGTGGCATAAGTTTTAATCGTTGGAGCGGAAGAGAACCGCTTCGTTACGGAGCTACACATTGCTGTTGCATAGCAACATCAGAAAGAGCACTCCTGATTGTGCATTCCAAGGCGTGCATGAAACTCGAATGGGTGACCAAGATGGAAACCACATTTTGAACCAATTTACTGAATCATTAAATTCCTGAGTTGTTTGAGGAGTTCGTAAGGAATAGATGCAACTAAGCTTATGACTGACGTGTTGCAGATGATAGTACTTTCACTTTAAGAACTAGATTCGTGAGAAAAAATTCTCTAAGGTGCAAGCCCGACTAAGGAAAATCATAGATTTCCTACGTTTCCGAAAATATCGATCGTATTCCATCACATTAAAACAGCAATACTCAACACACGGCCGCAGGCCGCTTGTGGCGCGGGGGGGGGGCGGTGTTTGCTTTTCTGGTTGGCCTATCTGATGTTAATTTAATTTGAACTATTTTGTATGTGTAATAATAAACCTAAGAAACTATTACCCTTTATTTTTTAACGTAAGACTACGTCTTTCAGTAATAGTGCCAAATCAGAAAATAGGACACTTTTTTTATGAAATAGACATAACAAATGCAACAAATGCGGACAATGGACGAATTTCATGCCAACTCGTCTTAGAAGTTGGCAGCACCATTTCAGATAGCAGTGAAACGTTGTGGGTGTAAAGACATGGGTCATTATAGCAACTTTGCATACTTGAAATATTCGAAAAAGAATTAGAGTACTTTTTGGAAATAGTCAATTTATTTTTCTTAATTTTTTACAAAAATTTACAACTTAAAAACTATTATACTTACAAAATTCTTGTCAAACGATGAAATGTAGGAAATTATTAATATTCTCACAAAAAAATATCAAAATTTTTTTTGGGAAAAAAATTTGCAGAAAAAAAGTTATTTTATAAATTAAAATTCATTTTTTTCAAAAACGTATTTTTATTAAATTCCCAAAAATATATGTAAAAATTTCCTTAAAATTTCCTCCAACAAGTCGTCCATACATCGGAAGATGGGCACTTTTACAGGGAAAAGTTTTTCTAACAACAACAACATTTGTTTATTTTAGGCTCATTAGCATTTTAGCTCTAACAGAGCCGAATTTTTATCGTGTACATGTTACATGTTTATCATATCTATAATTAACACATTACCCAGTTGCCATTTTTCGGCGTTAGAGTATTCCCTTCTATACCATTACATTTGGTACAGACAGTTGATTGATCATTGTTGAGTTATTTATAGAACAGAATCGATCTTATTTCGACCGTAAATCGATCTCCAACGTTGATGATTTGTTGCGTGGACGTAGTTATTCTATAACAACACAAAGATGGTCAATGAGGGCCCTGAGTTTTGAACTCACGATCGATCGCTTATTAAGCGAACACGCAACCAATGTGGCTACGGAGACCCCCAACAAATATGTTTTTGAAAAAAATGAATTTTAATTTTTAAAATATCTTTTTTTTCAGCAAAGTTTTTTCCAAAAGAATATGGTAATTGTTTTGTAAAATTTTTGAAAATTTCCTACATTTCATCCTTTGATAAGAATTTTGTAGGTATCATAGTTTTTAGGTTATAAATTTTTGTAAAAAATTAAGAAAAATTGGCTTTTTCAAAAAAGTAGTCTAATAATAATAATTTTCGAATATTTCAATTATGCAAAGTTTCACTGCTATCTGAGATGGTGTTGCCAACGCCCAGTCGAGTTGGCATTAAATTCGTCAATGTGCATAGAGAACATATTCCAATTTAAGCTCCGCCCGTTTTGAATTTATCGAGCTATTCACTGCATTCACGATTCATCAGTCATTCAGCTAGCAACCAGACGGCAGCAAATTTTTCAAATGGTGTTTCTCAAGGCCGAGAATTTAGTACAGTTTTCCAAATCGGCTAGAGGCAAATGAAATGATCTGAGGAATGGTAAAACCCCAAACTATGATTATCATTATTCAAGTCACAGTCTCGCTCCAACTAACACAGCCAGTAGCTTTCTCAATGCTGGTGTCAGACAGTGCATTTGTATTTCGCACCGCATCATTTCTACGTCTATACTACGTCATCTACGTCTGTACTCGAGAATACATTCAAAATAACCAAAACGAATACATTCAAAATAACCAAAAAGAAACGAATTACATTTGGAATGCAAGGAATTGAGCGTTAACACCTCTTTACCGGCTTAAATAAGTGGTATGACAATCACAATCGTAAGATAAAAGGTGTATGAGTGATATTGGTTGCCTATTGATCCAACTTTTCAATAGCTTAAAACTGCTTTGAAAGCAAACTATTGAAATAAAAAAATCTATGAATATTGGTGATATCAGAAAAATCAATAAATATGTTTAAAAAATCATCGCGGTCAAGATGGGTCAGCCGTGAAAGCACTGTAAATATTGTGACCGCCTAGGCCAACCTCAGTTTCTATTTTGTAACCGTGTTTGATACACGTATTTTTTCCGCAGAATGCATTCTTGGAATATTTCCATACCGTTATGTGGAGATTGGTTGTGTATGATTGAATCACACGTACGACTCGTTGGTTTTATGCGTTATGAAATAGATAGTAGTGACGGGGAAACAAATATGTAATCGGCTCGGGCTGCCTGTATCTAGCACGAAACGGATATCCGCGATGCATATTGAGTGCACTCGTGGATTGTTCACACGATAACAAGAATGATCCATGAATCGCCCAGCTTGAACTGCTTCTACTACATGGGCTGAAAAGTCCCAGGATTTTTAATGAAAGCAATCGTTTTGACGTAGGATTACGTCTTTCGGGAACATATTCGAATGCGAATTGAAAACCGAAAATCAAACACATCTTGAAAATTGTCTTGCCGAAAATCAAACACATCTTGTGAAAATTGGCTCAGCCATTTCATGATGGATTGATGATATTTTTGCGTCAATGGATTTCGGCACTCCATAACAATTTTTAACGTAGGATTACGTCTTTCGGGAACATATTGGGGTACAAATTGAAAAATGAAAATCGATCGCATCGTGAAAAATGTCCAATTTCAAACGCTTGTTACTCATTCATTTCATGATGGATTGATGGGATTTTTGCATCAAACGATTACGGCACTCCATAACAATTTTTCACATTGAATAAAATAGTATATATATCATATAACTAACTATCGAACAATTGAAACAATTCAACCCCTATCCAAACAGAGATACCCAGTCCTGATTGGTCGAAACTGACGTCATTTCTTTTTCGCGTCCGATTCGTTCTCTCACCGGCAAGCTGCATGGCAATCGAGTAGGAGGCGCCTACTCCACACATACCGAATGATATAAAAGGAAGGAGCATTCGTGGATCTCATTCATTCTTACAACGGACGTGGAACGGACAACAACAAGTGGAGAGCAGCAGCAGTGAAAGCGGCTAATATATAGGCAAGCATAGAAGTTGAGCGGTCAAAATGCGAGCTGTGTCTCACACCGAGCTTCTATGGCAGCATAAGCAGCGGCAAACAGTAGCAACGGTTGTTGAAACCGGTCTACTACTAATGGCAGAACCGGTCTACTACTAATGGCAGCAGAAGTGCGAGAACGTTTCTTGGCATCGTGAAAGTGCAGTATCGAATCTGAGCGGCCAACAATTGAGCTGTGTCTCACATAAGTGGCAGTAGCAGCAGCAGCGGCGGTAAACATCGAGGCTGAACCTCAACAATCGAGCTGTGTCTCGCATCGGTCTCTACTGCTGCTGCTGCTGCTGCTACTCAGTCAGATTTCTCATTCTTGTTGGACGCTCAGATCGATAAACATATGTGTTTCTAGTGTGCATTGCTGGTACTCCTGTTCACATCAACCAATACAATTGGATGCGGTAATGGAGGTAAAGGATACAAAAGATCCGGTTGAGGAAGAGTGTATCGCAAGGTTCCACATGACAACATCCAGTGTATCAAACCCGCTATCCGTTGTTTAGCTCACCGTGATGGTGTCAACGAAACCCTTGCAAACCGACGCACAGAAGCCGAAGATGCCAAAGCCAAGGAAAGCAGCAGCGACTCCGAAAAAACTACCGCTGCCAAAAAGTTAACAACTGCTACATCCGACTGAAACCTCACATTAGCACGCAGCAGATTCCGTACAACCCATTTAACCATTCCAGTCCTTTTCAGGACTTTCGATATTGCTTTGAAACGAAAGAGTTTAATTTATTGTTTTCCACTTATCATAAAAATGATATAAAACTACGATCAAAAATACTGTTTACTTTTACATTTTCTTTGATCATGTGCAACTAACAGGAAACTTATCACGTCAGAAACATACTTTCCATCAACCAACCTGACTGGATGCGGTAAGGGAGGCCAATGACATATGTATGCATATATATATATATATATATATATATATATATATATATATATATATATATATATATATATATATATATATATATATATATATATATATATATATATATATATATATATATAGCGAAACGGCTCCGGTCATGCCTCAAGGAATTTTCTAAAATAATATTTTGCCGATGCCTTTGCGCGAACTACACGGGCGAGTAGCACCATAACAGCAAATCAAATGTCGAAGTTCGTGATATGGGTGCGTTCATCGCTATTCGGTTCGGCGTCGGTTTAACCCTTTCATTACGGCAGTGTGCTCCGCCGAAGTGCTACCCCTGTACGAAGCACTGCGCCGAAAAGTATGTACATCGCGCTGGTGTGATCGAAGAGCAGTATGAATTTCATGTCGTCTAAAGACGACGCTCGTATACACAGCTCTTCGCGCGGATGTCGTCTATAGACGACGCTCGTAACGGAAGGGTTAACCATCAATAACTACGTTTGGCAACATTGACATCTGGCAATTTTCATATAAGATTTTTCCCCCGCATGTTAAAAGTGGTTTGTCATGTACATAAAAGCGCAGCGTAGTATGTCAACTGCTTCCTGGTTAGAAAATAAATGAGCGACCCGTCCAATTTCAAACGCTTATTACTCATTCATTTCATGATGGATTGATTAGATGTTTGCATCATACGTTGTCGGCACTCCATAATAAGTTTTCACATTGAATAAAATAATATATATCATGTAACTAATAATCGAACAATTAAAAAATCTCAACCACTATCCAAACAGAAGATACCTAGGCCTGATTGATCGAAATTGACGTCATTTCTTTTTCGCGCCCGATTCGTTCGTTCACCGGCAAGCTGCATGACAATCGAGTAGGAGGCGCCTACTTCACACATACCAAATGATATAAAAGGATGGAGCGTTCGTGGATTTTATTCATTTTTACAACGGACGTGGAACGGACAACAGTGGAGAGCAGCAGCAGTGGACGCGGCTAATATATAGGCGAGCATCGAAGCTGTGTGGTCAATAGGCTAGCTGTGCCTCACATCAAGCTTCTATGGCAGTATAAGCATCGGCAAACTACTACTACTCTACTAGTGGCAGCAGCAAACATCGCGAGCGGAGCATTTTGGGCACGCTCTCTCCATCAGAAGTGCGAGCACACGCTTCTTGGAATCGTGAAAGTGCAGCAGTGAACTTCAAGACGAGCATCGAATCTGAGCGACCAACAATTGAGCTGTGTCTCATATCGAACTTAAGTGGCAGTAGCAGCAGCAGCGGCGGTAAACATCGAGGCCTAACATCAACAATCGAGCTGTGTCCCGCATCGGTCCAGTACTGAAGGCAACAGCAAACATCATGAGCAGAAAGTTTCAGGCATGTTCTCTCTGTCTGCTGATGCTGCTACTCAGTCAGATTTCTCATTTTGTTCGACGCTCAGATCGGTAAACATATATGTTTTTAGTGTTTTAAGTGTGGTCACATCAGATCAACATCAACCAACATGACTTCATGCGGCAAGGAAGGCAAAGGAGGATCGAAGCGTATCGCAAGGTTCTACATGACAATATCCAGTGTATCAAACTCGCTATTCGCCGTTTAGCTCGACGTGATGGTGTCAACGAAAACCACTAAAATAAAAACAGAAATAAGCAGCAGCGGCTCCGAAAAAGCTACCGCTGCCAAAAAAACAACAGAAGTGAATTGTTGTTTTTGTTGCTCCATAAAGTTTTACGCGAGTAAATATGTCGGAATATATGTTCACGCAATATGAGCGCCAATCTCGTAAACGTGCCTCGGAGCTGAAACAACTTTCTATCACTGATACCGAAAGCTCGATTGTAACACTGGTGAAATGAACAAAAAATACCCAACAACCAAACCAAACGGCCCTTTTCAGGGCCATCAGATCATTATCAAAGAGTTTAACAATATATTTTTTCAAACATCCAATATCAGCATGCGACAAATAGCCTAACGTTATCCTACGTCAACTATGCGGTCGTGTCTCGGACACAACCTTCTGTGACTTTTTTATATTGAAGAAAATAATATAGGTCATGAAACTAACACTCGAACAATTGAAAAATTTCAACCCCTATCCTAACTTAAATACCCACTTCTGATTGGCCGAGATTGACGATACATGCGGCGGGTCCCCAACAGAGACATCAAAACCATGCTGACTGGGGGAAATCGGCATTGTAAATACATGAAAGTAGGGGGAGCTTTTGCTCCCACCGAAATGTGTTCCCTAACAGATACATCTAAACCAAGCTGCCTGGAGGAAATCGGCATTGCAAATACAAAAAGGTAGGGAAAACTTTTGTTCCTACCGAAATGTGTTCAAAACCAAGTTGCCTGGGGGAAATCGGCATTGCTAATATATGCAAGTCGAGGACATTTTTATATTGAAAATTGAAATTATTTTTTTTTTAAATTAATCGTTCATCAGCTAATCGAATACTTTTTAGCAGTTTGTTATTCGATACGATTAATCGCCCCAAATAATCGATTATTCGTCACACTGAGATAAATAATTAGTTGGTCTAATATTTCTCAATTTGCCATCTAGAATTAAAAAAGTGTTCATTCCGCCTGAAAATTAATATTATTTTTTACCCTCCCCTGAATTCGTAAACGAAGCTCAATTCGTGTTGGCGGCAAACTGCAGCGGCCGTACTTTTTTTTTCTGGGTTTGGATCGATTTATCCACGAAAATTATTCGTTCGCTTCGATTATTGGTTGCGCAGTATTCGTTCGATTAATAATCGATAATCGATGTGTTAAAAATGACTTGATATATGAAACGATTTATTTCAATTTTCATAATAAAAACCAAGGTGTTTTCCCGCTCGAGAACGGGTTGTTTGGTTTAAGCTGTCTGTTTTGTTGTGTTAATTTTCACCCAATGAAAGTTTATACAGCGAGAAAAATTGGAAAAATGAAGAAATATTCGGAAAAGTGATTTCCCATAAGCTCTACATATCGTATTAGGTGTTGTTAGCCCAAATAAAACTCGCATTCGCAGTAAAAATTTCATTCGAAAGTAAAAAATTATAAAAGAAAATTATCTTTTCCATTTCAAATATGTTTTCTCTATATTAAAGTAACATGTTTTTATTGATGAGTAAAATTGATAATTGTGTTCGGTATTGGTAATTATCTTATATTACATTGGTTAGTTTTTTTTCTTCGTTTATTTCATCCATACATCGCAGGCATCTCGTATAACATCGGTATAACATCGAGGCATCTCGTATAGGCTCATAGAGGGCGGTTTTCATCATATCTCGTTCCACTTCGGTATCTTTTTTCTGATATGCATCATACAACGGCTGTTTAGCATCCTTCTGTCATCATCACTCGGTAAACACTGGTGGAGTGAACAAACAATCTCCAACAACTAAACAAAACGGCCCTTTTCAGGACCTCAGCTAACTCGCGTAACTTCACTTTACGGTCGTTCGGAACGAGTCGATGCACTTGTTTTACGATTTCTGGATTCGTAGCCTCTTTTGGCTTTCCAGAGAGAGATGCATCTGCGGTGCTTGTACGGTGCCAATGCAAATTTTTTTGGCACCGTCTGAAAAGTCGATTTTGAACAAAACATTTTTTTTACATAACTGTATATCTCGATGTGTCATACAATTTTAAGACATTTGGCATCAAAAATTTTGTTTTTATAACCTCAATTCCGGTGATTTTCCGGTTTTCAAAACGCTCAAATTTTATCGTCTGTGACACTAATAAATGAAGTTCGAATGAGCTAATATTTTACACAGGGTATATTATCGTGCAAATCAACATTTCGCAGCAAGTTCCGAATGAAAAATCGAGATAATTATTTTTATTGGCACTTAAAACCACAAGTTTCGTCTCGTACTCCGAAAAAAAAACTATGTCGCAGAGTATCGATTTTAGATAAAACTTTTTTTTTTCGAGATGACACTAAATCTCGACGTTCCATGCAATTTCAAGACATTTGGTATCAACAACTTTTTTTCGAAAACCCCGATTTCCTTTACTCCTGATTTTTCGATTTTCTAAAAACTCAAACTTTCACCGCTTTGCGCCACTCTCCCTTAAGTCCGATTGAGCTGATATTTTGCAAAGGGTGTTTTTTTCGAAGTGGTAAACATCTTGTATAGGTTAACTTTTTGAAGTTTTAGGGTCGACTTTTTCCCATACATTTATTGGCACCCTATTGAACGGCATATTTCAAATTCGTTAAACCACCGATAAACTGTTGTTATCGAAGGTGCAGAAGTGGAATGACATTTCGTCAACCATTGATTCAGGAGTTTTCCCCATCAAAAATCAATGTTTGATCAAAATACAATATTCCTGTTTTTCCATTTTCTATACCAATGCTCAGGTAGTGGCAACTGTAGTATGTGAACAAACAAACGAAATATCATGAAACTTTACACATAAGCTATTGACAGATAAACCTCTCTGTATACGCGGTTCACTGCGCGATTTTATTTCCGCACGCGAAGGGATTTCTCTACGGCTGTGCCTCAGCCAGAATTTCGCGAACACTAAGCACCGTGTAACCAACTTAAACAAAATGACGGAATTGGGATCGCTCAAAACATTCCGGTTTCGGATAGGAAGAGAAACTCGACTGTTCTCCTCAACGTTCTTTATTGGACTAACTCTGCGATATAAAAACAAGCGAATATGGTGTCTGATACAATTCTGTTATCATGGTGTGCCTGTGTACATTGGCAATAGGGTAAAGTGTGTAGTTTAGGTTTCATAAATTGATCTTGAAATCTAATCTAGCGTAGTTTTACAATTAATTCAATGAATGTAGTAAAGTATGTTTATGGATTCAATCTAGTGTAGTTTTGACGTAGGACTGCGTCTTTCATTTCTATACCGGGGTGTAAAATCAAAGTTTCTAAAACGAAAGCGTTACGCCGGAGACCGAGATTTTGAGTGTTAATAGCTCCTAAACAACTGAACGAAATGGTATGATAAACACTTCATTCGAAAGATAAAATGTCTACGCGTTCTATACTTGTTACTTTCTGATCCAAAAACTTGTTTCAATAGTCTTAAATTTGCTTTCAAAATAGGCTATTGAAATCACCAATCGGTATATAAGCGAGCGCCGCTCGGAAATCCACTCAGTTCTAATTGAACAACGATTGGAGCATGTTGTCGCTGTTGTGGTGAAGCTCTTCATTTATCATGAAAGCGCGGATGAACGGTGTCACCAAGAGCCTGTTTGTGCACCTTAGGCCAGAAGGGAATCCATCAGGAGGAGAGTGATGCTACAAACGGTTCCCCGGGAAGATCTCGAAGCAGCCGCTACACACACACACATACACGCACGGAATTCTTTCAGTTTGGATCGAGAAAGAACCGGAAAATAATCTGCCAGTTCCTCTAGGAATTTAAAAATACATTCATGTGAAAGAGTTTATTTGAATGTTTTCTATCCATGTAACACTGTGACCAAATATGTTTCAATCAAGTGCTATTAACAGATGGTTATCGAGTTAGCATTAACCACTGGTGGGCTTCCAGTATCGAGGAAAATGTGGAAATATCTAATCGTTACTGAAAATAATCTGCCAGTTCCTCTGGGAATTTAAAATTACATTCATATGAAAGAGTTTATTTTAATGTTTTCTATCCATGTAACACTGTGACCAAATACATTAGGTTTTGTGATTTTTCAATCAATCGCAATCAACAGGATAGCTTCTGAAGATTATTCTTCCCCATCAGTAGGATATTTCCGTATCCAATATTGGATGCATAAAACCTTGTGCCTCCAACGTAACGCTCTCGTTTTCGAAGTTCTCCAAATATTCATTCATTCAGAATGAATTCAGATTCAACTTCATACAAATGATCTCTAAATCAACGATAATCCTACGTCACCCTTGCGGTTATACCATAGATATAACCCACTTCCTGTTTTTATATAGAAAACAACGAAATTCTGATTTACAGTACTATAGCCAGGTTGAAGTTATATGTAAATTCAAATTTTGATTATGGCTCGAACACTCTCAAAATGAATTTTGTTCATTTTTAGTGGCGCCATCTGTTGAAAAATTCCGGCACTTTCAAGTCCATGTCGTGCAAAACCACGCACACACATCGATCCTTTTTGGTGCTACCAAAACTTTTGACTAAAGAGTTATTTTAAAAATTTCGTTATAAAAACATTCCTATTCTGTTTACGAAAAATTGAAGAACTCTATGTCTGCGATAAGGTGTACTGTAGGTCAAGATATTCTTGTCAGTTTCATTCAGTTGGCTATCACGGTTATAGGTTGTCATGAAAATATAGCGGAGGTGCTACCACGCGGTTTTATTGGCGCTTGATTGAATAATTTATTCAGTTAGTTTAAAAAAAATATAAAGATACGTATCACATCTACAGCTTCGCGGAAGGCAGAAGTCGGAGAAGCGAATTACAACAAATATATTCAACATTCAACAACTAAATTGGATTTTGATACATGTATAATTTTTTTGGTGCGATTCTCTTTTGTGCGATTTTTTTTCCAAATTGTGTAGCGATGTTTAAAAGCTGCTGGTGATGTTTTGTTCGATTTTTTTTTGAACTCTCCCTATCCTTCGCGCAAAAACAGGATTACCTGTACTAGAGATTCCTGGTAACAATACTACCAGTATATGAATCTCCACAAAGTCATTGCTTTAAATCGAGTGTTGCACAAATGCAGCAAATGTGGACAAAACCCCGAAAATTGACTTATTTTGACAATTTATTTTCAAATTATGCAATATAATTATAAAGAATTGAGAATTTTGAGTCTATTACATATGTTGTTCTTCACATAAATAAAGAAGAGTGATGCATAAACGTTTTGACATAGTTTTAGCTTCAGAATTCATTTTTGAACGTTATTAATCAAATTTAAATATGGAAACGATGAGGTCAAAGTAAATTTCAACTTTTTTTCCGCACAGGTTTCCACAGGTTTGTTTTTTCGCACCGCGGATCATCCGCTCGCGGATAACCGAGGTTCTACTTATTGGCAAAAAACTCGGATAGCCAATTTTCACAGGCCTCTTTTGTGGCTAATTTATGACTACCTAGCTCGTTCGCCATGGACAAAAACAGGTGGTAGTCACTTGGTGCAAGGTTCGGACTATACGGCGGATGCAAAAGAACCTCCCATCCGAGCTCCCGGAGCTTCTGGCACGTCACCAAAGAAGTGTGTGGCCTGACGTTGTCCTGATGGAAGACAATGCGGCCTCTGTTTATCAAAGATGGCCTCTTCTTCATGAGTGCTACCTTCAAGCTGTCCAGTTGTTGGCAGTACAGGTCCGAATTGAGCGTTTGGCCATAGGGAAGCAGCTCATAATAGATTATTCCTTGACAATCCCACCAAACACACAGCAGAACCTTCCTGGCCGTTAATGAGGGCTTGGCCACCGTCTGAGCCGCTTCAGCGGGCTTCGACCACGACCGTTTGCGCTTCACGTTGTCGTAAGTGAACCACTTTTCATCGCCAGTCACCATCCGCTTCAGAAACGGGTCGATTTTGTTGCGATTCACATGCGTCGATACGGTCAAAGATGTTTTTTTTTGCGTCAACGTGTGTGGCACCCATACATCGAGCTTCTTTGTGAATCCAAGCTTTTTCAAATGGTTAATAACGGTTTGATGACTTATCCCCAGCTCTTGGCCGATGCTACGGCTGCTACTATGCCGGTCTTTCTCGGCTAATTCAGCGATTTTGTCGCAATTTTCGACGACAGGCCTTCCGGAGCGTGGCGCATCTTCGACGACCTCTACACCAGAACGAAAACGTTGAAACCATCGTTGTGCGGTGGAAATGGAAACTGTATCGGGTCCATAAACTGCACAAATTATATTGGCAGCTTGAGATGCATTTTCGCCTTTGTCATAGTAGTACTGTAAAATATGTCGGATTTTCTCTTTATTTTGCTCCATATTTGCGACACTATAACTCACGAACGACTTAACCAAACAAAACGAACTGTCAAGGACTATATTATAGCGCGCAAAAATACCTTTCCAACAAGCTATAGTATGACTCGATACAATGAATACAACTAGAACTACGCGCTTACAACGACACCTCGCGGAAATACCGCAGGACTTTTTTGACAGCCTAATATGATGATGAGTTTTGCTAGAAATACTGGGAATTTAACAGTAGAAGCTAAATTCAACGGGTCGATTAGAAGATCAATCAATGAACAGTTCTGCGATTGGAACCATGAACTTGCTCATAGTAAGAAAACGTGAATGTTTGAAGGTATTGATAACAAAAAACAAATGTTGGGCGTGACAAAGTTTGCCGGGTCAGCTAGTGCTTCATAATTTTGCCAGACTGAGCTGACTTAGTGTTACGATTTCACCAGAATCCCTGCAAAGTCTCCGGAATGGCATGAATGCATTGCAGTTTTCCATCTAATAACTTATTTATGAATTCAATTAATTAAATTCAATTGAATAAATGCAAATTTATGTAAAGTAAATTCCAGCAGCAAAATACTCACATCAGCACAATCAAATCACTCACATTCACTCGTCGATCATTACGAGAACAGTAATACCGCGTGCATAATTCAACCCGTTCTAGTACACACTTTCCCCCGCGAAACCCCTGCCGCGCGCTATCGACGAACCGAAACAAAGACTGTTGATGGGCCATGTTAGCATGCAGGGTTGGAATCTGCAACAAGAGCAACCATCCCGCCGAGGATAGCGGCGTTCTGTCGGAATATTCAGTTTCAATTTGACGCTCGGCAAACTCCTTTCAACCTCGGAAGCCACTTGCCAGCGTTATCACACAGCGGTCACGCGGTGCCCTGTCCCGTTTATCCGTTTTAGGTGCCCATCGCCAGGATTGACTGATGCGAGAATTGGTTCTGATTTACATGGCAGTAAGATAGCACTGTTTGCACAAATTGGCGTGTCAGACCGAATGGATTATTCATGTTTCGCCTAGAGTGGGGTGAAAGCATCGAATCTAGAACCAACCGTCTCGGCAAGACATGCAATGTGTCGGAGCAAATCTTCAAAAATCACCAGATGCGCTCTGCGATTTGATAGTTCGCGCTTCGTCGATGGCAATGCTTCAAACGAGCACACAATAAATGTCAATTCAACGTCGTCGTTAAGACGATTACGCCCGGCAAGATTCCCCAGTAAACATACACCACCAGCTATTGTACGACCTTCCTTCCCATCTCCGTGATTTCCAATCCATAAATCTCACTTCGCCCATCGATCCGGAACTGGCAGGAATCTATTTAGCACAAACTGGCATAATGAAATCGATTGGCTCGGCGAGGCAATGGCATAACACTTGCAGTGATGCTCGATGCGATTGGATCTACGGCACGGTCTACTTTCCGGACAGGGATCAGGGGGTTAACTGTTCCGGGTTGATGGATTATCGCTTGGCTGTAGGGAAGAAAGGAATCAATTGCTTCCAATAACAATGTATTCGACTATTTGCGATATCGGAGGTGAGGATAATGTTTAAATAAACGTTGGGATATTGCCTTGATAGGATCAATTCCAGACACATACTTTTTTTTTTTATTAAATCGTTTATTTTTACAGTTACATAAGTTTAAAGGAGCCAAACTCCTGACTGTATTGTTACAAGTATATATAAACATTTTTCCTTAATTCTAATGTTAATGGTGTAGAAAACCGATTACTCGCGGTCTACTCGAGTTTAGAAGGGTGACATATTTTCTTCAGGAAAAGGAAGGGATAAAAGGATATGTTGACAATGTTCACTCTCACATTCACACTCACATTCATTACACTCAATTCTTAAGCCTATCTTATATCTAATATGTTTTTACATTTCACCTTATTCTATTGTTAATAAGAAGGGATTTGAATTCTCGCGAAGGAAAAGGAAAAGGAGAATATAAGGATATAAGGACAATCAGACACGAAGATCGATAATTTTTAGGAAGACATATATTTGGGACATGTAATCAAGGTCTAAACCAGCCAACACATCTCTCACCGGCACATTGGGCTGCCTTCCTCTAGCCCGAAGAGAGTTTTCTAAATTCGATCTGGCAACAAGATACTCCTCGCACGACCAAACAACGTGTTCGACGTCGTGGTAACCTTGGCCGCAGGCACAGATATTGCTGTCGGCAAGATCAAAACGAAAGAGTAGCGCGTTTAACGAACAGTGATTGGACATGAGTCGGGAGAAGGTGCGAATAAAGTCCCGACTCAAGTCCAGACTTTTGAACCATGGTTTGAGGCTAACCTTAGGGATAATTGAGTGGAGCCACCGGCCCAATGCATCTTCGTTCCATTTGCGTTGCCAGTTAACGATGGTATTTTTACGAACTAAAGAATAAAATTCATTGAAGGCGATTTGACGCTGATAAATTTCGCCTTCAATTGCACCTACCTTTGCTAATGAGTCAGCCCTCTCGTTACCCGGAATTGAGCAATGTGAAGGGACCCAGACAAAGGTAATGACATAACAGCGTCTGGATAAAGCACTCAAAATTTCTCGTATTCTCTCAAGGAAGTACGGCGAGTGCTTTTCCGGCCTCACTGAACGAATAGCTTCGACAGAGCTCAGACTATCCGTTACAATGTAATAGTGTTCAACAGGTCGTGAGGCGACGCTGTCCAGCGCCCAGTGTATTGCTGCCAATTCAGCAATATACACTGAGCAAGGATTCTGAAGACTGTGGGAGGTGCTAAAAAATTCGTTGAACACTCCAAATCCTGTGGACTCATTCATAGAGGACCCATCAGTAAAGTACATATTATCACAATTGATACGCCCATACTTTGCATTGAAGATCGTAGGAACGATCCCCAATCGATGATAATCTGGAATCCCATGGATTTTCTCCTTCATGAACAGATCAAAAAATACAGAGGAATTGATGTAGTCAGGAAAACAAACACGGTTGGGAATATACAAAGAAGGATCAACCTGCATGGAGATGAATTCATGATATGAAGTCATGAATCCAGAATGAAAATTTAGCCCGATCAGCTGCTCAAAATTTCCGATCACCAATGGGTTCATAACCTTACACCGGATGAGGAACCGAAGAGATAATAAATTGAAGCGATCTTTTAGTGGGAGTACGCCTGCCAAAACCTCGAGGCTCATGGTATGCATTGAGGGCATACATCCCAACGCAATACGGAGACAAAGATACTGAATTCGCTCGAGTTTAATGAGGTTTGTTTTGGCAGCTGATTGAAAACAGAAACTGCCATACTCCATCACTGAGAGAATAGTTGTTCGATACAACATTATAAGATCTTCGGGATGGGCTCCCCACCAGGTGCCGGTAATTGTACGGAGAAAGTTTATTCTTTGTTGGCATTTTTTACTCAGATACCTAATATGGGCCCCCCAAGTACATTTGGAGTCGAACCAGACCCCAAGATACTTGAATGACATAGCATGAGTGATCGGTTTACCCAAAAGTTGAAGCTTTGGTTTTGCTGGTCTATGCTTCCTAGAAAAAACCACCATCTCTGTTTTCTCCGTCGAGAATTCGATCCCTAGCCCAATGGCCCAGGTTGAAAAATTGTTCAAAGTATCTTGTAAGGGTCCTTGCAGGTTGGATTCGTTTGATCCTACGATAGACACCACTCCATCATCGGCAAGTTGTCTTAGGCTGCAATTTTGTGTAAGGTAATTGTCGATGTCGCTTACATAGAAGTTGTACAAAAGGGGGCTTAAACATGAGCCCTGGGGGAGGCCCATGTAAGAGACCCGACTTACTGCCGAATCTCCGTGAGAAAAGTTAAAATGTTTCTCACAAAGCAAGTTATATAACATATTATTCAATAGAGGCGGCAGACCCCGAGAGTGTAATTTGTCTGACAGGACCTCTATTGAAACTGAATCAAAGGCCCCCTTTATGTCCAAGAATACTGAAGCCATTTGTTTTTTTTCGGCGTAAGCCATTTGAATTTCTGAAGAAAGCAACGCAAGACAATCATTCGTCCCCTTGCCCCTGCGGTAGGGAGGGAAAATATAGCCCACAAGATATATTTCTTGTTAAGTCTAGCGCAATTGGATAGGAAAGCGTGCAGTTACATGATAAACTGAATGATTTTTTTTTTCATTTCATGACATCGACATAATGTTATTGCGTCCGAATATTGTTATTTTTCTACAATCAAATTTCATTTCGATTGATTGGTAAATGTGACGAAATATTCCAATGTGTTTGCGCAAGCCTGCTACCCTACCAGGATGGAAAAATATTATCGAATACTCACAGCAAACAAACAATTCGTCCTCTGGGTTTAGGTAATAATCGACCAGCCCGGCCCGTACGCAGTGATAATAGACTGAACGGAGAATAACGTATATCTTGTTGCGAGGGCATACTTTTGTAACTCCAACAATGGAACTCAGAGCGTACGAAAGTTATCACAAACAACAATTCAAAAAGTCTGCAGCAAACAATAAATCATACCGCCAGTCCGTGGGACGTGTCAATGTTTTCTTTTTGCCCGACATTTCCCACCAGCTAGTGGAATATCGCTCGGAACTAACCAAGCCCCTACATTCCCCCCTCCCGAAGCGTGGGAGGCGGATGGTAGTAGGAGTGGGTATCGGCCAGAGAACAACACGAAAACCCATTATATATTGGATCGTTTACTCTCTAGAACAGAAAATAAACAGCTAGAGAACGACGAGTGGCCACCGTAAGCCTCTTGAAAACTAATAAGAAAACATATTTTTGTCGTCCCCGGGAAAGGGAAGGTTGTTGTGAAAATAAGAAAACTTTCGAAATCGTTGATATCGAACAGTCGAAGTGAGTTGAAAAGCGAACGAGCTAGATATGAAAGTGTCATAACCATACTAGTCTCGACGCCTCCTTAATTCGAAGGTCTAGTCGAAATTCCAGCAAAATGTTTCGTTCGATTTTCAAACATTAAATATTTTCCTCTGTCCTCATCGACGTCTGAGCCGTTAAAGTATTCTGAACAGTGTGGTGTGGCTGCTACATTCAATAGGATTTTTCACATCTTCGACTTTTGTCGCGTACAACGCGAATGAAGTTAGAGTAGCCCGAGATAACACTCAACAGACGAGATAACACAAACGCTGTTCTTGTGCACAATAGACATCACACAAGAAACATCTCAGTAGCAGTATAAATACCGGTCACCGACACAGCATCCCATCTCAATTCTTTGTAAACCGTCACCAATAAACAATCGAAAGGAAGCAGCGAGTTTTCTATCCACCGAAACCAATAGTCTTTTTTAAGACTCAAAAAGAGTTAACAGAGTTTTCCGATCAGTCCGCTCCGCCTGTTCAGGCGTGGGAGCTTTTCGAGGAGGAGTCCCGGCGCGGACATCTTTGTGGTCCTTCGAGCCGGATTTTAAATCCGTACTCCGTACTGCATTGTCGCAGAATCACCGCCATTGCCGTCGCTTTGTCGCGACTTCACCGCTACTGTTGTAGTAGCATCAACGCGATTATCCATTGTGGGACAAGAGGTTTTCAACAGATCCATTGTGGGATCAACGTGAAGTTTAATCTTCTGCATTGCCGCCGAATCACCGCCATTGACATCGCTTTGTCGCGATATCACCGCCACTTTTTTTGTGGCATCAACGCTATCGTCCACTGTGGGACATTAGGTTTCCTCAGATCCATTGTGGGGTCAACGCAAATAGGAACTGCTGCATCGACGCTGAATCACCGCCAGTGTGGTCGCTTTTCCGCGACATCGCCGCTACTTGTATTGTAGTATCAACGTTATTGTCAATTGTGGGACAATAGGCTTCATCAGATCTCTTATAGGATCAACGCACCATCTTGTGATTTGGTTTAGAGGAGATCACAGCTTCCTTCTATTGTTCGGTTGTGCAAATGATTCGCGAGTAACGAGTGAAACTATCGCGATTTTTAAATCGAAATATTATAAGTGTTAACTGATCTCAAAAAGAAAGTGAAATTGGATTCCACCTGAGCGCAGTGGACACTATTAATTGTATAGCGCTAGTGTGTGACGACGGTTCTCGGGTGTGAACGATAAACCCGCATCTTTACTTCCGCCGTTTCCCAGGTTTCGCGTGAAAACCTGTCGAAGATCCTGTCGGTTCCAGATTCGAGTATCGGAACCTATCATAGAGAGTGAGTTTGGTTGCATTGGGTTGGCATTCGACTGGTGAGTACACAACTAGAGTAGTCGAAGTTTTTGGAATTTTGTGTGGTGGAGTGAGCCGGCATCGTATTTTGAGAATTTTCTGTGGACTGTGGTGGTTTTCGGTGGTTTTAATTTACGTGACGTTCCCAGCTGATACAATGACTTCGCTGCGGGAGCGATCTAAGATGTTGAGTGTGACGGTGGAGGCAATTAGAACCATCGAGAGCTTTGTGGAGGACTACGATGCCGAGATTGATCAAGACAAAATCGAATCTAGATTAAAGAGACTGGATATACTATATGATCGCTTTGTTGATACATCCATCGCAGTGGAATTGTTAATGGAGGATAAATCCGAAACTAAAGCTATTCTAGTGAAAGATCGTAACGAAATGGAAGAACGATATTATACATTACATGATTTCCTAACAACACACAAACCGAATCATCATGTTTCGGCTAATTCCCCTCAGATTTCCACATCTGTTGTACGTTTACCGAAAATTGATTTGCCGAGTTTTGATGGTGAGATTGACAATTGGATTCCTTTTTATGACGCATATCGTAGTTTAATTCATAACAACAAAAATTTAGCTGCTGTGGATAAGTTCCATTACCTGATGGCCGCACTCAAATATCCTGTTAAAAAACTACTCGATACAACTAACATAACGGGCGATAATTATAAAATCGCTTGGGATCTGCTTGTAAGTCGGTATGATAATAAACGTTTGCTTATTAAAAATCACATTGCGTCATTGTTCGCCATTGATCCTGTGAGGAAGGAATCTTCAAATGCGATATTAGCCCTGGTTGACCAATTTGAACGTCACGTAAGAATTCTATCGACGTTGGGGGAGCAAACTGAACGATGGAGCTCTCTGCTGGTACACATGGTGTGTAGTCGATTGAATCATAACACTTTGAGGGAATGGGAGCGGTCAACAGCCTGCGATAAGGAGAAGATTCCTACCTATAATGAATTGATTACATTTTTGAAAGATCAAGCTCGGATCTTAATATCCTTGAATAGTGGTAGTCCAGCAATATTATCACCAAAAGAAAAATCTCGTTTTTCTGTCGCCCATGCTGCAGCTGTGTCCAAATCGTTTTCACCTAAGTCTTGTATCGTATGCAACCAATCACATCGCATTTATGATTGCGAAGTCTTTAAACGAATGCCACTTGAGCAGAAGCAAGATGTCGTCCGCAAGAAAAAGCTTTGTTGGAATTGTTTATCTATGAAACACCTTAGTCGTGATTGCTCATCTCAATCCTGTAGAAAATGCAACGAAAAACATCATTCTCTATTACATCCACTCTCCCCCAACGATCGATCCACCTACACCAATATGAATTCATCACCTGTGAACATACGAACCACCAACGCCACCGCCGGTAGTGAATCTGTTACTTCGGCACAGTTATCCACTCCCACACCATCCACATCAACCACCACGTCCGCCACCCGACAGCCACTCACCAATGCTTTAGCTGCAGCGCAGTCATCGAATACCACCTATTCAACTGTTTTGTTATCCACCGCCGTGGTGAGGGTCCACGGTCCATCTGGGAAATCCACCTTCGTCCGAACTTTACTGGACTCATGCTCCGAGTCAAATTTTATCACCGAAAGAATCGTTCAACTTTTGAGCTTGAACCGTCAAAAGCAAACAACGGTCATCGCAGGCATGGGTGGCGCTACAGTCAACAGCACACATTGCACCGTCGCCACTTTCAGTTCCATCGACACCACGTATTCACACACACTGACTTTCAGTATCCTCCCAAGGATCACTAACGATTTACCAGCTCGACCGATTGACGTTTCACACTGGAAACTTCCTTCCGAGGTGACCTTAGCTGATCCCGATTTTGCAAAACCGCAAAGGATAGACATGGTAATTGGGGCTCAACTTTTCTTCAGCCTTCTGGTGAAAGGTCAGATTCAAGTGGACCCAATGTCTCCTGAAAGCCAGCCTGTTCTCCAACGTACCTTACTTGGATGGATAGTTAGTGGTCCTGTGTCCACCGGTACAGCCTTTGGAGACTCTGGAAGAGTCGCTATGCTTTGTACTACCGATGACTTAGATCAACAACTGACTCGATTTTGGGAAGTCGAGAGTTGTCCGCGGAGCCGTGGGCTTTCTAAAGAAGAATTATGTTGTGAAGATCATTTTTCTAAAACAACCACCAGAGATGAATCAGGCAGATTTGTTGTGCGCCTCCTCAAGAAGAAAAAAATGTTGAGTCAACTTGGCGATTCCCAGATCAGTGCTTTTCGTCGATTTCAGTGGATGCAATGTCGATTCATCAAGAACCGAGAATTAAAGGAGCAATATTCTGATTTTATGACAGAATACATTGCTCTCGGCCATATGGCTCCAGTGATTCCATCCGAAGATACCAAAAATTCCAACACGTATTATCTCCCTCATCACGCCGTGCTCAACCCAAGCAGCACCACCACAAAATGTAGAGTGGTTTTCGATGGATCTAGCAAATCCTCAACGGGAATTTCGCTCAACGAGTGCCTCATGGTGGGGCCGACCGTTCAGGATTCATTATATGCCATCGTCATACGGTTTCGTATGTACGAGATTGCACTCGTTGCAGATATAACAAAAATGTATCGCCAAATATGGGTACATCCCAATGACAGAAGTCTTCAGCGTGTTTATTGGCAAAGCAAAACTGATCCAGACGTCCGTACATATGAGTTGACTACGGTGACATACGGCACTGCATGTGCTCCGTATTTAGCTATCCGATGTCTCCAGCAACTTTCTCACGATCATCGGAGGAACGAAGATGATGCTGCTGAAAGAATTGGAAAAGACTTCTACGTGGACGATTTTCTCAGCAGTGCTGACAATGAAGACGAAGCAGTACAATTGTACTCTGATGTTAAAAGCATCCTCGCGTCGGCAGGATTCGAGCTCAGAAAGTGGAATTCGAATTCGTCAGAAGTATTGTCAAACATCCCAGCAAATTTGAAAGATGATAGATCGATTGTAACAGTTGACGATGTACAAGGATCCGTTAGCACGCTAGGTCTGCTTTGGCATCCGGAATCAGATACGTTCAGATTCAAAGTTCCAGAATGCTTCATTAATGCTCCAATCACGAAACGAATCGTGGTCTCCGAGATGTCCAAACTTTTTGATCCTCTGGGAATCCTGGGACCAATTGTCATCACAGCCAAAGTATTTGTCCAGTTACTTTGGAAATCGAAACTGGGCTGGGATGAAGTGCTCCCCAGCTCGCTTTGCAACGTGTGGGAAAATTATAGACGAGGTTTGAATACGCTCGAATCATTCTCTATTCCACGCTTAGTGAAAGCTCCAGGTTCTGAAAAAACTATTCAGCTTCATGGGTTCTGCCATGCATCCAAAAATGCATATGGTGCATGCATTTATGTCAGAAGTGTAGGCACGAATGGTATCACCACAACCCGTCTATTAACAGCGAAGTCAAGAGTAGCTCCCATCCAGACCCTATCAATCCCTAGGTTAGAGCTCTGCTCTGCTGTTCTCCTTAGTCATTTACACGAAAACGTTATGCTAAATCTCAATATGAATATTAATTCCTTCTTTTGGTTTGACTCGTCGATCACCCTGCATTGGCTGCACAATCGACCATCGAACTACAGCACCTTCGTGGCAAACCGTGTCGCGGAGGTACAGCGACTAACAGAAGGAGGTATTTGGAACCACGTCGCCGGGTTGGAGAATCCGGCTGATCTCATCTCCAGGGGCTGCGATCCCTGCGAACTTATCAACAATACCCTGTGGTGGAAGGGTCCACCATGGCTATCGTCTGACCGTTCAGAATGGCCAAGCATGTTTCCTGTTCCTGATGTAAAGGAATTTCCACCAGAAGTCGTCGAAGCGAAGCCCTGTTCGCTTGCAGCGGTTACCAGATCATCAGGCGTCACTGATTGCACGCTGTTCACCCGCTATTCGTCACTGTCGAGACTCACCCGCATCGTCGCATACTGTCGCCGGTTCGTGCATCACTGTCGGATCAAGTCTGCTGGATCCGATTTGCAACTCCTTCCGCATTTAACATCAGATGAACTCCGCCAAGCGTTAATAAGCCTCGTCAAAGTGGTACAAGAAGAACACTTCAGCAACGAAATCACTATTCTCCAAGTCAAAGATGATGCACAACTCAGCAAGTCACCATTACGTTGTAACGTTTTTCCGCTGTCAATATTAAAAAAAAAGAATAATTGCCGAATATTTAAAAAAAAACAACAACAACGACATCTATTAGGGGTCCAGTTTTCCTCAGGTATCCATTATCGATAATGACTATCGATAAGGGAACGACGTACAGTTTCACGGCGAAATCGTTTGCAAGAAACTTTCGGGCGGAAATAAGTCGCCATTTGGCATGCTACGGCCTCGGCCTACTATTTTCAGGAACTCTCGGCCATTTCGTTTGCGGAGCGGTCGGAGAGTGGAACGATCTTTTCCTAAAGTGAAAGTACAAAAGGTACTTAGTGGAGATGTTGTTTCGATAGATAATAGAAACGGTAGTTTTCAAAGTACGTTTAGTTTATATAGATTTATTTTTTTTTGTTTCATTAGTGAACTGAAATTACAAAGAAAATATTATTGTGTTCCGCTTGAATTTTATTATACAAGGATAGCAGGTAATTCCGCTTCTCTCATTCCCATTCCCAAAATTATGAGTTTCCCTTACCGTTGAACAGAAAGCCTGTTCAACAGGCGGCATACGTGGGATGGAGATATTCCCCGATTCAATGAGCTCTTTCGGAGCACGATAGGTTTTTATTCCAACCGCAACGAAACGGATGTGTGACATTAAGGATCATCCGACCGGCATTCGACGAAGTCGCAGTGTCCCCCAGCGACCGCCATTACACGCTGGGCTTTTTGATTTGTGACCCGACCGCAATATACTGTGAGGTAGTTGCTGGAAGAAACGGTGGCATACCGACGATAAATCGGGCTTCATCTGTATCCAGCCTGTATCAGCGCACACAGCATAGCACGCAGCCAGTCAGCAACGTCCGGTAAAACCCTGCGCGCAGGTAGGTGCTAACTTTACGCATGGCCATGTCGTGAAACGTAACACGTTACACGTTACGTTAATTTATGTTGAATTTCTTAACTTGGAGAAATTTGGGAAGAGAGAAGGATAAAAGGGAGAATTAGGGTAGGAAGAGAAGAAGGAGAGAGTAGGTAACAAGTAGAAAATAAAATTGTAAATAGGGTTCTAAACACTGTTTTCTTTCCTTCATTGAGATAACATTTCCTAATAGATTTTATTCATTTCTCGAAGATTGGTGATTGATTCGCTCTCCCAACGCTTTCATTCGGTTTGGTGAGATTTTTGAAAGTGTTTCTTTGTGCGTTCATGAAATCCGCGCATTGGTCGGACATGATTTCTTGCAAGAGAGTTCACCTGTAACTACGTGACCTCTTACTGGAATCGTACGTGATCGTTCGAGGCTAACTTGACCCTGAGCTATTCTTGTAGTTAGTCGGGCATTAATTCAACACGACAGGTGGTCTCCCTACTGGGAGTGGCGCTAAAGCCACCGTGTTTCACTACACTCGCGTGTCGGGACTTCGAACGGTTACATTGGCGCCCAACGGAAATTTGTTTCCTTAACTCACAGATTTCTACGTTATTCACCATTACAAATTATAATCACATATATTAGAATATTACAATCATTTTAGTTCTTAGAATATTATATGATTTTACCTTTTCCAATATTGCGTTATTTTGTACATAAACATAGTTATAAGCTTTCTCATTTTTCTTTTTTTAAATCTATTATTCTATTATTTTTAGCTTTAAGAATATATTTTTTCCTACGTTCTGAATTATTTTCCAAAGAGTAAATTTTAATTGGATTTCTAATCGTTTGAACTGAATTTTTGAAGTGTCCAAGATGAGTGGTCCTTATATTTTACCAGTAGCGGATCATCTCACTGAAGATGAAATTAATTTTGAGCTTCGTCTTAGACGACAAACTATCGATCCTCGTGAACATCTAGAAGATAAAAAGAGACTTTTAAGAAGATTATTTATTGAAGAGAAAAAAGAGCAAATAGAACATCGTGGTACTTACAATATTAGAGATGAATCTAAAACAATCGAATCCAATGTCTGTTCAATAACAGAAACGTTGAAGAGGAAATTTGACCGTGCGCTTATCTCGAGATTGCGCCATTATCTAATCCGGGCAGCATGTGCCTCTACGAGTGATGAGAGCCAAGAGACGCTCAAAAACAAGCTATGCAGTGTCATTGAAGAAAGTCTGAAAGAGTTTAATCAAAAGATACATATTAATTCAGGTAGCATAAATGATGAAGAAGAAATAGAGAAAGAAGAAAATGCTTCAGCACAGGCATCATTAGAGGAAATAGCAGAAGGGAGCATTAGTAGTGGCATTCAACAAATGAGATTATTAGAAGAAATTTCGAGACCAGAAATAAAGACGAAATTATTACAAGCAAATGTTAGAAATGTTGGGCATAAAGGAGCTATTCCAAAAGATTTATATGTACGAGATCAAGAGAAACATGTTAGAACTGTTCATGAAATCGCGCCTCGTGAGATACCAAGTCGTAATAGAGAATATAACAGGAACGAAGAAAAACGTTATGATGATAGAAATGAAGAAAAACGAGTAAAACATGATAGTAGGGAAAATGAACGACATACCACGCGCTACGATCGGACAGAGAATAAACATTCTCACCGAAGAATAAAGCAAACTAAACATCGAAGATCAGACATATCTAGTAGTTCGGATAGTGCAGAGACAGAAGGTCGATATTCCTATCCCAGCTCATCAGATAGTGAGCATGAAACCCGCAATAGTAGACGATATAAAAAGGAAAGAAATCGAAGAGATAATCTTAGATCTAGGCGATATTCAAGAACACCAGACAGAAGTTCGAGTAGAAACAGGAAACAGTACCGAAAATCAAGAGTAGAAAATTGGGATCTCACTTTCTCAGGTGATAGTAGATCGATACAAGTTGAAGATTTTTTGAACCGTGTAAAAAAATTGGCACGTCATGAAGGAGTTTCAGATAAAGAACTGTTACAAAACATTCATAACCGTCTGAAAGGTGAAGCTTTCGACTGGTGGTTCACCCGTGAGGACAGGTTCACTCATTGGCACAGATTCGAAGAAGAAATTCGTTTTAGGTATGGAAACCCAAATAGAGACCGTGGTATTCGAGCTCAGATTAGGGAACTGAAACAAAAGAAAGGCGAAACCTTTGTAGCATATGTTACTGAAATGGAAAAATTGAATCAGTGTCTTCAACGTCCTTTTTCGTCCAGAACAATTTTCGAGCTAATCTGGGAGAACATGCGCCCACATTACCGCTCTCGACTGTCCGTTATGGATATTCACGATCTAGAACATTTGATAAGAATAAATCATAAAATAGATGCGAATGACCCGAACTTCTTTAGACCTTTGAATACTGTCAGAAATGAAATTCACAACATCGAAGCTTATAATTCTGAGAACGAATATTCAGAGGAAGAAAATATACAGCTTAACACGTTACAAAGAAAACAGAAAGTCTGGAAACCGCAACAAATGGCAGTAGAATCCGGCCAGTCACAGCAATCCAGTTCCAAGAACATTTGCTGGAATTGTCAGAAAAATGGACACTCGTGGAGATCTTGTAAGGAGCCAAAACTGGTATTTTGCTACGCGTGTGGTAATTTAGGACGAACTACTAAAACTTGCGAGAAAAATCACCCAAGTTTTAGCACGTACAATGTTTCTGAAACGCGCCCATCAACAAACTGAATGCGGGGTGTTTGCCTGGGAATTCAGTCATCTCGCATATAGAACCAATTCCCAAATTTCGCAATACAATGATTGAGGAAATAACATCAATTTTAGAACTACGTGTTAACCCTAACGTCTGTCCTCATATAAAGATTAACGTGCTCGGGACGGAAATCGTAGCCTTACTCGATTCTGGAGCAGGAGTCAGTGTTATGAACTGCATGAATTTAATAGAAACACATGGTTTCAAAATTTTGAAGTCCAACATAAAAATATGCACTGCTGATGACACAGAGCATACATGCCTTGGTTACGTCAATATTCCTTACACCCTTGGAACCGAAACCAAAGTTATTTCAACTCTAGTGGTTCCTCAAATACGAAAGCCTTTAATATTAGGAATGGATTTTTGGAGAGCTTTTCAAATTCGTCCCATGATAGCTTCTCAAAATAAAATCGAAGATTTGGAACTCACGTGGACATCAAACATGGCTGAAAAACCATCAATTAACTATCTACGAATCGAACAAAATATAGCTTCGGAAAAAGCAGAGCTAATTTCATTATCAATCCATTTTATGGAAACAAACAATGAGGGAGAAATTGTAATGAAGTCTCATCCTGAAGAAGATGATTCACTCGATATACCCACTTTAGATTTACCGGACGATACAGACCATGTAATCGATACAGTAGAAACTGAGCATATACTATTAAATAAAGATAAGAATAGGCTTAAAGAAGTTTTGAAATGTTTCGATTGTACAACAGAGCATCGCCTAGGACGCACATCGTTAATCACACATGTAATAGAGCTTAACGAAGGTGCTAAAATAAGGGAGTTACCTATGTACAAATACTCACCCAAAATGTGGGAGAAAATAGAACCAGAACTGGAACGCTGGAAAACTCTGGACGTTATTGAAGAGTGCACTGCAGAAATGGCAAGTCCTCTAGTGCCCGTCAAGAAAGCCAATGGGAAGATCCGCGTTTGCCTCGATTCACGTAAAATAAACTCGATCACGAAGAAAGACGCTTACCCTATGCGTAATATGACCGAAATATTCCACCGTCTGCAAAAATCGAAGTACTTCAGTATCGTTGACCTTAAAGACGCGTATTTTCAAATACCTCTCGAAGAAATATCCAGGAACTATACAGCATTCCGAACACCCAAAGGGTTGTACAGATTCAAGGTTGTTCCATTTGGACTCAAGAATGCACCTTTCACTATGAGCAGGTTAATGAACCTAGCCATAGGGTTTGATTTAGAGCCAAACGTTTTTATTTATTTGGACGATGTTATAATTGCTACCGAAACGCTTGAAGATCACTTCCGTTTACTACAGATTGTAGCTTCCAGACTTAAACATGCTGGACTGACTATTTCCGTTGAGAAAAGTCGCTTCCTGCGCAAACAAGTTAGGTACCTTGGATATTTACTGAACGAGAATGGCTTGTCCATTGAGAGTACAAAATTGGAACCAATTCTAAATTATCCTCGACCTAAAAGTATACGAGAAGTGAGAAGATTATTATGTTTGATTGGATTTTATCAAAAATTTATAAATAAATACAGCCATATTACTTCACCTATCACCGATTTGTTAAAAAAATCTAAGAAATTCGCGTGGTCTGAAGATGCAGAGAAAGCACTTTGTGATTTGAAGTCAATATTAACATCGGCACCGGTTTTAGCAAACCCGGATTATAGCCGCCCGTTTCTCATCGAAACAGATGCATCTCAATTAGCTGTTGGTGCTGCTCTTCTTCAAGAGCATGACGATGGTAAACGCATAGTCGGATACTATAGCAAAAAATTGTCAAGTACTCAGCGTAAATATTCAGCTACAGAAAAAGAGTGTTTAGCAGTTCTGTTAGCAATTGAAAATTTTCGACACTACGTTGAAGGAACCACGTTCACTGTGATAACCGATGCCAAAAGTATCACTTGGCTATGTTCAATTTCAGCGGCAAACGCCAACTCCAGATTGTTGCGTTGGGCCTTGAAATTACAATCTTATGATTTCGTGATTCGATACCGAAAAGGCAAAGACAACGTACTGGCAGATTGCCTATCAAGAATAGAGTCTATTGAACAAGTTGACCAAGAATATGAACATCTTACGCAACAAATAAAACAGAACCCTGAGAAATTTAAAAGTTTCATGGTTTCTGGTAATAAAATATACAAGCATGTCGATGAAAACGGAAAATTTAAAGACAAGCGTTTTGAATGGAAGTACTACCCAACGACATTGGAACGTACTGAAATCATTCGTTCTATACATGAACCTTCTCATCTTGGGTATGAGAAAACGCTAAACAGGCTTAAGGAGAAATATTTCTGGCCGAAAATGGCAACAGAAACGAGGAAATATTGCAAAGATTGTCTACCTTGCAAAACATCGAAAGCGATTAACATAAACCCGACACCTCCGATGGGCTCACAGAAGAAATTTTGTGAGTACCCATGGCAATTCTTGACACTCGATTACCTGGGACCTTTCCCATCTTCTGGCAAGGAAAGATACACTTGTTTACTCGTGTTAACCGACGTCTTCACGAAATTCGTCCTGGTAGAACCATTCCGTCAAGCAACGGCTTCTTCACTGGTAAAATATCTCGAGCAATCCGTATTCCTCCTATTCGGTGTCCCAGAGGTTGTGTTGTCAGACAACGGAACGCAATTCTGTTCAAAAGAATTCAGCAATCTACTGAAACATTATGGAGTGAAGCATTGGCTCACACCCTCTTACCACCCACAGGTGAATAATAGCGAGCGTGTAAATAGGGTCATAACGACTGCAATTCGAGCATCCATTAAGGATAATCATAAGCGATGGTCCGATAATTTACAACAAATCTCTAATTCGCTTTGTAATTCAGTGCACGAATCAACAAAATACTCACCTTTTTACCTAATGTTCGGTCGTAATCAGATTATAAATGGAACCGAATATGAGAAAATAAGAGAGACCAATCCCCAAACAAGTGATAGCGAAGAACAGGATAAACTTATGTCGGATGTCAGGAAGAACTTAGCCGAAGCATACCAAAAACAATCCAAATATTATAATCTACGATCAAATAAAAACGCACCAACATATCAGGTGGGGGAGAAAGTATTAAAAAAATCCACAATACTATCAAGCAAAGCCAAAGATTACTGTGCGAAACTCGGACCAAAATACACGGTGGCATTTGTGAGAAAGTGTTTAGGAGATAGCTATGAATTGGTAGACGAGAACAATAAAAACCTTGGTATATTTCATGCCAATTATTTAAAAAAGTTTTAGATAAAGATGATCAAGCTATGACATTATCCAAAGATGGAAATGTACGAGAAAGAAAGAAAATATGTCAGGTAGATTGAGCGAATTAGATTTGTAAACCTATGTTAGCCTTGTTTGTTTACATAGCCTAACCTTATCGATGTCATCACCGAAGCGGAACATCGTTACAATATCAATCATGCAAATCTAATCTCATCACTTTTTTAGCATCGCTCACCAACCTGAACATAAAAACATAACAAAAGTGTCGATATAGTCGATGTCAATGTTTTTTTGTTCCTAGTGTCGATGTAGTCGATATTACACCATCCTCTTTGTTCTAAACCTGAAAAAAAAATATGGAGAAAAAACCTGAAAAGAGAACCTGAAAAGATCTGGAAAATAACGCAGATATTAGTAAACAGAAAAAAACAACAAAATGATACAGATAATCAAATAGAATTCTTACCTTTTTTTTACAATATTTCTCAAATTTTAAAATTTCCTAATCGGCATGTGCATCACTCCAGAGCTCCAAATACTTTTCACGTAACGCAATGACAGTTGTACCGATGACAGTTCGTATTTCGATCACAGGGTATAGCGTTATGCTGTCAGTTCAATTCGATGTTTTTATTCCGCGTAGAGCGGTGCGGTATTATATATTAAGTAGTACACTATTATATGAAAGCATATACTCTGATGTAGGTCAAATTGGTATTTGATGAGCAGAATTATTTTTTTTTGTATTAAAATATATCAGATTTATGGACAAGATAAAGTCTTTTGCAATTCCTATTTCGGTAACAGAGTTTCCAGTGGGTCGAAACATCAGCGAGGAAATATTTCGATGAGAAGAAATTCAGTTCAAACGAAGCATAGCAGAATTTTTTAGTTTGGTCAAGTTTACGTAATTGAGTATATCAATTGAATTGTTGTAGCATACATCTTGTGATTGATCTGACATATGTGGTTGTAGAAAAAAATATCTATGATCTGGATTATGAAAATTTGATCAATTAATTGATCAAATTTTCATAAAACTGTGAGGGGTGATGTAACGTTTTTCCGCTGTCAATATTAAAAAAAAAGAATAATTGCCGAATATTTAAAAAAAAACAACAACAACGACATCTATTAGGGGTCCAGTTTTCCTCAGGTATCCATTATCGATAATGACTATCGATAAGGGAACGACGTACAGTTTCACGGCGAAATCGTTTGCAAGAAACTTTCGGGCGGAAATAAGTCGCCATTTGGCATGCTACGGCCTCGGCCTACTATTTTCAGGAACTCTCGGCCATTTCGTTTGCGGAGCGGTCGGAGAGTGGAACGATCTTTTCCTAAAGTGAAAGTACAAAAGGTACTTAGTGGAGATGTTGTTTCGATAGATAATAGAAACGGTAGTTTTCAAAGTACGTTTAGTTTATATAGATTTATTTTTTTTTGTTTCATTAGTGAACTGAAATTACAAAGAAAATATTATTGTGTTCCGCTTGAATTTTATTATACAAGGATAGCAGGTAATTCCGCTTCTCTCATTCCCATTCCCAAAATTATGAGTTTCCCTTACCGTTGAACAGAAAGCCTGTTCAACAGGCGGCATACGTGGGATGGAGATATTCCCCGATTCAATGAGCTCTTTCGGAGCACGATAGGTTTTTATTCCAACCGCAACGAAACGGATGTGTGACATTAAGGATCATCCGACCGGCATTCGACGAAGTCGCAGTGTCCCCCAGCGACCGCCATTACACGCTGGGCTTTTTGATTTGTGACCCGACCGCAATATACTGTGAGGTAGTTGCTGGAAGAAACGGTGGCATACCGACGATAAATCGGGCTTCATCTGTATCCAGCCTGTATCAGCGCACACAGCATAGCACGCAGCCAGTCAGCAACGTCCGGTAAAACCCTGCGCGCAGGTAGGTGCTAACTTTACGCATGGCCATGTCGTGAAACGTAACACGTTACACGTTACGTTAATTTATGTTGAATTTCTTAACTTGGAGAAATTTGGGAAGAGAGAAGGATAAAAGGGAGAATTAGGGTAGGAAGAGAAGAAGGAGAGAGTAGGTAACAAGTAGAAAATAAAATTGTAAATAGGGTTCTAAACACTGTTTTCTTTCCTTCATTGAGATAACATTTCCTAATAGATTTTATTCATTTCTCGAAGATTGGTGATTGATTCGCTCTCCCAACGCTTTCATTCGGTTTGGTGAGATTTTTGAAAGTGTTTCTTTGTGCGTTCATGAAATCCGCGCATTGGTCGGACATGATTTCTTGCAAGAGAGTTCACCTGTAACTACGTGACCTCTTACTGGAATCGTACGTGATCGTTCGAGGCTAACTTGACCCTGAGCTATTCTTGTAGTTAGTCGGGCATTAATTCAACACGACAGGTGGTCTCCCTACTGGGAGTGGCGCTAAAGCCACCGTGTTTCACTACACTCGCGTGTCGGGACTTCGAACGGTTACAACGTACATTGAATCCGTTCATCCACGATGGTCTACTCCTGGTCGGTGGCCGGCTCAATCATTCTTCCTATGCATTCACCCGCAAACATCCGATGATCCTACCTGCAGGCCACCCATTCACCTCTCTACTCATCGATTCAGTGCACGTGCAACTCCTCCACGCTGGCCCTCGTGCAATGATTGCACACATCCGTGAAAGATTTTGGCCATTGAACCTCCGTAACCTGGCACGGAGGCACGTAAGATCCTGTGTACGCTGCTATCGCACTCGTCCTCGAGCAGAACACCAGCTGATGGGTCAACTACCGAAGGTGCGCATCACTCCTGCTCGTGCGTTTCTCAATACGGGAATTGACTTTTGTGGACCCGTCTGGCTAAAGATCCCGTTACGTCGAATGAAGTCTCCACCAATCCGAGCGTACGTTGCAGTATTTGTCTGCATGGCTACGAAGGCCGTACACCTTGAATTAGTAGGCGATCTTAGCGCCGAAACGTTTATTGCAGCATTGAAACGCTTCGTTTCCCGCAGGGGTAAACCAATCGCCCTGTTTTGTGACAACGCAACCAACTTTAAGGGAGCAGACAAGGAGCTACGGAATCTCTGCAAACAACTTAACGATCAGCAACTGCAAATGAAAGTAGCGTCCTTCTGTGCTGACTCATCGATACAATTCAGCTTCATTCCAGCTAGAGCACCCACGTTTGGCGGCCTATGGGAGGCCGCTGTCAAGGCATTCAAACACCATTTCCGGAGAGTTATTGGTCTTGATTCGTTATCAGCAGAAGTTATGCAAACCATTCTGTGTCCGATTGAGAGCTGTCTTAACTCACGCCCACTGACTGCGCTTTCTGAGGACCCAAGCGACATGAAAATCCTCACACCGGGACATTTTCTGGTCGGATCAGCCCTCCAATCAATCCCGGAGCCCGACCTAGCCCAAATTCCCAAGAACCGGCTTTCGCTGTGGCAGGAGATGCAACAACGAATCCAATCCTTCTGGAAATTGTGGTCAACGGACTACATTACCCAGCTACAGCAACGGACGAAGCACTACTATCGACAGCCGAATGTTCTGGTCGGCAAACTGGTACTCCTGAAGGACGACAACTTACCCCCACTCAGATGGAGTGTGGGCCGAATCACAGCAATCCATCCCGGCGCGGATGGCCTCGTCCGTGTGGTTACCATCAAACTGGCATCCGGCGCAGTCTTCGATCGGCCGATCGTGAAGATCTGCCTTATACCAATAGATGACGAGATGAAGTCTACTCCCACTTCTGGTGAAGTGACTGGACCTCCTGATGAAGACGCAGCACCCGCTGCTAACCCAAAATAAGCATTGTGAATAGTGAATTGAATTAAAATATTATTGTAAAATTGAATTTGAATGAAACAGATATTTCATTGGTGGCCGGTATGTCGCGTACAACGCGAATGAAGTTAGAGTAGCCCGAGATAACTATCAACAGACGAGATAACACAAACGCTGTTCTTGTGCACAATAGACATCACACACGAAACATCTCAGTAGCAGTATAAATACCGGTCACCGACACAGCATCCCATCTCAATTCTATGTAAACCGTCACCAATAAACAATCGAAAGGAAGCAGCGAGTTTTCTATCCACCGAAACCAATAGTCTTTTTTAAGACTCAAAAAGAGTTAACAGAGTTTTCCGATCAGTCCGCTCCGCCTGTTCAGGCGTGGGAGCTTTTCGAGGAGGAGTCCCGGCGCGGACAACTTTAATCTCGCTAGCAATGCGCTTCGAATTAGATTAAATGATTATTTCAGAATAAGTTGACACTCGCAATGCGTGTATTTGATACTGACTTGGTTAGGTCCATTAAGACAATTTGATGTCAGATGGATTAAATAAAATAAAATAAAGAAAATAAACAATAGGTTAAAATGGCAAAAGTTGACCCAACAACTTTTGATTCTTGAGAAAAACGGTTATGTCATTAGAAAGTGGGTTTCAAATAAGGTGAAACACTAAATGATTTATTATTGATGAATAACATAATTTCATAAAACGAAATTGTGTAAATTGGATTGTCATATTTAGATAACATGCAGTGAAGAGTGATGTGATTCTGCATCACCAATTTAGACGCATACCATTGCTAAACGAAATACCCGAACTGAAATGCAGTTTGCCAATCGCCTGGAATTAGTTTACTCAGCACTTCATAAGCTCATACTCTCAGCCAAAATTCAAACAAATCAGCCAATGTGTTCCCGTCCAGTTGGGGCTAAAATTATAATTAAACTAATGCAGAAAGTTGGTTTCGTTCGTAGCCATTATCACTAATATTTGATATCAATTTACCAGCACTTTTCCGAGCACGGATTGTTCATCCTGAGCTCAATGGATGTGCAAACACTGATTCTAGCTGAACATTAGTATTCATAAGGGAGTGCTGTTACTTCCATTTTTGACTTGCGCATAGTTTTTTTTAAATTGGCCTAAAATCTTTCAAATCAGCCAACATGCACCTAGCGGATCTTACACGCTACATTATTACACTCTACCAACTATTACCATTTGGTGTAAAAAAGCAAAAAATTAGTTTTTTTTTGTTAGAATATAGAATATAGAATATAGAATATAGAATATAGAATATCTTAAGTTTTTTAGCGTGATTCTCCCTATTTTTTGTTTGGTTACTTTGTTGTTTCTCTTCTAAATTGTAAAAATCAAATTCAAGGGTCATTTCTCTGAATGAAGTTGAAATAAATCAAATGGAACAAAGGCCTATTTTCTATTTTGTTTTATTAAGAGTTCCAAATCAGGAAACATGTCACGTTTTTGTGAAATGATATTGGCGATAATTAGGGGAGATGGGGGTAAGACGGACATGTTGAAGAAAACTTCGATTGTATCTTTGGAAAGTCATGTTTTCAAAAATTTAAAAGCAGTTTCTTACAGTTCAATATATTGGTTTTCGAAATGACTGGCTAAATGTTTTAAAAAATCGTGTTTTTCGATGTTTTTTAAATGAAATTAAAACAAGTCGAAAAGTAGAACTTTTTCATCGGTGCGGGTATAATGGATATGTAGGGGGGGGGGACGTAATATGGACAGGTTCATAATATATGAAGCGTAGAGGTTTATCGCTCGCGAGAGGATAATTTCACTTTCTCTCAGTGTTAATAACTAAATCTAACACTAGATTAATTAGACAGGATTAGGATTTGGGATTAGGATGGAACGAGTGGAGAAGTTTTATTTGATGAGGAGGGTAGAAATCAAACTAAGATATCATTTCTTTTGAGAAATTGGTAAAGAGGAAGCATTAGGTTGAGGTCGCGACTAGCTAATATGTCTCTAACCGGTAAGTCAGATTGAATTCCTAGTGCCCTGAGTGACTCCGATAGATTACCCCTGGAAGAATGAAAGTTGATACAAGACCAGACCACATGCTCGATGTTATGATAACTATCACCACAAACGCAAATATTGCTATCAACGATCCCAATGCGATAAAAATGTGTATTTAATAAGTAATGATTAGACATGAGGCGGGACATCACGCGAATGAAGTCCCGGGACATCACGCGAATGAAACATGCGTTTGTCGATACCTTGGGAATAATTGTATGTAACCAGCGACCCATATTATCTTCACTCCAATTGTGTTGCCAATTTGAGAGTTCATAACTACGAGGAGTACAAAAAAAATCATGATAGGTTATTTGTTGCTCAAAAATGGTGCGAGTCCGCTTTCTCGTTACCTGGAAAGGAGCAATGGGTTGGGACCCAAGCTAATGTATTTTTTTTTCCAAAATATATATTTTATTAAGTCCAATATTTTGACAATTTTTGTCTTACAACTATGTTAGTAATATGTAACCGATTACTCGCGGTTGGCTCGAGGTTAGTCAAGCTAATGTAATTCTATAATATTTTTCTACTGGTTTACCCAACAGCTGTCTTACAGTAGTCATTTACGGGGTAAGAGTATTCCAATCTTATCGATACGCATGTTGCTTTTTTCGGCGTAAGAATATTCCTATTGTTCAGATGTTCACAGATGGACCATACACAGCGGGGCTGTTGATATGAGGCTTCCATTGTTGTGTTATTGATAGTATCAATCACAGATGCAGCAGACCGTAATGTGAGCGGTAAGGGACTGGGTTTACCGTCACATGATGATTGTTGCGTGAACGTTGTAACTAGAATAACACACAAACATGGTCAATTGAGGGCCCTGAGTTATGAGGTCATGATCGTTCGTCTAGTAGCGGACATGCAACCAATTAGGCTACCCCAGTAGATAGCTACCCCAATAGATAGCTACCCCAAAACCCCCATAGGATGCGTTGAAGAAATACATTTCTTTGCAATGCGAAGACAAAGGTACTGAATTCGCTCGAGTTTAATTTGGAGCAATCATTTTGCCCCAAGCTGTCGGATTGGAGGCGCTGATATATGTTGCTTGGAAAAAAAACTGTCATCTCAGATCATCTCAAAGTTTTTGAAGAAGAAATAAATAAGAAAAATAGTTGGTAGCATGTGAAAAACGGAATGAATAACTTCAAGAAGAATTACGTCTAACAGCTCTCGTATAGAGTTGTGAAATACTAAACACAACATAATTACACACACTCGTGCTGAGGAAAACACTTTTCCTGAAACCTCACACTCCTGCGTTCTCTGTAAGTGTTTCTCCGAGTGCAAAGGCCAAATTTGTTTGCATCGATGCACACCCTGCATATGCATTCATCTGATTGACCTGTCCGTACGACTCCACACAGAAAAACCAGTGTTCATGAATGAGGTATACAGCAATAGTCATTCACCACCCACTTCTCTTACACAGTATATTCTCCGAACGCACCATTTCGGATTTCTATGCTTTTTGCTAGAGATGTTGTACTCAATCTCAGAATTTTCTCAAGTATATTGATAATGCTGCCAACATACACTTTCAATGGCACACAAGTGCACTGCAATTCGGTAGTCTTCCCTCCGGTCTGAGAAAAGCGTAACTTTTTGCAATTCACCTTTGAATTCGATTCTACCTCTCACAAGTAGAGGAAATCACATTCGTACCAGTTGTGTTTATATGTTTCTAACGTAAACCTCTCCGTCGTCGCCAGAGTTGAACTTGTTCATATTATTTTGCATACTGCAATACCACCTGTAGAACAAAAAACAGTATATTAAAATGTTGGTTCCAGCCCTCGATGCTGCTGCCCAAAACTGTGGAAACCGGGATAATACCGGGACGGAAAGGAGCGAGACAGATTGAAACAAAAGCGCACTGTTGCGAGATTAAATTTATTACACAATCTTTTTCCCATGCTATACATGGAAAACATAAAACCCGTTGTTTAACATTATTAAATCCTTCGTTAGCGTCGGAAGCTGTTTTGTGTTGCTCTTCTACTTTGCCGCCCGCTTCGAGACTCGAGGACGGAGGCGGAGGCTGTTCAGATCCGGATGAGGATCCGCTTTCTGCTTTCACTCATTTCGGAAGAACACTCCGTGATATTTGCTCGATACTGGATTACGGTGCGAAGTATTTGCATGCTTTATCCTGCACATAGTCAACGAAATCCGATTTTTAAAGAACTCTAGCAAACATTTCACTCCAAACGGTGACGTCTAACGACGTGTCGAAATCCTCTTCGAGGGAAATCTAACAAATCATTGGAACTTCCATTGCTTCAGCCGAATGCCGAATGGGGAGATAAAACCATCTCAAGAACTAGCAAAGGATTTTCGCTGCTTGGTGTGCACAAGCAAGCGTGAAAATATGTTGCGCGTCATTAATCACTTCCCCAGTACATAGTTTTTGCATCCAGCTGTGCTGAACGCTTCGTTGCATGCCGAAGGCATGTGGGTGAAGCCATCATCACGATAGCAACTCTCACGCAGAACGATAAGTATCAACTATTTCCGCATAGACAATTTGCACGTTTTGTGGCATCAACCTCTCTGAACTTAGCGGTGAGCAGTTTCAGGATATGTTGTCAGGCAATGACTCGAGTTGATGACGGTCCGTGAAATTCAGGGGTAGGTTGAAGTCGTGGAACAGCTGGGACACAGAATGTGATGTTTCCTAAGAATGGCGACCCATCGCAAATCCTTTGATGTTACGATTGTGAATAGCATCATTTCTGTAGATCGCCGGATAGAAAAGGCTACAAGGATAGATCACTGTTCACTCGTTTGGAAGCGGTTCGCCCTCGCACACAGTTGAAGGTGGCTCCAAATCAGTGACCCGCGTGGAGGATGCTCGAAAAACAATTACGTTACCTGAAATACACGGAAGCACATCACAGCACGAAAGGAACGGTAAAACTAATTCCGGAAACGTGCTTTAACATCCTGTGCCGTTGCCATGAAGAGTGAGCCCGGTGACTGGAATTCGGAGTTTAGGAAAAACTGTTAACATTGTGTGTCCTGGTGTGTAGCGTGTAGTGTGCTTTTGCGCGTGGATAGAGTTTTGAGGAAATAAAGTTGTTTCATTTTTTTCTTCAAGTTTTGAATTTTCAACTCGTTCAACTCATCGCATTTCCGCCGTGCTGCCATTCCCATCCAGTGCGGGTGTTGCACATGAGTACCCGGGTGGAATATTAAACATTACTGCCATTTTTTTAGAAGACCAATTTGAACGTGGATAGTAGCAGCTATAGGGATGCACATAAAGTTGATTAGATAATTTTTATATTGCATTCAGTCTTCGACTCACCGACTCACCAATATTTTTTTATCATTGGTTTATTTTTACAGGCTCAGCTACATAGGTTTTAAACTTTATTTTTACTAGTATATATAAACATTTTTCCTCAATTCTATGGTTAATAAGGTAGATACATTAGTTATAGCTAATTGATTGTTTTTTTTTTCAATAATATCATACGCAGCAGTGAGAAACAATAATTGACAATATGACACGACGGGGGTCTCCGTAGCCACATTGGTTGCGCGTTCGTTTAGTAAGCGATCGATCGTGAGTTCAAAACTCGGGGCCCTCATTCACCATCTTTGTGTTGTTACAAAATAACTTCGTCCACGCAACAATCTTCAGCGATGGGGATCGATCCACGGTCGAAATAAGATCGATTTATCCATACAACTGCTCTGCTCTGCAAGACACATCGGGCTGCTGTTCTATAAATAACTCAACAATGATCAATCAACTGTCTGTACCAAATGTAATGGAATAGAAGGGAATACTCTAACGCCGAAAAATGGCAACTGTGTAATGTGCTAATTATAGATATGATATACATGTGACATGTACACGATAAAAATTCGGCTCTGTTACAGCTAAAATGCTAATGAGCCTAAAATAAACAAAAGGGATAAAAAAAAGTATATGACACGCCAGCTACATGCTCACTGAAACCATTCTAAATGAATGATGAATGATATTGAGAATGGATAAAATAATAACCTTCATTTAGATATGTTTTAACATCTTGCGAATCATTTTCTAATGCAATAATCGAATCGAGAAACCTTGCCAGCCCGGTGTGTTTGGCTATCGACACTCAATCTGCCGTTTCACAGTATAATTGTTTGCCTTTTCACATAACTTTGTATTTTTTATTTAATTTTTCTAATAACTTCCATACATCATCTAGAAAATGTGGGGTCTCCTTAGTCTAATTGGTTGCGTGTCCGCTACTAAGCGAACAATCATGAGCTCATAACTCAGGACCCTCAACTGACCATCTTTGTGTGTTCTTCTAGCTACTACATCCACGCAACAATCATCATGTGACGGTAATACCAGTCCCTTACCGCTCACATAACGATCTGCTGCATCGGTAGTTAGTGCTATTTGTAACATAACGATGAAAGCCTCGTATCAACAGTCACGCTGTGTATAATGCTCAACTGTGAACATTCCAACAATAGGAATAATCTGACGCCGAAAAAGGCGACATGTGTTGGGCATCGATAGAATAAGAATACTTTAACGCCTAAACGGCTACTGTGTAACATATAAAATGTGTATTGATAAGATAGGAATAATATAATGCCTAAAAATGGCTAATGTGTAATATACAACATGAGAAAAAATGTACACGATAAATTCGGCTCTGTTACAGCTGAATTCCTAAATGAGTCTAATAAAAATAAATAAATGAGATAAAAAAATCTAGGAAATTTGTAATGATCATAATAATCTTCTTCCGAGTACTCTCAGTTAACGGTGAGTGTTTATGATTTATCAGTTTTCGAATACTACAATATACGAATATCCCGAATGTTCTTTTTGATGTTCATTCTTCAAACTTTTATTTCTGACAGCTTACGCTTGATGCCAAAGTAAAAAATACTTGGTTTGTATTTTTATTTCGACATCAAAGTGCTACCCGAGTAACGTTTCCAATTCATTGTTTTTATCGAACTCTAATCGTGACGGATTATTAAAGTATAAACTGTATCTGTATTCGTTCATAATCTGATATCAAGGATTCGGAACCAATTATCGCGCTCCAATACACATGTCGATTTGTGTTGTAAAAATAAAATGAAATGTTTTTGCATAATATTTTGCACTTATTTTTGCGTCATCGCTGTAACGCATCTCCGAGAACTCGCTCGATTGCACAACAGTCGGTACAAATGCAGTGCTCAACTAAATCTGTTTCCAAAGACAGGAACAGACAGGAAGTACAGTAACAAATAGTTCAGGAATAAAAACAGGACACGTAAGTCATGAAAACTTTTATATCATAATATAGGGTGTGCAACTTAATTCGTTTTGGTTTCTGCATGAAAAACACATTTATTTGAATAATAAAATAAAGTTGAAATATTATTCAAAGTATTGACCATCCCTAACCACTTATTTTTCCCATCGGGTTCTCTGGATTAAAGCATATTCCACTCAATGCGTTCTGCGTCCATCGAAACAAATGGTAGTCGGAATGGGCAAGGTCTGGGCTATAAAGCGGGTGAACCAAAATTTCCCACCCATTATGTTCCAAATAATTTTTAACATGAACAGCAGCATGAGGCACAGCGTTGTCATGATGGAATATAATCTGGGCGTTTTTATGCAATAGCTCGCTTTAAACGGATCAACGGATCCGGATAACAGACTCGTTGTAAAGGCCAACAGACTCGTTGCGAAGGTGACATTTCACACTAAAAATATTCTTTCGCTGTTTCCAGATAGTTGTGTGTTATAGAGTGTTAACAATGAGAAAATTCGGTACATTTTACACTTTGTCTTTTATAAAGGCGATAATGCAAACCAGGCTGCCAAAATTGTGAATGGCGTTTAGGGTGCCGATCCTGTAACAGTAAAATACGCGCAATTTTTTTTTAAATTTTAAATTATTTTTTTTGTGTAATACACTAAATTTATATCTCTAATGTCAACAAATGGAAGCTAGCGATTGACCAGAAACGTCCAGAAGTGGCCAACAGAAGAGATGTTGTGGTTCAGCACGACAACGCAAAGCCACACAACTCCTGGAGCTTGATTGGGATGTTTTAATGTACCATATAGTACCACCTTTTTCTCGCTTTGGGATCAAGAGAAGGTTGTGGAAATCTGTTGCTAGAGTTTTTCGCCAATAAGGACCAACACTTCTATGAGAGAGGTATTATGAAGCAACCTTTAAAATGGCAACAAGTTTTACAACAAAACGGTTGACCCAAATCGGAAGCATTTTTTTTGTCAATGTTCAAACAGTTTATTGCCAAAAGTTAAAAAAAAATTACAAAATAATTACTCGAATGTCGTTTCGAGTTCAAATTCTAAATAAGCTATATCAATTACGTTACTACATAGCATAATAATAATTACATTACATAATCAAAAAAGTTTAGAATGTCACGCAAAAATAATAGATGACTTTTTCCCCAACTATATTAGGTAGGGGAAAAAGTATTTGCTTTTTTTCAAGAATGAAGATTACCGCTAAATTCCAAAATCACACATTGAATTTGGAGGAAACAAAACAAAGGACCAATTCAGAGACTGAGATGCTCGAAAAGTAGCGCCAAATGAGAGCTTTCACATGGATACCACCTCAAGTGTTGTCGCACCTAACATTTGCAAAAAATTAACTTCAAAAAGTGAAGGGCACACATCAATTTATCAATTGTAATAAAAAAATCAAACACGTTTTACAATATTTGTAGGTTTTATTTTGAAGTGAAAAAAAAAGTGAAAGAAAAATCATCAATTATCCTGTAAAAAAAACACTCCTTCTGGAAGACACCATCGACAGCGTAACTGATATGTAAAAATTTTCCAAAGCTTGTGGATGGTTTCCGAATTGTGTCACATCGAAGACAAATCGATTGCAGATATGCGAATCAAGGAACATTTCTTAGAGTTTATCAATGGAATTTAGGAGATTGAATCAATTGAAGGTGCCTAACAAAATACAGGTTAGAATCAAAGAATTCTTGGCACTTGCTTAATATCACTATCCTGGGCAGCGTTAGAAACATCTTCGACATGATTCTTAACTATAGACTGGAACACACTTTCGAATCGAATCGGCTGCTCGTTCCATCAATGTAGGGGAAAGGCGGTAAAGACGCCAACCTTAAGTGATAGTTGAATTTTCGTTTTTCGTGAATTTCTCAAAAAATATAGAGCTATCTCACCATAAATTGATAGTCTAAGTCTCTTTTTATAATAAAATTTGTTTTTGAGGCAGAAATTTTGAAAAATTAATGTGTCCTTGTGTATTTGAAAGAATAAGAATGAGTCGGGAAAGACGCACACTTGATGGGAAAGATAGACACTAACTAAAAAGTTATATTAGGCTGTCAAAAAAGTCCTGCGATATTTCCGCGAGGTGTCGTTGTAAGCGCGTAGTTTTAGTTGTATTCATTGTATAGAGTCAGACTATAGCTTGTTGGAAAGGTATTTGCGCGCGCTATAATATAGTCCTTGACCGTGTTTTGTTTGGTTAAGTCGTTCGTGAGTTGTAGTGTCGTAAATATGGAGCAAAATAAAGAGAAAATCCGACATATTTTACAGTACTACTATGACAAAGGCAAAAATGCATCTCAAGCTGCCAATTAAATTTGTGCAGTTTATGGACCCGATACAGTTTCCATTTCCACCGCACAACGATGGTTTGAACGTATTCGTTCTGGTGTAGAGGTCTGTCGTCGAACATTGCGACAAAATCGCTGAATTAGCCGAGAAAGACCGGCATAGTAGCAGCCGTAGCATCGGCCAAGAGCTGGGGATAAGTCATCAAACCGTTATTAACCATTTGAAGAAGCTTGGATTCACAAAGAAGCTCGATGTATGGGTGCCACACACGTTGTCGCAAAAAAAACATCTTTGATCAACATCTCACATGCGTCGAATCGCTGCTGAATCGCAACAAAATCGACCCGTTTCTGAAGCGGATGGTGACTGGCCATGAAAAGTGGGTCACTTACGACAACGTGAAGCGCAAACGGTCGTGGTCGAAGCCCGCTGAAGCGGCTCAGACGGTGGCCAAGCCCTCATTAACGGCCAGGAAGGTTCTGCTGTGTGTTTGGTGGGATTGTCAAGGAATAATCTATTATGAGCTGCTTCCCTATGGCCAAACGCTCAATTCGGACCTGTACTGCCAACAACTGGACCGCTTGAAGGTAGCACTCATGAAGAAGAGGCCATCTTTGATAAACAGAGGCCGCATTGTCTCCCATCGGGACAACGCCAGGTCACACACTGCTTTGGTGACGCGCCAGAAGCTCCGGGAGCTCGGATGGGAGGTTCTTTTGCATCCGCCGTATAGTCCGGACCTTGCACCAAGTGACTACCACCTGTTTTTGTCCATGGCGAACGAGCTAGGTAGTCAGAAGTTAGCCACAAAAGAGGCCTGTGAAAATTGGCTATCCGAGTTTTTTGCCAATAAGGAAGCGAGCTTCTATAACAGGGGTATTATGAAGTTGGCATCTCGTTGGGAACAAGTCATCGAACAGAACGGCGCATATTTGACTCAAAACAGATGATTGTAACTAATTTTATGAACAAATGAAAATTCAAAAAAAATACCGCAGGACTTTTTTGACAGCCTAATATATTGAAATTTGAGTTGATATTCTCAATAAGTTTTGGAGGTCTGCAAATAGGGCTTAATCATGGTTGAACAACAATGGCTCGACTGACTAAAATCACCTTTTTTGAAAGCGATACTGCGATATAGCTGACGGTGCTCGATTTCTCGATAAATGCTAGGTTTATAGTGTGAGAGGAATGTCCGTCGTTCGTGTAGTTCTGGATTCTCTTCGGATGGACGCACATTCTCTACAAAGTTAGTCAAACCAGTTATTGTAGATATTGTAGATATCAAGTAATGTATCCCGATGCATTTTTCGAGAATTTAACCCAATATGAAGCACTAGTGAACGTAGTTAGTGCGCATCTGCGAAGAAGGAGCTAGGCAAGTTGCTTTCAAAACAAAATGTTTGTCTTCGGTGAAGTGTCCGTTTTACCCGACTTGATTAGTATTTTTTCATCCATATTTCTGGAGTAAAAATGAGAGAACTTCACCGCTCATTCGATAAACTGGAAGAGAAGTGATGTTTTAACATCACGTAACTTACGTAACGAAAAATATCCCAAAAAAATACCCGATAGCATCGAGCTGCTCTTCTAGATTACTTTTTTGTTTTTATTTACAATATCAACAGAATGCCAGCTAGGTGTACACAGAAAGTGTCAAAGGTATTGATACACTGTATTGCAAGTTTGTACATCATTAAAATTCAAAATGAAAATGTAAATTATCAATCATGCATAGGTGTCCATCTTTCCCCACCTTCCTCTACGCATTCTTTTTGCGGGTTTGAAGTAACAAAAGAATTGCTTGCCACAGGGAGCACTTTTCTTCATTGGAATGAACTGAATTTTTGAGAAGATATCAAAGTTTATTTGATTTGTAAATTTCGATCACCTTGTATACGAATTTCGAGAAAAGCTCCAGAGAGTCGTTTACCAGATGTTGATATGTGCTCCCCAAAATTGGATTCTGAATTTACTGCATATAAATTTACATATCGACGGTAAAAGAAAGCCGACGTTTTGACTAATCGTGAAAAAGCAGCATTGAGAAAAGGTTCCGGTATCTGACCGAATATTTTTGAGTAACGATATCATGCTCGTATTGTGCTTAGTATTCAATCCGCATCAATTATTTCACAACCCTTAGTGTATCTTCCGCTGGGACGCGTATATCATTTGGAGACTATCGTCTTGCTTGGTGCGGCAACCTTGACACTGCTTCTAAAACCGACAAGGCCAGGGCATCAACTCAAGAATCAAACATACATGCCCAGAGCAACTCTTTTCTTTCCTTGGAGCCGAAAGTGCCAAGATGCCACTTTTAAAACTCTGGAGATATCTTCCTATATGAGGTGAAGCAGAATAGCGCTAGAAAATAACACAATGAAAAATGCTCTGATCATTGATTCATAACTAATTTTGAACAGATTTTTGAAAGAAAAAGCTGAAAATTCTATGCAGAATTTTGTAAAATGTTAAAGTCTAAAATTCAAATAAATTCAAAAATACTAATAATTTGATAGTTATGATAACCCTGATGATCGGTCACGCACAATACTCATGCACCGGGAAAGAATATAAAAGATGTCCAGTAGCGCTCTAGCCAGCAAGCAGTTAACAGAACTTGTTAAAACTGAGTCTTAATTTTAATGTTTTATATTTGTGTTCTTGAAGGCCACGGGAGAGTTGTGACAAACATGCAAATCCTCGGCTTTTTTTTACCAAAAAATTATATAGATAGTGCTAAACAGACGAATCGAATTCGAATTGAATTCGTAGCCCTACGTTAAGAACACAGTCGTTTCTGCATCAAAATGAGTAAAAGATTTCCTCGCCCTAAAATATGCCTGATTTTCGATTCTACTATTTTCATAAGTTACCAGAAAAGAACAGTAGGGTATAGTTTGATAATGATGGATTTGAAAAATAAAATTTGAATGCTCTTGTTATGGAACATACAACACATTCGAGCATCTCTACAATGCTGTCAAAATTATCTTTGTTTTCAAATTTCTTCCAGTACATATAAGTGAGTACACTGCATTGCAGCAGCAATGCATTGCCTTACTTCTGCCCGCAACACATTAAGTCTGAGCTTGATGCGAAACCCATTCAGCCATAACGACTCGGTTATACTCGTACTAACATTTATATTGGGTCTATCGTGCGAGCAGAGAGATGTTGCATCCGAAGGTCTAGGTTCCCTTTCTTTTTGCACTTTTTTTCCTTGTTGTTGAACGGAACACCCGTTTGCTCGGTATGCTGGCAATGGTACATCTCCCTGGCGAAAACTTCAGAGTGGCACTCAGGATCTTGATAGCAATTCCTATCAGCACCCGTAGATGTCGAGTCGATAGGCAATCCATATTTTTCCGAACACATAACCTCATCTATCACTCGATACCTCACCCCCACGCTTGTGATGCTCTGACTTCACTCGAACGCCAAAAATGCAATCGTTCCGAGATTCCAGAAGACGACTGCTTCCTCCAGCGAAGTGCTTCCACTCCGCAGTGGAAACCCATTCAGGACAACGACGGCGTTAAGCATAAATTATTTCCACTGTGCAGTTACGTGATCTTCTTAGCATTCCGCTGAGCGTGAGCCATTTTGAGACTGATTTGTGCCTTTGCTGGGCGAGTTTAACATCATCATCATCAATTGGGCTGCCCGTGGAGTGCCGGAACCTTCCCAATTGGGAGGGCGTTCGCAGCAGTCCCAAGCCAGCAGTACCAGCAGCAGCAGCAGCATCATTATCGTCATCGCTTCGGGTTCGCCTATTTTCAGCTTTGTCTTTGACTTAGGAAGTCTAACCGAATTTTGTAGATTTGCGGCAATGGTTCCAATCCTGGGGGGGGTGCACCGCTTCAACATTTTTACAACTTTCCCTTGGAGCACTTTATGAATATCGAGCGTGACTCCCCCTAGTCTCGAAACCTGCAACAATGTGGTTATTTGGGATGATGAGTTTTTTAGGGAATTCGCAGAGTAAAAATGAAATATTTGTTTCTTTTAAGATTTTCAAATCAAATATTTCAATGCTTTCTAACAGAAACCACATTTTTTACAAATGCAGCAACCGATCCGAATATGGGTTATGCACAATTCAACTTCGCAAGCTGTGCATTTCCTGGAATCAATTAAATGTCGGTTTGGTTGCTTGATGCTCAATCATCACCATTCACCTGCTGGTTGGTTGGCTGGTTTTAGATGCTGCAATTGCTATTTTCTTTTTCCCCTTCGAATGCTGAGAATTTCAATTACGATTGAAGGTAAATCTCATCTTCGTTTACACGCTCATCCTCTCGAGAAGCAAATGCAATTCCGGGATGCTAAATTGGAATTCGTGCATTCCACCGAAGGAAAGCGTTCTTTTTTTTGCTACCCCCTTGGAACACTTTTCGGTACAATAGACCCGATAATGATGACGCGATGAGTTGATTCCGATTCGGCAGCAGGCGATAGCGAGGGAAATGAAAGCATAAACTAATTGGAATGTTTTTCAGTCTTTCTTTCTCCGCCATCTATTACAGTATCCGTTTCACTGAGATGGATTCCAGTTAAACGGCGATTCTATTAAAAATATTGTAGATTTTGAAACTAATGTGAAGCATTACTCCGATGCTCATCAAATATTCAAATATTCGAATAATCCAAAAAAAATCCACTGTGAAACTTTTCGTTAATAATATTTTTATTTTTATTGGAAGATTAAAGGATTATGATGCGTGTAGCCCAGTAAAGACGGCCATCGTTCCTAACTGCGGTTACACACGGGTCCCGCTATTAATCATGGGATGAGACGACAATGCGCTGCCTGCTGCCTCACACCTTTCGTCAAACGCTCTCTGTATATCGCTATACCTAGAACAGACAGCATATCGATTGTTTTGATTTAATTATGTCCGCCCCCTTACCACGACTGCATTGGCAAGCATTCATTTGACTGTTGCATATCAACTAAATCGGGCCACTGCATATCGCATTAGACGCCGTGGGTTGATGGGTTGAAAATCCACCCTGAACTCCTCCCAGGCCTCCCACAGCTGCCTCGGCATCGCTCCTATCAATGGCTGATCGAATAGAGTGGAAATCTAATTTACGAGCATGTGTATGTGGCGTGGTATGTCAGCCCTTTGGTTAGCCGTAAAGTCATGTAGTGCTATAGTGAACGGTGTGTTGTAAGCATGTCGAATACGGAATTGTTTCCGTGAAATGGAATATTTGTTGAACCCGTCGAATATCAATTTGTAGAACTTATGTACATGGCAATCCAGAAACATGTTTTAAGCATAGTACAATATTCATTCCCGTAGTTTTATCTTCAAGGGAAATTTTTCCGGCCAGCCTTGATTCACGCGCTTCTTTTCGTTTCCTACTAAAACTTACAAGCGTGTTAATCGGCATAACAAACTCAAATAAGTGCAATTTTCAATTATGCAATTGATGACTACAGAAAGCGTTTTATTTTTTATTTCTGCAGTCTTAATTGCTGAAACTCATTCTTCAAAGTGTTGATTGACTTGATCGATCAAAAAAGAACTACAGAGGGACATATCAGGAGGTTTTAATGGACGTTGAATCGCATTAGTTTAATATATGGTTCGATCTAGAAGTTCCTGGAAAAATCTTGCTTCTCGAAAATTTATCATAATATCAAGGAGTTCTGACATCCACATACTGTACGGTGATAATCCAAATTAAAGAAGAAAATGGAGGAATGAGAATGAATCGTAAATAACTAATATTCAATTTTCTTTTTTGGTGAGAAAAAAAACTAAATCAGTATCAATCGACAGTCCGTTGAAGATAAATGAAAGATATGCTATGTGGTTTGATGAGACCATCTAAAGAAATTATCGAATGATTTGGTATTAGATGTTAATAGATCTGAATATACTGAACCTAATTCTGAAATGGTGACTCATTCCAAACGGAATCCGAAGTTGTCATTGAGAGATGTTTGAAAAGTTTCAAGACACAAGTTGTACCGAACCCAATGCGAATCAAAATGTGGATTCAAGGAAACGCCCAAGCACAATCTACGAGAATTTCCAAATACGGTTGTGTCGTTTTGGTTGATGAGACGCAGTACAAAGCCGGATATAAATTTGGACTAAATCCCGTATAAGAGTTATAAACCTTACCTTACAAAGAATTTCAAAATCTTCCTGTTCGATCGGCAGAGTGCCAAGGATTCCAAAATAGAAAAGGGATCGCAATTCCCGAAAAAGTTCCTCGTTTGGAACTGTCGACTGTAAAATGATGCTTCATTAACTTCTATAATCATGAATCAGGAGATTTATAGAAATGAGTGCAAAATGAGAATGATATCGATTGCTTTTCTGGCCCGGCTCGGCAAGTTGTCAGCGGAGAGCGGAATACGGCCAATACTCCGGAGTTACGGTCGATTGAGGAATCCTGGTCGACTATGGAGGGAAAAACAGAAAAGGAAGGGTAAAGCGGCGATAGACTAGAAGAAACTCGACAGAAAATGAAATTAGGATTGGGGAAGGTTTTTGATATAATGTTATTGCTTCTGATTTCGAAAGAGGTTGTTTTTCGTGTCATTTATAAGCGATCTCCAGTTACATGTTGTGTGCTTCTGATAGTTCGCACTGTCAATTGTGTCACTTAATTTTGAAAAGACACCGGCGGGATGCATTCGAACCTGATGAAAATATTTGTTTAAAATCTCATAAAAATTCGATGATAGTTTCATCACCTACAATAGTTCACCCCGTTGTGCAATTTTGATGATAATTTATGAGGGAAACTGCATTTAAGCATATTGATTATCAAAAAAGTGTCATTCGGGACTTAGCTCCATCAAATAAGTTATGAATAGTTCGTTGATTTTAAACGTGACCATATTAGTACTGATAAACTGATAATATTGATAATATTTCCATGTGTTTTAGTTTTTTATTTCTCTTATTTCGATCTTCAGTTAAGAAGGGTATCATTGACATACTACAAAACCATTTCATCATATTTGTCATTGTGTTGCGTCCTTTTGTCCCCCAATACTTTGTTCAAATGAATCAATTGCATTCGATGCCAATGGTCTTGGATTGTTCCAGTCGGTTTTGGCAGCCATCCCTAGCTTGTGCTCCCGGAAGCAGATTAGCTCAACGTCACACTGTAAAATTGCGTAGATCGAACAACCTCGATATTTGCATTTTTTGGTGTCATCATCTGATTTAGAGCTGGATCACAATTGAGAAGCAGAAAATTTATACATAATTTATGTTACTTTTCTTAAATGAATACGATTTTACAAAGTATTGAAATTTAATAAACCACAGCATCACTGTTCGTCAAACTTTGTTAAATTTGAGGAGTTTTCCATTAAAAATATTCTTTAGAATATATATCAAAGGGAGGATGTTTGGAGATATAAAAGAGTTTAATAATAAATTCAACTTTTGAGTAAGTTTTTTTCTAAATAGTTCATTCATTTTCTAACAACTTTGTCAAACATCATATCCTAATCGGATATGGACATGGATTTAGAGTTACGATTTTTTGAAAGAAATATCAATATTCGCGACCGACAAGGCGAAAGAGGAACATGTATCTATTAAAGTTGCTTCCCTTTTTTATTCCAATCCTTTTTTCCATCCATGCCTCTCCCTTCCTTCTGAAATGCAATGTGTAATGCATTTCACAAATACAGACAGCATTATATCTCGATGCATAGCATAACACGAAACTCATACGAACTAATAGGTAGGGTAACACGGGGTGATTTGGACCACCACTTTATCTCAAAAATTACGGCTCAACTTGGATTTTTTATAATGTCATTTCCTTCTATTGTTGAACCGTATGTACCTAAAGTAAAAAAAAAAACTTTGGTGAAACTTCACAAGTAGAGGGAAACGGTAGCATAAACACAGCCAGGTATGGGCGAAATCGCATCGAAATTCGTTCAACAACACTCACTCACAGATAAAACTCACCCTTCTATTCTCCGTTTATGCCTCACTTTATTTGAGACAGAAAATAATAACCTATCATCTTCGCAAAGCTCATTCACGAATTCAACGGAAAAATACTGTCTCGATTCCGCTCATCTATTCTCAGGGAATTTTGCATTCTCTCATTTGACTCTCGGAGTGACGTTAGATGGTGAGAGAATCAGATTGGAAACTTTTGCTTGAGCCAGCCAGTGTCTCTGTGATACAGTTTACATTCAATTATCGTACATGCAAAATCGTTTGTTTTTCACTCAAATAGCAATCATCGGAGCATCGATCGCGGCAGTAAAATACAGGCAGGTAATTGAAATCGAGTTGTTTCCTGTTCACTATTGTAATGAAATGTTTTTGTTTATAGTATGAAACGATCTAAGCCAACGCAAAAGACAGTATTAACCCAAGTTATTGGTGTGCGGGAAGGTAGTTTCTTTTGCATTGCCGATAACAAATGCATTTATGAGCAAAAAGTGTTGAATTATGGGAACTTCAAGCGGCATATTAAAAACAAACATCCAAGTGTTTATGATAGGTTGGGGTTGCTATCGTTTGAAGCTGTTGATTCTGATTCATCGACAGTCAACAAAAAACCTAAAAAACTATTAGTGGAAACAGATAAAGGCAAACTGATATTGGGAACCATGCAACTGTTAACTGAAAGTCATATGTCATATAATTTTTTTTAAAAAGGTTCATACAAAACTCTTCTTGAGTCACAGTACGTAGCTGCAGGTCTTCACATTAACAGGAAGACAATCTCAGACTTGGTTGATAAAGCTGATATTCTGATGCGTATTTTTGTTAAGAAAGAAATGGAAACAAAATTAATAAGCCTCAAAATTGACAGCGCTTCACGTAAAAATCGCCAATAATTTGGTATTAATGCGCAGTACTATCACAATGGCGAAATGTTATTTCGAAATCTTTTTTTTTTTTTTTATAAATTCGTTTATTTTTACAGGCTCAGTTACATAAGTTTAAAGGAGCCGAAATCTTAAATATATTTTTAAAACTATATATATGAACAATTTTCTTAAATCTATGGTTAGTAATGTGGGAAACCGATTACTCGTGGTGGACTCGAGATTAAAAGGGTGACATTTTCTCAGGAAAAGGATGGGGTATAAGGAAATTATTACAATGTTGATAATCACACACACTCAATTCTTAAATCTATTCGTACATCAGTTGTGAATTTACATTTCATTCTTCTGTTTATAGCAAGCGGACCAATTACTCACAAAGGAAGAAATGGAGGGTATAAGGATATAAGGATAATCACACACGAACATCGATAGATTTAAGGAAAACATATATTTGGGACATGTAATCAAGGTCTAACCGAGCCAACACATCTCTCACCGGCACATTGGGCTGCCTTCCTCTAGCCCGAAGGGAGTTCTCTAAATTCGATCTGGCAACAAGATACACCTCACATGACCAAACAACGTGTTCGATGTCGTGGTAACCTCGGCCACAAACGCAGATATTGCTGCCGGCCAGATTGAAACGAAAGAGTAGCGCATCTAACGAACAGTGATTGGACATGAGTAGGGAGAAGGTGCGAATAAAGTCCCGACTCAAGTCCAGACTTTTGAACCATGGTTTGAGGCTAACCTTAGGGATAATCGAGTGAAGCCACCGGCCCAATTCATCTTCGTCCCATTTGCGTTGCTAGTTAGCGATGGTATTTTTACGGACTAAAGAGTAAAATTCATTGAAGGCGATTTGACGCTGATAAATATCGCCTTCAATCGCACCTACCTTTGCTAATGAGTCAGCCCTCTCATTACCCGGAATTGAGCAATGAGAAGGGACCCACACAAAGGTAATGACATAACAGCGTCTGGATAAAGCACTCAAAATTTTTCGTATTCTCTCAAGGAAGTACGGCGAGTGCTTTTCCGGCCTCACTGAACGGATAGCTTCGACAGAGCTAAGACTATCCGTTACAATGTAATAGTGTTCAACAGGTCGTGAGGCGACGCTGTCCAGCGCCCAATGAATTGCTGCCAATTCAGCAATATACACTGAGCAAGGATTCTGAAGACTGTGTGAGGTGCTAAAAAATTCGTTGAACACTCCAAATCCTGTGGACTCATTTATAGTGGACCCATCAGTAAAGTACATATTATCACAATTGATACCCCTATATTTTTCATCGAAGATCGTTGGAGCGATCCTCGATCGTTGGTAATCTGAATATCCATGGATATCTTGCTTCATGGACAGATCAAAATGCACAGAGGAATTGATGTAGTCAGGGAAACAAACACGGTTGGGAATATACGAAGAAGAATCAACCTGCATGGAGATGAATTCATGATATGAACTCATGAATCCGGAGTGAAAATTTAGCTCGATCAGCCGCTCAAAATTTCCGATCACCAATAGGTTCATGACCTTACACCGGATGAAGAACCGAAGAGATAATAAATTGAAGCGATCTTTTAGTGGGAGTAGGCCTGCCAAAACCTCGAGACTCATGGTATGCGTTGAGGGCATACATCCCAACGCAATACGGAGACAAAGATACTGAATTCGCTCGAGTTTAATTAAGTGTGTTTTGGCAGCTGATTGAAAACAGAAACTGCCATACTCCATCACTGAGAGAATAGTTGTTCTATACAACATTATAAGATCTTCGGGATGGGCTCCCCACCAGGTGCCGGTAATTGTACGGAGAAAATTTATTCTTTGTTGGCATTTTTTACTCAGATACCTAATATGGGCCCCCCAAGTACATTTGGAGTCGAACCAGACCCCAAGATACTTGAATGACATAGCATGAGTGATCGGTTTACCCAAAAGTTGAAGCTTTGGTTTTGCTGGTCTATGCTTCCTAGAAAAAACCACCATCTCTGTTTTCTCCGTGGAGAATTCGATCCCTAGCCCAATGGCCCAGCATTTCGAAATCTTGGTGAGTTTAAACCGTCTGTAGACACTTCATCAAATTTTGAAAGCATTTTTTCTCAACTATTTCAACTTATTTTTCTCTGCAATTATTTTTTTTCAGCCCTAAAGGAAATGCATTGTCGACAGACGAAGGAAAATCTAACAGAAACATTAGAGTATGTGCTCAACCAATATGGTGTTAAATTGAACCAAATTTATTCTGTCGCCCACGATAATGGTAGCAATATGGTGGCGACAGTTGGATTGTTGAAGAAAATGTTAGAGAAACCTAATTTAAATAACTGCCCACCAATTATTTTTGCTCCTTGCTAATGAAGAAGCTTGTGGCATTTTCGAACATGCTGATGATACTTGTAATGACACGGATAACGACGACGACAACGAAGCTGTATCTAAGTATCAGTTTTGTACTCCATCCAATAGTGCATTACCTGCAAACGATTTTTTTGATAAAAACCGAGAAGAGACACGATTTGTTGCACCAGGCGAAGAAAACGACGACTATGAATTCGAGGGAATACTTGATAGTACGCGATGTGCGGCGCACACGGCTCAATTGGCTGTGTGGGATGTCATACGTCCATACAAAGAACGTATCGCGAAGATCCAAGGCATAGTTGTAAAGCTGCGAAACCGTAAATATCATAAATGTTTCAAAACTCACGATGCTCATCTACCTCCTATCGCCAATGATACAAGATGGAATGGAAAGTATCTAATGGTGGCATGCCTACTTAAACAACGGCAATTTTTCAATTTGTTGAAGACAAGTTTTCCCGAAACAGGAGAAATCGTATTATTTCCAAATATTTTCATTTTGTATACCATTTTCATTTTGTAGATCTTACTCAACACTGGCCATTCATCGAGAAGTTTTGTGAAGCCTTTGAACCTGCTTTCATACTTACGCTTAAACTGCAAAAAGTACATTGTGCATTGTCTGAATTTTACACGTATTGGCTACAGTGCCAAGCAAACCTGGATAAATTAAAAGCCAACGAGCTCGCCGTACAATTGTTAGAGACTTTCAAAACACGAGCTCAAAAACTGATTAGTACATTGCAGTTCAAAGCATGCATGTACTTTCGAAATAAGATATAATTTTTTGGGTGCAAGGCGTATATCTACGAAGGACAAAGCGAAAGTTCAGGTAAGAATTGTTTTCGTCATTTGATGAATAACGATTATTTGATAAGAAAAAAGTTAAAATGTATTAGCTTCCTAATTTCACAGACATTTCTCCTCAACTTGCATCATCGACTCAATGACATCGAAGGTATAAGAACAGAGCAGACTCCAGCTAGTGAGCCGCAGGACGATTTGGATATATATATCTCGTCATTTTTTGAAGAAGAGAATATTCCGATGGGACTATCACACTCTATCGACGAATCAGTACTTTCTCAAATCAAAGAACTGGAAATACGGGAGAAAGTACCAATAATTCAGTCCACAATACATGCTGATCCAAATGCTCAATTCGATTTACTTAAGTATTGGGAATCGCAGAAAATAACTTCACCGATACTGTACCGTTTAGCGATGGTAGTTTTAGCAGCCCCTTCTACTCAGGTATCTGTTGAGAGGGCTTTTAGTGGCCTAAAACTAATCCTCACAGACCATCGAACGCGATTAAGTGAAAATTCAGTGGAAAATTTGCTTGTGTTGAAACTCAACTCAGATCTACTTCCTAAAGTTGCTGAAATGTTGAGCAATGACATCGGATTGCAAGCTAATATAAATCTTTAGCTTAGTTACCTAAAACATTACTATATATTTATAATGTATTACCTGAATTGATGCTCAGATAAAATAAATGATTGAAATCATATACAATGATCTATTTGTTCCGTTATTAGTCAATTTCCATTCTATTTTATTTCTTTTGAGACAATTTCCGTTGTCTATTGAAATACGTTGAAGAAAACAGTACGTAATATAGGAATATTATATACTGCATTCCATAGGAAATTCCTAGTTATTATTTTATGTAAAATATTTGATGAAATGCACGTTTCAGTTTTAGACGTTTCAGATTCTGACATTCTTATTTGAGAATCCTTATTGGATTCTTCCCTATATTCTGGTTAGATTATCTCATTAAATCTATTTGTAAAGGGGTGCTGCAATGACACTTGCAAAAAAATGGATTTGTGTTCGTGATTATTGATTGAACCTGTTTTTTTATAGTTTACATGGTTTCGGGACCAAGGGCGCTATATTTTTAAATATTTTTTACAAAACATCCAAAAATCAGAGATATATTCTTTTTCGTTTTGGAGTTATGATTTTTTTAAATTAACATGTTTTTAGTCCTCGTTCGATATTCCTCTGTGTGAATAGAATTTCATTTTTCTACAAACGTGATATTTTTTCAAAAAGAACTAGCTCATTGAATTTAATTTAATATGTCGATTATCTAAATCGGTGCAGTAGTTCAAAAGTTATGATTTTTTGAAAACGTCATTTTTGGAAAAAAAGGAGGAAACTGATTTATTTTACTATCGATTAGCTTTGAGAAATCATAATTCAAAAACGAAAAAGAACACATCTCTGATTTTTGAATATATTATGTGAAATTTCCTCAGCTTTTAAGAAAAAATATAAAAAAATACAGCGCCCTTGATCCCGAGACCATGAAAACTATGAAACCAAATATAATCAATAATCATACGAAGATACAATTCATTATTTTTGCAGCTGTAGCATATTTTTCAAAAAAGACCGGTTAGCTGGCTTTAATTTGATATGTCAATCATCCGATTCGATTTAGTAGTTCAAAAGATATGAATTTTTGAAAAAAGTCATTTTTCTAAAAAAGGGGAAAAATTAGATTTTTCGGACCACCCTAAATTGAAATGGACACCCTTATGAAAAAATAAAAAAATACGGGTCTGATATTTTGTGATAAAGAACCAAACTTCCACGAAAATCTGAAAACCGCTATATCGTTTTGGCATGGAATGGCTGATATATAATGCTGATGGAGATACAAGGCTTGAATGCTAACAAGGAAGAGAGTAGAAGGGAAAATAAAATAATACATGAACGCAGATTGAGCCTATTTTGAATCAATCGTTATTTTGTTTCGAGCGATCCTTCCAAAGGAGCATTCATGCATCGAATGTTGTTTTCCATTCTTTGTTTTGTTACGTTCACTCTCAGTTCCGATTGTAGATGGTCGGATAGTGAAAAAAAAAATCATCGTGCAATATCACGATTGTTTGCTGCATTCTCTCTTGATTTATAATCAGGTGTGGAGAAATGAGTGAATGAATTTTTCCATACTTGAACACATGTGAGTTTTCCGATAGTGGTTTTAAGGTTTTCCCACTAATTAAACAAACTTTTCGTGTATTGTGCAGTAAAGTTTTGTTCGCCTACAGAAGAGGAACAATTTGATGTAGCGAAACTGTAAGTTCGATAATAATAAATGAAATTAATTACATTTTAATTTTTGCGTGTTGTGTGTGGTGACATGGACACGTTTCTGTGGGGTGAATTGGTCCTACAGGTTTGAGACTTTTCTTTGGTCTAATTGATTCCAGATGCCACTGAATTACAAAAATAGGATGGACAGACAACGTTGGAAGAAGGAGGAGCTAGAAAGAGCAACGCAGGCCATCGAGAACGGATTTTCTTTGACCAAGCATCAAAAGTGTTTGAAAATGCTCGACCAACAGTGAAAAGATTCATGCAGAATTCGAGATGGTGTCAATCCAACTTTTCTGGTCTGGAATCTGGCCAAGACACCTGGTATTGATCCCAAAACATTGTTACTGATTGTAAAATTATCCCAAAATACTTCTCATTAACATAAGTATGTTTTTTTCGATGAAACACACACTGGACCAAATCACCCCACAGACGGTCCAAATCACCCCGCATCAAATTTTAATGTCCAAAAATCATCTCTTTTATTTTATGATATATTTGGCAGATTGAAGCTTTATATAATGATTAAACATTATTTATTGAGAGAAAACAAGTGTAGCTCAGTATACAATGTGACATTTTTTATTTAGACCGTATTGGTTTGGAAATATTAGGCGATTTGCTTAGGTGGTCCAAATTCCCCCCTTTTCCGCTACATACGAATCGATCTCTACCAATGCGATGTTTCATTCCAATTTCAACTTTTAAGTGCAAAAGGTCGCGTGAAAAATCCCGTGTTTAGTTGTTATCCAAGTGTGTTTAAATTTTTCATACAAGCCACACCCAATGGTCTTTCTGCAGACCAAAGTGCCATATTATAGCGAATCTGAGCTATCACCATCCAGGCCTCCTTCAGTCGAAGGATCTGCCATCTCCCTCACTGTTGAGAACCACCAATCAATAATTTTGAATTCCCCCTTTTAACAAATGGCGTTTTTCGACTATTTTTTGATGTCCCGTCTTTTTATTAATTTGTACCGTTTTTTTTGAGTAGAAAACATATTTGTGATAAATTCCTGTTGTACTACACGATTTATTAAAATCTCAATCCTCAAACTATGCTTGATTTTTTTTACCAGATATTAGTTAGTAATTTTTGAAACATTTATTGGCCCTGTTGAAAAATTACTTACTTTAAATTTCAATGATTTTATTAGAATTCTTCATATATATTTGAACAGTGCAGTGCAAAGTGTTTTTAAAAGTTTAGTAGAGAAACGGTAGTCTAAATGTCTTTAAACTGGATTTTTTTACGATAGTACATTGAAATGGTCAGAGATCCAAAGAAGTATTAGTAAAAAACTTTCTTGTTCGGATAGATGAAAACATTTTGTTTGATGGGTGGACAATGGTTAAAAGATCTATGATTAATGACATAATAAGGTGGAAAAAACATTCCATGCCAACTGACGAGAAACGAATTTCTAGAATCCCTATATACTATTCTAGAAATTCTAGAATTTCGTGAACCTTACTGGTTATATTTTGTAGTTACCGCATCACTTGGAATCATTTTTCTACAATGAAAAATTCCCTACATTTCGCGCGGCGAATGACGTTCGATAGCAAAGTTTCTCGCTATATTATTGAAACCACCTCACTTTTCAGCTTGTACTTGATTCCCGAGTCGATAACATCTGAGAATCCGACTTCTGATCTCGCCTCGTGACAAACTACAGTCACGCCATTCGCCTTCGGGAAAACCGTCACTTGAGCCATCTCGCGACATTCGCCACGCGGAATAAAGGGGACTATGTGGACAACGGAAAAGTCACGACTCAATGTCCATATTGTCAAACAGGAGCCTGTTGCATAATGAAACTAGAAGTACAGGTCTACAAATCTAGTATTACAAGTTGTTTTCACTAATATTATTATGCCATTGTTGCATATCTATCTATATATATAAAAATGGAGTGATGTCTGTCTGTCTGTCTGATTCTTATAGACTCGGAAACTACTGAACCGATCGACATGAAAATTGGTATGTAGGGGTTTTTGGGGCCGGGGAAGGTTTTCGTGATATTTTGAGACCCCTCCCCCCTCTCTAAGGGGGGGCTGCCATACAAATGAAACACAAATTTCTGCATTACTCGGAAATTAACCAAGCAAACGAAACCAAAGTTGGCATGTGAAAGTTTTAGGGTGCAATAAATGTTTCTATGATGGGTAGACAGTCCTTCCCCCAATCAAAGGGGGGGCTGCCATACAAATGAAACACAAATTTCTGCATTACTCGAGAATTAATCAAGCAAATGAAACCAAATTTGGCATGTGGAGGTTTTAGGATGCAATAAATGTTTCTATGGTGATAAGATACTCCTTACCCCTCTCTTAGAGGTGGATGCCATACAAATGAAACACAATTTTTTGCATTACTCGGAAATTAATCAATCAAACGAAACCAAAGTTGGCATGTGAAAGTTTTAGGGTGCAATAAATGTTTCTATGGTGATAAGATACTCCTTACCCCTCTCTTAGAGGGGGCTGCCGTACAAATGAAACATAAATTTTTGCATTACCCGAGAATTAATCAAGCAAATTAAACCCAATTAGGCATATGGAAACTTTAGGGTGCAATGAATGTTTCTATGGTGGTTAGATATCCCTCCCCCCTCTCTCAGGGGTGGCTGCCATACAAATAAAACACAAATTTCTGCATTACTCGAGAATTAATCAAGTAAATGGGCGGGATGAAGTTTGCCGGGTTAGCTAGTATAACATAAAAGTGTACATGTACTTTTACCTACAACTTCGAGTAGATACATGGATACATTTATAAGTTGTTTTTTAAAGTTCGATTTTCCGTTCCAATTTTTTTTAATACGGAAATGTACCGTTTCAATGTTTTAGATCAGGGATGGCCAAACGGTAGTCCGCGGTCTACCGGTCGCCCGCCTAGGTATTCCTAGGCGCCCACCAGCTGGTCTAGAATAGTGTCACTTCCAAATGCAATGGAATAAATATCCCTCACCTTTTTGCCGTGATCATTTTTTAATGTGTTTATGTTAACCTCAATAAAACAAATTAGTTGTAAGAGTAGATATTTCTTCATTGAAGTTTCGGTTTTATATTTTATTTGAGATTGTTAGTTGTTTAATATTAATACATCCAGTTATTCAACCTCTTGTGATGAGGTAAAAAATTGTCACTAGGAATAATTTCAATAATTTGTTAAATAAACAATTGAAAATGATGGAAACAACCGGCATAAGATTTCGAAAATCGATAAAAAGTAGATTTTCGAACAAAACTTCGCTTTTGACTGTGTACTCGTATGCGAGTTTTAATAAAGCATTGTTATTTTAATTCAAAAAGTAAACTTTAAGTAATGAGAATTAAATCTGCAGATTTTTATTTTTTCCAAGAAACATAGTCATGAATATAACAACAATGATGAAAGAGAAATTAAAAATTTCTAAAATTAAAGATTGGGACCTATTATGTAATTCGAGTGGAACATTTTACTGTTATAGATACAGTCGGGTGAAAGCTGTCGGCATAATTTTTTGAGTTGTTTGGTTTGCTTGTTACATTCCTGATGCTTTGCTTTAAGAAACATTTGACAACTCGATTTGATAAGATTCTATCGATTCACAAAATGATAGTGATTGATCGTTCGATCCAATTTACATAATAGGGGCCAACATTTTCGATAGATAGTTCTTATGCTTCTAGTTGATTGGTTAATTGGTCTCACAGACCGAGAATCAATCTACATTTTCGTTTAATTAGCAAAAGTGATTCGCCTCTAATTGGACATCTAGCTAATTGGACAGAACTGTAATGCGACACGAATAATTGGATATTTTGTTTTTTTATATTCCCAATATATTCTCGATGATCCCTAGAGGAGCGCTATCCTCAAACTCGAGCGATCAAAATCAATGTTCACTGAAAAACAAATTTTCAAAAATATTTCTACGATCAAAAATATCGATAAGATCGAAAAAAAGATCGATTTTCGTGATTTGTTGCAGTACAAAGATCGAACCAAAAAATTGGAAATCGGAGAGGAAAAGATCGATCTTCTGAATATCGACGCAAGATCGCCCAATCCTAGTTCAATCTTTGTTTTATTGTCTAGTATTCATTCATTTTATAATGAATTTTTGATACAGTCAATGTCGGTAGCCCGCAGCCCGCAACATTTGAAAAATTAGTCGCCCGTCATGCTCAAAAGTTTGGCCACTACTGTTTTAAATGAATCGAATGACGAAGAAAGTTGTTTTGTATAGATAAAAATACCGTAGAGTGAACTATTATGCACCGAAAATAAATATCATTTTTTTTCATAAAGCTATGTCGAGGAATTCACAAATCAACAGTGGAAAAACATAATATTCATAAATAAAAAAAAAACTATACTCGACCACGCTTTCTTGTGTACCTTTTTTGTTTTGTCTAGCAGAGAAAGGTCAGAACAACACGTCCTTTTACTCGCAAATGCCATCCAGAACGCAGTGCTGTAATTTTCTTTAATCGCGTTTTATTTTTTTGTTTTGAATTAAGTTAGTTTCTGTTATTTTCTGAAAATGCCCACGAAAAAAGAACGTTTTCGAAAAATAACAAAAAAAATCA